>NC_040229.1:6540462-7795462 GCF_001444195.1 Xiphophorus couchianus
GTTATAAATAATCAAATTACATTTGATTACTGAACTTGTTCACATTTGTTTAACATATTTACTTGGATAAACTTAATTTGATTAGTTGTAGGAAATTAACAACATTTTTTAAAGTTGGATCACCCGTCTTCTTTTTTTGGTGTAACTTTTCAGCAAAACGTAAAGGAGCTTGTTTTAGTCAATAATTCCTTAATATTGATGAAAAAGTACGAGTTTCCTTGGGATATTATTTCACTTATTACAAGACATTTTTCCATGTTACAAATGCAATAATCTGCCAATAGAACTACTTTTTCATCAATAATGTAGGATTATTTTTTTATTTAAAATAAGTTGCTATTTCTTGTTAAAAGTTACTTGTGGGTGTTTTTTGTCTTGTTTCAAGCTTAAGATTTTGTGTTTTTGCGGTGAAGGAAAGGAAATATTAGTGAGCTGCAGAAAAAGACTAAAAATGGGGGAAAATAGTTGGTAAGATTTTGTGTTTTTGCAGTGTTGCACTGTGTTTCAGCATCGTTAATATAATCTGAATAGTAGCTTGACTTTGATGAGCTTCATGCTTCATATTTCATCTCAGCTGCTGATGTTTCTGCTGAGATGTTTCACTTAAAGCAGGACTTCCCATTAGATTGCAGTACAAGCGGAGTGAGTTAATGAATTAATTAGATCCTCTTTGATCCGCCGTCATCGCCGGGCGTCTCTCCTCCGCGGTAATGACCTCAGTGATGGTTCTGACTTTAATGGGATTTTAATCGATTTAGCTGCTTTAGTTCTCTGTGCTGCTCAGGTGGGCTGGAGAACTGATCCCAAAACGTTCCCACATTCCCAACATAAACTGCAAAACATGACATCAAATCAAACCAAATTAACCTTTTATATGTGACGAGATGCAGCTAAAAATACAATTATTCTGATTTACTGATCCAATAAACATCAGCTAGGTGGTAGTTTCAACAAAGATTAATTTGAAAGTGTTGACAGATTCAGATGCCTTCAGGTTTTCTGGTCCAAGCCCATTAACCTGCCTCATTACAGAAAGTGTAACAGGGAAAAAGAGTTTTTAGTTATTAGGCTGGAAACCAGAAGCCAAAAAGAAGCAAATCAAAGAAAACGTGTTTGTAGTTGGAAAAATCACCAACAAGAGAAGAAACAGCAGCATTTTGTCATTTTTACTATAGCAAACCTATAATTTTATTAGGCTTTTATGTGATGCACAAACGACTACATACTGTACTCCTTCCAGGTTTATTCAGTCCTCATGTCTGGGTTTTTGGTAAATGTTGCCACTTTTCCCTAAACATTTTTACTTTCCTAATGTCTTGGATTTGGATTCAGCTTGTCTCAGTCAAATTAACATTTCTACTTTTGATTGACTTTAAAATATTAAAAGTTTTTATTTCAAAATTGTTGTTGACATCAAATAACTTTTAAATCCTTAAAACATGTCCATTTTATGGAAGAGGATAAGGGCCACTGAAAATAAAATAATTCAGACTTTTTCCATAATTCTGAGTTTTGATCTCAAAAGATTAAAGTCAGAATTCTGAGAAAAAAAATCGGATTTATTTATTTTTAATCCTCATGTGCACCATTGCACGTACAAAAATCAATATATTCCACTCTAATGTTAAATCGCTCTATTTTGCTCCAGCTGATCTTAGTCACACTTACCACCTTCAGCTTTAAACACTGTAGACACATTAGTGGCCATTTTTGTTTCCTATTTTCTTTAAATGATCAGCCAGGATTGTTTCAGAAACAAGGTAAAAAAAAAATAAAAATTCATTGCATACAAAGGTTCCATCCGGACCACGTTTCTAGTACGACCCGGCGCATAAGCTACATCCGCTAACAAAAGCAATGGACGACAAAGTGGCTCCTCTTGGCTCATTGGGGTTAATTCTTGCTTCTACAAACGACCTGATGAGATGCTAGAAACGACTATTATTGTGTTCAAGTTATGCTAAAAGGAATTAGCTTATCAGTGAAGCTATTCAAGCCTAATATAGCATCTCAATGCTAAACGTGTAGCAGCACAGACGCTAATGCTAATGTCACTGTCCACATTTCTAAAGAAGTTTAATGGATATAATAGTATTACAGATTAAGTACTATTACAGATAGAGCAAACAGATTAAAAATAATAAATGTATTTTGTAGTTAAGCTCATATGTCTACTTATTCAATACATTAGCAGCAAAATGTAAAATTTACATTTATTTTGTTGACATAATTTTATGTTTAAATGTAATTGACGTGATTACAAATTTATGGACACTAATTATTACTACGTATACTTAAAAGGATGGAAAGGATTTTCATGCAGTCTGGACATGAAAGTCAACATACATCTTACCTATTTGTCATATTCCAGCTGTTAACCTTTCCTGCTCAGTCTTCTGACCGTGGTCGGAGGACACAGGGCAGTTCTTCCTCCAGGGCCGAAGTGAAGTCTACTTCGGGGTTAACTCCTTCATACGCCTTGAACATGAACCACACGGTGGCTGGAAGTTAACTTTTAATAGCGCCAGCTTACAGTTGAAAGTTAACAGACGTTTTTCCTTTAGCCACTGCTCCGGTCGTCGACTACGCTCACCCCCCACATACTGTCTCTTCTTCGCTCCCCCAGCATCCCGGTTCTTCTTGTTTACAGCACGCAGCGCCCCCCTTCGGACCGGAGGACGGCTGCCACACATCTCGCTCACCTACACTCAACATACACACCACTTACTGAGCTATCATCTCATACAGTGGAGGCACTTTCCGCAACACAGCAAAAAAATATGAATTTTCATGCATATTCATCTAAGCTAAATACAAAATTGAGCTTATTAAGTTTGTCATGCATTACTTAATTTTACTCTAAAACTGGTTAAGATTTCAATCTAAGTATTTCAGTAATAAATCTTCTAGATTTATCTGAAGCACAAAACTCACCTCACTTTTGCCTCAGTAATTGGCTGTGGCAGCTTGGTGGGACATGTCCAGGTGTCATTAGTCCCCGCTCCTTCTTCTCATGAACCTCAGAGTGCAGAAAGCCGGCGAGGTTCCAGCAGCTGTCATAAATAAAGTCCATTACTGCTGCAGCTGCACCCTAATAAAACTTCCTCTGCTCTCACAGGTGAGGACAACCAGTCTACATGTCTGTCTGTGTGTGAAACTGCATGTGTGTGTTTAATTTAAAAAAGAGACTTTGGTTCTTTACATGAGAATTTTCAATCTGGACCCAGTCTATTTCTAACAAAATAAATAGTGAACCAAAAAACCCCAGGTGGAGTCACACATTCAGGAATTATCAGTCCAAGGCTTGTTTTTTGTCTTTTTGGAGCCACTGCTGAAATGTGGAAGATTCTGTCAAAAAGCTTTAAATGAAACCAGAATATTCAGCATTCACAACATGGCTGCAACAAGTCACATGTCTACAAAATAAGACAAAAAATGCTTACCAGAGTTTAATTATTTTGTACAGTTTATTTTAGAAAGTCAGACAGAGAGACGTTGGAGTCTGAGGTACGATCATTCCCAGAAAGAATTGATGGTTTCAGCAATTATGTGAAGCAGTAAAACTGCCCCAGGCCATCAGGCTACAGCTGTTTTACCCCACATGAAAACCCAGCAGCAAACATGGATCACTCTTGGAGTAATTTTGGTTGGCTGGCCTCTTCTGAAGGTTTTCCACTGTTCCATTCTGGTGAATAATGTTTCTCTGAGACCCGAAGCCTTTATGGCTTCATAATATTTTCCATACTGATGCCAGACTCTCCTCTGAGTCCGGCAATCTTGTGATTTGAAATTTAGACTAAAGTTGAAACATTTGTGACATTTTCACTTGAGGTTCTCTTTCTCACTGCTCTGAGTCAAACCAACCAAACCCTTGGAAAAATCTGTTCTCCTCCTCGCCTGTGGGGGCGCTGCACCAAGACTGAAGAAAACGACATGAAAACCTCAAAGAAGACTGAACTAAATGTAAACACAAATGGAGTGATGTCAAATTTTAGAATTTCTTTTTGTTTTTGGTAAAAGTTAGCACTACACTCTCACATTTGTTTTGGTTGTATTTACCCAGAATGCCCTGCACTGTAGTTCACTTCCTGCTTTTGTCTCTGGTCCGCTTAGCGTTCATATAGGCTATATCATTTGAACCATACACTTTAGATATTGAAAATGTTTTCTCAATTTCTGTTTTCATTATTTCATTAGTTTTAGTTAGTTTTAATTATTGCACTATAAATGTCTGCCAGCCTGTCCTCTCTGCAGTTCCAGTGGTCAGACGGAGGCCTGGGCTTCCTGCGCCGCTGTCAGACAGCCGACATAAAGGAGGAGGAGGAGGAGATCTCGGTGACTGCAGTCAGATGTCCTTTCATCTCTTCTCTGGCATGCAGACTCTAATGCTTCATTTTCCTGACGCACAACCGAGGGACTCTGCACAAAGACACATTTCTCTGTGAACCTCTTCTGTGTCTGTCGCTCCTTTTCAATTCTGCTTTAACTGGTTCATTCCTGATATAAATACAGATCCAGATCAGCTCAGTTATGCTTTTCAATTTTACATTCATCTCTTCTCCCCCCAATGTGGGCGAGAGTAAATATGTTTATTTCTGCTTTTGCTCTTTGGAGAATTCAGCTCTCTTTAAGCGTTTTTATGCTTATTTTAAACCTGCAGGTGTTTGTTTTGAATGCAAGTAGTTTATCATTTTAAATCATATGAATCTGATTGCTTTTTCATGTAATTTACATGGAAGATTATGGAGCTAGAGCTGCTAATTTGGATAAAAACCACAGTTGAGGTCACCTGAATGAGATCAGGTGTCTTTGTGTGTAAAGGTCAGCCTCTCTCTCTGCCATCTTTTCTTCCACATCTAAAAAAGAAGATTTTTTATTATTTGCCTGAAAACGCCTCAGTGCTGCCCTCTTTAGGTCAAACAGTACCTAAGCAGTTGAATTTTCTTATTGGTTACAGCAGTACTGGAAGCTGGGGTTACTAAATCCACCTCTTGTTGCTAGGAAACGGTAAAAAAAAACAAACACTGATCATGTGACCAAATAGTTAGGAGGATGGTTTCATTTAATAAAGTTTGTGACGGTAAGAACCTCAAGGTTAAGAAGGATAAACGTTTTTAGCGTACAAAATGTTTTTTTTTACTCTTTAGTCTCTAGGTTTCATAAGAATTATGTTTAGACCATAGTAGATATTTTTAAATATATTTTATATATCAATTGTGGCTTTGTATGAGATACGACATGAGGTCATAAACCGAAGATAAAAGTATCACATTTTAGCTGTCATCACAAATGAAGTCGAAATAATACACCTGAAGATGGGATATGTAACTTTTATCATTTTTTTATCACCATGTTATAAGAGCTTTTTATGAGACGCAGAATCTGTGAAAATCTCTGAGCTGCCATTAGCATCTGAAGAAATGCAACGCGTTGTCAAAAACGGCCAATCAGACGAAGGAGGCGGGGCTGAGTGCTGTCAATCATCTCCATGTATTCTCTGTATTCTCAACTTACTATTGGCGGAGAAACAACTTACCATTTCAGGAAAACTGTCTATCCACCAACATTGGATATGCTAACTGGCCTAGCATTCATGGCTGTGACAGTTTTAACAAATATAAAAAACATTTTTTAAAAGTTGCATACTGGTGCTTTAAACCCCTCCACTCATCCTCACACGTGACCACGCCCCTCAGTGTATCTTGACTCCGCCCACTTTGGTGAAATTGTCCTAAAATTGATCAGAGGGCAGGGTTATACTTTAAAGAGAAGTTACTTTTTATACTTTAACCAAACTCAATAAAATAAGAACTTCCCTCATTTATTCAAAACAACAAACCAACAAACACAAAACATCTTATTAAATTAACTCATTCAATAAATGAAACCTATAAATGAAAACAGCACATCTTGTGCTTTCTTACATGTTTTATCAAATCAAAACTGGAGTAGGGAATATTTTGGCCACCTTTTAAATTATTAATAAATCTACCGGAGTTACCATCTAGGAAATCCTTCTTCTGCCGCTGTTTTCCTTCACTCACCGTAGCTGCAGATTAAATATTTAGTTTCCACTTTCCGTCAGTGCAAATGTGAATGCTGGAAACAATTGGGCGTCTTGTTGTGTTTGTGGAGCTGTCTACTTCCAAAAAGCCTGTTTTGTTGGCTGACTCACTGTTTACTGCACATGCCTCGTCTTTTGTCTGGATGGATGGAGGAGAGAAAGTCCAATCTCAGAAATCCAGATGCAAAATCAGGGGACGTTCCTGCCATTATCTGCAGGAACTGTTTGAAAGCTTTAAAAAATGAATAAAATATGATTATATATTGGTCAAATTGCGTATTTAGAATATAGATTTGTGCTGATAAATGTGACGCATCCCTCAGCCAGTTTACAGGGCTGTGAAAATTCCACATATTAATGTAAACAAACAACATTTTCTGTTAAAATACATCTTTTCTCATGATCTCTGGATCTGTCTGCGTGTTCCTTGCTCTTCGCTCACAGATACCCGTCACGTCACCATGAAGAGACAAGAGAAAGGGAGAGTGTGACACAGATGCCTCCCCCTGACAGAGAGACAGACAGGCGGACGGAGAGGTGTGGCGGATCCCCGAGACGCTCCGCAGAGTTAATATCCCCTCTCTGAGCCACTGGCTACCATGAGGATCCAGGCTGACGTCAGGGATATTTCTGTCCATCTCCTGGTCAGGGAGGGGTCATTAACTCTAATTTATTATTCACACATGCTGCATCAACCTAGACAGATCTTATCTCAGCAGGGCAAAGCAACTATCAGCCCTGAATAAACACTGAACCACTCCGCCTTCACACATTTAAATTAATCCTTTTCAGAGGGAATTTAAAAATAAAAGCGATCCTTGTTCCTTCACTGTGTCTGTCTTGGACGTGGAGAAGCTCAGCTGTGGATTTCTGAATGATGTTCTGAATGTCAACAGCTGTCACGAGGCTCACATGGTTAGATAAGCCCTCTTTTCTCCCGCGAACCCGAGGGAAGATAAAACCCACACGCAGGCAAACACATGCACACACTTACTGAATACAGAATGCAGAATAAACACTGATGTCCTTCCTGTCATCAAGTGCAAATATCAGGTGAGGCAAAACAGGGGCATGACCCCTCATCTCCAACGTTGTGTTTCTACGATGGTGTGCTAGGGGCATTGTTGATAGAAACAAAATGGAGGAATATATTTCAGCCAAAAACTCAGACATTTTGAGATTACTCTCTGAGTTTCTAAAGATGAAAATGTTCAACTTTTGAAACTCGGAAAATGTCCAAAAGTTGAAAATTTGCAAATTTTTTTCCAGCCATCTTTTTTGCTTTTGGAGCTCAGAAATTTTCTTGTTTTTTTTTCAAGAATTTTTCTGAGATTAAATAAAGAAATTCTGAGTTTTTTCTCGCAAAATTGTAACTTTTGGAGCTCAGAAATTTTCTTGTTTTTTCTAGAAAATTTCTGAGCTTAATCTCAAAATGTTTTTAATTTTTGGCAGAAATTTACTCCCTTTTTGTCTATGTACAATATAGTATGTTTCTAATCAATGGATAGTTATATCTTTTTTCTTTCAATGACAATAACTATCCATTGGCCATAAAACTGCGCCAATTAGATTATTCTCAGAAAGGCTATAGAAGAAACAAACAAATTTCTGAGCTCCAAAGATCAAAAATTTGCTAGAAAAACTCTGAAATGTTGAGATGCTTACATATATACTTTGTCACATTCTTGGACTCTGGCCTGAACCTTCAGAGTCACATAAAGACAGTTACAAAGTCGGCCTTCTATCACCTGAAGGACATCTCCAGGATTAATAGGCTAAGTTTAGTTTTTTATCATTCCTGTGTTTTTTCAGTGTCTTGCAGGTTTAGATCAGTTCATCTTCACATCAACTCAGACCAGCTTTAATGTCTGTCCAGAATAATGAACATTACAATTAGTTAGATAATTCAATACTTTGATTTAGTTTATCACATAAAAACCTTTCACAAAGCACAACTTCAGTTTTGCATCCTCCAGATGTTACTTTCTCTTTTTCTTTGAAATAATGCCAGAAATGCAGTAAATAAACTTCAATAGTTCCTTTGTATTTTAATTTAAATAGATCAAAATGTCTGATTGTTACTTTAAGGAAAAACAGACAGGATTCACTGGAAGCCTTGCTATTTTTTTCTTTGCAAATGAAATTGTTTGTTCTTTGTTTTCCCTTCCCTTTCTGTGGTGTTTGGCCTGATAGGCAAATGTGCTTCCATTTGTGCTGTTCTGCAGACATGTGGCTTTGTGTTTTTGTCATTCAAATCATAATCTTTGTTGCTTTGCATCGCCGTGGCGCTCGAGGCGACCCGGATAGTGAACTTGAACAAGTAATTTCCAGAGTGCAGCTCTCATCTCCCTTCTCCTGTCAGATAATAACACAGTCACTCAGACACACACACACACACTCATCACACAGTTTTTCAGACCAATTAACAAGTTGGACACTGGAATAATTATCCATGATAAAGCAAAGTGCTGACTCTGTCCTGATTTTTGTCTTAATTGGGGCTTGAAGGTCACCAATTCTGCAGAGTGTTTGATCATTGGATGAACCTCAGAACAACAGGAAGTTTGACGAAGCTTTTGATGATGAGTCAAACGTGAGCAGAACAAATATGATAATTCGGGATCTATTTCTGTTTTGTTTTAATAAATATCTTAAAATTCACATAAAAAACCCCAATACATATTGCAAATGAATATTCAGATTTTTTTGGGTCTATATGATCATTTAATCTTTAAGTTATGTCTTTTCTTCTTCTAAAATTGACAAAAATCAGTTTGAAACAAGCAGGATATTCATTTAATGTGTGTTTTTTCAGTTAAACATAAAATTACAGGAAGTTTGACGAAGCTTTTGGTGATAATAAGTCAAATATCAGCAAAGCACATTTTCACAATTCAAGATCCATTTCTGTGTTCTTCTAATAAATGTGTTCAAATTTACATTTTTACATAGACCAACATATGTTACAACAGAATCAACTGGATATTTTGCTCTATTCGATTATGTTATCTTTAAGTTATCTTTTTCTTTGCTAAAATTGCAACAAAGTAAATTTGAAACAGGCAGGAATTTAAATTAATATGTTTTTCTCAGTTGACCATAAAATCTCTCCATTGTTTCCTGCAAATGAAATCAAGCATGCATCGTTTTGTTTGACAGAGGAAAGCAAAAATATCTGTGATCCAGAGTTCCTCAGGACTCCCTTTCCTCTGCGGCGTGTCGGCCCATTGTCTGACTGTCTCATCTCTCAACAGGCCTCATTCAAATCAGGAGTAATATGATGTAAATCAGCCTGGATGAGGCTTACAGTGACAGCAGCCGGGGCCAGGAAGCCAGGCGGTCAGTGATAGGGACGGGAGGCAGCACAATGGAGCCCAGAGCCCAAACACAAAGACAAATCGGCCATGAAAAGAAGGGCCACTATGGCCGGCATTATGTGAGGAGTAATTGGTTGTTTTTTGTCGAGACGGAGCTGGATCCTTTTACAAATAGACTTGAGACAACAAGGAAATAAGGGCAGCAGATTTCATCAGCAAACATTAGAGATTGTTGAATTAAAGAGAAAGATTGAAGATAACTACTAATGAAAGATTTTAAAACTCTGATGGCAGCGCTGTAGGATCACTTGAAGTGCATGTTTTAGGAAATCCTTGAAATTTTGACTCTATGCTGCAGTTGACTGATGTTTATTTTAAAGAGTTATGAGAACAAGTTTCTACATTTCCCCATGTTTCTGTTTGACAAAATACATTTAAGTTAATTTACTCAACTTGGCAAAAACATTCAAACTAGTTCTGCACTGATTGCAATCTTCTGGCCAATTGCCGATCACAAATCTTTTTAAAAATCTTATAAAATCTTATAAAATCTTTTAAAAATTTATCGACTCTGATTTTATCCAGAATATATTTTTTTTTGTCTGAAATGTTGCTAAATATAGCAAGAAAGTTGCTGAGTTGGCAACAGTGGAGTGATTATAACTGCAAACATGCAGACATGAGCTGCTGGGTGGTTAACCCTAACCCTCTCATATCTCAAATTAGAGGACAGTGGTTAATTTTTAGACCTTTGCTTAAGTATCAGCTGGCCAACATATCAGTCCACCCCTGATTCAAACCCATATTTTTTCATGTTACAGAAACAAATCTGTATTTAATTGTGATTTTATGTGAGGGATAAAATTAAAATGATTCACAAAACCTTTTATAAGTATGTTGTGCATTTGTATTTGTCTCACCAACAAAAGTTTGAAAATTGAATTGTTTTTAATTTGCTTCACATAGCTGCTGTTTGGCTTTATTTAAAACAATTTACAACTTAGATGCACTGTTACAACTGATTTTAGCTTTCACCTAGTTAACAAGTGCAGGTGAGGAAAAGAAAAAAAGCTTAAAGAGCAACTCTGTTACTGCATAAATTGGTCCTTAAGTTTAAAAGTTTAAACTGCCTGAAATAATTTTTTCCTGGTTTGTCTCTAGAGTCACTGAATTTTGAAAAAGATTTCAGATTTGCATGAAATCTTGATTAAACTGGTCTACAACCAGTTGTTTTTTTTATGAAGATGAGTGATCATGTGAACATACTAAAGGAACACAAATATGTCCAAGGTTTCATGTTGGACATATAACTCAACATTTTGATCCTTTTTTGGCTGAAAACTACGATATTGTTGCCCACGTTAAATGATGGCATAAGTCATTTTTTTGCCAAAAGTTATTTTGGCAAAAAGAAAGAAATAATCACCACCTTTATCTTGCCAATAGATGATTTAAGAAAAAAACAAACCCTTTTGGCAAAAAAGTGATTTTTGTTATATAAAAAAATTTATTTAAAAAGAAACTAACTAAAAACCAGCTCAACTTTAAGATATAATTCCATGTTATAAAACATGGAATTATTATATAATGCAAATAATAATTTGCATTATTACTTGGTTTGCAAATTCAAGCTTCAATCATTTTTCCTTTTCTTTACATTCAGCTACAACAATGACTGTAAGTGTGGAAAAGCTGAACTTTTCTGTTTGTGACGCAACCTTCCCCTCAGCTGTTTTGCCCTCTTAAAGCCTGGCCTGCAAACTGATCCCTGATGGACTTTAGAAAGATTATGAATGATGCAAAATGGTCTCAGGGTTTTAAAAAAAGTTCACATTTCCAAGAAAAAGCAGCAAACACTGCTGACTGCTTGACACCGAATCCAAAAAATGCAAACATTACAGAGTTAAGCCAATGTACAGCCGTATAGAATATCTCACTCTGCATCCAGCCATACAGTAAAGTTGGACAACTTGGCTTTAGGCGGTGTGAGTGGTAGTGGGCTGGTGGAGGAGGGGAAATGGTTTCATTTCAGACTCCCAGTGCCCTCTGGCGGTCCTCACAGCAGACCAAACCCAACCTCCTTATTTCTGACTTCGGCTCGTCTCTCCATTAATAGCTTAGTGCCGCTCCAGCTCCCATTGTTATTCCTGCCTGGCTGCATACTGAGTTGGGGATGCTGCATGTTTATCAGTCCAGAAACATTGTGCAATCCTGCCTTGTTGGAATGAAAAGAATCTCTCAGATATACCAAATTATTTTGACTGAAGGTTCACGGGAGCCCAAGTGTTATGCAACCGTCGTGTGGATTCATTTATCATTATAAGAAACAAAGTACCAAGTCCTGCATGTTTGCACATGAACTGCCAGCTTTAAGCAGAAAGATTTTGACTGATTAAGAACATGTTTAATGAGCACACATATGAGCACATCTGGCTCAGTTTTGTTTAACACCTCAAAGGATTTGGATAAGTAACTGTCACTGCATGAGCATAATTAGGATGCTGAATCATGTGAATTTAAATGTCCTTATTTGCCCTGAGGCTCTGCCACTCTTCCTGCAAGACGAACTGCACTGCGCATCATGTATGTGCACAAGAGGCAGTGCTTAATGAGTAGACTTTTCTAAACATACATGCACTAAGCAGTAAATTAATCCCTCGAATCATAACAATGCCACTGGAGTAAGATACTTTTTTGTTCTATTTTTCTGTTTTACTCTGAACAGAATTACTTTTATGTTCATTTTTACATTTTCCCTTTATCTCCGTGTCTCAGATCAATAAAACTATAAATAAAAATCAGAAAGTCACAATGCAGCTGAGAATGTCAAAAAGAGATGATGTTACATTCAATGTTTACCCAAAGTGTACAAGCTAGAATCAACGTGTTTTTCTGTTATTAAAGTGAAGATTTACATGATTATAAATCCTGTAGGTCTGGAGTTTGGAGACTCAGAAAACCAGAACATTATGGAGGAATTTAAAAGCCTCTTTCACTAAACATTTCCCCCATAAATATCCAAAATTGGAGACGTTGATATCCAGCACAACGGTGAGCTTTCGAAAACAAAGCCAGCAGTAAGAGTTAACAGGAAGTGTCAGCTTTGCACATAAAATCTGCTGAAAATTTTCCTTTCTTTTCAAAATGATAATGGCGGATTAACGAAGGGCAGCAAATCTGTCATTGGGAGTAAAAATCCTTTCAAATTTAAACGATTTATCTCATCTTAAAATTATTGCTGGAAGTTATTCCTGAGTTTTCTTCTTTGTTCTTTGTGATCCTGCCACTGATTCGCCGCACAAACCAAATGTATTTTGGCCTTTTGAAAGTCACCTGATGGATGGCTGTGAATGCTTTGCTTGCAGAATCAGAAGCACCGATATTACTCATACCTGTAAGTAGCCACACATCCATTCAATACATTCTCATGATTTATTTTCTTTTTTTGTCCATTCTGTGTCTGCTGTGAGAGCAGCCCATATATATTCACATTGTTATTTGTTTTAAATATTGCAAATATAAAAGTTGCTTTGTTTTTGTTTTTCAAGCTTAAATTGAACTGCTTCATGTTTTTCATGCAGACAGAAATCAATCCACCTGCAGACAATAACAGGAATGTGGAATCTATCAAAACAATGCCGTTTGGTAAAATTCTTGATGTATATTAATTTCTTTCAAAAAATAAAATAGTTGTAGATTGGAATATTTTTAAAGATCTCTACTCTAAAGTGGATTGAAACTAACAACATTGATTTCTGGGGGGTTTTTTACATTCTTTATTTCAGAATATTATGAATCCAACATATATGCATTTGTATATTTATACATGTACTTACATAGTACAACAGAAAAGAGCGAAAGAGAGAGAAAAAAGGGCTCAGCAAACATTTAAATCAATTTCAGCAATTGATATTTCTTACACATATCCATTAAAAGAGAGAGACATACTAAGGGGACTAACACAGCTTTTTATAACCCATAGCATCTTTATCCCATCCAAAGTGGGAAATATCTGGGGTCCATACACTTAGAAAAATTTCTATTTTTACATGAAGTTCTGCTGTTTTCTTTAATTTCTGTTTTTGTAGAGACCGAGTCATGAAACAAAATGGAGTGAGAGCGTCCTCTGCACACAAGCTGAAGAACTGCATTTGGCAGATAACACTCCTGTTATTTGCATAGTGGAGGTCACGCGTGGTTTTTTTCACTGTTTTATTGCTCCCATGTTGGAGCAGCTAATTAATACAGAAAATCTATTTGAACTCCACTTCTGACTGTTGGTATAATACAAATTATAAAAGTAACAATAGATCAAAGATGTAACTGATGTGGTGAAACAATCTGTTTATTATTCTGAAGATAAACAATCATTATGTCACCAAGATGCAGAATTATAAAGTCATAAAACAGTGAACCGTTACAATGGTATTTTTGTAATAAAATAAATGCAGAACAACTCTTTGAAACAAAAGCTTTTTACTTACTATGGAAAGTTTAGATTTTTAAATTGAAGAACTAAAGTTTTAGATTCTATTCAATTGTTGTCGAAAATGACGTCAAAAACCACATAGTTTGCAACCTACTGATAAATAGCTTCATAAAAGGCTTCATAATAAGAATATTTATTTTATGTTTCATCCTTAGGTGAAAACACCAAGATAAAACTGCTAAAGCTGGCATTTTAAAATTAACTTTTAATTTACAACACTGGTCAGTTCTTAGGCACATTGACCAAAGCTATGAAAAGTCACAGTTGAGGGTTAAAGAGCCACGGGCAAATCAATGCAAGCTAGAAGATAAAAACTTAAACAAAAAACAAACAAACTGCCTCATAACAATTATGAAACAACATTAGAGACGCGTATAACACCTTGTAGTTAATGTATTTACTCTATTCGGTTTTTATTTTATGTTTTAAAATAATGTAATAATAAATTGTTGCAAAAGAAACAATGAAGGAGCCTGTTTATAGCTTTTAGCTTGGAACTCCATGTCATACCACTCCGGTACAGAAGGTGGCGGTGAACATCAGAGCTCACTGTTGTGTAACGAGGTTATGGTTAAAAAGAAGAGCGCTGCAGTTTCTTAATGTTTACACTGAGAGCAGAGGACAGAAATCGGTGAGTGTCTGGAAATTTAAATATTCACTTTTAACACATTAAAATGTCATAAAGATTTTAAAGTAAGGAGAACTTGCTCCCGTTATTTATAAAGACAACTTATAGACGACATTAAAGCTCATTGGCTTCAATGACTCTGCTTAATCGATAAATTGTTTTAGTGTCACTGTTTATTGTCATAATACGTGTTTCCATTGCACAATGTTCAAATACGAAAGTTTCTAGTTTTCATGTCATATTTAAAGGTGTGCTACGTCTTTATATTTCCATCTTACTTTAACTTTCAGGTGTGAAGAGAACTAGGTAGCTCAGTTTTAGAGTAAGTGCGTCAAATTCAGAGGCTACGATCCTCAACGCAACTGTCCCGGGTTCGATTCCCGGCCGCGGTCCGTCTACTGGCCTGCTTCCCGTTGAACTATTAACGAATAAAGGCCACTTCAACCACAACAACATTGTAAAAAAGCTGCTGACACAGTCACACAGGGCAATAAATGGCATTGTACGTCACCGTCACTGCCTTGTGTAAAGAGTTTTTCTCTTTCAAAGGTTTTAGGTCAAAATGTCCTGATGCTGTAGTTCCAGCAGCACCAGGCTCTTCTGTTTCACAATAGGTCCTACATGACCAGTAGCCTTTATGTAAACCATCAAAACAAAAAAAATCTGAACACAAAGAATGATGTATTTCAAGTGTTTTAATGATTCTGGTGTACAAATAATTAATTTTCTAAGAAAACTGGAATATTTGGTTGAGGAGTGGCTGAACAGAAGGAACGCAACAGTTGAGCTCATGTCCTGAACACATCTGCTTGTGTTTTATTCTGCATGTGTTTTATTTTTTGAATAGAGGTTATCAAGGCTGCAGCTATCACTCTTGCTTCTGCACCTTTTTCCTTCCACTAAACCTTCCATTATGGATTGATAAAGCTCTATCTAAGAAGTTAGCTCCTTTATTAGAGAACTTCAACAACTTCATGATTGTGTCGACCATAGCAGAACATTTCTGCTTATACTTTTTATTGGTTTGATGTAGTAATCTAATTATGAGAGACTAAACTTTGGTTTTATGATAGCTGTAAGACATAATCATTGTAATTAATAGAAATACATGGAACATTTTTTATAGAGAAATTTATCTTTACAGTATAACAGACTCAATTTATTGAGATTTAATTGTTTGGATGTTTGAATTTAATCAGAAATGTATCCATGAAAATACTTTGTAAATTGTTCTCATCAGATTATCTTTAGATTAAACATAATAACTTATTAAACTTCTTCTTGTTACAGGTTGCAGGTAGAGAACAAAGTTTTTCCACCATGGAGGCTGCTGGTGACCTCCTGAATGTCATCAACATGGAGGCCAGCAGAATATCAGTGACAGTCGGACTGTTCCTCATTTTCCTGTGTCTCCTTTACTGGTAAGGAAGTTCCAGTATAACGTCACAGTAAAAAGGACGTGCACCCTTTCTTAAATTCTCAGACCTTTTCTTTCTGTCTTTCACGTTTTGTGTGAACTTCATTTTGATTTGATATTAGTTCAATAAATAATGGCATGTAGTGTTTGTTTATTCTCCCTTTCATGTGAATGCGAGTATAAATAATTGTAATTGAATAGAAATAGGATGTTATACTGGAAGTTTTTATTGTACTTCAGTTTCTGCTTTGATTAAAAATATCTTCCTCTCATCTTGTGCAGGTATTCAGTCTACCCGTTCTCAGTTCTCGCTCGGTGTGGAATCAAACATCCCAAGCCAGTGCCTTTTTTTGGCAACATATTCCATTTCCGTGAGGTAAGATAACCTGCTATAAAAAATATAAATATCTTTAAGGGTGTACAATATTAAGAACGATGGGTGATAATATTGAGGGATAACAACAAAACACATGATAAATAAAGGAAAAATGTATTTCTGCTTTGGGTTTATTGCAAACCTACACATTGTACAATAAGTTGCCTATCCAGCTACTTGAAATAAAATCTGTAAAAATAAAGAAAATCCGTATTTCCATCTAAACAACTAGATTTTATTTTAAAAGTTTATTCTGGCTGGCATCTCATGTCTTTATATTTCTGATGTTCTTCCAGGGTTTTTTCAGACCTCTCACTGAACTTATAAAAGCACATGGCAGAGTGTGTGGGTAAGTAATTTATTTTTCTATTTATTTATTGTAATTCACATTACTGTATTACAGTGGTGTATTAGGGCTGTAGTAGATAAAAAATGAGTAAATTTCTGCATAAAAAACATTCAGAAATATGCTTGAAAAATTTTGAGATTAGTCTCAGAAATTTTCTAGAAAAAAAACATGAAAATTTCTTCGTTTCCAAGCTTGAAATTTTTGCACTTTGCAACTCAGAAAATTCCCAAAGGTCAAAAAATTTTGTCTTTTTAAAAGAAACGTTAATTCAAAATTTCTGAACTTAGTGTCTGTGTATGTGTGTATGTGTGTATGTATGTATGTATGTATGTATGTATGTATGTATGTATGTATGTATGTATGTATGTATGTGTATACATACATATATATATCTATGTATATATATATAGAAATATATATATATATATATATATATATATATATATATATAGACTTTTCCAACAAATTTCCATGTTTTTCTAGAAAATCTCAAAGTTTCTTAGTTTGAAATAATACTAGTACGCCATTGTAGAGCATGGAATAAAAACGCAACCTAAAGTTTTTCATGTGGGTTGGTTGATCTGGAGCCTCAGTGAGGAGATGTTGTTGTTGTGTCCCAGGTATTATTTGGGCCGCCGACCCGTGGTGGTGGTGGCCGACCCCGACATGCTCAGATCAGTGATGGTCAGGGATTTCACCAGCTTCCCTAACAGAATGGTGAGAACTTCAGTCACTGCAGGCGGTGTGACTTCAAAATAAGTGAAATGACTCAATAAACTTATTATAACTCCTGTGTTTTTTTTATTTTATTTTTCTGTTCAGAAATTTTCATTTGCCACCAAGCCCACAACGGACTCCCTGCTCATGCTGAGGAACGAACGGTGGAAAAGGGTCCGGAGTATTTTGACCCCGTCCTTCAGTGCTGCCAAGATGAAAGAAGTGAGAAAATAATGACGAAATGCTTTCATTCTGCAGCCACCAACTTTAATGCACTTATAATGCGATGCCAAGTAATAAACCTACATGAACAATGGATATTTCTAGTGTGGATTGCAATTTATTTACCTTTTTTGTAGAATTGCATATCTGAAAAGTGTGGCTTGTATTTGTATTCAATACCTTCAGTTACTGACAGTTTGGTCCAGAAAAGCCTCTTTCCAGGATGTGGTTTCTGGTTCCGGTCCAGGTTCTGGTCTGATCTGGTTCTGGGTAAATGTATTTATTTTTTCTGCTGCAGATGGTTCCGCTCATCAACACGGCTGCTAATGCTCTGATGAAGAACCTGAAGGTTCATGCTGACTCAGGGAATTCCTTTGACATCCACAAGTAATCAGAGCAAACAAGACTGAACATTAATAATAATTTGATCTTTTTTTAAATTAATTTGTTCTTCTTTCCTGCTGCTAGTTGTTTTGGCTGTTTTACCATGGATGTCATCGCCAGCGTGGCGTTTGGCACTCAGATCGACTCTCAGAACAACCCAGACGATCCGTTTGTCCGCCACGCTCAGCTGTTCTTCTCCTTCTCTTTCTTCAGGCCTCTCATGTTGTTTTTCAGTATGTTTTATAACTTTATCACCTTTGAATTTATTTGTAGTAGCATCATTTTTATGACAGATATCTTGCCCTTTTTTGCCACAGTTGCTTTTCCCAAAATCATGGCTCCCATTGCGAGATTCATCCCAAACAAAAGGCGAGACCAGATGAACGGCTTCTTCATCAGCATCATTCAGAAGATCATACAGCAGAGAGAAGAGCAGCCTCCCAGTCAGGTGGGCGTTTCAATCTGGGCAACAAACGGAGGCTTGGGGCATTTTCATGGAGTTTTCATGTCTCATCAGCCACATTTAGGATTTTTTTTTGTGGAAGACGAAATAAATTAGTGCAGGTTTTTGTTGGGAATTAGAAGGAGATATTTTTTTACTTTTAAAAAGCAAAAATATCCCTAAAATATACCTTTGTTACCCCTAAATCCAGCAGAGTTAGGTTCTACAACATCCAAAGCTTGGAACAATTTCAAGATCTCTGACTCATTCATCATCTGACCATAGAGAAAGGATGGACCAACTGCAGATCCACCAAGACGTGAACGTCCAGCTAGACCAGCGGTCTGCAGCAGTTAGCATCCGGAGAGCCATTTGGACACTTAGTGCAGCTACATTAGACGCCTGGAGTCACAAAGAAGTTTGAATTCTGAGACCAAAAAATATAGAAACCAGAGAAATAAAGTCAGAATTCCAAGAATTTTTTTTTTTGTCATCGGCTCTATTTCTCTCCCGTAGAAAATCTAAAAAACGATAAATTGTTTTTCTTCCATAATTTTTCATAAAATCCCAGTGATATTTGGGGTTTGAGAATCTGAATGTGAGAAGTTCTGGTGGTGTGATTAACGTTTTAACAGTTTCCTGTTCTCCTGCTTTTCCTGATATTCTGAGGATTATGAGGCCTGTTTTCCTGCAGCGGCGTCGGGATTTCCTCCAGCTGATGCTGGACGCTCGAACCAGCAAAGAGAGCCTCCCTTTGGAGCACTTCGACACAGGGAACCCCTCGGAGGAGCTGGCATCCTGCTCGGATCAGGAAAACGGATCGGCTCACCAGGAGGAGTCGTCGGCCAGGCGTCCGCTGAGGAAGATGATGACGGAGGACGAGGTGGTTGGCCAGGCCTTCGTCTTCCTCCTGGCGGGATACGAGACCAGCAGCAACACGCTGGGCTTCACCTGCTACCTGCTGGCCATCAACCCCGACTGCCAGCGCAGAGTTCAGGACGAGGTCGATGAATTCTTCACCAGACATGTAAGCCTGTCCTGGTCCGGTTTGGGCTGGGCGACATGCCTAAATAAAATACAGTGTTTTCTTGATTTCTTTTCTAAAAAAGAAATTACAAATAACTGGAAATATTTTCAAAAAGTGGCTGTTATTTCAATGACTTGGACAACCGGGTATTAGGACCAGACTACAATCATTTTTGTTTAATTACAAGAAAGTAGCCATAATATTAGCAGAATAAACGCACAATTTTACCAGGAAAATGTCTTAAACTTAAGAAAAAATAATCTTAAAGAGAAAAAAGCTTATACACTGCAAAAACAAATGTTTTGTGTAAATATCTTAGTAAGCTTGAAATAAGACAAAACTGCATTACAAGCATCTCTTCATTAACATCAAAGGTCCAAACAAATGGAAGCTGTAAAACACAATGGCAGCTCTGCCCGTAGTGACAAAATATCAACACAAAAACCTTCATTTTTGTGTGATAATATGGAACCAGCCCAGAACCAGCCCTGGTTCTGGTCCAATCAGGTCTTCTTCCTTCTGCTCTGGTTTAAATGAATCTGTTTTCTAGGATTCACCGGATTACTCAAACGTCCAGGAACTGAAGTACCTGGACATGGTCGTGTGTGAAGCTCTGCGGCTCTACCCGCCTGGCTTCAGGTGAACTGTTGCTGATGTTCCAGGATATTTACAGGCTTTATGTTGTTTATTTAAAAACATAAAGTTGTAGGAAAAAAGGCAAAATGATTCAGATTCATAAAATCTAAAAGATTTTTTTTTCTCATCAAGGTTTGCTCGAGAAATTGACCATGACTGTGTGGTGAACGGCCAGATTCTCCCCAAAGGAGCGACTCTGGAGATCCCAGCAGGATTCCTGCACTACGACCCGGATCACTGGACCGAGCCGGACCGGTTCATCCCCGAAAGGTACTTCAGAATTACTGATATTCATTAGCAAGACTAACCAACATTTTGATGTGTAAATGACGGCACTTGGAAAATTGTAATGTATCAGTTGTTGATTTTTGTTTTTTTATGATGTAAAGCACTTTGATCTGCCATGTTGCTGAAATGTGTGACACAAATAAAATTTGACTAGGTTTTTTATTTTTTTAAATTTGATTTATTATCTCAACTCTCAACACTCTGTTCTGAGTCTTGTCAAGTGAAACCTGTCATCATCAGGATTAGTTCAAATTCACGTTCCACATTTTTAAAATTCCATTTGGGTCTCGGCTGCTTATAAAAACAGCCCAAGCGCTTAAAAACCATATTTATTAGTATCTGCAAAAAAAGCCATTTAAAAATCTTCAGAATGGGGGCGTGCCGTGATGGCGTAGCGGTTAGCGCGACCCATATTTGGAGGCCTTGAGTCCTCGACGCGGCCGTCGCGGGTTCGACTCCCGGACCCAACGACATTTGCCGCATGTCTTCTCCCCTCTCCTTCCCCGTTTCCTGTCAGCCTACTGTCATATAAGGGACACTAGAGCCCACAAAAGACCCCCTGGAGGGGTAAAAAAAAAAAATCTTCAGAATGTTACATTACAAATCCGCAGGCACGGCCCGTTACCTAGCAAACCAAGCAGAGTTTCGCCCGTTACCTAGCAACACAAGCAGTGCTCCAGCTGGTTTGGTCAGCTGGTTTTATCTATGTATGTGTTGCACAATGGCTGCTGGAAGAAACCAGTATTTTGTTGTTGACTTTTCATCCAGAAGCCAGTTGCTGAATTCTTGTTGGTTGTGCAGGAGGCTCCACCTCTGCTTTTCAAAAATGTACTGTAATTAGTACAATTAGTGTAATTAGTCTTCACCGTCTCCAGGTTTACACCGGAAGCGAAGGCGAGTCGTCACCCCTTCGTCTACCTGCCGTTCGGCGCCGGGCCGCGGAACTGTGTGGGGATGAGGCTGGCCCAGCTGGAGATCCGGATGGCTTTGGTCCATTTGTTCCACAGGTTCAACATCGAGGCCTGCTCCGCGACCAAGGTGGGTGGGAAAACGTTAGGCTGAAAATGAAAAACATGTTTTTTCAAAAGATTTCCAGTATATTTTATGATATTTGCATTGAATTTCCACAACAAAAGACACTAAAAGTGCTAGTAACCTGCGTTCAGATCTGTTTCTCTTATTAGTCGGCCTGTCATGATGGCTCATTTTGATAGCAAAAAATTATTTTTGCTATTTTTTGCTAATTATTTTTGCTAAAATTATCCCACAAGTTATTGCAATAAACAATAATATTGTTGTTTTGAGACCATTTTCAAGTAACAGAATGCTAATCAATAAACTTTAAATTCTAATGAACATTTAACACTGCAACTGGAAGACATTTTAAATACACAAAATAAATAAAACAGAAACAATAAATAAAATGAATTATGAAGTCTGCAAACAAAACTGTCCCTCAAAAAAGGGCAAGTAGAAACAAATGAAGGTCAGTTTTGGTTGGAAGAGAGAAAAAAACCCAAATCATGCAAATGGAAATTATTGAGCTTTTAATTTATCATGAAATTAATTGATTTATTGCTTAGCCATTTCATACGCCATATTCTGTCCTACAGAAAAAAAATCCTAGTTTTTTTTATGTTTCTTTATTTTAAATCCAAAAAATAGAAATAAAATTGTTGTCTTTTTTTTTTAATGACTACATTTGTCTAAAATTATATGTTGTCTTTTTTTCAAAAAGTTGTGTGAAATTTGTAGCTCTAAACGAGATTCATTTGTCTGACCTGACAGTGAGAATGGTGTCAGATTATTCTAAAAACTACTTTGTGATTGAATGAAATTTAAATAAACATTCTAAATTGATTTTAAAAATTGCCAGTTAATAATTTTCTTGCTTCCACGTTTGTGTTTCAGGTTCCTCTTGACCTGAAATCCTTCAGCACTCTGGGACCCAAAGATGGCATTTATGTGAAAATAACTCACAGAGGAGAAGCACAGAAAGATTCTCCATCAGATGATTAGAAGCTCAGCTGTCATCCTTCTGCACAATAGAAATGTGACAAATAATAACAGCCTGGCATTTTACCTGTTAAATTTACAATAGTGTCAGTAGTTTATAAAACTTTAAATTCAATGGTTACTGAAAGTTGAAAATGTTGCAATGTTGTTTATGTAAAATGAACTTGGGTCCAACAACTCGTCACATCTAATCAACGTTCTGATGGATCCACAGTTGATAGATTCTGCTTTAGAATTAATTCTAGCCCTGCCATAATTATTTTAAATTTAAAATGTGCTAGCTCTCTCAAACATGGCGGACCATAATATGAGTTACTGATGACATACACATTTTTCTTGATGTAAGAGATATTTCGGATCTACCTGTGTTCTTTACATACATTTTGTAAAATGTTGGAATTGAAACATTTGGTGACCTCTCTGTGAAGTTTATTATCTTAAAAGGAAAACATTTGCACAATAGGAGGGATTTACTTTTGATTCATTAAAATGTTCTTGGTCAACAAGATGCACTGGAAAGAAATTACTCCTTGCAGTACTTGGATCAGTTTAAAAGATGATTTACCTGATGTTGTTTTGTTATTTCTGTCATATCTGTACTTGTCCTCTAATTTATTTTTTACTCTTATTAAAGCAAGAGATTAATTCAGAGTTTACTGAAAATGCTCATGAGCATGTTTTTTGCATTTTCTGCAAAAATTGTTTCTATTTGTGAACTTATTTTAGACTTTACCACCAGATGGCGCCAGATTATTACAGAACCGCAGCAGCTGTTCAACAAGGAGAAAGCTCAACTTCCTTTGTGTCGGTCTGCATCAGAGAGAGTCTGCTTTTTGGGTTGTGTGGAGAAAATGTAACAAATTTTGCAATTTTGGTTCCCAGTTGAACCGAGTCTACCTGGAACACGAAGCTTAAGATTAATTTCTTCAGGCTTTTAATACCATGACATTGTTTCCTATTTCTACTGCTGATTTTTCTTTTTCTTGTGATTTTTACTGGAGAGTGTTTTGATCACCTCAGTTGGTTGTTGTTGAATGCTACATAAATCAATCAACCAATTAATCAAAATGTTTGTGGTCATTAAGTTGATGTTCAAAGGGAATGAATACCTTTGAAAAGAATTGTAAATAAAGATTTAAAGCTCATTTTCCACCTGTGTCAAGGCTTTGGGTGAAAAAAAAGAGGAAGAGTACATTTTTGCCAAAAGAATTGACTTTACAAATCTGAAAGTTCTTTTTTTTTTTTTTTTTTTTTTTTTTTTTATAGAAAATTCAGCTTAATCTTAAAATTTCTGAGTATTTTCTTGCAACTTTTTGTTTTTTTATTTTATTTATTTTGGATGAAATTTACTCCTGCTGTTTTTCAATCTTTTAGATATTCCTCTCACACGGCAGCTTGGGTCTGCTGCCTGGTTTTCTCCACATGGTGTCACTGCGAGCATTAATGTCCCACCAAGTCCAACTCCAAACTGTAAGGCAACTTTTTACAAGCCGCCCTGTTTCTCCTCTGGTTCCCTCCGCGGTGGGAAGACTCACATTTTGATTCACACTGCCTGTTTTATGAGCCAGCTGATAAAAGATACATGTGCTTGACCTCAGTATCGATGTTAGTCGGCATCAGAGTGACCAGGACCGGTACAGCCTGTGCAGAAAGCAGCACACAAGTCCTGCAAGAAGCATTAAAAGTGGAGCATTAGTAATGGGAAGACAAATGTTTCAGAAAGAGACGGTAAAATTCATCTTATGATGCCAATAAAGCTCCTCGAATTGGATTGAGGGAGTGAAAATGAGTGGGGGAGGAGGTGGAGGAAGACAACGCATGACAGATGGTGGGTAGAAGACAGAAATATAGGAAGAAAGGAGAGGGAGGGAAGGGCAGAGAGATGGAGCCGCAGACAGTAATCAAAATGGAAAGAGGGTGATCCAGTGCAGGAAGGGATGAGAGGAAGAGGGATAAAAGCGAAGGAGGAGCAGAGCTGCTCCTTCTGCAGTGCAGCTCAGGTCAGGGCCTCAGCTGCATCAACTCCCCCATGATTGATCGCTGCTTTGTCTCTCTGATTAAGATGCTTTGTCTGCTTTTATTGATATCTTGTGTTTTCCTCTGCAGTCCGCTCTCCTCTCTCTCGATTAAAATTCTCACTTCCTTTTTACTTTCTTCAAAGGTCAATATCATCTATTAGATGTAAATTTGCTGACTCTGGTATTATTTTCCTAAAACAAGGAGAAAGCTCAACTTGCTTTGTGTCGGTCTGCATCAGAGAGAGTCGGCTTTTTGGGTTGTGTGGAGAAGATTTGAGCAGTCATCTGCTTACTTGCAGAAACTCGAAGACATCTCAAGCTGTGTTTGAACGCGACACAAATCAGATTTTTCAGCAACAACCTGAACGGATCAATTCAGATCTTTTCTCCTGCCCAAAATTATAATTTGTGTCACTTCCATATGCTGAATTACATCTGTTTTATTTTTTAATCATCTGCAGTCTGAACAGTCATGCTACATTTATTATAATTTAGCACCAGGTTTCACAGTGTCGCATATTTCATCAAAAGTTGAGTTTGTCATTCAAACGCGTTGAATTCGTTGTTCTTCTGTAAAATGGCCGACTACAATTTCCCAAAAACGCTGCTTACGTTTGTCGCTCTAAAACCTCTGCGTTTTCGCTGACCTTCAAATTGGGCAAATTGAAATTACAAAAATAAATTTGCTTAATGAAAACACATCAAGTTTACTCAAAAACTCTCGTTTTTCACTAAAAATGTTTTGCAGTAGGATGAGGTGGATTTTCACCTAGTTACCACTGGGTGTTACTACTGGTGGAAAAGTAGTAGGATAATGGCTTGTTCTTTTTTAATGACTTATGTGAACAAACTTATTCACATGTGAATTTAATTACATTTCTTATTTGATGGAATAGCTTAATTGCAAAATCCTTTTTTTTTTTTGACATTCGCAGAATATCAAAAAAGTTTTTGTACACATTTGAAACAGAAACACAGCTACTGACTATTTCTACTCCACACAACCCCATCTAAAAATAAAACCAGGATGTTTGTTTTAACTTCATGTTTGTGATAAATAGCATGTTTTGGGGTATTTCTGCACTCCGACATCGTCCTGCAGAGAACTCGTCTGTCAGAGAAAACCTCAGAAAGACACCAGAGCTGCACTTTCATGTCATAGTAAACTCTCTATTGATTACTACAGAGGCATAATTCTCCCTGGGAGGTTTGTATGAATACTATACTGACACCATAGGAGATAAAAAAAAATCATAAAGTACAATATGAACCTTGTTAGGATATTATTTACAACTGAAGACGAGGAATTACTTTCTCAGGGGCTATTTTTATGATATTATAGAGAATTTTCTGGTCCTGTTGAAATGTGATTTTTTTCCTTTGATTGTTGGAGTTATATGTCTGCATGCCCTCAGGTAGCCTGCAACCTTTTCTGTATGCAGGCCGACTGCCAGATCGCTTCCCTGGGGATAAAGTCCCCAATTTTACGATTAATGCTACAGTAGAAATACACTCCTGATCAAATTTTAAGACCAATTGAAAAATGGCAAGAATTTACATTTTGCACTGTTGGATCTTAAGTTTCTAAGTAGAGCTTCAAAATGCAAAAAGAAAAAAAAAAATCTGAGCAAGCATTTTATTGCAAACAACCATTAAACTGAAACAGGCTGTTCAGAAGCTGATCGAAGTTTAAGACCCTAAAATAGAAATAAAAGTTTTTAAAAAATGACTGTAGCGCTGCACCGTTCATGTTAACCGCCTTAAAAAATAAATTTTTTATGAATTTCATGTTTGATGTTAATGTTTGCAGGAAGCTAAAGGAAATTTTGCTCCAAGTGAAATGATGGTTTCATCCATGTAAACAACCTAAAATGTTCTCAATTCAGGGTTTCTGCAGGTTTAACCAACTCAAATTTAAGACTTTTATAAATAAATTGCAAGAACTGACACAAATGTACAAATGAAAATAGTCGATATTGTCAAGAAAATCCGAGCTCATCCCACTTCCCCATGCTGGAGATTTTAGTTTAACAGTAATAATAAATAAAG
This sequence comes from Xiphophorus couchianus, assembly GCF_001444195.1. Lineage (NCBI taxonomy): Eukaryota > Metazoa > Chordata > Actinopteri > Cyprinodontiformes > Poeciliidae > Xiphophorus > Xiphophorus couchianus. Next base: position 6,566,902 of record NC_040229.1, read on the forward strand.
TTATCTTTAAAATGAATCACTTAAGTGACATCAAGGCCCAACAGTAGACTTAAGTGTCAATAAAATAAATCTAGTTGTGTGTGTTGTTTTTGTCTCATGCAAACTTTGCTTTAATTCTACTTTTTTCTATCTAATCATAAGAAATCATAGTCAGTCAGAGAGAGTCATTAAACAGGAAAAGCAGGTTTCCTGGAAAAAGAGGAAGTTTCCAGCCTGCAGATTTATAAAAATAGCTGAGACTATTTTAAAGCATGAAAGTTTAAAAAAATTAAATCTAAACATTTTGAGTAATTTGATAAGATTCAAAGTAAAATACTTATATTAATATTGATTTACTTGTAATAATACTTACACTTATATTTGTGAGAACACTTATAAGAAAAACAAGCAAATGTAACTTTGGTATCAAATAATTAGAATAATAGATTATTCTTGGTTTCTTTTCAGAAAAACATCTGTAATAACTCACATTAAGATCATAATAAGAGTAACTAATAAGTTATGGTTATAAAATTATAAATGAATGCTAAATCAGAGAAGCTAAAGAAAATAAATGTGATATAAATGTGATTTTGACATTGAACTTGAAATGGTGTAAAAGGTTGTAAAACTGCAATTAAACATCACTGATATGTTGGAGGTAGATGGTAGGTGAAAGGTGACAGGAAGGGAAAAAGGGGAACTAACAGGAGAGCAGAGATGATCAGCACCTTATATGGAAACAGGAGGTTGAGCAGCCCTGAGACATTGGCACAGACATCATGACATGATGTCTCTTAAGACAGTGACGGATATGAGATCATCTGTCTAAGCAGACAGATGAACCCTATATAAGGTGGGTGCAAAAGAGGAACCATTCGTTGGATCCTCCGGGCAGCTTCGAGCCAAGATCGAGATGGACAAAGAACTCTGCAGCTGAAGAAGAGTCGGAGCCACGGAGCCGGAGACTGTCCTGCACATGGAGACCAACCCGTCTGGCCCACAATCTGTGGCTTCGAATCGCACTTCTCTCATCGGCTGGGTTCTGACCCCAAAGACAAAGATGAAGACAAAGACAAGGAAGAAGAACTGGTGCCTTTTTTCCTGCCAGCACCAAGTCCTGTGTGACCTAAGCATCCATGCGGAGAGGAGGCTCATCAGACCTGCGGAGATCCTGGCCTTCATCGATCAACATCTTCCTCCTGCTGCCACACCTTCTTCATCATCAAGCCAGGTCTGGGGTTCGAAACACCAAACTCCGTCCGTCTCGCTCTAAGGTTCCTTTTTTAGTTCTCAGTGTCAGCAGTAGGGAAAGATAGACTAGATGATTGATTTTACTTATTTGATTATTTCTGCTACTGAATTAAGCTGTACTGACCCTTGCAAAAATGCCTTACTAATAAAATATTTAGCATAAAGAAAATCTAAAAGATGTTGTGGACATTCAGTTAATGAGTCACCTTAAAGTTCTTTGATGGTTGTAAAATAGCTGTGATGTTTGATTCTGGAGAGGAAGAGGTGGAAAATGTTTTTAGGTTGCTGGTAGCCCATATTTAAAACCTCATCCTTGGGACTCGCCCGAGTTACTAAAACCTACCTGGTTCAATAACAAATGCAAGTTGCAAAATAGAGAACGAGCGACCGTTAACAGGTGTGCTCTGTGAAACTAGTTGGCTGTAGGCTGCTCAGTCTGGCTAATTCACAGGGGGAAGAAGGGTGGGACACCTGGATGTAGGCCGTCAGATAACCAGGCGAATCGTTTCTCGAAACCAGCTTAAACAGAGTTTACTTCAGTTCTGGACAGGGTAAATCCCAGCAGATTTAGGAAACTCAACGGACCCGTTAGACGGAGAGCTGGTAGCACATCTCCCCTCTCAGAAGAGGAAGTACGAGAGTGAGAGAGTAGAGACAGAAAGGAGGGGGGGGGGTGTTGCGCAACAACAAGTGGCGCCCAACGTGGGGCCCAGTCCAACGGAGTAGGAGGGCCCTATGGCCAAGTTAGTAAAAACAGATGTGAGGATCTGAATAGCTCACTTGGCTTGTTAACTCTTAAGGAATAGAGTTAATGGTGACTGATAAGGCCGTCAGTCACAACCCTTGCAGTAACTGTATAGCATACAGGTGAGGGAAAGCTTCTACTGAGGATAAATGACCGGATCCAGACAGTGAAGCTAGTAGCCAACATAGTCTAGACCCATCCCTGCTTGAAGGCTAAAGAGAGGCTTTGGGGGATAGACAACTCGAACCGACAGAGAGACGGAGTGATGGATGATCACTTCGAGGAGGAAAATCTGGGGAAGAAACCGGAGGAAGCCGGCCGTCCAGATCGTTTGGAAAATGAGGAGAACTCAACAGAACTGCATCAGCTTTCTGCACAGCTACCCAGGGCACCCAGGGCAGCGGATGGAAGGTTTGTTCATCAAGAGCACAGTCCCATGGGGTTCAGTCTGCATGGATGTAGCAGAACCAATGGGATAACAGGAAAGAGAGGTGAGACGTACCTCTTGGTGCTGATGGACACAGTGACAACTGCTAGAAGAGCAGGTCTTCCCCTGCAGAGGAACTCCGTTCACGTCACAGAAAGCAGGGAGGCGAAGACACTTCTCCTTTTTGCTTAGGAAGGAAAAGGGAAGTTGCAGCTTGAAGTGTCACTGAAAACAGGGCAGAGAGTTTGGATTAAAGCTCAAGATCGGCCTGCAGCTACGGGGATCAAGCTGAGATTCAACGCCCAAGATTTTGTAAAGTAAGTACTGAACTTCAACACAGTACTACTGATGAAGAAAGGGGTCCATGAGGAAGCAGTGCTCAAGCCAGTTCTTAGCTACAGCGAACCAGAACATTACGAGAAGATGGCCAGAGAATCAAGCACCATGCCATCCTACATTAGACTGGCCACTATTACAGGAAGGTTGCCGTTCAAAGAACAACTTCAAGGCTTTGGACTGGGAGGGCCGTGAAGAAATTGGATTATGCTAAAGAAGAACTCCTGTCACAACCTGATGGATTAAAATGGAAAAGGATCATGATTACGGATAAAGCGTCATGATGCTTATGCTTTTTGCTTTGCTCTGCTGAACAGCCAGAAAAGTTTTTTTTTTGAGGCCTTCTGTCTCAGCCCATCTTCCCTAAAGAACCATTCCACATCCTGAAGAACCGACAGTTCATCCAGCGAAGGTTCCTGTAGAAGAATCAGAGCGATCCAAGTTTTCTTCGACATTCATCACCTCATGGGGGAAATCAAAACTCCAAAGAGGGGGTGTCAAGAGAAGTGGAGTTTTGATGACTACACCGAGCCCTCTGTGAAAACTGAGGATGAAGAATCTGCATCTTCACATCCCAGACGAACCTCTTCTCTTTCTAGGGGATGAGGACGGCGAACTGCAGGAGGGTGATGGACTCCCAGCATGTGAAAGGTCTGACCTCGTGGAGGGGGTGTCAAGAAAATCCGAGCTCATCCCACTTCCCCATGCTGGAGATTTTAGTTTAACAGTAATAATAAATAAAGTTATCTTTAAAATGAATCACTCAAGTGACATCAAGGCCCAGCAGTAGACTTAAGTGTCAATAAAGTTAGTTTAACAGTAATAATAAATAAAGTTATCTTTAAAATGAATCACTCAAGTGACATCAAGGCCCAACAGTAGACTTAAGTGTCAATAAAATAAATCTAGTTGTGTGTGTTGTTTTTGTCTCATGCAAACTTTGCTTTAATTCTACTTTTTTCTATCTAATCATAAGAAATCATAGTCAGTCAGAGAGAGTCATTAAACAGGAAAAGCAGGTTTCCTGGAAAAAGAGGAAGTTTCCAGCCTGCAGATTTATAAAAATAGCTGAGACTATTTTAAAGCATGAAAGTTTAAAAAAATTAAATCTAAACATTTTGAGTAATTTGATAAGATTCAAAGTAAAATACTTATATTAATATTGATTTACTTGTAATAATACTTACACTTATATTTGTGAGAACACTTATAAGAAAAACAAGCAAATGTAACTTTGGTATCAAATAATTAGAATAATAGATTATTCTTGGTTTCTTTTCAGAAAACATCTGTAATAACTCACATTAAGATCATAATAAGAGTAACTAATAAGTTATGGTTATAAAATTATAAATGAATGCTAAATCAGAGAAGCTAAAGAAAATAAATGTGATATAAATGTGATTTTGACATTGAACTTGAAATGGTGTAAAAGGTTGTAAAACTGCAATTAAACATCACTGATATGTTGGAGGTAGATGGTAGGTGAAAGGTGACAGGAAGGGAAAAAGGGGAACTAACAGGAGAGCAGAGATGATCAGCACCTTATATGGAAACAGGAGGTTGAGCAGCCCTGAGACATTGGCACAGACATCATGACATGATGTCTCTTAAGACAGTGACGGATATGAGATCATCTGTCTAAGCAGACAGATGAACCCTATATAAGGTGGGTGCAAAAGAGGAACCGTTCGTTGGATCCTCCGGGCAGCTTCGAGCCAAGATCGAGATGGACAAAGAACTCTGCAGCTGAAGAAGAGCCGGGGCCACGGAGCCGGAGACTGTCCTGCACATGGAGACCAACCCGTCTGGCCCACAATCTGTGGCTTCGAATCGCACTTCTCTCATCGGCTGGGTTCTGACCCCAAAGACAAAGATGAAGACAAAGACAAGGAAGAAGAACTGGTGCCTTTTTTCCTGCCAGCACCAAGTCCTGTGTGACCTCAGCATCCATGCGGAGAAGAAGCTCATCAGACCTGCGGAGATCCTGGCCTTCGCCGATCAACATCTTCCTCCTGCTGCCACACCTTCTTCATCATAAAGCCAGGTCTGGGGTTCGAGGCGCCAAACTCCGTCCGTCTCGCTCTAAGGTTCCTTTTTTAGTTCTCAGTGTCAGCAGTAGGGAAAGATAGACTAGATGATTGATTTTACTTATTTGATTATTTCTGCTACTGAATTAAGCTGTACTGACCCTTGCAAAAATGCCTTACTAATAAAATATTTAGCATAAAGAAAATCTAAAAGATGTTGTGGACATTCAGTTAATGAGTCACCTTAAAGTTCTTTGATGGTTGTAAAATAGCTGTGATGTTTGATTCTGGAGAGGAAGAGGTGGAAAATGTTTTTAGGTTGCTGGTAGCCCATATTTAAAACCTCATCCTTGGGACTCGCCCGAGTTACTAAAACCTACCTGGTTCAATAACAAATGCAAGTTGTAAAATAGAGAACGAGCGACCGTTAACAGGTGTGCTCTGTGAAACTAGTTGGCTGTAGGCTGCTCAGTCTGGCTAATTCACAGGGGGAAGAAGGGTGGGACACCTGGATGTAGGCCGTCAGATAACCAGGCGAATCGTTTCTCGAAACCAGCTTAAACAGAGTTTACTTCAGTTCTGGACAGGGTAAATCCCAGCAGATTTAGGAAACTCAACGGACCCGTTAGACGGAGAGCTGGTAGCACATCTCCCCTCTCAGAAGAGGAAGTACGAGAGTGAGAGAGTAGAGACAGAAAGGAGGGGGGGGGGTGTTGCGCAACAACAATATACATCTATGTAGCATCCTAAAGGTTGGCAACAGATGTGAACCAGCAATTACCTAGGATAGACACAAACAAGCTAGATAGCTGTTCCACGAGAAAAAAAACATAAACTACATCGAACACAAGGGATTAAATAGTTCTGCCATGACAACATTTAAGACCTGTGATTAATGTATTTAAGGCAATCTTATGATGAATTTAAGACATTTTACAGCCTTAATTTTAGATACATAACTTTTGAAGATATTTTAAGGACGTGCAGAATCCCAGTCATTTATTTAGATCAAAAGAACGTGCAGAACGGTCAGAGAGGGATGTTTCCGTGGAAGCCGTCCTGCAGCAGTGAAAAATCCAGACATTACCACACAGATGACGGCCTTCAGTCATGAGGGATGCGCCGCAACGTCGCCACATAGCCAGCTGCTGTTCGATGCTGCTCCATTTTTTCACTGAGGAAAAAAGACCCCAGATCATGATGACATCGCCTCTACTGTGAGTAGGAAACATTTCAGCTGAGATCTACTTGTCATCCCAGTAACGTTGGGAGAAGGAATGCAATTAAAATTTAATCAGATTAAAATCAGTTCCAATCAGTTAACTAGTAACGTCTGCTTAGACCTGTTGTAATTTGGCTGCCATCCAGCAGACGGCGCTGATGGTCATCTTTAAGTGGAGTCAGTTGATACAGAAATAAAGATGGCGGGTCCATACAGAACAGGAAAGAGAAACGTTCCAAATGGAGTCCAGTGTTGGATGGAAAACGCACTTCATGCTGTTCTGTTTAGAAATATAAACTTTTGGGGAAAAGAAACATTACAGTGACAGATTGTTTTTCATCAACGTTGCTCTAAAACGAGATGAATACAATTTTCTTCATTATTTTTATCATAAAATGTTTAATTAGTTATTATATGTAGAGAATTACAGTAACTTATACATTTTCTACATATTTCAATCAAAATGTTTTATAAACTGTTTTAGGACAGTTTTACAGTCATACCCAATACATTAATAAAAATGTATTAAACCCACATTTATGTATTGAAAATGTTGTTTTGTTGGACTAATATAAGCAAGAAATTATTATAACAGAAATAAATGTTTACAAACATCATTCTGTGTGAATGAATCTAAATACTGAAAACATAGCAATGCTTTCCCATAATAATCCAGATTATTGGAAAGTTCTGACATGTTTATATCAAACTGCAAGTTCAGTCCTCTCAAAAATATACTTTTATATAGAGAAAAATATACAAAATGAAAAAAGAGCACAAAAAAAAAACCTTTGGTAAATGGTCTGACCATGAACTTCAGTATAGGTTATTAAAGACGCTACATTACAGTTTTCCTACAAGCTGATTAGTATTTAGCAGCAAACATGAGAGTAATTACATTACAAGGAAACGTTTGTGTCCAAGAATGCAGAGGAATGCAGATATAAACCAGAACCGAAGCTGATAAAGAAGAAAAGAGTAATTTCAGCCTTTTACGACACTCTCCATGTTTTTCTGTTCTCATGAAGGCTGCACAAGGTCAAAGAGACCAACACGACCCTGCAACAGCAAAAAGAAACATTAAAACGAGACACAAGGCAACACTGCACACTCACACCCAAAGGCAATCCAGAGAATTGGAAATATTCACTAATTTAGATACATTTAAGCAAGTGCTGGACTATTGTTCTCATCATTTGACCTGCAGAATAATCGGATATTAGTTTGACAGACCAAATTAAATCATTTGGGTCATTTAACCTGAATTCAGACCTCTGAATTTCTTTTCAATTTTTTATTACTGAAAAATTCCAAACACATAAAAAACGTATCTGAAAACAAAACCCTAAAACTTTCTTTTAATCAGTCTACAATCTAATTTATTTTTCCTCAACCTTCAGATTTTTCTGACTTTTTCTCCTTCAGATGTTTTTTTTTTTCCTCTGAAGAGATTAAAGATTTTAGAAATAGGCACCAAAAAGGATAAATGAATAGTTTTTAATGTTCTGAGGAGAAAATTGCTTTGATTTTCAGTGACATTCCCTTGAACTCTTGAAAACATTCGGAACAGGAAATCAGAAAGTTATCAGTGGAGGTTTTTGTTGTGCATCACGTGCATGATGGTTTTGAAGGTTCACAAAAACTATGAATATTACATTTCCTTCTTTTTATTGAGCAAAGTTCATCTTTTCAGATCTAAACTAAAGCTCTTCATGACATTCTGCTGATCTAAATCTACACTGGATTGAAAGTGAACAAACTATTTAATATTCAAACACCTGCTGGGGTCAGAGGGTTATATAAACATAAAACTTGATTTTAGCAGCAAACATATGTTTTGCTTTTACTCTGTTATTTAGGTTTTCCAAACATCAGGTTGGTGTAAAGTGCTTTCAAATGTTTCAGGAACTCCTAATGATTCCTGGAACTTCTTTAGAAAAGAGATATCAGCATTAGCTGCTACATGGTTAGCATTGAGATGCTATTTGAAGCTAAAATAGCTATGCTGATGTGCTAACTACTTTTAGCACAACTTGAACACAACATTAGTCTTTTCCAGCATCACATCAAATCGGCTTTTGAAGAAGAAATTAACCTCCAGTGGGCTGAGAGAAGCGGTTGCTGTTGCTAATGAATGTTTCTCATGCATCAGATTTACGGCTGTACTAGAAACGCACAAATACTAAAGTTGCAGCCAGAACCCTAGTAAAAAAAAAAAGCAGAAACAATTAAGTGTGTTGACATTTTTAAGTTTAAAAATTAGTGTAACTAATTCATTGAAATTAATGCGTTAAAAGCCTTACTGCAAATATTCACTGCAAAAACACAAAATCTTACCAAGTCGTTCAGGTCTAGTTTCTACTACACTGGAAATAAGACAAAAGTAACTTTTCAGCAAGATGTAAGAGCTTGTTCTGTGTCTATAATTCCTTTATTGTTTAACTTATAACATGGGCAAAATATTATTGTAAGTGAAATAATCTTCCAGTGGAACTAGTACTTTATCATTAATATTAAAGAATTATTTAGTTAAAACAAACTCTGATTTCTTGATGAAAAGATTTTGTAAGTGAGTTTTGTTTTATTTCAAGGGTACTATGATATTTGCACTAAAAATTGGACCAATAACATTTGGTAAGATTTTGTGTTTTTTACACATACACACCATTTTAATCCACCTTTGTGCACAAAAACTCAGCCAATAAAGCTTTAGCATCTGCTAACTCTGACCGGTGGTAGAACTTGTCATAAACTTTGTGATTTTGACAAAACTGGGTGTTTTCAAAAAACAACAAAGAATCAAATATTGTAATAAAAGCCCCAAATTAATATAAAGGTTTTGTCCAAGGATGTAATCTTGGTATGGATAGATAAACACAGACTAGATACTCTGAGCAAAGTCCCACTTCATTAAATGTGCGCTGCATCTTTAAGATGAATAAAACTACAAATGAAGGTAAAAGAAAAAATCTATGAGCAGATCTGAAGTAAAATTCTGAAAACATATTCAAGGTTGAAGTGAAGGATAAAAGATGGAGAGCAGAAAGAAGGTGAAGGTCGACCTAATGAATGAAAACAAAGGAATGATGGAGCAGCAGAGGGAAGCTGGTGAGCTGGGATGTTTATAAAAAGGGAAGTTTGTTGATAATTATGAAGAGAATTTATGAGTAAAAGAGAGACCTTGAGCAGCTAAATCAAGGCGGAAAACAACCTCATGAACACACATATTCAGTGTCAAGATGATTTAATGGAATGGTAAACTGCCTGTGAGGCTCATTAAACATGAGGAGCATCGATCCAGCGTTCAGAGCAGCAATCAGATAATCAGCAGGGGGCGAGAGGCTGCGCATGTTGGCTTCCTCAGCTGGAAAAGTGTCGCCAGAGTTCAGTTCATCAGCCGCCGCTGAATCGGCTCGGAGTGTTGGTGTGGAGCGATGTGATGTGATGTGATGTGTGTTTTTCCCGCTGACAGTGGCCTTGGTGGCCCAGCTGTGACCTAACCTTTTCTCTAATTGACTCTAATCAATCGAGCCTGAACGGGGGTTCGGCTTCTTACACGTGTATGTTGCAATCAGGGATTTATCTCACCATAAAACAACTTTGTTCATCAATTTTGGGAAGTTTTTTGCACAGAAATATTAGTTCTGTTAGGAAAAAAGGGATGTTAATTGTGTATTTTCTAGATATTTCACTTGTTTTCTTACTACCTACTGCCTTGTGTTGGTTTTAAATGTCCAAATTCAGCAAAATGTTTAGGAAGGAAGAAAAATATTTAAACAGCTTTTTATCTGCAGTAAGTTTATGATATTCAGATGTGCTTTTGCAAAACAGGGACATCCAAATTGCTACAAGGAGATAAAAGTCAGTTTAAGGCTCATTCACACCAGACCTGTGCAGATGGAAAGAAAATAAATGTTGCAGTTTTGGTCCCCAGTCGAACCGAGTTTACCGGACTCTCAGGTGTGAAAACAACCTGACATAACCAGCCAAAAAATAATCTGATTTGTTCCAAAGATATCCCCTGAATTGGGATATATTATGTGGAGCTGGACGTGTTGACAAGCAGACAGATGTCTGAGTTTTTGGTCTTAAAAAAGAGGAAAATATGGGATTCACTGCAAAAACGCATAATTTTACTTAGTATAGCTGAAATAGTCGTCCAGTTTAACAAGACATTTTTCACTTATTGTAAGTTAAGATATCTTATTCCGCTGACAGATTATTTCACTTTTAAAACTTTTCATCAATATTAACCCCTTAAAACGGCACACGGGTGTTCTGTTGACTTAAAATAAGCTCATGTTTTGCTGTAAAGGTACTTGTAAGTTAGTTTAGTTTTATTTCAGGTGAAATAAGATATTTGGAGTAAGAACTAGACAAAAATACAAGGTAGGATTTTGTGTTTTTGCAGCGTGGATGGATGGATAAAACCTTTCAATGTGACATTCACTATTCCCAATCTTTCCTGTAGCGATCACAGAGGGAGCCTCTCAATCTCTGATCAATGCTCTCTCTCTCTTACACACACAAACACACTTACAGCTCATTCTCTCTCTGCTGCATCCAGCTGTAATGTTTTCTTCTATTTCTCCTTCATTTTCACATCATCATGTAGATAAAAAGCAAGTTAGCACTTCGCTCCTTTCACCTCTGCAGATGGAAACTAAGACATCGAGATGTGTGTGTATCTCACACACATCTCTACGCTTTTTGTCTGATTCCACATACTGCAGCAGATTTTCCTGAAGCTACAAAACGTTGCCACAAAGTCTGCTGCAGTCCAGGTACGATGCTGGGCCATGTGGGACGCCGCTGGTGTGTGTTTCTCACGATCGAATATGCAAAACAAATAGAAAAGGAGTACAGGCATGTGTGTAACGTTTTACAGAGTGGAAACTAATGGTGCATTTGGAAAAAAAATAAATAATAAAGGCTGAGAGTCTCCTTGGTGTTTGTATGAGTGTGTCTGTGTATGCGTGTTACAAAAAGACGACTGTGATTAATTTCCCCTCTGTAGCTGCGGCTCTAATTCCCGCTTGTAGTGGGAATAGTCCCTGAAAGACTCCCAGTGGAAATCACAGTCAGCAGACAGCAGCTCTAAGGAATGCTGATGAATTATCCATAAAAAAGTGGGAGAAGAGGGAGAAGAGGGTGTTATATCAGGAGAAAATGAATGCAGGAATGAGGAGGAGAAGTAAGAGGAAGGGAAATGAGCAACAGAGCGACGGGAAAACTGAGAGTCATCCTGGATAAAATCTCATGGTGCTCATCTGATCCAGATGTTTTTCCTCACTGCTGGATCACAGTTGGGCTTTTTCTAACATCTAAAAGTGGAAATGTCTGTAACATTTTTACTTTTTAAAAATAATTGACATAAACATTCATATTTTTATGTATTCATGTAAATATGTTTAGTTAAATTTAAATAGTTGTGTAAAAATGTTTTATAACTTTCCTTTTTAATTCCAGCTGTACATCAGTTTTACAGATTCAGACGACCAGCAGGATTCCTACAGTTTACCAGATCTGGTTGTGATCATGTTTTTCATTTTGTCACAATTGACTTAGTTTGAAGGTAAACATTTAGTCATAAAGCACGTTGTATTGCTTTGTTGATGAAAATGTGCTATATAAATAAAATTACCTTTAATAGACGAAAAAAACAATTAAGAAATTAAATATTTAGCTCAAAGCTAAATCTTTAGTATTTAACTAAATCTTTAGCCCCAGACTAAATGTTTAACTAGCCACATAAGCTAAATGTTGAGGTTGAAAGTCTAATATTTAGTCTAATATTTAGCTGGTGACCTAAATGTTTAGGTTACCACCTAAATATTAGGCTTGCAGAGCTTAGCTCCAAGCTAAATGTTGCGCTAAATATTTAGCTTACTGACTAAATATTTATTTAGCAAACTAAATATTTATCTTCAAACTAAATATTTATATTCTAGTGAGCTAGATATTTTATTTGTAAACTAAATAATAATCTGGAGTTTAAAAATTAGTTAAACTAAATACTTACCTCCAAGTTAAATCATTAGCTTCAATTGAAAGATTTAGCTTAGCTAGCTAAATATTTGTCTTCAAATATAATATTTATTCAGCAAGCTAAGCATTTACCTTCAAACTAAATCTTTAGCTAGTGAGCTAATTAGTTTACTAACTAAATATTTAGTTTTGAAGCTAAATATTTAGCTTGGTGTTACATATGTTTATAAACTAAATTTGTAGTTAGTTATCTAAATATTTAGGATATAAACTAAACATTTAGCTTATTTAGCTTGTGATGATCACGGTGAAACGTTTTTCTTGAGGGATGTGTTATTTCTGACTGATTCTGCAGCATGGTTGATATTTCTTTCCTTTACACTCATTGAACAGACTTTATGCTGCATGTCAGTAATGTAATTAAAGCACGTAGCTGGCTGCAGCGTGAATAACGTTTCACCACGTAGGTTTTGTCTCTGCGCTGTTCGACCTGGAGTCCTTGCTTTCACTCTGCAGTACTTCATTATGATTAGATTTTAAAGTTATATACAATCTGTCTTCTCTGAATAAATTATGCATCTGTAATTTGGGGTGTATCCCACTCAGTGTCCTAGCAGCCCCAAGCTTTTAGACGTCATGCAAATTGCACAGAAGGTTATTATCTCGAGATAATTTTGCCTGTAATGAACTCATAAGCTGCTTTTAATGTCTAACGACTAGTGCTTAGCAAGGAGGGTCATGGGCAATGAGCAGAATACAGCAGATGACGTATGATCCTCCTGCATAAGCGCTGCAGAAGTGACAGGAGGAATCTGTACAGTTTGCTGCAGGGAAGTTTTTAAAATTAGCCCAGAAGTTGAAGGAAGTGCTGAGCTTTGGTTGCCAGCACACCTCTGACACTAATGTGTCGGTAACTTTACCTCTGGTATTGTCTTGCTAGGCTTTATCAGCAGCTACAAGCCCAGAGGTCACTGGTTTTCTTTTCTTGGATTAGTTTAGGGAAATCCTGATTTCTGCTGACCATAACAACAATGCTTCATCTGGTGTTAAAAGATGGATCCGGATACCACAGACTGACGTTTGGTATATTTCTGTTCTGGGAACATCTTGAGATTTCCCTGTAGCTCTTGAGTGTGTTGCAGATTTTTCTGTGGAACCAAATTATTCAAGGATCATCCTCTGATTTGCTAGCCTGGTAAAAACTGTCCCGTAGTTTACGATGGACGAAATAAAGCGTAGAGCTCTTGGCTTGCTTGGTGAACTCTGTTGAAGTTTTCAACGATTGGATCTGATCTTATCCAATCACTAACGTTTAGCCGTGACATACAGTACAGACCAAAAGTTTGGACACCCCTTTTAATTCAATGAGTTTCCTTTATTTTCATGACTATTGACATTGTAGATTCACACTGAAGGCATCAAAACTGTGGAAATATGCACTAAACAAAAAAGTGTAAAACAACTGAAAATAGCCCTTATATTCTAGTTTCTTCAAAGTAACAACCTTTTGCTGTGATTACTGCTTTGCACACACTCTGCATTTTCTTGATGAGCTTCAACAGGTCGTCACCTGAAATGGTTTTCACTTCATAGGTGTGCCCTGTCAGGTTAATAAGAGGGATTTCTTGCCTTATAAATAGTCATGAAAATAAAGAAAACCCATTGAATTAGAAAGGTGTGTCCAAACCTTTGGTCTGTACTGTATGTAATGCGCTAGCTCGATGCGGTGAAGCTTACCGGAAATTGTGAAAACAACAATCATCCCCCCGTGCAAAGAAAGAAGAGCTGAGCTGACTGACATTTTTAAGAATAAAATGTCTTAAACGTTCCTCTCACTCCAACTTTAATTGCTCAATATTTGCAGCTAACACAAGCGGCATTTCCATTTACCATAAAAATGTGCAAATTGAAATTATTGAAATAAATTTCCTTAATGAAAACATACCAATTAGAAAAAAAAAGATTAAAAAATTATCTTACAAAATGATGTTACTGCTGGCAAAAACCACAAAAAAGACAACAGGAAGTGGTAGGATGATGATGTTTGTTTTGTTGTTTTTCAGACAATGTGCAGCTGGCTGCACCAGAGCGCTCACTGTATTACACAGTTCATAAAAAGTTGTGTATCATTCTAATGAGTTGAATCCATTGTTCTTTGTTCCTCATATTTGTACACGAGGAAAGACTGAACAGTCCAGTAAATATTCAACTGGAGGAATCAAGGTCAATCGGAGAAATTCCAGGTGGAGCACTGTAGGGAGATGAGAATCGACTGGAATTGGCCAAGCTACCGATTCAAGAATTTTTGTCTTAGTATCTCTTGGGCAAGGCAATTTTTAATTTTAAAGAACAAAGAATTTTTAATAATTTCACTGAACTCCAATCTAGAACCACAAAGCATTCTGGGGGATGTAGGCAGAGTAAAGGTTATTGTCACTAAACTGCCACAAGGTTGGGGGCATCAACTAACTCACTCACTCTTTGGTTACCTAGCAACTCACTCACTCTTTGGTTACCTAGCAACAACCAGTTGAGTAACTTGGACAGCAGCAGATTAAAGTTTCGCTACTGTGCCTCATAACTTTTTAAATGAAAAATAATTTCTAAAAAATCAGCGTGGAATGAAAGGAGGAAGTGAGTCGAGTATCTCTGGAGGAACAAAACAGAAAAAGTTACATCACTGGTCAGGTCACTAGTTTGGCAGTATTTCAGATATTTAAAACTAAAACCAAATCAATCACATCATGAATAATGTATGTAAGAATGTGGCTGTTCTTATTTATTTGTTGTTTTTTTACCAGTTATTTGTTCATTCTTACATTGTGTGTAAATTGTGAGACAGTTATGTTTTGTTTTTAAGCATATGCACTGACTGATGGCACCTTTTAAATTTCCTTGTCCTTGTGACAATGACAATAAAGATTTATCTCTCTATTATCTATATCGACTGATGTGACAACTTTATATCATATTGTATCATAAAAAATACATATTGCATCATAAGTCTATCTAAAATACTCAAAATAAAATGCTGGTGTAATACCAAAGTGCAATGCCACTTGACATAAAGCAGCCAATCCTGGAAAGCCATGTGTTTTCCTTGGTGCTGATTGGCTGTACCCTTAAAAGCTGAGAAAAAGATCAAAGTTACCTTCTGCAGTAGTGCTAAGACCTCTTTCTATTAATGCACATTAAGGTATCTTCTGTGTTTCAACTATTAAAATAAACATTTCTAAGCATTTTTGTGGGAGTGGTATCAGATATTTGTGTTTTTCAGCTATTTGCAGTTGACTGGTCTCTAAACTCTGTGAATCCCAGTTTCTCCTGTATACTTTATCAGAACTGTGATCTAAAATGGGTTTCCGTATTTTTTATGGCGTCAGATTATAAAAAATTTCCTCTATTTAAACTTTTGTCATAAACAACTGTGTGTAATTTGCAGAAGGGACTTTATTAATGCATGACTCCCCCTGAAGTTTTACCATTATTTAGAAATAACACTGTGTACTCGCCGTCCTCTTCTCTCTTTAGCAGGATGAACTCTGATCAGACCACAGAACATTTCCGTTGTTCTATTCTAACCGTGAGCCGTTCCTGAATAAATGAGACTAATGCTCTAGTCTAACACCAACATCTCCGCTTCTGATTAGCTTCTCTCCGCAAGTTCAGGAACTTCTTCAACCTGTTAGATTGATTCTTTACACACATTCAAACTAAAAGCATTAAGCTTCTCTTTGTGACCTTCAGAATCCCATTTGACTCATTTTCAACCTCCTTCTTGTCTCTAAGACACAAATAAGCATATTTTTCATATTTAATGCCATGTTGTTGAATAAAGAGCTTTTAATTTGTATGATTTGAAAGCACAATAATCATTCATTAGTGAAAGTTCATGCAGACATATGAATCTATCAATGTGATGTTCAGATTTAATCTTGTTTTCTTTTTGAAAATTATTTCTCTTTTCCTGAGAGGTAAGCGGCCAATATCTGAGCGATGACCACTAAATAGATCCTCAAAGCGCTATTCAAAAGTACTCCAGTACTTTCTAATCACTATTATTAAACAATATATTGATCTCTCCTTCACTAAAGGAAAAGAGAGAATACTAACTAATTATTCCTGCTGAATGATCAGCACCAGGCCTGTAATGAAAATATGTTTGCTTACTCATCCGTCTGTCGTTTTCCTCTTACTGTGCTGCATGTTGTGGATTTGTATGCTCACTGCTCACATTGTACGTTTTTCATGTTTCTCTTTAACCACTTGAATTTCAGGATAACAGACATTTTTCAAGATGGGTTCCCTTTTTGAGCCTTTTATTGCCATAGAATGCTGCCCATTTTATGACTTGGAGCAACTTTTATGTCATGTCATATTTTTGGATTTGGCCATCCAACTCATACAACTTTAAAATACAATATTTGCAAAAATCAAATGCCAAAACTAAAACTGAGGACTCACAGCAGTTTTCTGTTGGAAGGAGATGAAGCTGCGTGACAAAGACTATGAGGGGCCGTTTAGGACAAAATTTACGTTTTGTCTCTCACACACTACCAAAAAGTCTCGCATACTCCAAAAAAATAGCCACGCACACTCCAAAAAATTACGTTTTGTCTCTCACACACTACCAAAAACTCTCGCATACTCAAAAAAATTACATTTTGTCTCTCACACACTACCAAAAACTCACGCATACTCAAAAAAAATAGCCACGCACACTCAAAAATTACTCACGCACATTCAAAAAATACTCAAATTGCGTATACACACACTACTAAAATGTCACACACACATTCACAAACGTTAACTTTCTCGCTCACATACACTACTACCAGCTCGCGCACATACACTACTACCAGCTCGCGCACATACACACAAACGTTAACTTTCTCGCTCACATACACTACTACCAGCTCGCGCACATACACTACTACCAGCTCGCGCACATACACACAAACGTTAACTTTCTCGCTCACATACACTGCTAACAGCTCGCTCACACACAGACGTTTATCTCTCACATACACAAGACTAAAGTTGAACACACACACAGTACTAAGACTCGTTTTATGTATGTGTGAGAGCGAGACTCTTTTTGAATGTGTGAAAGTTGTCACGGAAGAGGCGGGGCATAATTTTTGGATCAAACTGCGCATGCGTAGATCCTAAACTATAAGTTTCGATTGTTGACTCACTGTATGTTCTATTACTTAGTATATTTGTGCTTTTAAATATATATAGAACGTTTAACTTTCTTGTAGATTAAATGTGCTATAGAAATAAATGAATCTGATTGATTGATTAAAAATAGCAAAATTGCTGTAGTACAATCTGTCCACTGGGTGCCAGTATTACAGGAATTATTAACCGGCGCCAACTAGTGCCGAAGAAGAAAGAGTTTGCTATACCGAACATGGCTAACTCTAATTGTTTAAAATGGCAGCTGCCTGACCAATTCTCTCTCGTTTCGAATTAGAGTTAGCCATGTTCGGTATAGCAATATTTCCGTTTCAAAAACTCGGTGAAGTTTGTAGCTGCAAAGCTTAAAGGGTGTGAATACTTTTAAAATGGACTGTATGCCAAAACCAGGGCCAGTCTAAGACTTTTTAGAGCCCTGAGCAGATTTTCCTTTGGGCCCCCCATACCAACATGGCAACACCAGATGGCCAATCATTTCAAAGCTCTTGTGAGGATTTGGGTTTTCTGTGTGTTTATTTAGGTTTCTGTGTTCAGTTGATTCTCCGTGTTTCCCGTCTAACCCTTGATTGATCCCAGCTCTGTCCTGTTTCCTTGATTTCTCCCTCGTGTATTTAATCCCACCTGTGTCTCTGTTTCCTCATCGGGTCTTCGGCTATTGTCTCTTATCGTGTCGCATGTCGTTGCCTTTATGCCAGTTGCTATCAGTGTGAGAGTCATTGCTGTTGCTCACCTGTGCTGCCAGGTTTCTATCATTTGTGACTCTTCATTAAATAATTTCTCACTTCAACCTGGGTCCACCGTGTCTACCGAACTTCACGACAAGCTATTCTATGTGTGTAGCACACACTTACTATAATTAGCATTGTTTGTAATTAGCTTACATCGTACTACTGTTCTTATGGCTATTGGTTTTAACTTTACAGGAGTAGCGATCAAAAAATAAATAATATATTGAAATACTGAGTACTACTTATGTGTGCTTATTATTTTAACTATTTGAAAGTAACATCAGCGGATAAACACTAAATTTAGTAATCAAGTTTTATATGTTACATTTCCCCAGCAGTTACAGTTAGGCCTGTCACAATAACCAATAAATTAATTAATCGCATGATAAATTAAAATGAGGTAAATAATTTCCATTTGCATAATTGATAATTTTCTCCTTTCTCTCTTTCTACCAAAAATTGTAATTGTTTTGGTCTCAATTAGCCCATTTTTTGAAGAACAGTTTTGTTTACAGAGATATCATAATTCCTTTTATTTGTTGCTTCTGTTGTTTTGTTTATTTCTTTTGGATATTTGAAATGTCTTCTAGTTCCAGTGTTAAACGTTTATTAGAATTTAAAGTTCATTGCTCCACTGCTCATCTATTAAATAGTTAAAAACAACAACAGTGCAGAATGCCACACCTGATGTCGTGTTTCTACATCTTGCTTTATGTGAGAGCAGCATTCAAGAGTTGCCCAAATGAATAAATGAGGAGCTTTGACGGATTTCTCTCTGCAGGAAAAATCTTTTCTATAATTGAGGCTGCTGCAGGTTGGCTGCTCCCTGGAAGTTGGTGGAAGGAAGATGACCTTTGAAGCATTCTGCTGAGTCTGTAGATCACTCCAACATCTTCACACTCAAGCAGGGAGCAGATGCTCCGCTGGAGTGGGTAGGCGTTCATGTTATACTGTCCCGGACCGGTTCCAGTGTGTGTTTACACATGCTTGTTCACTCACTGTGTAAACTTGAGGAGCAGCAGGGCCCCTCGTCTCCTCTCCATTAAATGCTGCTTATGTTTGCCAAGGCATCCGGTGGTAATGAAATATTCATCCAGAAAAAAGTAAACATCCAAATAACTTGGAGCAGCTCCTGCCTGATGTAAAGAAGATGCCTCAACCTGAAGTTCCTTCATCCCGTCTGCAGAAAGCCTCTATTATTGATCAGGATGAAGGTAGGAGTTGAGTTTTATTAGTTATTTGCTGCTTTGCAGTGGTTAGCTTTGCTAACAGTAAAGTGCTAATCATAAACATTAGTTCCACTAATGCTAAATCTCTATGCTAACATGGTATTTAGTGGAAGCTAATGCTAAAGCGCTACATTCGTCTAAGTTGATACCCATCATGTGTCAAAACAATTCAACTACACAAATTTTTGTGTGAATTTGTTTAAAAGTGACCAGCTGTGCTTCCTTTAACAGGCTAGAAAGGTCTATGGCCTATACAAAACATGTTCATTACACAAAATTATTCTTGACAATGAGTTTTTATTCTGCTCAGTTCTGCCTATTTTGAGCTTCTTTCAGACTGACTGGAAAGGAGCTCAACGTTTACACATACATCTGTTTTAATACCTCAAAACAGATGTACAATTATACAACTGTATGTCTTTCAAAAGCAGAAGTGGAGCCTCCTGCACAAAAAACAAGAATGCAGCAAATGGTTTCTGGATGGTAAGTCAACTACAAAACACTTGTCTTTTCCAGTAGCCATTGTACAGCACATTCTGGGGGAAACCAGCTGAACAAATATGCTGGAGCTCCACTACGGTTGCTAGGTAATGGGTGGAACTCTGCCAGGGTTGCTAGGTAACAGGGTAGAACTTTGCTGGGGTTGCTAGGTAGCTGATTTTTTGGAAGGTTTTTGAAATGGCTCATTTTCCAAACACAAAAAATATATTCAAGATCTATCAGCTTGAATATTTAGTTTTAAGCTAAATATTTAGCTTGCTAACTAAAAGTTTGAAGCTAAATGTTTAGCTTGAAACTAAATATTTAGTTTGAAACTAAATAATTATCTTGCTAACTAAATGTTTGGTGCTAAATATTTACTTTGAAGCTAAACTAATTGGAGCTAAAGAACCCTCAGTGGTTTTTTTCTCCCCCACGTTTTGTTCAGCACTGAAAGGTAAAAATTTCCTTTTTACTTTTGCAAGGACTCTTCCAAGTTTTGGTGGTTTTGCCCTTTTTCTTGCCTGCCAGTGGTGGTAATGCTACCAGACAACTGGTTGGTGTATCAATAACGCTTATAATGGTCGCCCTCGCCTTTTAAATATTCCCCTGAATGTATGTCAGGCATGAAACTATTTTCTTCTATTAATTTCCTGACTTATATATATTATAGATATTATTTTGAGAAAATTTAACCAGAACCTATTTTGAACGAAGAGCAGCTGGTTTATTCAGTCTATCGCCTCAGGTTTACACTGTAACCAACCCGTGCTTGTTTATGCAACACATGACTGTGAATATGTTATTCTTGTGAATTATTATTTCATGATGTTTTTTTATTTTTCCTGTGCTTCAGTGAATGTAAATAGAGGAAAAATACGCTGCTAGAATTAAAGAAAACTTTTTCAAAACACATTAAGCCTCCATTTTACAGATTTCAATCTTTTTATTGCCGCTCACATTTTTATTTAGGTAATTATTTCTGTTCTAATTTACTATATTTTGTCTGTCCATTACTGGCCGTGTTGAGCAGTTTTCCACTTTAAGGACAAATAAATGTGTGTTGCCTCTGCTGCAAGGACTCCAAAATACTCCAACTGCAGATCCTCAGGATGTGTTGTTCAGCACGGCTGCGTTGGTTACCAAGGTTGCCACAACCAGGAGATTCACTGATGTCTTTCCTTCGCCGATGTTTTTTATTCGACAAAACAGAGTTTAAAATTAGAACGTAACAAGGACACAATCAGTTTATCAGTCAGCACTGGTTTCTTGATTTTCTACAAACGTGGTAAAACTGTCTGCATGATGAAGTACGGCCCAGAAGAGGAATGTGAAGGAGGAGGAGAATAATGGGATGTACATACAGAAAAGAGCAAAAAGTGAAGCAGTAAAGGGACAGAGGGTTGGAAACAAGGAGACAAATCTAAAGACAGCCAAGGACAATGTTTCCTGTGGGAGCCCAAAATGCTGAGTGTGCCGGATCTGAGAGGAGTCGTGGCTGGTCTGATACAGCACAGATAGTTAGCCCACAGTAACGATATTAAAGCAGAGCGCTTGATGCGAGCAACAGAGCTTTGGACATAGAAAGTTCCTATTTCTTAATGAGAGGATCTTCCACTTTCTGTTTCCAACATTAAATCTGCGGTCTGAGTTTGTAAAATTACAAATTAACAGCAGAGTCATATCTGGGACCTGCCACAGCAATGCATGGAAGGAACTCAGGCTTTCAGCACTTCAGATATTGTCTGTATTTTATCACTTCTCCAGCCTGAAAATAGTCACTAATTTTGATACTTTCTTCTAGTGTTTTTGGCTCTTCTCCAAAACCACCTTTGTCGTCTTGGAGTGGAGAAACCTACAAGTGTTCTCACTGTACATTTCTGTATCAGTGTTGCCACAAAAGGAGTCGAGCCAGACTAATATGGCCTCCAGTAAATCTGATATCTCAGTCTTTTCCAAAACACTGTGACAGGTCTCTCTCTCTCAGTTCCTTCAGAACTGCAGAGATCTCCATTGGGGAGAAGTATTTCCCTGGATGGTGAACTGCTGTGTGTATAAGACTTGCACAGGATAAATGATGCCTCTATAAATAGCTTTTCTTGAGCCATACACCTTCGGGTCACTCTCATGTTGAGAATACTTTGGATACTGGATTTCATCCAACTATTGTTGAATCTGTTGGAGAACTTACAGATCTTATTCTCTGTCTTTTTCATGTGTCCTTTTTTCCGTCCTTTCAACATCTGGGTTTTCAGAGCCAACCCTCTGTTCCTCACAACAACCTCTGTTCCTTTCGCCGTGGTTTCAGCTTTTGCTGTGAGCCCAGCCTCAGAAAAAACGTCCCCAGCCAGGTCAGATTTATTACTATTATTGCTGGAAAATTGCTGGAAATTGTTGACTATGCAACTCAAAAACAGCAGCAGTCTTTAACAGTTTAGAAAATTTTTTTATTGATATAATATTTAAATTTTAGGTTCACTTTTGTCACAGTATCTCAGACAGTTCTGATTCTTCTCTTCTGGGGTCCAACATACTGAAAAGATGGCCACTATTAAAAAAAGTGTTTTGCAGATCCTTTCACAGGTGCAACACAATATGTGACCAGGTTTTAATTTACTCCTGCACAAGTCAACATAAATAATACATTAGGTATGTTCTCCTTTTTCCCTTATCCACTGTATTCCATGTGTGTGCTGAAGGCCATTCTGCATTTTTCCTGAAACAATCAGAAACGTGGAAAGTTTGGTAAAGATTTTTAGTTTTCCCACAGTTTGTGGCACTACTTCAACTATTAGACAAAGTTCCTATTACAGAGAGAAAGGTCTTTTTAAGGTAAAAAATCATATTACATTATTATCTTAAAGCCATAATTTAACGAGGCTAGGGTTTGTTTTCTGTAATATTACTAGCAGGAGAGCAATTTTTTAATGTATTTCTTCTCTGACTCTTGAAACAAATGATTCAACTGTCAGCATGCAGTCAATCAGCTCTCATTCATTCAGTCTTTCATTTGTTACAGGTGTGTTGGAGAACCTGCCCAGGTCAATCACATAGCAGGAAGCGGACTATGGCGCAGGGCATTCTGGGTAAATATAACCAGAACAAACGTGCGAGACTAGTGCTAGCGGGAGAAATGACTCGAATTTTTTTGCCAAAGACAAGACAATCACTAAAATCTGACTTCACTCCATTTTTGTGGAGAAGGAAGTTGCACTCTGAGTTTTCTTCAGAGGTGTTTGTGTCGTTTCCGTCAGTGGTTCATGGTGCAGCGCCCCCACAGGAGAGGAGGGGAACGGGTTTGTTTAGTTTGTGAAAGTGAACCTCAGCGGCTGGAAATGAAACAAAGTTTTGGTTCCTAATCGAACCGAGTCTACCGGACTACCAGGTGTGAAAAAGCTTAAAATAGAAAAATGTAATGAATTTGTTAATAACTAACTGCATCAACAACTCTTAACATTTTAAATAACTGTCCATTAAAAAATTGTGCAAGTACTATAAATTACCATAGCAGAGTTCATAAACAATATGTCTGGGATTTTTTTTTCTAGGGCAAAATTTATGAACAAGAAACATTATGGCTGTAATATTTTCTTTTTGTTGTGAAGAAATCTCTTTAATGTGGCCATATCTATAGTAAGTAATGTTTAGATATGTTCCTATTCCAACACACCTGATTAAATGGGTGAACTACCTCCTCAGTATGTTATCCTGCTAATGAATTACTTATCGGATTAAGTTGTTTTGACAAACCATGCTCTTCAGATTTCCATTAATGAGCTCCTCCTTCAGTTCTTGCTGGATATTTGATCACTCTTCTTCTCAGAAATGGTTTTATTTTAGGGCTCATGCAGGGGAAACAGCCACTTTAATCCAGCGCTGACATTTCTGAACAGATGAGTGACCAAAACTGACAATAAAAAATCACAATGTGCAACTTGCAAAGAGAGTCCAGACACAGATGAATGGATGAACGTGTTCATTTGATCCAGCATGTCGAATTTTAAATCTGTGTGGACTTGTGAAAAAATTCATTGCATTTAAACTCATGTTTTCTTATCTTGCCTTGGATCCATTGTTGTACGGCGGGTTGTTGTTGCACTCTGAAAAAGGAATGACTCAAATAAATCCTGAAAATTAATCTGGCAGCCATGTTGTGTGTTAGTGTGTTTGTATCTGGTGTTCAGATGAGGCTTTCTGTTGTGTCTGGTCACTGTTTTTAACTGTCAGCGTCTCCGGTTACTGCCAGATACCAGCATCACTCTTCTCCTAATAGTCCATGGGCCAGAGGCCAAAGTTTGACATTTTTGTCCATTTCAGGGTGGACAAAAATGTCCATCAATATTTTTTTGAAAAGATACATGTCTGTAGTTCATATTTTGGTCTGATAGCTTTTCCAAAATGGCAGCTGAGTCACAGATATCAGCTCAGGAAGTAAACAACCCCTTTGTTTTTTGAGACTGGTATATGTCTGGTTTAGGCTGATGGTATGGGCATTTGCCAAAGGTCTGTAATATAATGTTTGGTATCATCTTAAAGGGGACACTCTTGGCTTTCATTTAAACCAGGTTTTGAGTCTCTCTGACCAACACAGAGGCCACTAGAGCTCGTTAAACCAAAGATAATACACATTTTTCCACACCTTTTGACCAAACTAGATACATTTCTTTTATCCCAGGGACATCAGGGACACAAGAGTTAACAACTGAAATACTCAACAGACTATTAGGAGTCAGAAAATGTTTGATATGCCTATACAGTCTGTCTATGGGAGGCGATTATGAGCTGTAATTTGCAGTTACAGACTTGGGCTATAATCTTAACTGGTTCGTTGGTGTGAGTGGGATAGTGGGAGCCGTGTTTAGAGTGTCACTCGTGTCTAGTTGTTAGTTATAAAAAAGTTAATCAGTAATAGTAGAAATGACAAATTCTGAGGTAAAAAAAAAAAGATTATTTCCAGATGGTTAGACTAGTATTGACAGCATAATTCAGATTATTATGTTACATTTCTGCCAACAGATGATAACCTTTGGTAGCATCTACATTATACTTGCTGAGGATATTGATTTCAATCCAGCCCACAAATGAGTTTATTAAAAAATAAAATCAGCAAGATGTAACCATTTAGATTCAGCATGTAACTTTTATTTAAAAATCTATGTATTTATTAAAACTATCACTGTGTTGTCCTGAGACCCTCCTCCTGGCTCTGATTGGTTGTGTCAATTTAGCACTGGGAGAAGGCAGAGGGGCTTGAATTTGTCTTCACAGATTATGTGAAGAAACTATGACTCAGCTATATTATATTGATATACATATTGATAGACTTTCCCACCCTGAAATGGACAAAAAGATGATCTGGCCCATGAACTATAATGCAGGAACTTATCTCACAATTTGAATCTGAATACATACAAAGTTTTAACTGAATTGGACCAATTCCTCTTACTTATCAGTAGGTTTGTCCGGATGGACGGACATCTTAGCTTACCGTCTTCTCTGTTGTAGTTTGCTGTTTGCACTTCATTCACGTTCAACAAGAAAACAAACAAATAGTGCTTTCACTGAGAAGATTTCCAGAAATAAAGGAGGTTTGTCAGTTTCTTCACTTTGATATTGATTTAGGACTCAGCAGAGCAAAACTATAGAAGCTGTCACTGTCAAAACAAAATGAAAGTACAAAATGAGCAAATGAGCTCCAAAACTGAGGAGCTAAACCCAGAAATCAATAGTTCAACGTCCCAAAATTACCCAAAATGTGAAGCCATTATAGTGCTTTTTACAGAGGTTAGACTTTAGTTTCCTTTTTCCTCACATCTTACAAACATCCATTCATAAACACAGGTGTATCTACTAAGAAGGAAACCTATACGTTTTTACATATTTCTTGATTCAGTGATTAAAATCATTGCAACTAGCTTGAGCCAAAACACACGACTTTAAGAGACTTAAAAATTATCATTATGATCCATTTTCAGTAAGATACGCATTTTGATTTCTAATGAAATTAGGAAATGCACATACAAATACTATCTTAAAACAATAATGCATTTTTTAAATTATATTTTCCCTCATGAATTTCCTACACTTTGTAAAAATGATTATGGCAGTAACTGCGTTTCCATTACAAATGTCCACAAAACCTTTTCAATATTCTGTAAAAGTTGAAATAAGAACATTTCACAATTGTGGTGTTTCTATAAATAAGAAATGCAAATAAAATCACATGTGAATAAGTTTGTTGACGTGACATGTCATTAAAACACATGCCACACCATGATCCTCCAACCACCATTGTCTTCTTTGTCGTTTCCACCAGTAGTAACATCCGGTTGTTGATCATGTGATGTGAAAAAAAATGTTTCATGAAAAAAAAAACACAATTTCAAAACAGCATAAAAACCGCCACATCCAAATGCCAAAATGATTTTATCAAAAATCAAGACATTTTTAAAATTAGCGTGTTTTGATTAAGCAAATTTATTTTCAAAATGTCAAATTACGCAAACTTATGGTCAACGGAAACACAGCTACTGCAAAGTGAAATATTCCTGCTGGTTTTTCACCAGGATTTTGTTTAATTTAAATTAAAACACAGTGGGCTGCTGGTAGACTTGAACATTTGTGTGTAACTATTTCCTGCAATGTATTTTTATATTGACTTTAATGAAATATGTCAACCTCACCCTGCTATGCACTAATTTGGAAGTTATTCCTGCTCCGGAAACCTTTTTTTATTCAGAATGCAAATAATTTTTAAAATTGTGTTTCCAGGTTGTTAGATCAGAAAACTGATTTAATAGTGGACATTTTTTTCTACTGATTTAAGCTTATTTTTAGAAGCTTAGATGATCTGAACAAAAGAACATATTTGTTTTCCTCAGTTGTTGCAGAGTGAAGCAACAAACAGTTTCATATGTAGTCCGATTGTCCGCAGTCATAACTCAGATTACATCGCCCCCCTGATGGGACAGTGACTGATGCACTAACGCGATATAGAGTCTCAAATGGAGCGCTGGAAAATAATTTCTCCCTCTCTTCTGGCCAACGATGTTAGCGAGAACTGCTGCAAAGCAAAATCAGATCTTTTCCCAAAGAACACATCATCTCATAACAGACTTCATGAGTTTTCTCTTACAGCAGAAAATCTCATCGGAGCGAGTCGTATTCCCACAAAACACCTCTGGTTTATGATGATTAAGAACACAGCTCAGTCCACCCAGATCCATACAAACACACTCAGCCTGATTCGCAGAGTTTAGCCTCACATATGTGATTTACACACATTTAGCCTGCAGTTACAACATCTTATCTGAGCTCTCAAATTGCTTTTCCTTGGCGAGTCGGCCACTCAGGCCTCTAATTGCTAATTCTGTCAGTTTAATTAAAGTTCAAAAATACAGGAGTCTCTTTAAACCAGCCGAGCATATCTCTGGGTGAAGTCCCTCATGAGGGGAAAAAATAAAAAAAATCTGTGGGCTGCCTCCAGTTTCTTTCTGCTTTAGTCATGAATTTGCTCTCAGTGTTTTGCTGCACCTTTGGCTGCTCTGTGTTTTAAAATCCGGGTCAAAATGTGAAAGTTGTGGGTTTCTGTTCCTCCTGAGCTTCTGCGGGACATGAAAAAAAAAAGCTCGCAGCATTTTTCTGTTAAATGAAACCCTGTTCGGCATTTTTAACGAACTTGCCACTGGCAAGGTAGATGACTTCTCTAGATTTCTTTGCTTAATCATAATTTATTTATTTCCACTTTTGCCATAAGTTCTTCTTCTTTTTCTTTTTCTATACGTCTTTGTATAACTCTTTAAAGTCATCCTGGCTTTGATTATTTGTCTAGAGAGGAAAGTAAACCTACAACCTAAAGCCCCAAGTGTAAAACCCACTTGCTAAAAGAAAGAAGAGTGGATTCAATCTTCAAATAAGCTGAACGCTGTTTGCTTTCCAAATGTGCTCATCTCTCTGTCCTCCTTTAATCTGAAAGTATTTCTGATCCTCAGAATAAGCTTGCAGGGCCCAGATTTCCCTCCTGAAGCAGAAAATTCACCCGGCATGTGAGCGAGTTCAGGTTCTGACCGGAGAACATATGCAGGGCTGCAGTGCAGGGAAACCTTCGAGGATATTCCACCATCACTGAATAAAAAAAGGAGAAAAAAAAGCAGCTGCAGTGAGCTTCGACTTTAGTACAAACAGTTCCCTGCGAAAGTTTACAAGCCCTTCACCTTTTTCTTTGTGTTTATTTTATTTTATTTTTTTTTTTTTTACAGGTTTTTACTTTACATCTCCAAACCTAGTTCAAGGGTCTGCAACCTTTACAATCCAAAAAGCAATTTCTGCCCTCAGTTCACCGACAAAGCGCAGCTTAGAGCCACAAAAACACAGTTTGATTTCTTTTTTAAAGTTTTAAAATAAAATAAGAAAACATAAAGCTTTTGGGAAAAGATGGATACATTTTCTCACATGGGATAATTATATTTATGGAAAACAATCTAAAAGTATATCTATATTATGCTGCTTAGTGATACTGTTGTGGAAATTTTATGCAATTAACTCCATAAAAAACGGCAAAAATCAGATTTTGTCTTCATATCTATGTTTAAAAAACATTACAATGGACTTTCTGTAGTTAAAGTTGGAGAATGCAAATTTTATTTTTAAAAAATAGTTTTTTACATATTTGTTAAAACTATCATTAGGTCGTGACAGTATATAACACAGATAATCTGTGAAACAAATTGAGCTCCTCTGCCTTTTCCCAGTTCTCCCAGTACAAACTGCAGAACCCACCACTTAGACAGAAACAGCCAATCAGAGCCAGGAGGCGGGTTTTAGCGCTGTCAATCATCTCATGCTAAATTGATGACAGTGGCTAAACGGTTTTCCTGTTATGATAAGTTGTTTTTCACAATTAACACATTGAGCAGCTTGATAGGCAGCGCTAAGCCCCGCCTCCTGACTCCGATTGGTTGTGTTTGGTGCATTTCTTCAGAGAACAGTAGCAGCTCAGGGAGGAGCAGATCAATCTTTCCACAGATTACCCATAATGCCATGTTGTCAGGACAAGGTGACAGATTTAGCAAATATGTAATAAACTTTTTTATATATATATAAAAGTTACATAGTACAGCTTAAACCAAAAACAAATAATTGACAAAAACATAAGAGACATTTTAGAAATGGTTGCAACTGCCTGTTTTAGGAGCTTAAACACTAAATACCTTTTGTTTAGTTACATTTCATTCTAATTGAGATACAGGCAGGAATCCACTGGTTCTGTATCTCTGGATTCAACCTGAATTTTTCTGTTGAACTGCAAACACAAAATAAATGATCATATCTGACATATTCAAAAGAAATGCAGCTCATTAAGTTAAAGTTCAATGCTACTTTACATGCAGCTATTGGTTGGCATTTCCAAAGCAACCAATCCAGAAGCTCATTTATCTTCCTGGCTGCTGATTGGCTGAATCCTGAAGAGCAGAAAATCACAGATGTTATCTTCTGTTTCATTGCTCAGAAAACTTCCACTCTGCGCATTGATGCTTATCAATTTATATTTGCATCCAGATCTGTTTAAAACACAGTTTGAAAATAACCAAACACACTTTTCATTAAACCCACATTCCTGAATTAAATATTTTATTTTATTGGTCTGACCTTAATTTTTGCTTTTGTTCACTGTAAAAATAAAATCATAGTAATTAACAGAAATAAAAGCTTGAAAGCATCAGACTGAGTGAAATCTTTATATCCTCTGTTGATTCTCATCCCAGTGTTGAGTTTTATGCCTCCTTCTTGTCCTGCTTCACTTTATTTTCAGGAAACATGGAGTTTCTTTCCATTGCTTTGCAGACGACTCCCTGCTTTAGCTCCTTCTTTAAAAGATAAATGGTTTCTCTGTAGACTCAAATGTTCAAATCCCTCAATGACAAAAATTTATTTGAACTTTTTACTCCAAATCCTAAACTTGAACGAAAACTTGTAAGATCTTTTTTTAATTCAGTCAAAAATAAAGAAAATTCTATCATGCCAGCTTTTTTATAATAAAAAATAACAACAAACTCTCAGATCTTAACTTTTCTTTTCTGCTATTCTCCAGTTTGCTTTATTCGCTGTTATTTCTTTCTGATAGTTGCTCTTACTGACCCAGGTTCTGGTTCTGCTGGAGGTTTCATCCTGTGGAGTTTTTCACTCCACTGTCGCCACATGCATGCTCAGCTTGAGAAATTGCTGTTAAATCAATCACACAATGAAGACAACTGTAAAAGTTGAGTAGATTTTGAACCAGAACTTTTACCTTCTGCCCTTCAAAATGTACATTTTTAAAATTATTTTTGTAAGTTTGTGCAGAAATCGTTTCCTGTTCCCCAATCAGAAAGTTCGTGCCACCAGTTGTTTATTTCAAACAACCAACTTTTTATTTAAACTGTGGTTGGACACACATATTTGCTCTCATTTGTTTGTTATTTGTTTTAAACTTTGGTGAAAAACAGCAATCTTCAATGCAATCAGTGTTTGGAGCTTAGAAAATAAACCTTTAAAGACAGAAACACAAATTTCGCCTAAAATCTCGATAAGCAAGTGAATGCATCATAAATCCTAACAGTATTGCTTGTGACTTTGTCGTTATGTTTTCTGTTATCACAGTTAGGAACCTGAAGTCTTCCTGGAATCATCACATGCAAACCTATGACTGCATTTCGAAAGTGTGAGCGCGTAAAGACAAACATGTGGCTCCACTGTGCGTCTCTAAAACTGTGTTTGCAGAAGTACAGAGCATATTTCCAACAGAAACACTCATTAAGCGGCAGAGAATATTCATGAAACGGAACCGAAGTTCAGAAATGTGTTATCAAAAGGACCGTGAGGCCGTCTCAGCATGCAATTAGAAATATGCAACCCCTGGCAGAGCAGAGGAAGAAGCAGAGGAAAGTCTATGGTCTTGGGGAAAGAGAATATTACACAAAGTTTTATCTATTTACACTAGTCACATTTCTTCAGGGTAGCTATATCCAAAGGAGCAGCAGTAGGAGAGGAGCCAGTAGCAGCAGAGGACGGAGGCAGCCTGCCGGATGATCTGCGCATCCTCTTAGAGACTCCTGGTTGATCTCCTCCTGGCTCAGGGAGCCGTGGGGGGAGATGGAGTCTGCCGGGTGGCTGTTCCGGTTGGAGCACATGTCGTAAAGGTTCCCAGAGAACTGCATCTTCTTGGATTCCTGGCGAAGAGACTCCCAAACAGCCGCCGCTTCCTCCGGACAGCCAGCCATCGCCACGTTAGCGCAGTCATGAAACTCATCCCAAGACCTGCAGACAGGAAGTAGACAAAGGTTAAAGGTGAATTTCATCTGGTATTTATCACCGAGATACAAAACATGTCACAGATTTTACATCTCAGTTCGGACAGAGCAACTGTCTCTCAGTGAACGACGGCATAGAAAGACAAGCTGTGAATTATTTCTGTCTGATTAATCAAGTTAAACGTTTTTGTTTTAATTAGCATTACCTCAGTTATCTGTCTTTGTTTAATGCCAGAACCATGAGTGAAACTTTTTTGGGGGGGAAGAATATTGTAATGACATTCTCCAGCTTTCAGATCACGAAGCAGGGATTGTGGAAGCAAAGGGGCGTGGCTTACAACATGCCACCAAGGAAAATTGGCTGAATTATTATTGCCGTTACAACCTTTGTTCATGCTGTCTAATTAATAACATTTAATTTTCTATGTTTTAAGTTATTTAAGCATTCAGCATTCTTGCTGAATGCCAGAAAAAAAACAGGCAAAATAATTGTTTTGGGAGAATATTAAAGTTACTTTCAGATCAAGCAGCAGGGATTGTTTAATGAAGAGTATTGAAACTAAACCAGAGAATCAGGCTGAAGAAGCTAATAAGAGCTGATTTTTTTTTGGTTCATATTCTGACTGTTAAAATAAAACAACTGTAAAATTAGTTTCTGTATGAGTGGGCAATCTGACAAAATCTGCACCGACTCTTTCTGTTATCTCTGTGTTTACTTATCTTCAAAACACAAACAAAAAATAGAAAAGTGAGACTTCTAACAGGAAAAGATGCAGGAGCTAATCAAACAGTTTATGAGAGAACAAAAGATTATATTTTCTGTTCTGCTGACCTCAAAGCTTCACATCTGCAGCGAGGAATATCTGACTTTAATTGGCTGCTAATTCTTCCCCTCATCATGAAAGTGTTGGATAAACTGTCTCTGAGGAGAGTTAACGTGCAGAGCGGGAAAGCAGAAACAATCTGTCACAAGGAAATTATTTAGTCCTACAAAAGCTTTAAGTTGGGCTTTGATTAACAGCAACAACACACATCGGTTTCCGAACATAAGAAATCCACTCAAGCATGATTTACACACAAACAAAATGAATGAAATACAGAAGAAAAGGCGAGTTTTGACTGTAATTCCAGGTTCTTAGCTGGTTCTGAATGGAAAAAAGGAGTTTATTGGGGAGTTTGGACAGTGAAGCACACTATTTCAGCAGATAATTGAATGTTTAGGCTAAAATCTTTCATATGTGGTCACAAAAACTTAATACAGCTGTTCCCAGAGGCTTACTTTAAATATATATATACTGTAGGTTTGAGACTTTATTATGGCATATTTTTATTGAATGAAGAATTGACTCAAATTCTTATTAATAAATTACCTCTAAATGCAAAAATGCTTCCTGTTGATTTTTATTCCACAGTAATTCAAGTGGATTAAATTGATGAGTAAATTTCACCTGCACCACCACAGCCCAGAATGAAACTGAAAATGAAATCCATAGCTGAAGTGAAGAGCAGAAACCAAAATCTTTCAGCAGCTCCACTTTGTGCTGGACATCTGTGTGATCAAACGGCGCACAGAAACGCACACAAACATTTACCTCTGACAGACTTTACCTCACATCTGTTCTCCCTACCGGCATCCCTTTTTAAGCTCACATACCTGCGCCTCTGCACAAGCATCTTTACAAAATTTAACAGCCTGAGCGCCCCCGATGCGGCTGCATGGTGGCTTTTATCCAAGACTTAGACACTCCTGAGGTCCGGCTCCTGCTGCAGCTGGAGGGCAACTGTTTACCCGAGCCGAGCGAGGAGGCATCTGGCTTTAGTCTGTGCAGCCATCAGGGTGCAGACAGAGGGTTTGCAGGGGGAAACGTGATGGAATCCCATTCAGCAGGGGATATTTTTTCCTGTCTGCGGGTCTGAGATGTTTTCTCAGATGGACACAGGTGGTGCAGAGACAGCAGAAACTCAGTGAGGACACTGACAGACAAGCAGCTGCTTTCACAGTAATAAAACCTCCTGAGAAAACGTCTGTTCCGCTGCGAACGTCCTGCTGCTGCTGCTGCTGACGTCCAAAAAATGCTCAAAGTCTCAGCTCACTCTGTCTTCTGCTGGAGCTTTTTTAGATCACCTCTAGCTTTCGCTGCTCAGTGCCACAGCGTAGCATTAAATTATGTTACACATCCAGATACATGCTGCTGTAATGACATGGTAGGGACGGAGAAGAAGAATCAGAAAACAGAATGTTCTGCTCTGCAGAGACAATCTGAACCCTGACAGTCGGCTTCATGTGAGACGGATAAACCGCAGCACAGCTTCTCAGCCTTAAAAGCCAGAATCTGACAGTTTTACTTGTTTAAAATTGAGGTTTACAACAAAACTGACACTGGTGCAACATTTTTCCTGATATGGACCAGTTGCTCATTTGAAGCTACAACAAGGTGCTAAAAAGTTTCTCTTGGCTCTGATAGATAAAAAATCTTTTTATACAAATGTTAGAGAAACTGCAAACTGGTCAAACAATAATTTGCCTGCCTGAAACATCGACTGACACACTTGTTGCCATTAACTGCTGCTCAGCTGGCTGAAAGAAGGCTAAAACAGTATTAGCTTGCTTAGAATAAAAATTAATGCAGCATTTTTCCATGCCTCTGAGGCCATAGAAATTAATGAAATTAAGTTGTTTTCCCTCCTGGTAGAATTTGTTTGATTGGGATCAAAGATGCAACATTTGTTCCATTTCCAACCAAAACCTTTGTTGCATCCCCAAACCTTCGGTTGGAAACGTGCATGTTTGCACAAAGCTGTAATGTCTGCCATCATGGCCACTTTGAACGAAAACAATCAAAGAGCAATGCGCATGCTCTGCGTGCTCTTTTGTTCTTGTGTTTTATTTATTTGCTAATTAAATAAATATCAATGTATATAATTGAATAAAATAATGATCGCTACTGTACACAGAGCATTACAAGAACAAGGAACGGTTCTCAGTGAGGCTCCGGTCGTATCTTCTTAGTAAAGAAAAGTTCAGAAGACTCGGATCGTTCATGAATGTCACATCACCATATTGCAGACTTTTGGACACAGTGTTGTCCCATATATGTAGTGATGCATCGTGTGGATGAAATCTTTTCTGAAACTGATGTATATAATATATATTTTAAATGACGTGGCGGAGATATTCATTTTTATAAAGACCAGCTATGTGTGTACAAAGCCTAACTTTCATAAATCGTTTTTATTGATATAAAAACACAATTTTGTGTGAATGAAAATCAAAATGCATAAATACTATTTGTATCTGAGGGTGCCAATAATTGTGGCATTTGTGATTATCCATCCATCCATCCATTTTCCGTTCACCCTTGTCCCTAATGGGGTCAGGAGGGTTGCTGGTGCCCATCTCCAGCTACGTTCCGGGCGAGAGGCGGGGTACACCCTGGACAGGTCGCCAGTCTGTCGCAGATTTGTGATTATAACAATTATTTTTATTGAAAAATGTTAAGCTAAGTAAATGTACTAAAAAAGGTTGAGTTTATCTCAGTTTGTGCACTGAAAGATTCATTTATTTTAAGGTTTTTAACAACTTTTTCCCAGGGAAACCAAGAGGTGGGGGTCGCTGTAATTCTGCTTTTTATATATATTCATCACAGAAACCACATAAAGTGGAGTAATTATTCCACTCAAGGTTGATGAATTAAGAAAAACTAAAAAAACTAAAAGATAAAACAACCTTTGGG
Organism: Xiphophorus couchianus; assembly: GCF_001444195.1. NCBI lineage: Eukaryota > Metazoa > Chordata > Actinopteri > Cyprinodontiformes > Poeciliidae > Xiphophorus > Xiphophorus couchianus. The sequence continues at coordinate 6,601,544 of NC_040229.1, forward strand.
CCCAGAGCGCAGCGTGAGCTGAGAGGAGGAGGAGGGATGAAAAGAATGCAGCTATTCTTGGTAAAGAGTTTGCAAAGCTTTCATGTTGAAACCAACACTTGAGCTGCTGTGGCCTTCGTAGACGTAACAGGGTTGCCATACTTTAAGGTAAAATACTAAATTCTCTATTTTTTGCAATTCAAACAAAACACCTGATCTACATTTTCCACTGAAGCACTAAAAGTTTAGGTTTTAAATGTCTCTGCATGCAGATAGAAGCCCTGCAGATTCATAATCACAGTTTTGGTTTTTTTTTGTTTTTTTTATTTTGAGTTGCTTTAGAATAAAAGCTGTGAAAAATATGTCTAAATAAATCGATGCGATAAGTAGTGATGGATGCTGAACTTTCACATGTTTTGGCCTCTTTATCTGGCTCCAGTTTAAACTGTTGCATCCCCGAAGAGTTGTGAACCTGAAAGGGACTTTAAACTGCGGCAGGAATTGAAATGGAGAGCAGCGCGGTGAGGAGCAACAAAAGCATGAATGGCTTTATCGAAATCTGCAGAGAATAGCAACATAAAAGCAGGTAGAGGTGCAGCAGAGGGAAAAGATGGAGTAAAAGAAAACTCAACCTTGTATGGGAGGTTTTCTGATTACACCCAGACTTCTGCCATTATTGTGTGACCGTAGCCAAGGAAACAAAAGTTAAATTTCCACCTTTTCGCCTGTTAATACTTTACAAATACTTTGACTGAAAGGTTATTAGTTTTCTCCATTTGGCATCCTGACATTTTAATAAAAAATTGTTAAGACTTTTTATTATAACTACTACATCAAAATGTTTCTGAGCATTCTTTGATGGACTGCATAGTTCTTATAAGATGATTTGATATTTATCCATCCACAGATTAAAAGAAGTCGTTGCTCCTCAGTAATGAGAAGGTCATTTGGACTCCAAGATTGATCATCCGTATTTAAAATGAGCAGATTTCAATGACAGGGCTGAAGATATTTACTTGGCTTTAAGTAATGGACTCAGGAACAGCATAAGGCTGTTTGACATCCAACAAATTTTACTGCATGTTGCTGGTTAATCTTCCTTGAATGCTTGTTTGTAATGGAGTCCCTCAGGGCTGAGTGCTTGGACCACTTCTCTACATTTTCTAGTGATGCTCAGTGATATTTATCCAAACTAAAACCAGCAACACCAGAAGCAGCGTTTTTTAAATTTAAAGTCCAAACGGTCTGCCTCTCCACATCATTTAAATCTCATCTTAAAACTCATCTTTTTCCCCAGGTTTTTCACACTAAGTGAGATTTTAAATCTTTTGTTGCTATTTATTTATCTGATTCTCCTTTAATCGCTCATAATTTATGTAATTATTTAGCTATTTTATGTCTTTTTAATCTGTTTTTGTATGTATATCTGTATAGCATTTTGGTCCTCTGTGGTTTTTTAAAGTACTTTATAAAGAAATCTGGATTGGATTTAATGACTTTTTGAATCAAAACATGAGGAATGCACTTGACGAAATGCTATGTTATTTCACAATTGTTTCCTGTTTGTTGTGTTTATGATTTTGTTTTCATGTTTTCATATTTTCATGATGTAAAGCACTTTGAACTGCCTTGTTGATAGACTGAGAATCCGTAATCAAACTGATTTGGACCAAAAAAGCGAACTCTACTGAACTCTGGTCGGTTCGAATGCATGTTTGAACGCCAAGCAGAGCAGAGACCACTCCAAAAGCAGGAAGTGGACTAAAGCACAGGGCATTCTGGGTATAAACAACCAAAATAAAAGCTCCTCAAATTAACCAGGCTTTCTAGGCAAACTGGAATTTGATTAAAGCAGAGAAGATTTAACTTAGAGTAAGTTAGATCTAGTTTACAAAAACAGGAAGTTGAGAAGCTGAATAGTTGAGATGGCTCCAAACCAACAGAAAACAGCAACTGTAGTTATTTTGCATTATGTCTGAAGCCACGCCGTTTATAACAGCAGGATAATAGATCGGGTAAAACCTGGAAGGGTAGAAGAATGCAGAAAACATAATGTGGTTTCTATTCTTTCCTTTTAAAGTTCCTCCTTAGGATTCAGCGAAAGGTTACTGTTTAATTCTGCTGCATCTTTTTTTCCCCCTCAGTATGTTTAGCCTGAAATATTTCCCTTTCACCTCAGCAGATCGACGGTGAACGATTGCAGCTGCATAATGCCTATTGTGAGCATAAGGAATAAAAGCAGCGCTGCACTCCTGGGACGACTCTGACAATGAAGCAGCCTTGGCCTAGATGCAAATCACAGCCTCTTATTCACTGTGCTTTTTGTGCACGAGTACCAAGAAAATGGATGGGGCGTGAGCAATGTTTGTGGATCTTTAGAGTGGAGCTACCTTCTCATTAGGTGGCTCTGATAGAAGTGCTAAAGCCATGATCCTGAGAGGAAAGAAGACGAGATGAGAAGCATGGAGGGCTGGAAGAGAATGAGAGAGAAAGTAAGACAAGGACGCAGTGTGTATGCAGACATGAGAATTTATTGCTTGTGTGTTACACGCCTGCACATTAGGCAACTCACACTGAGGTGGCTGGGCTGCAGGATTAGTTTAATTGGTACCTCAAGGAATAGAGGAGACTTAACAGCAGTGGAGTGGTAGCAGGACGCGGCTGCAGGGCCATGGTGACACAGACACACAGTTACACAAGTTGTTATTGTGAGGAAAGTGTCTTTAACCAGCGCTGAACTCCCAGCTTTAATCAGGTGTCACCATTAAACCGAGCGCTGCTTCTAAAGTGGTGACAGTAAGAGAGTTTTTAAAGCTCACTAATCCACACAGAGATAATTCAGGGGTAAAACCTAACGAGCGCAGCTTCTTTATGTCCACAACAACCAGGAGTTTTTCCTGCCTCCAGAGCCTCATCATGCATGAAGCATGATGTGACGAGTGTCACAATAACCGCCTTCAATAATAATAATGTAAAAAATATGTTTTACAAGAGTGGAATCAAAGTTTTACACGTCGGAAGTCAAACGAACTCTAATGTAAAATTAGTCAAAACTTAGCAGCAATAATTTTGGTTATTTAGAACGTCATTAGAAAATAATTTGTTTTTTTTATTACTCATATTTCTAACATGTTATTCATTCATTAGCCAGCAAAACACTGACTATAAAAGTTACTATTTAAACACCAAACTAAATTTTTAGCTCGTTAATCAAATATTTTGTTTGTAACTAAATAATTTGTAAATAAATAAATTACTACCTTGCCAAGACTAAATATTTGGAAAGCTTAATATTTAGTCTTCACACTAATATTTAGTTACAAATTAAATATTTAGCTACAAACTAAATACTGAGCTTACCAACTAAACATTTAGCTTCAAGAATTTAGCTTAAAGCTAAATATTTAGTTTGGAGTGAAATATTTAACTTGCCAACTATTAGTATTTAAACTATAATTACTTAGCTACAAACTAAATATTTATATATATAACTGTAATCTACAAACAACACATTTTGTTAGCAGGCTAAAAAGTTTACAAACTAAACTTTTAACTCCAAACTAAATATTTAATTTGAAGCTAAATATTTAATGAGCAAACTAAGTATAGTTTAAAAACTAAATATCTACAAACTAACTATTTAGTTGTCAAGCTAATTTGGGAAGCTAAATATTTTGTCTACACGCTAAACATAAGTTTACCTCCAAACTAAATAGCAAATCATCAAATATTTAGTTGACAAACTACATATTAAGCTCCAAACTAAATATTTTGTTTTCAGACTAAATAACAGAAAACTAATGAGTCAGTTGCATCAGTAGGAATATGAAGGTTCATGAGACCAAGCTTTTATTTTGATACTAACCAAATGTATGTAAACTTTTAAATTTGAAGAAAGTTACAAAAAAAAATCTCTATAAAAAAATTCTCAGTAAATTTTCTGGCATTTTGAAACAGAAATAATTTTTTTAATTTTTTAATTAACCTGAAACAACAGATGTTTGTTTCTGATTTAACTTTAACAATAAGACAAAAATAAGGTGGATGTGTCGTTTTATTCGGTGTATGTAAACTTCTGTTTTCAACTGTATGCGCGGCCATTTCTCTTGAAAGAACTGAATATTTAATGGGATGTCCTAATTTTCTGAAATATGACTGTATTTTCGTTTTGGACTGGGAATAAATGTGATCCCTCATGAGGAGCCGAGCGCTGCTGGGGGAAAAGTTCACCAGGATTTCCTTCCTGGATCTATTCCCACTGCAGCCCGGTCTTCTATAGCTAACAAAAAAAAAAAAAATGTATGCATTGAACTAGATAGTATCAAAGCTCTGCATGATAATTATCGGTGTGCCCAAGCATGTTTCTACTTGAATGCCAACTAAATATTCCCAGGAGTGAGGATCCCACTTACCTGAAGCAAAATCCGAGAGGAATTTAGCATTCAGCTTCCTGGATAATGAATGTCTCTGCAAAACTTCGAATTTCAGTCGAATCAAAAAGAGAAATGGAAGCAACAGCTAATTCCTGTAAAAACAGACCGCCATAGGAAACTCTACTCAGAAGAAATTCATTATGTTTCCCTTAAGGAGGCTTTGTAAATCTGAATTAGCATCTGTTTGTCAGAAAAAATGAGAATCCTTCCAGGAGTCAATGACACACAGTGAACAACAAAAACTCTCTGTGAATTATTACATAACTGTAATCTCTTCATGGAGCGTGCATGAGTCACAATTTCCCTTTTAGTTTTCTTACGGCTCATTCATAATGCAGCGGGAAAGAACGCTGGTCACAATTCCTGTTACGCTTCGCTGAATAAGAAGTTAACCTGTCAGCTTTGCAGCGTATGCGCTTTATCAGAGCGTAACTGCAGCTTTACGCTTCCTGCAGCTGCATCCGCTCAGTTGGGATGATTAGAAACAATAACTAAAATTTGGTTTGGGTAAAAACTTTTCCATTGACAGAAACTTTAAAGTTGTTAATATCTCCTTCAGAGCACTTCTTTAGAAGATGGATGACGAAGATGTGTGTAAATATAGCAGCGAGCCGAGGTGACAGAGAGCGAGGGACGAATGATGGATGGAAAAAGGAGATGAAGAGCCGAAATATAAGGAGAATAAATGGGAAGCAAGAGAAAATGAAAGTATGTTTAACTGACTCCATCAGATTTCCAGTTTTAACCTCCAGACAGAGAGCGGAAGGTCAGATTAACAGATTATTTCTGTTATTTTCATTCCTGGAGCAATTCGCTATCATGTTCTTCATCTTTTTTTTATTAAAGGGGAAATATCTATTTTACATGCATATGGAATCAGCACAATAAAGTGACAATGTTAACATCATTTGTTAAAAAATGCTATGTATCAAATATGCCTTAAAAGAAATGTTACTTTGTAATTTAACGCCTTGAAATTGGGCCTCTGTCCCTTTAAAAGCTCATGATCTTTCTGGAGCTCCGCCTTCAGGAAGTCATCACAACACCACTCCTCTGTTAACTCTTTAGCAACGATTTTATCAGCATTGCTCTATAATGAGCTCAGCAGTTCATGCAGGTGTTTGCTAATTGCTGCTGGCTAGTCTGAAGGAGCAGAGTGGGGAGGCCTGCAGAAACTGACTGTCTGAGGAGGAGCTGTGCCTTGAAGGCGGGGCTAGGTCCACCCAGGCATTTTGCATAGCTGGATGGTTGCCATGGAGACTAAATGATTTCTAAACAGCATGAAAGAATCAAAGTATATTTGATGAGGGAATAACGTTATAACATGTTTGTAACAAGATGGTTCAAAAGGTTGTTCTTACAAAATAAAAACCCTTCAATAAAGAAAATGTTTTGATTTTTAGAAATAGTTCAACAAACCCTGAACTTAATTTACAAAACATTTATAAGTCTTTTCTTTGAAATAATACAAAAGAAAAAAAAATCTATATTTCAGTTTCTGGGTTTTGCGAATAATAGAACAATAATCTTGAAAATAATTGCAGCTCCTGCAAAAGTTTTTGAGTTTGTAAAGCTTTTATTAGACCTTGTTTACTCAATATTTCAATTTATCTCTTCATCTTGGAGGTGAATTCCTGCCATTTTACTACACAAAACATTTAAAAGCAGCACTTGTGCAGAGTCCTTGAAACCTCTCAAGGATTTTTCTGAACCTGAAAACTGAATAAGATCCCTTCTGTTTTACTGACAGAAGGTTTGTACTTTGGTCAAAACATCTAACAGCCTTTATGTGTTTGCAGTCGTATTAATCTGGCGTCACGAGGACCGAAGGATCAAAGCTTTCTGTAGTGGAGGAGAAGTTTAAAGAGATGATTTTGGGCTGTTGCTCCATAAAATTGGACAAATTAGGAAAATAATTATGACTGTCAGATTAATGGTGCAGGACACATATTTTGTTCTCATTTATTTAGAAACTGAGAAATAATCATTATTAAAGCCTTTTTGTACACAGAATGAAAGCGCAGTAGTTCATCGTTTTAAACTTTGTCTTGATTTTATCATGTCAGAAACTTTAAACATCTCAGCAGTTCCATTTTGTCAATAATCTGCTGCTGTTTTCATAATATGGTAAGTTTGATGCTAAAAATTATTGTAGCTGTTCAGAAAACTGCAGCATGGATACAAAGAGGCAACATTTTGATTTGCAGTCAATGTGCCGTGTTTACATCAGATGTGACGACGTTTAGGGCCAGAGAGGAGAAAAGGAAGAGTAAATCTCAGCCAAACAACAAAGACATTTCAGAACTCGTTTTTTAAATTCAGAAATCTTCAAAGTTTTTCTAGAAAAATTCTGAGATTAATCTCAGTTCATTTTTGTAGCAAATTTTCAACTTTTGCAACTCAGAAAATTTCAAGATTTTCTAGAACATTTCTGGCATTAATCTAAAAAAAGTTTTTTTTCTGCTCTTTTTTCTATCTACAAAGGCCCTGAAATGCTGTCGTAGATAGAAACTGACTGTGAATTTATAGAACCTTAAACTTTTCTTTGCAGGCTCATCTCCAACTCTCAATATTCGGTAATGCATAATGAGCTTCTCTAGAAACAGAGATTAAGAATAATCTGAGTTTTCTCTGTAATTCATGCTTGTTTCTGAGTGTTGACCTGCAGATGGAGTGGATCTCATGGGTTTCCTCCTCCTTGCGGGCGTTTTCGGTCAAACTGTCGCCCAGAGCCATCAGACAGCGAGCAAAGCCTTTGTAGATGGAGTGACACCTTCTGGTTGAGGCGGCAGCAACTGGACACGGACTCAACACTGGAAGACACAAAGACAAAAAAAAAACACAAGTCAGGTTATTTTATGCATTAAACCAAACAGAAAATCAATCTGAAGCGAGACAACGTCTGATGTTCATCGAGGCGAAATGGGCTTGATTGATGTCATTCAAAAGCACAATAAAGATATTAAAGAGCACGTATGCAAAATTCACATTCTGCACATTTTTGTACTTCCATTTGGGTTTCTACTGCTTCTAAAAAACAAAGCACTTAAAAAAAACACCCATACAGTTTTTGGTAATAAATTAATGTTTTTCAGTGTCTGGAGAATGAGCCATTTCAAAAACCTGAGAACTGCGACGTCAAAAATCAGCAGGTCAGAACTCTGACCGTTACCTAGCAACCAATGCTGAGCTTCTAGCAACCAATGCTGAGCTCCAGCACGTTTGGTCAGCTGGATTTACTGCTATATGTGCTGTACAATGGCTGCTGGAAAATGCAAGAGTTTTGTTGTTGACTAACCATTCAGAAACCACTTCCTGCATTCTTGTTAGTTGCATTTTAGCCAACAAAATACTTATTTTCTGATGTAAAAAAGAATTTAATTATTTATTTAATTGTATCTTTTAATATATTTCTATTACTGTATAGAAAAAGTTTAGGTGGTTAAATAAAAATCTGTATTTTTTATCCAATTAATTGACAGAATAATCCACATTTACAGCAGTAAGAACAACACAAATCCAGCAGCAGAGGTTAAACCAGACAGATGTAACAAAGTCAACAAGTTGTGCAATCATTGCTTGTTTGTCCACAGCTCATCTGACAGCGCTGCTTTCCCCGTGACAGTATTCGTTAATTAATCTCTAAATTTGCTCAGCACTACAGCTTAATGACAATGCTCAGAACATAACATTTATTTTCTCATTTTCTATTTTTTCATGACATTGAGGAACTGCTTCCGAGTTCTGCATCTTTCATTTTGTGCAGCAATTACCAGCGTCTCTCTGAAGCCCAGAGCTGTTTGTTAAACCGCACACGAGACGGAGAAATTCTCGCATAGCCCTCAGATGAATATTTGAGATAATAATTCAGATTTTGTTCTAGTGTTTTTCATGCCACGCTGTGATTTGCACATGCCTTCACAGACGGCAGGTAATCAGAGCTGCTTGAGAGTGTGGGCAGTGCCGCTTGATTAACCCGGTCTCATCGTTTAAGAAGCAGCAAATGAATCCAGATCAGATCCCCGAGACGACGCTAAGAGCCGCTAAAGTGTAGTGGAAGCACCAAACTGGATCATTATTACAGATTTTACCTTTTAAAGCCCAAATCCTCCCAACATGTCAGGCTCAGCTGCTTGGACTAAATCAGAAGAAAATAAAGACAGGAATGCTTAATTTTTAAAAACATTTATTTTTCTGAACATATAGGTAGAATTTTGTAGATTTTAGAATAGGGATGTTCAAAGTGTGGCTCGGGGGCCATTTGTGGCCTTGGACTGATATTTTTGTGGGTCAAGGATGATAGAAATTTGTTTCTTTTACTTTTTATTGTTAATCAGAATTATTACCAAGAAAATTTTCCTGCACTGGAAAGTATTTATCTATCCAGAGACTAAAAGTCGTTTATTTACTTTATTAAACATGGCTAAATATAGCAAGCATTTTGGAAAACAGTGACTCAAATCCTTTTTTAAAACTGAAAATACATGTGTTCAACTGAACCTAAAAAAAATGTAAAAACCATGTCTTCATGGTAACCCTGACGCAAAACTTTTCTCTTTCATTTATTTATTCTTAAAACCATTAATGTGTTCAAAACTATTTTAAAGAGACACAATTAAAGACATATTGATAGATTTCGACTTTTAGTCAGCCATTAATAACATTCATTATCAGTTCTTTTTGTAGTTTCTGTTTTTGTTTTAATCATTTTTAAGTCTGAATTTTGCTTAGTATAAGTATAATTTAACTCAGCTAATTAAAATGGCAGGCGATTTGTTGATTCATCTTTCATTTTATGTAAAGAAAATATCTTTGGGGTGAATTTATATACCAGCCTAAAACAGAAATCACAGTAAAAAGGTTGTACACAGTCCTAGTAGGTAGTTAAATGTGATGATTTAGGAGTTTTATCCTCCTTTGGTTTGTTTTTCTAATAAAAATGAGAAATAGGAAATCAGCTCAGATTCCATTTCAACCAGATTTGTTGTCCAAACAAGGAAACATACCTGCCATGTGGAAGCTATTTGTAGGAAATAAAATCCTTCTTTGAACAGAAATGAGCTCACGTTACCTGCATGTCAAACTGAAAAATTTACAACATTCTTATTTTTTTTCAAATAGTGGAGTACGTTTGCATCGGCGGCGATTATGTTCCGGAGAAGAGATGATGCCTCAGATGGAGGACAGACATGTGATTGATAAATAAATCATCAGAAGCGTCTGCCACAACAAAATCAGCTGTCACAGCCTGGGAGTGACACTTCAAAACGGAAACACAAACGTGTGTGACTGACACAAACTTTTTGGGATTATTTCCGTCTGTTCTGCAGCCGCCACCTCCGCCATCTGATGGAGGAGAAAGTGGAAACGAGAAGCTGCCTTGGAAAAAAAGAGAAAAGTTTCTGGCGTCTTCTTTCTTTCCGCCATCTGTTGCTGGCTCCTGCCTTTGTTTGAATTCATCTCTTTACTCTTTCATCTCAAAGCTCCAGCCTGTGAGACGCAGCCATACAGGTGACTGCCTGCTTTAATCAATTATAGTGTGAATAGCTGCTGCTGCTGCAGGCAGCCTGGGGCTCAGGCTCATCACTTAAACCATCATTTGTGCAGAGATCTAAAAAGTTAACGTACCCTTGTAAATGCCAGATTTTTGAAACGAGGTCGTGATTTTTATAACTTTTTCCACCTAAAAGGTAAAAAATGTCCTGATTGTGCCGATGTTCACATGCTTTAGGTATCTTCAATTTATAATGAAAGGATTAAAAATACAAGATAAGAAAATGTCCACAATCATCTATTATATCCACAGACCTTGTAGAAGAATGTTTTAATGGTCAGATGAAACCAGATTAGACATTTTGCCATTAAAACATGGCAGTGGCAGCAGCATGCTGTGGTGTTTCTTTACATCACCTTCAGTTATTAAAGCTAGAAACTAGAGATCAGGCCTGAGGCCTGGGTATGGTGACGGACTCTGAGCAGAACCTTCAGAGACACATAAAGGCAGTTACAAAGCCAGCCTTCTATCCCCTGAAGAACATTTCCATGCAGAAGCAGCATTCAGCAGCACCACAATCTAGTTAAAAGGTCAATCTGTTGCCATCATGCCCATTTGGTTCTGCTCTGCATCCCCAGAACCAGAACCAGAAGCAGCATTGGGTTTTTTTGCTCATCTAAACGTCCAGAATACTGCAAAACTGCCAAAAACAAGCAAACTGTGCTTCCATTACAAATGTGTGCAAATCTTTGTCTAAATGAGGAAAAAACAAAATTTTACAATGCAGGTGTTTCCATTAAATAAGACGTTAATTTAAAATAACACATGATTAAGGTTGTTCACCCAATAAGTTGTTACAAATCATGTCAGCGACGGATGTAAACAGCTACGTCTATTAGCCATCAGAGGAGACTCAGCTTCTTTATTCAGGCGTTGGAGCAACAGACTCCGCCTACCCAGCAAGGTTATGTATGCAAATTGTTGTGGTCACTTTACAGAAGAGAAATCAATTTATGGATTCAACACGCTATAATTCAACACACAATTTTTATGATGTTGTGAGAGCTCTGGTGGAGCCGGAACAAACAAAAAACATCGTCCACCTATCACTTCCTGTCTATTCTTCGGCGTTTTTACCAGTGGCAACTTCCGGCTGTTTTTTTTTTTCTCTTTTTGTTGATATTGCTGTGTTTCCATTTAGCAAATTAATTTTCCAATTTGCGCAATGAAAACGCAGTGAGTAAAGTGACGACAGGAAAGACTGGGAGAAAATGCTAAAGAGTCTCTCCTGAAGACGCAGCTGCTTTTGGAGCTGATTGCTCTCTTTGGGGATGTGACGGGCACAGATGGATCATGTCATGATTAGAGAACACGGCGGCTGGGATAACGCCTCTAAAATGTGCGACTGTGGCGGTGAGGGCTTGCGTCGGACCGGAGCCTGACAGGTGAACTGCCGATGCTAATTGGGTCAGACGCTGCATCGCCGCGGCTCCTCGGGGACCTGCTGGTTAATATTTCATAAAGTCATCTTCTGTCTTTGTGTTTTACTTCGGGAACACCATCGATTTCAGAGCAGGCTGTCCTGGAGGTTGAAGATGTATTGGCTTCACTCATGTACATCAAGATTTAATGAAGAGTGGAGGAGAACATAACAGCTGGAGGAAGGACAAGCTTTGGCACGTTTGGGCCTATATAGGTTAAAAAAGTAAATTTTCACCAAAAACTCAGAAATTATGAGAGAAATCTCATAATTTATTTCAGAAAAAAACAAGAACATGTCTGTAGTAAATCTTTTGCATTTGCTAGAATTGTTTTTTTTTTTTTTTGCGATTAATCTCTTATTTAAAAAAAGAAATAAGAGAAAATTTGTGAGCACCCAAAACATTTACTAGAAAAAAACTCAGAATAAAACTTTTCTGAGTTTTCAAAGTCAAAAGTGTGCTAGAAAATGTAATACAATTTTAAGATTAATCTCAGAAATTTCTAGAAAAAAATTGTTTTCTGCGTTAAAACAGTCAAAAATGTTCAACTTTTGAACTCAGAAAGATTGCAAAACTCAAAAAATTTCACTTGTGAAACTCAGAAATGTCTAAGTTTTTGTCAAGAAAAATTCTTTGCAACAGATGTTTGAATTTTCAAGGTCAAAGATTTCTTTGTATTTTTCTGGAGAACTTCTGAGATTAATCTCATAATTTCTGAGTTTTTTCTAGCAGACTTAACTTCTGAAGCTCAGAGTTTATTGGTTTATTGTTTTATTCTGATATTAATCTCAACACTTTTTTTTACTTTTCAAGCTAAAACAAATTCACTTTTCATTCTAAAAAACTTCTGAGATTAATCTCAACATTTCTGAGATTTTTCTAGCAAATTTTTGGACTTTTCAAATTTAAAAATTTCCTTGATCTTTATAGAAAATTTTTGTGATTGATCTCAAAATTTCTGAGATATTTGGTGAAATTTGACTCTTTTGTTTCTCTGTAAAATGGGCATCAGACGCTGTTTTAGGGAACACATGGTAGAGAGTAACGTGGAGTAAAACTGAAAAGAAAAACGAAAAGTTGAGATAAAATTATTAAAGAAGCACAAAAGGATAGAAAAAATATTTGACCATGAAGTGAAAATCTGAAGGATATTCAAATGTCCTTCAGATTTGAAGAATCATGACAGAGTTTTAGAAAACTAAAATAAAACTCTTTGTGTTCTCAGAATAGCTAGTTGTGTTATTTCTGAAAGAAAAAGATTTAATTTGTTATTTTAGTGGGAAAGGTTACATATTTCTACAACTGTGTATTCTCTGTTTTTATAAGTATCCAGTTTAAAATAGTTTTCTTGCTTTAAGATGCCTCTGCAGCCGTTCACAAGGTGAAAACACTCTTCATTCAGATAACGCAAAGTATTATCATGAAACGTGCAACAAAAGCAAACTTTTGAAATTCACCACATCCCACAAAAAAAGACAAATCCAACATCAACGTGACAATGAGAAAAACGTGAAGCTGCAGCTCTGGTTCCCACTGACAATGAAGTTCTGGTCCAACAATTTAATCTGTCAGCTCTTTTGTTAAAAATGATTTCTTTCAAGTTTCTGTTAACCCAAGAGCAGCAGCAGCCGGGCTGACCCTGCAGAGCAGAGGACATGCAGTCATGGGAAAGCAGCAGCCAGGTGATGCTGGTTAAACACATTATTCATTCTTTCATACAAGCAGGTACAAATGCAAAAAATTAAAACTTCTTCATAATATAAATTTAAAGCACAAATTAATTAATAAATGGACATCAGACAGACGAGTTTCACACATTGATGCTTATTTTTGGATTTGATTTCCACTGATGTCGTTTCTTTGTGTTTTTCTTGTTTTGATAAAGAAATAAGTGCTGAAATTTATGTGCACAAATATATAGGTATAAAAAAATCTTCTTTTCAATTATATTTGTTCTACAAACTGAATAAAATTATAAGTTCATCAATCTGATTTTTTACCAGTTTGCTGCATAAACAGGTGTGTTGATACAATGTCAGGGTGGAAAGAAATCAGCAACGTACGGGAAGCCGTTTGTAAAGTAACAGAGTAAAAATATTTAGCTACAAACTCAGTATCTAGTTAACAAGCTGAACATTTATCTTCAGACTAAATAGTTACCAAATATTTAGTTGGCAAAATATTTAGTTAGCTACAAACTAAATATCTAGTTACCCAGCTAAATATTTATCTACAAACTAAATTTATTCAGGACAGAATATGACTGTGAAAAATGTATTTTAAAAAAATTTTCTCTTTATTTGCTGTTCATAATTTGTCTCAGTGGAAAGCATATTCTTTTGTTTTATTCTTATATTTTGTGTGAAATGTTGCTTTGATTCCTCTAATTACAAGTGATGTTTCTTGATTGATCACCTTTTAACTTGTTTTGGTATTTATTGTGTAGCAAGAACTTTTATAGAAACTGAAACTCAATTTCTTAATTGAAGTGCTCTGACAAAAAGAAAAGGTTGTTAACATCACAATATCAGGTTTTGAAAATACCAAACATGGACCCTGAAGACTGACTTATGTTAAAGGGGTTTTAAATACGTATCACTGAATTAAGATCCAGTAAACTTGTGTAGATCCGTTACATTGAGGAAATGCAAATCAACTGGAAACCTGGTAATCCCACAGTGAGCTGATCTGAACTTCGGTTTAAACGTCCTCTTCAGGAAAGAGCCGTGTGATTAGCTGCACCAGTCGGTTTTTATTTTTTCCAGCCTCGGTTTTCTGAGTGCAGCTGGGAAATCTAAGCTGGGAGAAACATCTGTTTAGTTGTTTCTGGACTGGCTCGGATCAGTTTGCAGGAGCTTTTCCATCTCACCGAGGTCACCAGGGGGGTTAACTTGGAGCATTTGCTGCTTTAACATCACGCCTCCGCTGAACGATGGATATCCTGGAAACGCTGCAGGACTGCAAATTAGCTCTATCTTTGTGTTTATACTGTAAAACTACTTCCTGATCGAAACGAAGTTGAAAATTATACCAAGTGTTTCTGTTGGTGTCGGTGAGGAGATAAAACACCAACTTTGATCCTTTTTTAAAATTATTTATTCTTCAAAAATCATCTCTCATTCATTTATTCAGCAGAGCTTTCCAACCATACAGGCAGACGCAGGTTTAAAAAGGAGCAGCAAAAGCAAAGGAGATGGATTAGCAGAGCTTTCCGATGGTTTAATATACTGTGAAATGTCGTCTCTGCTGTTTGTCTCATGCAAACAGCAGAGACACTGTCATAAACAATACTGTCTTCAGTCAGGGGCGTTTTCAGATTTGTTGCAAGACTGACTGCTACTGGAGCTCCTTCCTGCATCGCCGTCCAAGACGACTGTGACGATACTTGGATGATGTGAGATACATTTAATTTTCCTTTGGGATAAAGAGCAACTCTTTCAAAAGTGATTTTTGTTCTAACTTGATTGGGAAGCTAAAGAACAATTAGAAAGTGAATTTATGAAGTTGAAATGTGCAAAGTAAATCTATCAAATAAATTTGTTAGTAATTAGTATTTTCTAGACCTTCCTAAGTTTCCTTATTTGACCTAAGTCCTATCTGCTGAGTGATAGATTACAGAGATAGATTACTTTGATATCATGCTATATGTTGAGCCTTTGAAGAGCCACTCAGAGTCCAGACACTTTAAAGCTGCTCTAACCAGGCATATTAATTAAAAACCAAAACTTCACCAGACGTTCATGCAGCTGGAGATGAGGTTCAGCCAAAACATCCTGGGGTCACGGAGAGACGTTTTTATACCTTCTGGAGTCCGAGCTCCTGCGGATGCTACGACATCTACCTTCCCTTTTAGAGGGATTAAAAGGTGAAAAATAAATCATTAAGTGAGTGCAAGACATCGCAGAGTCTGCATTTAAATCATCTGAGAACCCCATTGAGAATTATTAAAGCTTTTTCGAGGCTTTCCCATTAGGAGGGAGTGAGAATCTGCCAAGGTTAGTGCAGCTGGGCGTTCACTAGCCTGAATTTGAATTAACGTCATTAACACTTAAAGAATCTCTTAAGTTTTATAGAAGGATTCAGTGAAGAGAAACTCTGTCCTGTTGAATTAAAATAAAATAAAAGGAAAAATAACATTTCAAAGTTTAGAATGACTGAAGACAACGAGAAAAGTTGATGGATAGAGTGACAGAGAGGAACAGACAGGAAATAAAACAAGTTAGAAAATGTAAGGGTGGCGCTGCAACATGTAATTATTATTATGAATATTTCACTAAGATCGCTAATATGACACCAACTCCTCTGCTTGAGGCTAAGATTGACCTTTGACCTGGAAGGAGCAAATCCTAATGCAAGGTAAGACAAGAACTAAGGAACATGGCAGGAAGGAAAACCTGTTGGATCTGACAAGTTGACTAAACTGAGAGTTACTTACCCTGGAGAGGTGATTACTAACCAGAGAGCAGATATGGGATTATAAACTGGGCTGCAGCTGTGGAGATAATCCAGGGAGATACAATAATCTGAAGAGAATGACAGATGGATGAAAACACAACAAGAAAACGCAGGAGAATAAACTAAACCTGCTAAAGAAACTAAATATACTGAAGGATGATGCATCTTTTCAGAATCTGCTCCTCTGCTGCGGTTTATCATTTAGTCATGGTCAAGGACTGGACCGTAAACACAGGAAAAAAGCAATAAAATAAAATGAAAATAATTTTAAAAGGGCTTCAAAAATCCAAGACTACTAATGGTTATGATGGATTTCAATGCATTTTCAGCATATTTTAAAGTAACTATGTGGACTCCAGAAAGAAAAAAACCAACACAGATGGTTGATGCAGATGAGACTTTTTTTCAATTAGGACAAAACTATGACACACAAACTAAATGTTTGATAAAACGCAAAGTATTCATATTTTAATAACCAAACTTCCTCTTTCCCTTTAATTTCAAGGTAAATTAGTCCATAAGCATAAACATCTAATGTTTTTAATTGCATTAGTAAAACTTAGCTAAATACACCAAAATGTTTTCAAATAAAGAGTGAGCTAAACCATATCTTTATTGGCCAGGATAGACTACAGCTTTTCAGTTTTGTTCAACTGACCCAAAATGAATAAAGTGGTCGCCTTTCTTTCATTAGAGTTAGGTAGAAAAATGAGGATTAAATTTCTGCCAAAAATTCAGAAAATTGGAGATTATCCTCAAAATGTATTAGAAACTTTCTAGAAAAAAATTATCTCAAAATTTCTTCGTTTTTTTCCTAGCAAATCTTTTGACCTTTCAAACTCGAAGGTTGGCTACTTGGAAGAAAACTAGTGGATCCCTGCATTTTTACGGATTCACCTGTTTGTGAATTTATTTTCTAAAATATCCATAAGGAAATGGAGATTGGGAAGCTGAAATACGTAGCTACAATGCTACTTAATTGTACTTAGTATTTGCAAACCAGCCAATCCAGAAGCTCAATTTATTTTCCTTGACACTGATTGGCTGAACTCCAAAGAGTCAAAATAAGGAATATTATCTCCTGCAATTGTCCCAGAACTGTTTCCACTGTGTGTATTTATACATCTTAAGATATATTTGGTGTTTGAACTATTAAAATAGGCAGTTCTAAAAAAAATGTGTGTATTAGCCAATTTAAGCTACTCGGAGGCTAAAGTTTTGCTTTAAAGTTTTCTGTGATCAAAGTTGAGTTGAGAGTAAAAAGTGCAGTGCCTTTCTGGATGCGTTTGATAATGAAGGTTGTTAATTCTGACGTAAACTATATTGAATGAAAAAAACATGCGTTTAACACAGACTGACCTCGAGAAACACAAAGAACATTTCCAGACGTTCCCTTTTGATGGTTTCAGTTAACCTTAAACTCCCTGAAATGACGATGGAGGGAAGGTCACCTGCGTTTGAACTCTGTCATTCACGTTTGTGCTGACAGGAACAGCTTCCAGACGGGGCGTAATAACATCTTGTGTGCGTCGTGGAAAGAAAATGAGAAGAAACCCAGAGGTCAGTGTACATACACCTTAAAAAATCAAGTTACATCGATCAGACCTGAGAAATCAATAGAAAGAGATACAGTGTAGATTAAAGATATAAGACATTCGATGATGCTTTCATAAAGTTGACGCGGTTCAAAGAGATTCTGACGGCCTTTTATTTGTTGTCTTGGAGAGAGTCAGGCATTTCGACTTTAACTCTTTGCAAATGATCCAACACCCTAGAGAAGCCATGTGCACAGAATCTGTTTTCTTGGTGAACAGCAGGAAACACACAGCTGTATAAAATATAGGATGAGCTGCTGGGAAACGGGAAGCAAAGTTCATCAACTTATAGTCACAACTCACTTTCAAACTCAAGTCTCTCCTCTTTTTTTCTTTTCTTTTTTTGGAGTGTTGACATTTTAAATAAAATATTAATAATGAAAACAGCTGTAATTTTTTATTGCATTTTTAAGCTGAAGTTTTTTGGTGGTGTAGACTTTTTGTAGCAGAGTGCTTCTACATGTCAACATATCGCCAGGTGGCTTCAGAAAGCTACTGTAAGGTTCTGTAAAAGTACTCAGCATTTTCAAATGTAAGTACTTCAGTACTTTAGTTTTTGACCGAACAACTTTTACTTGTAGTTGAGTAAGATTTGACCATGAGCATCGATATCTTTACTCAAGCACTGAAGCTGAGTACTTTGTCGACCTCAGTTGAACTCTGATCCGTCTACTTGGTTTCAGTTTGGTTAAAGTGAAATCTGGTCCAATTCGAATGCATATGTGAACGCCAAGTGACCGCTCCAAAAGCATCAAGCGGACTACAGTGCAGGGAACTCTGGGTAAATGTAACCACAACAAATGCTACTGAGCTAGCGCTAGCAGGAGAAAGGGCTTGTTGTCTTTTACCAAAGACAAAAGAGAAATCCTCTGACTGATCAAATCTGACGCCACTTCATTTTTGTTTACAGTTTATGAAGAAGGAAGTTGTGTTCAGTGTCTTCTTCAGTGGTTTTTGTGTCGTTTCCTTCAGTAGTTCTTGGTGCAGCGCCACCACAGTTGAAGGGGGGAACAGGTTTTTTCAAAGTGTTTGGTTGGTTTGACTCAGACAGAAAATGGCAGCAACTGAAAATAAATCCTAGAAATATGTCGGTGTTTGATTATCTATTAAAGTGTGACATTACTACAGATCTGATTGAGGAACCAGAAGAATATCTAAACTTAATAATAAAGAAAAAAATCTACCGCAGTTTCTGCTGCTTCCTTCAGTCACACATCATATAGTGGACCAAAGTCTAGAACTACAGCAACAACTCATGGATAAGTGATCAAATATGTTGGGCACTTTCTCTTAAAGTCCGAGGACCAATGGAGAAACTGCATGTTGACCTGCTGACCGAGGGAAGGTCGCATAACCAAGCTGACATTGTTAACGTTAGCATAGCTGCAGCTAGATGAGGCAGAATGTTAGCTAGCATGGACGTTAGTGTTTTGTAAGAGCAACCTTCTGTGTATGGCTTTACATTTACGCCACCATC
Organism: Xiphophorus couchianus; assembly: GCF_001444195.1. Taxonomy (NCBI): domain Eukaryota; kingdom Metazoa; phylum Chordata; class Actinopteri; order Cyprinodontiformes; family Poeciliidae; genus Xiphophorus; species Xiphophorus couchianus. The sequence continues at coordinate 6,620,458 of NC_040229.1, forward strand.
CTGTCTGCGTTAAATGAGCCACACCACCAGCCAATCACAGGCAGGTCTTTTTTCATCCAATCAGATTATTTTTGCAAATACTGCTTGGATAAACAACAACCAATAACAACCTGCAAATCCGGAAACTGCACCAAAAACCAGGTATTACTATACAAAACAGTAGGATTTATATTTAACATAACAAAATTTAAAACAATAAATAGTTGAATTGTGGAATATTTAGGTAAATTTATCATTAATTTATTTTACTTTGAAATGTGGCCAGTAGTACATGACCACTAAGATCCACTAAATGGCTGAAGTGCAAAATATTAATATTTATTTTTTATCTTTTATTTTTTTGCACACAACTAACAGCATACAATTAAACCAGCATTAACATATATTATTCAGTATTTCCCAGTACTGAATTCAATGTGTTTATTACCCAACAGACATGTATTATTTACAAAGTTTTTCTTTTTTTAACATTTATTTTATCAAAGACAACAAACGCAGCAACGACTCAGAGGAGGTTGTTGTCTCTGAGCAGAGGAAGTTTCTTCACCGTCTTTGGAGGAAGCGGATCGCCTACGGAGCTCCCAGCTTGTTAAACATGGAAGCTAGCAGGAGATCTGTCACCTTCAAGGATCAGAGTGTGTCACTTTTGTTTTGGGAATTATACTTCCAACACCGAGTAAATAATTGATCTTTATTCTGTTGATGCGTTCAGAATTACCCACCACTTTTTTAGGTGGCTAGTGTCACGTTGGACCCCATTTTGCCTACAGAACAGAGAAAGATCTCATAAACATTGCTAAAAGGTTTTGGTTCATCAGGTGGAAACTCCGTTTCAAATTTCTTTGATTGTCAAATCGCAAAACACTGGCAGGACTGTTTGGTGTAATTTGGCCCCCCCACCACCGGGGTGCACCCAAGAACAAAAACATAGAATGACAAACTAACAATAAATAATACAAGTTATTTGTATTATTTATTGTTACAATCATTTGTATGTTATTTGTTATATGTTGTATGTTATTTTTATAGTTGGTGCACATAAGTTAATATCTGCCACTGTTAGTGAAATATAAGATAAAAAACTTGTTAACTTGTTTACTGTAAATTTAGTGTTTGTCTGCTGACATTACTTTCTAATAATTAAATTAAATAACTACACACCTAAATACCACTCTGCAATCCAAAATGTATTTATTTTTAGTTCGCTACTCCTGCATGGTTGAAATCAATGTAAGCTAATTACAAATGATGCTAACGATAGCGGGTATGTTGCCTAGGAACAATGAAGCATCTGATGTTGATCTGTTGGTACAGGCCCCAAAATGGCTTGAGCTGCCCCTGGTCAGTACATAGATAAAAACTACTTTGATTTTATTGATAAAATATTATTTAAGTTCACAACTGATATCTTGAGAGCCCATAAAAAGTTATAGTGGTCCGGATTTGGCTCCCAGACCTTCAGTTTGACACCTGTGATGTAAAAAAAGGAGGTAAAAACTCAGAACTCCTCTCATTTCTTCATGCTTCTCCCTCCGAGCGTGCTTGTGTTTTGGAGCCTCTGGTTCTTCTCCACCACTGCCGGTGTTTGTGCGACAGTTTGTCTAGGATCAAGCGAGTTTGTTTGTGAGTGGGTATGAAAATACATCAAAGTTGTTCGTCTGCCCCCCCGCCTCGCCTTCAAAGTGCAGCGCTGACCCCCCACTGGCTGCACCGTGTTCAGGAGGCAGAGCGCTGCCGCCGTTTTACATGAAACGGACTCGCAGTCGCCCTGCTGTCCTCAGGGAAAACAACATGGATGGCATCCAGAGCATAAACACACACACATTAACACAACACTGATCTATTCAAGAGTCTGGTCGAGGTGGGGCTGGCAGGATCGCTGCTGACTGGACTGAAATGCTGCTGATGCCTGCTGCTACTCACAACACACACACACACACCCGCACACACACACACTCCGCTGGGGAGAACATTCACATTGATTATACCTGCAGCTATTTTTCTTCAGGTGTCAGTTCATGCATGAATGATGCACATGGCTTCTCATGACCCCCGCCCCCCCACCACCACCAATCTCCTCCACACACACTCTCTCAAACACACACACAGCATTATGCAGTGAGTGTTTTCAATGCGACACTACGGTAACTTTCACTATGGAGACTTTGACGCACGTCTTCATTACAACATACATGCAGAAACTAACGATGGGACTCTGAGAAGCCTCATCGCGTGAGACGCAGCCGCCCACTGAGACAGTGGGAGCTGTTTATATCTAGACTTATGGATGCACTGTATGTATGTATGTATGTATGTATGTATGTATGTATGTATGTATGTATGTATGTATGTATGTATGTATGTATGTATGTATGTATGTATGTATGTATGTATGTATGTATGTGCATATATATGCTATAAGGTCATGAAAAAGGAAAGCAGCATGAAAACAACTTCCACCCTTTGGGATGGCATTTCTCAAGTTACACCTGTCAGTAACATCAAACCCAAGACAGAAAGAAAATCTTATTTCTAAGAGTCAAATTTTCAGCTTGTTTTTCATTCATTTATAAAAGTCACAGTTTCAACCTAAGTATTTAGTTAGAAAGCTAAATATTTATTTGTAATCTACATATTTATTTGTAACCAGCTTCCAAACAACTATTAGTAGTTGCTAGCTACTATTTAGCTAGCAAGCTAAACATTTAACTTTCTGCTGAATATTTAGCTTTCAAAAACTATTAGTAGTTGTTAGTTACTATTAAACTAGCGATCTAAATATCTAGCTAGGAAGCTAAATATTTAGCTAGCAATCTAAACTTTTGGCTAGCAAATATTTAGCTTGCTAACCAAATATTTAGTTGGCAAATAATTAAATATTTACTAAATTAGTTAGCAAGATAAATGTTTAGAATCAAACTAAGTATTTGTTAGTGAGGTAAATACCTAGATTGCTAGCTAAATAGGAAGCTAAATACTTATCTCCAAACTAATTATTTAGTTAGGAAGCAAAATAGTTACTTATAAACTAAATATTTACCTTCAATCTAAATATTTAGCTAACAAATATTTAGTTTGAATCAAAATATTTAGCTTGCTAACAAAGTATTTAGTTAGCAAACTAAATATTTATTTGTAAACTAAATAGTTAACGTCAGCTAATATTCAGTTTGAATCTAAAAATTAACTTGCGACATAGGTATTTAGATTGAAAGAAAATATTTTCCTAGAAAGCTAAATATTTAGCTCTAAACTAAATATTTAGTTAAGAAGCAAAATATTTACATATCTGTCTTACACATCTAAAACTGTTTTTTAAGCCATTGAAGGAAATCTTATTGTAAATTGGTACCAAAATATTTCCTAATGCATAAAACTACAACGACTTAATAATTGCCTGAACAATAAATCTGTCAGTTCTGCAGCGTGTTTAGTTTTCTTGGGTTCAAAAGTGAACAACAACACCTTATAATTATCCCGGTCCGGTTTAAGCGGCTCTGCGGTGAGACCGGCCAACCGGCTCTACAGTACGTTTCCATTAACACCTCTGTGTGAGTTTTCCCTGTGCCTGTTATCTCTGTAGGGGGGAATCTCAGAATGGAGTGCAAATGAAAGCAAAAGGGAAAGGAAGGAAAGAAAGGCATCAAATCAGCAGGTCGGTCATTAGTGAACGGCTTCAGGTGACTGACTGAGAGGAGAGTCTAACCTGTGGGAGGCGGCTGAGGCTCAGAGAGCTTTTGTGTGAAACTTCAGGACTTGTTAACATGAAAGAGAGACGAAGGGGGAGTTTTGGTTTTGGTAAACTTAATTCTTTGCTCGTTTGAAGTTTCATTCTGAAGTGTTGAAGTTTCTCCCACGCAGGACTCTTTCCCTCCTCCTCACATGACAACTGTTTAAATTGAGGCTCATGTTTTATCCACACAGGCTTAAAATGAACGTGTTATTCAGATCAACTCCGCCGGCCTCAGGAGGCACGCTGACGTCACCGCGCCACAACGCCTGCTGCACCAAACGTTGGAGGTTTTGCTGCTCTGCATTCATCTTGCATTAAAAAAACTGGATTCATTTTTCATCTCTGAATTACATTTAGTGTTTACCCTTTTATATCATTATAAGAAAACCTTTTATAATGTTGCAGAAGATTTAAAAATCAACCTGCATTCTGTTCGGTGGGTTCTTAGTGCTGAAACTAAAGATTATTTTAGTAATCGATTATTCTGACGATTAATCGGACTTAAAAAAGCCGCATTGCGCAGATTTTTCATTTAAACTCTTAAGCCTTATTTTATACAAAATTAGAAATACATTAGAAGATGCAAATAAACAAATAATTAAATTCCTTTCTTAAATAAGAAGCTCACTAACAGCAGACCTAGTGTAAGCTTAATCATCTGCAGCTAAAAAGTACTTCTACGGTTCATCACAGATCTGTAGGTTTTTATTTTTGGATTAACCGATTTATAATTGAAAAGTAAAAAGGTGATTAGTAGAATAATTTTTTACGGGATTTCAACCAGATGAAACTAAAACTGCCACTTGAAGAGTTCAGGATGGAACATATTTACAGAAAGGTTTTCTATATGCATCTTATTTATATGCAAAATGTTTTTGTTTTTTGACCCGTTTTGGCTTCATTGCTGCTCTGAGTTCTGTTAGCAAATGACCTTCTTAGAGTCTCTATATTCCAGTTAACAATTATTTATTGTTTATTATTAGCTGGCCTTTACACCCAGCTGCTGTTCCTGGTGTCCATCATTAAAACACACATATACAGTAGAAATCATTCAAATATATCACAGATGACAGATTTAACATACATAACAATAAAAAAGAAAGTCCAGAAATGTTATTCAGGTAAAACTAGTGATACTTCAGAATATCAAAGTATTTTCTCTTATCTCTATAAATGTTTCCCCCCAATAATTCAGTTTTTTACCTTTTCGACAGTGTTGGGCTGCTTTAATTTTAACGTTTTGAATACGTTTATTTCTCTAATAATTTGTATTAAGTACTTTAGAAATACAGATTAATTGGTTGGTTGATTAATTGAGCTGCTTCTTAACTCATTATTGACAGATTTTTTGTATTTATTCCCATAAACCAAATGGATGTGTTCACAGGATCCCCGGTTAATCAGATGGAGGAAGCTGAAAGCGCACTCAGTGTGAATAATCGATGCCGGACTTCAGTGGGTTTGATTTGCCTCAGGCGAGGCCTCAAACCACGACTCCATGTGTGAAGGTAACAAACATGGCGGTCTCAGTACTAATCTGCACAGATTCAGGTTGTAATGCCAACATAATTAATTTATACATACTGGACACCTGATATCCACAGGAGTTAAGGGCCACAGCCACCAACCGAAGTCTGAAATACTTGAGACTCTCTCTAAGATGAAGGCTTGGAAAGGCAAATCTTAAAACATCCCTGAATTTATCATATTTTCCATTCAAGAAGCCAGACATTCCCTAATTGAATCAGTTTTAATCAATAGTTTTCAAAGCTTTCTCAAAGTCTTCTTTTATTTTCTTTTTTTTGAATCCATTCTTGGAAACAACATTAGCTGGAGGACAACAGAAGAGGTACTGCGTCCAAAAACACGAGTTAAAAATGTACAAAGAGAATTTCAAACATCCTTTCAGAAAACTTCAAGACTTATTGATCAAGATCAATTTATAGGATGAACTTAGAGGTTTAACCACTTTTCTCCTACTACTCTCCATCTATGCACCACCTCCAAACACTGATGAGCAGTTACTGTATCGTTTATCATTTATTGGAAAAATTTTATTTTTGTCTCAATAAATTTCCAATAACTATATCAAATAAAAAACAAAATTGGTAGTATTATCAGAAATATTATGTTTACCATTTCCTCCACTGTTTGTTCCACAAGAACATTAATACCTATCAGTAAATTCAAAAATGTGACTAAATGTTGTTACATGGAGCAGTTTAGTGACATAAATCACACAGCGTCAAAAAGAAAACTATTTTGAATGCAGTAACAGCCATACAGTTACCTAACGAAGAATCAATAAATGTCTGTTTTATCATCATTTTTATCACTATTACAATATTATCACAAAATATCTCAATAAAGTTCAAAGTTTGTAGTGAAGTATCCATAAATTTTTCTGTGGAACAAAATTAAATTATTTGCTGAAAATCCTGAAATATCTCAAAACTTTCAAAAATCAGCTTGGAATTGCTATTGGTTGGCGTTTCTAAAGCAGCCAATCCAGGAACGCCATTTAATTTTCCTTGATGCTGATTGGCTGAACACCAAAGTGTGGTGATATTTAGCTGTTAGTTTCTTCTGTACTGCTAAGATGGTTTTCACTGAGTGAATGGGCTCTTTGCACCTGCCGCGCTGACGTCACAACCGCATGCGCAAATGCAGCTCTCTTTTTTTTGAGTTACCATGACAGCTAGAAAAGACAAAGTCTTATTTCAGACGCAAATAAAACAATATTATGCACTTTGTTGTCTTCCTAATATAATGGGCTTTTAAGTTTTCATGGATTTCCAAGCGGTCCTGAATTAAGAAGACGGTGGCTTGTAAATATTCATGCTACCAGTTAAAGCTAACGCTGCACAGCAAAGTTTACAGCCTTCACGTCACTCCGGATCAACTTCTTCAGCCTAAAGCAGAAGGTAAAGTAGCCTCCTGTGTTATTTCCATGGAATCACTTCTGTATTCAGCCTGAAAGAGTTTATGGGAACCAGAGAGCAGACCAGAGCAACTGGTACACACTGCTGTAAACACTGTGTTGCTTCACAAGAAGCATGCAAAACTATAATAAAACTAAGTAACACGGAGACCTTAAGGAACACGGCCATATTTTTCTAAAAGCAACAACTTTGAACCTGAACAGTCAGCTGAACTAGAACTCTGACACCAGAGCTGCTCTACTGTTAAGCTATGGGCTCGTTGTTCCTCAGGCTACAGAAGCAAAAAGCCTGAACCGTAAAATCCCCCGTTACTTGGTCTCTGACACTAACGACAATAAACGCCGTAATATACTTGAACATAAGGTAAAAACATTGTCCGTTAGAATGGATGAAAAATGTTTAGATACTTAAATCGATTCCATCGATTATGTTAAATATGGCAAGCTGTTTTACGTACGTGTACATATTAAACCGCAACGTTGTTGACACACAGGTAGAGAAGAAGCGGAGAGACTGTTTAGCCAATCAGAATGCAGAACACAATGCACGATGCAAATCCGCGAAGCAGCGAGACGGTGACAGGTGAACCGCGATATGACGAGGGTTCACTGTAACAATATCCTTTACTGTCCCACAATTTGGCAGCAAAGTGAGAGGAAATAGACACAAAGGTATAAATACAACTAAAAACAGAATAAAGAATAAAATACTGTACAGTAAGGGTAAATGTTATCATTTTTTTAATGGATGATTAATAAACCGAACTGAATCAAATTAAACTGAAACAATCTAAAAAAGAAAAGTCAGTAATATTTTTTTAATAGGAACTACTTGAGTAAACAGAATAAAAATGTAAGATTAGCTCAGCAATCATGTAAAACAGTGGCAGCTTCATCATATCCGGGTAATTAGTTTGAGGGTTTCACACTGGGTTTATTATTGTTGCCATTATCTGAATAAAATATCTCTTGTCTCCTTTCAGGACTTCATCAAACTGAGTCATAAAATGAAGTTCTTTAAACAAATGGCTGTTTATGAGGTGTCAGATAATTCAGAGCGAACCTCAGCAGAGAAAGTGAACGTCTCTCCTGTCTCTGCCTGGTTATAAATACCATTAACGCTGTGAAGACTCAACCGGGCATCAGCTGGATGCCGAAGAAGTTAGCGCTCCTGCAGACAGATCTGCTCTGACTTTAATGCGCTCTGTGCATTAGATAGCTGGCTGGAGTGAGAGCTTCAATACAAACGAGGTGGAACTTTCCTCCAAAGCAGGGATGAGATTAAACGACTTTATGTGAGGCGTTTTGGTCGGATGAGGCCTGTGATCACTAACTAAACTGACTTTAATAGTGATGAGTTCTGAAAGCGTGTGTGTGTGTGTGTGTGTGTGTGTGTTCTCTGGTTTGAGATAAATTGGTAAAATTGGAGCTTGTAGTTGTAATTTTTTTAATAAAAAGAAGAAGGTGACTCCTTCACAAACAGCTGGTTTCTCACCTTCCAGTTACCTCTGCATGAACTTGTACTGCAGGTAAAACTCTGTAGGTGACTGGACCGACTGCTGCTCAATGAATATTCATCTATGATCGCCCGTTTAAGACCCCAGCAGGAGATTTTTTTTATAGCTTGAGAACCGGTGGGACACCTAAACGGAAACATCTCCCTATTTTCCAGCAGGAGCAGCTAAATCCTTTTATTCTGGCAATGAGATGCGGTGAAAATCTGTTCTATCAGAGGAAACATGAACAGCAGAGTCAAGAGGATTTCTCTGCAGCAGAATAAAACAACGTGAAGTAATGGTTCAAAACCTGACACTGCCTCCCCACACACTTTTCAAGTGTTTATGCTAACAGTTTCTGTTTATAGTTAGCAGAGTGATCAGCTAATAATCTGGGATTTACTTCAAGCTAACATTCATGATGTTTTCACACAGTACACTCGGCTTGATTGGGAACTAAAATTGCACATTTGTTATGTTTTCTATGTCAAACAAGCCAAACATTTTCAGAAACCTGTTCCCCTCCTCACCTTTGGGGGCGCTGCACCAAGAACCACCAAAGGAAACAACACACAAACCTTAGAAGACACCGACTGCAACTTCCTTCTTCACAAAATGTTATTCTGCAAAAACACAAAATCTTATCAAGTATTTCTGCCTGGTTTCTATGGAAATATCTTAGTATATTACAGAAACAGTGTCTTCAGTCAGAAGCCACTTTAGATTCACTGCGAAAATGACTGCTACTGGAGATTTTTAAAAATCACTATAAACCAAACTTTGCATTTTTAATTATTGAATTTTGAGGCCCAGCTGTGGTTAAATCTGCCCGTTTTGGCTCCTGTCTAAACGGGTCCTATAGGGTTGGTTAAATGTCTTTAATAAATCCATCTGTTTTGGAAAACTGAGAAATTTAAAACTAAGCCAATAGTCTACTAAATCCTTTCCAAACCTGTTTAATTAGTGCATACACAAACTGCTGATCAAAAAGATCTGCAATAAATGGTATAAAGCCACAATGGAATAAGATAATTTTTCATTAAATTCAGTTCAAACGGCTTCTAGAGTCTGAATAAAACGATGAGAAGATTAAAAATGATTCCAGTGTCTTTGGTGTGTAATAAATGTTGCCATGGTTAGAAACACCAATGGTTACATTTGAAACTGCGTGTCAGCAGTACATCTGTAGCTGTTTCTTTTTTCTCCGCGGAAACATTTCCTGAGAAAATCAATTCAGCTCCACAGCAGGAAGACCCCGGCTGTAGGAGGAATTTACCTCATCATTAAAACCAACACTGGCTCGTTACAAAACAGGCCAAAAGCGCTCACTGACTCTCAATTTTTACATTTAGTTAGAGAGCATTTGAATAAAGTCAAAGCAGCATTTAGCCTTTATAATCCGACACAGAGAATGCTCCAATTTTGATATAATTTAGTCGACAGGCAGACCAGATGCTGTCTGCTGGTTTAGGTGAGCTAATTAATCCGGTGGCGCTGAAAAGCGCTCGTTTACAGAACAAAGGAGAGTTGTGTCAGTAACTTAGTGCTTTTCTTTCTGAAACTGATGCACTTTCGCTCCGTTTTTGCTGTAGTTCAGAGCTGATTTATGAAGATTTCAGAAATTGATGAAATGAGATGATTAGTTCTCAAAAATTAAATTTTTCTGGACTTTACTACATGTATATTGGTTTTTATTGCTTCTAAAAACAGCCAAAGTGCTTAAAAATGAAACATAACCAGCCAGTTTTTGGCAACAAGTTAATGGTTTCAAAAACCTTCCAGAATGTAACAGCACAAATCAGCAGCTGTTACCTAGCAACCCCAGCGGAACTCTGTTCGTTACCTAGCAACCAAAGCAGAGGGCCACCACATTTGTCCAGCTGGTTTTACCGTGGTATGCGCTGTACAATGGCTGCTGGAAAAAATAAGTGTTTTGCTGTTGACTTACCATCCAGAAACCAGTTGCTGCATTCTTGTTGTGCAGGAGGCTCTACTAATGCTTTTCAAGTTGTATGGTTCTATAACTGCACTCCTGTTTGCAGCCATTTTCACATGTGAGTGTAAACATTGAGGAAAAACAGCTAATTCTGAAAAGATCTCCGAAAAGGCAGAAGTGAGCAGACTAAATCTCTATATCCAAGAATGATCTGGTGTAAAAAAAATATATGAATATTTAGGCCACTGACCTTTCAGGAGCAACTTCTCAGTGCAACGCTGGAAAATGTTAAAAGGATAATAGAGGAACCATGTTGTGATGATTTCCTAAAGGTGGAGTTTCAGGAAGAGCAGCAGTTTTTAAAGAGACAGAGACTCAATTTCAAGGCGTTGAATCAGGAAGTAAAATTTCTTTTAAGTCATATTTGATATATATAACATTTTTATAATATAAAGTGGCACCGTGTGCCTGAAAAATACATAAAACTGCCCCTTTAAGCTTCCTCTTAAAACTTGTAGAAAACCTTCCCTGAGGAGCTGAAGCTTTTGGAGACGTAAAGTGTGACAGTAGACCAGTGGATTCTACGGTGGCCCTGAAGTGCAAACCGTAGTGCAAGTCGTAGTTCTGCTCCGTTAAACAACTACAAATCTAAAAACACAACATAATCAAATATGCAACATTAATCACAACTACAAACTAAGAAAACAAACAGCATTAGGACTCCTTTAGCAATGGAGCGAATATTAAAGAGGGGCTGATCCATGTCTTATAAGAGCTGCTGCACAGTAAACAGTACTAAACATATTGTCCAGATTTTCTGTTTCCACTGAACCGGCCACACCTTCCAGTCAGGTCTGCAGCACTGAACTCACGTTCGCCTCTTTTCTGGAGACACTGGATTCTTCTGGGAGGTCCCTGATGTGAAAAGACTGCAGCGCGGCTGTAGGGTTAGCTGGGCTGCGTCTCCAGCAGGCGATACTGTATATGTCTGTGGCATTCGGATCAATAAGTGAGTGCAAACTGCTGGAGCAAGAAATGGGAGTAAAAAAATGTTGTTTTCTGTAGCAGCAGAGCTCCATGATCCCCTTTTTTCCACATTGTTTTGTTTTGTCGTTGCTAATTGATATCCTTGTTTGCAGTTTAATCCCAACGTTCGCAACAACCAGCAGATAAAATCCCAGTTTGGTGAAGGATTTACTGGGAAGCAGAGGTTTAATAAGGCTCTGTCTTGGCTTTAAGCTGCTGGTGCATAGCCAATTACACTGACTGGCTGACAAACTTTTATTGCCAGTTGACAAACAAACATCGAGAGCGTGATTAAGGTGGCCAGAGCCCAGACGGGCCAACACCGCTGCTAGCAAAGTTGGACGGATCGCAGAGAATGTGAGATAAACCAGACTGGTGGTTTTGTGGCGACGCTTCTGCTTTAATCAGCTGCTCTGGAAGAAAACCAAGTAATTAGGAGGCAACCGAAAATGATTAATAGTGTTAAAGATCCTTTCAGTTGAAATGATAAAAGGAAATTACAAAGTGATGAGATTAAATCAGCAGAACTGAATGTTGAACATGAAGAACCATCCGTCCACTGCAGACATGAGACGATATCTGTGTTAAATTTACTCCAAAAGTTTACATGAGCTGCAGTTTATGAAAAAGGAGAACATTAAGATTGGAAGTGGCTCTGGAACAACGGCGTATTAGGGTCATTGTAGACAGAAAATGAAAAAAGGAATGGTGAATTTCTGTCAAAAAACTCACAATTTTTTAGATGAATCTGAGAAATTTACTGGACAAAACAAGAACATTTCTGAGTTGGAAAAGTCAAAAAATTGCTAGAAAAAGACCCCAAAATTTTTAGATTAATCTTAGAATTTTTCTACAAAAAACATGGAAATTATTTGAGTTTCAAAAGTCAAAACATTTTGACTTTTGGAGATTTTCTGTGGTTCAAACTCTGGTCCACCAACAAAGATCGTTCTCGGTTTGAAGTGAACTGTGGTGCAGTTCGAATGCAGACATGAACGACAAGCGGATTGGAAACCGCTCCAAAAGCAGGAAGTAGACTACAGCGCAGGGCATTGTGGGTAAATACAACCAAAACAAATGCATTAGCGGGAGAAATAACTCGCGGTCTTTTACCAAAGACAAATAAATGCTACTCCATTTTTGTTTACATTTTGTGAAGAAAGTTGAGTCCAGGGTTTTCTTCAAAGGTTTTTTGTTGCTTTTTAAGTAGTTGTTGGTGGAGCGCCCCCACAGGCGAGGAGGGGAACAGGTTTTTCAAAGTATTTGATCATTTGACTAAGTGCAGTGTGAAAGCGAACCACAGCAGCTGGAAATGTTGCCAAATGCTCCCAAATTGAACCGAATGAACCCGACTATCAGCGTTTCAGTGAAGTAAAATAAACTTCCATGTTTGGAAAAGAACACCGACCGTTTTTATTTGTGCAGAATCACTGTGGTGAATATGTATGATTCCCGGTTTGAACCGTTGCATCACACGTGGAAAATGAAGCCCTCCTGAGACACACACACCCACACGCACACACACACACACACAGAGGATGATCTAACAGGAGCAGTCCTCTGAGTTGGAGAGACTGAAGCACTTATCCAACAAAACACAGTGAGCGCAGAGACGGTAAGAAATTATAAGAAAGGGCGAAAAACTGGGATGAAAGTTAAAGGAGGCTCTGGGGAAGGAAAGTGCGATGAAAAGAGAGAGAAGGAAGGAAGGAGGAAGAGGAAGAAGGACACCTTGAGGAAAAGTATAATGACTGTGGTGAGTTAGATGTGAGCTTTCAGCCCAAAGTTAGTGGACTGTGAGTGGAATGGACAGAAAATTAGACAAAGATGTTCTTGTGCTGGAAGCATCTGTCAGTGTGAGTGGAAACACAAAGAGGGCAGCGATGTGTGGCCGTGATTGTTGCTGCTGATTTCCCTGACGGTGCCGCTCTCCATTGAGCGGGCTGACAGCAGGAGCGCTGCCGGTCCCCTCGCACCGCCGCCAGGGCGATTAAAAGACCTCGGATCAAACGCCGTTTGTTGGGGAATATCTGTGTGTACAGAACAGTGAGGAGGCGTTGCAAACACAAACACACCTCAGTGAGAGCCGCGGCCCCCAGGAGGCCCGGCATATCATAATAATCACTTTGGCATGAAAGCTTTTTACATCTATGGAAGTGTTTTATTTAGGAGAGACGCTCCGGTCGGTCCAGGACGCAGACTGATAAAACAAATGGTTTTGCCACAAGAGACCCGGAAAAGGAGAAAATTTCTACAAAGAAGCACAAATACGTCAGAGAGAGAGAAAGCATTGATCAGTCTGTCAGCGCCTGATTTCCTATTATTAAATCTGAGCTGCTTTTTTTCTTTAAAAGAAGAACAAGTCAGTCTTCATGGTGGTCCAACAGAGATGAGGTCGATCTGTTCCTATATCTACAGCGGCGTATTTGGGCCATTGTAGATGTAAAAGGAGTCAATTTTGACCAAAATCTCAGAAATTTTTTAATTAATGTCAGAAATTTTCCAGAAAAAACTCTTCAGTTTCTGAGTTTCAAAAGTAAAACACTTTCAACTTTTGAAACTCAGAAATTTCCACGTTTTTCTTGACAACTTTTCAGATCAAGCTCAAAATTTCAGAGTTTTTTTCCAGCAAATTTTCAGCTATTCCAGGGTTTTTTCTAGAACATTTCTGAAATTAGCATCATTACCACTATAATCTGTATATTTTTTGTAGAAAATGTTGGTCAAAGATCTTTGCTTTAAACTACTTTTGACTCAAATATAAATTAGGACAGATGGAAACATGCTTGGCAACGTTAAATGCACAGGTTTCCACTTATTTTCTGGCCTTCAGCAAAGTATTTCAGCCTGAAACCTCCTTCCAGGGAAACATGACTGTCCTCTGCAAGATGGCTCAAACCATGCAGCATGTAAATGAATCCATGCAACACTTCTGACCAGCGTTCATAAACCTGGGACCTGGGGGGGGGAAAACACCATCGGCCATCAGCTGGTGCATTATTCAGCCTAAAAGCTTGTTAAAGAGAGCTCACAATGGAGTTGAATGAAAGATTGATGAGTTTTAAAGCAGTTTAGTTAGGCTGCGTTATGTAAAGCAATAAAGGAGAGGCGGAACGACGGCATGTAAAGGCAGGAAGGGAGAGGAAGAGCGGACAGCCGAGAGGGAATTACACCTGAGACACCAACGAGGAACGAAGACAAGATTCAAAGACGCAAAGAATGCCAAATAAACACAGCAAACATGAAGCGATATTATCAATGAATTAGTTTCTCTTTGTGGTTTCAGTGATTTGAAATATTATTTTTCCCAAAATACAGACCAGCAGCCAGTGGATTCATGTCAGCAGCTGGAATGTTGCCTGATACGAGGGATGCAATGATTGCAGTTTTCTGGCTGATCGCTGATTTCTGATCTTTAAAAAATCTCACCTGCCAATTTTGATTATGGCAAATAATTTTTTTTTTGTCGTTAAAAATAGCAAGAAAGTCACCGAGTTGCCAACTGTGGGGCGATATGACCTGGTGGGCGGGGCCAACAGTCAAACCTCTCTGGACATTTTTAGACTTTTGATGAGGTAAATAAGAACGAGGAATAAGATCAGCTTCACATAAAAGCATCGGCTGATCGCCGATCTCTAAATATTAAGGGATTTGGCAACAATAAATCAGCTGGCCGATAAACCGATGCACCCTAATACGTCGAACATTAGACGTGTTTCCATTCACTGTATAATTTCACAAATTAGAATTCTTACAATAAATAAATTTTAAGAAAACCTATGTTTTTGCTAAGTGCGAGGATGAGGTGGTTTTTCATCTGTATCAAAATTAGTTAATTAAACTGCAATGGAAACACTTTTTTCACATCATTTAAGGCATGTGATCGACACCAGGATGTTACTACTGGTGGAAAATACAAAGAACGATGCGTTTCTGTCTGAATTGATCCTGAAAACGTTTCTGACGCAAACTGAAACATCAGAGATGCGATCCTCCATAAAACAGTTTAAGATTCGTTCTCACTGTAAATCCATGCAGCTCGTCTTCTCTCCTAGACCTGTGTGTGTCAGAGGAAATGAACCATGGAGTAGCATTAAACCAGCAGCACACACACACAGCTAGCATGTGAGGAAGACAAAGTGGGAGGTATATTATGGTGGACGGAACCACTGACCCTCCTGTTGAGTTAATGAGCTTTTATTGACTCCAACACCTGAAGTCGCTGTTGTAACTTATCACAGTTAGCACCTCACTCCCCAGACACATAAAACACTCCAGGGCGTAACACACACACGCGCGCAAATGATTAGTTTATGTGTGCAGAAGACACACACACACTCGTTGCTGGCAGTGCTCAGGGGTATAAAGACACAAGCAGGATTAGACAGTGAGGATTACAATAAAACGAGCTGCAACTGTTTTTATTAAACCTGCAAAGTGTCAGAAAAAAATAAACAGTGGAGTTTTTGGTACGAGGATGAAATAAAACATAACTAATTTCTCTTTATCTCTTTAAATCCTAAGTGTAAAAAAGCAAATCAACAGATTCAACATTAAAGCAGGAGCAGTTTTTATGTTTTTATGCTCTAAAGTGAAGAGATGTTTATAATTAGTGGTGGAACTCAATTTAATTTTTTAATCTAGTTAATTAAAGGGTCTGCAATTAATTACTTGAAAACTATAAAGAAAATAATCAAGATTTTTTAAATTTAATCTGTTATTTAGGGGTTTCAACCATTTCAACCAGTGTTTCAGGAACTTCACTTTTCTAACAGTTCACTTCATCTGGCTCTAATAAACAATTACAATTTTAAATACGTTTTGCTGTTTTGACTCCTAAGAGTTGCAACAGAAAGTGTGAACTGTTAGAGGAAATCTACCTCAAATTTGATGTAAATTGAAGATTTGTTTTTCTAAATAACACCAACTTTTAGTGACACGACACTGAAATTCTCTGCAGCACCTTCCAGAAAAACATCCCAGTTGATTTTCCTATTAAATAATTTTTTTCTTCAACCAGCAGGAAAGTCAACAACCAATCCTTCCCAGGTGACTTAATAAGACAAAAACTTCCAAAAAACCTTTAACAGCATCTATTATAGATAACACATCTCTAACTCTCTGTCTTCATCCGAATCTCAAAGGTTCACATTTAAGTCAAAATGGAAAGAAGAAATCACCTTTTTTCTGGTTTGTTAAAAAGATTCAAAGAGAAACAACATCTGATTCACAAGGTTTTCTAAGGAGTTTTATCTGTGAACTATAGGAGAAAAGTTTTAAAAGTTATGTTAAGGTCGCAAGCTATTAAATTTTCTGTAGATTTCTGAATGTATGTAGGAAGATTTCCTTGTAAACACCTGAAACAGACGGTCGTGTCTTCCTCAACCTTCAGCCTTTAGTTTGATTTTCTCATCTGCTTTCTGTTTGCTTCTTCTTCTCTGGTCGGTGTGCGGTTCATCTCCAGTGGACGGTTTCAGAAGGAGGCTGCGGTCGATTCCTTTCCTCTTTTTTCATCTCAGAGCTTCAAAGCTCTGCAGAAACCAGAGCTCTGTCCACTTCACCTCCTCACAGCCGAGCTGCGTTCAAGAACACGCTATGCCACGCGTGGGCTGCTGCAAATGTGTTCAGCGGAAGAGAAATGCATGTTTTACTGAGGCTCCATGCATTTTTAATCAACATTCAGTCATTTAATACAAACCAGCTTAAAAAACTATTTAAAAAGGAGCCTATTAGGAAATATGTTGTATAAGATGGGTATCGCAAAGACCAATATGTGAGATTTACAGTACAGACCAAAGGTTTGGACACACAGTTGTGTCCAAACTTTTGGTCTGTACTGTAAGTGTCATTCACAGTGGAAATAATTTAAGTTTTAAGAGATTTAAATGTTTATAAGTTGATGCGTATAAGAGGGGCAGAAATCACAAGACCTTGTATCTTCTATCTGACCCTTTCCAAGCAAATAATGTAAAATTGTACATCAATTGGACATAATAATTTGTTTGGGTTTTTTTCTTGCTTTTACTTTTTGTTTGTTCAAAATAAATAAATAAATACATTTCTGCTGTGATCTGCGGCAGAACAGACTAAACACTGGAGGAGCTGCTAAAAATATTAATAATAATAATTAATATTATTATAATAATAATAATTTCTGCTAATTGTGATGAATTTCTGCCTCCAGTGAATAAAAACACATTTAAAGAATAGTTGAAGCCCAAACGAACCTTTTTTGGTAGATAAGCTGTATAAGTTGAGCCTTAAGGCAGCCATCTTTATGTTATGACATTTTTGTTTCAAATTGTTAAATTCTGCAAAATGTGACTTGAAACCGTCTCGTTGCTGCCCCCTTTGGGTTGGAAGGTGGCCACTGCAGCTGAATTTTTCTATTGGTTACAACGATACAGCCTGGTAAAACTATTTCACAAAGGCCTTCTCACTCAGACACGCCCCCCGGTGGTGAGGCAGGAATTACAATAGTGAGTGTGGCGAACGTTGATAGATAACAGAAAATGTCACTGCATTTGTCACAAGTTGCTCTTTTTGATAAAAAGTCGATAGAGGGGTCTGAAAAGACACTAAATATCAGAATAAAGTCGTTACTTTGGCAACAGTCCTTTCCCCTTCTTAAAGCTGCAGTGTGTGACTTTTATAAATAATAATTTATTACTTATTTGTTCAAACTGTCAAAATAAAAATAATAAAATTGAGCTCATCTGCTTTCTCCTATATCTTACTAGAGACAACCAATCAGAGCCAGGAGGCGGGTCTTAGCACTGTCAATCACCGTCCATGTGGTGCTGCTAATCTCTGCTGCAGCTAGCATAGTCTGTCATGAATGCTAAAGCTAGGCTGTTTCTCCTCCACTAGCACATTTAGCGGCGAGTACATGAGCTTAATTAACAGCGCTAAGACCCGCCTCGCGGCTCTGATTGGTTGTTTTTGGTCGGGAGTGTTTCATTCCTTCATACGATAATAGCAGCTCAACGAGGAGTTGGAGGAGATTTATCTTTTCACATATTATGTGTCTCATAACAAACGGTCACAGAATAGTAACAAATATGTAAAAGTCATATATTTTATATATTTCTTTTATTGTATCGGTCTGTTGTAGTAAAGAGACCTGAGCTGAAGTCAGTAAAAATCAGTCAAAATTCTTCATGTTGGATCTTGTTGAGAATAAATAATTCTGTTTTCCTTCTATCTCTGTTAGCTAGTTGCTAAGCTAAAGCTAAGCTGAACCTAAAGGAAATGACATGTCAGGAAATGCAAATGAGAGCTCTGCTTTGAGGAAATGACACACTAGGGAACGCCCTCTTTGGGGCGTAGCTTAGACAGAGGCTAACAAAAGAAGTTACCAACTGTTGCCATTTTGACTGTTAGCTCTTAAAGGTAGCATGTCAGAATGGACCAGCTGTATTTTAGTATTAATAACTGGAAATCATAAATTCATCTCACTGACTCTTCTTCAACCTCATACATCACAAACTTAACATGGAGAACGGATGATTTTCCAGTCTTATTAATCATTCAGGCGACACGGAGAGGCAAAATAATCTTCATATTTCTGCGATATGAGCATTTATGAACCAGAGGCCAAAGCGTTTTTCCTGAACTTCAATGCTGCTCTGTTTGTATGATGAACACATTTTACTCTAATCTGGACATGCATTGCTTTCACAAACTCCATCTCGTTCTCCGCCCGTTTAGCAGGATGCCTGATTACATTTTCACTGATGAACATCATCATCTGCAGCGACACGCCTCCTTGTCTCCGTTTATTTCCTCCTATCAAACTCTCACCTCAAACCAAAGTGGAAAATGGATTTACAGCCTCACAAAGTTTGATACATTAGCCGCATCTCTCTGCTCTTGGCAGCTTTTAGTCAAAGTTTCCAGAGGTGGAGAGCGTTGGCAGGGCCTTTTGTGTCGGCTTCAGATCACCTTAAATTGAATTGTCCAGAGGCTGCGGCCGGTGATCCATGATGCTCTGTCTTTTTGCCTGACAGCCTTGATAAATCCAGGTCCTGATCTCTCTCTGCTTTAATCCATGAGACGTCGCTCAGTTTTCCTTTGTGTTGTCTTCATGTAAACAGCTTCCATCCAGAAGGACGCGGTTCCTGGAAATCCCCTTTTGTCCTTAAAAACAAACTAATTATTTTTTAAAACAATTCGTGAGTGCACAAGTTTGATTTTTTTTTTTTTTTAAACCCAACCGTACAGACTCAAATTAATGTGTTCACCCTAATAGTATTGCATTAAACTGTTCTTAGTGATGGTTGCAAAATGGAAAAATTGGCAGTTCTAACCCTAAAGGATTACCTAGTTCAGCTAACGCTAACCCACTGAACAAACACAGTTCAGCTCCAAACAACCTTCAAGCTCCAATGTCACCGTTTCATTTTGTTCCTGTAAGGTTCTTGTTTTAAATAAAGTTATTGGGAAAATGTGAGAAGAGGAAATGGAACTGCTGCTGGTCATAAGCAACAGCATCAATATAAACGTCTAACTACTTGAAGTATTAAACAGTTGATAACTAAAGTTTCAACAAAGATATTGAACTTTATTAAACTGAAAGCTTAAGAAGAAATGTGCTCATCTACTGGCGCATTAGTGGAAGTACTAACCCCAACTACCACCTGTGACTAGATGAGACTTCCTCTAAAATGGTTTACAACATTTTTTTTTTTTTTTCTCCAAAGAGTTTTTGCAGCGCTAGTGGCTCGTATTTTTTCCACAGTAGGCAGACAGGAAGGAGGGTGAAGAAGACATGCGGTAAAGGTCGTCGGGACCGGGAGTCGAACCCGCAACGTCCGCGTCGAGGACTAAGGCCTCCAAACATGGGGCGTGCTAACCCCCTGCGCCACCACAGCACGCCCCGGTTTACAACATTTAATAGTCCAAACACCAAACAAGCACAGTGGAAACCATAAAAAAACAACAACAGTTGAAATAAACCATAAAATCCCCAAAGCTGAACGTGAAACCTCAGATAGTAGGTTGTGCTCCAGGGGTTTGGTTGGTTTGGTTGGTTTGACACAGTGCAGTTAGAAAATGAACCGGAGCAGCTCAAAAGCAGATAGATAGTTTCTGGTTCCTTGTAGGTGAACTTAAGTCAATAAAATCTTCTCTGCAGTGATGGAAACATGCCAGAGTGAATCCCGCTGACCTTGAACAGGCGTTGTTTGACTTTTTTCTTAATCTGACTCTCTGTGTACTTTGCCTTGTGGTTCTACTGATCTGGTCAGCAGGTCACCGTGTGATTCACCAGCTGCTGTTTCAGCTCTGCTTTCTTCCTTCCAGTTTGAATTCTTGCTTTAAATGTTTCAGCTTCCTTGAACTTTGAGCACTGCAGGACCTTTTGTTTACTCCTTCATTCGATGCCTCTGGACTGCATGAGGCTAAAGTACCGGTTCGCTTTAATTATCATGTTGGGTAGTGAAGTTAGTGAGCAGAAATGGGTCTAATGAGCAGAATAAATGAACAGGAAGTGAGAGAAAATGGCTGACAGACTTCACAGGTAACCAGGGAAACAACGACAGAAACCAACAGAGTACAAACCAAAACCAGATTCAAGCAAAAGCTGGCAAAGAAATTCACAAACAGGAGAGACATGAACAAAATACGGAAACAATTCAAAACAAAGCCAGAACTGAGATTCTCAAAACAAATACAAATAAAACATTAGGAAGGTAAAGAATGAATTTAATGAGGCGAGGAGGAAGCGAGGAGGGGAACCGGTTGTGCTCCAGGGGTTTGGTTGGTTTGACACAGTGCAGTTAGAAAATGAACCGGAGCAGCTCAAAATGTAACAAATGTTAAACTTTTCATCCCCAATCCAACCAAGTCTACCAGACTAACAGTGGTGGAAACATCTGATGAATGTAGCCAGAGGAAGCTAAGAAGAAATGAACCACATGTCGCATGTTTCACGTTAATGATGTAAAATGCAACACGACCGTTCTGACACCAGACACTCCCAAAATTATGGGATATGGATCCGATTTCATATGACAAAAGGAAGTGGCAGAAATCAGAATTTTGGGGGGGAGAAAAGATCAGAATTGGGCCGTTCAGACTGCAGTGGAAAAGTCAGATGTAGGTTGCATTTGAACGTAGCTATAGAGACACACAGAGCAAACAAACATGTACAAACACTTCTCTGCAACCTTCTTACAGTCTGATGAACCCATATCAGCTGATACCTGGACAGCAGTCAGCTGCAAGACACAAATATTAGCTTGTGTACAGTTTTTTGCTTTCTATGTGTGTGTGTGTGTGTGTGTTTCACCACTTATCATTTAAAGGGTGATGGGGGTTTTAGAGGTAGATGAGAGGCACACTTAAAGAGAGACGGGGGAGGAGATGAAAGGAAGGATGAAGATGTGACATAACAGGCTGAAGGATGAAGGCGAAGAGGAAGCAGGTAGGATGCATCATGCACTTCTTCCTGCAATTATCCAAACATCTAATGAGCCCAGAGCAACAACATGCATGCAAATCTGCAGCTACATGTCAGAAGAAACTGTTAAAGTTCACAGGAAGGAAATAAAATAATCAAAACGTGATTATTGGTGTATTTTGATTGGATTCTTGCATACAAAACGTCTTCAGCATTGCAGGTAAAATAGAACTATTCAACAAAGACTCTTCAGCCTTTAAAAGGCTGGAGAAGCTGTCTAGACTGATTGGAGGGAACATAAAGGATACAATATTTTTAATAACTGCATATAGTTCTGCTCATTTTGTTCAACCTTGGAAGGAACAAGCTGCTGCTGAAAACACATCAACTTCTGTCTGGAGACTGAATGTCTCCAGACAGAAGAAAACTGAGACAAATAAAGAACCAAAACTTTTTAAAACATTAATTTCTACTGAAACTGGGTCAGAAACTACATTTGCAATGCAGCTTTTCTGTCCTTTTTATGAAGAACTTGATGGCCTGGAAGATATTTTACTGTCCTTCAACAGAGTCATGCTAACCGCTAAGCTAACATTTACTCATAGAAGCACACTTAAAAACAATTAAACTGAAGTGAATTGAGTTTTAAAGAATATTTTTACATCACCATTATGTTATCGCCAACTCTAAAGGCAATATTTTTTATGTTATGTGTGCTAAGTGTCATGCTAACTAAGCTGGTAGCTAATCTGACGTGTCAATTTTTACTGTGCCAAGTTTTATAACAGTTAAATTTAATATTTTATTAAATATTTTAGTCGCTCTTGCATAAGGCAGCTGTTTATATGGTTTCTTTCTTAACTAAACAACTTTTGAGTCACTATGCTAACTGCTAGCACTGCAGCAGCTAAAATGAGTTGTTCTCTTTAACCAAAACTTTTTATTAGTTCTTTATATAATCTGGTTTATTCAGATTGTTTATGAAATAAAGTGTTAGTTGTATGTTTTAAGTCATTATTATGTCGCAGAGTTCAGTTCAGATTGTGACTTTGATTTTAATTTCTCACAACATACAGACATAACTATAATAATAATAATAATAATAATAATAATAATAATAATAATAATAACAATAATAATAATAATAATATATATGTAAATCACACATGAATAAGTTTGTTCACGCAATAAAAAAACATGCTGTATCATCATCCTCCAACCACTTCCTGTTGTCTTCTTTGTGGTTTTCGCCAGTAGTAACATCAGACTGATGATCACATGACTCAAAATGTGAAGAAAAGCTTTTCCATTGCAATTTGTTTCCATTGCAATAATGCTATATGGTCGGTATAAACACAATGATGAACTTTTTAATTACAGTCCTAATAATACGAGAATAAAGTTATATTTCCAAAATAAAATCATAATTTTATGAGAACTTCTACATAAAGCTGGATTAAAAAGAAAAATATTGAGAATCTTGTTAAGTTATACTTGGTTTCAATTTTTTGGAAAAAAAAAAGTAAATATTTTAACACATCAACACAATTATCATTAGTTTGAGACAGATCTTGATCATTATTAAACATAAAATAATTTTTTTCTCTTAATCTTATGAAATTCTTCTGATAATAATAATAATAACAGAAAATAATTTTGGAGCATAATAAGTGTAGATTTAGACTTGAACAGTATTTATTTCCTGAATTAACCAGTTTTAGTAAATTCATGATGAAAAGGGACAGAAAGAGGACAGAGATGAGCGAGAAGGAGCAAAAACAAAATGATGAAAGGAGCAGAGATGAGAGAAAGTTTGGATTTGTAGGATGAAAGTGTCTGGAGAAATACAGGAAAAGGAAGAAGGCAGGCGGTTTTTCCAGTGACTTTTAAATTGGTTTTAATGAGGATAATTTTTTTACTCCTGTGAATTAAATCAAAACATGTCAGAGCTGTAAAATATCTCCATATAGATATACATGTATAACTTTTCTAAAGCCAATAACTGTGTTTAATTTAATTTCTTTCTTTAAATTCAGTAAAACTGCATCAATTTCAATCAGTTTTGCTCTAAAAATCAGACACTGTGACTGAGTGTCTCCTGATAAACAGAAAGCAGCAGCAGCGCTTCCTGGTCAGGTGGGTTTTGGAGATCCTACAGAGCAGCAGAGGGACAGATGTGATTCATTTATCATTTATTTCCATCAGTGGGAAGTTTTTTCACTTCCATCGTTTTATCCCGTGGGAAACTGATCCATGTCTGCAGCAGAATGTCAACCACTAAATTATAGATGCTAAAACTGTTGAACTCTTATACATTTTATTCTGATAAATAAATAATCAAACATGATGCCATGTTTATGCAAATTGCGTTTTTTTAACCTAATGTGTCCAGTAATTGTTGCTCACAGTTAAAGAGGCTCAGGAGGGAAACATTATTCTCTTAAGAGAAAGTTTGGGAGAAAAATCACTGATCAAAGTTCAGTTGAATTGTTTTACAGAAATTTACTAGAAAAGTCTTAGACAGTATTGGGGCTGCTGTAGGTAGAAAAAGTAAGTAAAAAAATTACAAAAAGTTGTAAATTTCTACCAAAATTTCAGAAATTTTCTTTTTTTTTGGAAAATTTGAAAAGTTAAAAATTTGCTAGAAAAACTCAAAAACCTTTGTGACTAATCTCAGAAATTCTCTGAAAATTCTAGAAAAACATGCAATTTCTGAGTTTGAAAAGTCAAAAACTTTTGACTCTTGAAAATTAAAATAATTTTTCTTGAAAATTTCTGAGATAATCTCAAAATTTCTGTTTTGTTTCTAGCAAATTTTTGACTCAAACTGAGAAACTTCCACATTTTTTCTAGAAAATTTCTAAGATTCATTTAAAATTTATAATTTTTTTCTGGCAAATTTTCATCTTTTAAAACTCAGAAATTTCCACATTTTTTTACTAGAAAATTTGTGAAATGAATCTCAAAATTTGTTGGGTTTCTTCCAGCAAATTTCCTTGTTGATCTCCATAAAATTTGTGGGTTTTTAATTTCAACATTCCCATATATTTTGGCAGAAATATACTCGCTTTTCCCCCTGATCTACAATAGCTGTCATCGTAGAAGTCTGATAATCGTTAATTATTTATGTTTCTATAACTGATTACTGAAATGGAAAAACCTAAATCATTTATAGTACTGACAATAGTTGTTAAACAAATTGCTCTATACCGAACATGACTTGAAAGAAATTTGACTTAGTAATTGAACGCCTTGAAATTGGGTCTCTGTCTCTTTAAAAACTCCTGGTCTTTCTGAAACTCCGCCTTCAGGAAGTTGCCACAACATGTTTATTACTAACAAGAGGGAAAACATCCAAATCTACATGTCAATGTGTGAAAAAATAGCAGCACCCTGTAAAAGTAAAAGGTAAAGGTAGTTTGTTACACCTGAGTTCACCATCAAAAGGAAGATTTAATGAAGACGTTAAATCGATTTCACCACGCCTCACTGGAAAACTGTGTAAACATATATGTAACATGTTCTAGATATGAAAAACATGAATTCATAAATAATTTTTAAATATGTCACATAAACGCTGAGATTCAGTCATCACCTCAAATTCTGCAGAACAGACAGACACCAACCTAAACCCAGCAAACCCTTCAAATTACAGCTGCAGCCTGGAGAAAATACTCGCACACAACGGACTGTTCATTCCAGAGAGAAAGGAAATCAGAGAAATGGGATTCCAACCAGGACCAAGATTTAAGCAGCAAAAAAGAAAAACAAAAAAAAAACACACTAACATCATTTTGTCCCAAAATCTGCAAATGCTGAAAACGGCGTATTTAAACAGGAGCAAATTTCCACCAAAAAACTCTGAAATTTTGAGATTATTCTCAGAAATCTTCAAGAAAAAACAAGTAAATTTTAAAAATTGGCTAGAAAAAATAAGGAACTTTTTAGATTAATCTCAGAAATTTGATTTTTTTTTTTTTTGTTGTTTTTTCAACTTGGAAATTTCTGAGTTTCAAAATTAAAACATTTTAGACTGAAACTTTTCTGAATTTCAAAGGTAAACAATTTTCTAGAAATGTTGAGATTAAGCTCAGAAATTTTTGAGGAAATAAATTTGGGAATTTCAAAAGTAAAATAATTTCTTAGTTTCAACTTTTGAAACTTAAAAATTTCCAGTTTTTCTAGAAAATTTATTAAATTAATCTAAAATTTTCTGAGTTTTTTCTAGCAAATTTGCAATATTTGAAACTCAGAAATTTACTTGTTTTTCCTCGAAAATTTCAGATTTTTTGGTGAAGATTAACTTATTTTTTTCTACCTACAATGGCTCTACTACACCGTCTTACAAACCAATTTATCCATCCAGTCCAACAACAACAATGCATTCAACATAAATCAGTCAAACAGTCGTAAAATCTTAATCAAGAGCCTGGTAGTTTCTGTATGAATGTTTAAAAGAGACGTCATTTAATTTCAGCGTTTGTAAGAAAAGCAAAACCGTTCAGGTGCATCAGACTGAATCCTTCCACTCTGCTTCCCTCACAAACACACAAAACAAGGAAATCTGGCGTTTTGTTCAATGTTTTCACAAGATCTGGCAACCTTTCGGTTATTGATGAGGGGATTTATGTTTGGGACGAAAGAGGCGATCAGTAGATGAATCTTAAAGCAGCCGAAGCTTTCTGGAAGAGGAGGAACGACGAGTTTCATGATAGTCAGCAACAACAACAGAAATTTCACAGCAGTTATTTTCAGAGTGAACTTCGTTTTGTCACCATTTATCTGTTAAATGCCATCATTTACTGCATGTATTTAGCCAGTTTTCAGCATCATAAAGAGATGTACGGAAGTCCGAAAGTGCCGCTTTGCTTTTTTTTAGGTATCAGTAAATTAATCCTTTAATAATTCCAGAAATATATTATAATATTATAAAAACTGGAAGCAAATAAAGTGATGATTTATATAAATATTTAATTATTTATCTTTCAATAAAACGTATTCTTGAAATATATGTCAGTATTGTTTCCTAATCTAATTGTTATTCAAGTCAGTGGGAGGAGGTAAAAGTCCTATGTGTTAGCCAATCAGGTATCAGGCTCTATTTAACGAGTCATGTTGGCAGATGACATTATTTTATGTTCTTCAAGATCAAAACAATAACAAAAATACTTAGTGAATATAATTAACTTCCCATTATTTAATGAATGTGTTCTCCCTATTTGTTTTATACTGATGTAAAGATTGTAGTAACTGATTTACTAAGTGATTAATTTGCCATTTTAGGTGGCAGGTTCATAAAAAACTGCAAGAAATAATAGATTATTATGTTGTTTTTTTAAAATACATATATCAGTATTGTTTTCTAATCTTATCTGTCATCCAAGTGACTAAGAGGCTAAAGGTCCTGTGGGTTATTCAATTAGGCATCGGGGTCTAATTAACAAGCCATATCTGCAGCTAACATTATTTTATGATCTTCAAGAACAGCAGCAAAAAATATGTAGCAAAAATAACTGATAAATGTATTCTATATCTTTTAATTCTGATGTAATAATTAATTCCCTCAACAATGAAATTTTGGCATTTTCGGTATTCCGTATATTTGCGCAGCGTGAGGAACATTGTGAGCAGACATAAAAGAACAGTCTAAACTTAAGTTACTTTTGGGTAAATATTATTTTTTTTATAGCCTCTTCTGAATTAAATGGAACATTAATGACTTAAATAAACTTTTAAAACGCGAGTAAAATTATTAATTTGTCATTTAGGTTTGCAGATTTATAAACGAAGCTTCATCATCCTCCTCTTCCTCCTCCAGCTGCTGCACCAACAACCGTGAAGCGCCTGCAGCTTTTTAACGCGGATCGCTGCGCAGCGATGAAGCTCCCAGATCAGATCAGCCCCGCTGCGGAACCGAACCGGAACCGGTTTGGTACTCACTGAGAAGCAGAGCAACAGGCAAGAAGATGAGGCAGGCGGAGTTCAGCAGAGACGCCATGCCGAGCCGAAAGTTCGTCCTCCGGACCCACAAGTTTCAGCTTCGGTCCTGAACTCCAGAGTGAGTCTGTTCTTCAGGAGGAAGAGGAGGAGGAGGAGGAAGAACGACGGCTGGTTACACTGAGTTCTCCTCCTGCAGCTGCAGCGCTTTCTCCGCTCTGAGAGCCTCCGCTGCTGCTCATCCGCTGAAAGGAGGAGGAAGAGCAGGAGGAGGAGGAGGAAGGTCTACAGCAGAGTCCCTGATGAGCTCAGATGCTCTGCATTAACAAACTGACTCACGTTCTCCTGGATTTCTGCCGGTTGTTCTTCGCACTTTCGCTTTTTTCCCCTCCATACCTTTCAGTCTGCGATACAATGGAGAATTATTAGATACAAAAACCGAGTAAATTTGAGCCAAAAACCCAAAAATTTTCTGGAGAGGAAAAAAAGAGGAAAAAGTTGAAAATTGGCTAGAAAAAAATTAATTTCAGACATTTTACAATAAAAAAAGGTTGAAAATGTGCAAGTTTGCTAGAAAATAAATTAAATTTGGGGATTCATCTCAGAAATCTTTGAGGAAAAAACTGAATTTCATGTTTTAAAAGTTGCACATTTACTACAGAAAACTGAGAAATTTTGCGATTAATCAAAAATTTTCTGGAAAAACAGAAAATTTCTCAGTCTGGAAAGCTGAAATTTGATAGGAAGAAAATATTTCAAATATTCTGGATTTTTTTTTGTTTTTACATTTTTCATGACTAAAAATGTTCAGATTTTGTAGATTGCAATTAAATTTTAAAATGGGATACAATTAATCCAAGAAATAATTTCTGCGGACATTTCTGAGTTTGAAACGTCCAAATTTGCGAGCAAAACTCTCAGAAAGTTTGATATCTCAAAAGGTTTCTGGAAAGAAACAGGAATATTTCTGAGTGTGAAACGTTCAAGCTAAAAACTAAATATTTAAGATAAATTTTTATCTTCAGAACCAAATATTTAGCATACTATTTAGTTTGACACTAAATATTTAGTTTAATAAATAACTATTTATTTAGCTAAATAAATAGTTAAAAGTTAACTAAATATTTTTAACAAAAAAATATTTAAGCTAAATATTTATCTTCAACCAAAAATATTTAGTCCAAGTAGTTAACACAAGTCAACTAAGTATCTAGCCTAAATATTTAGTTAATTAAATATTTAGCTAACTAAATATTTTATTAGCAAAAACAAAACTTTTAAACTAATTTAGCTTATATATATATATATATATATATATATATACTGTATGTATATGTTGCTCTTTAAATACTCAGAACCTGTCATATTTAATGAATGAATGAAAAATTAACCTTAATCTTTTTTCATTCTTTTCCTTTCCAAATTACTGCTGTTCATTTTTTACAGTGCAGCTCCAAAATCAGAATCTCATAGAAAAGTTTAAAAACTGCAACAACAACAAAAAAATCTAAATAAAACTAAAATCTTGCAGGTTTATAAAAAAACACAAAAAACCAATTTTTTTTTCTCTTTTATTCCAAAACGTTTGAGGGTAAAACAAACTATAAACAGAGCCATCCAAACCGGAGGAAACAAACACAACGGAGAGAAAGAGGAAGAAAAATGTCGCTAGTAGTCGAAAACAGAAGAACAGAATCGCCGCTTCCCTGGTTCTCAACCAAAATGTTTGTCAACAGAAGGTCCAGGTTCTCCTCTGCGGTTCGACCTTAGCCGCCATCAGGAACGGATGAAACGCGGTAAGGCACTTTCCAGACGGGTCCCACGGATCCCAAACACCCCAGATGATTTTGTTTTATTTTACAATCCAAATCTACCCTGTGAGTCTAACAGCTCCTATATTTAACAGAAATCTCGGTTCATTCTGCAAAACAAACAAAAAGAAGAAACAGGATTTCTTTTCTGTGGCAAACAAAGGGTCCAAGTGAGTGCTGCCCCCTATAGCCTAAGAGGAGTAACTGCACATTCAGTTCACAAACATCCTGATGATTTATCAGTAATAATCCCGTTTAAGGTTTTTTATTAATATTATTAAGCTACTCTGGGATTTAAAGCAAGTATACATGGCTTACAAATACTAAATGCTCTTTATATAAAAAAACGAGTGGTGGACGGCGATGGATTCCTGGACTGCTCCTGATTTTAAACGAATAACCTTATTAAATCCTGAAAAAGAAAAAGGAATCATCTCCATGAACATGAGCGGATTCTCGAGTTGGGGGCGTGAATGTCACCTCCAGCCAATTAGGAAATAACAGGATGCCTCCGGAACCCGGCGTGCCTGCGGTCGCCCTGATGGGCTGCAGGAATCGCTGAATTCCCCGTCGCAGAAACAACAAAAAAAGGTCAGCTTCTTGCTCTTGAGGCGACATTTCCAGGCCAGACGTCTTCGCGCTCGAAGGCGACCGGAATGTCAAACCTGTCCTGATTATCGGAGTCCAGCGGAGGGAGGAACTGAAAATCTTCTCTCTTTTTTTTTGTATTTAGTTGTTTTTTTTAGCATAAAGATCAGGAGGCGGACGTTCCCTGAAGCTTCAGCACTAAAACATTCGTTTGGAGGTCGCCTGCAGGCCTAGTGGTTGACGACTCCATTCAGCATCAGGAGCAGGCCGCGCGCCCGCTTGCTGAGCGGGCTGTGAGGGTCCTGCTGCAGGAAGGCCAGCAGTTTGGATCGGACCTGGGCCAGAACCGACGACATGTGGTCTCTGGTCAGCGGCTCGCTGTGGTCCAGATTCATCACTGCGTCCTCCAGGTAGCTGGGAGAGGAGGATCAAAGGATAAAAACCAACATTTCAACTTTTATAGTCAGAATTTAAACTTTTAAAATCATAGTTTCAACTTACAAATACATAATTTTGATTTTTGAAGTCAAAATTGTGAGAATATAATTTTGACTTTCAAAATCATAATTTTGAGAATAAAAGTAGTAATTTAAATTTTTTAAGTCAATTTTGAGAATAAAAATAATTTCAACATTCAAATCCATAATTTAGACTTTTAGTCATAATCTCAACTTTCAAAGTCATCATTTCAATAATAAATCCTTATTACAAATTTGAAGGTCATCATTTTGATTTCTGAAGTCCTAATTAGGAGATAATTATACTACAGGTCTCATAATTGTGACTTTAAAACTCGAAATTATGAGTTTTGATATTTGTTTTGACTTGATGAGGAAAAAAACACCAACTTACTGTTGGTGTTTTTTTCTTTTCTTTCATACTACAAATGTACGTCCATAATATTTACATATACATAAAATAATATTTGTTTTATTCCTGGTTGAATGAAGCCAGTTCTGAGTCAACCGTCTCACTTTATGTTTATCCCAGTTCATCCTATCTTCTCATCCTCCGTCGCTCAACATTTAACTCCTTAATTAATCGTTTCGGGTCGGACATCTGGTGGGACGGTGTCGGGTTTCCGCTGCAGACCCATTAAACGACGTGTTGTGAAACGGGCCTGTAATGCCGCGGCGGCGCAGACACTGAGCTGTTAATAACTCATCTGCTGCGTTTGTGCCGCACCTTTAAAAACACACACAGCAGCGGCTTAAATTGCCGCTCCGCATCGTCCTGCGCGTTACGACCCCGCTGAGATCACCGTTTCTGAGGATAACGACGCTCTCACGCCGTTTACGAGCTGCTTCCAATCAGGAGACGCCTTCATCCGCACAGGTTGTGATTTACAGTCATACACTGATCGCCTGCTTTCTGTCTCTGCAGCGCAAGAAAAGGCTTCAAAAAATAAGCCAAAGTTAAGAATAAAAAGAAGCTGCCTTGAAAAGTGTGGGTGCAGGAAGCTCTTTTCTTTTCTTTTATAGGACACAATAAAGCAGAGGAGAACAAGGACGGAGCGGAGCAGCAGAGAGCAGCTAAAACCCGGAGCTAGCTCCCCGGACAGCCGTGCAGCAGACGGAGCGGCGTGATGGGGTCAGCACTTTACCGCCGCTCCGCCCACAGGGGGCGCCGCGTAATGGCCTAACTGTGGAGATCAAATGTGAGAAAATAATTTAGTCCGAAGGCTGAGGGGCGTTTTATCGCTGAGTGGGAGAGGAAGGGGCGGGACGAGTTTTTAGAAGTTATAATTAAGATGTTTCTGCAGGTTGAGCTGCAGCAGTTCAGATTAGAGACCAGCAGGAGGATAAGAGGAGAAAATTAAAACATTAATGTGAAGAGAAAATATTCAAGAATAAAAAGAAAAACACTTTATACCAGAGAGTACTGAGGTCCCACCAGGAAATATAAATGGATGACAACAAAGTCATAATATTTTGAAAATAAACTCAGACCAGAATAAAGTCATAAAATTACAAGAATAAAATCTGAATGGGAATAAAGTCATAATACCAGAATAAAGTTGTAATAATCTGAGAATAAATTTGTAATAGAGTCGCAAAAAGATTTGTAATTATACAGTTATACATCTTTGAAAAGTAGAGGTGGAGCCTCCTGCACAAACAACAAGAATGCAGAAAGTGATTTCTGGATGGTAAGTCAAAAACAAAACTCTTGTCTTTTCCAGCAGCCATTGTACAGTGCATACAGCGGTAAAACCAGCTGACCAAACATGCTGGAACTCAGTTTGGGTTGCTAAGAAACGTTCAGAATTCTGTTGGGGTTGCTAGGTAATGGGTGGTGCCTGCTGATTTGTGAGGTTACATTGTGGAGGTTTTTGAAACGGCTCAACAATTTATTGGCAACAATCAGCTGGGTGTTTTTTTCACTGAGAAGTACAGTAGCTCCTATAATGAGCTCAGCAGATCCAACAGGTGTTGGCTAATTGCTGCTGGCTAGTCTGGAGGAGCTGTGCCTCGAAGGCAGAGGTAAGTCCAACCAGGTGAATAGTTGCCATGGAGATGAAAGGATTTTCAAAACATGCATAAAAGAATCAAAGCAACGCTGCAGGGAATCACATTATAACATGATGTAAAACTTTATTTAATTCTGCCACTTTAATCTAAACTTGTAAATGTGTAATTTAAACAAAAACCAATTTATTTTTCTTTGAAAGTTTCCTTTTTAGTCATCTAGTGACCAGCATAAGGAATACAGATCCCCTTAGACCAAAACCATGCGTGAAAAGAAGTAACTTGAGCTGAGATTGGTTGTGTCTCCTCACCTGATCTTGAGCTGGGAGCGCGTGGCGAGGTTGGAGGACAGCTGCTGGATCAGCGACAGCAGCACCGGCTGGCTCAGGGGGCATGGCGTCTGGCCGAACACCTGCTGGGAGTCGATGGTCTCACACACGTACAGAACCAGGTTCAGGTCCGTCGCAGACAGAGCCTG
This sequence comes from Xiphophorus couchianus, assembly GCF_001444195.1. NCBI lineage: Eukaryota > Metazoa > Chordata > Actinopteri > Cyprinodontiformes > Poeciliidae > Xiphophorus > Xiphophorus couchianus. Next base: position 6,653,274 of record NC_040229.1, read on the forward strand.
CAGCACAACACAGCGGTAACGTCATTCTGCTTCCTTACACAGATATTCATCCCATCTGACAACACAGATCTGGTTGGATGACGACGCCAGGTTTGCAGAACTGGCCGCTGGGAGGATTTACCAGCATTAACAAGAACCAGTTCAAATATTTACACACAAGCGTTTTGGCAAAGAGGAAAGATCTGGATAATCTCAACCACTGATGGTTGAGATTATCCGCAGCAAACTTGGTGATATTTTCTGTTTTTGCAAGGCTTTGCTCAGCAGCAAAGCCTTGATTATTCAACAAGTTACCCAAAGTGGGAAAAAGACTTTTTCTTCTCCTTATCAAACTGGTCCCAGTGCAAAAAACTAAGTTTGAGAAAGATGCCATGTACCAGTTGAAGTTTGCACCCAAAGATTGTAATTAAGCAAACATATCGCTACTTCAACATATTTTTACTCAAGTAAGAAGAAATTACTGAAGAGTAAAAAGTAGGTGTGTCTGTCTGGCAAGTTTTTGGTTAAACATGTTTTTCATTCAGTGGAGATAGAACCTTCAAGGTAACATTTGTGTTTTTAAATATTATTGTATCAATTAAATCAAAGCTATTTTATTTGCATTGTATCAATGTGAAAAGATCTTCCATATTATTTAACTTTAAGTAGTAAAAGCAGCTTTTTAATAGTTAAGGTAGTTTTATCAATGTTTTCGCCCTTTGAGGACATTTGTGATCTTGTTGTGGCACAAAATGAAAGTGAGATCAACATCCTGCTGCATCATATCAAAATATACAAAAAAAAGATAAAAATCCTTCTTATAAATCTGTCCTACCCAGAACTCATCAAGTGGCATTTTCCAGCTTCACCTGGTTCAAATAAAACAAAAGAAAATCTCACATTAAGCTCCTTTTGCTATCTAATTATCAGTTTATCCAAAAATTTATCTACAAACGATCAAGTGTTCACTAAAGGAGTGCTATATTATTGCACTTTAGATACTTACATGTTTATTTTCTTAAAAAAGGCTTTGAGTTATTTGTTGCCTTGCATCTTTTAATGCATTTCTAATAGTGCATGGAAAAGGATTTTTATTTTTTTAAAGAAAATTAATCATCCAGATAATTGATTATGGATGTAATCATTAGTTGCAGCTCCTGGCTGAAGGGAACACAACCATTTTTAACCCCTATTAGAGATGAATGAGTCGAGATTTTAAACATTTATAGAGAGGATGTTTCCCTGCCGCAGCAGGCTGAGAAATGACAGGAAAAATCAGCAACTTTAAAAACAGACGAGTTGTAAACAACTTCCAGAAGAGCTGCAAGAGGAAAAAAACAAACAATAAACAAAAATAAAAACGCTGAGCTTGTTCACAGGTAAAAGCATTTCCAGAAACAAAGCAACACAGAGGGAAGAGGAGACATAAAACTGCAAAAACAGAAAATATCTCAAAGTATTTTTGATCCAGTTTCTAGTGCAAATATCTTAGCACACATAAAATAAGACAAAACTAACTTATAGGTAACTTTTCAGCAACATATATGAGCTTGTTTTAAGTCAATAATTACTAATATTGATGAAAAAGTGCTAGTTTCTTTGTCAGATTATTTTATGTATATCATGGGAAAAATGTTTTGTTACAAGTTTAATAATCTGCCAATGGGAAAGTTACTTCATCAATATTAGGAATTATTGACTTAAATCAAGCTTTTATATCTTGCTAAAAAGTTATTTAGAATTTAGTTTTGTCTTATTTTAATAAGATATTTGCGGTAAAAACTAGTCCAAACTTTAGGTGATATTTTGTGTTTTTGCAGTGAATGAATCCCTGCTTAGTGTGTAAATTAACCGTTTAGCCCAGTGGTGTCCAAAGTGTGGCCCGAGGGTCATTTGTGGCCCTTGGAATGAGTTTGTGTGGCCAATGACTGCACTTGAAAATCGGTGCAAATTTGGCAGATGAAACAGATAAATAATTTTAGGGTGAAATTTCCATTTAGAGTTTATATTGTAAAATGAAAATGTCCAACACAAAGAATTATTTTTTTTCCATTAGCAGATCACAGCCACAAACATCCAGAAACTTTTACTCTGAAACACATTTGGCCTACAAACTACAAAGGCTTAAAAAGAAAATTCTGGTTTTTATTGCTGGATATGAACCAAAACCAGACAAAATAGAAAATAATTGGCTCAAAAAGTTAAATAAATGTAAATATTAAGGCATATTTCAGACTAATGTTGGTTTCTGTAAAAAGTTTAACTTGTTCAGTTTATGGTTGTGCAGTAAAAGGAGTGAAAATTCACAATAATAGTATTTTTGCATTTTTTCAATGGAGAGAAAAAGATCATTTTGGTCCCTGAGGAGTTTCAACTTGTGGATTTTGACTCCCACAAGTTGCAAACCGCCAGTTTAGCCCATCAGAGAGACTGTGTCTGACAGGGTTTGGTTGACAGAATATTACATCTCTTCATAACTTAGGTGGAGTTGATTCGCTTCATTGTTCTATCAGTGACTTTTTTATCAATGCGGTTCATCTGCTTGATTAATGTATGATGGGATCTGGATTCTGTTTAACTTGTTGAATATTAGTTAAACAGCATCAAAATTAAAGGCATCAAAATAGCCTATGTCAATAACTTTTAAAATCTAATGGATAAAAATAGAATATGACGGAATATTTTTGACGCTGTCAAATTACAGACAACAAAAACGTCTAGTGTGACCTCTGGTGTCTGGGTCGAGTCAGTACCTGCTGGAAGGCCTGGTTGAGCTGGCCCTGCTGGAGCAGCTGCAGGATGTTAGCCTGCTGCGACTGGTAGTCGAGGTGTGCAGTGGGGACGGGCGTCCCGGCGGCAGAGCGCATGGCCTGCATGATGCTGGAGGTGACGACAGCCTGCTGCTCCCTCATCGCCAGGCTCACCTCGCCTTTCACGATGCGCTGCAAGTGGCTCAGGATGGACTCCTGCAGACTGGAGGAGACACAGAGTTACTGCCTGAATGCGGCGCTGTTAGCGTAGTAGCTAGCTCTTCTGCTCAATCTATTAACTACTGAGGCTGGGAAATGAATTGGCAAACAACAGACCATATCGAATTTATGCTCTTACATTAGTCCCACGATGGAGTTTTGTTATTTTTACTCTGCAGTTCGTTACCACACATTACCTCCAGCATAGATAAATATTGCTGGACAATAAATTTGGTTATGTTGTTTCAAGCATACTTCAGAAAACCCTAGGAGTGTTTTTAAAGGCGGCATGTTCCGATCGGAGCGCAGGTACGTACTTCCCCACCACCACCTGCATCTGGTGCTGGACCTCGGCTCGTACGGCGGTAGAGACGCTGCTGGCCAGCTGATCGGTGCAGCTCTGGAAGCCGTCGATCGTCTGCTGCAGCTGGCCGATCACGGGGTCCCGCGCCTCCTGCTCCCTCTGCTTCCGGCTCTTCAGGTGGGCCTCCAGCTGCTGGATGTCTGCAGAGAAAACACAACTTAATAAAAGAAAAACACACTCCTCTCCACTCAGAGCAGGTTGTTATGGTAATGCCGAGTGACAGGACTCAAACTTTAGCGTTTTAAGTTTAGCTTAAGCTAATAGATGCTTCAAAGATTTGATAAATTAGGTTTATTAGAAACATTTTTAGTTGTTCGGGTGTTTGAAATTAATAAACTACACAAGAAAACTTTTTAAAAAGTAAAAGTAAATAATATTTTATCCTAAATCCTAAAATAAGTTGTAATAAAGAAATGTGAAAAATATGTCAAACTTTCCTAATTTTATATCTTATTTCATTACCTCTAATAAAACTCTGAAATTCTGCGTTTTTACATAAATTTACATTCAGATGGGGACCATTAGTTTTGGTTTATCACTACACAATTTGCATTTTTTTACCCCACAAACCATTAATCATTTCTTAATTTTAATTTTATGAATCATCTTTTAATTACCAAGAGACAAAACATGCTTTCTTAAATACAAAAAATAACAGCAGGGCTTTTTCATAGCTTTCTCTTGGCCTTTAGATCCATTTACTTAAAAAATAAAAATGTATAAAAATATAAATATAATAAAAGACAAAATATAATTTTACTTAAAAAATAAATACATGAATAACAATTAAAAAAATAAATAAAAAATATTCTCTTTTTAAAAATACATAAATAAGAAAAAACAAAAAATAAATAAAGATCATTTGACTTCAAATTTTACTGGGTTTAAAATTGGGCCCAGGGTTCTTGAACTGGGTTTAGATGTGAAACAAAGCATAACAATTTCTAATTTTTGTTTTACTTTTAGTAAAGAAATATTGATCACTTTTTTTTTTTAAATGTATATACACCAGTCTTTAATTGATCATTGCAATAGATGAACTCTCGCTCTGCAAAGCCTGTTTATAGCTTTTGTGTCCTGTTATCTGCCAAATAATCTTCTTTATGTGAAATAATTGCAATCATATAATTCAGTAAGCGTTAGCTGTGTCAGGCCTGAAGTGATGCAGCAGTTCTGATGCTAATGCTGCGGCTTCAGTCAATATTTAATCACTCCACCCGGACTACATTTAGATGCGAAGATGTATGCGCTCTCCATCTGTGTGGATTAAACTTCAGAGACTGCTCATAACAGACGTTAGTCCATCGCAGGATCTGGTGTCACCTTGTCTTCCTCCTTTCTAGCAAGAATTTAAAGCTGCAAGACATCTAAAAAAACTAAATAGATAATAAAAATAACGGAAAGAAAATCCAGTCCAACGCGAGACTTTACTGCAAAACGGAGGAAGTGTTTGACTCTGCAAACACGTGGGACGCTTCTCTGCACATTCAGACAGTTTGAGTCTCAAGGCTGCAATCTAGGTGAACCTAAAGAGAAGATCTGCTGTCTGTGTGCTCAGACGAGCTGACCCCTGACACCAACCAGACGGAAAAACGCATAGAACTTCAATACAGATCCTGAACTGAACACTGAGGATAACAATGCGGGTGGAAAAGCTTTTTTTTTTTTTTTTGCCAGTACTTTATCAGCCACATTTTACGGCTATAAATAACAAAAAATAAGCCTGACTGTGAATTTATGGCAGATATTTCAAAGAGAAAAAATGGATGTGTTAAAGAAAATAGAAATATTTTCCCCCATTTTCTCACTCTATACTCATTCAGACCTGGAAAATACTTCAATGACCTTCAATGACTGGAGCCCCAGTACAGCAAACAAAATCCAGACCTGGTTGACTTTCATTGCCCCATTGAACAGTTTTTTTAATTTTCACCTTTTGGCAAAAAAAAAAAAAAAAAAATTCTCCTGTTGGCAAACAAAAGTTAGGCAAATTGTAATCAAATAGGTCAATTTTTTCAAAAAATAAAATTAAACAGCCTAAAAAAATTGCACTTGGTTTGTCTAAGGTCTAGCTAAAATGGGGAAGAAAAAATAAATACATATATATACTATATATATATATGTTTAGTTAGAATACCTGTTAAATTGTCTTAGTAATAATTTATATAAAAAATATTATAATTTTTCATGTTGTTTATAAATATTGGCTAGAGACTCTGACAATATAAAATTGGATAAAAATGAGTTGACATATTTGGTTAAAAATACTGGGTTACTATGTATTATATACTAAAATATTTTTGGAAAATATCTGAGTTTTAAAAGTACAGAAATCTGTTTGTTTAGGAAGTTGGTAATTATATACAGTGTGTTTATTTTGTGGTTAATAAAATAGCCGTAGCTGCTTTTGTGCTTTTCGTTTTGAGATTTTTCACCTAACTGCCTGCCGCTAACGTTCATCACTTCAACAAATGTGAGTAAACTACCCTTAAAGGGGCTGTGTCGTGTTTCCAGCCATTTTATAGCACAATCAATTAACTATGTTAAATTCAGTTGTCACAAAAATGCTGCATATATCAAATATGACTTCAAAGAAATTGAACACCTTGAAATTGGGCCTCTGTTTCTTTAAGACTCCTGCTCTTTCTGAAACTCTTCTGGCTTCTCTATTAACCCTTTAACAACTTATTTACCAGTGTTAAACTGAGCAGTAGCTCCTACAATGATGGTAGCTCCATAAAGTATTTGCTAATTGCTGCTGGCTAGTCTTAAGGAGCAGGGGAAGAGCTGTGACTTGAAGGCGGGGTATGTCCAACTAGATGTTTTTCACAGCTGAATAGTTGTCATTGAGATTAAAACATCATAACATGATGTAAAGCTAAAAAATTTTTTTAAAAAGTTGATTTTACATGACACTGCCCCTTTAAGACATTGAGTGAAATTGAAAACGTCAATGTAGAGATGATGCCTTTCAAGTGGAAAGTTACAGATTGTGAGCAGTCCACGGTGTTAATCTGTGTGGCCTTACAGTCCTGCGTGCCCTGCTTGAAGCTGTCGTTGATCTGCTGGAACATGGACTGGCATCCTCTTTCAAACACGGGCAGCACTGTGCTCTGGAAGACATCTTTGTAGGCGGCCTGGATGGGGCCCTGCATGGCCTCCGCAGCGGCCCGGCCCATGGCGTCTGTAGTGTTCTGATCCAAACACGCGACAAGTTAGAACTAAACCAGGGGTGTCCAAACTTTGTGCCACACAGGCCAAAAGTGTTGACTCAAAAACCAACCTAAAATCCAGCAAATGAAGTAGCCCAATTTTTGTTATTTTAAATTTTTTCAAATGTTATTTATTGTAGATTTTTATGACAATGTATTAGGGGCATTGTAAATAAAAAAAATAAGATAAAAGGTTGAGTAGATTTCTACCAAAAACGTCAGAAATTTAGTGATTAATCTCAGAAATTTTCTAGAAAAAAACTTAGAATTTTTCTGAGCTTCAGAAGTCAAACATTTTCGGCATTTTAAACTCAGAAATTTCCAAGATTTAATGCAGTAAAACTGCGACAGACTGGCAACATGTCCAGGGTGACCCCGCCTCTCGCCCGAAACGTTCGCTGGAGATCAGCACCCCTCCTGGCCTCACTAGAGACAAGGGTGTAAGAAAATGGATGGATGGATGTGGTAAAATTTCTAAGATTAATCTAAATATTCCAGTTTTTTTCTCTACAATGACCAGATTTTGCATATTTGCTGTATTAAAAGGGTGGCATCTACTTTTCAGTTTCTTTTAGGCTTTATTAAATAACTTTATTTTCAGTAATAAGAGAATTTGGGTCTTTTTCTTTGAAAGCACTTGCTCATCCAGCCACGTTTAATAAAAATATAAAAACTGATTTGCGTGCAGCAAATTTGGCTTTTAAGGAAAATTCTCTAGATACACATGGTTTTACCTTTTCTTAAAGCTTGGTTATAAAAACATGAAAACTTTGTAAGAGAATTATGATGGCAATAATTTTACCCTGATTACAAATTAGAACTCTTCATCTGCAAATGTGCATCATTTTTGAATGGCCCACGAGCCACACTTTGGCCACCCCTGAACTGAGCAATAAGAGGTGATGAAACTGCAGAATTTGGTCGGCCTACCTTGGATTTGACCACTTTGATGACGATGTCCTTAATCGTGACCTCCACGGCGGCCATCTTAGCGGCGATCGAGTTGTTCAGCTGCCCCGTCACCGGCTCCAGACTCTTAGAAATGGCTGGAAAATATCAAATAAAGTGAAAGTAGGGGGAAAGATTAGCAGGAGCATGTCTATAATTAGACGAGCAAAAAACGACTTTTCTACTCTGAGTGCGAGGCGGGGAAATGTTTCTCCAGAGACGGTAGCGTTTTAGTCCGACACACCTCAGCGCTCTTTGCTATATTTAATTTTACTTATGCTCAGAATTATCTCAAGCATTAAATAACAGCATCATTTATTGATGTGCAGCCTGCTCTGCACTTTGACTCAGAGCATTTCAAAGTGACAAAGCAAAAAAGCAGCTCATCAGTGACCATGTGAATTTATTTTAAATACTTCCTGGATGCAGTTCATTATCTGCTGCAAGATTAATGCAAACATGCGCTGCCATCAGCTAGCTACGATCGGGTTCTGGAGGGAAATCTGAATGTTGCTCTTCTGGTCAGAAAACACTTCAAAAGCACAGATTCCTGGTGTAAAAACAAGACGGAAAAAAAAAAACAATAACTAGAATAAAGCTACAAAGTGTTCAAAACAAACCCTGAAGTTACAGCTTCCTTAAAGTCTTAAAAGGCCAGAAAACCAGAACATATCTCTCCGATCGCCTGGAAAACAGTAAAATAAAAAACTGCTGTATTTTATCCAGGGCTGGGTTATACAGATTTAAAGTTTATCACAACATTTTGTGCTTTTTGTTGTCTTTAAAAATTCATTGATTTTAGACTCACAATTACAAATACTGCTTCTTATAAAAGCAGAGGCTGCTTCAATGCACACTTAGACAAAGCAAACTGCAACTTTGTGACTTAACTGGAATTTATTGATGCCATAAAAACAGCAAAAATACCAATTATACTGCTATATTTTAGGGTTTGCAAACATAATCAGTTCCAGTTTATTGAGATCAAGTCGTTACTAGTCTTCATGTTAATATTTTCAAATAGTCTAAACAAGATTTTTTAAAGAACTCAATTTGATCAATTAATAAAATTTTTGGCTTTTGAAGATTTAAATTTTGGAAAAGTTGGATTTTGTTTCCTCTGCCGCAGTTCTTTTCATGGCTTATGGTGATGTCAGCGCGCCCAGGGCGGCCATCATTTTTGTCGGGCGTGTTTTACAGCTTCTACTTATTCATACTTTAACCGTTAGGGGCACACTGTGATTTTTTTCCTTTAATTACGAGAATAAAGTCATGATATTACAATTATTATATTACATTATGCCGCCATGGGCAGTCGGCATCAGAAAGGAGCGGGAAACCTAAGTACTAGAAAATAAAATATATCTTACCTGACAATTGTTTCCTGAATAAGTTTTCTAATACTTATATGCATGTGTAGTGGAGTAAGTTTCCCTTAGTTGATGTTGCGTACTGGAGACTACATTATCTGCTTTTTGCTACAAAAAGAACAAAAAAGAAAGAAAAAAAGCATACAAAAAAAAAACCGGACAATTGCTTATATTTTAATTGGTTTGGATGCAGCAGGATGGGCTTGCATAACTGCACGCAAATTTACATTTCAAGCTTGCAAAGTTAGGCATAGTGATTAATAATTAAACTACTAGATAATTTTTTTTTAATTATTTGACTGTTCTACTATGGATCCCTTGCAGCGTGTCGTCGCGCATGCAAGATCCCGGCCCCAGCTCCCTGCTAGAGGGCAAAAAGCTGCTGGCTGACAGTAAATAGCATTGATTTTAGTGCTAAATCTTAAATGTATGCATGATATAAACGCTGTGCTTTGCTACAAGTTATCAACACTAACATGACTAGATAAGGTCAGGAAAAAGTTTTAATTAGTGAGGGAGAGGGAAGTAGTTCAGTTATGCTACCTTGACTTTGACATCCATAACATGTAGATGTGATGTGGAATTCGGTGTGTTTTGGTTCAGTTACACAATAAATTAAAAGGTGACCTCAACACCGACTTAGAGAGATCATCAGTAAAGCAGGTGTTTAAATTAGCAAATCAACCACCGTTGTGTTAGGTTAGCTAATAGCAGTGGTAGCTAATCTAATCACAGCGATCACTTATTAATAATAGTGAAATAAACATCGAGCCTGAAAACATAAAACTGTAACGGACTGAATGTTCTGTTCTTTGTGTGGAAAATGTTTTTGATGTTGGATCCAGAAACATAAAGTGGAGTTGCGGTCAATCGCTATGGCACAACGATTAGCTTACTTTGTGGAACTGCTTTCTTTAGCTCCTCTCTCAGGACTTTGTCCATCCTGTTGGTCAGTGCCGTGCTGAGGGCGTGGCTCAGCTGCTGGCTCAGCTGCTCGTGAAGCTGTTGCTGACGGCTCTGATTCTCGGCCAGAGCTCGGTCCAGTCTGCGCTCTGAGGCCACCGAGGGTCAAGGCTCAATGACAGACAGACAAGCCTCACAGCAAACACAATGCAGCGCCTCGTGCTAGAGGAGGAAACACGTGGAGGATACGTTCCTGCTCCTGGTGTTTCATCAGAACGTGCTCCACCTGCGCCATGATGGTTCCCGGCATGGTCTCCACCAGAGAACACAGATCCGTTAGCTCCCTCTGCTGGCTGCGCAGAAGCATCAGGAGCTCATCCTGAGTCTCTGTGTTAAACTGCAGAACACCAAATAGGAGTCTGTAGTTATTTTGTTGTATTTTTTTTTCAAAACTTGACAAAATAAGAAAGTTTTCAATTCAAAAATCCTTTTTGATGGTAAATTTAGGCATATGACCATAATCTGTTACATAGGTTATTGAGCCATCAGCTTGGTGCAAAGTGTTACTCTATCCACTCAGCTTGTGGACTGTGGACGCTGACATTACCGTGAGCGTCTTTGCTACTGCTACATGGGTAGCATTGAAATGCTATTTTTAGGCTTGAATAGCATCTCTGACAGGCTAACTCCTTTTAGCACAACTTGAACACAATAATACTTTATTTCAGCATCCAATCAGATCGGTTTTTGAGGTAGAAATTAACCCTACTGGGTCGAGAGAAGATGCTGCTGATGGACCAAAATATAAATTTAAGAGAAAATTTTAGTATTTTAAGGACAAAAATGACAACAATTCATATAAGCAACAACAAAATAACAAAATCAGACAACATAAAATTTTTCCAAATCAGTTTCATAAGTTTTAAAAAAATTAAATTCAACAAAAACTGCAGGTGTGTGTCAGTGTCTGGTTAAAACATGTTTGTTTTTTATTTAGTGGGTAGAAAACCCAGAAATTTTACTCAAGTAAGACCAGGGATACTTCATAATAAAATTACTCAAGTAAAAAGTACAACAGAGTAAAAATAGTCCTAAAAGTATATTTTTTCAAAGAATTTACTCAAGTAGATGTAATTAATTAAATGTAACTAGTTACTAGCCAACTGTACCTGACCGGGATCCATGTGCCTGGGCTGAGAAGATTCACTGGAAATGAGAGAAAACGTCCCTCAAAATGTGTAAGCAACATTTAAGACAATCATTATCAGTAATAAAACTAAATTAAATTATTTATTCTGCATTTCCCTAACTGCTGCATCAATTTTCATTACAACTTTAGTACCATTTAAAGAGAAATAAGCAGTTTTAAAGTTAGAAACAGAGAAATAATCAAGCAGACATTTTGCTTTTTTAGTTTCGAACATACCTGTCATCTTTCTTGAGTTTCCTCTTGAGTTTCGGCGAGGCTCGTGGCGAGCTCTTCCAGTCTTTCACCGGCATCCTGTGAGAGGAGCGAGAGCCGCAGTTCCCAGAGGACGAAGCCAGGCTGGCGATCTCGTCATCAGGATCGCTGCACACAGAAATGTCAAAGTTTCAACAGCGACCGCAGCTTCAGAGGAAGCCTCTGTAATCATGTAGTGAATGAAGCTGAGCGACTTGGGGTCACCTCTGGTCAGCGCCGACATCCTGGCTGTCGTTCTGGGGGAGGTGGTAGGAGCGCCGGTGGTAGGGAGAGCTCAAGCGGCGCTCACTCGACTCCTCTCTCAAACTGCAAGACAGGTGAAACAATTAATTAACGAACAAAACAAAGTTTGAAGTTTTTATCTTTGGGCCTAAAGAGGAGTGATCTAGAGTCAGTTATTACAGCAAGAAACTACAGATCAGGCTGAAACCTGGGTCTGAACCTTCAGAGTCACATGAAGACAGTTACAAAGTCGGCCTTCTATCACTTGAACCACATCTCCAGGATTAGAGGACTAATGTTGTGAAGCTTCTTTTTTTTTGAAGAAACATGAAAGTCAGATGAAGATAATGTGTTGCCAAACCAGCCAATCAGATATTTGAACCCAATAAGAGACTGAAAGAAGTTTATCTATAGTGCGGTGATGGACTCTGACCTGAACCTTAACGACCACATAAAGGCAGTTACAAAGTTGGCCTTCTGCCACCTAAAGAAGATTCATAGGATTAGAGGACTAATGTAGCAACAAGATCTAGAGAAACTCATCCATGCGTTTATATTTAGTCGCATCGATTACTGCAGCAGGGCCTTCATAGTTCTGTCTAAAAATAAAAAAATCAAGCCTCCAGCTGCAGCTGATCCAGAACGCTGCTGCTGCCGTTCTGACTAAAACCAGGAAGATAGAGCACATCACCCAGTTCTACAATCCTTCCAAAGAGAGAATAGATGTTAAAACACTGTTGTTAGTTTATAAATCACTGAACAGCTCATCGCCACAATACATTAAAGATCTGCTGTTGTTGTATCAACCTTCCAGACCTCTCAGGTCTTCTGGTTCTGCTCTGCATCCCCAGGACCAAACATGGAGAAGCAGCATTCAGACAAAAAAAAACAACAGTTAGGCTGTGAATCCAACCGATTCGCAGACTTTGGGAATTAAAGTGATGGAAAGAAAAATCCTATTTTCTGTCTGATGAGCCATGTTGAATTTAGTTTTTCATAAAGATTGAATAAAGAGAATGAAACAGACTGACCATTCTGCCAGCCCGTTGTCCCTGAGGCTGTTTCTGGTTTCCCTGGTGATGTCTGGAGCCGCTGGCCATGACGTGTGGCTAACGCTGCCATCCAACGACCCTCCGCTGACCCCAGCGTTTTCCTGCGACAACGTGTTCTCCAGAAGAGATGGCTTGTTACCGAGTCTGGACTCCGAGTCGTCTGCCATCGGCGATCCTTCAGCACCTCCGAGTTCAAGGGGCAACAAACTACAAGAGGAAAGAAAACAAGATTGGTTCTGGCTTATTATGATAGACATTAATAATAAACAGGTCGATGATTCTTCCTGCCTCGTTTTCAAACACTTGAGTTTTACAAAATATCTTTGTTGGAATTTTTAGTCATGTTTATTTTTCCTGGATTTGTTCTGCTGAAATATTTGAGTTTCAAAAGAGCGAAAGAAACACAAAAGGAGCAGAAGAAAGAACAAGGGAAAGAATGGGAAAAAAAATAGAAAGTGAACAATGAACAAGGGAAAGAAAGTGAATGAAAGAGAAAACGAGCAAAAGAACGAAAGATTGAAAGAAACAGTAGTAGTTAGAGTGAAAGAAAGAGCAAGAGTTAAAAAGAGAGCAAACAAGCTGAAGGAACGAACAAAAGAACCAAACAAGCAAAAGAAAATCAGAAACAGCAAAATAAAAAGAAAGGAAGAGCAAAAGAGTGAATGAACAAACAGGCGAAAGGAAATCAATCAATCAATCAATCAATCAATCAATGAGTGCTGCCTGGTTGCTTGTACCCGTTGTTGGTGGGGGCGCGCGGCGACGTCAGGAGGTGCAGAGCACACGCAGCAGAGGCCATGCTGTCTGTCTGCAGCGCAGGAAGCTGCAGGGCTTCCAGGCCGTGGCCGCGCTGCAGCTGCAGCGTTTGCGTCGCGATCTCCGGCATGTCCTGCGACATCACGGTGGAGGCGGAGGAGATGACGTCTGGCGAGCGGGCCCGGCTCGGCGAGGCCAGCGGCGGCAGCAGAGGAGAATCTGGGACCAGAGGCGAGTCGAGGCCCAGAGGGCCGCTGGGGGAAGCCAGAGTCTGGAGGAAAACACAGGAAATGTGTTTATCCTGATGATCAGTAAGGTCAAAAAGTAAATTTCTCATCTCCTAAATAAATTACATTCTATAAAAAAATTAATTAATATAAATGTCCTATTAAGAACCTTTTGCAATTCAAACACTAATCAAATAATAAAAAATAATCACCAGAGCTTTTCACATGTTGATGTTAGAAGTACTTTTAAGCTATAGATGCATTTTTTGGTACAAATGATCAAGCGTTCACTAAAGGAATGCTGCTATTGCATTTAGGCAACAAAATATTTATTTTCCTACTTAAAAATGAATGGTTTGTTTGTCTTCATTTTTATATACTTTTAAATTTTATACAATAAGCTGAAGTGGTTAATCAAAAAATCTGTACAACCTGGCAAAAAAAAATTGTTTCCCATTAATCATTAGAATAATCGATAACTAAAATAACTGTTAGTTGCAGCCCTTTGTGTTTTGCAGCTCAAGATCATATTACTTTTATATTTGCAAATACACATTGATGTATTACCAAAAGCTTCAAACAAAGACGTTGAAAACATGAAACTTTTCTGTAACTAACAACAATTTCAGTAATGGATTATCCTAGCATGCTGTTAATCATTCCTTAGTGATTAACAGCATAAATCAGCTAAACAAATTTATCACATTGTCCAGATTCTTAATTTAACAACTAAACGTTTTTCATACATTAAAAATACATTTAAAAATGCATTTAAACAATTAACATTTCTCATTTAAATCTCATTTTTAAATGAGAGAATTAATATTTTATTGCCTAAAATGCAGTAACAGCAATTTTTTTGTGAAACTGAACTGAGTAAAGTTTTGGCTGAAACACATTTACAAAGATGTTTTTTATCTTAAATGCAAACATTTTATTAAAACTTTTATAACAGGAATTTTCTCTATTAGAAAGTGAAATCTGAGACGCAGTCAGGACTCGGAGATATGTCTTACCTGCAGATTCTCCAGTCCAGGCAGCAGAACTGCAGGTGCAGCCCTTGGACTGCTGGTGGCGACAGAGAGTCCCAAACTGCTGCCGCCATTGCTGTTTTCTCCTCTGATGGGACTCTGACTGACATCATCCATGGCTCTGCAGAGAAACAAATCACCAGAAATCATATGGAGGAAGTGCTCTCTGTGATAAATATCAATAATATTCACAAAGATGCTCACCTATTTGTCGAGTCAGAGTTGCTGCTGATGGCTGTAACAATAGTCAGACTGCTGGCGCTGCTGCCAGGAGACGCAGGAACCTATAGAGTCACAAAATGCTTATTATGCTGTCAAAAATATGCAGTTACAAAGAATTATAAATAACTAGAGCTGGGTAGAGAACCCAAAAACTGTACTCAAGAGTATCACTAATTCAACATATTTTATAGCCGTCCAAGAAATTACTTGAGTAAGAGTAAAAAAGTATTTGGAGAAAAGTCTATTCAAGCACTGAGTAACTAATCAAAACATAAATGAATTCATATTTAAAAATTACATCATTAGATGCACCAAAACATAAAGCTTCGTATAAATATTAATTTAAAGACCAAATCAAAATAATTTGTATAAATACTATAATTACCAGACAAAAGAAACATTTTTCCAAATCTTGTTTGTTTTCTCTTCAAAACAAAAACTTTAACAAAAACTGCAGGTATGTGTCTAGGTTTGGTGAACTTTTGGTTAAAGCATGTTTTCATTCAGAGAATAGAGAATCCAGAAATTTTATTAAGAGTAAAAAAAATTAAAAAATCTAATCTAATAGTAATACTTCATAATTTAATTACTCAAGTAAAAGTAACAAGTACAACGTAGTGAAAATACTCCTAAAAGTAAATTTTTCCAAAACGTTACTCAAGTAGATGTAGCTAGTTGCTCCCCAACTCTGCAAATGATATCCTAAAAGTCTGGAGTTACAATCAGTACCGAAGTGCTTGGTGTCATGAAGGCGTCAGGAGTCATCAGCTTGGGCATCGGCCCGCCGGATGGTCCAGAGTTAGACAGGAAGTCAGAGGGAACAGGAAGTGAGGGGATCTTCCTAAGGTCGGACTGCGAGCCGCTTCCAGAATCTTTGTCGGAGCTGTGATCGGTGAGATGGTCTGGAAACCCAGCTGGGAAAAACGAGCACAAAGCAGAATTAAAGACAGAAAACAATCTGGACTGATATCATTCTGATAACTGATATTTACCAATTAAATTTAATTTGTTTAGAATGGGAATTTAACATCCTAAATTAATTCATTGTAAAGATCTTAATCAAATTTTTTAAAAACACAATCAGATTTGTATTTGTGTGTTTCTGGCAAGGTTGTAAATATGACGCACAAACTACATCTGCTAACAGCAGCTGTAGCGGTTTCTCTCGGCCCAACAGGGTTAATTTCTGCCTCAAAAACTGATCTGATTGGACGCTGAAAAAGACTAGTTATGTTCAAGTTGTGCTAAAAGGAGCTGCGAAGCTATTCAGGCCTAAAATAGCATCTCAATGCCAAGCATGTAGCAGCTAACGGTAATGTCAGCGCCACAGGCCAGATTTCTAAAGAAGCTCCATGAATGATCAGGAGTTCCTGAAACATTTGAAAGTACTTTGCTCCAATCAGATGGCTGAAGAACCTAAATGACAGATTAAAAACAATAAATATCTTTGTTGTTGTCTAAATTGTTCAATGATTTAGCAGCAAAAAGGCCTTCTGAATTGAAAATGTTGATTATTTTTTTGATATGTGATTTTCAATTAAAAAGCAATTGATCAATTACAATTAACTCAATTAACGCACCATTAAATTATTGAGAGTAGTAATAGGCTGGGAAAATATATACAATGTATACAATATATGTGATAGTTGGAACTATTGCATATAAACCCTGTAAATTCTAGATACCAACAGGTACCATAGAATTGCACAAAAATCCGTGAGGGACAGCGGAGTCCCTGCTCGAAATTCTGTGAAAGAGGTGTACGGAGCTTTGTGCCAGAAGCCCATTAAAATGCTGTGTACATCGTTTTAAACTGCGTGATTGTGAGCGTGAGTGGGAATAAAAATAGCAACAGATATTTTGTTCCATATAACACGGTAGGAGTGTAACAGGTAAACCTTTTATGGATGCAAACTTGACTAAAAACCCACCTGTTTAGGATTGTATTTGAAACGTAATCAATGACAAATTTATTGATGGATCTTGACTTAATGTCG
Organism: Xiphophorus couchianus; assembly: GCF_001444195.1. Taxonomy (NCBI): domain Eukaryota; kingdom Metazoa; phylum Chordata; class Actinopteri; order Cyprinodontiformes; family Poeciliidae; genus Xiphophorus; species Xiphophorus couchianus. The sequence continues at coordinate 6,669,988 of NC_040229.1, forward strand.
TGTTTTGATTGTTGATTCTATGTTGCATTGTGTTTCTGTGCTTGATATGATGTAAAGCATTTTGAAATGCCTTGCTGCTGAAATGTGCTATACAAATAAAATTTGATTGATTGATTGATATGGTTAACATATGGTTTCAGTTAACAGAAACATGATGATGTTAATGCTGATGTATCATGTATCTCTAATTAAAGCTGTGAAGCAATGCTGAACAGAAAGTGAAACAACCTTATATAAACATGAGGCTTTACTCAGTTTGTACTGGCAGGTTTAAAACAGTGAGAAGATCAATCAATTAAAGCTCAATCGACTGGAAATCAATCAATCAATCAATCAATCCATCAATGTCTTTCTGCTTCATATATTAACTAGTACTGACGGGTCCATCAATCAGCAAACTTAACCTAATTTAACTGCAGAGTTCAACCTTCACTTACCAAAACCATCTTGGGAGTCAGAGTGGGGAAGAAAACCTGACGTATTGAACCCGGCGTTGGGCTGAAACCAGATCTGTACGTCCTGCAAACTCCTAAAACACAAACATGGAGACAAACACATTCAGGGAAAGGCTGATTTAAACCTTTTTTTTTTTTTCTTTTTTGTGGGCTCTAGTGTCCCTTATATGACAGCGGGCCGACAGGAAACAGGGAAGGAGAGGGGGGAAGACACGCGGCAAACATTGTCGGGTCCAGGAGTCGAACCCGCGACGGCCGTGTCGAGAACCCAAGGCCTCCAAATACGGGTCGCGCCACGCCCTACGCCACCACGGCACGCCCCGATTTAAACCTTTTTTACTGCAAAATCTACAAAGATTCATCTTTACAAACAAATAAACAATAAAATAACTGTTTCTGCAGTAACTTTGCTGATTGATTTTACATAAATAACTGTCACTAGTTACTGTTCTGAATTGAAAAAGTTAATAGTTTTCAAGCATTTTACTGTTTTTGGTAAATGAATAGTCACATTTACCAACTTTGATGTCATTTAAAAATTGTAGTTTATTCTTTTACCATCAGATTAGCCGCATTCTGACAAACAGTGGAAGAAAACTTACTTTGTGTGAACACAGTAGAGTTTAATTTGGATCCCAGATTTGGACTCTGCAGGTCCTTGAGTGCCCTCTAGTGGAGAAAGCAGGAGAAGCTGGTTAAATCAGGACCAGTTTGTATTTAACATTTTATTCCACATTTTCTGGTCAAAACATTGACCATTAAGTGATGCTAATTCCCACCTGAAGGTCTCTGTTCTAAAAATCTGAATAATATAAAGGAGCCAATGTGTTTGTTTCTATTTCATCTGAAAATCTTTCCAACTCAGATTTACTGGAATGAATGCCTCCAGGTGTGGATGTGGAAAGTTCCCACCTGTCGACATGCTCTCGCTCTCCTCCTCCGCCGGCAGAACCTCGGTGTGCCTCAGGCGGCTGTGGGTCACGTCACGCACCCCGAAGCTGAGCACAGGGTGGGTGAGCAGGAACTCCGACACGGCCGTGAAGCTCGCTTTGCCCTTCTCCAGGTCCTGCCGCAGCTCCATCACATAGAGGACCTGAAGGAGGACGACATGGATTCACTATCAGGCGCCCATCACATCTGTATCAGCCCCAATATGGTAAAAAACTCCAGATCAGGTAGTAACTAGCTAAATTTACTCAGTTACATTTACTGGAAAAAAGATTTTTTGCAGTTTATGTTTCACCATGGTAGTCAATCTATTGTTTCAGTTTCTTTATTATTTATTTTACATTGGCTGTTTCACTCCTAGCTGCACTGACGATTAATCAATTACTAAATTAGATTATTTCAATCGATTAATCATGATTAAAGGTTTCAGCCCTACTTTAAACACTACACCACTCACCTTTCTTTGCACATCAGTGAGGATCAAGTATTCAGCAGCAAGATCTAAACTGGCCTTGAGACTGGGAAGAACCGTAGAGTTGAATGGATCTGGAGAAAACCTAGAAGAAGAAGAAGAAGAATGGATAGCATCTGTACAATAGATAGAATAGAAGAAAAATTTAAGCTTTGCACATTGTATTTTTTGCTTTCAGGAGCTGCACTTGGCCTGTCATGAAACAAAATTTGTTGGATGATAAATGATTCCAGAAGTTGTTATAAATGATAATATTATTTTGAGACCACTATAAAGTAATATAACTTTAAGAATGTGTTGAAGAGCACATTTTTAAAAATCAATAAACTTTAAAACTAAATGAACATTTAATATAGAAACTGGATGACATTTTATAAATAAAATAAGAGAAACAACAAATAAAATTAATTATAAAGTCTCTGTAAACAAAACTGTCCTTCAAAAAAAGGAGCTAGTTGAGACAAAATCACCAGACTGAAGACTTTTATCATCCAGGTTTTTTGGTAGAAAGAGGAAAACGATAAATTAGCAAATGGAAATTATGAAGCTCATTTTAATTTATCTTGCCATTAATTGATTTATTAATTATTGTGACAGGCGTAGCTGCAAGTAGGAAAAACATCTGTTGTTTAAGTTACCTGATGGTCTGCAAGCAGGTCCAGGAAACTGTACACCAAAGCTTCAACTCCTGGTTCTGGTCTGCTCCAGTTATCAGAAACCTCCAGAACGGAACCCTTCAAACAGATAAAAACAGGAAAAAAACATCAGTGAAACTCCAGACAGAAACTCAAGAGGAGCAAAAACGTTTCAGTGAACTGACTCTGGATCCTGCCGTTTGTGGTTGTCACAGAAGAGAAGACAGGAGAGCGGACGTCCTTCGTGAGGTCGGAGTTCATGGAGACATCTGGACAACAGAGCGGGAGCAGAAATGTAAACTGGATCAGCAGCAAAATGTTGCTGGTGATCAGTGGTTAACTCCCTCGCTCCTACCTGGGCTTATCTTGTCCTCCTTCTATGTAGATCTGCCAGAACTTGATGTAACCGTCGTGGCTCGCTGTGGCCAAAACGGTCCCATCAGGAGACAGAGCACCTTCACTAACTCTCTGCAGGAGCACACAGAAAACAAAAAGCAAAAAACAAAGTCTTTTGCCAAATAAAAATATCTCAAAAGGTGTATTTGTATTTGAAATATTTATCTTCTATAAATGCTCTGGTTTTGTGCCGTGACTTCCTGGGAAATATAAAATCCAGATACCTGTGTGTGTCCTTTGACTATAATGAGGCCATCTTTGATTTCTGAGACATCAACTGGCCAACTGCTGTTATTGGCTCTCAAAACTTCAAGGTCCCAAACTTCAGCCTGGAAAAGGGAAAGTTCACGTGAACAAAGGAAAACTGAGAAATCTGAAGCGAGTTGTTTATTTTCTACTAACGTCGATGCAAACCTATGGAAGTCCATTTCTGCCATGAAAGAAACAATAAAAGCACAACAGGAAGTCACAATTATGAATGTTAAAGTCATAATCTTTACTTTCAAACTCATAATTATGGGATAAAAAGTCACAATTATGAGATTCAAAGTCAAAATTATGAAATAAAAGAACATAATTATGAGATTTAATGTCATAGTTTTGAGATACCCAGTCATAATTACAAAAATAAGTCATCATTTTGAATTTGAAAGTCAAAATTATGAATTTCATTCTTGTAATTATGACTTTGTATCTCAAAACTATGACTTAATATTTCATAATTTTGACTTTAGAGAGAACATCAAAATTTTTACTTTTAAAGTTGAAATTATAACTTTTATTCTTGTGATAACTTTAAAACTCGTAATTATAACTTCCTGTTGTGCTTTTATTTTATTTTTTCTTTCATGGCAGTAATGGACTTCCGTACAAACTGCAAACTCTCAAGTTTGGCAGACTCTCTTTGTTAAGTTTTTAGAAATTTCATCCTGTTTTTAACTACTGTAATATTTCAATTAGAATCAACAGAATAGCTGCTGAAATGTCCTGGATATTTTCTGTGAGGTAGGATTTTCTGATTCGGGTTCAGAGCCGGTTACCCCGTCCTCATGCAGGAGAGCCAGTGTCTGGCTGGTGTCATCCTGGTTCTCCTCGCTGTCTTCCAGGATGTACGGGCACCAAATGAGGCGTCTGTGGGAGTTCAGTGGAGCGTCTTCTGGACGCTGAATGTGAACCACTATCTCATCCCTGTTTGGTCCAGGTTAAAGAAAACTCGAGGGAAGGAAAACATCCGTCTCTGCTGTCACAGAGTGTAAGATTTAATCTTAAAGATTATTTAGTGTTATTGGGGCAACATTAAATAAAAGTAGATATCTGGCATTTGACACACAGAGGTAACGTAGTTTACTAAACTAAACAAAATACAAAAACTGGAAATAAGAAAACATTTTTTGTTAACTGAAATAAATAAAAACGCAAATTAATGGGAAAAAACTATAACAAACCGGAACTATTTTGTGAGTTTATAAAACTAACTAAAACATACTGAAATCAGTTATAATACCCTGTGTTTTTCTGTTTGTGAATTTATTAGCTTTTTGAACTGATATGAAATAAATTTTTGTCCCCACACAAGCAGTTTAAGTCATCTATTGCCAAATTACGGCATTCCTTAATAATCCTGGAGGCGATTTCGCTAGTCTGGGAAATGGCGAAACCTGTGAAAAAATGCCAGAGTCAGTTGGTTGTTCAACAATAACTGAATACATTTTTTGAAAATGGCATCTTCAAAAAATACACACTGCAAAAACAAAATCTTTCCAAGTACTTTTGGTCTAGTTTCTAGAGCAAATATATTAGTACACCTGAAATAAGATCAAATTAAATTACAAATAACTTTTCAGCAAAATATAGCATCTTGTTTTAAGTCAGCACTTCCTTAAAATTGTAGAAAAGGTATTTGTTTCATTGGCAGTTAATTTCACTTATAGCAAGACATTTTTCCAAAGTTATAAGCAAAATATCTGCCAGTTAATATAGTAATTTTTCAACAATATTAAGGAAATATTTACTTAAAACAAACTGCTATATTTTGATGAAAAGTAACCAATAAATTTGTTTTGTCTTATTTTAAGTGTAGTAATATATTTGCACTAGAAGCTAGACCAAAGCTACTCTGTAAGATTTTGTGCTTTTGCAGTGTAGCAGTTTGACCTTTTTGAATTCTGCACCTAAAAATTAACCAAAGTATGAAAAAACAAAAATTACAACCATAACTAATAAAGACTGAACTAAAACTAAACAATATTTACCTAATATAAACTATCCAGCTGAATTAGACACACAAAAAGTCACAACAAAATAAAACTAAACTATAATGAAAACCCCAAAACGTAGCGTTTTTCGCTGCTTCCTGTCAGGATACAGTATTTTGCTTCTCGTGAGCGTGAGATGCCAGACCATCAGGTTTCCCGCCTCATCCACACAGCCCAACAGAGAGGAGTCGAGGTGGGCGAAAGCGAGATCAGTGACGGCGCCGGTGAAGCCCTTCAGCAAGGAGCGCTCGCTGAAGTCCAAACTCAGCACGCGAATCATAGCATGGTTGTTGGCTCCTGAACAAAAACAGGCAAAAATCAACCAAAGAATCTGAATCCATGGAGGAAAAATAGCTGCTCAACTCTTCATATGAAGTTGGGACATTGTGAAAAACATAAATCAAAACAGAATATGATGATTTGCAAATCCTTTTCCATCTAGATTAAATTGAATTCACTACAATTATGGTGTTGACACAGATATTGCAAATATTGACTCACGTGCTTCTAGTTGAAATTGTCAAATGCTCCAAACAAATTGGTTTTTGGAATGTTTTATGAGCGTATATTTGCAAAAACAGAAAAAGTTTTTCCATTTGAACATTACATATATCGTCTTTGTAGTGAATTTAATTGAACATAGGTTGAAAAGGATTTGCAGATTATCTTATTCAGATTTTATTTATGCTTTACACAAACGTCCCAATGAGAATCTGCCAACAACATTCATCTGTTGTTTCTGCGTCCAGTGGTAAATAAAATGTGCCTGACATTTAATCTTTTTATTAATAAAAGCAAATTAGTCAAATATTTCTTCTCTCACCTCTGATGGCGTAGGCGACGAAGGAGTTGGACACGGCTATCAGTCGGCCATAATAATACTTATGCTCCCAGTCGTACTTGGCGACAGGTTGAATTTTAACCTGAATGATGAGTTTAAATCAGATAAAAATACAAGAAAATAGGAATAAATAATCATAACTCCAAAATACTCTTAAGTTTTAATGAGGACAAAACAAGAGTGATCTTTCCTCAATGAAAACGACTCATGAGAGCAGCAGGATTTAATGCGGTTCTGATCCAAACTCACCTTGTTGCTGCCCCGCGCCTTGCTGTTGATGCCTGAGTCCTGGCTCGCCTCTATCTCCACATTGTTTAAGACGATGGGGATGCAGGTGCTCCCATCATCACCAGTCAGGCAGCTAGAAAACAACAGAGAATATCAATTTAATTTGACAGGCAGCTTCCATATCTTTACAAAAACAAAGACAAAATGGTTGCCATAGAGATGAAGAGGAGCCACTCACATCTTCTGGCTCTCCTGGATGCTGACGTCCGTGGAAATGGGTCTGGTGGATTCAGATAGGCTGCTCCCCAGTAGTCCTGCTCCCAGTAAACCGTTCAGCTCTCCGTTGAAGGACAGTTTTCTCTGATCTTCGCTTGGTTGCATATCTGAGAAATACAATTAAAAGCTATGTTTACTTCAGGAGGAGCAAGGAAAGCAGCAAAAGCGACCTTTTTCTAGAAGTTCTCATCCGACCCAATTGGAGAACCCGTTGGCAGGTAATTACTCTAAACACTCGATTCCAGCATTAGTTTCTAGCTGGGGAAACTCCTTTGGTACAGAAGAAACATCATCTTTTCAAATATTTCTCCTCACTTTCATTCACTATTCAATAATTATTTTTTAATTTAGCATAAATGGTGCCTCAGACTTAGGCCTGCTGCAATAAACAATAAATCAATGAATCACATGATCAATTAAAATTAGCCCAATAATTTCCATTTGCATGATTTATCGTTTTCTCTTTACAAAATCTGGACTTCAGTCTGGTGCTTTGGTCTCAACTAGCCCTTATTTAAAGAACATTTTTATTTACATGGACTTCATAATCCATTTTATTTGTGGTTTTTGTTGTTTTATTTATTTTAAATATTTAAAATGTCTTCCAGTTCCAGTGTTAAATGTTTGATCAAATATTATGCAATATTATGGCATTACCAATATATTACTTGAAAATGCAAGAATTCAGGGTGTGCCATGGTGGCGGAGGGGTTAGCGCGACCCACATTCAGAGGCAACGTGGCCTCAACGCGGCTGTCGCGGGTTCGACTCCCGGACCCGATGACGTTTACCGCACGTCTTCCCCCCCTTCCTGTCAGCCTACTTTGAAAAAGGGACAGTAGAGCCCACAAAAAGACCCCTTGCGGGGTGATAAAAAGCAAATAGAAAATGCAAGGATTCAAGTATTTTTTTATTGTCATACCACCTTGCTTCTCTGTGTACAAAATTCAGACTCAGGTCCCAGATTAAGAAATTTACTACACAAGAATAAATAAATAATAAAGTAATTTATGTGATGTACAGATGTGTGTATGTGTGGGTGAAGCTGAATTATGTGCAGCTTGAGTTCAGGAGTCTGACAGCTGAAGGGAAAAAAGTGTTCCTCAGCCTGGTGGTCTTGCTCTGTATGCACCTCAGCCTCCTGCCTGAGGGGAGCAGCTGGAACAGTCTGTGTGGAGTCCTTCATGATGAGCAGCACCCATCATACTGTGGAGGAAAGGCTGCTCCCCACAGTCCTCTGTGTATCCTTAACCAGCCTCACCAGCAGAGCAGCTGCTGTGCCACATGGTGATGACGGTGCAGAGGACGCTCTCCACCACACAGCGATAAAAGCTCCTCAGGACTGAGTTCCGGAGTCCAACTCTCCGCAGCTTCCTGAGGAAGTAGAGTGTGCTTGCGTGTTTATGTCTTATAAAAGCGCAGTTGCAAAAAGTGAATAAAGTGAGACAACGTCGCTGAAACACGTCGTTTGGCCTTTCACGGTCTGTATTTTGCGGACTGTATTTTGCAGAGCGGCGAGGAGACGCCGGGGAACCGTATCTGACGGGGAAACGCGAATCGACGTAACATGTTGGCCAGGTTTTCGTTAGGCAAAGAACGGCATAGTTCTTCATCTCTTCAGAAATACTCAGCCTCAGATGTAACAAATCCACTTTGTTATCCAGTGAGCGGACATCGGCCAGAAAGACAGCTGGGTCAGCGCGCCCGCCCGCCTGCTTCCCCCTCCTCTCTTTTCGGGCACGTTTCCGTTTGACCGTTGCTGATGTTTATGTCATAATAACTGCTAAAAAAATCACCACAATCCTCTATTTTGATTTTAAAAAAATATGTAATATATATGTAATATCTATCGAGTCAAATTTTATTTAATGTCCACAGTTCTTGTGAGATTTTTGAAGCAGTGTCGTCCACGGCGGGCCTTTTTTCTGGTCATGTCTTGCTAGTTACGCTAGCTTGAGGAGCAAAGCGACTTCATAAATTTGACTGGCAGCCAATCATAAACGAGAGCATGGCGAATAACATTTTATGTAGCAACCAGTTCATTTTGAGAAGGTCAAAACTGATTGTTAAATGATGATTTCATCTACAAATGAAAAGCTAGATAAGAAAAAATAAAAAAATATATATATATAACTGTTTCCACCATCTGTTGTTAGGCATGTCTTATTAAATTAGTACAACCATTAACACAGAAATATCGGACTTTTCTATAAACATTTCAAACTCAAATATTCTTCAATCGGTGTTACTAACCTTGTTCCTTTATCGAGTTAAGTTAAAACTGAGTTGGTTTTTTATCCTTTCTTTTGTTTATTGCGGTTAGCCTGTTCAAGTGGAACTGCTTCCGTTACCATAGCTGCCTTAACAAGGAAGTTGCCAAAATAAAAGCATATAACCTTAATGGAACTTGGCCTTTACTTTTTAATCAATTATTGTAACTTATATTTTTAAAATAATATTTGAAAAAAAGATTAGATTTATTATTATTATTTTTTGTTTATGCATTAACCCATAAACAATATCACACAGCTGTAATATTCAAATACATCTAATAAATTTACAATACAATGAAAAGTTAAATATTGGAAACTCATGGCGTCACACCTTAATCCGCTAATTAACTCCAAACACCTGCAGAGGTTTTCTGAACCTCTACGACTATGTTCACACTGCATATGTAAGCTCAACTCAGATAATTTTCCAGATAGATTTAGAGGTGAAAAATGTGAATTTTAAACTACTTTTATTACTGCAATAAAAGTAGCTAGCAATATATATATATATAGTTTTAAGTCAAAATAGACAGCAAAAGCAGGGACTGTATAATCTTTTACACTCAAAGATTAAGAAAGATTAAGAACCATAAGAAAATGTGTGTTCTTGTATTTCTGCATTATATTAATATAGCACATTTCAACAAAGGATCAACTAGTTTTAAAAAAGTGCTGAACAGTACTAAAATGGATCAGACTGAGATAAGAAATAATAGCAAAATAGAATGAAAAAGAAAAACAGAAGTCAAATAAAACAGAAGCAACAACAAACCAAGTCACACTGAGACAAGAGAAACTGAAAAGTCTACACAGGGCAGTAGGTAGGTAGACTCCCTTTATATGTTTATTTTTTCTCATATTGTGTTTGTAGTTGTCTAATATCTAGATTATCGTTGCAAAGTGTTGACTTTGGCAAATGGCAGATCCTGTTAAATCTGTGTTTTTGGTACATTTGATTTTAACATTTGAATTTCAACTAAGATATGAGCAACTTGCACCGAAAGTGAATTTATTTAATGTATTCTGTCCATTTTTGAATTAAGATAGAGGATATCTCAGAACCTGCACTAAAATATGGTCAATTTTCTTTGGTTGAAGCAACTTTGTTGTGACAATTACTTTACTCATAACACATCTTTATTGGTCTGATAAATAAAAATGTGCCTAAATTCATAACCAATAAGTATTTTAATCTTGTGTGTTTTTATGTGCATTTCTATTTGTTCATTAATCGGCCATAATTCCAATATTATCGGCTATTAATATTGGTCCAAATTTTCACACTGGTGCATTTCTATTAATCTCCATGCATTCATTTTTTACATAATTGAGAAACTCTAAAAATGAGTGGACAATGTGTTGAGAATTTCCATTATTATACACTTTTATTTACTGTACTTTTCCAGCCAATCAAGAAACTCTGTGAATGACGCCAATTATCCAAGAATTCGAGTTTACCACAAATACGTTTCAACATATTTCAAATGGGTTTAAATGAGTCTAAACAAAAAATAGCTCGAACAAAATAATAATAATGGGGGTAAAACTCGAGTATTTAAATGTTTTGGCAGCAGGGACACATTTCTACCAGAAAACAGACAAGCTAGCTGCTAACAGGCCGAAGCAGAAACGATTCTCAGCAGACTTAAAATGTACAAAATAATATATTCACTGCTATTAAAAACATTCCCTCCACTGAGGTATTATGTCAGCAGCTAAAGAAATGCCCCCTGGATAAGCTGTGCTGCGGTAAACAGTGAGGTCTAACCCCGGGTTAGCCTGTGCGGCCTAGCCGTGCAGCGTCCCCCACTTACCGGCGCTGCTCCCCGGACGGTCGAGCTTCAGTATGTCCCGGAGGTGCTGGGTCGCTCCCTCGATGTCTATGTTAGAATTAGACGCCATGGGTGAGGGGAACTGGGGGGGATTTGGGAAAACACTGAGGGAAAAATATTGTTTTAATTTGATGCGATGCTGTCACAGTTCACCCAGAGCAACCGTCCAAACTTCCGTTCTGTCCGTGCCTTCCGTCCCGACTGCTCACACACTCTCTGCTCATTGGTTCCTACCTGAAAGTCGTCTGAGGCCAACTTACTAGGAGGATAGCGCCATCTACTGTACAGTCATGTTTAAAACACCTTGTCATTATTTTAGCAGAGTTGTAATATTACTAAAAACAAATTCTGACATTTTAAGAGTATTGGTCAGCATTCTGGTGATTCTATTTACATATTTAAACAGATGATGCTTTCTTTTAGCAAGGCAAAGTTAAAATTACTTTACTTTCCTTTACTTTAGAAGAGCAAGTATTTGTGGTCTACTTCAGAAAACTAAGTGTTTAGATCTAGACGGTAGAATAATTAGAAATGAAAACCTGTAACCTCTCATATTTTAATGTTTTTTGCACAACAGCTAGAATCAGCTACAGATGAAGAACCTAACAATTTTACTTATTTCTATTTTCGTAGAGGAAAAAAAACATGCAATTTTTTACAGAATCAGGTTTTCAAGGGACGTTCTGGTAAACAATTTATATTTCATTTGTGACTTCAGTTTCAAGACTATTTACGTACATTTGTATTCCCCTTGTGAACAATTTGTGTTATTTTAACAGAAAAGAACTTGGTGCCAAAAGTTGTAAAGTTAATCTGCTACATGCTCTGGGTTTGAGTTGTGCAGAAGTTTTGCTTCCTATAGACTCTGTAGTTACCCTGATGACATAAAGCATTAAATTAAATTTATTTTCCAGCAGTTATGCAGTAACTTTTGTCCTTAATGCTCCTCCAAAGGTTACCTCATATTTTGAGGTAATAATCGGACCTTTTGTCTCTTTCCTCATTCCTACAATTTAGGGTTTAAAGTTAAAAAGAAAAAGTCATTACAGCTTTTCATCTGGTATAGCATATACAATAATTCAATGTTGCCCCTCCCCCACTTACTGATTGCTGAAAAAAATAAAGACTTCTGCACTTTTTTGTTTAGATTTCAAAACTACTTTATTCAGTTCCTATAGAGGAAATGAATATTTAATGAGGTTTAGTTTTTTAAATTTCTATACAAGTGTCAATGTCTGGTTTTAACCATTTTAACAGATTTTTAATATAATCTTATGGTGATTTAATGGGCCAGACTGTTATTAAAAGGGCAAATTTTGTGGAATCTTTAAACTTTTTTTTTAATGCCTGTATTGCTTTTTGTATTGTACATTTTCTCCTTATCGGGAAATTTGGGATTAATATTTTGGGATTTTAATTTATGTAAGCAACATTAAAAACTTTAAAATTAATAAGTTATGGTACTTAAATCTAAGTACTATAACTTATAGTACTTAGTAATCTGGAGCTACTGCTTAGGGACATATTTAACCCAACATGCAATAATTCATACCTGCTTATGAATAGCACAACTTTTTAATATACTTCAATTTGCCTTAGTAGAATCTTTCTGTAGTAGAAAAGGCACCAAAACTGACTCTGGGTCCCACATACTTTTAAACCCGCCCCTGGTTTTTAAATATAATGTTTGTTTTCCTACCAGGATCAGTAAGTAAATCTTTATTTGGTCATTAACCTCTTTAAAGTTCATTAAAATGGTGTAAATTTCTCATAGCTTAGCTTGACCGTTCAAAGCTAATCAGGTGATTTATTGGTGCATTTTACTAATAACTATGTAAATAAAAGTAATTTTTTAAGTCATATGCTATGAATCGTTCTGTTTTTATATTTTTTACTTGAAGTAATCATAATCATGTAACATTTCAGTGACCTCACAGCTATGACAGCTGAAGCAAAACCTCTGGAGATTGGAAGTCTTTATTGGCCACATCTGGGCCAAAGAAAGTGCCTGAAGCCAAACAAATAAACAAGAAAAAAAAAAAACTTCAGTACATCGGCTCTTCAAGTAATTTCTCTGGTGAGGAAACCTGTTCAGAAAATGACATGGAGAGACCACACAGTTAAGAAAAAATGTCCAGGTTTTATTGTGTATCGTGGCTGTAGTCCTTGTCGACTGCCAGATGTTGAGTGAAAGAGAAGAAGAAAGAAAGAAAGAAAACAAGATGAACGCTCGTCCTCCAACATCCTTTGGTCTGCAACAGCTAAACCTGGCAGCATGAATCACGCTTTGAGGAGCAGAAACTAAACTCGACTCACTAAGAAGAGCTAAGGTGAACACATGAATGGGGCGTCTCAAATCAAACCTGAACACGGATCTACAGAACCGAGTCAACAGCAGAGCAGAACGGGTTAGAATCAAAGCAGAGCATGAGTTAATGGCATCGATCGGATGTTTGTCCTTCTGGTGGCTTGAGTGTAGATACTGAAGATCTCCCAGCGTCATGCAGATCGGCGGAGCGGCAGACAGGGGCGTCTGATTGGTCGGCCGGCTTTCAGCGAAGAGGCGTGTCGCGGTTCTGCTGGGCTGGAGGAGAGGAAACCCACCTGGACGCGGGTCGGTGATTGACATCTAGGGTCCGGCGTTTTTGCTCGTTTGTCAAGCGGGCCTGAATGAGACGGAGGTAGGGAGGAGCACTTCCTCTGTCTCAGGCGGCCGCCCCTGCCCGCCGGCGTGGAGAGGCGGCCTAGCCAAAGTTGTGGATGGCCAGCCTGAACATGTCATTGGTGCACACCCAAGCATCGTTAATGTTCTTCAGGATGAAACTCTGATGGAAACCCATGATGGGGTCTTCATCCGCCTGCAGAGAGAAACCAATACTGAGTCACGTCAACGACAAACAACAACGCTAAGCCTGTCGCAATAAATCGATTAATTAACATTAAAACAAGCTCACTAAGGCAACCTGACGTGACCCAGATCAGATTTTTTTTGCCTTGATGTACCTGATCTTTTCAAACATGACCCGATTCTGTATGGCCAGGTCGCTTCCATCTGACCTGAACGTCTCTATTCTGCGTTCTGACACGCAAAAGAAGGAAAAACAACCATGGCGGACTATAATGAGGATTAAGTTGTTAATGTGCCGGTGTGAGCTTGCAAACACTGAGCACTTCTTTTTCATGGCAGTTGGCAAAACAATGAGAAATACAGACGACAGGTGCAGTTACCTTTAGCTGTCCTACGACCATACTCAAGATGCAGTTGTCTGGAGTTGGCTGGTGGTCCTGCGCTGTTATACTATGCGCTATTTTTGTGAAGGGGAGACTCTGGGAAACACAACAAAGCAGAAATATAAACAGCTGGGTTAAATTCAAGCATGAAAACAACAATAACCTGCAATAAAATGACACAAGGAGTGGAGAATTCCTCAAATAATCAGTGAAAATAGAAGATTAATACACCAATTAGTGAATTAGTTTTTGCCCAAATATTGCAGAATTACACAAACTTACATGAAAATGTCAAAATTTGCACAGAAATATAAAGAATAGCACCGTTTAAGACTGATTGTAAAAAATAAAAATAATTTTAAAAAAAAGGTAATTTTCAGTTAGTTATAAGCTGCAGTATGTAACTTTTCTAAAAAGAATATTTAGGTTTTTTTTTACATGTTGACTTTAATATGAGACAGAAAAAATGTGAAAAGATCGATCTCCTCCCCATTGATCTCCTCCAGAAATGGAGGAAAGGCTTAGCGCTGTCAAGTAGCCTCATGTAATTGCTGCCAAATGTACAGTTTTTCTGTAACTTAATGTTACAGAAAAACTGTTTAACCATCATACGTAGCTATGCTAACTAGCTTTAGCATCCATGGCAGCCTCCGAATGAGCGGAGCGTACACAAGCTGATTGACAGCACTCCTGGCTCTGATTGGTTGTATCTAGTTAGCACTGGAAGAAGGGAGAGGAGCTTTATTTTTTTTCACAGATTATCCGGTTCATACCGTACTGTCATGACATAGTGACTGTTTCAACAAATACGTAAAAAAATATTTTAAGTAAAATAACAAACTGCAGCTCCGTTTCACCTGCATAGAGCTTGACTGCATTTTGTCCAGTCAGAGCAAAATCCTACACAATTAACTCAAGGCTTGCCCACATGAAATATTCTGACTCATTGAGGCCCTAAAATGAAATGATGTTTTTCAAAAATGCTTTGATCCTTTAATGTTATGAAAAAGGAGGCTTTTCTTATTGACCTGCAGCATAAAATAAAAGAGTCAAAGTTTTTCTCCATTTCTTTAACCACAAGTTACCATGAAAACTCACAGTGAGCTTCTCAACAATTGCTATTTTTCCCTGGTAGGGCTGTCCTTCCCATGTAAGGCATGACGTATCGATCTGAGAGCAGAGAGGAGACGAATGTTAGCTGGAAAAATCATCCGCCTTCATGAAAAACAGTCAATCCACACGCAGAACCAGTCTGAGATAAATCAAATACAAAAAGGTTACAGCTCTATTAAAAGTGTTTTTACAGAACCTAAGGGTTAACCTCGCTGCAGCTGAAATTAAATATTGTTTTGGGTTTTATTCATATTATTATTTGGTATTTTCTGCCAATATTGCAATTTTCTTACTATTTCTACCAAACTTAATTTTATTTTCTATTTCTCTACCTGTAATGTTGTGATTTTTGTGAAACACTTTGGTCAGCTGAGGTTGTTGTAAATCTTCTACATACAGGTAAAAGCCAGTAAATTAGAATATTTTGAAAAACTTGATTTATTACAGTAATTGCATTCAAAAGGTGTAACTTGTACATCATATTTATTCATTGCACACAGACTGATGCATTCAAATGTTTATTTCATTTAATTTTGATGATTTGAAGTGGCAACAAATGAAAATCCAAAATTCTGTGTGTCACAAAATTAGAATATTACTTAAGGCTAATACAAAAAAGGGATTTTTTAGAAATGTTGGCCAACTGAAAAGTATGAAAATGAAAAATATGAGCATGTACAATACTCAATACTTGGTTGGAGCTCCTTTTGCCTCAATTACTGCATTAATGCGGCGTGGCATGGAGTCGATGAGTTTCTGGCACTGCTCAGGTGTTATGAGAGCCCAGGTTGCTCTGATAGTGGCCTTCAACTCTTCTGCGTTTTTGGGTCTGGCATTCTGCATCTTCCTTTTCACAATACCTCACAGATTTTCTATGGGGCTAAGGTCAGGGGAGTTGGCTGGCCAATTTAGAACAGAAATACCATGGTCCGTAAACCAGGCACGGGTAGATTTTGCGCTGTGTGCAGGCGCCAAGTCCTGTTGGAACCTGAAATCTCCATCTCCATAGAGCAGGTCAGCAGCAGGAAGCATGAAGTGCTCTAAAACTTGCTGGTAGACGGCTGCGTTGACCCTGGATCTCAGGAAACAGAGTGGACCGACACCAGCAGATGACATGGCACCCCAAACCATCACTGATGGTGGAAACTTTACACTAGACTTCAGGCAACGTGGATCCTGTGCCTCTCCTGTCTTCCTCCAGACTCTGGGACCTCGATTTCCAAAGGAAATGCAAAATTTGCTTTCGTCAGAAAACATGACTTTGGACCGCTCAGCAGCAGTCCAGCTCTTTTTTTCCTTAGCCCAGGTGAGACACTTTTCGCGCTGTTTCTTGGTCAACAGTGGCTTGACACGAGGTATGCGGCAGTTGAAACCCATGTCTTTCAAGAGTCTCTTGGTGGTGGATCTTGAAGCACTGACTCCAGCAGCTGTCCACTCCTTGTGAATCTCCCCCACATTTTTGAATGGGTTTTTTTTTTAGGGCGCGGTGATCCCTATCGCTAGTACACTTTTTCTGACCGCAGTTTTTCCTTCCCTTTGCCTCTCTATTAATGTGTTTGGACACAGAGCTCTGAGAACAGCCAGCCTCTTCAGCAATAACCTTTTGTGTCTTTCCCTCCTTGTGCAATGTGTCGATGGTCGCCTTTTGGACAGCTGTCAAATCTGAAGTCTTCCCCATGTTTGTGTAGGCTTCAGAACTGGACTGAGAGACCATTTAAAGCCCTTTGCAGGTGTTTTGAGTTAATCAGCTGATTAGTTTGTGGCACCAGGTGTCTTCAAAATTTAACCCTTACACAATATTCTAATTTTGTGACACACGGAATTTTGGATTTTCATTTGTTGCCACTTCAAATCATCAAAATTAAATGAAATAAACATTTGAATGCATCAGTCTGTGTGCAATGAATAAATATGATGTACAAGTTACACCTTTTGAATGCAATTACTGAAATAAATCAAGTTTTTCAAAATATTCTAATTTACTGGCTTTTACCTGTACATAAATATTTGCATGACTTTGACTTGAAAAGAAACCTCAGTAAATCCAAAATGTACTTTTCAAATGAATAAGACAAAAAAAAGGCTTCCAAACCAATAACTGGCTGGATGCTTACTGGTTTACATCAGTAGCTGCATTTTGTTTGACCACATAATCGTGCAATTTGACATTTCAAAAAGAACTTTGCTCAATGGAAACGTGTAAAATTTGAGAAAAATTCACATTTTTTGATAAAACGTTTTTGTGGTGTTTTGATAAGGTGGTGTTTTTGGCAGTAGACCCCTGGGCTAGGAAAACAAATCCCAGCCGATCAAACAAATGAGTCCAGCTACATTTTCCTATAGAGTCAGGTTGGTCAGCTGCTTCACATTAATCATGGTGAATAAACTACATTTAAACAATTTAAGTTCAATATTAAAGAGAATCTGAAAATGATGGATGACAAGCAGAACCCAAGTTTGACTCACATATATTGATCCGAGCTGCGATCTGTCCGAGTCGAACATCTGGTAGTAGTGCTGCACGAAGCTGGAGCCTATCTGCTCCCACAGAGGCTGCTCCGCCATCTTGAATCACCCTGCAACACACACTGGGCGGGGGGGTCACACACACACTGGTCAACCCGGATAAAAGCAACAAACATCTGAACATCTCAGTGAGCCAGAAGCCAGCAGCTGTTTCTGTGAAGAACGCCGCCAGCTATTAGGAAATAATCACAACGTATGTGTATAGGTGAGCGGATACACCGAACACCGAGGGCGGCTGTGCTTTAGGTGCATAGCTTTACGGACGAACCGCAAAATTTATTTTATATCATCCTGGTCTAAACAAATGGGTGGCGAAGCGCATCGTGACGTTACATGGCTGGTAGATGTGATTCTGTGTGTGACGGACGAAGGTGTCAAATCCCATCGCTAACATGGAGACAAAGCTATAAATGGCTGGGAAAGGTGAGAGTTAAGCTATTACATTTAATTGAATTTAAATTGCCTAAAAGCTGGAGTATAAACATTTTTTATAAGTGTATTTTTGAGTCTGTCTCTTTATTATTACATTTAATATAAGTTGAGGTTTCTGTATAACTTTTCTTCAGGTTAACTTAGCTCTGTTAGCTCTGATTTCTTCTTTTTCTCAACTTTTGTTCTTATTAGACAATTATTCCCTCTGGTTTTGGAATTTAACTTATTCTGTTTTTTTAACTTTCAGACAGTTACGATGCGCAACCATGGCTACAAGCTATTGTTATTACAACTGGGAGCAGCCAATTAGCATATCAAAAGCTCAAATAATAGCCTGAACTCTGAACCCAAAACCCAAAGGAGGAAATGAGAAATAAACTATCGAAGAATGCTCAAATCAGGGCTGGTAAAATAAACGCAACAAAATATCAGAAAATCCCAGAGGGAATTTTCTTCCATCTGCAGGAGAGCTACGGCTTCAGAAAACATTTATCATCCAGCAGGACAACGAGCCGAAGCATCCAGCTAAAACATCACAGAGAGAGTTTGAAGACAACGAGGTGGAGGTTCTGGAGTGGCCTAGTCAAAGCCCAGATTTGTTCACAGCTCTGGGCTGTAGTGTCCAGATGTGCAGCTTGACTGAGGATATTTTTGAAATAACTTATTTTATGTTACAGATTTGAATTTAATCATCATTATTGTAAAAATCAATTTCATTGACAATAATGAAACTGAAAATGTTCTCAGTTTCATTAATGATGTTGGACAAAAACAAAATTTTATTAGTAATGATCAATTTATGAAAGCAACAAAAGGGTAAAACATCAAGGCGGTGAATACTTTTTATGTGCATTGTGTTATTTATTCGAAATGCTTAGAAACGGTAATAAGACACTGAAATAGTTCTGCTGACTTCTGGGTTCCTGAATGTCACAAAAACGTGACATGAATTTATCACAATTTTTAGAAATACTTTCATCACCATATTATTCAGCACAACAATAAAGGATGCTAAAATTGTTAATGTTGTTCTAAAAATGAAATATTGCAAATAATATTTGGATTACTGTGATAAACAAGATAATTTAATTCTAAAAAATACAATTAACTCAGACTGAGCTTAAGGAAGTTTATTGTTGAATAGAAATTCCTCATTATGATGATACGTTGTAATTTTTGTTTCTTTCATTACAGGAGATAAGATGATCCTTTAAAACATTGCTCATTTAAAAAAAGCAGTACCCTAACAGAATGTCCAGTTTCACCAAAACAGAGACCTTGATGTTTAGAAATATAGATAAACTTTATATTCTCACTCTACATCTGTCACATTTTAGCTGAGTAAGCCGTTTTCCATTAGCAGGTTTGCAAGCATTCCTGCAGCTTGGAGGAAATGACCAGATAATCTGATCAGGAAGTCCAGCTCTGACCTGGGATGAACCCATCGGCCCAGTGCAGGTGAGGGAACAGCAGAGAATAAATTCAATAAATCAGGATAAAATTACAACTTTTAAATTAAAATCTAATCACTGAAATGTTGGATTGAACATTTTAGATGCTTTTTTTATTGTCATGGTAACTATGACCACATCCACTCATTGACTTAAGACTCCAGACTTGGTGCACACAATTCTACTTTTAACTGCTGTATTAAAACTTGTGTGTTTTCAAATGAAGACTGACCTAAATTCTGTTTTTGTTACTGAGAACAAACAAAAAATTTTTTCAGTTTTCTTCAATTGAGCCCAGAATAATAACACAACTGGATACATTTTATTTAACAATCTAAAAACAATTTGAAGTTTTGGATCTATGATTCCGCTCCTACAAAAAAATTGATTTGTATAAAATGTGTCATGCTTAGTTTATTGATGAGAAGGTAAAAAAAAAAAAACATTTTTGTGATTTTAGTTTTTTAAAAATTAGATTTTTTTGATGCCAGAACTTTTGAACTGACAATTTTGGCCCACGAGACAAAAAGTTTGGACACCCCAAGTCGGGACGTCTTGGTTTTCCAATGTGAAAGAGTGAGTTGATCAGATAAAGATAAACCACCAAAACACCAGCAGAGACATGAAATGTTGTGCTACAAACAATTTGTCAATAATTTAGAACATATAATGAAATGTACATAAAAAACTGATCTTTCTTCCCAAAAGATAGTCAATTTACAGTTTGGAAACATATTGAAAGATGTCCGTTTCATTTCTATTTTTTTCTCAGTAGCACTTTGATCAACTGTGGTTATTCTAACGTTCTTTATAAATAAAGGTAAGATTGGAAAATGACTTTTTTGTTTTCTTTTTACAGAAAACAGAGACACATACCGCAATATTGCATGCAAAACCGCAACACATGGCTTTAATTAGTAATTCTCAAAAATGAAAATACACATTTGTAAAACCAAAGCCCTAAACTGACAGCACAGGTCACGTGTTCTCAGGGTTGTTGCTGGAACAAGCTAAGCGCGCTAAAACATTAGGACAGGACCCGCCAGGACCCGCACAGAGGGACAGAAACGCAACAAACCCACACAGTTTGCGGTATAAAAAAGCAGAAGGTGAAACAATGCAGCGGTACCGACCAGTGGTAAAAGCTCCTCTTGTTTAGTCAGTTGACGTTAGCCAAGTAGCCGCTGCTAGCTTGTGAGGAAACTTGTCTGTTGATCCAGACTTTCCCACCCACCAGCTCAAATTAGCCGCCCGGGAAATAGTTTTTCCAAGGCGTTGGCTGACAGACTTATTGGGGTTGGTCTTCTCACTGCATGCTAAAAATACCCAGACCCTTCTAAAGTGCGGATACCTCCTGTGGGCCCGCGTTTATAGACCCCCGGACCAGCTACCCGACATAGGCGTGCCCGACGTTAGCCCCTTAAAACCAGAGGTTATTAGCCGGTTTGACTGGTCGTAGTATCCTTAATTAATTCAAACGCCTGAATAAACTCATGTGTCTTTGTTTTCACGTAGGTTTATGTCCAGTGCATAAAACAAATGACATAAACTTACCTCACTGTAACGCCGAGGCCGGCTGCACGATGGCACAGTGCAATGTCTCCTACGCTGCGAAGCCACGCAACCGAGGACGCAGCCGCCGCGGTGCAATGTGGTCGTTGTAGTCTGTCTTCTTCGCAACCTTTGGCGCTCCTATGGCAGCTGACACCCAATTTGTTGTATTACCGCCATCTACTGGATCAAACGTTTATCACAGATCTATGACAGGTTTCCCTTCTTTTTGTTCTTCTGCTTCTTGTGATTTTCCTTTTATTTGACTTGCATCCAAAAAATATTTGCAGTTGTAAATTTGATACCGAAGTGTACTCACTGCTTCCTTAAACTCTCCTTTGTGATTTATGAGCAATAGATTCAATAAATATATGCTGTGCCATTTCAAAATTGCAATAATCACAAAGTCCTGTTCCGTGTTAATCAGCTACTTTAAGTGATTTATTAAGACGTGTATGAGCTATTCTGATACGTGTTCTATTGATTCTAGTTTCTATGACAGATTTGATCTCATCTTTTTTTTAAAAAGGGAATATATTTTCTCTACATTTAACTATAGTTGACTGTAATCCTCTTTTCATTTTTATATTTCCTTCATATTATAACCATATTTTCAACTTCTTCAAAACGTAAATGATTAAAGTCACCACTAAGATGCTTCCAAAAGATAAACCCCACTCAAAACCATCTATGTATTTTATTCATTCATTTTGTATAGTTTTATCATTAAATCAACATGTTCTTTGGGTAATCTGAAGTAACATCATATTAACATCAACTGATGGAAAAACAAGTGGTGCATTAGTTGCTTCTGTTTAATCTGTAAAGTGCTGCAAATAATCACTGTTGTTATTAATATGATTATAAAGTTCTTGGTAAAGCTGATGAAAACTATTAATTATACCTGCAGAGTGGAGTATAACTGAAACAATTAAGTACAAATTCATTCATGAGCAAAAAGAAATGGAGTTTATTATAACATGTCAAGCAGAGAAAATATGTTAACTTAATAGCTTGGAGAATCTTTTTCATCTCTACAGAAAAGGTCTACAAATATTTAGCTAATCCTGCATATGTAGAGCTATAAAAAAGTAGCTTAGAGATTTCATCTGTTTTTGACATTTTGTCACACTTTAATATTCCGAATCCTTGCATTATAATATCAAAGACATCCTAAATAAATACAAATGAGGAAAAGTAAAACAAACAACAACACTGACATCTATCAGTCTGGAATGGCTGACAAATTTATATTTCTAAAGCTTTAAGACTCCACAGAACTACAGTAAGGACCATTAAACCTCAGTTGGAGGAAAAAGACACCCCTGCTTTAGATTATAAAAACTAAGATTATCTGAATCTTCTGCTTCATGTTGGAGTCATCACTGCTGTTGTCAGCTTGGATCTGACCGATGGTCACATGTTCATCTGGTTCTTCATGTGACTCTGCTGTCTAAACACACAGCAATGATAATTAGTCACAGATTCAGACACAAAGAGCTTCTTACAGCCCTCCCTGTTCAAACCAGCGGTGGACATTTGGTTGAATCATCAAAACAGTTTGGAGGAACAGAAATAGATTCATTTTGATAAAACATCATCAAAATGAATCAGTTCTTCTTTGTGGTCTGACTGCACACACTGCCCTATGTCCATAAAAAAAATGCTTTTGAAACAGGTAATTCATCAGTTTATGGACAAATGTTGGGATGAACTACTATTCCTGCCACAGGACAGTAAATAATACCAGTGTTGAAAATCCAAGCAGAAAGAGTAAAAATGTACCTGAAAAGCAGCTGAAAAATGACTTGGTTTGCTTCTTTTGTGGAGTGCCAGCAGGACTTCGTACTCAGTCCTGAAGAGTCTTTATATTAAAAAAAAACCCCCAAAAAAGCATTAATGTTATTGTCAAGATTTAGAGACATTGGTTGTTTCCATCTGTATTTGTTTGTCTCAATGACAAAGAAATGTAACTATATTTACCACTATACAAACATATTCTGTTTTTGCTTTTTTCACAGTTAAATGTTTCAAATTTCAAGTTATGTATCAGACAAAAATAATCTGAGTGAATAAAAAAAAAAATCTGTTTTGAAATGATAATTTACTTTATTCAAAAATATCCAGACCAGTCAGGCTCTGTGCATCTACTACAGTTTTCTGGCCGACCACCGATCTTTAAACAGCCTGATTTGCTGGATCCGATTTTGTCCATCACCAATTGTTTTTGTTTGAAAAGTCACTAAACTCGCAACAAAATTGCTAAGTTGGCAACAGACTGATTTTCAGACTTCATCAGTAAATAAGATCATTCTGTCATTTAAGTGTTGCTCAATCACCAACCTCCCAAAATTAAGGAAGTCAAGGACATTTTTTTTGGTGACACCTTAAAAAATACAATTGCTCCCCTTGTAATTTTCCTTAATCAACCTTTTGAGCTTCAGTTTCATCAGCAACAGACCGGCTTGATGCTGGACCAGTCAAATTATTTCTAGTTTTGAATAAAGATGTTTAATGACAAACTTTTCTACATATATATAGCTATATCTCTTTTATAATAAGAAACACCATCAAAATACAATCTGACTCAATGTGTTTTAACATTTTTAAAACAAGCACAATAATGTATTTTAATCTTGAGGAACGAACAAGATGAAGACATGAAATTAACGAAGTTACTGGCCCAAAATGTTTTCATATTCCTTTTGTGACAACAGGAAGAAAAGGCTTGTACATTCTGAAAGCACTGACTACACAACTGAAGATGTTGCGGTAAACCTGCAACCAGAGCACAAAAAGACGTGAGAGTTCAAGACAAAGAGTGTAAGATATTTCCTCTGGTATTTTATTGTGAACTGAAACTCCTCACCTCTGGTTTCAGTTCCTGAATGTGTAAGCTCATTAACAACCAACTTCTTTTTTTATCTTTCTTCTTAAGGAAAAATCTGTTCCAATCTCCTGGACAGAGCCTTTTTGTAAAGTATGGTTTTGTGTTGGTAAAATTAAATGAATGAAAAGAAGGAAACAACAGGTTGTTGTTTCGGAATAAGCAAATCACTTTTGTTTTTACAACTTTGGTAAAAGAGGAAGATTAACATTCTTACAATTTAAGTGCATTATACATATTTTAAAAAGTTTCTTAGCTTTATATGTTGTGTTTTTGCTCTGTTCAGCAGGTTGTGCCCAAAGACTGAACATTGTAGAACGGTTTCCATGGTGACGATAAAAGACCCCCCACATAGCTGTCCGTGCGATGCCTGACCACTTTGTTTATTTAAATTGCGCAGTAAAAACGTATTGTTTCCTAACCTATAAAATTCTCAGCAAAATAATCTGAATATCAGGTATTTACCGCAAAGACCAGTTTTTAGTATGTTAATAAATCTTTCCTTGATTTATTTTTTATTACATTTGTCAAAGAATACATAATTTTAACCATACTCATTATAATAATCATTATTACAATTATTATAGTCATTGCTGTTGTATCTGTTGTTATTTGCGTATAAATTATTAATTTATTGCTATTCGTTATTTTTTAGATATTTTTTCTTTAATATTTTAGATTCTAAACATTTTTTGTGTAGTTATGTATATCATTTTCTTATTTACCCATTTTAATCCTTTATTATTATCAGAGGTGCGGAGTAACTAATTACTTTTACTCAGTTACGTTTACTTAAATAACTTTCTGGTTAAAAATAATTTTAATAGTAGCTTACTACACCATACATTTTACTTGTGCTTGAGTAGTACAATATTGCTATATTACTCTTACTTGAGCAAAATTACTGGACTCTACCCACTGTTAGTAACTTCACTGAATGATGAACAAACATATTTTAACCAAAAATGTACCAGATACAGACACAAACCAACAATTTATGTTAAAAGTGAGACTACATGTTTGAATGCAAGCGTTATATTTTCTAGTTTTTATCTACTGAGCCTGCTGAGATATGTGTAATGTTTGATATTTTAAGGACTAATTAAAAAAATAAAATAAACACATATAAATTAGATAATTATGAAATAACAAATGTAGATGCAAAAACTCAATGTGTTTTCTGTACCTTTTTGACTTTCTCATAACTTTGTGCCTTTTGTCTGTCTGATGACGTTATTTTTAAAATAAATGTCCTGAGTAGTTTTACCAAATATTTTTTTACTCTTGCTTGAGTAATTTCTTGAATGGCTATGACTTACGTTTTCTTAAGTAAAAATATGTTGAAGTACTAGTACTCTTACGTGAATGCAATTTTTGCCTACTTCTTCTCCTTATTATTATTATTAGTAGCAATATAAATAAAATTATTAATAAAATAATAATAATAATAATAATAATAATAATAATAATAATAGTTATTATTATTATTAATATTATTATTATTATTTAAAATAAAACTACATTTCCTAGCATGCTTAGTGGAAGGTCCTGAATCACAGCCACACTAGCGGAACCTTGTAGTCCTTACTAGACGTCGCAACAATAAAATAAACCTCGAGCTGAACTACATCACCCATAGTGCGTAGCTTCAGCACATTCAGTACATTCTGCTTATCCGGGGATGTCGCACCGCTGCTATTTTCTCCCTACAGTCCCTCTCACTATCAGCCCACAGCTCAAGCGGACTGACACGGGTCTCTGGCTGGAAACAGACCGAGAATAGGACGCCAACCGGAGGCCAAGAAGAAAAAAAACATGGCCGAACTCGGCGCAGGGAGCCTGCCGTTGGGAGAACCAGTTTTTAGCTACCAGCAGGAACAGGAGCTGAACGAGCGGCTGAAGCGGCTCTACCCGGCTGTGAACGAGGAAGAGACCCCTTTACCCCGATCCTGGAGCCCCAAGGATAAATACAGCTACATCGGGCTGTCACAGAACAACCTGCGGGTCCACTACAAAGGTTAGAGGGCTGCCTCATCCCGGATGGGTCTGACAGTTACAGCGGAGAGAGGTCTCAGCTGTAATCAGTCACTGTGTTGTTGCGGAGGGGGCTCAGAAACACACACACACACACACACTCACTGTATGCGATTATGGTGACTCTCTCTATATGTGTGTGTGTAGTCCTGGTAAATCTAGCCGGAGCTGCCTCTTCTGTCCTTGCTTTGTTACTCAAACGAGCACAGGAATTCCCAAACGGGTGACAGCGAACTCGCTAACCCTGACAGTTGGTTTTATGAGCAACCAGATGAAATTAACACTCAGTACCACGTCATTCTTTGTTTATTTACCGTTCCCACTGCTGGAAACTGTCTGGCCATCTCACTGTGAGGAGTCACTCTTACAGAAGCATAACAAATGCTAGCACAAAGCAGCCTGTTAGTGCAGTGGTGTAGCAGCCCTATGGCTAACACAGCCCCTGCCTGTTCTTTCTGGGTGTTATTCCTCTGAAAACAGAGCAGCTACAGGATGGAAACAAGCCAAACTTGTTGTCAGGCTCTAACAATGCGGCTCAGAGCTGCTTGGGTTTTAAACAAACAACGCCGTTAAATAAACATTAAAGATAATGGCATTGTTGCGTTTTCTCGCGTGATTTCGTTCTGGAAGTGTTTTCCAGAAGTCTTGGCCTGGAATAAAGCTTTGCTGCTCCATGAAAACAGCCTCCAACTGTGGCAGAGAGGAGGCCTCTGCGCAGCACACCGGGCCAAGTGTACCGATCATGTCATAAATCTGGTGTATGGACAGCAGTCTGGCATTTTTAACAATAACACAGACTAAACGGTCCAGAAAACCCGTCACAGGTCTCCACAAGCTGTCATATGTATCCTAAATTATAACAAGATGATGTCTGTATTCTGTCCCCTTTGAATGAAAAGGGATGTACTTTTTTGTCAACATGCTAACAGTACTTTGAAAGAGTTCCTCCAATACTGCCTTTTGCATGGATGGAGCTAAATTGAGGCCATTAAGTCTGGGGAAAAAATGAATATATATATAGTTTCATATTTTTCAGTGTTCAAACTTCTGGGCTTATTTGCTGTGCGCAAAACTTTGTCGATAGTCTACCAATATTGGAAAAACACAATTTCGCAATTCCGGTGTTTAAGTTAAATGAGAAACGTAATTAAAATCACATGTGAATATGTTTGTTCACTCAATAACTCATTAAAAAACATACCGCACCATCATCTTCCTACCACTTCCTGTCGTCTTTTTCATCTTTTCCACCAGTAGTAACATCCGGTTGATGATCACATGATTCGTGTGATGAGACAGTGTTTCCATTGCAGTTTTGTGAAATGCGTCTATTTTGATACAACTGGAAAAACCACCTCATCCTACCAGAATGTATAAAAACTTGTGGTTTTTCAAAATTGACGTGGTTCCATTGAACAAATTTATTTTTGTTGTTCCAGTTTGTGCAATTTTACAGTTAGTGGAAATGCAGCTAGTGGGAACTGGAAATGTCTTGAAAAGGTTCTCAATATTCAATCAGGAATATTTTGCTGTAATTCCACAACACCCTGTGGTCTGAGGGCCCAATGCATACAAACAGGGCTGAAATTTTATGAAATTTAAAAATGGTTTTGAACTTTTTTCTTTTCAAGCTTGAAATCTTTTTTTTTCAATTTAGAAATTAGTTTTCAGTGTCAAATCTTCCTGTTTTCCAGTTCCAATTAAAAAAAAATCAATAATTTTGAACTTTTCCTAGTTATTTAAAAAAAGTATATTTTTTAAATATCTCAAAAAATGTAAAAAAAAAACAAAAACATTTTACAAATATTTCTCAGGTTCCAATCTTTCTACATGTAATTTGATGGCTTTTCTGGTCTTAGCCTGCTTTATGTTGTCAGAGAAAGTATATTAAAGAGAATCTATTTGATTCTGAGAGCTATCAGTAATTGAGCTTTGGTGTTGGCAATGATCTGTCACCCAAAACTGTGATTTATCACAGTTAAATCATGGCTGACAACATCTATGTTCACAACCTGGAAAAGTATTTAAATAAATCCTACCATCAGCCAATCACAGAGACATTGTTTTTGTCCAATCAGGTTGAAAAAGATCCAGTCACAACCAGCAAATCAAAATACAGCAGCAAGTGGCAAAAATTATAAAAACAAAATAGTTGCATTTAAGAAAAACACAGTAGATCATAACATACTTGAATTTTGTTGCATAAGAATATATAGCTACGTGTACAAATTGTGCTTATTTTGTTCATTTCTTGAGCTAATATGTCAGGTTGAAAAATATTTAATAATTTCTAGTGGATTTTTTGAGGTAGAGAGTCAAAATAACTCAAAAGCTCTGGTTTGGTTGCAGCATTTGTTAGATTTTAAGCTGCTGCAGTTTTCTTTCACACTGCATTGTGTCAAACAAACCAAACCCTTTTAAAACTCTGTTCCCCTTCTTGCCTGTGGGGGCGCTGCACCAAGAATCACTGAAGGAAAAGACACAAAAACACTGAGCACAACTTCCTTCTTCAGCAAATGCAAATGTGAGATTTTAGCGGTGTAGTTTTTCTCTTTTGTCTTTGGTAAAAGACCACAAGCCATTTCTCCTGCTAGCTCTAGGCTAGCGTGTTTGTTTTGATTGTATTTACCCAGAATGCCCTGTACTGTAGTCCACTTCCTGTTTTTGGAGCGGTCCCTCGTCCGCTTGGCGTTCAGATATGTATTCGAACAGCACCAGAGTTCACATCAACCGACCTGAGACTGAGGTTTGTAGACCGACCAGAGTTTACTGTTTTGGTTCGGTCACACATTCACACCAACCCAAACAAAGCAGACTTTCTATGTAAACTAACTTTAGTTTGCTTAAATTCAGTCATTTATATATCCCATTGCCCAAATCAGGCCATTCCTTCTGAGGCATCAATTTGTTTAGTCTGTGGATGTATTTTAAAAAAATAATAATTTTAGTCCTTCTTATTGTAAAATATAGACTGACTATAAGATTTTGTAGCTTAGTGAGAACAAATATTTATATAATATCTTTTTTGTATCAATAAAAACTAATCCTGATGTACAGCTTCAGTCAGTTCTGTTGATCCTGGTTGCTCTTTGTAGAGGTCAAGAGAATATATATCTAACCTGCTTCCAAAAGCTTTTCTGAGAAATATCAGCTGTTGAAATAAAGAATTTCCCTGGCAGATGGCCCGATAGAACCCTCTGATCAATTAATGAATAATTAATGGGCCCACTGCTGATTAACTGAATAGATTGTGGTGCATCACCGTGTATTTTTATAGAATATAATGTGTCCTGAAGTATGTGCACATATCAAAGGGATCTGTGGGTAAAGATAAATCATGCCACTTCATGTTGGGCGTATGTAGGCCATTGAGTCTTTTTGTCTGCGAGGAGTGTAGAGATTAGGTGACACTGCACATTTGTTAATGGATGACACATAAATGAGTCTTTTTCTGGACTGTGCAGGATATTTTTTCTCCGCCTGGTTCCTCCAGCTCCTGCTCTGTTACCTCACCCTGGTGGTTTGGATGCTATTTTGACCGGTGTGCCAATTTTCTCCCTTCAAGGCCACGCAAACTCTCTACCTAGACTCACTGTGCACAAGCATTCATGTTCAGTGGAAAGTCAAGAGGACATAACAATGTCTTAAAAAAACAGTAATTATAACATAAAACAGACCTTTACTGTATGTCGGTGCTTAGCCACTCAGTGATTTATAAACTAACAGAAGAATTTCAAAGTTTATTCTCTGAGCAACAGCGTTCTTGTTCAGCTGAAGCTGTCTAACGTTTTAGGCAGACCTGTCAAGACACTGTTTCAGTAATCACTGCAACAGTCTTTTAATTCTGGAAATGTTCTTCAGGTGATAGAAGGCCGACTTTGTAACTGTCTTTATGTGTCTCTGAATGTTCAGACCCAAATTTCAGGCCGTTGTGTCACGACAGGACTACTTGATGTCGTATTCCCATACATATATTTTGTTTTTGTGTCATGGGACTTTTCTGTCAGTTTGAGTCATAGTCAAGGCGGTTGAGGCTAGCGCTAATTAGCTGCTAATTTACTGTTGCGAGCTAGCTAGCTAGCTTTCTTGCTTGTGCCATGAGTAAATGCAAATCTGTTGCCACTGGTTCACTTCCCTTGCCAATCCAACATGGTGCATTCTGGGTAAAAAAGTAAAACCCTTTAAACTTGGCACTATAGATGAACGATATGAACATGTCTCAATTTTGACTTTATAAAACTTGCAGATCCAATCAACCAATAAAGGTGTTGCAATGGCCCAGTCAAAGTCCGGAACTCAGCACTGGAACTTAAGAGAGCTGATTGATGATTGATAACTTCAGACAGAAATGCTCCTTCAAACAGATAAATAAATAATTACGCAGGAATTGTGGTTCATCTCTTTCGGTTAAGATATTATTCTGATTTCATGATACATGCAAAAATTACACAGCCAAGAACCACAAACGCCTCATAAAATCTTCCCTTCTTATGTTTCATTCTGTTGACCTACTGTATCAGGGATGAAATGAGAGTTGGCAGATTGCTGCAGGTTGCAGCAGTCAGTAGGGGTTGGAAAAAGCTTGTGGCAGCAGTTGTGTTGCAATCTGCTGCTGCGTATTTACAGCATTGAGCATCATCATCCTAATGCAGCTTTTTTTTAACTTGGCCTAGTAACTTAGTGGGTCCCCAGAGCTCAAGACCCATTAAACAAGATAAAGATGAGATGAACATAGTGGGAGGTTATCCTGGAGCGTCTGAATATCCCTGGTACTGACTCTCATGATCTATGGTTTGGTTCACATGATGATGGGTTCAAGCAAGAACACATGAGTGAAATTTAGCCTCTGCTAACCCAGTTTTTCTTTCTAGACTGCAACTATTTAACTCCTCACATCCATCCATTACATGATGTCTAGATCCGCTGGCTGGTTCACACAATGTCCCCAAAAGGAAAACAGTTCACCCTTCTCAACAATCTGAGAATCTGTGAAAAGTTGTTAGGATGTTATTCTCACTTTAAGAGATAAAATAAACAAGTAAAATGACAGTTGTCCTATTTTCCGTTTAGTTGCATTATAATTCTGCACATTAATAGCTGACCAATAATTGTCTTCTTGGAGAGAAATGGCAAATTTACCCTGTTGAGGGCGATATATTATGCTGTAACATGTTATGTCATTGACAGATGGAGGGTAAGAACATGGTTGAATTTAGCGTGTTAGCATTAGCTTCTGCTAAGCACCATGTTGGTATCACACTTTAGCGTTATCAGATCTAATGTTTGATTAGTTTGTTAGGCTTAGTGCAACTAGCTTTTTAGTAAAGAGCTCCCACCACTGCATTATGGCCTCCATGGCAAAAGGTTTGGACACCCCTCCTCTATGGGAATCACCTGGTTGGACCTAAAATCATATTTTCTTTCTATCAAACTGGGATATATTTTGGTGTTGTTCATGGAGTCAGCTAAAACAAATAGGACCAGCTTAAAACTTTAAATGCAACCTTGTGTGATTTTTATGTTCCCGTCCATATCAGGGTTATATTTTCTGTCACTTTGTAAATGTCTCCTCTGACGCCTTCATGAGGACGTTGTTCGCTCCTCTGCTGCTCAGGCAGAGGGCAACACTCCATCATGTTGTACTTTTTCTTATTGAGCTGATAGATTTTGCTCTTTCACCCAGCTGGTAGCCAAAGATAGAACCTCAGGCGCGAACACAGATATTCTAGTAAGCATGATGTTGTTTCAGAGTTTAACCTCTTGAACTCTGACCTTTGGTGAAAGAGCGGACGTTTCTGATGCACCTAGAGTTGTTTGTTGTAGTTATTTCTCCAACATAATGGGCTCTGGTAGCAGAGAGGAAGCTCGTTATTTCACAGTTTGACTCCTCATCATGTTTTCCAGCATCTGAATTTTAAAAAACAAACTTTGCCATTTTGTTTCATCCGAGCTGCTGCGACAAGATGTGTCGGCGTCCTATAAATAGACCAGATGGATATTGGTGCAAATATAGGATTGAACAATCATCGGCTAACACACCATGCGAACATGCCTGGGCATGCTACTCACATGCCCAGGCATGTTCTAATAACACACTTTAGTTTAAGAGGTCATGGAACAGGCAGTCTGGTTTGAAAAGATTTGACATATTTTACAGTTTAAAATGTTTTGATTATTTGCATATTAAACTGTTGACTCATTGATGCTTTTTTACATTATTTAAAATATTTTTTACAGTGTAAATTATTTCCTTTTAACCTATTGACACAAAACTTGTAGTTATTCCTTGTTTAATTATTTGTTCCTTCAATTGAGCCAGACTTTATTATAATAATTTGTTTATCTTGATTAGTTGTTGTGGAAGTCCTGAAAAACGATAAGAAAAACATCATGCCTGACTGTCAGCTTTAGATCAGGTGTAAATGGAAGCATCATGATTAAAGCTAAGGTGGAACATTTTTATATGAACAGAATGAGACTTATTTTTCCCCTGCTTATTGATTTCATTGTGAATAATCATATTTTTCTGCCTTCCAAAAAGTGTTTCTGCGTATTGCTAATAATTGTTTTTGTGTTTTGCAGGCCATGGAAAGAACCATAAGGATGCAGCGTCAGTGCGAGCCACTCACCCGATCCCTGCCGCCTGCGGGATTTACTACTTCGAAGTGAAGATTGTCAGTAAAGGTCGAGACGGGTAAGCAGAAACAAACAAATTTCTGTTCTGAGTTACCACTGGATGGTTCCTGTTGTGGAGGAATTTTTTTACAGACCAAATAAAGACGGTGGTCGTCTTCACTTTATCTGATATATTGATGAGTATATTAATCAATGCTACAGCTGGTTTTAATCAAAGGCAGGGTAAGGGAGGAGCTTGGTCATGTGACGGTGAGAGAAGCAATCAGAACGTTGTGGTGATTTATTTATGGTTATCAAAACGTTATTAAAATATCAGTATTAGTAAATATCATTGGACATTGATATCAGCCTGAATTTTTAGATCGGTGCATCTTTAGTTTTTACACTTCAACTCTGCTTTTTTCACTGCTGATACTGTGATGATGACTGAGTGTTTGTTCACAAATGTGTCCTCCAATAATTTTTTTATGAAAGAATATTAGGGCCACATTAAGAAAATAATTAAATTAAGAGAATAAGGTTATAATATTATGAGAAAAAGTAATAGTATTGCAAGAAAAAAGTTGTGCAAGAATAAAGTCATAATGTTACGAGAATAAAGTCATGAAATAGTAAGTCAAAATAATATGAGAATTAAATTACAACACTTGAATAAACTCATAATACCAGAGTAAAGTTGAAATAATACGAGAATAAAGTAGTAATGGTATGAAAAAAAGGCAGAATATGACGAGAATAAACTCATATTACAAGAAACAAGTCATAACAATGCGAGAAAGAAATTGTCATAAGAGAAAAAGTGGTCATACTAAGAGAAAAAAAAAGTCACAATAAAACGATAAAAAATTGTAATAATATGAGAAAAAAGTTGTAATACGAGAAAAAAATGTACGGCTTTATTCTCGTAATTTAAAAAAAAGATCTTAGTCTAGCCGTAGCTATCCACCATATTTCTTTTCCAGCTTTAAAACAGCAGCAACAACAACAAAAGCCAGTCCCTGCAGTTTGGTAGGTTCATTGTCTCTGCTTGTCGTTTTAGCAGAAATTTAACCTTTACATCATCTACAGTTGAAGCGAAAATAGGACAACCCAAAAGTTGGCAGATTTAGCCGTAATCTCTTCCTCATCAAATCCGACAGGACAAATCTGTCACTGGAGAGTCCATGTTAACTAAAAATCCAAAGCTTCTTCCCAACAGAACCAGAATCATCATAATGTGGAGGCTGACCCAGTTATGTACGGAGAACAACGCACATCTGGGTCAGCTGGGCAGGAGGCCGGTCTACGCTGCAGACACATAATGAAATATTTAATATTTGTGGGTTTTAGGCCTGTTGCTCTTTCCAAAAAGGAAAAACTGTTGCCTTTTTGTAAAAGTAATCCTTATCTCTCTGAACTGTTCAAATAGTGATGAAGACATCAGTACAGAATGAAACAGTATATTTGTTTTTAAACCACGTTTATTCCCTATGTTTGTATAATCAGACATTTTCTCCCCTTGAATTCCTGTTTTCAGTTTTTAAAGTTAAAGACCGATGGGATGCAATTAAATTTGTACTCGAGTTTAATGCTGTGTATGTAATTAATTAACATTTTAATCAACAAAATAAGCATTTTGTAACATTTAAAAACTATTTTTGTTTCTAAATTATTGAATAAATTGGCATATGAGTTGAACGACCTACATATTTGTTTATTCTGTTATTCAGGTTCTTCAATCATCGTCATTCATGTGTTTTTTGGGCAGCACCTATATTGCCCCCCTACAACAGAGTATTAGGGCCAGGCTAAAAGCTGGCCCTAATTTATTATTAAAAATAAATAAATTATGAGAATAAATTCATAATATTACATGAATAAAGTCCTATTAATACAAGGAAAAAGTTGTACAATAAAAGAAGGGTTAGGGGGTTAAGCTTCTAATGTGACGTAAAAGTAGCATTATGAGAATAAAGTAGTAACAATATGAGGATAATCGTCATAATATTAGGAGAATAAAGTAGTAATTTTATGATACCTCTGGCACAAAAAACCTGTTACCTGTAAATTAAATATTATCGCTGGTAACATTCTGCTTTTATTCTACAAATATTTAGATTTTATTTTCATGGTGTTATTACTTTATAAAAAAAACTACTTCCACAGCTGCTTGTGTTAAATAAGAAGTCATCACAGAGCTAATATTCTGTGTACGGATTGTTGAATTTACCACAACATGGATTTTAACTTTCTGAGTTTATCTGAAGTCATCCTCCACCCTCCTTTGGCTCTGCAGATTCATTGACTCAGTTGCAGAACAAACCTTCGTCTTCATGCAGATATTTATGTCAGGAAGTGATGACCTCAGAGTGTGCCAGATGCAACGCAGTCTGTGGCTGGTTTCACTGAGCAAAGAGCTTTCCCCAGGTCCTGCTGTGAGAACGCCAACCGCCGCTTTTAGAGGTGTCTCTGCTGCGAACGCCGTCACTTTTCATGTTCGTTGTTTCTCATGGAGGCAGCAAATACGAGCAGTCCAAAGACGTCACTGCTCAACGTTCCTGCTGAATCTTTTCTGAAATGTTTCCCGGTTAAAATGCGGCATGAACAAGCTGCTCTGGGCCTGTACGCTGATGAATTAGTAAAATCTCTCTTCCTGTTTTCAGGTACATGGGAATCGGTCTGTCTGCACAGGGAGTCAACATGAACAGACTGCCTGGTGAGTAACTCCTGAATTATGATCACTAGGCCTGTCACAATAAGCAATAAATCAATTAATTGCATGAAAAATTAAAATTAACTCAAAAATTTCCATTTGCATGATTTATTGTTTTTTCTTTCTCTTTTTCTACCAAAACCGGATGATAAAAGTCTTCGGTCCTTATTTTGAAGGATAATTTTGTTTCCATAGACTTCATTACCAGTTTTATTTGTTGTTTCTGTTGTTTTGTTTATTTGTTTTGGATATTTAAAATGTCTTGAAGTTCCAGTGGGAAATGTTTGTTAGAATATAAAGTTTAATGTCTTCTTGCATTATTATACCACTATATTACTTGAAAATGGTCTCAAAAAGACAATATTATTGTTTATTGCAATAACTTCTGGGACAATTTATCGTCCAACAAAATTTATTGTCATAACAGGCCTAGTTAGAACAAATGTATTGATGAAAGATAAACCCGAAGGTTATGTTCCACAAACTTGCTGCATGATTTCATAATCTCATTGTCTCAGCATATTATGGGCTCTCTGGGTCTGAGCCAGGATTTCAGCCACTTTGGCAAGAAAAACATCCTCTGCTTTTGTCCCTTTCTGCTCCCTCACATTACGCCATAATTACAAACAGAGTTTGTCCCTGAAATCTTTTAATTACTTATTGGGCTGTGACTTCATCAGCTCAGATTACAATTGAGCATTGTAGCCCAGACTTGTGGCGAACTCTGGGAAGGTTTTGAGCTAAAATAAAGCTGTTTTCTCCAGAGAGGTAGCAGAGCCTATAAAATGTATAAAAAAGAAAAAAAAACACTGAGAAGATCAAATTCTGGATGACTCTAAAAATTAGACATCAGTGGTGGATAAAGTGGTCTAACAGCAACGGAGAGAACATGTCGGGGCAAGTCACCATCAGCAGAGGTCACATGGATGATGTGGACTCCAGTGTGACTTCATACCGGTCTGATTATACACAAACATTTCCTCTAACTGCTTGGAAAATTTTACTTTTGGTAGAAATGACTTTAAAGCCCAAATGTGAGCAACCGGCCAGTCAAATAAATTAGTTTGGTAAAATCAGTAAAGTCAGAAAGGGACCAAATTAAATAAATATATTATTAAATTGTTAATTAAATGCACCATGAAATAAATGTTTAGTTAAATGTTTAAATAATTTATGTAAGCAGGATTTTTAAAGCTTGAAGATCAGTCTAAGCCCCGTCCTTTGACTTTATGAGTTTGAGAGCTACATGTATGGAAGGCCAAAAGGGACAACACTTGATATATTTTTATAAAATCATTAATAAATTAAATGTACCATGAAATAAATAAATGCTTAAATAATTTATTTAGACATGATTTTCAAAGAATTGAGGCTAAACTAGTGGAGTTCAGCAGATCAATGTTAGCCCCGCCCCTCGACTGTGATTGGTGGATTTTACAAATTAAATTATTTCCTGGTGACGCTGCAGTTATGGAGGTCAAAAGGGATCAAATTAACCAACTACATAATTAAATCATTAATTGAATGTACCATAAGATAAATAAGCATTTAATTAGTTCAATAATTTATTTAAGCATGATTTTCAGAGAATTGAAACTAACTGGAGTTCAGCGGATCCAGTTTTGGCCCCGGCCCTCGACTTTTATGTTTCAGTTTGACAGATAAAATTATTTCACAGTGATGAAATATGTATTTAGGCCCAAAAGGGACAAAATTAATCAAATAATTAAATATAATTAAAGATAATTAAATTTACTACAAAATAATGATTATGAGAAATGTGCTTCATTTATCAAACTGACTCAACAAGAGGTGCCAAACTCCAGAAGAAAAAAACTAGATTTGCTTAGTTTCTTCTTCCACGCAGTTGATTTTATTAAGCGCATCATAAACAACGACATAAAACATCTGAGGGGAAAAATGTCCATCTAATAAATCTGATCGGTTTGATCTACGACTGCCGTTTGTTTCCCACCGCTGACCTCTGTGTGTGATCCTGCTGTGGAGGCCTGCCCATTTCATTAGCATGTTGGAGCAGTGAGCCTGGCTTTAGAGGCAATATCCCTGTCAGCAGATTAATCTAATACCTCACACACACACACACACACAGAGAGAGAGAGAGACAGTGGTGTATTCACATAAGGACACACATGGGGAGACGAAGGACAATATGTACCGAAGCTTAAAGGAAAACACCGCTGCACAATGGGGATGTGAACACAAACAGATTAAAACTTCACTGCATTTTCACAGGTTCATATTTGCACATATTCAAGTATGCAGCTAAAATCTGCCCTGTCCAGTGACCTACTTTCCCTAACCCTGCTTCGCTTTTTGTCAACAACGTGCCCACAGCAGCTGAGGTGGAGCGCCGACCGCTCCGCCGATGGCTTTGAGCTCGAGTTCGCTCAGGAGGAAGGACAATTCCTGCAAAACTCGATTTGGAGCCAAACTTTACGCAGAGAGGGGAGCCTGATGTGTTGGCAGACCGAATAGTTTCCTCGTGCTGCGCAGAAATCAGACCCGCTTGTCCCGACAACAACGAACCAGTCTGAGTGTTTCATCAGACTACTCTGGATGAAAATAACTCTGGTTTAACTAAAAAAAGTTTAATTTCAGGTGGAGATGTGTGTTGGTATTATTTATTCATTCAGCCATCAATTATTCTTGGTACTTTAAAAATGCAGCATTTTTCATAATTGTGGGAATATTTTACTATCTTTCAGTTCTGATCTGTGGCTCAACAATTCAATTCAAAATCGATTTTTGATTCAAAACAAAGAAAGGAAGAAAGAAAGACTTTTAACACTTATTTTTCAAGCATGCATTTCGATTAATCATTCATTTTGACAAGTTATCGATTAATCGCATAAAAAATTCTGTAGATTATTCATTAAACTTCTTAAGCCTTTTTTGTACAAAAATAGGAATAGATAAAAAAAATGGAAATAAATAAACTGATTTCTTAAAAAATTAAACATTTTATTGCATCTTATTTTCAAGTTAAAGCAAGGAGAGTGAAAGAGAATAAAAAACCCCCAACACTTTATTTTTTATTGAACATGCATTATTACTAGGGAAAATAACGATTATTTTAGTAATTCATTAATTGATTATTCTTATGATTAATTTGAACAAGGTGAATATAAAAATGCCAAACATATTGACAGAAAAAGGTTATTATTTTATCTTAAATGCAAAACTTATATTTTTTGCATTTAAGAGTTCTGGCTTAATTTTCAGCAAGTGACTTTTATTTCCGTCTTCAGTTAACAATTAATCAATTACTAAATCAGTTGACTTTTATTTCAATAATTGATTCACCATGATTAATCCGATTAATCATGTCGAGCATTAATTAAGATATCAATATTTTACACCCTAATAAACTTGAACATAAACAGAGTTTAAAACTACACAAACCACAGAACACATAAAAACACAGCAGAGGGAAAAACTCTCAGGTTATTCACTGAAAAAAACAGAAATTCAGCTTTTACTCTATTTATAATCATCAAAGTGAACACTGTGTCAACTTCTCCCCCGGAAACATTGTTTATCTTACTTTTTCTGCTTATTTGAAGAAAAGATTTTGCTTTCCTATCAAAAAATGTAATAATTTCCACTTTGCAGATTCTTTTTTTGTCTAGACTGCATCAAGTATAAAAGCCACTTCAGTCCACAATTTTAAAAATCAAACAAACAAAATTAACAATGGTGAAAGTCGCTTACATTCAAGAAACAAATGAAAAGTTGTTTCTATTTTCTGACAAAAAGGACATAATTCAGTTGCATCTTTTTAAATCTTGGGCACAAAACTGTTAATACTCACTCTTTCCAAACAGCATCTATCCTTCCACTAAACTTTCTCTTATTCAACCCTTGAACAGATATTTTATACAATATTTACCATTCAACATATAAAAATCTAAATTTTAAGTAAAGAAAGATAAAAAAGAGAGAGCCAAAAGAACAGAAAGAGTAGAAAAGAACAAGAGCAAAAAATAGATAAAAAATGGTATTAAAAAAAGAGATCAAAGAGAGATCAAAAGGAATAAAAAAAGATCTAAGGAAAGAAACAAAAAGCTGAATTATTTTTTAGAAAAGAGTGAAAAGAGTAAGAATGGGAGAAAAAGAAAAAACGTGAAAAAATCACCAGCAAAAGAGCAAAAAGGAGAGCAAAAAAGAACAAGAGTGAAAAATCAATTGGTTCTGGTTCTGGTTCTTTGTTCTGATTCTTGGTTCATGGTTCTTTTTTCTGGTTCTGGTTCTTAGTTCTGGTTCTGGTTCTGGTTCATGTTATTCCTGTCAGAAGCGACTCACCAGTTTTTTTTTTTCTGCCCCCCTGCTGGCCATCCAGTGAACTGCAGGCTGGTAGAGAGAGTTTGTGTGAAATTTCAACAATTTGATAAAAATCTGGGTTGATGAGTAACCGCCTCCTCACTCCTCTCCCTCTTCACGCTTCCTCCTCTGCCTCCTCTTCCTCCTGCTGTTGGGATCCAAAATGTAAAATCTGATCCTCGTCTTCCTCCTCTTCTTCAGGATGGGACAAGCACTCGTACGGTTACCACGGCGACGACGGCCACTCGTTCTGCTCCTCCGGGACGGGCCAGCCGTACGGGCCGACGTTCACCACAGGCGATGTGATTGGCTGCTGCGTCAACCTCATCAACAACACCTGCTTCTACACCAAGAACGGCATCAGCCTAGGTTTGTCGCTTGCTTGGCGCGGCGGCGTGGTGCCATGTCCGAGTTTCTCACCGATTCCTCTGCTTTGTTCCCGCAGGTGTTGCCTTCACGGACCTTCCTGTGAGTATCACAGCCAATCAGCTCCCGCCAGGCTCTTCTTCTCTGGTTTGATGTTGCAGGAATTTAATATAAAGAATCCATGAATGCAAGATTCCTAAAAGCTGGAGAAATACGGAAAATATTTCCAGATCTGGATTTCACTCCTTCAGTTTCTTTCTTTGTTTCACTCTTTCTCTCTTTTTTCTCCTCTTTCTTGTACTTTTATTTGCTTTTTTTTCTTTCGGTCTTTCATTTTTTCATTCACTTTTTCCTCTTTTGTACTTTTGCTTTGTTTTTGTTTTCTTTCTGTATTTCTTTTGAATTTCTTTCACTCTTGCTCTCTTTCTCGGCTCTTTCTCTTTGACTTTTTCCTCTTTCTTTTGCTTAGTTTCTTTTTTCTTTTGTTACTAAAAACTGATGCTTTTTTCTTTTGCTCTTTCATTCTTACGTTGTTTTACTTTCTTTCTTTCACTCATTTCATTCTATTTCTTTTCACTATATTATTTTGCTTTTAATTTCTTTCTCTACCCTTTGTCTTTCTTCTTTTGCTCTGTTTTTCTCTTTCTCTTTCACTCTTTGGTTCTCTCTTTTTTTATTCATTCTTCTTTCTTTTGCTCTTTTTTGCTCTCTTTAAATCTTTCTCTGTCTTATTATTGTTCTTTCTTTGTTTTTTTCTTTCTATCTTTCTATCTTCCTTTCTTTCTTTGCAGTTTATTATTTTATTTATCTGATAAAGTCTGATTGCTGTCTGAATCTCTCCCAGCCCAACCTGTACCCCACCGTGGGGCTCCAGACGCCCGGAGAGATCGTCGACGCTAACTTTGGCCAGCAGCCGTTCGTCTTCGACATCGAGGACTACATGAGCGAGTGGCGGGCGAAGATCCACGGGATGATCACCAGCTTCCCGATCGGTGAGCGGCTGGGGGAGTGGCAAGCCGTCCTGCAGAAGTAAGAAAATCACCTAAAATTAGTTTAATCCTATTTTTTTTAGACCTGTTTCAATGTGATGTCCCTGCTGGAGGACAAAAAACTGCTAGCCAACGATGACTATTGGTTGTTTAGCGTTTTCGTGTTAGCAGACAATGGTGCTCGGTTTTGTAAACCAAAGCGTATTTTCCTCTGCTGTGTTCAGCATGG
Organism: Xiphophorus couchianus; assembly: GCF_001444195.1. Taxonomy (NCBI): domain Eukaryota; kingdom Metazoa; phylum Chordata; class Actinopteri; order Cyprinodontiformes; family Poeciliidae; genus Xiphophorus; species Xiphophorus couchianus. Next base: position 6,711,077 of record NC_040229.1, read on the forward strand.
TGTCCAGCTACCTGGTGCATCATGGGTATTGTGCAACTGCAACAGCGTTTGCCAGAGCCACAGAGACCACGATACAGGAGGACCAGACGTCTATAAAGAACAGGCAGAGTGAGTGAATCGTCCAGCGTGAGCCTCCATCTCGGTTCCTGTGTGAACATCAGCTCTGTTCTGCAGGAATACAGAAGCTGGTTCTGGCGGGTCGGGTCGGCGAAGCCATCGACGCCACCCAGCAGCTCTACCCAGGTCTGCTGGAACGAAACCCCAACCTGCTCTTCATGTTGAAGTAAGTCCGCTCCCAGCTGCAGCTACGGCAGGAAAATAAAATCTCAGATTTCCGATTTTAATCGCTTTTTTTCGATTCACTTTCTTTTGAAAAAAGAAATTACAGATGACAGAAAATCTTTTCCAAAAGTTCCTTTTATTGCAATTATCCCTTGTATAAGATTAAAGCTTTGTTCTCGTATTATTTAGACTTTATTGTCGTACGACTGTATTCCTCTTATACTATGACTCTATTCTTGTAATAAAATCATAGTATTAGTAGTTTTCCTATTATTCCATCGTAGCGTTGAACTGAATTCAAAGTCCAGATAAAAGAAGCAGTAAAACAAGATGGTTGCCCTGAGTGTGCTGACATCACTCTGAACTATAGAAACCCAAGGAGTGCATTGGTGAACCCCCCCCCCCCCACCCCCGATTTTTCATAAATTAAATCTTCATCAACCAAAACTTAGATTAATCAATAAAATCAATTTATAAAATCCCAGTACAACCAGTAACCCCAGTTCACGCTGCCCTGCAGGTGTCGGCAGTTTGTGGAAATGGTGAACGGGACGGACAGCGAGGTTCGCTGCCTGACGGTTCGCTCCCCAAAATCCCAGGACAGTTACCCCGGCTCCCCCAACCTCAGCCCGCGGCACGCCGCCAGCGGCACGCACGTCCACAGTGGAGGTACAAAAACACACACTCACACACACACTCACAGGGCGCTGAGAGAACCAGGTGTGTGTTTCTGCATCCCAACAGGAGCGGAAAGCCCCACCTGCAGTAACGGTGTCGCCGCGCCCAACAAGGCGAAGGTTCATGGCGGCAGCAGCATCAAGTACCCGAGCGCCTCCTCCTCCACCTCCTCATCCAGTTCCTCCTCCCCTTCCTCCATAAACTACTCCGAGTCCAACTCCTCCGACTCCACCAAGAGCCAGCCGCACAGCGCCAACAGCAACCAGGAAACCAGGTAGCAAGACGTTTAAAACTCCTGTGGACATAAAATGTCAGATTTTTGATTTTTGTTCATATTTAAAAAATCTTTTCCTAACGAAAACCTTTGGAGAACACACCTGTTTGATGTCTCAACTTCTTCATCCATCCATCCATCCATCCATCTTCTTCCGCTTATCCGGGGTCGGGTCACAGGGGTAGCAGCTTCAGAAGGGAGGCCCAGACTTCCCTCTCCCCGGCCACTTCTTCTAGCTCTTCCGGGGGAATCCCGAGGCGTTCCTTCTTCAAATCCAACAAAATTGTTGTCAAATATTTGTGCTACATTTATGCAGCAAAAATGTTTATGATTTTAAAGATATTAGTAAATATTTCCAGAGGTCATGAAAGGTCTACATTATTCAAATCAGACAAATTTGGTCCTAATCAACTTGGCTGCGTTTATACAGCAACATTTTTTTGTTTTTGCTGCTTTTCCTTTGAAGATATTAATGAAAGTTTAAAGGTCAAAATGTCCATCAACGCCAAGCCCACATTATTCAACTCAGACAAAATTGGTGTCAAATAATTGTGCTGCTTTTGTGCAAAAACTGTTAGATCCACTGTCAGATTATTTCACTTATAACAATTTTTCCCATGTTCTAAGTGAAATAATCTACCAATGGAACTAGAACTTTTTCATCAATATTAAGGAATTATTGACTCAACAAGCTCCTGGTTCTTGCTGTAAAGTTACTTCTAAGTTGGTTTTGTCTTATTTCAAGTTTACCAAGAGATTTGCACTAGAAACTAGAGGAGAATTACTTGGTCAGATTTTGCGTTTTTGCAGTGTATGTTTCTTGCTGTTTGTTGTTTCATATTTTTGTAATGGAAAACACTTTGAATCGCTGAAGTTGTTCTACACAGATAAACTTGACTTAAAAAATATCCTTTAATAGATATTCATTCAAAATTAAACGTTGCTTTGTGAATATAATCAGGTTATTTGTTACTCGACTGAGTCTTAGAGCCTCTAAATGGTTTAGTGGAATCAATCTTCCAGTTAATTCCTGTCGTCTTTAACAAACTGGTTGTTTTAACCCCGGATTTGTTTGCGTTTGTGCCAGCGACAGCGAGATGGAGATCGAGGCGGAACATTACACCAACGGCGTGGTGGACGGCTCGTCGGCGCGGATCATGAACGGCACGTACCAACATGAAGAGATCCTGCAGCCCGACGACAACAGCATCTGCAATGGGGTCACAGGTCAAACTACGCCTCCTCATGGCATCCTGGGTGTTTTCTGCTGCAGGCACATGTAGTGCTTCAAGGCTGGAACGGTTTAAACAATTATCAACTAATTTAGTAATCGATTAATCATTGACTGGAGTAGACAAACAAAAAAATCAGTAGTTAAGCCCTTAATACTGCTGTTATATGTTGAATCATTCAAACTTAAACACCCAAGTTAAAATGATAGAAACTTGTTGTCATTGTTTTTCGGTTTTGTTTTGTTTTCACTGTAATATTTGCAAAGCCTAACAATTTTGCCTTTTGTGGTTTTATCCATGTAGTGTCACCTCACTCTTTGATAGATTCAAATATAAAAACTGAAAAACAAAAGCAGTTAATCAAAATCAAGATTTATAGTAGAAATAATAAACCTAAAGTAAAAGGATCTATTAAAAATACAAAAAACTAATGAAAAATCTGCAGAATATGCCGATTATTTATTTTGTTGTTGTTTTAAATCTGATTGATTGATTATTCATCGGAATGAGTCATTTATCATTCAACTGATAAATGAATGGATCACTGAAATCATTGCATGTCGCCTGCAGACGAGGGCCGCAGGAGCAGCAAGCAGCTGTGTGGGGGGAACCAGGCGGCCACAGAGAGGATGATCCAGTTCGGACGGGAGCTGCAGGCGCTCAGCGAACAGCTGTGCCACGACTACGGCACCAACAGCACGCACAAGAAGATGTTACAGGTAACCCACCTGCAGGAACTCACCTTTACCTTTTTTACTGACAAAAAATATCATGACAACACATATCCCACATTTTCTGCTTTTTCTTGTGTGTTTTTTTTTTTTTTTTTTTTTACCTAAATCATCTAAATGTTTTAGGAAAGTGACAATATGTAATTTCAAAATTAGTCTATTTTTTTTTACTTCACAAATAGTCGCTAGGATAAAAAAAATACATGTAAATATTTACAAAATAACAGAATATGTTTTGTGTGTCACAGAAAAGGTCAAATGGATAAATAAATAAATATAAATCAGTTACCAAGTGTAAATAAAAATACTTAAATACATAAATGAAACAAACGGCTGTAGTTAAATAGAACATGTCTTCTTAGTGTGATACAGCCAAAAAAAACTAATATCACAATATATTTTTTAAATACCCCAATAATGATATTCAATATTTTTTGCTTTTCTAAATATTTTATTTGGCCAAACAAATATGTAACTTCAAAACAAAAGATTTTTTAGCTTGTCCCATCCTTTTAGCTTTCCTTTAACTTTTCCTTTCGCTAGAATAAAACAAAAACGTATATAAATATATGTAAAATCACATTATAGGTTTATTTAACAGGTCTGCATGTAAATGTATCTATGGATAAATAAATGTAAATGTATTTAAATATATTTGTAGCTAAATGAATTGAAACGCACACTAATTTTGGCCAACAAAAACAATTTGAAATCAGTTACCGTGTGTAAATAAAATACTTAAATATACAAATGACTCAAACTGCTGTGTCTCAGTAAAACATTAGTTTTACAAGATGTTAAAAAGTGTTTCCCCTTCATGTTTTTTCAGGACTCAAAGAAGTGATTTTGAAGGTTTTTAAACAAGTTGATTAATGAAATGAGCTAAATAAAGAATAAACTGCTCAGTCATACAGGAATAATGGAGTCAAAGTGAACCAAGTCTCATCGTGGTGTTATGACTTGTTTTCACCACTAGAGGTCTCAGCTGACCCTGAAACAAAACGATAAAATCACCTAAAACATGAAAACATCTACTTTAAAAAAAATTCATATTACATCCTGCAACATGAACTAAAATAGCTTTTTATATGTTTTATGGTTAAAAGAATAATTTAATCAAATTCTGTCAACAAATTGTATAAAAGATGTAAATGGTGTAGGATTTATTTTTCTTTATTTCTTAAAGAGCTGTTTCTGTTGCTATAAAGTGATATAGTACTCTGAAAGCAAAATGTTTGAGGGTCAGACAAAAGGAGGAAAGGAGAGAAAACAACCAATAAATAAAAACGACACCAGATTTACTTCTAATAATAAAGTTAATCTAATAAAATTTTTCTTTAGTCTTTTTGATTAAATAAAACTTTTGATAAACAAAAAAATGACTGTTTCCTCCTAGAAGTGCAGTTTGGAAATGCAACTAAAAGAAAAAAAATATTGGACTTTAAAATCTTTCATGATGAGAGCTGATTGGCTGCTGGTCTAATTGAAGGAGCCAATCAGGAGACAGGAGGCTAACGTTGGTTTAATGAGGAAATGGAACTGAATAAATCTGCTTGATGCCACCTGCAGACCAATTCAGCCGCTGTGATCGATTGCCTCTCTTTCTGTGTGTGTGTGTGTGGGGGTGTGTGTGTGTGTGTAGGATGCATTCAGCCTGCTGGCGTACTCGGACCCCTGGAACTGCCCGGTGGGCCAGCAGTTGGACCCCACGCAGAGAGAGTCGCTCTGCTCCGCTCTCAACAGCGCCATTCTGGGTAAACAATCAATTTCAATTCACACCAGTTTGATTTTTATCACCAGTTATGATGCAGCTGAATGTTTATTTTTCTTTTTTATAAAATTATTCTTAGTTTACTTTTATTTATTTTACAATTTCTCAACATTTTAAATAAAATGTGTAAAGATAACTTTTATCCTTGTGCCTTTTAATTGGATCTTCTTGGTTAAAATTAGAACAAAAAAAAAAGAAAGACCTTTTGTAAATTATTTTTCTTAAATTGTATTCAATTAAATTAATTGAAAATAAAATGAGCCAATACTTTAATTATTAGTAATGTTAGTGCTTGTTTAGTTTTTTTATAGAAATATTATGAATTTATTGTTATTTTTATTTTAATTATGAATAACAATTACTCTAATGATGGTAGTAGTTGTAATACTATTATTATTATTATTTTATTAATATTATTGTTGTTGTTACTGAATAATATTAAGTAGTAGTAATAAGTATCTTATTTAGTCATATAGTAATTTAATATGAAATACTATTAATGTTATTAATATAATAATAACATCATAATATTTTTTATTATTAATGTTATAGCAATAATAATATATATTGTTATAATTATTATTATAGAGGCTAAGCCAAAGCTTTAAGCCCCTGAGGTGGTACACCGGGGTAAAATTGACACGCCGATCACTTATCCGCTGACTGAAATGAGAGCCGTCCTTGATGTTAGTCCAGTTCATCCATTTATTTCCATGACTCGGCAATCATCATCTTATTTCCTTTGTACAACAAGTCATTCCTCTAACATGTTGTCAATAACACCTCTAACATAGTTCCAGCGATCCACACAGCATTAATTCAATAGCATTGCGTCACGTTAATATTGCGTTGTGTTGCGTTGCGGTCAAAAATTGTTTCCCCCTTTCGGGTGGAACACACCTCCTGTCATCAACACCGCATGCTACCTAAATAGACAGCTGACAGATCATGTGACCCAAACCATTTAGAATACAGAAAGGCATAATCTGCTCCTACAATTATTATTTTATTATTGTAATATAACTGTTCTAATAAAATAATAGTAATGATAAAAATCTTAGTAATAGTCAAGATAATATTAATAATTGTGTTATTCACTTTTATTCATTATATTATCAATGATAATGATTACTTTCATTATTACTTCTGTTATATTTTGAGTTATTTAGATATAAACACAAAAATTAAGGTTAAATAAAATAAATTTTCATCACTGTTTTTTATTTTAGTTTTCAGTCTATTATGTTTGCAGTCTAATATTTTTTTGTTTTTGTTTACTCTAATATTTTAATATTTGAAAGAAAAATTAAAACTTAAAAACAAAATCCATCAAAATCAAAATGCATAGTAAAAATAAACTTAACTGTTACATTTTTAAGCTGAAAAGGAAAAGTAATAAATTTATCAAATAAGCAGATATTAATTGAATAAATAAAATCTACTGTTTATTAACTTATTTTCAGTTTCTGACCGTAGCAGCTCAGAAAACGTTTAATAAACAAAACTTCCCGTCCAGAATCCCAGAACCTCCCCAAGCAGCCGCCGCTGATGCTGGCGCTGGGCCAGGCCACCGAGTGCGTCCAGCTCATGGCCCGGGTCCGGTCCGGTTCCTGCTCCTTCGCCAGGATAGACAACTTTTTGCACTAGCCCCGCCCCCCCGACCCGGTCAGGTGAGCAGAACCTCTGGAGACAAACCAACATAAAAACATGAAAATCCAGCCTGGATCCGCTCCAGACCTCACCTGTACTTTACCTGGATCTGTCTGTCGTCAGGTAACTGCTGAGCAGCACTGAGATGTCCAGCTGGTCGTTGCCATGGCGACGAAGAGGCGAGCATGCGTCTGATTGGATCAGAGAAGAGAAGGGAAGGAGGCTTCCTATTTAATTTAGTATTATCAGATTTAATAAATGTGTGACACTATTTAAATATTATTATTATTATTATTATACAGTTTATTTAGCCGTTTTTCTTTTAGTATTTTTTTTTTTTTAGTATTTTTGTCAGTTTGTTGTGCTCATCCTGGAAAAACTAGTCATATTCCCCCCTTTTTTATTTTGTTATTATTATTGTTATTTTCTTTTGCTGTAATGGTTGGACTTCAATTTCTGTCGTCGATTTTGTTGTTTCTGTTCTCCCGGATCTTTCTGAACCAGAACCAGAACCCATAAGAACCAGAAATAATTCAACCCAAACCGGACGAGCTTTAAATGCTGAGCAATGTAAAAATGAGCTTTTAGCGATTTATTTCAAATGGATTTTACTGCAAACAGCGATAATGTTTAGAAACATGAATTTAACAAAGTAAAAAAATTTAATTAACATTGGGTCGAAATTATTCATATAGGCTTTAATTAACGAATAAATCAGCTAATTTCAGCTTTTTTAGCAACTCAAACCTCAAAAATATGTTTTTTTCTGCCGTTGTGTTTTTTTAAGCCTCTTTTTTTTATGAAGTTTCTTCTTTTAATCATAACCCAAACATTTCCAGGCCCCACAGTATGATGCTTCCCCCTCTTTTTGTCTCATTTATCGCACTAAGAAGCGGTAAAATATAAATTATTTTATTTTAATTTATGGAAAATACCAATACTAACTCAGCCCAGCAGAGGAAGAAATTGATTTTTCTTTCCATGAAGTTTAAAAAAAAATTTTTTATCAAATTGAAAGATTCAGTGAAAGTCTGGCTACTTTCTAAATCTTCTTTTGGACATTTAAAGTTTTAAATCTTGTTTTTAAAAATCACTGCAGTTGCTTTGTTGCATTATCATCTTGGAAAATGTTAATAAATCATCAAAAACAAGAAATAAATGCATCATAAATAACTAAATTATGCTTTTTAAGCAAATTAAAACTCAATCACATTTTTTTTTTGCCATCATGATTTTTTTAGGGCCTCTTTTTGATAAAAAATTATTCTTTTAACTATAATTCAAACATTTCCAGGCCCCGCAGCATGATGCTTCCTCCTCCTTGCTTCTTTTTAATCCAGTTACTGCAGTGAAACCGCTCAGTTTTTGTCTCATTTGAACTAAAAATAACTTTTTCCCTGGAGTTCTCATACCGGCGGCGTTTTTACATTTAAAATGTAAATTATTTAGTTAAATGAAACAACATTGCAGAGGGAAAAATGGCGTTTTAATATCTAAAAATTTGTTTTTTCTTTTCAAAAAGTTATAACAATCAAAGATTCAAGGAAAGCCTGGCACATTTCTAAGTCTTCTTCAAAAAAATCACAGCAGTTGCTTTATTGTATTATTATTTTGAGAAATAAATCTGTTATTTTTCAACTTCTGACGTTCAATATAATAGTCTGTGAAACTTTCCCATTCGCCTTGTTAGCGGGAGAAATTATTCCCCACAAGTTAGAAATAAGAAAGCATTAAACCCTGGTTGTTGTTTCTGATTAAAGTTAATGTAATATTCCTGAAAACTTTCCCAGAGAAACAGGAAAAAGAACATCAGCCGTGTTCAGAAAACATAATTGAAGGTCCTCTGCGGCGGCGATCACTAACCGGGAGCAGAGAGGTGTCGCAGCCTTAATTTCACTGTAACAAGCGCCGCGCCGGCCAATCAGAGAGGTGGTTGCAGGTGGCGGCGCCGATCCCCGCTGTACCTGCGACACCTGCCCTCGGGGTCGAGTCCTACTCTATTATCAGCATAAAGAAAATCAGTATCAAAGGCCGGCTAACAAGCACAGTGTGCGCACGTCGGAAAGTCGAGTTTCATTACCGCAGGCTTCGCTTTCCCCCCTCCACACTCTGACCCGCTGTGTGCTCCTGCAGTCGCAGCTAGAGCTTCAAATAAAGAGGTGAAATCATGTGACAAACAGGGAAGCCTGTAATTTTAAGGTGCACTTTGTGATGATTAAACCGCAGCCTTTCTTTCACCAGCCTTTTGTTCCAGAGTTCGGCTCGATTTCTGTGCAATAAGATGAAAGTTTTCCTCCTCTGCGCGTTCGCTAACAAGATTTTCCTCCACTTCCTGTTTCAAAGTCAACAAAGCAGAGAGATAATCCAGATTACGTTGGTTTGTGAGTTTAAATTCACCTCCAGTTTGAGCTTTTTTGGATCTCCTGAAGTGGCGTTCAGTGGAGTAGCTATTAGCAGTCAGTACCTTACTTAATCAATCTGAATTTGATAAAATAACAATGTTGATGCAAACGGAGACCCTTGTTGTACCTCATTTTAGCTTTATTATACAGCAGGTTTATTATATTAGCAGGTGATAATCCTCTATATTTAATAAATTATTTTGTTTACAAAATATTTTTTTTTTTTTTTTTTAATAGTTTATTTTGTTTTGTAATGTCGACATTTTTCGCTCAGGGTCACAAAATTGGCAAATTTAAACTACTGGGGTGCCACAAAATTGATTCAATTAAAGATTCAAAAATTTATTTATTGTGATTTTTTAATCCATCTTGAACAAATCAAAGCAGAGAGATAATCCAGATTAACCTGCACATTCTTCATTTAAGTTATTTTTTAGCTTAAATTCATCTCAAGTTTGAGCTTAGTTGGATCTTCAGAAGTGGGGTTGAGCATAGTAACTTTTAGTAGTCAGTACCTTACTTAAAGCGATCTGAGATTTTGCAAAATAACATGTCAATGCAGTTGGACGCCGTGTTTGGAGATTATTTTAGCTTTATTATGCGACATTAGTGGGTGATAACCTTCTATAATGAGTTAAATTGTTGGTTCTACATTAGTGGTGTCCAACTTTTGACCCCAACTTTTAAAATTTCTGGCAAACCACAAAATTCATTAAATGAAGATCCAAAAATTAGGTTGTGATTTTTAGTCTTGATATAATTAACGATCCAGAACATAAAAAGAGCTTCAGACTTTATTTTAGTTGCATTACTAAAAGAAAAACAGACAATTATCCATCCATTGTTTTGTATTTTGTCTGCCATATTTTCACCATTCCTGACTTGTGGTAGGGGACCGCGAAAAATCAATTAATCCATCGAAATTTTGAAAATCTTTGGAATTTACTGCAGTAATAATCCAGATTAGAGAACCTCACTTCAAAGATCCAAAGTAACACGTTATGTTAGGCTTCCTTAAATGTTCAAGTAGGTGATAAAACACAAAAATGTGATTTCAGCCTCTCATCTGTTCCTGTTTTTATTTAAAAGCAAAGCATGAAGTTCACTTCGCCTTCCTCAGTTTGACCTCTGTCCTCTGTCCTACCCTCCATGCTCAAACTGATCTGACCATGCAGTCGAGCGATGCACAAATGACTTCTACCTTCATTTTATTTTGTTTTTATTTCTTGGGGGGAGACTTTTGAGTTTTACCTAAATATATAAAAAACGTTAAAAAAATTTAAAAATCAAAAAAAACATTGTGAAATGAGTTATTATCTACTTAGCATGACTTTAAAAACTTTAAAACAAAAAAAGGAAAAATGATAATTGTAAAAAAAAGTATTGGAAACATGTTTAAAGATAAATATTGTATTCTGTTTAATTTTGACAGAATTATTTTTATTAAAATACATCCATATGCATATGAATCGTGTCCTGTTTTTATTTGCTGCATAAAAATTCACTAACTAAATTTTGTTTTAATATATATTTGATTGATAACCAGAATCAACTACAATTTCTGTGAATTGAATTAAAATTACATTTTTTGTAAAGAAAAACGTTGTGATTAATTGAATTAAAGGTTGGGTTTTCCTGCTCAGCGAGGTTACACTGCTGCAGATAAAAATATATTTTTTCCCATAATTTTAGCAGGAGAGGAAATAATGAAAGTTGCTGATTGACTGAAATGACATCTTATCCACAGCAGGGGGCAGAAAAGAGCTGCAAATGATCCAAACAACCAGCTGCGTTTATCTTCTGTTTCATTTCTGATCACTTCCTGTTGGAGTCGCTAAGTTTTATCTCCATCCATCCATTTTCTAACACCCACTTTATTCTGTTAAAACTCCCACTTTATTCTTACATTACTTTATTCTTTTGACTGCTGAAGTTGATGTTTTTAAATTTCCAGGAATCCGGTGCAACGAACTGAGGCGAAAGAAACCAAATTTCATTAATTCCTCTGCTCGCTTTTTATTTTTTTTCTTTCTTTATTTTTTTACATTCCTCATATTAAAATGTGATTTCTGCGCCTCAAAGATGGACGCCAGAGGGTTAAAACCAAGCAGTAAACATCGCAACACCCACACTTCACCGCCCAGACGATGCATATTCATAGTTACATGCGAGTCATTAGGGATGTGTTTTATTAGTCTATCCCTCCATCCATCCCTCCATCCGTCCCTTTTTGCCTAAACAGTAATTACTGGGAGGCCAATGGAAGGATGCGGCCCCCGCCTGCTCTCAGCCAGATTGTAATGGCTTCATAAGCGCCGCTGATTGAATTGATTGCCGCAGTCGGAGTCTGGCTGAGACGTACAATGGGGCGGAATATGCGCATTAATCAGCTCGGCCTGCATGGCTCTCGCTTTTATTTCCAGGTATACAGGTGAGAAATGTACACAGCGCCAATCGTAAACAAGTCACGCCGCCGGCAAACACGATCTAACTTTTCCCCCGCCACGCAGGTCTGCGGCATCCAACGTCGAGCAGCAATCAAGCGTGTCTGGAGGAAACTTCCTGCTAGCTGTTTCACATTTACCAACCAGAACAAAACTTATTTTTTATCAGGAATTTTATTTAAATACAAACAAAACGACCTGGAAAACAATCATTTGTGGTTGTGTAGTACAAAAACATTAATTAAACCCTGAAATAGTTGATAGTTTTAAGACATTTTAAACAGTTTTTAACAGTGGCGTGTACAGAATATTTAAGGGTCATGTGCTCAAGTGGAAAAAAGGGCACCCAGTGCAGCACATCAAACCGCGGGTAGCCTTAGCGTGAGATTTTTTCCTCGTTTATATCTTGAGCCAAACACAATGTCAGAAAAAGATCAGAAGGACATTTTGGTCTACAGCACAAAAAATAAAATAAAATAAAAAAATTCAGAAGGACTTTTTTGTCCCCAAAAGGAAGAAAATAAGATTTAAGGACTTTTTTTGTCCATAGAGGAAAAAAAAGAAAACATTTCGGAAGGACATTTTTTTTTAGTCCAGAGGGGAAAAAAGGCAAAAAAAGTTTTACTTAGTTCTGGTCCAAGCTTTTAAATGGGAAGTTATCTGAATAGCCAAACTATTCTATCAATGCAATTTCTTAAAGCAAAATTCTTGTAATATCTTTTATCTTTATTTTATTGGAGTATTTATTTATTCCTGCGTTCATTCTGGGCGAGTCTTTCACATATAGACAAAAACAGGAGAAATCTTTCCAGCAATAATCTAAAAACATGACTTTAATAAAACAAAAACTACAAATTCGAGGTCCATTACATGTAAATAACATCTTTTATTATTATGCAAATGTCATACTTTTAGCTACTTTACATCAGAAATCAAACAAAAGAGAATAAATAAGTACAGATAAGTCATTGGAGATTATGATGGTTCTTTATTGAAAATGCTTGACAGTTTATAAAAGTCACATGTTGATTTACAGAGATTTCCTTCATATGTCGGAGATTTCAAACCAGGTTTGTGGTTCCCAACATTCCCAACGGATAAAAATGTCAGATCAGACGGGAAACTTGGTGACTATCTGATCAACAAGCTTTTTTATTCTCTTTTTTTTGGAATATTTATATATATTTGGCAATTTTACAAGCAGAAACACAAACTTACCCGTAAGCTGCCAGTAGGGGGCAATATTTCAACACTAATTTTACAAAATAGCCTTTATTTTCCCAACAATATTAGTTTTTTAAAATTCTTAGACACCAATATTAGGTAAGATTTGGCTACATTTTTTTTTCCGATTTCATTCAGAAACAACAGATACAAAGTTTCTATTACATGTTTTTGACATTTTGTTTACCTTTTAAAGCATTTTGAGGAGTTAAACTTAAATTCCATGTTTTACTTGTAAACTTGTTTTAAACCTCTACTTGTTTGTTCCTTCAGACATTTCATAGTTTATACTATCACATGTTAACACTCTTGTGTAAGCAGGATAAACCTGCCATTAGCTTATTAATTATTAGTAAAATAGATATTTTTCAATCAGGTTGTGAACATTTATTTGGTTTTACTTTTTTTAGTCCCATTTAGAATCTAAATTTATTTCACTGGGATAACTGGTTTGTGTGCTTAACCTGACAGGAATCGCCAGTTAACTTACAAGAATTAAATCTCTGATTTTTCACAAATTAAACCTTCAAACACAGAAAATATGATTATTTAATCAAATTGATTTATGGTCTAAGTCTAAACTCAAGAGAAAGAAAAAAAAAACTGTTTTAAACTCTGATCTGTTGCTGTGTGCCTTTTGTGATGTCATCAGTGACACGTGCATGTGAAAGCTTGTTTTGGGAATTATCAGTTTTTATATTGACTAAATAATTTTTAACAAATTAGCTAAACTAATACAAACTGACCATGATATGTTGTTAATGGTGACAAACTACATCAAAAGTGAGTCTGAAGACTTTTTCTGATTTTCATGTTATCCCCTAACACAGTGGCACCCAGGGTGAAGAGCCACATGAAAACCAGCCCAACGTTGGCTGGATGTGAGAGAAAAACATTCAGATTATTCGTTAAACTTTCCACGCTGCGTTTTGAAGCTGCAGCGCTTTCATCCGTCGGTTTCTGAAGCGATCATCATCTTTGTGGAGGAGTGGGAGGAGAAACGTTTTCAGACACCTACTGATGGAGGAAAGCGTTATTAAGATGTTCTCAGCCACCAGTAAACATACGTTACTTATAAAAACAGGGGCATTCAAGGCAGACATAACAAATGCAGGGGGCTGATTATAATTGTATAGATGCAGTTAGGAGGAAGAAAAAAGTCATAAACTGAATGGGAAAAATGGACGTTTGAGTGGGAAACACTGAGGTAGACTGTGACTTGTTGTCCAAAAATGTTAATTTACAACAACAAAATCACTAGTCTTCCACAACGTGTCACACTAGTCAGTTTTCACCTGTGAAAAAAAAACTGGATCTGAAAATTAAGCAATAAGAGCAAACATGAGAGCGAGTTGAAGCTATTAGTGCTTCTAATCACATAAACACGTAAACAAACGCACTCGGCACCTTATGATGACTGAATGTGTTTGCACTTTATTTCATTGCATTCATTACATGAATCACAGTTTCTTCATTCAGTCATCACACTGTAAACATCCAGGGACATTAAGGCACTTGGGATTTGCATTTGTTGATGCAAACGCCGGCATACTGTACAGTGGGAGAGATGAATTAATTTAGGAGAGTGTGATAATAATAATGTGCCGATTACTGCGACGCACGTGCGATCACACGCAAAAACGCAGGTCCGGTCTGAGCCGCGGCGCTTTAATAAAAACAAGGAGAGGAAAAAAGGACAGTGGTTTAATCTGCTGGTATTGGTTCTCCAAAGCTGTGCCAATAAAACCGGATCTCTGCAGGATAAAGAGGGAAAAAGAAAAGGTGAGGTCAAGAAAAGGAGGGAAGGAAATGAAAACAAATACAGAAGAGCAAAAAAAATGGTGTTGAAACAAGAACTGGAAGGCAATAATGTGGGAACGTATATAAAATTAGATTTAAGGAAGGAATAATCTGCCAGTAGAATATTGAATTTTTCATCAATTTTAAGAAATTATTGACACTAAACAAGAGGAAAAAAAGCACTCAATGATCTGAACAAGTATTTTTGTATAGTTTCCAGTTCAAATATCTTATCACACTTCAAATGAGACAAAACTAACTTACAAATAACTTTTAAGCATCATAGCAGCTTGTTTTAAGTCAATCATTCCTTAATAATGACTATAAACATTATGAAGGCAGATTATGTCACTTATAAAAAGACATGTCAAGGATTCATGGATTTTATTTACCATTTTATTTCTGCAGCAAAAATTTGTTGACACTCAAAAAAGATAAAAATAACTATGAATAAAATCATGTGACTGAAATAAATTGTCATAAGTGATGAGTAAACACTTATAAATACAGTAAATAGAAATATGTACAGAATAGAAATAGAATGTGAAGAATAGGAGCTTTTACAGAGTCAATGATTCCTAGATATGGATGGAGAAATACTCGTTCCACTGGCAGATTATTTCACTTATAACATGGAGAAACAGGTGAAAAAATTAATTTCTCAGTGGGACAAGCACTTTTTTTTTATCAATATTTATGAATTAATGATGTAAAACAAGAAAGTTATATTTAAGTGTACTGAGATATTTGCCCTATACACTAGATAAGCTTTTGCAGTGTAGGAAATGACAGAAAAAAAGTGAATTAATGAATATTTAAATGAATGAGCAAAATCAGCATAAATAAATAACGATAAAAAACAGAAAACAACAAAATCAATGAAGTGAAGGAAAACAGAGCAGAAGAAAAAAGGAAATTAAAGTAAAAACAACGACTGGATATAAAAATAGGCAGTGTGTGCAGGTTGTGTGGTGAATGTGAAATCTCCTGTAAATGAATGATAATAGCCTGTTTAGCTGCAGCTCGCCTACAGCGTTCCCTGCCCCAACCTATTTCCTGCTAATATCACCTCGCTGACCTCCCTTCCTTTTCCCCTTTAACGCCGAAAATCAATTGTTTCTTCCAAACAAGAATAGAGAATAAAATCCGCTGATTCCTTCGCTACATTTTTATTTCACGTCTCATAAATTTCTTTTCTTTAATTGTTTTGATTGAGACGTCTTAGTGGCAGCCATCTTGCTCGGTTTGATGGTTTTAATGCGACTAGAGCAGCAGTAAACACAGTTACTGCGTTTTTCTGACTCAGAAACACACACACACACACACACACACACACACATGATCAACCTGCTTGCTGATTTTAACAAAGGTCTGTGACACCGTGACATTTGGAAGTAGATGAAATGACCGACAGGGTCGGGGAGTGCAGCACTCCATGCTCTACTGCGCGGGGATAAGAGCTCTTAACACACACACACACGCACACACACACACACACACACACACATGCAGCTTTTTAGCGACCTCCATCCTTGCATCAGTACCTCCCCGTTCATATCTGCTCTCCCAAATCTTTCAGTCCTTTCACTTCCAGTCCCAAACCCATTAAAGGAGCTGAAGCAAAAGAGCAAAAGCTCCTCAAGTTCTTCATATATAATTTAAAATTCTCCTTCAAGAGGAGAAAAACTTCATGTTTCACAGAAACATTAGTTCTGCTGTCACTGGTTTTATTCAGACAAATGTGTCCAAAAGCAGTTTTACAGTTCTGAGTTTTTCACTATGTTTTAGTTTTATTTTATTGTGACTTTTTGTTTTTAGTTAGTTTTAATATGTTTGTTTGAAACAAATATTGTTGAGTTTTAGTTTAGTTTTTACTTGTAGCTTTTTTCCCCCCAATACTTTGGTTAATTCATAGTTCTCACGTTACACTTCTGTGAACTTTGTAACTGACAGCCATCTTGGCAGGCAGTTGCTATGGAGTTGCTATGACAACAATAAGCAAGCCAGAAGCTTAGAACTAGCTCTCACCTCGTTCCTATCTAACTGATAAACAATGTAAGTACATTACAACTTTTACTCAATTACAATTTTTGAGTACTCTACCCACCTCTGTGTAATACTAAGATAAATATCAGTGATATTTACTGTAGTTCTTACTGGCGAGCTAGCAAAATTAGCTTAGCTAAAGTAATTTTAATCTGCTAGCTAAGGCGGACATGTAGCCTACGTGTTTGTTACGACATGTACTTACTGTGCCAATCACCAGAACCGTGTTACTCACACATAGAGTTTGTACATCCTTTAGAAAGTTGTTTAAATATTGATTGTTTGCATCTATACGAAGCTTCTCTATGTTCTTAATGTTCACTAGCTAGTATCGTAGTCAAGTTGGCCACATTGTCTGACATGTTTCCATTCCCTATGTCATACGGGTCGATTCCAACAGCAGTCATTTTGTTGATATATATTTCTATTGGTAGAGTGTCAGTATACTTTCTTTGTGTTTGTCTCAAAGCCATGGTTCTGCTATGCTTGGTGCTGCGCTAACCTACCAAGATGGCGCGGATCAGTTCCAGTTCAGACTTGTGGGAACGATGTTTAGTGATCACATTCCCAATCAAACTTTAGTTTTTCTGGTGATACGTCCTTTTAAATCATGACGTTGCATTGGGATTTTTGTTTTATAATACTATTACATACTGACACTTGATTAATCAATGACTAATTATTGGTGAGCTCAGGTTCGACAGAATCTAGAGATTTCAAAATAAATTAAATAAGATAAGTGCGATAACACTGCCTTTTATTAAACGTTTTGTGCTTTTCTGCCACACAGAGACAACTAGAGTTTTCCTCTGAAACATTTATAAAAACTTGCTGAATGTTGTGAAAAGCAGCCTGAATTTTAACAACCTGCCCAAAGCTGTTTGGTTTGTTCAGCCAAACGTGTTCAAAAGCAGCTCAATAAATTATAATAGATTTTGTTTTTTCTTTACACTCTAGTTTTATTTCATTGTTTGTCTAACTAAGTTAGCTTTAATTAGCTTTTAGAGTTTGTTTACCTGTTTTATTAATTCAAAAAGGTCAAAGTATTGTGATTACACACCGATTGGCTAATGAACACTCAACAGAAGACACCATTTTCAAAAATGTATTCAATTACTGTTGAACAACCAGCTGACTGGCGTTTTCTCACAACTTTTGCTGTCGCCATTTTGTGAACTAACACAAGTCGCCAGGAGGAGCGTGGAGATGAAGTTCAGTGATTTGACGACAGCTTACGTAAACTGCTTGTTTCAGCTCAAATGGTTAATAAATAGATCCATAAACACGAAAATAAAAGATGCTCTGTGTATGATTTCAGTATGTTTTAGTTAGTTTTGTTTTCCCCCATTAATTACTGTTATTTATTTAAGTTAAACTCATCATATATTTTTTTTTATTTCATTAATTATAGTTTAATATAATAACCTTGGTTTAGAGTAGATGGATTTCCATTTACCATAAGGTTGTACAAATTGGAATTACAAAAATAAATTTGCATCATCGACACGTTGCAATTTCAAAAGACACAGTTTGGCGCCAGGATTGTGGTTTTTCAAACGTATCAAAATAAGCAAATTTTGCAAAAAAAACTGCGATGGAAACATTTTTTCCACATCACGCAAGTCACATGATCAACTACAGAATGTTACTACTGTTGGAAATGATGAAGAAGACGACAGGAAGTGGTAGGAGGAGGATGATGCAACATGAGTATTAATGACTCATCGCGTGAACAAACTTATTCACGTGGGATTTTAATTGTGTTTCTTATTTAATTTATATATCACAGTTACAAAATTGTGTTTTTTCTACCTTTCCATGTCAAATATTCTTATTAAATACTTTAATCATTTCTGGAGATGTATAATCATAACATTGCCTAAGATGTAACTCAATTTAACTTTTTTATTGAAGAAAATAAACAATTTTATTATATTATCTTCTCACTATTAATGGATATTACTCTTGACTGCTTTGAAAGAGAGGTTTTAATCTCAATGGGTAAAAATAAGACTAAAGAGAAAAAAAACAAAAATAACTTTTCTTTCAACAGGATCAAATCGTAGCTCGATCCAAAACGCACTAAGGAAAAGTTGTTCAATGTGTAATTTAAAATTCCACTTCATATTTCACAGAAATTAAGCAGAATATTTGTATTTCTTTCCACCCCCTGACATCTATGATTGATGTCTAAAATCAAAGAGGAGGATAAATGGATTTCTCTGGTTTCCGTGATAAAAACGAGCCTAAAAGCCTTCGATGACTGAGAAATTACAGCTCTCACAAGAAAACTGTAGTAAAACCCTCAAGTTTTCTTCTGTAATTGGTTTTCACATCCTGATTGCTAACTATCTAAAGCTTTTTGCCCATTATGAGGTTTCCCTTTTTTGCTCTCGCTGGTCTTCATTTATACTCCTCTCCAGGAAAAATAAAAATAAAGACAGACAGACACAGAGTGTCGTGCGTCTTATCCTTCGGTGTCATCAGGCTCCAGCGTTGCCAAGAAACTTGAAAACTGTTTTTGTGAGGTTCGTTAAGTCAACAGCGGAAAACTGTCACAAACAAGACGATCTGTGCTCCAGTTTGAATTTTTGTTAAAAGCATACTTTGCCTTTTTAGCCTTTTAAAGTCTTGTGTTCTCCACATTTTGTTCGTAGAGGGATTAAAAAAATTATTTGAATGAGAAAAGCACAGCTACATGACATCATTTTGCAAAACAGTTTATTTTATTTGCTAATATTACATCAAGAGACGTGGGTTGCTTTTAGCAGAAAATTTAAAAATGTTGGTAAAAATTAAAAGTGACCAGTCACATAACTGATAATACCTGACATGTTTATTGGTGTCTAGATGTGATTAAATTGGCTGCAGCATTGCTAACGTCTTGCTTACGCAGAATTTGAGATAATTTGTAGCCTAGAAGAAGATATTTCACAATGTATTTCATCATATTGCTGGAAATAATGACAAAAATTAATTAACACAAAAATCACGTTTTGATCTGTCTTAGGCCTTTTACGTCACTTTTTAATACAGTTTGTTTTTAAGTCACGTTTCTGTAAGTTTTTGCTACACACTCACCAAGAAGAAAAATATATATTTTTATAGTAAACAAAGAACCTTTTCAAGTTCAGAAATGACCAAGAAACTATCGTTTATTATTGGTTTTTTTTCTCGGCAATAACTTTATTATTGTCCCATAAAAGTGAACGGAGATGTAGCAGTATAACCGCTAGAAAACAGTCAACATATGTGTAGAAAGTTTCAAACAAGTCCGTGTCGTAACAACTACATTTGACAGCGCGATCTAGTTGAATCACGTGACGTTGGTTTCCGTCTTCGTCACAACCATCATGTTGCATTTTATCCGATTTTATGACTATGCCAGTGACCGCCAATGACGTCACGGTGGCCCGGATGTACCGACATACAGACAGACGGAATGGCGACATCTGAAAAGCCTTTGAGGACAGAAGGTGAGGATGTCCAGGGAGTCTGATTTTAATATTGGTTGATAAAGTGAGGAGAAACTTGTTGGAAGGTTTTCTGGCTACGGACAGTGTGGTAGCTAGCACTCGCTAGCACTAAGCTAACTGAGCCTACCGTGCCAATTTTCTGCTCGGCAATCGGTGTAGATAAAACATATTGATTCATCTATGCTCTGCAGTTAGTTTTTCCAATTAAATGTCAATCGGAAATGCCTGTGAATCGATTGGATCTCCCGTCTCGTCATGATGAGCAACACTGAGCAGCTTGATGAGCTCAGTTATATTAAACTGTTCTTCATCTTGAGTTTATTTATTAACAAACGACAATTAGTGGGCATTACATTGTACATATTAAAAACCTAAATCAACGATCACAAACAAAATAAGACGCGCAGATGTTTCCCCAAAACGCAGCTTACAGCTCAGAAGGCTGTTCAGCTGCTCTACATGTAGTTTGATGTTGTTTTGCTATCAGTGCCAGACTGTCGCTCCTTTTAACAACTATCGATCCATAGGTGGTGATGTCTATTATTACTTCCGTAAACAATGCGCTGCTGTGTGATGTCACAGTCTTCTTCTGCGCATGCGGGTTGCTTTGGGGTCGTAAAGCTTTCGCACATAAGTCTGATTGCGGTAGCATTTAATCGTATTTCAACAACAAAAAATAGTAGTTGAGTATCAAGACCTGCGGTGTGAATATAAACTCTAGTTTACGAGCTGTACCTGAATGCAGCGTGTTGGGAAACTCCAGAGATTCTTCCTGACCTGTGTCTCATCATTTGTACAGATTTAGGCTCACTGGATGCGACACCTAGCTGGATTTGTACATTAGCAGATTTTCCTCCATTATTTGTTTCTAAAGTTGTTCAGGTGAGCAGTTAAAATCAGTGCTGGTGTACAAACCTTATCAGTGTTTAAAAACTTTATGGATACTTCTCTGTTTTGCTTAGTTTTGGTTTCAGTTTTTAAATTAGTTTGATGGTATCTTTGTCCACTTAGTTCTACACATGAACATTTTGTTTGTACCCAGATTTTCAACAACGCTGTCTCTGAACCGAAAGGCCCAAAGATGATTGTTTATACCATAAATGTTTGTTTATAGCAGCTGCGTTTCCGTTGACCATAAAATTGCACAAATTGTAATTCTATTGTCACCTTTATTCCATAATTTACAAATAAGTCATTCAGTCAGATTTGAGTTTGTTTACAGCCTCATGTCTTATGCAACCACTTCTGTCTGATAGACGTAATATGAACAAAATTTACTGTTTTTTCAGTTATTTGTGGTCTTCCTACTGCATAACTTTCCTTCATCTCTTTGAGACATGTCAACCCATCTCTATTTGAAACTTTTTGCAGTTTATACAATCATACAAATAAATTATCTTAACAGTGTGTTTTGTTTGTAAAAACTGCTGTTTTTTTTAACTGTTAAGCCTTAATTTCAAAATAAGTCACTTTGGTCATACTGTAATTTATTTACAGTCTCATATCCTGTCATACAAATAATCCACTTCTGTCTGATAGATGTAATATGAACAATAATTTTTTAATTCTTCATACCTGTGTGGTCGTCCTACACGTAACTTTCCTTAAATAGTTACAGGAAAATATTTCTGCTGTTTTTATAATCTTGCAAAAAAAGAATATCTTCACTGTGTTTTGTGTTTGTAATAAATTATTCCGAAATGTACAAATAAAGCCGCCTCAGATGCTACCGTACAACCAGTCAACCTCTTCTTTCTGATAGATGTATTATGTAACTTGCTTATTTTTTGACTTTTTCCTCCATCTAAACAGTTTACCTCCTCTGCCTAACTTCACCGCTGCCTCATCTTTTTGGGTTAAGATAAAAATGCGGATTGTTTCGGGTCGAACTCGCGCAGCAGCCACTTTGCGCCGTGTCGAGTTTTTCTGCCTCTCCTCTCCTCTGAATGCTGCTGTCAACAGCCAACAATGCTCGGAATGACAGCTGCCTGTGCTGGCCCCGAAACCGCCGGCAAGTTTAAGTTACAGGGAGCCCATTGACTGTCGACGGGGGCGCCGGCTGCCTGGGCTGGCAGGCCACAAAGCCGCAGCAACAATGCGTTTGTATTGTCCAGGTCACAGAGCTGAGCAGGAGAGTGACAGCGCAGGGCGAGCTATGAGTTCATTAGACCGGCGCTGCTCTCCTTTCCTTTCCTTCTCAGCGCTCATTAACATCCAGCGTGAGCCACTGAGTTACACGTATTAGCCGAGAACATTATCGATGGCCGCACGAAGACTTGCGGTCTGGTTAAACCTACCAATACGGTCGCACACATGCAGAATGACACATTAGGCATTAGCTCCACGTCCAGCATGCATCTAATTTCCACATTTTAAAAAAAGCATATTAGAAAATAATGGGCTCCCAGTGGCTCAGAGGCCTCACTGGCTGCATTTCCATTACACTCTTTTTTCTATATTCTGCTAATGTCGAAAAATAAAACATGATTTTGTAACTGGATCTGGTTCTGGTCAGAATATAATAAATTACAACTAAAAATGTCTTGAATGCAGATGAGAGGTCTGTCACAATAAATAACAAATCAATTAATTGCATGATCAATTAAACAATCTCAATAATATCCATTTGCATGATTTTTCTTTTTTCCAAAATTAGTGTTTTTGATGCATTGGTCTCAATGCCAAATGCTTTTATGACAAACAATCTTATTTACAGAGACTCATCATTCATTTTATTTGTTGTTTCTGTTTTATTTATTTTGGATAAATGTCTTCCAGTCCCAGTGTTAAACGTTCATTAGAATTTAAAGTCTATTTATCTTTGAGATCTTGCATTATTATGCCATTGCCATTATATAACTTGAAAATAACCTAAAAACAGCAATTTTATCGTTTATCACAATAACTTCTGGAACAATTTATTGTCCAGCGAAATGTTATCGTGACACGCCTCTCAGTCGATGACATTTGGGACACAAGATTATCTGTCAGGGCTGTCAACATTAACGTGATTAAACTGAAAATTTTATTGCGTTAATATTACATAATGCAGATTAATCAAACATATTTTAGCTCCTAGTTCACAGCAGCGCAACAAACAAATTACAACAAAATATATCTTATCTGTCAGTTGTCCCCTGAACAAGTTTGCTGCTACGTGTATGCATGTGTTGAAGTAATTTTCCCTGAGTTGCTGTTGAGTTCTGGGAGATGACATGACCTGCTTTCTGCTTCTAAAAACAAGAAACAAACTAGAACACATAACTGTTTGCATTTTAATTGGTTGGTTTGTGGCAGAAGGAGGGGTTGCACAATAGTGTGCACATTTATATTCCAAGCTTACAAAGTTAGGCTTTGTGATAAAGCCTAACTTTGAAAAAATCTGATAACATTTTTTAATCGATCGGCAGCACTTGTATAGATACACATTTCAGGCCTTCCACTGTAATAACTCAGTGAAACGCATAATAATAAAACAAGCTCAATAATTTCTATTTTTCCCTTTTTCTACCAAAAACCTGATGACAGCAGTCTTCAGGCTGGTGCTTCTCAACTAGCCTTTTTTTTGAAGGACAATTTTGTTTACATAGACTTCATAATTAGTTTTATTTGTTGTTTTCTTTATTTATTTTAGATTTTTATCATTTCTTCTGGTTCCAGTGTTAAATGTTCATAAGAATTTAAGGTTTTTTGATATTTGAGAATGTTTTCCTGCATTATTACACCATTGCTATTAGGCTATATTACTTTAAAATGGTGTCAAAAGAACAATATTGTTGTTTATCGCAATAATTTTTGGGATAATTTATCGTCCAGCCAATTGTGTTATTGTGACAGACCTACATATATACTGTATAACTATATCTGCTACCAATATGAATTTCATTAGAGTTTGAGATTTGGGCTTTTTTTTGGGAGCTGTGCTGGTTTTACGTTGCTTTTCGCAGGAAACTGTCAGATCTGGCAACCCTGGAGGACTCGGGACACACTGCAGGAGAAAAGCCTGGGGCCATTATTCTCCCAGCTCTGGTCCAACAATTATGGGTAGCTTGGTGAATAGTTCGATGTCATTAGAGAAGGCGAAATTATGCTCTCCACTTGGGAAGGAAGGTCCTTTCACGAAATAACCGGGAGAAGACAGTAGGGTTCACAATGAAGCTGTGAGTGTTCAAGGACAGCAGGCTTTCATTTCTCTTTTGGTAATGCTCTATATTAGACTAATGTTCAATTAGGTTGTCAAGGCCTGTTGAAGAAATTTAATTCTTATACAGTGGAGTGGGTGGAAGCAAAAAAAAAAACATTTTATCGTACTCCATATCCAACATGAATAATTTCCCTTAACATTTATGTTGCGCTAATTTAATCATTAGCTATTTGCTCACGATGATTAATTCAAATAGGTTGATATTTAATATTAATGATGTACATAAAGAGACCTTCTCCAGAGCCCAAACAGTTTATTTTAATTCATGGTGCCACTTCATATGGACTGCGCCGCTAACGAGGCGTCAATGCAGTACGGCGATTTTAAACGAAGTTGTGCTGAGTGCAGGTGCAGCAGACAAACTCACAGATTAAATCCTCAAATCCACAGAGTTAAAGTGGAAAGGATGCAGCGTCCGCTGAGATTTACAACAGAAATCTTCTCCTGAATCACTTTATATTTACGCCACAAGTGTTACTGAGTCCTGAGTCGCACGAATAAAGGCGTATTTCCTTCCACAGACACTAAATTAGCTTCTCCTTTTAGTCTATGTTGTTATTTTTTTATTCTTTAAGTGGATCACAGCATATGATCTGATTAATCGATTAGTAAAATAATCTAATTTAGTCATCAATTAACCATTAAGTGAAGTATAAAGACTTTAAAAAGCTTTTTACTCAAAGAACAACATATCCAGGTCAGTAATCAGTAATTGTATAGTACTTGTAGTATACAATATTATACCTTATCTATAAGTGAAGTTTAAGTGTTTAAATGAAAAATTTGCATAATGTGGCGGTTTAAAAAAATCTGATTAATGTATTGTACTCACGATTAACCGTCAGAATAATCGCTAGTTGCAGCTCTAATGTGGGCTACATTTACATGGATGCAATCTGGCAAAAAGAACCAATAGATACAGTAAAAGTCTACACAGTTAAAATGCCAGATTCTTGTAATTAAAAAGGTGTTATCTTAATTTTATTTTCAGTTGATTTAGGCTGGGTATGTGTGATATTAACGTTGAGTTTAGGTTTAAAATGCTTAAAAACACAGACTTTCATACAGCTAGACAGTTTTCTGGAGCCATGTGGCCTCCAGGACATTTTGTCTGACTCCTAAAGCTCATTATTTGGGAACGGTAAGGGCTGGACTCATAAACCTAAATGCCACAGGGCAGGCGTGGCAGAAATAGGCTCCAGTTGACCGAGAGCGGGGTCATCCTCTACGATGGCTGCAGCAGTTAAACCACACGGCCGGGTCTGATTGGATAATGCGTCAGTAAAAAGCTCCGTTTAATGTTTTTGTAGCCTTTACTGCGCCATTGGGAGCCTCTTTGGGGTTAAGCTCTTTTTAAATCTGTAAATATTGTTCGTTTAAAGATTTTCACCTTAGTTTTATTGTTGATTTAATTGCAGGAATCTTGAAAATTCATTTTAAGGTCTTTAATTGTCTCTGTATTTTTATTATTACACTGAAATGTTTAAGTAAATGTTTCCCTCCCACCAGCTGAGGCTGTGCAATCAGAGATCATCACATTCACAAACACAGCCTTCTATTTTCCACAAATATACAAAACTAATTAAAATATATATATTATGTACAGCTATAGCTTATTCGAATACAACTGTATATTTATCATTATTTTTAAATTGTGTATTCTTATTTGGTAGCTATTGTTTTATTTAATTTCTTTCTAATCTCTTAACTTTTGTTTTATTTGTGTGGTACTTACTACCAGGGCCGGATTTAAAGGATGTAGGGCCCTGGGCTGGAGTCAGTTTGGGTACCTTATCCATTAGCAGATATAAATTAGGTTTAATGCGGCATTTCTCTATCTTGTTCCCCCAAAAAACTGTACTATAACCTAATATAATTTAAATTGTATAATTGTACAAATCACTTTTTTATGTGACTGTTGTCCTAAAGAAGCATTTTTCAATTAGTTTTTCAAGAGAAGTATTTGTGGGGCTATAATTGCTGTGTCATGCACTCATCCATAAAATTACAGAAAAAAAGAATAAATAGTTATTGTCATTTTATTGTTATCACATGAATACCACAAGATACTGCAATAAAATCTGAAGTCCATATTGACCACCCCCAGTTTAGGAACATTTTATTTAAAATTTTTGTTTGCATATTTTTATTCTCCTACGTCGAGCTGTCTTTTTTTGGTTTGCTGTAAAATATTTGCTGCATAACGTTTGTTTTAAATCTGGAAATAAACCCCATTCTGACCCTTTATGCATCCGTTTTTTGCTTTTGTTCTCCGTTTTCTCTGCTGCCTTGCTTCATCCTCTCACCTCACCCAGAGTTCCTGTCCTCCCACCTCCAGCTCATATTGATTTTTTGTTAGAGAAAGTGGAGCCACGGATAATGGCCACTGAGCGGAAGTGAGCAGAGCCGGACGCGGCCACTTCCTGCACAGCATGGCGGTCACTTCATCACCTGGGTCACTACTCCTGCATCGGCAACACCTCTCCAGTCTTTTTAAGGTTTTTTCTCGCGTTCTTTTTTTTTTTTATTCTTTCCTAGAGATGTTTCTAAATGCCAGAAAGGAAAGCGACAGGCCAACGAGGGGTTGCAGTAGGCTGATCATTAGCAGTACCCTGTGGTTGACTTCAATTAGCCTGCAGAGACATCGCTCCGCAGCAGAGCGTGTAGTCAGGTGGGATTCACTGCTCACATGAGTGAAATTTAAGGTTTGCAGAAAGATACAGACCAGCAATTAAAGCTAAGGTGTGATTGATCCGTAAGTAAAATCAAGGTTAGTAACGCCGATACTGATAGCGATGCATTTATTTAAGTTTGCTATATCATCAAACATCTGATCTTTAGGTGTCAAAAAATTATTTGAGCAAATAAAATATTTTTTGAGGTACAGTTCAGAAACTAGAGATGGATAAATTGATCCAAAAATGTAATTATTATTGATATCAGATTGATGCTAACAAAATAAGATCGATACTTTAGTTTCAAATTCCCTCATAACATGTTTTTATTTTGTATTGTGGTTTCTCATTATTAATTTTGCTTCAGTTTGCTCTCAAATTAATTGTTTTGCATTTTATTTTTAAAAAATACACAAACTAAAGTATTTTGTAGATAAGTATAAACCTTGTCCAAATTCTGTCCTACATTTGAATAAACGTTTTCTAAGGAAAAACCACAAACTTACATAACAAGTACCTGTAACAGTATTGGTTTCGGATTGGTACCAAAATGCTGTATTGCACACCTCTGTCAGAAACTGAAAAATAAAAATAAAACAAAATTTCACGAGGGAATCTGAAACTAAAGTATCACAGCTGTAAAGTAGAATTGAATAAATTAAATCAAAGGAAGAACGACAGAAAAACCACAACAGGTCAGAAGTTTGGTGACGTATCAAACTTAAATTAAAAGTATTGCTATCGGTGATATGGATCCTGTATTTACTTGGTACTGGATCAACAACAAAATATGCAGTATTGCACACCTCTATACGAGAATTTACAGTACAAAAATAAAACAAAATCTCAAGAGGGAATCTTAAACTAAAGTATCGATCCTACGGCACTAGTATGTGCACTAATCATGTTAATATCTTAGTAAAGTATTTTGCTATAATTATGTCCTAGGTTTGAACACACTAATTCTTAGGAAAAAACACAAATATACCTAAAAAGGTCACAAGTTGGATGACGTATCAAAAATTATCAGTATCGGTATCAGCGATAAAAGCCCCCTTTATTGGTATCGGGAATCTTAAACTAAAGTCTCAATCTGACCACATTGGTGTTGATCCGATACTGATACAAATATCAA
The DNA here is from genome assembly GCF_001444195.1 of Xiphophorus couchianus. Taxonomy (NCBI): domain Eukaryota; kingdom Metazoa; phylum Chordata; class Actinopteri; order Cyprinodontiformes; family Poeciliidae; genus Xiphophorus; species Xiphophorus couchianus. Next base: position 6,739,101 of record NC_040229.1, read on the forward strand.
TACAAATATTGATATTTGTATCAATATTAGTAATATTTTGGATTAATTTGCCCACCTCTAGTTACAGGATTTGGATAAAAATCTTAACCCGAAACATTCAGCAACAGTTATTAAGAGCCTTTTCAGTTGCTCTCTTTAATCTGCACTCCAGCAAAGCTGCAAATAGCCCCTATTTGACACAACAGACTCTTTACAAACAGTATTTTGATTGCTGTTAGAGCACGAACGGCAGAAATGTCACAAAGCAGCGCAGACAGTTGAGGAGGAGGGAAAAATAAAATGGCATGATGGAGCAATGCAGACAAGATACAGAGACAGAAAAATATCAACAAAAAAAAAAAAAAACAAGGAGTACGACTGTGAGCGGGGCGAGCCAATCTGCTGCAAGGCTGAACAGACAACTGTGGGATTATCAACGAGGCAGGCAGCAGATGATGATTGTTGATAATGTGTGTGCATGTGTGTGTGTGTGGGGGGGGGGCAATTATGTATAACTCCCCCTCCTCCTTCTACCCCCTACGGCGGCCCTGATGGGACACAGCCTTTCATTTGCTCATTGCAGTAATTGGTGTATGTGAGTGGGAGGTACATGTGCTCAGCTCCCCCTCTGCGTCTGTCAGAGAATTAGAAAATGGAATTCACCGAAGAGTGGCGTTGGTCCGCCGTCCTCGTCCAAGATGACACATTTTCATTATTCGCCCGGCGACAGAACAGATTTCTCCGTCCTCTGGCCACCTGCATACATTATGATTTGCAATTCTGAAATAAATTTTGCTTAAGTAGATTTAAACAAACGAGGGGGAAATTAATAGATTCTGTTATTATTATAGTTTTTCTTTGGACATGTCACTATTTATAAATTAAAACAGCTAATGGAAATTGGTTTACAATTACCTTGCCTGAATAATAAATTTCCTCTCAATGCAGAAGTTGTGATTGTATTTTTAAAATATTTAGAAACTCTAGTAAAGTTACCTTTTACAACATAACGGGTATTCAATTTTTATATGAAACCACGTAAGCATATATTTTGCTCTAAAAAAACCCCAAAAATCCATTATTTGTCAAATCAGATTGTAGCGAACTTAAAAATAGAACCAGGTTAGATTTAAAATTAAGTAAAAAAAAAAAAAAGAAATCAATGCACCGATGGTGATTTTAGTTGAAAACTTTTAAAACTGGTGTTTTGGACCAGTGTAGCCATTGCATAAAATTCTGAAAAAAAGTATTTATCAACCTTTATTGGCTTGCTATAGGAAAATGTAATATAAAAACCATAAAAGAGTACTTTTAGATAACATATTGCACCTTCTCTAGAACCAAACTAAATAGACCAGACAACTGTAGACTACATTGGAGATGCAAACATTTAAAATGTTGACATTTATTCAATGTCATACAGGCATTTGACTGATTCCTGTGTCTGTCCCAATCGAGTAAACAATAAAACAAAAATAACTAACACTGCCACTATGAAACGTTATAACATGGCTTCATACACGTAAGATCACAGATTCCTGCCAGAGGGCAAAAAACCCGCTCACCAACAGTGACCACCATTGGCTTTAGCTGGCAAGTTGTCAACATAACACGCTAAATCTTATTTGTATGCATGATTAACTAAAAGACAAAGGCACATGGAGTTTTGCAACTAATTGTCAACACTACGGCAGTTAAATAAAGTCCAAGGGTATCACTTTTCACTAGTCAGCAAAAAGTTTCAATTGAAAAAAAAAAAAAGTAGGACTGTTATGCTAGCCTGGCTATGAGAACCTTAACATGTAGATGTGCTGCAGAAATTTGTGTTTTAGTTCAGTTAAAAAAATAATTCACACACCAACTCTGACAGATTCAGTAGTGCAGCTAGTCAAGCATCACTGTGTTCAAATCACTTATTAATAATCACAAAATAAACATCAAGCCTGAAAACATAATACTGTAACGGACTGGATGTTCGTGTAGCGGAGCTGTTGTTAAGCCTGTCACTATAGCAACGGGTCTGTGTGTAGCGGAGTAGCCAAGACCGAGAGCAAGACAAAAACAAAATGAGTGGCTTTGAGTTGTTCTTCAACAGGTTTTCTGTGTTATTTTTCCATTTGTTGCACTAAATTAATAAAACTTACATCTCCAGATTTCATTTTAACAGATTTGTTCAACCACAGCAGCGCAGCTACAGATGGTAAGTATAAGAATCTGCCCTTTGCCCTTCATGTTGTGCACATTCTTAATATTCTGTCTGTAAAACATAACATGCAATCTGTCTATAAATATATATTATATGTGCTCATATGTAAATAATACAAATACTAATGGTTAATATCTGTTATTGGCCAAAGCAGCGATACTAGTATCGGATGTCAAGATTTTTCAGCTCTATTTTACATTGGATGGGATTTTAAGTTTAGAAATAGTAATTATCAAAAAATGTGTGGTAGTTTAATTGCTTTTTGATAGCTTGATTAGCATTACTGTTGAAACTTGAAAGTGACAAAAATACAGTTACATCACGCTAAGTTTATTTCAGAAATAGATAGTAAACTAATTAACTTTTGACAGTAGTGCAGCTAGTTAATTTTGAATAACAGCAATAACCTGTAATTTCAAAATCATGTCAAGTATCATACAAAACGAAAAATATAAAGAAGTAATTTTTTCAGTCTGAAGCAATATTCAAGTTTAAATGCATTTATTAAAATCCTGGACATGATAAATAATATTTAATCCTTTGGCAGGCTGCAAAAGAGGGACTGAAAAACTGTGTGATCTCCAGTCATGGCGCGGTAATTGCTAAGGGGAAGAACAGAGAAAAACAGCCAGACCACTGACCTCTCACCGAGGGAGCATCCTGCACATGGCAGCCTTAGCTGAGGGCTCGCCGCAGGGGAACAAACGGCCAGAGACAAGGAGGCGGTGGGCAGGAAGAGCAGCGCGGAGAGGTGAGGGGCGCGCTCAAGAGTCGAGGTTATTGGGTTACGGAAAGGACCAGGAGTGGAAAAAAACACAGAGGAGAGAGGCAGGGAGCAGGTAGGAGGAAGAGGAGGAGAGGTGAGGGATCTGGTGTGAGCAAGAGGAGAGAAAGGAGTGAGAGCGAGCGGAACGAAAGGTGTTATGCTGGGATTAAAGCTGAAATGAGCATATGGGGAGGGTGGAAAACATATAGGGGGAAAAGCAGCGGAGGGTAAAAATCTTTTATTGAAAAATTGCATTCAACTTTACGCCTCTGGAACCAACCGAATATCTTAATTAAATGAAGCAAAATCAGATCAACTGCAGGTGTAAATCCACCTCAGGCTAGTTTGGTTTCCTGTCAGCTTGCAGTAATTGTTTACACCGAAATAAACTCACAAACAGGTGGAGGGCACCTCAGACTGCAACCGGCTTGTCAATATGGATTTGTGTGGATACTTGTAAAGCGGACAGCTCACTGAGCAAGCCCAAGTGCTTCCTGTCAATATTAATTATCTCGTAAATATCATCAGAGGAAGCAACGTGGAAAGCAAGCCAGGGGAGAACCAAACAGGAAAATGTGAGAATGCTGAGGAGATATGTTTTAATGTCAGACGTAGCTTTGCTCATAACGTATGAGCTGTATATTAATACCAAAGGAGAGGTAATTTTTGGGGAGGCTTATGTTTGTCCTTTCAGGTTTATTAGATAGTGGGGGAGGTTGTGCCAACAGCATGGTGCCTTCTGAGGATGCCTAGTTAAAGTGGAAACTGGAGGACGGAGGGATGAGGTAGGACTGGGCAACAAATTGATTTGATCAATTAATTAAATTGTTTTTGTAGATTTAGACTCAGTTCATTTGGGGACCCAAATTGCAACATTTGTTACATTTTCAGCTGGTTCACTTTCACACTGCACTGTCAAGACAATCCAAAACGATTGAAAAACCCGTTCTTCTCCTCGCCTGTGGGGGCGCTGCACCAAGAACCACTGAAGGAAACAACATGAAAACCTCTGAAGAAGACACTGAGCACAACTTCCTTCTTCATAAAATGTAAACAAAGATTTTAGTGATTGCAGGATTTCTCTTTTTTGTCTTTGGCTAAAGACCACGAGCCATTTCTCCGCTAGCACTAAACTCGCATGTTTGCTTTGGTTGTATTTACCCAGAATTCCCTGCACTATAGTCCGTTTCGTGCTTCTGGAGCAGTCTGCGGTCTGCTTGGCACTCACATATGCACCAGAGTACAATTCAATCAAACTGAGATGTAGGTTTGTAGGCAGATTAGAGTTCATATTTTGGTCAGATTGTGCATTTACACCAACTCATACGAACCAGATTTTCCAGGTAAATGGACTGGAGTTGGATTAGCGGACTGAACAAGGTTGGTCTGAATTCAACCTTAATCTTTGAAAATCTGGATTTTAAAATTTTTTTTCCACCAGTGCACTCTGTAGGTTTCTATAGCGCCAAAAACAGCCATGTTGTTACCACAGAGTGTTAGGACGAAGTTACAGTATTTTTACTTACGAGAATGAAGTCACAATATTACCAGAATAAAGTTATAGTATTAGGAGAATAAAGTCATGTGAGTCAACATAACACGAGAATAATGTCAGAATATTAGCAGGATGAAGTCGTAATTTTATACTAACTCCTACACAAAAACGAAAAAAATTTAAAATGAGGAATGTTGAGGAGCTTGTTTTACTTTGGTATTGGTTTTATAGCTAAGGAAATACTTCATCTTTTAACACATCAGAATCAAATCAGTAGAAGGACTTTGAAACAACTGAGCAGATGACTTGCTGAGCTGCTCACATCAGACCTTTGTGCTTTTATCCAAGATTTTTCTTATGAAAGTAACTTCCTTGTATTTTTAGGATATTATTTTGCTATTACTCGCACTATATTCTTGTCACTAATATTCTTATAGCTGGCCCTACCACGCCATTGTTCAACTCACAGAGGGGATGGATGAATTAGAAGCCACTTTTTAAAAATGTTTTCTGCTGTTTCTAACGTAATTTTTTTAGAAAAGAAAACGAGAAACAAAATAGTTTAAAACCGGAAATCAGATCTGGTATGAAAAAAATCTGAGATTTTATTTTTAAGCCACGTCGCTCAGCTCTATGTTGAGGAAAGGAGGCGAAAGGTTGTTACGAACAAAGGCAAGGTGAGTAAAAGGAGGGAGGACGGGGAAAGTGGTGGCAGGATCTGCAAGTCGAGGAACCGTAGCTGGATTCAACACGGTTTCTCTGACCAAGCCTCCAGCACTTTCCTCTCAATCCTTTTCCTGTAATTTCCTTCTGCTGCTTTGTACCATTCTTTCCCATTTCTTTCTATTGAACATGTCCTGCTTTAACCTTGAATTTAAAAACTGAAACTGCACACACACATTTTACACATTTTGCAGTTTTGATCCACACAGAATTTGAAATGATTTCTGTGCAGTGGGATATAAATATGGAAAGAAAGGATCTTAACTAAATTGAATTGTACTGCCCTGTGTGTTTGTATTTGTGTTTATGCAACTGGGTATTCCCATTAGAAACAATAATGAAAAACGTAAACTAGAAAATATTTTGACTTGTGTTTGAGTACATAACATGATTGAAATTAGGTTATTTTTTGTGCTGAAACAGATGTGTAGAAGTTTACTGGTATCCTGTGTAGCGTAAGAAAAATAAAAAACTAAATCACAGGCAAAAAGCGGCAAAAATTGTGTTATGTGACACACCAGTCACATAAATAACTGACTTTTCTGCATTCACAATTTTTCTCTTTTTCTTTTTTAAACAAAATTACACATTCATTTTGATATTTCAGATTATAAGACAGGCAATACAATATTTTTAACCGGGAAATATGATGCAGCTTTCTCTATTTTCTATGCTTGTCCTGAAAATACTTTAGTTTGTTTTTGGTATTTTGTTTTAAATAAAAGCAATGCAAAAGTTAAAACTTTTAACATTAATTTGGTATATTTTCAAAGTTATGACATCTTTTTTCATGTTCCTGAAAGATATGGGTTTGAAGGTCCAGAAATTAACTTTTCTTGCACCCAACTTCACAAAACAGGATTAAGGATTTCATGGTGCGTTCACACCAGCCTGGTTTAGTCTGCTTTAAGTTAGTTTGTTTGCATAGAAAGTCCTGTTTGTTTGGGAAGATGTGAATATGCATCAAACTCTGATACAGACAAAAAATGAGAACTCTGGTCTGCCTACAAACCTAAATTTGGATTCGGTAGAAGTGAACTCTGGTGCGGTTTGAATGAATATGTGAACGCCAAGCAGACCAAAAGTAGGAAGCAGACTACAGTGCAGGGGATTCTGGGTAAATACAACCAAAACAGACGTGTGTATCTAGCGCTACTGGGAATAATGAGGTAGTCTTTTACCAATAACAAAAGAGAAATACTACAACCACTAAAATCTGATGCCACTCCATTTTTGTCTAGATTTTGTAAAGAAGGAAGTTGCGCTTAGAGTCGTCTTCTGAGTTTTTCATGTTGTTTCCTTCAGTGGTTCTTGGTGCAGCGCCACCGCAGATGAGGGGAGAACAGGATTTTCAAACGGTTTGGTTTGTTTCACACAATGCCGTGTGAGAGAGAACTACAAAATCTGGAAATTTAACAAATGTTGCAATTTTGGTCACAGTGATGTGACCAAAACTGTTAAAAATCACAAACTATCTGTCTGGAGGTACAAACGATCACAGATGTGAACAAACTACAAAGTTTGTTTCACATGCTATTTTTAAATGTCACTACATGGCTCTTTTAAAAATCCTTTCACTTTTAATGAAAGCTGTACTTACTGCCTTTGTGAATTTTTAAAATAAAATTTTCAGATTTTAGTTTAAAGGAGCAAAAATAGAGAACAATGTCTAACATTTTAACTTCAACGCTGGTCATATTTGACCTTTAACCTAGAAGACAACTTGATGCCCCACAGAGTGACATGATATTAAGAAAAAAAAATCCTCTCGGAAGAAGCCAAACTGTTTCGAACAAAGACTCTGTACACACACACACACACACACACACACACACACACACACACACACACACACCAGTTCAGACTGGGACATCAAGACAATGTTTTTGCGCTCCTGCTGGTTTCCACCGGTGGCGACAAGCACCTGTGCGTTTTGCGCAACAAAGGTTCCTAGCAACAGTTGTTGAGCAGAGATGCACACCTGTTTGATCTGCCTGGACCCTCTGTGATAAGTGGCCTCGGTTACCATGGCGACCAGAATATGGGATGGATCCATGTGGCGCTATTGAATGGCCTTGGATTATAAACACACGTATACAGGCAGACGCAGAAACTCATGAAGACACACACGCATCATGCTTGAAGGAGTTTGTCACACACACACACACACACACACACACACACACACACACACACACACACACACACACACACACACTCACCTCAGAAACAGCAAACAAAAAAAGGAGGAAAATCACACAAACCAGCCGAAGTGGTACGTCTAATGAAGCAGTCGGGGCACGCCAGGTTTCACACCTGCATGCAGACTCGTAACAGGCATCACACTTGAGGAAACTTGCAAAGGAAGGTCTCACATTCGGAAAGAAATAGACACATGTAGGTTGACTTCTAGCACTTCACAATGCAATGCGTGGAGAATTTAAAAAAAACCACGACAAGGCGGCAGATGGCCGACATGCTAACAGTTACTCACAGCGTGCAGGTGGACGAGGAAACGCTTTCCCGTCTCTCTCTAGCGCGTCGACCTTGTAGAGAAAAGCGAGTCGTTACACCGCAGCAGTCATTCACACAAAAATAGATGAACAAGAAAATACATAATCGTGGGAGCTGTTAAATTTTCTATAGCCTGAAAGGCGGAATAGAAATGTGAGCATTGAAACGCAATCAAACACGAACAACGACGCGTGCTGCTCTGTGAGTTTTCTCTTTTAAACTCTTTTAAAATTGAATGGTAACCAATTAAGACACCCAGTACTATAAAGTGGTTCTTCTCTCGAAGTTCTGCGTTTGTGCTTCAGGTGCTGCACAGGTTTCAAGCATTGACATGGAAATGATGTCTCTGTTGTTTCTGTTCAGTTAATTTCATACATAGAGATGCAGCATACAGGCCTCCCTGCACAAATTAAAACATAAATAAATGGCTTTTGTAGTCTCTTGATGAATTAAGTTAATTATATTTTCGCTAGCCTGGTTATTCTGGGAAACTATTACATTTAGCAATGTGTGTTATTAGTTTCCTCTCTTATGATAAATCAGTCGGGTAATTCTGGTTTTAAAATATTGTTTATGAATCCTCAATGTGTTGAACCAAGCATATAATGTTTTTTTGTTTGTCATTATAGTTCAGTTTTATTTTGTTTTTTTACTTTTTGTCTAATTCGACTGGTTCTATAAGTTAAAAATTGTCTTTATGTTTTCTCATACTGTGGCTAATTTTCAGGTGCAGAAAAAGGTCAAAGTATTGACCTTTTGCATAATCACAATACACTTGTGATTATGCAATTAACATGCAATTAATACTCAACAGAAGGGACCATTTTCAAAAAATATATTAAATTATTGTTGAATTATTGTTTTCTCTAAACTTTTACTGTAGCCATTTTGCGAACCAGCATACATTTGCTGATATAAACTGCTTGTATCGGGGCAAAGTTATTTTGCATAAGTTCAAAAGGGGAATAGATTCATAAACACAAAAACAAGATATTATAACAGTAATGTGGTTCAAGTTCCTCATAGTTTTTCCCCATTAGTTTTAGTTAACTGTATTTACTGCTGGTTCTGGAATGTCCAACAGGAAAACAGCAGACTCTTTCTAAGGAATGATGAAGTCTCACATACGTTTGTCTTACATTTAATTGCTGAACTTTATGAAAAAATATCAACTATTCTGTCTGTTAAGATATTTTAGAAAAATTACAGTCATTATTTCACTATTAGTTCAACATCCAAGCATTAAAAACTTGAAAATGAATTTTTAGTCTGTTTTTTTTCTTTTTTTATTGTCTTGAGAAATATGGACTTTGGTGTCTGCATTTCTCCAAGTTTGGAAAACGTTTGTTGTTTCAAGTTAAAAAAAAAAGTGGACCAATTTTTACAGAATAAAGCTAAGGACTCATTTTAAAATTAAAAAAATATTTATCCCAAAGTAAAATGAAATGTTATTGTTACTCATATCATCCAAGTGTCTTGAGAGTTGTTGTGGATAGTGACGCTTCGGCCTGTTAGTTTGAGTTAACTATGAAGTTAATCCTTTATTTGTGTTAATCTGTGTTTTTCTTAATGTTGACAGTCTTTTGTGAGGGCTATTGAAATAAATCCTTTCTTATCGCTGTGCAGAGGAGGCAGCCTGACAATACAGATGTTACACTTTGTCTGCGAACACACAGCCGCGTCTTATCATGACTCACAGCCTGCATGTAATGAGGAGCTGCGCAGCATTTGCATCACATTTTACTCAGCGCCGGACTAAAACGGAAAGCAGCAGCACCAGCGGTTGACAAATAAAGGGATCGTGTGGAAAACCAGACAAGGGGAAGGGGGTCACGAGAGAGCCATCCGGGTCGATCCGTACGAGCAGAAATCGGTCACGCACAGTTTGAGCTCATCAGGCAGTCGCTCAAACGAGATAAAGTGCAAACAGACTTCAGCTCGTTAATCTATTTAGTTTCTCCAGTCTCATTTTTGCACCATTCGCCGTTGTCCCTGCTGTTTCTTTTCCACTCGTCACAAGTGGAACGTTGGACCATCTGTCAGTCTTGGATTTAATTAGTATGTTCATTGAAAGCTATATACCTGAAACTGTTTTGACGCGTAGGATTTAAATAAAACTGTTCCAAAGTGTGGATTTGAGTTGTGCATCACGATAGCGAGAAACCAACGAAGATGCTTACTGCACATATCTGCTTAATTTTCTGATTGAATTCCAGATGTTGTAGTTAATGAACAGTAGAAAAGAAGATGCAGAAGTAATTGGCCTTTCTTCAAGAAAAGGTCATTACACCAAGTGTGACAAGCTAATCTGAAAAACACTTTTAATGGGAGCCAGATGATTATGAATTTTGAAGTTTAGGAGTCTTTATTTTAATGATGTAACGTTAAAGTAGTGTCAGAGTTTTTCTAATTTTCAGGTGTAATTAACTGAGTTTTGAATATGTTGGTGCTGAATTTTTAAAGCAATTCTGTGCAATATTTATGTGAGGAGCAAAATTAAAGTTGCTGAAAAATAAATTACTGTTTCTTCTCTTGGTTTGCTAAAATTGTACATCAGAGATTGAAGTTGGTTGGCGTAGTTTAGCTTGACTTTATGTACAGTTTTAAGAAATATTCTGTCAGTGTTAGACTGGAAAATTAGATAAATTATGTCCATATTTAAGCTACTGTAGAACTACTAACACAATACTCTACAATCACTTTAATCACACACTTAAAAACTATATTTCAGAGTTTCAATTTTTTGTTTTTCAGCAGAGAAAAATGTTTCTCATAGGTATGCTGGTTTGGTCCAAAACAGAATCAGAACCACAAGCAATGGAAATCGGGTGTAATAAATTAGTTCACATAAATAAAGCAAATAATTTAGTACAACATGGGAATTGCCAAGTTTCAGGGACATTTACAGTACAGTCTTGTTATACCATGAGAAAATGCAAAGGTTCTTTGTAAATCTGTGAATATGATCCTCTATCATATTCAAACTTTTTGTTTTCCTCCCAACACACTTAATGTCCAATTACAATAAAAAATACTAAACAGATGGACACCAACAGTTGACTAATATGTTGGTTGTAACAAAGTTACAAGAAAGATTTGACCTTCATATTCCAAGTATGAACAATATTCCAACATGCTAACATGCTAATTGTAATTACATTAATATGACTAAAAAAAAAAAGTTATCACAAAGACACCGACAAAAAACAAGATTGTACAACTTAAAATGTATAGCTACAAATTTTTGTGTCAAATTAAGATTATGTGACTTAAATATGCAGTCAGAAGTTTTCTATCCACATGCTTGCATTTTAATTCTCGCAGTAGCCTGTGGCTAACGTGCTAATAGCAAATAGATGGTGTTTTATTTCACTTTTCTGATGAATATTTGGAAGTACACAAGAATATGATATATAATGTTAAATAAAATTCAGTTTTAAGAGATTTTAACATCTGTCTATGCAAACTTATATTGTGAAAGTTTTCCTATCAAGCTAGCACCGCGCTATTGGCTAACGGAAGTCTGTGTCTGTCTACTTCCTTTTCCGCCACGTTTAAAATGATTTATTTATAGTTATAGGGCAGAGCTAGTTGTTTAATCGTAGAGTCCAACCACTTTATTTTTGGCTTCTTAAATTAAATACGTAGATCAAATGTAGTTTTCAAAGTCATCAAAGTTTTTGTACAGTTCCTTTACACCATATTTGTGATGCGTGTACTTTATAAAGTAGCAATCACTCTTCTATTTAAGTGTTTCACATTTGTTGGGTTTGCCTGCAGACAGTATATTTTTCTCAGGTTTATTTTTGGTTAAGACAAAAAAAGTTTTCCTTTTCAATCTGTACATCTCTTTCTCTATGCAGCCTAAAAATATTATTGAACATAATTATTTGACCTTCATGCTGGTTTGCCTTAGATGGTTCAGTCAGATGTATTAGATTAAAATATATATTTTGAAGTGAAAATGGACAAAGGTCTTTTTTTTTATGAACCAGAAGTTATTGCGATAAACGATAATATTGTTGTTTTGAGACGACTTTTAGGTATTATAACAGTAATGGCATAATAATGCAAGAACACATTCTGTTCTACTGAACATTTAATGCCAGAACTGGAAGATATTTTAAATATACAAAATAAATAAAACAACAGAAACATCAAATAAAATTAATTAGGGAGTCTCTGTAAACAAAAATGTCCAAAACACCAAACTGAAGACCAGTTTTGGTAGAAAGAAAATGGAAAACAGGAAAACAATAAATTGTGGTAAAATCATTGAACTTGTTGTAACTTGTTGATTAATTGATTTATTGCAATGTTACTTTCTTGATGTAACCCCATGTTTATTTCCCAGGAACAGTTACAATATATATGTGACGTAATCACCTTCACAGATTAAATAAGTATTGAAATATGTTGCATTCAATGCTTTACGCCTGACTAATTATCAGTGTGATGTCTGTTCAATATCTATCTGTCCCTGGATACTTATTTATCCATTACCTGTCATTTAGATTCTGATTTGCCTTATTGTTTTGTTTCATTTAGAAATGATTTAATGAAATTAGAAACACAAAAGTAAAACCATTTTAACAGACTTCAGAGCAAAAAAGAAAAACCCTCTTAAAGGCAAAACTCAACGTTTTTTTAAATTGTGTTTAAGCCGCTTTAAGAAAATCAGATAGGCTTGTTTCTTTAAGACCCCTCGCTTTTTCCATCAAGCCTGATCATTTCTTTTTGTCTCGTATCTTCTGCTTTCTTTCGTCTGTTCCTGTCTGCTTCCCTCCAGCAAATGAAAAGGCCACATCAAACAATGGATTTAGCTTCTCCCTAAGTAGAGGAGTGGAGGGGAAAGCTGCTGGTAAACGAACGTGAGCCTCAACCAGGTCACTGGGCATTTTTGGTTTTTATGGTTTTATACATCAGAAATTAAGTCTAACTTGGTTTTTATAATTTGTTATCTTTTAAAGCCACTTTTTTTTTATTTTTATTTTTAGAAATGTAATAAATTAAGTGACACCTAAATGTTTGCTGCTCTTTTTTTGAGTAGTTGTGTGATTTTGATTAGGGATGTACTAATAAAAAGAAAAATCCTGTAAAAATATAAATATTTGTTTCACAAAATATTGAAACTTATTACACTTTTGTATTAATTATTCTCTAACTCAAACTTTAAAGTCATGTTCCATAAATTAGACGTATTTTTTTTAAATAACAACCTTTAAGCAGGTATTAAACATACTTTTTTTCATTAAGTGCACATTTCTGTTATGAAATATAGTTTTGTTATTCTAATTTGACTATAAGCAGAAATTATCGTAATTAACAGAAATAAAGACTTTCAGACTTCCACCTGTGTGTAAATAATCTATATAATGTGATTTACTTTGTAATAAAGTTCCTGAAATAAATTTACTTTTCAATAATATCCAAATTTATTGAAAAAGAAGTGAAATATTGTAAAAAGCTACAGATTCAAAAATGCTATATTTATTAAGAAACCATAAAAATGTTTTCCACTTTCCTGTTAATTTAACTTTTTTAACTTTAATTAGAATGCTCAAGTCTTTTAGGTGTCAGATTAAAACTACTTTTTAAATTTAACAACCTTTAAGCAGGTATGAAACATTTTTTTCAGTAAGTGCACATTTCTGTTTTTAAAAATAAATTTGTAAATAATCTGATGGAATAATTTTAAATGTCATGTTCTGAAGCTTAATTAACAGAAATAGAGGCTTTCAAACATCTGGGTGTAATTAATGGATTTTAAGTTTTATTGTGATATTTTTGGGTCTATTGTGATAATGATAAATGTGACTATAAAAACTATTTATACTTTTTTTAATGTACTTTGGCTTTGACTGCAATTCAGATTTTTATCAATAACTGCACACAGTAACTGCATTTAATAATATTTTATATAAAATAATATATAAAGAAACATCGACTTAGAATGTTTTTTATAAATGTCATATTTCATATTAATCAAACATCAACATCAAATTGTTTTCTATTTCCACAGTTATTTGGTCTTTTTCTTGTCAGAAACGTTTCCATTAGTTTTTAGCTTGATGAATTTCACTGGCAGCCAATCAGAAAATGACATTTAGTTCAATTTAACTTTTATTTTATTGAAAAAAAGACTTTGCTTTTTTTTTTCTCATCTTCCTTCCAACTGAGACCCGACTTTGAAAAAACCTTTACAATACAAATAAACTTGATTGATTGATTGATTGATTGAAAAACTGTAAAAAAAGAAATGTTATGGCGATACATTTTGCTGGACTACAAATTGTCCCAGAAGTTATCGCGATACACGATAATATTGTTGTTTTGACACCATTTTCAAAGTAATGGAATGATGATGGCTTAAAAATGCGAGAACACATTTTCAAAGATCAATGAACTTTAAATTGACATTTAACACTGGAGCTGGAAAATATTCTAAATATCCAAAATGAATAAACTAAACAACAAATAAAATGAATTATTAAGTTTCTGCAAGTCAAACTGTCCTTCAAAAAAGGTTAGTAAAGACCAGAGCAACGAACTGAAAAGTTTCATCATCCAGTTTTTGGTAGAAAAACGATAAATCATGAAAATAGAAATTATTGACTTTGTTTTAATTCATTGTGTGATTAAATGATTTATTGATTTTTGCGACAGACCTAACTGTAAAGCGTTTTATTTATTTATTTATTTTTTACATAATTGCTGCACTTTATTTAAAAAAATATTTTTGTATCCTCTGTTTTGCAACTGAAACTACCCAATTTCCACGCATGGAATCAGCATTTCACTCAGCGAATCAGTGAAATGGAAGTAAATGCGTGTCAATCCCATCGCAGTTCGCCCTGCAGCTCGCTTCTTTCTTTCTTTCTGTCTTTGTTTCTTTCTTTCTATCTCTCTTTCTTTCCGGGTAGAATCGAAGAGAAAAGCTCTCCGAGGCGGAGGCAGGAGAAAGGGAGCGCCTTGTTTTCACAAGGAGGCTTTTTGAAGTCGGGCTGAAAGAAATCTGAAGCTGCAATAAATCGACTCGAGACGGCGGTGGAACTGATGCAATGTCAGTCACTTGAAGCTGGAGAAGCAACAGGAGGCAGAAGGAGGAGGAGGTTAGCGGCGAACAGAAGGAGGAAGGAGTGGAGGAGCAGAAGGTGCAGGGCGGAGAGAGTCACAAACGCGCCTGGCTGTTGATTGTGATTTCTGTTCAAACAAGGCTGACAGCTGCCACAAACATCTCCCTGCTTAATATGACACACATTTACTCTCACCTGCGCCGACAGCCTCCCGCTTTATGGCGCCCTGTTATCTTTCTTTCTGCTCCTCGCCCTGATAAGGCCGCTGTGATTGCCCTCCGCTCGCTCTACAGCATGACAGCTCAATCACTTATCAAATCAAGATGTTGCCTCGTCGCTGGTGATGAAATACCAGCCAGATCATCCTCTGTCATTCCTCTGTTTAGCCTCAAATAGATGTAGCTTCTGGAGTCACTGCAAAACGGTGGGTTCAGGTTGCAGTGTCCTTTAGTTTAAATGCAAACATATAAAAGAAAGTTTTTCCACTGGTTTGGTTGAATGTTGAGATCAGGTTTTTTTCTAGTTTTCGGTAGTTGGCATATTTAGAAAAATATGGAGCTAGTTTTGGTGCCCGGATCCCCCAAAAAACAAAGAAATATATTATTCTGTAATAAAGCTCATGAAATACATTTAAACATTTGCCAGCATTACTTGTCATTATCTTATATATTTGTACTCTTCGTTCTAAAAAGTGAACAAAAATTAGCAGGGCTGGATTTAGAAGAACCAGGGGCCAGGGCAGGAGCCAGTTTTGGTGCTTTATCCCCCCACCAAAGAAATGCATAAAAATTATGATAAAGTTCCTGAAATAACTCAAAAAAATTGCCTGCATTACTAGTCGTGATCTGATTTGTGTACTTATTTCTTTATTGGACTGATTGGCAGAACAATCATAGCCCCACAAACAAATACTGCTCTTGAAAAACATTTATAATACACTTATTTAGGACAAATTACTGGAGTTTTTTCCACTAAACTCCATATATGAACTGCATTTAGTCACGTTTTCAAAGTGTACTTATTGGTATTCTTATTTAACAAGTGAAGAAATTTGTAAAAATAGCAATCCTGAACAGTTTGTTTTTTTAAACATCAATTGGAATTTATCATGACAACAATAGATCAATATTCTTAGAGCAAATGCACCACGATAAATAATAAACGATACAATGTTGGTCTCAAAAATATGTGCTGCAGTGTAAGACTGAAACGATTCACCGGATTAATCGTGATGAATCGATTACAGAAATAATCGTCAACTAAAGTTTGTTTCAGTTTTATGTTAATTTCACTGGATGAAATCTGTCACAAAGAACCCAGCAGGTACAAAAAGGTCTACACACTCTGGTAGAAATACCAGATATTTGTAATAAAGATAAGCAATTATCTAACAGGTTGAATTAGGAAATATCCAATTAATTAATAATCGATTACTAAAAGAATCGTTAGTTGCAGCCCTGCTATAAAGTCATACAAAAAAACACCACCACTGCTAAAATCAACCCTTAAGTTTGTAAAACATGCATAGTACAAAATAAAGAATAAAAAATAAAATTGCTTCCCTCTGAGAACTTGTAGCCCTGGGCGATTGCCCCTGTAAGCGCTTTTTAAAGATTGATCAAAGTAGTAAATGCTGCAGAAATGGCAATTTTGAAATAAAATGAAAGAATTGGGAGATTATCCTAAGGTTTCCCAAAGTAGTACTTTGGTTGTTTCCGGTCTTTCCTGTTGATTTTTTTTTTTTCTTTACGTAAATAAAGGAACCTCACCTGCACTCGGTTCAGATCTGCTGATCATTCATGTGGATCAGGAAACTAAAACGAATAAATCAGAACGGATTTCAAACCTCTTGCAAACCTGAACGCCTTCAATTAAAATAAAGAACATTATTCCATCCCAGGAGCCCGTTGTTCTGCTCTAATCTCCGCTCTTTATTCCCTTTTGTGTTTATTAAAAATCTAACTGTTGCCTCCAGTTTGTGGACAGTCTGGTGAAGCTGATAATGACTCAGGGTTAGGGGGAAAGCAGAGGGCTAGTTATGCATGCAGAGGGCGTTCACTCACTACTATATAATTCAGAATGCTTCGCTTTTTCCTCCCCATCCTCCACAGAGAGCAACAATCGCGACATCAAATGCACCCACTCTTTCATGCGCATTCCTGCTGTTTCCCCTCTATTTCTGTCTGTCGGTGTCATCCTCCCTTTTCTCTTTCCACACACACACGCACACACACACACACACACACACACACACACACACACACGCACACACTCTCCTCTACAGCAGCAGTTGCACATTATGGAGTGGTAACCAGGCAGCATCTAATTGCAATAATTGGAAGAATGTACCGAGCGGGCCTGTTTGAACACCTGTTAGCGCTGAATGTCTCTCATGGCTGCAGCTCGTACGCGCCGTGTCACACCATTTGGTGCGCGTGCATGCATTGAGGAAGAGGAGGAGGGGAGGAAGGGTATGTAAATATGACACGCTGGCTGCGCTCCAGCCCCGCGTCTCGCCGCTTCCAGAAGGAGACAGGCGAACAGAAATGAATAAAATGCGTGATGCGTCTTCGCGCCTTTCATGCTGTCACCATTGTTATGAACTCTCCGGCTACCGGAAGTCTCTGCCGCGGGGACAGATGCGCGGAGCTGTCCGCCCGCGCTGGTGCTGAAATCTCCCCAAACGCAACACAGCACCAGGGATACAAATACAGAAACTTATCTACTAGAAGTGAAATTTCAGGTTTTTTAATAGACTAATACTTAATTTTCACCTCTCCTGATACCGATACACTTCTTCTCCTAATTCCTCTGTTTTTAATAGCTCCTCTCTTCAGTCCAGGCAGCAGCGGAGGAGCTCCAGCCAACATGAAGCTGTTGTCATTTTAATCCGTAACGACGCGTTAATTTCCTGTCTAATTTCTGATTCACTTCCTTTTTTTAATAGATGTTCGGAGTTTGATTTGTGAGTGTTTGCTTCTTTAAAATGGAGCTTTGGATGAACCTACCTGTTGATATGAAAGGTCCTGTCCGCGCCGCGTCCTCACCAACATCTAAACCAAAAGAAAAAAACTGTTAAGAACATCGTAATGGGACCAGATTTGTCACGCTGTTGTATCTCCAAACACTCCCCTCGGTGGGTCTCCGTCCGAGCTCACCTGGCTCCGGTCGGTCCGGAGCTCCGTTCCGGGTTGGAGAGCATGGAGAGCCGCGGCGCGTCCTGAGCGCAGAGATCAAGCCTCCGGTGCGCTGCTGGCTGCACCTTTTAAAAGCCTCCGCTGGACCAATAGGAGGTCTGTCAGCGTGATGGGACCTGACGTCACCCTTCCCTCACCTAACAACCCACCTACCCGCCTCCTCCTCCGCTTTTCTTCAACCATATAAGAAAAATGACCACATTGCCTCCTCGGAATTAGAACAAAAAAGCGCTTTTCCCTTCCATTTCTCATAAATCTCGGTTTTCTGTGTGATTTATTCTTTGTAGACCGGAAGCAGGTCAGGATTTGGAGGTGACTCCAGGTGAAAATAACAAAAACAGACTCTGAGTTATCAGCACCAGATGAGTAAAACAGACACAGGTGGACTACAGACATATTCAGACATATTCAGCAGCAGTGTGATGAGTTATCCTCACTTTGGTTCAATATTTGAACTTTTATGACGTTTTCTACAGTGATAATTAAACGCTTTGAACTCTGAAGAAGAAATATAGGTGAGTTTTTTTTTTACTTTAAAAGCTGTTTTAACGTAACATTTGCTTCACTAAACTTACATTCCAGATATCTGAAATTAGTTTCTGGCGAGGCAGGTGAAGTTTATTCTTATAGCGTATTTCAGAAACGAGGCAGTTCAAAATGCTTTATGTCATAAAAACATAATCAATAATCAATTGAGAAACACAAAATAATGTTTGCTATGATCAAAACACATCAAATATACCGATCAGTGTTCCAGTTTTTATGAATCAAAAGCAACTCTAAGCAGTCTAGATTTAAAGGAACTCAGTGTTTCGGCTCTTTTGCAGTTTTCTAGAAGTTTGTTCCAGATTTGTGGTGCAAAGAAGCTGAATTCTGCTTCTATGCACCACATAGATGCAGAGCAGAACCAGAACCAGAAGACCTGAGAGGTCTGGAAGGTTGATACAACAACAGCAGATTAACCTTTTAGGCAGAAGCGTGAAGCCCTGTGACAGTGCACTGTAAAAAGGCAAAATCTTACCAGGCGTTTTTGGTTCAGTTTTTAAAAAATTATTTATAAAAAAGTACTGCTTTTATTGGCAAATTATTTCACTTAATGTCTTGTTATGTGTGGAACAATCAGCCAGTGGTACTAGTTTTTAATTAATATTATAGTAATCAATAATTAACTTAAACAAGTTCTCATATCCTGCTGAATAGTTACGGTACCCGTAAGCTAGTTTTACCTTATTCAAGTGTACTAAGATATTTGCTCTAGAAACTGACCAGAATTACTTGTTAAAATTTTGTGTTTTTGCAGTGTAATCAATGAGACTAAAGACAAACTCTCTTCTTTTTGCAACATTAGTCTTTTAATCCTGGAAATGTGTGCTGACTCTATACTGTTAATTTTTAATAACTTCAGTTTTGTTTCTGGACAAAATCTTTAGATGTTGCTTCAAGTGGTCATTTTGTCAAACAATTGGATTTAAGTTCCATCTGACCTCCAGGGGAATTTGAATGTTTTGTGGTTTTTAACGTTTGTTTTAGAGTAATGGTTTCTTCCTTTCAGAGCGGCGCTTCAGCCATGTTGGACCTGAACTCACTGTGGATGATCAGGATCTCCTGCCTGTTTCAGCCAACATCAGCTTTTTGCTTCTGTTCTGGGGTCGATATTCTAATTATTATTGATTATTTGAGACACACACTATACCGTTTTTAATAAGTGTATAGCATTTTTTATCAAATTGTAAAGCTGCCCTGTATTATAAAGTATTTTATTTTTAATTATTTTTTTTACACCTGGAGAAAACAGTTGCATTCTGAATTTCAAAAATGATTTCTATCAGTATTGAATCTCTCAAATCTGGGAACAGATTTTAGCTTTAATCGTAAATATATAATTTATGCTACTTTTACTGACTAAATATGATAAACTGCTGGATTTAAACACTTTTTTCTGTGATCTGAACCCTGTTGACTCCAGCTCTTCAGATTGAAGCAGCGTTATGTCTAAAAGAAAATCTGAACAAAACAAAAAGAAAGAAAGAACTGATGTTACGTTTGGGTTGAACTCGAACTCGCTCGGCAGATGACAGCTACACATAATCTGTCACTGTGTGGCTCCTCTGACAGAAGCGCTCAAAAGGAGATGCATTTTCAAACACAAATGAGCAATTTGTTAGGCCATTGTGTGCATCATTGTACTTTCTAATTTCCCAGACTCAGAGGCCCATTGTGGGGAAACTCCATTGTGTTGTCGAGTGCTTTTTCTTTTTTCTTTTTCATTTTTTTCTCGGTTGTTGTTGATGTTTTCTGGCCTTTTTTTCCCATGTGTGCAGCTTTTCAGACGCGCTCATAAAGACACTCACAGATGTTTGTGCAGGGTTTGCTTTGGCCTCCTGTCCATGTACAAACCCGGGTCAAGTTTGGTCCCATTAATGGGAGAGCGCAGGAGTGTGACAAAGGACAGCAAACAGCAGCGATGTTTCACTATCTGTGAGCCGAACTGGCCGTGTTTACAGCTGGTTCTGACAGGTCCAGCAGGTTCTATTAGAGGCATGAAAAGAGAAACAGAATGTCTAATGATAAAACCTTAGTTGCTACACTTTATGGGAAAATATTAATTAAAATCGACAAATTAAATCAACCTAATGTGCTTGTATAGCATATTTCAGTAACACGGCATTTAATGAAAACATTAAAACAAACATCATAAACACATAATATTGTCAACAATTGTGAAAACCAATAACAGAAAATCATGAATAAGCATCAACTATGTTGGTCAATGTTCAATTTATTATGGCTCAAACGCAACACTAAACAGGTGAGATCCAGTCCAGATTTAATGAACTCAGTGTTTCAGCTGCTTTACAGTTTTCTGGACGTTTGTTCCAGATTTGTGGTGCATAGAAGCTGAATGCTGCTTCTCCATGTTTGGTTCTGGTTCTGGGGATGCAGACAAGAACCAGAAGACCTGAGAGATCTGGGAGGTTGATACAACAGCAGCAGATCTTTACTGTTTTACACTGATCTTTCAGTGTTTTACTAACTAACAACAGTAGTTTAAAGTCTATTCTCTGAGTGGAAGGACTTTAGAACCGGGTGATGTGCTCTATCTTCCTGGTTTTAGTCAGAACTCCAGCAGCAGCGTTCTGGATCAGTGCAGCTGGAGGATAAATTTTTCAGACAGACTTGTGAAGACGCTGTTGTAGTAATAAATGTGACTAAGATAATGGAAATGTTCTTCAGGTGACTGAAGGCCGACTTTGTAACTGTCTTTATGTGGCTCTGAAGGTTCAGCTCAGAATCCATCACTACTCCCAGATAGAAAAACGCTTTTTGGATTCAAATATCTGATTGGCTCATCTCCATCTGACTTTCATGTTTCTTCAAAAAAAGAAGAAAACTAAAACCCAGTTGAACCCTGTGCTGCGCCGTGTGTTAATAATGAACGAGTTAGTTAACTTACATAAACAATGATGCTGCTAAAATATTTCCCTTTTGCAGCGTCATTATTTGGTATCAGATTTATCCTCAACAATTCAGACTGGAGGAAATTCACAAAGTTACCAGAGGCGTGAAATCCGTAATTTTATCTTCATCTGTTTATTTTTAACAAATAAATATCTCCTCCAAAAGTTGCACTCTGGAAGGAAAATGTTTGCAAAGTGTGCCCATATTTACTGTAATTCACAAAAACTGCAACATTTTTAGTTTCTCTTTCACAGTGCATTGTGTCAAACAAACTAAATCCTGTGAAATATCTGTCCCCCTCCTCGCCTGTGGGGGCGCTGCACCAAGAACTACTGAAGGAAACGACACAAAAACGTCTGAAGAAATCACTGAGCACAACTTCCTTCAGCTCAGAATGAAAACAGAAATGGAGTGGTGTCAGATTTTAGCGGTCTGAAATATTTTTCTTTTGTTTTTGATAGAAGACCAAGCGTCATTTCTTCTGTTAGCGCTGGTTAGCTAGTGTTTGTTTGTTTGTTGTATTTACCCATGATGCCCTGTGGTGTAGTCGACTTCCTGCTTTTGGAGCGCGGTTCAAACACTTGCATTTGAACCGCACCAGAGTTCACTTTTTTGCACATTCCCATCAAGAAACTATGTTAGCTTCTGTTGTTATAAAAATGCTATTTATATCAAATACAACTTAAAACAAAATTTATTTTCTGATTTAAATGCCTTGAAATTGGTGCTCTGTCTCTTTAAAAGCTCCTGGTCTTTCTGAAGCTCCGCCTTCAGGAAGTCATCTCAACATGGCTCCTCTATCAACCCTTTAACAGCGTTTCACCAGCGTTTCACAGAGACGTAGCTCCTATAATGAGCTCAGCAGTTCCACCAGGAGTTTGCTAATTGCTACTAGCTAGTCTGAAGGAGCTGAGTAGGGGAGGAGCTGCACTTTGAAGGCGGGGCTAGGTCCACCCAGGCGTTTAACGCAGCTGAATGGAGATTAAGGATTTCTCAAACATACATGGAAACACTCCAGAAAATAACATTATAATATAGCGTACAGCTTAAAAAAGTAAAATTTACATGATACCGTGCCTTTAAAAATGATATTTTTGACTAAGTGTTTGAACACTCACCTCCTCTAAACCCAAACTCACGGCAGGTTGGGCCTCAAATCCCCTCGTTTGACCACGGAGCCTGATCGTAACCCTAACCCCGGTTAGCCCACGCAGCCTGCAGCCGTCTCATTTCCTGCATGTGCCGCATGCACAAATCCCTGCAGACGGTTTCCTGCTGTCATTAGTCAGCGGTCAGATGAGCGTCCGGTAACGTGAGCGAGGAAAGGCCGAGTCAGCTCGGCAGATGGCCCTATCAGTGCTGGGTAAACCAGCGGCCGGCGCGGCTGTGTTTGGCTTAACGGCCTATAAGTAATTCATTGTGTTCACTGAGAAGGAGCATCTGTCGACCCCCATCGTCCCTTGGAGACGCACATGCACACACACGCAGTTATGCATAGATAAACATACTTACATGAGTGTTTAGTCACATGCACAGAGCGCAGGTAAACTCACACGGAGCGGCTGTCAACCTCATTTGCAGTGGCCAGTGCAGGTGGCTGCAGAATAGGGACAAGTCTTTGTTCCATGTGACCCACTGTGATCAGATAACCTCCACTGATCTCAGTTAATACTTACTAAAACTCATTTACCTGATAACGTGGAGGCAGTTCTGGTTAGAAAAAAAAAAATCATCTCTGCAGCTGCAGCTCAACGCCTGAAATATCCCCTTCCATCAGCTTCTGATGTCTGTTTTATTGAATAAACTGTTGTACGATCACACCTCGCTTTCATCAGCGCTGTAAACAATTTAACTCCTCAACCCAAGCGCTGTTATCATAATGACATGCAAACGCTACTCCTTTTGACACAAACATCAGCTTGGATTGCGTTTCTTTATTCACAAGCATGGCTGATAACAGCCGCAGGCATACAGAGTCATTATAAAGGCGACAAGGATGATTTGCAAATTAAATCTGGTTTGTGGAGTTTTATACTCGGTCTTGTGAGCAAATAATTTGTATTTATATAAGATTTTATGAAACTGGGAGAAGTAGGTGAAACCTAAAAGCTTCCTGAGGTTTTTGGGTCTTTTGGTTTCCACCAAAAAAGGAAAAAATACTGAACTTTTTCACTGCGCTAATCAAAACCAATCAAATTATGTGTCTTTATGCCATCATTCAGTCTTCCTTTGATTTGGGGTGAAGTGCTTTAGATTAGTGGTTTTATGCATATAGCACACTTCCGCTAATATGCTAATGCATTAATAGCAAAGCAAATTTCTTGGGTTAGCGCGTTAGCGTTTTTGCTAACTTCAATTTAATTTACTTGGCTGTTTCATGATCTTTCAGTTGAATAAAGTTTGACACTTTTGTTGAAGTTCTGGTTAAGAAATCAAGTGGTTAGACGTTATTTTCATTCTCTTATTCTGAAGACTTTTCTCAACATTTCTTCTCTTCACATTCTTGTTTTTTTATTTGTTTTTCAAAAAATTTTTATTTCACAACATACAACTGAACGACTGAGGTATGCAGAAGAATGCAACACTTATGAACAAACAGCCAATGGGGTCAAACAAATACATGCAAAAATTCACATATGAGTTGTTTTGAAAGCCTCTTCAAGTTTTAATAAGTAAAATATTACTTACAATAAAAGGACCTATTTTCCAAACCAATGTTATAAATTCCTTAATGAATAATAATTGTCATAACTTTGTATTAGGAAACAAATAAGTAGAAAATTGTGTATTGAGTCACTGAATTGTCATTATTTAAATTATACACTATTTTTATAATCAATTGCAATACAAATAGAGAAAAGAAATAAAAGTACCCTCCTGGAAGTATTTCTTTAGCATGTGAGCAAATGAGTTAACGGTACGGATCGCACTGGGACAGATTGTGGAGTGACACAGTCAACATTGTTGAATTTAGCACTCTAGCATTAGCTTCCGCTAAAGGCCATGTTGGAGTGGCATGTTAGTGTTAATGGTAGTGGAGCTGATGTTTTGATTAGTGCTGGTCACTGATCTGTTCCGGACAAATCAAGTTGAAAATTATATTTTGAACTAACAGGACTGTAAAGTTAGGTACGTACATGCTTAAACAAGGTAACAGTATGAATTGTGCTTCCAAGACAAACCATGCTGACCATGCACAGTCAGCATGGTTTAGCATGAGCTTCCACTAAATGCCATGCTGGAATACCACTTTAGCCTTAGTGGAACTATCATTAATGATTAGTGCTTTGTGGTTAGCATAGCTAACGTTTTAGTTTGCAGTTGCCACCACTGGAAAAGGGCAACATGACCATGGAAATAATAGATGAGAGAAGTGAAAGAAAATGAATATCTCTGCTAAACATCCTAATGTTCCCAATGAGCACGTTTAGCTGAGAAACGTCCAACGTCTTCAACACAAGAGAAGTTTCTGTCGCCTGATCGTCGATCACAGACCTCAGTAACAAAACACAAAATTCAGCTTGGGAGAATTTTAAACAGCAGCTGCTGCCATATAATGCATGACGCGAGGGGGACAGATGGAGGGCGGGATATTATATACTGTAACATGTGCAACACCGCTCGCTTTTCAAAGTTAACGATACAACATGTCAGAGTTACTTTTTTACAAATACCAGTTCCAAATACTGCCAGCGGCTGATGGACGTGTTCTTAAAGCGCGGTTGTTTCCTTCGGCGAGCACTCTGCCAAGGGAATAATAACAGAAAAGTGGCCATCACTCTGCTTTTGAGCTCACACTGTCAAATGGCAGAAATTACAGGGCTGCTTTGCTCTGGCTGCTGAGACTCGGCTGTAATGTGCAGAGCCGCTCAGTCCCCCACCAAGACCATTCGCCCCTCACTGAATTGGGAAAGTGAGAGGGTAGCAAGGCAAGTTCAGCTGACCTCTTTTAAAAAGCCCTTCCTTTAAGCATGGTCTCTTTTACTTTTGGGAAAAATGGCAAAATAATTGTAAATCATTTTTTTTATTTATTTATTTCATGCGCCTCACCTGAGTGGAGCGGAAAGTTTGACCCCGCAGAGAGAAGTGGACCCGAAGTGTGATGGCGCCCTAATGTCTGCTGTTTGTTCTGCACACAAACACAGAAAAACGCCCGTAAATGTCACAGCCTCTGTTTTTATTCCCATTATGTTAAAACGTGGAAACGCATGAAGGGGGTCAGCGGCGCACCGACATGCAGAGACAACGAGGACGAGTGTCCTTTTGACAAAAATATTTTGTTAATTGTGCAATTTCTTGCTCTTTTCATAAATATAGTTCACATTCTTTATAGAAACACTGCAAAAACACAATTTTAGCAAGTATTTTTAGTCAGGTTTCTGGTGCAAATGTCTCACTTGAATTAGAACAAAACTAACTTCTTTAGTAAGATGTAGGAGCTTCTTTTCAGTGGATAATTACTTAATGTTGATGAAAAAGATAAAAAAGTTCACTTATGAAAAAACTGTGAAATAATCTGCCAGTGGAATTGATTAACTTTTTCATCAATATGAAGAAATTATTTACTTAAACTCCAATATCTAGTTGAATAGCTACTTCAACTAGATATAACTAGTCAGTTTTAATTATTTTACATCTACTAAGATATCTGAACAAAAACTAGACCAAATATTCTTGGTAGTGTTTTGCAGAGTACAGTGCTGTGAAAAAGCATTAAAGATTTCTTCTGTTTTTAGCTTATTGCTACACTTAGATATTTTCTATCATTAAATTAATTTAAATGTCACAAAAAAGCTATTTAATTGGAAGAAAATGAAGTGTTATTGATTTTATGACGGAGACCTAAGGGCTTCTTCACACCAGTCCTGTTTAGTCCGCTTTAATCAGACTCCAGTCCGTTTGTCTAGAAAGTCCAGTTAGTTTTGTGAGGTGTGAATGCGTAATCAAACTCCGGTCCATCTACAAAGCTTGGTTTCTGTTCGTAAGAAGTGAACTCTGGTGCGGTTTGAATGTAAATGTGAACGCCAAGCAGACCAGAGACTGCTCCAAAAGCAGGAAGAGGGCATTCTGGGTAAATACAACCGAAACAAATGTGCTAGCCTCACGCTAACGGGAAAAATGGCTTGTAGTTTTCTACCAAAGACAAAAGAAAAATCCTCCAACCGCTTAAATCTGACACTGCTCCTTTTTTGGTCACATTTTGTGAAGGAGGAAGTTGCGCTCAGTGTCTTCTTTTGAGGCTTTTTGTAATTTCCTTAGGTAGTTCTTGGTGCAGCGCCCCAACAGGCGAGGAGAAGAACAGGTTTTCAAAGGGTTTGGTTCATTTGACGCAGTGCAGTGTGAAAGAGAACCTCAGCAGCTGAAAATGTGACCAATGTTGCAACTTTGCTTAAGAAATCAAATCGAATCCACCGAACTATCAGTTGTGAAAACCCCTGATATTTATTCTCAAAAATGCGAGTGGACCAATTTCCAGTCACCTCAACTGGCAACAAGTGTTGTGTTAAGCAAATGTTTTCAGTCTTTAGCCGTTTTTATAAATTAGCGATGGAAAAATATGAAGGCCATACATCATTTTGCGAAATCATAATTCACACACCCAACCACTATGTGCAGACATGCAGAAATGTACACTTTTACGCAAAAAGAACGTTGTGCAGGAAACTACATCAACCAATCGCAAATCAGTTTGTCTTGCCGACTTCTGATCGTTTTACTTGGAGAAATTTTCCCTGATTCTAAACTTTGTCTTGTGATTCTGGTGTCCAGTGCAGATTTATCCTCCAGATCAACATCAAAACCCTGAAGCATCTAATTAAGTACAAACAGGCGCACAATTCAGAAGGAAGTTATGAGATATCCTGCAAATTGTTTCTAATTTAGGTGCAATGGTTTTATATCATTGTTTACTTGTTGAGGTCACTGTGGAGAAAAAGTTTTGTGTATTCATAACTGCATGGTGTAGGTTCTCTGTTCACCGTGAATATGAATACAACAAATTAAATATACTGATATTACAATTAAAAACAACAAAAAGTAAAAACTGATGAACATAAAGGAACAAACTCAGCTGCTTTCCCCCGTCGTCTAACATTATGCCTCGCCAGAATATAATTGATATTGAAAATATTTAATATTTAGCAGGAGGCCTCCATTAAAACAAATCGCACAGACAAAGAAAAACATATATATATTCACAGCTTCCTGAGACTGAGAATTTATTTTAAGCTAAACTAAATAACAGACGCCTGGAGGAACACAGGCGGAGAGAGAAGTTGAAATTAATGATGCTTTGCTGAAAATGCGCAGATGTTTTTTTTTTTCCGTTTTTTAATAAATCAGCAGCAGAATTGGGAAGATGCAGTTTCTGTTCTCCAAAATGATTTTGAAATGTGTTGGATTTACTGGAAAATAGAAGAAATTTCAGGTGAGTTTATTCCAGGGTTGCAGTTTTTCACTCGCAGCGCAGAAAAGCTGATTTATTCTCATTAATGTGTTTTTTATATTACCTATATCTTTATAAACACCCCCACGCAGTCAGCCAGGACACAAAGAGCACATTATTAGACATTATACATCAGCGTGTTTATTGTGTCTAAATTAGATTTGCGTTTGTTTCAATGTGTGAATTTCTTCAGACTTTGACAGAAAGTCAACTTTACCTTATTGGTTGATGTGTGTTTTATTCCAGGAATGGATTGTCTTTCAGGATGTTACAAGACAATAAAGGGAAATTTCAAATTGTAATAATTTATATTTCATGTTTTTTTCAAACTCACTACTATAAATTAGGTTGAAAAAAGGCTACAAATCACATCAGTTATAAGCCCTGTAAAGCTTTTCATAGTGAGTTTTGATGATTACCTTTAAATACTGTAAAATGTCATTTAAAAAAAATGATGTATAGTTATTATTATTGTGTCTATACACTTTCAAAATAAAGTTCTAATTAAATCAGAGGCTAATAAGCACATGTTTGGATTCAAGCATCATTAGTTTATATTTTAATTGAATTCCTTTGTGTCAAACACAATGTAACGTTTATTAAAACTTTATTTTTACGTATTTGTTGAAACTGCACGTTTTTGTACTTCCATCTGAGTCTCTACAGTTTCTAAAAACAGTTGAAGTTAAAAAACGTTTTCCAGCAATAAGTTAATGTTTTGGGGTTTTTTGGTGTCTGAAAACAAGCCGTTTCAAAAACCTTCTGAATGAGTACTGTCCCAGCTGAACCCAGCCCGTTACCCAGCAACCCCAGCTGAGCCCAGCCCGTAACCCAGCAACCCCAGCTGAGCCCAGCCCGTAACCCAGCAACCCCAGCTGAACCCAGCCCGTAACCCAGCAACCCCAGCTGAACCCAGCCCGTAACCCAGCAACCCCAGCTGAACCCAGCCCATTTCCCAGCAACCCCAGCTGAACCCAGCCCGTTTCCCAGCAACCCCAGCTGAGCCCAGCCTGTTACCTAGCAACCCAAATGGAGGTCAAGCTCCAGCACTTGTACAGTTGCACAATTGTGTATTTGTTTGCAGCCATTGTCACGTGTATGAAGTGTAAACGTTGAGTTGGGGGGCGTGGCCAGCAGCAGCTTATTTGCATAAAAGTAACAAGACGCCCTAAAACAGTTCTGATTTAGAGCAAAAAATTTAATCAACATGTTTATTTTTATTATCCTAACTAGGTAAACTTTAAACACCAAATGACATGGTGAATTAGAGGCTATGATCGCTCAGCAGGTCTTGATGCTCAATTCTTATTTCTTGCTGAAATCTGTTTTTTTTTTCCTGTGGTTGTTCATACTACTAATTAAATTAAATCAGACTTCTGTGTAAATGGTTTGCATTGATGTCACACATTATTACTGCCGTACATTTTATGACAGTTATAATGGCTGCTGGATTTGGAGTCGGACCAGGATTGGTGAGGTTGGGATGTGATGCGTTCACAGACACGGACTGATTCCATAATTTTGTATTATTATAATTTTCAGCCATTGTTTACATCCAGATTTACCTCGTCTGGCTTCTTCGGGAGCAGAATGACGATGACGGAAAAGTCGGAAAAATGCAACATGACAGTTCAGACTGCTTTGAAAACTATCAGATATGTATTCAAATTAGATAGCTAGATAAAAGTGCAACAAATAAAACAAAAATTGTGGGTGAAACGATCAGAATTGTGCCGTTTAGTAGCAGTATCATCTGCCTACAACTTAATTAATAAATCTACAATAGATGCATCAGAACAGACCAAAAATAGATTTTTTACTTTACATTTTCATCTCCAGTGAAGATGTAACCTAAAAAATATTGCAGGACAGTCTCCGGACAGAAGAACATTGTACAAATCAGAGACTACACCCTTTCAACCAAAGTGGCTTGTGACTTTTTGGGATTGCATTTATTTGAGGAAATTACTATAATAAAAAATTCCAGTTTCCCTGCTCCAGTCTTGTCCTCTAACTCACTGACCTGCAGAGAAGGACAGGAAATAAAAGCGTACTTTAGAGGTTTCCGGACCTCTTCCGGCTCTGGTCCGTGCACGACTGAAACACAAAAAGCTGCATCTTCCCGTCCCTCTCTGCCCCCCGTGGTTCCTTCTTCCGCCGAGAGGCTGCCGGACCATAATGCATTTGTGATCACAGTAATTTCTCTGTAAAAAGCAGAAATCTTCCACTGTCACAAAAAGACATGAAAAGTTCAGGTGCATACGGATTGGAAAGCTACAGTCTAAAAACGTCCTATTGTGCTCTGAAATTACGCTGGATGGAAAAGTTAAAAGCTTTTGTTAAATGCCAAACAGAACTGTCTGCGATGAAAAGATGGGGGAAGAGAGGAAGTGGTAAAACAATGCGTCTTGATTTGCTTCCCAAGCTTAGAATAACCTTTTCTAAGTGCCTTTTTTCTATATAGGAGCTTCACACTATATTCTTAATGCAAATGCTCTTTTACAACAAATTTTTTTTATAATGATGATAATCACTGCAATTCAGGAGCTTGTTCTATGTTCAACTTCATTATTCACTTTTCCAAAGCACTCTGGCCTTTCTCCTTTAAACTTTTAAAACATGGCCTTCCTGCATTTCTTCCCTCTGAGCCCCTGAAAGGAACTTAAAAGTTCTCCAGCGTCTCCATTTTGCAGAAAAGGGTGCTTGGACCTGAGAGCCTGCAGTCAAGAGCAAAATGCGTTTCACCTGCGAAAGAGGTGTGAACACGGGCAGGAAGAATGGACAGCATGCATGTTGGGTTATGAAAAGCCCTAAAGGAGGAAAATAATACATAAAAAAGCACCTGTGTCTTTTTGAAGAAAGTGCTCAGATACAACTCTGTTCTTAACAAGCTGATGCTAAAAGCTAAGGCGAGCGTCCGGCGTGCCAAGCGGCTTATTAGAGGGACAATAACTGCATGACAACCGCAGGACAATGCATGGTTCTCACCCTGTGCAACACACACACTTACACACACACCTGCACATGTGCATACTGTTGTTGCGCAACACCCCCCCCCTCCTTTCTGTCTCTACTCTCTCACTCTCGTACTTCCTCTTCTGAGAGGGGAGATGTGCTACCAGCTCTCCGTCTAACGGGTACGTTGAGTTTCCTAAATCTGCTGGGATTTACCCTGTCCAGAACTGAAGTAAACTCTGTTTAAGCTGGTTTCGAGAAACGATTCGCCTGGTTATCTGACGGCCTACATCCAGGTGTCCCACCCTTCTTCCCCCTGTGAATTAGCCAGACTGAGCAGCCTACAGCCAACTAGTTTCACAGAGCACACCTGTTAACGGTCGCTCGTTCTCTATTTTACAACTTGCATTTGTTATTGAACCAGGTAGGTTTTAGTAACTCGGGCGAGTCCCAAGGATGAGGTTTTAAATATGGGCTACCAGCAACCTAAAAACATTTTCCACCTCTTCCTCTCCAGAATCAAACATCACAGCTATTTTACAACCATCAAAGAACTTTAAGGTGACTCATTAACTGAATGTCCACAACATCTTTTAGATTTTCTTTATGCTAAATATTTTATTAGTAAGGCATTTTTGCAAGGGTCAGTACAGCTTAATTCAGTAGCAGAAATAATCAAATAAGTAAAATCAATCATCTAGTCTATCTTTCCCTACTGCTGACACTGAGAACTAAAAAAGGAAACCTTTGAGAGAGACGGACGGAGTTTGGTGTTTCGAACCCCAGACCTGGCTTGATGATGAAGAAGGTGTTGCAACAGGAGGAAGACGTTGATCGATGAAGGCCAGGATCTCCGCAGGTCTGATGAGCCTCCTCTCCGCATGGATGCTGAGGTCACACAGGACTTGGTGCTGGCAGGAAAAAAGGCACCAGTTCTTCTTCCTTGTCTTTGTCTTCATCTTTGTCTTTGGGGTCTGAACCCAGCCGATGAGAGAAGTGTGATTCGAAGCCACAGATTGTGGGCCAGACGGGTTGGTCTCCATGTGCAGGACAGTCTCCGGCTCCGTGGCCCCGGCTCTTCTTCAGCTGCAGAGTTCTTTGTCCATCTCGATCTTGGCTCGAAGCTGCCCGGAGGATCCAACGAATGGTTCCTCTTTTGCACCCACCTTATATAGGGTTCATCTGTCTGCTTAGACAGATGATCTCATATCCGTCACTGTCTTAAGAGACATCATGTCATGATGTCTGTGCCAATGTCTCAGGGCTGCTCAACCTCCTGTTTCCATATAAGGTGCTGATCATCTCTGCTCTCCTGTTAGTTCCCCTTTTTCCCTTCCTGTCACCTTTCACCTACCATCTACCTCCAACATATCAGTGATGTTTAATTGCAGTTTTACAACCTTTTACACCATTTCAAGTTCAATGTCAAAATCACATTTATATCACATTTATTTTCTTTAGCTTCTCTGATTTAGCATTCATTTATAATTTTATAACCATAACTTATATCACATTTATTTTCTTTAGCTTCTCTGATTTAGCATTCATTTATGATTTTATAACCATAACTTATTAGTTACTCTTATTATGATCTTAATGTGAGTTATTACAGATGTTTTTCTGAAATGAAACCAAGAATAATCTATTATTCTAATTATTTGATACCAAAGTTACATTTGCTTGTTTTTCTTATAAGTGTTCTCACAAATATAAGTGTAAGTATTATTACAAGTAAATCAATATTAATATAAGTATTTTACTTTGAATCTTATCAAATTACTCAAAATGTTTAGATTTAATTTTTTAAAACTTTCATGCTTTAAAATAGTCTCAGCTATTTTTATAAATCTGCAGGCTGGAAACTTCCTCTTTTTCCAGGAAACCTGCTTTTCCTGTTTAATGACTCTCTCTGACTGACTATGATTTTTTATGATTAGATAGAAAAAAGTAGAATTAAAGCAAAGTTTGCATGAGACAAAAACAACACACACAACTAGATTTATTTTATTGACACTTAAGTCTACTGTTGGGCCTTGATATCACTTAAGTGATTCATTTTAAAGATAACTTTATTTATTATTACTGTTAAACTAAAATCTCCAGCATGGGGAAGTGGGATGAGCTCGGATTTTCTTGACAGACCACCTGCGCGCATGTGCACGCCTGAATGCAAGCATGGAGACTCGCTCGTCCACGTGTTGAGGCGAAGGTTTAATCAACTGCAGATGAAAAGGAAAATGCCATTAGATTTTTAAAGTGGATAATTTCACATTCTTCTCTTCTTTCATTCCTTCATTTTTCTTTTCGAGCTCGCCTTTTATGCCCGATACATGTGCTTTTATGGAAAATTGCAACATTTAATCGAGACTCTTCGGTCAGAGATAATTGCGCTAAGAACCATTAGGGCCTGTCCAAAACCGATTAACTTTTTCCTGTTTTTTTGTCTCCTTTCTTTTTGCTGAGATGTTCCCTGCCTGTGAGAACATGCTCCACAGAAAGAGGATAATCGTAATTTAATTATCTGCCATTATGGGGAGCAAAACGCATGTCGCCTCCGGGTCGCATATGCTGCATGGTGTTATAAACAAATCAGTTAAATAAATTACGCTAAACAAACCAGCCTGTCATATACACTCCAGGTACTGCAGCCAAAGGTCTGTTGTTTATTTCTGATTTTTTCCTTTTTTCTTTTTCTGCCAATTTTACTCAAAGCAATTATAATCATATTGAAAGTTTTCTGGGGCACTCGTGCTCCTCACCTGCTAACCTCCACGCCCCCCCACCTGATCAGTAAATTGGCATCTCAGTGAGATCAGCAGGTGTAAATTTGCCCTACATTTTATTTCTCTCGCTTTTGGCCACAATGAGGTTTTTCCTGAAGCTTGAATCTCATTAATGTTCAGTGCACTGTGATCCCCAGAGATTCATAATTCACTAGTTGCTCTTATTTTTACATTAAATATATGTAAAATATATTGGAATTTCAACACAAAATTCAATTTGGATTAATTTACATGGAAGGTAAAACGTCAAATGAAGTTGGGAGCATGGAGCGTTTTAATATCAGAACACATAACAGTCAGATGCTGAACGCATGTTTTCCACCTGATAAGATTTGGTTCAGATGGGAACCAAAATTTCAACATTTGTTATATTTTCAGCAGCTGTGGTTCTCTTTCTCACTGCACCGACTCAAAGAAACCAAACCCTTTGAGCAAACTGTTCCTGTCCTTACCTGTGGGGGCGCTGCACCAAGCTCTACTGAAGGAAACAACATGACAACCTCTGAAGAAGGCACTGAGCGCAATCTCTTGCTTCACGAAGTGTACATAAAAATGGAGTGATATTGGATTTTAGCGGTCCATGAGCCATTTGTCCTGCTAGCACTAGCTACACATGTTTGTTTGGTTGTATTTACCCAGAATGCCGGGCTCCTTAGCTACTTCCAGCTTTTGGAGTGTTTAGTTTGAAGCTAAATACTTCAAACTAAGCTGAATCTGACTTAGCAAGATTCAGCTTAGTAAATACATAGTTTGAAGCTAAATATTTAATATGTTAACTAAATATGTCGCTTCCTAAGTAAATATTTAGTTTCAATGTAAGTATTTAGCTCGGAGTTAAATATTTAGTTAACTAAATATTACAAAACAAAGTGAAATGATTTTCACTGTCACAACAATCATTTTTCTCAAAGTAAGGGTGTTCTAGCTCCATTAGCATTTCCAGTAGCAATAGCTCGTTAGCTGCTTGTCTTTGATGTTCCTCCCAGCGTCTGTCCGGTTCAGCAATAGCTGGGCTGAGTCCGGTCGGATCGGTGATGTCAGTACCGCAGGCAGTACAAATGTTCTGGAGAAATGCCCGGGTCCAGATCCGGCTCTCCCACTGCGCTGTCCTTTCTTTCATGTGGGAAATTATCCAGATTTGCCTCAATTTTTATTTTTATAATAGTGACACAGTGTGGCATTATCTAAAATTACACCAGTCAACCTAAACAGCTACTCTAAAGTTAGTCTTCCTGTGTTTACCCTGTAGATTCCAGAACAGAATGGACCATTATGTGTCATCAACCCACCGGTGAAAAAATGGCGACCTCCATGGCTGAAAAATAGAGCAAAAGTTGCACATTTTTGAAGTAATTATGAGTTTTGGCAAACCACAAATAGCTATTTTTAGGTTATAGGAAAATTGCAACATGTTTAGGCCAACATGTTCAACTAATCCTGGATCCTTTTAACAAAAAATGGTTGCAAATATATATTTTTAAATTTTCTCTTTACTCTTTTTCCACCCTCTAAAGCTTACATTATTATACTTTAATTCCGTACGCTAGGAGTGCTTTAAAATCAAGCTTTTTGTTTGTGCCCACAATTTTGGCTAATAAACCTGACTGAGTTTGAATTCACTTTCGATGATAAACTGTAATACCACTTTCTGTCTGTAGCCTAGGTGGTGGCGCTGTGACCCGGAGTCGTCTTCTTCGTTTCCTGTCCGCTTCCTTAACAACAAACGGAGCCGAAACTCCAGATTCTCTCGGACTCTGGAGAAATATGGTTCATTAGCGTTACATTTGCACCTAGTTTTGGATTTTATGAGATAAATGACCCCTGATGTCTCAGTTTAAGCGGAGTGAGATGCCGAAGATCTTGAAATTGACTCATTAACGGTAAGCTTTTGTCGAAGTTAAGCCTCATATTCTGCTAAAATTCATGAACTTGGAGGAACAGACAGCAAGTCAGTTCACTCAGGCAGGTATTAGATTGTAAATTAATTTGTATTTATTGTCAAATTAGAGAAGTATTATGTTTATGCTGAGTGTTTAGGGGTAATATTTAGCTAATGAATTACAAAGAGGAGCTGCAGCCCTTCACATTTAGCCAACTTTGTTTCTTTTAGCTCATGAAAGATGTTTCTATTTCCTTGTTTTCATCTGTTTTAGCCTGAAAGGCCTTTAATAAAGTAGTTTTTATTGCACCATTTGGTCTAAAACATGTATTTATATTCTGAGTTTCATTAATTTAATCAAAGACGTTCTGCTGTTGATGGAAGAGTCACATATTTGTTTTATTCATTGCTATTAGCTTCACTCTGTCTCTGTATGTTTTGACTGCTTTTATTTTATATTTCTCTTGTTTGTTTTTTTAGTTGTGTTTCAGATATTTGAAGACAACATAAAAAATCTTTGCTTCCTGACATTAAATCAGACAAGGGTTTGGTTTTATTTTATAATACCAAAATAATGACAGAAATAATTCTTTTATTGTTTTTTTTAAACTTAATTTACATTTTCTCAGTATTTAGTAGAAACTCCTTTGAAAGTGTGACTCACCAGAGTTTACTGACATTTTAGCTACAAAATGTCAGATTAATATCTGTATCAGTCCCAATATTGAAAACATTCTTGATCAGGTAAAAGTGACAATGTTCCCCATCCATAAGGGAAGATCTATTCAGTCTAATTCTATACTTTGAGCTCTGAGCAACATCATGTTTTATTATTTATTTTACATTATATTTAGAATCCCTAATTGCACTTTCTGAACCATTTGAAAGAAGGTTTGTTACAGTTTATGTTTTACCAAGGTATTCAATCTATTGTTCTTTTGTTAGTTTCTTTATTATTTATTTTACATTAGCTGTTATTCTCCTAATTGCCCTGACTGAATAAATTAAAATTGTCTTACATCTTTAACCAAGCTTGTGATGCTTTTGGTGTATTTAAATGTGCTGTATTAGTGCAGCAATATCAAATAAATTTGTAATTCAGTGCAGTTATGTCTGGGTTTTAAAAAAGAAACATTTTTAGAACTGTTTTTCTGTATCGGATTGGTATTGGCCAATGCTAAACCTCAGATGCTGGTATCGGACATGAAAAAAGTGGATCGGTTCATACCTAATTTTGTCTCATTACTTACAGAACTGGTGTAACTGGGTCAGATTTGTTGGCCTCCTTCGTAGCAGCGTCACGGGCTCTTATTGTTCCTCTTCTGTCCTTCCACAGCAGACGGGACAATGCTAACTCATTTTTCTTAACTCATCACCCGTCTAACGTAGCGACGATTGAAACGGTCCTGTGATTGCCACCATGGAAGAGGATGTCCTGACCCTGAAGCCCAGGCGGATCCAGAACCAGAACGTCGTCCACCGCCTGGAGAAGCGAAGGGTCTGCTCTGGTCGACCCGGGGCCCATTGGTACCGGGTTCGCTGCTTTCACCAGAACCTGTTCCCAAACTTCACCGTGGTGAACGTGGAGAAACCGCCCTGCTTCCTCAGGAAGTTCTCGCCGGATGGACGCTACTTCATCGCCTTCTCCTCGGACCAGACGTCGCTGGAAGTAAGAGGAGAATCCTGAATCGTTTCAACCATTTTAGCTTTAATTTGTTGTGACATTTTGTCTAGTTCAGTTCATTTTAATTAGTTTTTAGAGGGTATTTGTTAGCTTTTATTAGTTAAGTATTGCATTGTGATTATGCATGTACCAGTTGCATAATAAGTAGGCCTGTCATTATAACAATTTTTGCTGGATGATAAATTATCCCAGGAATTATTTTGATAAACTATAATATTGCTATTCTGAGGCCATTTCACTTATAAAAGACATTTAAAGGATTCGAGGATTTTATTTGTTGTTGTACTCCTGCAACATAAACTTGTTGGCACTCAAAAAAGACAAAACAGCTATGAATAAAATCAAGTTAATAAAATAAATGTCATAATTGTCGAGTATACAGTTATAAATATAATAAATATGTATATTTTTCCCAATGTTATAAGTAAATTAATCTTCCAGTGGAACTAGTGATTTTTTAAAACAATATTAAGGATTATTGACTTAGAACAAGTTCCTATATCTTGCTGAAATGTTACTTCTAAGTTAGTTTTGTCTTATTTCAAGTGTGATAAGATATTTGCACTAGAAACTAGAACAAAGATACTTGGTAAAATTGTATGTTTTTGCAATGTATAAACACAAAAACGAAGGCTGTTACGTCTATAATTTCAGTATTTTTTAGCTAGTTTTACCTCTGAGCTGAATTTGGCTTCTATTCTCTTTCAGATTTATGAATACCAAGGCTGCCAGGCAGCTCAGGACCTGCTGAGAGGCCAGGAAGGAGAGACTCTGTCCACCGCCAACGACCAGTGCTCCCTCAACATCCGCAGCCGCCTCTTCCAGCGCTTCTTCTCGCTGCTCCACGTCACCAACGTGGCTTCGAATGGAGAGCACCTGAACCGCGAGTGCAGCCTCTTCACTGACGACTGCAGATATGTCATCGTCGGCTCCGCCGTCTACGTCCCAGACGATCCGCCGCCGTACTTCTTCGAGGTAATGAGGTTTGGTTTGAGCGAAAAGCAGCCGAGTTCAGAGGTTTTATTTTTAGCTCACGTTCCACCAGGTGTATCGCAACAACGAGTCTGTGACTCCCAACCCGCGGTCTCCGCTGGAGGATTACTCCCTGCACATCATTGACCTGCACACCGGCAGGTTGTGCGACACCAGGTCCTTCAAGTGTGATAAGATCATCCTGTCTCACAACCAGGGCCTCTACCTCTACAGGAACATCCTGGCTGTGCTCTCGGTCCAACAGCAGACCATCCACGTCTTTCAGGTGAGCAGGTCGTCCCCTAAGGGGTTAAATCCTTCACTGGGGAATCGGCAACATTGTTCAGATGATTTAGGCAGCAGGGCAACTAAACTGGGCTAATTATTCTGGTTTGTTTAGGTGGAAAATGTGTCATTTAGAATAGGCAAAGTGAACTGAAACAAACAAAAAATCTAAAAAGTGCATTTAAATTCCTAGATGATCTGCAAAGTATTTCAGATATTTTAGAAAGTGGTGCAGCTTATCTGGACTCATTTTTCTGATTTATTTAGCTGAGAAATGGGTTGTTTAAAAAACGTTGTGAACTGAAGCCAAAAAATCTGAAAAGTGCGGCATGCATTTAAGTTCCTTGATGATTTGCAAAGTTTTTCAGATCGTTTAGGCAGCAGTGCAGCTTATCTGGACTTATCCTTCTGGTTTGTTGTCTGAGAAATCAGTCATTGAAAACAAACATTGTGATGCGAAACAAAAGAAATCTGAAAAATGCAGCATGCATTTAACTTCACCCCATTTATTAATATTACCCTGAATTAAAACCAGTTCAGCTTTGTTTCCTAATGTCGTCTCAGTAGTAAACGTCTTTGTGTTTAATGTTCTCTGAGTATTAATCCAGATATTCTCTGAAGGCCTGAGGTTCTTTAGAGAACAACCAGAATCATGGAGACCAAGAGAAATATTTACTTATGTACTCCAGACTCCCCCTAGTGGTCTGGGGTAAAAAGACATAAAGTATGATGCACCTTTTCTTTAATTCCTCCACGTTTCTTCTGGATAGCCTGTCTTTACTGAGTGTCTAGTCCTATGTGATTTAATGGTCGACTCCCCCTAGTGGCCTGGAGGGCTTTGAGTTGTTGGAGCATTTGATATTTGCTGTTGTTTTTCTGTATTTTCCCTTTTACTTCAATTTTCTGCCTTTACAGCATTTTTCTTTGGCAGTGTTTTTCTGGTGCGTTTGTTTTTTGTGTGTGTTTTGGAGTTTGCAGTATGTTCACACCTGCTGGTCACCATTAAAGAGTAAAACAGCAGCAAAGCTACAATAGAACTGCTGATAAAGAAAAGATCCAGATATTGAAAACTGATGCAGCGACCCAGTCAGTCCAGACCTCAAGTAACTGAAATGGTGTTGCATTACGAGTGATGGATGGAAGAATGTCGTCCAGTTTTATTAAAAATCTGTTTTTGTTTAGTTTTTTTTACACAAAACATTTAATGTTTTTGTAGATATTTAAACACACGTTCACCTGCTGCCTTCTGTCTCTTCTTCTGTCCTCAGGTGACACCTGACGGGACGTTTCTGGACGTGAGGACAATCGGGCGCTTCTGTTACGAGGACGACCTGCTGACGCTGTCGGCGGTTTACGCAGAAGCTCAGGCGGAGAGCCAGACTGGCTTCCCACGCCTCTACACAGACAAAACCATCAACTCCCTGAAGCACAGGCTGCTGGTGTACCTGTGGCGGCGAGCCGAGCAGGACGGCAGCGCCACCGCCAAGAGGAGGTGACAACGCCGATTCACAAAGCTCCCGTTCTTAGTTGATTTTTTTTAGTTGAATGTGTCTGAGGCTTGTTAGGTTCTGACCCGAGTTGTTCCGTCAGGTTTTTCCAGTTCTTCGATCAGCTCAGGCGGCTCCGGATGTGGAAGATGCAGCTGCTGGACGAGCATCACCTCTTCATCAAATACACCAGCGAAGACGTGGTGACGCTCAGAGTCACCGACCCGTCGCAGGTATGCATTCCTCCCCCGCCGCTCTTTGTCACGCTGCCCCGGTTTCCTCGGATGAGGAGAATTTCCCCCGTCGGGTTTCCAAGGAAACGATTGTCCAACGGATTCTGCTCAGTCCTGAGCTTCACTTGTCGCAGGAACAGAAGGATTTAATTAATCCACAGTTCATTTAAGTGGAGTCTGAGCAGATAAAGATGGTTTATTTAGAATATAGATTTTTCCAAACACACACAGTGACTTGAAAACTAGTTATACTAAAGTGTCCTAGTCAAATCCTCTAAAAAAACAAATGGAGAAATTTAATCAAACCTTCTCACTTTGTTTTCAACTGTTTTTTTTTGTTTTTTTTGATTGATTGGTTGAGTACATGACTGGATGGA
This sequence comes from Xiphophorus couchianus, assembly GCF_001444195.1. Lineage (NCBI taxonomy): Eukaryota > Metazoa > Chordata > Actinopteri > Cyprinodontiformes > Poeciliidae > Xiphophorus > Xiphophorus couchianus. The sequence goes on from NC_040229.1 coordinate 6,779,616, forward strand.
TGAGTAGATGGATGGATGGTTGGATGGATGGATTTCTCTAACAGAAAGTCTTTCTTCTTCTTATCTTTCTCTCTGAGCCTTTTGCGCTGCGTTAACCTTTGACCCCTGGTCTCCCTACCAGCCGTCGTTCTTTGTGGTGTACAACATGGTGTCCACGGAGGTTCTGGCCGTGTTCGAGAACACGTCGGACCAGCTGCTGGAGCTGTTTGAGAACTTCTGTGACCTGTTCAGGAACGCCACGCTGCACAGCCAGGCCGTCCAGTTCCCCTGCTCCGCTTCCTCCAACAACTACGCCCGCCAGGTCCAGAGAAGGTACCGCTCCGCCGCCGCTCTGCCGCCGTGGCCTGAACGGACAGGATGTCACAGACAGACGTTAGGACGAGGTAGAGACGCCCGGGGGAGTTAAGAGCAGAAACAGGAAGGAGATTCAGGCCGTTAACCTGGTCAGCTAAACTGGGATCTGATTGAATTTCACCCATTCTGGTGACAAAACCCTTTATGGGAGGAAAAGCTTTGTTTGATCTTGAAGGGATTTATTATGATTAAAAAGTCACATTTTACACGTCGAATTTACATAATACTGCCTCTTTAAGAAACCAAAAACACCCAGTCGTTTCTGTTTTTTTGCAATAAGTTGATGTATTTTGATGTATGCAGAACGAGCCGTTTCAAAAGCCAACAGAATGTAATGTCACAAATCAGCAGGAACTGCCTCGTTACCTAGCAGCCACAGCAAAGCCCGTCACCTAGCAACCCAAATGGAGCCAGTCCATTTGGTTAGTTGGTTTGGTCGCCGTACAATGGCTGCTGGAAAAGACAAGAGTTTTGTTGTTGACTTACCATCCAGATACCATTTGCTGCATTATTGTTGGTTGTGCAGGAGGCTCCACTTCTGCTTTTCAAAGATGTACGGTCGTATTGTTCTGCATCTGTTTGCAGTGATTATCGTGTGTGAGTGGAAATGTTGGGCTGGGGGCATGGCCAGCAGCAACTTATTTGGATTTAAAGAGACAGAGTCCCTAAAACACTGAAAATAGGCAGAACTGATCAGACTGAAATCTCATTGTCTAAAAATTATTTTTAATGAACGTGTTTTGAACAGGATATAATCTGTCCTAATCTGTTCAAGGAAGCATAATGGGTCACCTTTAGAGTGAAAAACGAAGCAGAAGAAAGTGCAACTGTAGTATTTTTCCCTGTTTTTCCTCCCCAGATTCAAAGACACCATAGTGAACGCCAAATATGGCGGCCACACGGAGGCGGTGCGGCGGCTGCTCGGTCAGCTGCCCATCAGCGCCCAGTCGTACAGCAGCAGCCCTTACCTAGACCTGTCGCTCTTCAGCTATGACGACAAGTGGGTGTCAGTGATGGAGAGGCCCAAGACCTGCGGAGACCACCCCATCAGGTAGCCACTCCAATCAGGGCGCGCACACCTCCGGATGGCGCAGCCCTGCAGTCAGGCTAATGGGGTTTACATAGAGATGACTTGAACTGGAACAGCTTCTAGGGTTTTAATTGGCATTTAAAATCATCATGGAGGTTTGCTATCACCTTTTGCTTCTTATCGTTTCCTCAGCTGAAAGTGCAAAGATGCAGCTTTGCTCCTTTCAAGTTAACATCCATCCTTCTGCTGTTTGTTTCCACGTCTTTCATTCATCAAACGACTCTATTGTTTATTAATATACAAGTAAAAAACATAAATATAAATAATAGACTGAAATAATAAAAATAAATCTACAAAAATGGTAATAAAACTATTTAATTTATATATATATACATATACAGTATATGTATATAATATATACACAAGCTAATGAAACAATTGATTTAAAAAATAAAATAAAGAAACAGCTTTAAATAGAAACATAGAAAACAATTAAAAATGTATCAGATTAAAAGTAAAAAAATATTGAAATACTGTTAAAATTTACAATGCTGTAAAAATAACATTTTAAAAACTCAAATACTGTATATATATAGAGTATTATATACTGTAATACTATATATATATATATATATATATATATATATATATATATAGTGAGTATTATATATTGTAATACTACAGTGTATATATATATATATATATATGAAAAAATAAAATCTATTAAATAAAAAAAATTATAACAAATTTGATAATGTATAAATACTGTTTGTTTTTTTTTCATTTAAGGAAAATTAATGAAAATAAATGAATATGAATAAATATAAAGACATGGTCAGATGCAGCAGTTTAACGGAGCCGCTCTGCCTCTGCAGGTTTTACGCCCGCGACGCCGGCCTGCTGAAGTTTAAGATCCAGGCGGGCCTTCTGGGTCGACCCGTTAACCACGCCGTGCGGCGCCTCGTCGCCTTCACCTTCCATCCCTTCGAACCGTTCGCCATCTCCGTTCAGCGGACCAACGCGGAGTACGTGGTCAACTTTCACATGAGACACGTCTCCGCGTGACGGAGGAGAGTCGTCCTCCGCTCCTCACTCAGGGATCCTGGACATTTCTACTTGCAAACGTCCAGACTCGAGTTTTCTCTGGATTTTAAAGACTAGATATAAAAACTCAGAGATGTTCTCACAGCTGGATTTCAATATCAAACCAAAAAAGAAAAACAGGCAGATGGATGGATGATTAATGAAACTTTTACAGTTGGATAAGGAACATGAATTTTTTTTCTCCAGACTTTAAAATACTTCCATACTTTTAGGAAGTAAGATTAGGATCCCTCTTTCCTTCTCTGCTTCCTGTTTTTTCTTTCTCATTCCCTGGTTCTTTTAATTTTTTATTGTTTTACTTTTTAATGTTTAACTCTACATATCCTACAGCTAATAAAATTCATTTGATTTTTAAGTTTTATCACCAAGGAGGTTTGACTTTTTCTTCTCTCTAAAGAATGCTAAGAAATGTTCACTTGTATTGGAGAACTGGAAGATAAATCTGTTTAGTTTGAGTTTTTTCCCGTCTAGCTTACGTTGTAAAAGCCACACACACAAAGTTACACTGTCAAGAATTAACAGCAATATTTTTTGTTGTTTAGTCTGCATAATGAGAAAAAGAGGTTTAATTTTTCAGTCATGTTTTCACCTGTTTTAAAGGTCACAGTTTCAAAGCTGAATATTTTGTTTGCTAAAAAAACTATTTAAAACCAAATATTTGGATCTACACTAAATATTTGGTTTGAAGCTAATGTTTAGCATGCTAACTAAATATTTATTTGGAGCTTGGCAGTTGTTAGCGTAATATTTTTCTAGTAAATTAAATGTTTAGTTTGTAAACTAAATATCTCACTTGCAAGCTAAATACTTAGCGTCAAACCTAAATGTTTAGCTTGATAAATAAGTATTTAGTTTGAGTCTGTACTGTTTATGAACAGATTTATAACATGGTGAAAATGACATTTTTTCACTTGTAACAGACTAAATAACTAAAATTATTGCTGTTAATTTTCAATCAAGTTTATTTGTTTAGCACATTTCAACCAGTAACAGATGTTACATTTTGTCAAGTACCAAAGAAAAACAAAACATCTAACAATAAAGCCTTACGCACAAACCTAACTGCTGAACTTTATGGAAAAATATTAATTAAAATCTTCCAATAAGATTAAGATAATTTAATCAAGTTTATTTGTGCAGCATATTTCAGCAACGAAGCAGTTCGAAGTGCTTTACTCTGTGAAAACATTCAAAAACAAAAACACCATAAGCACATCAAATTGTCAATAACTGAAAACCAGTAACAAAAAATCATTGCTACACATCAAAATGTTTATCAATGTTTCATTTATTATGTTTTAAAAGCAACTCTAACCAGGTGGGTTTAGTCTAGATGTAAAGGAACTCGGTGTTTCTGCTGTTTTTCAGTTTTCTGGAAGTTTGTTCCAGATTTGTGGTGCGTAGAAGCTGAATGCTGCTTCTCCATGTTTGGTTCTGGTTCTGGGGATGCAGAGCAGAACCAGAAGACCTGAGAGGTTCTGGAAGGTTGACCCAACAACAGCAGATCTTTAATGTATTTTGTTGATTTATAAACTAACAGAAATATTTTTGAATGTGTATCTTTCCGAACCGCGCTCATACACACACGGAGAGCTAAAAATCTATTTCAGGTGTCGCCGGCTGTGACCCTGACGCTGCTTCCTGCCGTCTGTTCGGCAGCGTCTGGGATCAGAACTTCTGTTCTTTACTACATCCATCTGTTCTCCACCTGCTTAGCTCAAATGTATCATTAATCACACGCCGGCACGGACAGAAATCTGCAAGTATGCAAATGGTCGCAGCAGCAACAGCAGAGACCCTGGAGCTGTGCAGACATGTATGACAAACACACGAGGGCCTGAGAGGTGCAGCCGTCCGGCCAGCTGCAGAGGTGGAAAGCAGGTGCGGAGGGGATTAAGTGTTCTGCTGCCTCTGGTTACACAGAACAGCCGATTCACGTTTGTGTGTCCCACTGATTGAAGCGAAGCGTTTACTGCAGAGTAAATGCAGATGAAGGACTAAAAGAGGCCATGTTATGTCATTACAGTGTGTTTGTGTGACAACAAGCTGTGATAATCAACTAATTATGGGAAACTCGCATGGCGGGAGGACACAAAGCAAACAGGTCACATATAAGAGATGCAGGAGCGCCAGAAACTGGAATCTTCTCATTGAAAATCATTTGCTTTCCGATTCAAAAATAATTTATTGATCCCAAAGGGAAAGTAAATGTTGTAACTCATTAATTCAAATTGTTCAAAGAGTTATTGTAGATGCTGATGGCTGTTGGCAGGAACAATGTCTCATAGCAGTCTGTGTTACAGTGAGTTTGAAGACGCCTCTGACTGAAGACACTCTGTTTTCCCAACACAGTCCCATGAAAAGGATGATCAGGGTCGTCCATAATTTTCTTCACTTTATGCATCGTCATCTGTTAAGACTTCAGAGGTTCTTTACAGAAAAATCTGCATCATTTACACTGTAAAAAATGAAGTTGTCATGTTCTGTGTTTTCTGTGTGTTAATTTCGAGTTTTCCTGTGTATCTGTGTTGTCCTGTCTCTTCTTGATTAGTTCCCAGGTATTTCTTGTTCCCTGATTACCCCCAGTGTATTTAGTGTCACGTGTGTGTCTGCTCTTTGTCAGGTCCTCGTCTAATGTGCGTTCTGTCCTCCGTGTTATCCAGTCATTTTAACGTTTGCTACCGGCGTCGAGCCCTGGTTTCCGCTCGGCCGTGCGGCCCGTTGCTGGACTGTGTGTTTCGTTATTAAAATCTACTATTCATCTTACCTGGGTCTGCTGCGTCTGCCTCACCACCTCTCACCACCAATTCATGACAGAAGTATATCCATCCATCCATGTTCTGTTCACCCTTGTCCCTAATGGGGTCGGGAGGGTTGCTGGTGCCCATCTCCAGCTACGTTCCGGGCGAGAGGCGGGGTTCGCCCTGGACAGGTCGCCAGTCTGTCGCAGGGCAAGACAGAAGTATATTTTACAGTAAAATGTGGTTGGCAAAACTTTTTTCCTTTTATTGTTAGATGGCATCATCATTGTTGATTTTGCAATTCAAATTGCTACTGGAGTCAATGTTTTACTGTAAAAAGGTTTTAACTTAAGGAAAATAATATTTTTTTCTAAAATCAACATAAAAACAACCTATAAAATGAATGTACAAGTGTAAAATATACAAGCAACTGTTTTCACCAGTTAATCAACAGCTTTAAATTCTCAATAGTTAACAATTTTACTGTATATTACTATTGAAAATACAGATTTTATTTTACAGTGTACTAACTTGCATTAGTTTAGGGAGGCTGATCATCCACTGGATAAATATTTATTTTGAAGCTAAATTATTTCTAAGCCAAATATTTAGCTTTGTAAATTGGTTTACCCTGCTAAATATACATTTAGTTTATACCTATAGTTTGTAAGCAGATTATTTAGCTAACTAAATAGTTTAGTTTGTAAACTAATTGTTTAGCCTACTAAATACATATTTAGACTTAAATTGAATATTTAGTTAGTTAGCAAAACAGTTAGCTTGCTAAGAGAATATTTAGCTAGCAAGTAAAATCTTTAACTTCTTATCTAAATGTTTACTCTCTAAACTAAATATTTAGATTTGAACTAAATAGTTTGTAATCAAATTATTTAGCTAAATGTCTAGGTGATTGACTAAATGTTTATCCTACAGCTAAATATTTAGAATTAAGGTAATATTTAGGTTGCTAACTACATGTTTAGCTAGCAAATAAAATATTTAGCTTACTTGCTAGCTAAATGCTTCTTAGTGACAAACTAGCATTCAAGACGCTGTGGGTTTACAAACTAAATATTTAATTTGAAGATAAATAGTTTATAAGGATATTATTTAGCTAAGTGTTGAGTTTATAAACTAGATGTTTACCCTGCTAGCTAAATATTTGACTGTTTAATTCATAAACTGAATGTTTAGCCTGCTAGCTAAATATTTAGCTTACTAACTAATTATTTAGCTATTCAGTAAAAAACTTTTCAACTTTTGTAACTCAGAAATTTCCTTTTTTCTGAGGTTAAAAATTATTAATTTTGGCAGATATTTACTTCTCCTTTTTTCTATGTACAATGAACTAATTCACCATCGTAATTTAGCTTTTTTTCCCGTCCACTTCACATTATTTTCTGCTGCTCTACCGTTTCTACAAACACATGTATAGCTTTCCGTGATCTCACCTGGGACCCTGCGGGGTTAAAGGTCAAGCCAAACTCTCTTGAACAGGACAGCAAACAAACCGCCCCACATAAAAATAATAAATAACAAAACAAAAGATGCTCCTGTATCCGTCTCATTCCTGAGAACCAGGTAAAACTCTGAGCCTTCTCCCTGACCTTCGCTGCCATGGCAACATAACCGCTCTCTGCTTTCTAATTGCTGTTGTCTTGGCAACAGCGCAAGCACAAAAAAAAGGAAGAAAGAAAAAGAGTCCAGAATCCTGAGTGTTTCCTGTTGCAGCGTCCCTCGCAGAAACATTTCGAACCACACACACATTTCTCCAAGCTGTCGCAGCAGAACTGACCCCGAACCCAGCAGAACTGACCCCGAACCCAGCAGAACTGACCCTGAACCCAGCAGAACTGACCCTGAACCGCAGGCTGGTCTGGAATAACTCAGATATATTGCCTTTTTTCTCGAGTTTCTGCCCTTTCGATGATGACGTTTCACTTGCTTATGCTCAAAGGGGAAGAGTTCAAGGCGTATTGACTGCGAGAAGTTAAAAATAAAATTTAAACTGAAGAGATACTAAAATAATTAGTATTTCCTGGAGCAACACCCTAAACCTAAAGTCTAAATCTAATTCCTCTCCTTTAAAGCCTGAGAAGACCTTAGAGAGATGTTGACTGGATCATAAAATAAATGGTTTATAAATATCAACTCTATTCATCCAGACGATGTTCCAGCAAGGAGAGGTTGCAGGGTTCAGCTTATTGAAAGAAAAAGGTTTTCACCCTTAAAACAACTCATTTTTTCTGTATTTCTGCACAAAACAATCAGATGAATTCAAGTCAGTGGAGTCGGATCAACTCAGCTGAAAATACTGATCTGATCAAACTGATTGATTATTATTATTTATGTTATCATCTGGTTGGAAACTATGTGCGTTTTCAGAATCAGCTTTACAAGACTTGATTTCATGCAACAACAAATAAACTTTAGAGATAATAAAATACTATTATTTTTTTACAGCATTTTCCACAAATATCAACATACCATAAAGAAAAGAATGTATCCATCTACTTTATTGCCATTTTTCTTTATTTTATACTCTTAAAACTGAAATAAAATAATGGTTCTTTAAATATTTAAACACATTTTCTTCAATAGACATTTATCAACAATTATGAACACTTTTTTTTTTTTTTAAAGATCAGGAAACAATTTGCGGCTCTTAAATAAGTTTTATTTCGCTGCGCTGAGGGGAAAATGACAAACCCGATTATAAAGGTTGCAGACTCAATGGTCTAGCCAAAGCAATAAGAGTAAAGCAGGATGTATAACTCACAATTTGGACTTATGGATGCCTTTTTATTGGCTTCATATGAAATCCTGAAAAAATACCTTGAAGCTCATGATTAGAATGTGACACATGGCAAAACCACAAAATCTTCCCATGTATTTATTTTTATAGTTTCTAGAGAAAATATCATAGTACACTTGAAATAAAACAAAACTAACTTGCAAGTAGGTCTAACAAGATAAAAGCTTGTTTTAAGTAAATAATTTCTTAATATTGGTTAAAGAAAAAGTAGTAGTTTCACTTAAACAAGACATTTTACTGATATAAGTGAAATAATCTACTAGTGGAACTAGAACTATTTCAAAACAAGCTCCTATATTTAGCTAAAGTTACTTACAGGTTAGTTTTGTCTTATTTCGACTGTACAGAGAAACTTGACCAAAAATACTTTTTGTGTTTTTACAGTTGTGCTCTTTATTTGAAAGTAGTTCTGACAGGAAACAGGGGGAAGAGACACGGCAAATGTCACCAGGCCGGGAATCAAACCTGCGTCCACTGCCACGAAGACCAAGGCCTCAATACATGGGTCGTGCCTTTCCCCTGCGCCACCACAGCACCCCGAGTGTTTGATTTTTAGACCTTTGCTGAGGTGAATCAAATAAGCTTTGCATGTAAGTACGGGCCGATTACAGATTTCCCAAAATTAAGGAAATCGGTACCAATAAATTGGTGCACTCCTAAATTATATACCATATTTTTGCACTTTATATATATATATATATTTCTTATTTTTTTTGAAAGGTGAATTTTTGCAGTGCAGTTAGGATCTCCAGAAACAATTCACATTTTGTGAATGTTCAGCTGGCGTTTCATTGTAAACCAAACTACCTGTGTTTACCTTCACCTGGATATTAGCTACACTGGAATTGTTTTTCTTTTTTTCTCTTGCTGTAACATATAAACCAGTGTCAACATTTCATTTCACACGTCTATACAGTTTACTGAGACCCCCTGTGAAATCACACCACCTCCCAAAGAGCAGAAGGGAGGTCCAAGTATTGACAGCTAATATTTGATTGAGGGAACCAGGCGTCCTGTGACTCCTCCGCTCCTGTCTAGGTGCGTTATCACCTGTGTTTGACGTGCAGAGGTTGAGATGCTCCGCTCTTTAGATTCCACGCTGGGGCAGATATACAGCCTGACTGTGGGGGATCGTTTCTAACTGGCTTCATTTCTGACTCGGCGACACCTGCGCACGTGCAAACACTAATGTTTCCCAATAACACGCTCGCGCTCGAACACCTGACTGAGCGCCGGTCGGGGGTTCAGGTGGAAGTCCGCAGGGAAGGGTCTCACAGCAGGGCTGACCTAAAAATATAAAGTGGAGAGATGTCTTTTGTTTATGAACGAGCAGAGTGAAACCAGCAGAGCTGATGTAACAGAAAATACTTTGAATCACCTGGAGAAAATCACACGAGGTTAGCTAGAAAATCACACGAGGTTAGCTAGCTGCGTCTCTTTTCTTTTCCTTTACCGTGAAGTAACAATGGCAAAGATACGTGACGATGTTTGTCCCCTAAATACACAAACTTCACTATTCAGCCAAATCAACAAGGAGGTGAAACAAAATAAATGTCTCTACTCACTTTATCCGGGTTCATCTACTTGTGGATGATGGATATGGCAAACTGATCGGCATTAGAGACTAAACATTATTTGAATAAAAATAGTATATTAGCACTTAAACTGTTATAAAAAATGAAATGTTGTGTTTGCATATACATATTAGAGAAATAAAAACAGCTAAAAGCTATCTCCTGTTCCCGTACAAGCTAGCATTAGCACGTTAGCACAGCTAGTTGCTCCTAAATGTTAGAAAAGTAGCAAGAGAAATAGGAGGATAAAATACTGGAGAATGTAAAATCACAGGAATGAAAAAAAGAGTCAAAATCAACTGTTTACTTGTTCCTGTGGATATAAAATAGCAGTAGCATTTTAGCATAACTAGTTGCTACTAAAAGTTCAAAATAGTGACAGAGAACATTGCATTTTGAGAAGCAAAAAGATCAGCAGAGCTAGGATGGTAGAAAAGTTGCTACATAGACTTTTATTTTCTTCAAAAGTCTAAAAGAAACAAAAACATTTGGATTAATTTTATGGCACCAATTCACAAGAAATACTCATGAGGCATTTTGGGAAAAAAAGTTAATTCAATCCAATTGTACAGACAAATTCTGATCAAAATACATGCATTCAAAAATGCCATTATTAAACCACATATTAATATGTATTAAACCACATATTAAGAAAATGGTGTTCTTTGCCGCAGGCCTAACTTCCTGGAACATTTCACAACCCGAGACATGGTGCTCTTCTTCTTCTGTCCATATCTGGTTGGGTTGTCATAGGAACCCAACCAGATATGCAACCCAGCCATTTTCTAACTGACTGGGTTGGTTGTCTTTGTGTAGCAATGTCTCTCAAAATAACTACTAAATTAAGCGTTGCACCAGCAATACCAGTCGTGAATCTCCTGATGTCAACTTACGATTAAAGACGTTACATTTTGTTTTGAAATAGGACAGCAGAAGTTTCCCACAGAAAAGCTGACTTATGATTTTATTATTGTTTTTTATATAATTTGTTTTCTTCTTTTTTATTTAAAGCTTTTTAAAGCTCTAGTTGCCAACTATTAGAGCTTAATTGATCAAATTCCTGATTTATTCATCCTAGCCCTCTTCCACCAAGTGATTTTTACATGTAAGTAATAAAATGTTTGTTGTTTATTCAGTGTATTGGCTGAATGAAGATGCACCTTCATGACCCCAGAGCCGTTTCGGCTACAGCGGTCAAAGTGCTCCCCCTGCTGGTCAGTCAGTGACGCTGCAACCTTCCTGTTTAGGTTGTCACATTAATGGGGATTTTTAACGATTTTTCAGATTTTAGTGGCGTTTTACCGGCATGATCAAATAAGGAACATATTTAAAAACTAAATTATTCTCATATTGACGTATTAAAAACGATTTATTTCATTTAATAGCTTTTAAATTAAATCTGCCTGCAGTTAAATTAAATTACTTTTTTTCTCTCCTAAGCAGAAAGATTATTTTTACAAGCTGACTTTGAGTTATTATTATATATTTTTTGACATGTTGGTGTTATCTTATCTTGGACATGACCCTGAAACTAAACCTCAGCATTTGACCGTTTTATATTCCGCTTGCAGTATTGTTACTCCTTTCTTCAAATTAATTGGTAATTTTTAATAAAGTATTTGTTTTACTTGGACTTTAAAACATCTATATATTTCAGATAGATCATAGTAGATCACATGTAACCAGGTTTCTGTTTGACTCATTTACAGATTAACTTTAGCTTTGAATGTATGGCTTAAAAATATATGGCTTAAACTAATTAATTAAAAAGAGCTAAAATATAATTAAATTAAAAATATTTTAGCTGTTTGTATTTTCTGTTCATCATTGTGATATTAGCTGGCTGTTTGTGCTTTACAATAAGTTAAATCAAATTTAAATGAATCAAATGGGAATAAGCTTTTTGTTTTAAAATTTGAATTTGACCTGTTTGTATTAAATAAAAAGTACTGCATTACGACGTTATTTGTTAATTGGTGCTTTTTAATAAATAAATCAAATTAGTCAAACTTCAGTGATTCTGAATTATTAAAATGAAACAGTTCAACAGTGATCAACTTCCATCCATCCATCCATTTTCTTACACCCTTGTCTCTAGTGGTCAGGAGGTGCTGGTGCCCATCTCCAGCGAACGTTTCACCCTGGACAGGTCGCCAGTCTGTCGCAGGGCATAATCAACTTCCAATTTGTCCCTTTTACATTGTACATTTTTAATTTTTTAAAAATTTGATTGAACTTAATTAGAATTTTTATGTTTTGAGTGCAACAAAATGCGTCTCCAGAGTGATTTCAGTTGCTAGTTTAAAATAAGCTGAACTGGATTGATTGTATTGAATTTATTTTATGTACAAGGAAACTAACCTAAATCTGAATTTAACCCACTAACATGTAGTGTATAGATTTATCAATCAATCCTGAAATGGAATAAAAGCTTCTAGGAAAGTGGCGTAAAGGGATCTTTCAGTATTAAGATATATTTGAGATGCTGCAGGATGAACATCAATGATTGTTCAAAAATCTGTCTTGTAATCCAATTTTAAAACTGATTTTCTTATTCCAAAACGGGTTCATGGGCCTGTGCAGCACAGACTTTCTTAGCTCTACTGACAGCACTGTAACAATGAAAAAGTAATAATTGTTAAAAAAAACATTTTGACAAAATTTTGAAGTCTTGTTTGAGCAACAGCAGCATCAATAAAATAATCAGCGAATTACGATTAAACAGTCTGTTTCATTCCGTAACAGGTCTAATTAGCACCATAAATAAGTTAACACAAATGTTGGGTGAAAACATTCAATTAATAATGTCTAATTAGTTTAGTTTAGTTCTGTTTAGTTCTGTATGTCTTAATCTTGTTATTTATTCTCATCTTTAGCTAAACGGAACAGAACTAAATTGAAGCGGACGCCAGCCAATGAGAGACGCAGACGGCTGAGTGACGTCAGAGGTCAGCTGACAGGTTTGTTTTGCTTGCCAGAGCTCGATAAAAACAGAGAGGCAGGAAGGAAGCGACGACATTACAGCAGCTCTGAACTCAGCCACCTGGACGACCTCCACTTTTCATAAAGCCTTCGCTTTTCTTTCTGGCATTAATTTCCCTTTTTATTTCTCTCTCTTTTTTTTTGGCTTTTATCTCGTGTTGACTCTGCTTTTTAACGCTGCCAGCTGACTTTGACGCAATATGTCTTCAGAGAAAACCTTCAAACAAAGAAGGACCTACGGTGAGTCTCTGCTTCTTTTACGACCTGCTGCTGTTTTCCGTCAGGTTTTATCTGCAGACATCTGTACGTTTCAAAATGACTATAATATCTCTGCGTGCAGCAGAGATATTTCTGACTATTGGTGTGTCTGTGGGAGCTGATTTAGGCCTCAGTGCTGCTGTGGGGTTAAATGGGGGTTTAAATATGGCATGTTGGCTGTTTGCTGCACAGCCTGGCCTCCCTTTATCTCTCTCTCTAGTGTTTACTTGAATGTGAGCAGAGGCAGGAAAACAAAGTGGTGTCGAAATGCAGAGCAGAGAGGAGGAGAGCTGCAGGATTGGGGGGCAGAAGACAAGAATTTCCTTTGTGTGTGTCAGTTTGTTCACCAGCTTTGGTATTTATCTTGATTAGCTGTGGAGATGAACTGTGAGAAGATTGCTCAAATTTCACTTTGGCTTTAGTTTCTTTAAAAGTGTTAACATTCTGTTAAGACCTGCTGATTCTGTTTGTCTAAACTTTGTTTTAACACAACAAAATCTACATAGATTTTAAAACATGTAGCGAAAGTATTTGTAGGTTGCACAACAACCAGTCTCTACAGTTATTTTTTTATATTTGTACGTCACATTTAAAAGCAACTTGAAAGTGAAAAACTAAAATTCTTTCAAGATTCTTTGTCATCATATTTACTTCTGCATGTTGCAATCAGACTAGTCATGATAAATTTTGTTTAATAAATTGTCCCAGTAATTATTGCGATAAATGATAATGTTGTTTTGAGGCCATTTTCAAGTAATGTATTGACATTGGCAAAAATAATGCAAGTTTTCCCTCTCAAAGACCAGCAGAGTTTTAATTTAAGAACTGGAAGATATTTTAAATACCCAAAATGAAACAAAATAAAACATAACAGCCAGAAATGATAAATAAAAACTACTCGCAGTGAAAACCAGAAACAAAATGGGATTTGTCTAACTCATTTTAATTTAATGCAGGTAATTGCTTGTTGCTACATGCTGAGGTACAATACAAAAATGTAGTTTTTAGGTCCTAGATATAAAAAAATCAAACACATAAAAGACAGAATTATTAAATAGCAAACATTACATTGAACCAGATTCAATACAGGCCAAAAAAAGTGGGATTGTTTCAGATTTTTTTTATGCATGTAAGGAGCAGTGGGGGATAAAAATCCAGATGTTTTGTGATGTGGGATAAAGCGTTCTGGGAGTCATTGCATACATAATAGTACAAGATAAAATTCAGTGTAAATTCAATGACTAAAACAGTTTGATTATAATGACTGTATTTCTTTCATGCTTTCTTAGTACATTGTACTTTTCAAACGTTTAGCTGACAACTTCTAATAATCCAGATTAGTAAAGACCCAAAACAATCCCAAAAGCTAAAAAAAAAGCTCAACGGCTTAATTTTAAAGGCTAATGAAACATTTTTCAAATAATCTACATGGCCTCCAAAATAAACACCACTTATTTGTTTTCGACATGTTGAACCTGTTGGTGTGAAAGAAAAAGATCCTGAACAGAACCTCGAGCCCTGGAAATATGTTTTCCCCGCAGCGCTATTAATAACTGACCTGTGGCGAACCGTCATGTCGCTGGTCCAAAATTACTCAACTTGCGCGTGTGGGGCAGCCCAGCAAACAGAAGCGTCACGTGTGGGGAAACACATTTCTGTGACTCGCAGCTTCATGTTCAGAACCACAGCTACTGGGTGGGGAAGAGGTCCAAACGTTCAGAACCATCTGGAGCTGAAACCAACCATTATTTGAGTAACCGATTAATCGATTAATCAGATCAAAAATAATTGGCACATTCTGCACACTTTTCAATATAACCTCTTAAGTGTTTTTTATACCATAGAAATAAATTTAAAATATGCTGATTTACATAAATGATAAACATTTTATTCCCTAAAAAGACGCGACAGCTTTCCTTTAGTGAACGCCTGATCATTTGTAGCAACATTAATATGTGAAAAGCTCAGCTTTTCCTGCTTGACTTAACAATGTATGGCTGATTTATTTACTGATTAATGGAATAGCAAATGGTGCTTAATAAATTCACAAATATATATATATTTTCTACAGAATTTGAACCAAGTGAAATTAAAACTATAGCATTGTAAAAGTGCTAGCTAGAACATATTTATAAACAAAGAAGGTTTTCTTTCATCTTAAAAGCAAAATGTATATTCTTTTGGCTTCATTAGTGGTCTAAATATGTGATTCTTTCTGCATTTAGCCTTTTGAAGAGTCTTTTGTATACTCTGTTAATGATTAATTGATTACTAAATTAGCGATTAATCACAATCGTTTCAGCCCTGATAAAGTCACTCTGTTCTTTTTCTTGCCCGTCTGGAAAACTTTCAAATGGACGCATCTGTCTTGTTCGAAGCAATCCTTTTTTTTTTTTTTTAGTACCAGGGGGTCTTTTGTGGTCTCTAGTGTCCCTTAAATGAAAGTAGGCTGACAGGAAAGGGGGGAGAACAGGGAGGAGACATGCGGCAAATATTGCCGGGTTCGGGAATCGAACCCGTGACAGCCACGTCGAGGACTCAAGGCCTCCAAACACGCTATCCCCTACGCCCCGAAGCAATCCTTTCTACGCTTATTCTGAAATAAATATTTGCTGACTAATTCTCATAATTCCTCACGATTAATCGGATTAATCGTTTCAACCCTAGAACCGTCGCTGGTTGTTGACCTGTTACTGTGACTCAACCCTTCTGATGTATTTGACGTTGCGAGTTAAAGCTGCTGGTTTGATGGTTTAGCAGCTGTGATGAGCTGATGAGGAACCTCTGAGCCGACTCATTCCCAGGTTGTGAAACACAACAGAAGCACGTGAGAAAAGCCATGAAAACGTCTCCAGGGCGAATGCTTCCCACTCTGGGTTTGTTTGTCCTCTTTTTTTGAACGCTGCTGACTCAGAGGCTTCGCAGGTCATGAGAGACTGACTCTGTTCTCAACTGAAACCTGATCACCGATTGGCGTTTTTACATTCCCTCTGTGTTGGCGTGAAAACGGCCTGAAGGAAGTGGCCGTTCAGTCACACTCTGACCGCAGTCAGTCGTCTTGAGTAAACATTTTGTTTGGAGACGGTCACAAGACCGAAGCAGCAAATTGAGACGGCACAACTTAATGTTGCAAACCGTTTCTGATTTTATTTGCCCACCTGATTGGTTTGATTCAGTCAAAGTTCAGCTGTTTATCAGCCTCATACAGTTTATCAGCCTGTATGTAAATTTCTACCTGGTAATGACTTAAAAAAAACAAATTTCCTGGTTCTGGACCTTTAAAATTGGTCTAACTTGATGTATTTTGACGAAACAGAAATAAAATGCACCAATCAGGACCAATTTGCTGATTCTAGCTTCTTTAAAAAGGCTTGAAATTCACACAGTTTGTTTTGCTGTCTGTTCAACATCTCAGCTGCTACAACATTCCTGCAGTGTTGGCAGAATATTGTTTACTATTTATTGTGAAAAATCTATTATGATAACATTTCCTGTTGTTGTTGTTACCATAAATGTCAGTTGATGTTAAAAAAATATTTTCATTTTCTTTCTGCACCGATTTTTCCACAAGAGCATTGATAAATATCAGTAAATTTCAAAATATGATTAAATGAAGTCTGTGTTCAGTGATTTAAATCACATTTCTTAAAGTAAGTAGCTGCCTGAACAAACTTACCTCAAATAGAAATGATTTTAAAAAGCTGTCTTCATGTTTGTGGTCTTACAGTCACAGCAAAACAATTACCTAAAACACATGTGGTAAATAGTTATACAATGCTACCACAAAACTATTGTGGTAAAATATCGCCCACCAAATATTTTGTATGTCGTGCATCAATAATGCAAAGATTGCAATTCAGTAGCATCTCTGTTATTGATAGTATAACGTTAAGTGTAACGTTATAGAGTAACTTTAATTCGTTTTTCTTGTTCAAACTGGATTCATTCAGATCTTGTCGGTTCAATTAAACGCCATTAAAGCGTAATAAAATAGATTTGGTCGTCCGTAAGTCATCACTTCCAGGTACGTCATTAACCACGGAAACTGATTCAGAGGAAAACGCAGCAGAAAGACTAAAGTCTCAGAATGAATTGAGAAAATATGGTTTCATCTTTACCGTCTTAAAAAACAAAAAGGATTCACAACAAAACTGTAAAGAGCCCCAAAAAGGGCAGAATCGATTGTTAAACAACGATTAATCATTTCTGCTTTCCCTTTTCCCTTTTGGTTGCTCTAATTTGATTTTTAATTCAGATTTCTGTTTAAATATTTTGTTTTTTACTTTCAAACAAAAGCAGATTTTAAAGTTCCAAAGTTTGGGTGCAGGGCTGCAACTAACGATTATTTTAGTTATTAATTTTTGGTTATTCTGACGATTAATCAATTAATCTTATAAAAAATTTTGGCACATTCTGTGGATTTTTCACTTAATCGCTTAATCTTATTTTATACAATATAATGAAAATATAATAAAGGATGCAAGTAAACAAATGTTTCAAGAAAACAAATATTTTAATGCCTAAAATGTAGTAACAGTAGTAACTCCTATGTGAACATTTGATCATTTGTAGCAATGGATGCATCTGCAGCTGAAAATGTCCTAATAAAATCAACATGTTCAGGCTGATCTGCTGATTATTTTTGGAATTAACTGATTCAATAATTGGATAGAAAAACCTTCTTAAAAGGTGCTAACTGTTTTTATCTTAAATGCTAAATGTATATATCTTTGGTTCAGTTTTGGCTTAATTTCTGCTCTGAGTAAGTTGTTCTTTTAGAAAATGACCTTTTTTGAGTTTGTATCAGTTAATGATTAATTTATTTCTAAATTAGTTGATTATTTCAATGATCAATTAATCACGATTAATCGCTTCAGCCTTAATAAAGTTCTTCTAGTGAGTAGTTCTGCCAGCGGTTCCCTCCTCTCTCCAATGGGAGACATCCCTCCATCTTGCAGGAGGCAGTCCTCCTGCCTGCAGACTTTTTCTGCTGAGAAATAAATGTTTGCTCTCTTATTCCCATAAACGTGTCAGCTCTCGGTCTCTCTGCAGAGCTCTGCCTCCTGTCGCCATGTTGGCACTGGTTTAAATACTGGATTTGCAAACATCAACAGCAACTCTTGCAGTACAGCCTGTCCATATGAGGGGAGTTTTTTATTTTATTTAAATTGTAGCGTAAACCTGTTGAACCACAATTGCCTGTATGTTGTAACCAAATCCATTATGATGCAGAACAACTTTATTCAAATTGCAGTGCTTGGATTTTCCCTCTTCCTCTCTTCTAACGGCTCGTTCTGATGCTTCTTTCCTGTTTTCTCTCCCAACAGAGCAGCGAGTAGAAGATGTCAGACTGATCCAGGACCAGCACCCCAACAAGGTTCCTGTGAGTTCAGCTGCCAAACGTAAAACTGAAACTAGTGTCTGGGTTTTTTTTCTTTTCTTCCTTTTTAAAACGCTCACAGGAAGACGAGAGGCTTCCTGCAGCAAAAACTTCACCGACCGCACACTTCCTGGGCGATCACCTTTGTTCTCCTCTGTCTGTCTGACAGGTTTCTGCTTTTCTTCTCCTTTATTTCTCAGAGCTTCCAGAAACTGCTGCCGATCAAAATAAATCAAAGTGGTAGTTTATTTTAGGGCTGAAACAAATAATTGTAATTAATCAACTATTGACATAACCATCAACAAATCTGGTAATCTATTAATTAACTCAAAAAAGGGCCATTTAATGAAAGAACAACACAGTCAGAGCAGTAATTAAGCCAGAACTGTACAAAAATGTATACATTTGGCATTTAATATTAAAAACTCTTTGTTAGTAAATATGTTTTTCTCCTAGTGACATTTTTAGCTTCACCCAGTTTGAATTCTGCAAAACAAATCTTGTATTTAGAAACTTTTGCTTCCCAACTGTCAATTAGTTAATTCATAAACTAATCATAGATCACCTAGATACTGTACAAAGACAAGCAGTAAGGGTGAAAAGTATTTTTTAAACTTAAGATTCATCCTTTGCTACAAATGATCCAGCGCACACTAAAGGACGGCATCTTAAGAAACATAAAGTTTGATCAAAAAAGGTATTGGATTGTTTGCATCTATTAATGTATTTCTAATCTCCCTTTTTCTTATGATTAATCGATTAGTCGGCAGAATAATCTATAGATTAATCGATAACTAGAATAATCTTTAGTTTCACCTAAACGTTATTTGTTAAGTCGTCTGTGAGGTCGATTCTTGCTAAGCCACTAGAAAGCAGAAGCTCACTTTGTGTTCAGCAACTCGTCGTATCATCAGCAGATAGAGTATCAGCTCTGCTGTCCATCTGCTGCCGGCGGCGGCGCACCCCGCCCCTCCATCTCTGCTTTCTCTGCTTCCTGTTTGGTCCTGTGGTTAGAACCTGCTGGGTCACATCGTGCGGCCAGAGCGAAGGCAGATGTGCTGCGTCACTGTAATGAAACACCATGAAGACGAGGCGACGTCTCGCGTTCCAAACGAACCCTGAGCTAAACGTGGATTAATTCAGAGTTTAAAAATAAAAATCATCTCTCACATGAGATCAAGCTGGACTTCTCTCCATTCAGGCTAATTCTTGCTTTTGCGTTCTGGTCAGTTTTCAAAAATATTGACACTTGCTGAAGTTTTCCACATTTTGTCACGGCGCAACCAACCAAACAAACAAAAGCAACGACTTTAGAGAAGCAACTGAAGATAAACCACAATACTCAGAAAAATTGAGTTTACAGGTTAAAATGTTGATGACAAGGCAGTTTGAAAATGTTTGCTTCGTTACACTGTCAGCTACTTTTCTTTAGCGTTAGCTTCTGCTAGTTTTTTGTGTTTATTGGTCTAGCATTAGCTTCTGCAATTAAAAAAATGTTTTTAGAGGTTTAACATTAGCTTACTTTTTATGTGTTTAGCATTAGCTTCTGCTAATCTTTTATGTGTATGCTAGTTTAAAGTTAGCTTCTGCTAATCTTTTATGTGTATGGTAGTTTAAAGTTAGCTTCTGCTAATCTTTTATGTGTATGGTAGTCTAACGTTAGCTTCTGCTAATTGTTTTATGTATTTAGCAGTTTAGAATTACCTTCTGCAATTTTTTATACTTTTAACAGTTTAATACTAGCTTATGTGAATGTTTTGCGTTTATGTTTTTAGCATTAGCAGAGCTAAGATTCTTCTTGCATTTGGATTAGTGGTTAGTGAAGCTAATGTTTGGGTAAGCTGTATTCGCAACTGACAATAACTACTGCCCACTTTTATGGCAAACTGCCATTACTCCATTACTACCACGGTGGCCATTTTGAAAAATGTTCACCAGAAAAAGGAAACACAAGATAAAGAAAATACATCTGATTTTTAAGGTTCATTTTTAAGGCTATGATTTGACAACAGACACATTCATCTAATTGCCAGTTTTAGTGCAAAATTTATTTCCTACCATGGCAGCCATTTTGAATTTTTTATTTTTATTTCTATGTTCCAAATATGCACGATTTAACACAAAAGTATAAATATGTGATAAATATTGGCAAATTTAGTTGAAAATTTTATTTTTTCAAGAATTTTTCATTTATTCTTTTTTTTATTTAAATTGCAACTTTGTGCCAAGTTAATTTTTGGTATCTGCGTGTTAAATAATTATCTGCTGCATTAAGAGAGACTGCTGGGTCAGAGGGTTAGATGTTCACACAGCTTCTGCATTTCAGCGAAATGAAAACAGAAAACATCTTCTGGCTTCTGATTTTAAATGTTTTAGTAGAAATAAGTTGATTTTTAACGGAACTGCAGCCTCATTCCTCTGGTTTCTGCTCCAACTCAGATCTATCTGAAGTGTTCTGGTTGTTTCTGGCCCACTGGGTCTGACTGCAGGTTAACTGCTGGAGAATCCAGAATGAATGTGATTGTTTCCTGTTTTCTGCTCCTGCAGGTCATCATTGAGCGATATATAGGAGAAAAGCAGCTGCCCATCCTGGATAAAACCAAGTTCCTGGTACCGGACCATGTCAACATGAGCGAACTCATCAAGATCATCAGGTACAAACTCAATATTTAATCAGCACTTCTTGCTTTAGTCCTTTCTGTTTTCATCTTTTATCCAATTCTTTTGGATCGTATAGTGGTCAATACTCTTGCGTTGTGGCCGCAGCGACCCCGGTTCGAATCCGGGTCACGGCACCAAATTGTTGTGGGAAGAACTATTTTACCAAGCACTGTCAGGTGAAATCACTCAATCAGGTTTATTCATATATTGTGCACAATACAGAGAGCTTGTAGGACAGGTCTGGATGAAAAGCTCTGTTGGATTTAGGGCCTGAAATGCTTTAAAGTTCCCAAACCTGCACCTGCATGTTGATTGTCAGTGTCTCTAATGAGTCTTTCATGGTGGAGCTGCATAATTTAGCTTAAAACTGTGAAGTGGAAAGAAAAAGATTCTTGGCATTTTTCACAAAGAAAAGTCTGAAGTATTGTATTTTGAAAAGGTTTAAAGAGAAAAACATATTTCAAAATTCCTTTTAAATATTTCTAAAGTTGCGTCACAAAGTCAGTGAAATGATCACCATGAAATACTTTGGCAATGTGAGGTTTATCAATTAACCATCCAAAAACGCTTTACCGTTTTTTTTTTTTTAGTGGCAGAATCCTAAAACAGCTGAAAATAGGCAGAACTGAGAGACTGAACTCTCATTTTCCAGGAATGAGTTAGTGAGAAAAAATGTAATGAACACGTTTTATGTAGACTGTGGACCAGTTCAGGGAAGCACACCTTTAAAATATCAGCAGTAACTTCAACACATCCAGGTAAATATGAAAGGTTTGATGCAAAAGTCGACATGTTGTTGATGGGTCCTTAAATCAGAGAACGATAAAGAGAAGAAAAATAAATGGAAACAAAAGAAGGAAAGATGAGAAAAAAGGGTTTGACGCTGTATGCTGATGAAACTTTCCTTTTTCTTATCGGTTTTCTGCTGTCATGTCTCTGTCTGCCCACCAGGAGGCGCCTCCAGCTGAACTCCAACCAGGCCTTCTTCCTGCTGGTCAGCGGCCACAGCATGGTGTCCGTGTCGGCGCCCATCTCTGAAGTGTACGAGCGCCAGAAGGACCAGGACGGCTTCCTGTACATGGTGTACGCCTCCCAGGAGACGTTCGGCAGCCACAGCCACAGCCGGGGCCCCTGGGGGCCCTCGCCTCCTGTGCTGTAGCTGGATTTATGACCATGTGTTTATACGAGTTTCAGTGAGGTCACATCTCTATGGATCCATTTATATAAATATATACATAAACCGTTATTAAGCCCAGCTTTATGGTTGGAGGTTCAATAGGAAGCGGCTCCTGAGTTCTCCTGTTGTTTTCATGCAGGATTTTATTCAAAGTTTGTGAATTTTCTTTTTTTTTTTTTTCTTTTTGAAACTCTGGAGTAGATGCTTATGCTTCCTCATTCCCATCATGTTCCCATTTTTATTCCCGTCTCTTCCTTCCTCTCACCGTAACGTCTCGGAGCAGACCGCTGTTTGCGTAAAATAAATGGAAATTTAAGCGATAGTGTGCAGCTTTCTTAGGAGTGTCACCAAGTCGAGTTGTGGACCCACTACAAGGAGCTGATGATGATGATGTCGCCTGTGAGGAAGGGCAGGGATGTCTTTGTCTTCTTCTTCCCTCGTTTCATTTCTTTGTTAAAAACTCCCAGAAGTTCGGAGCGCTGCGATCGTGGGAATCAAACGCCTCCCTGTTGGGTTTGTTTGAAAGGGCTGAACTCGCTCCCGCTCCTCCTCCTCATCTTCATCATAACATGTTGAGGTTTAGCTGCTTTATACTGAAGTGTTATTATTTTTGGGGTTTGTTTTATTTAATGTGATTTTATTCCATGGTTTTGTAAAGGTGTCCTGTTACACAGGGGCGGCGGATTTGTCAAAACGTCGCATCCAGCAATATCTCACAGCATCCTTTATGTATTTATGTTGGTATTTTGTAAACAATAAAAAGAGATGCAAAATATTATTGTCTTTAGTTTCTGGGAGTAAAAACAGCCTTAAAGATCTGGTTTGTTTTAAAGATCTGCAGTTGAAACCAAAAACTTACTTTTTCTCTGTCTGAAGTTGAATTAAACCAAACGTCTCTAGACTTAAGTTAGAATCACCAAAGTTAGTTTTATTTGATAAAATCAGGAAAATTTAGTGAGAGGAATTAATTTTATATATATTTTTACAACTTTCATTATATTAATAAAACTACTTGGTTTCAATTCAGTGTTTCCAACGTTTGGAAAGTGCTTGATTTCTGTGTAAAGTCCTTGAAAGTCATTGATATTTAAACTACAGTTTCTTAATGAAGAACAATCTAAAGTTTGACTAAAAGCTTAAATTTGGAAAATGTTAACAGTTAAAACAAGATATTTAAAGACAAATTCTTTTTCACTGAAGTTCAATCAGACTAAACTTCTTTTAGGTCAAAATTACAACAATTATTTCTGTTTGCTACATGGAAGAAAACTTGGCAAGATTTCTTTTTTTTTTTAGATTTTTTTTGCAAACATTTAAATTGATAAAATTAAAATTTTAATTTTATTTTGTATAATATGGAACTAAACATATTTTAGTTAGTCAGAAATTATCCTGTTGATTTCTGAAATTAATCAGGAATTAATCTCAGAAATTTGTCGGTGAAACCTCAGAGATTTTTAGATTAATCTCAGATATTTTCTAGAAGAAATATGGAAAATGTTTGACTTTTGGAAACTTTCTAAGTTTCAAAAGTTGAAAATATTTAACTTTTGAAACTTAAAGTCCCAAGTTTTCTTTCTAGAAAATTTTAGAGTTTTCAGTGGAAATTTACTCCTCTGGTTTTTCTATCCACAGTGGCCTTAGTACGCTTAATAAAAGATATCAAACAAATGTCACATAATAGTGAATTAAAATAACTTCTTTCGTTCTTTTGTATTGTTTTTATCTCTAAAATGTGGCTCTGAAAAAGTTGGATTATGATCACAGATGCATTAAAGAGGAACCGCGACTCCGGATGATGAAGAATCTCGTCGAATGTGAAACTAGAGGCAGTTATTCAAAGTTTTAACTGTAGGGATGTGAATAATGAAGGCACTAAATTCTTTATATTACAATGTTAACAAAGAAATAAAGACATAATGAGCCTTAAATCTGAAGAAAAACTATCAAACAGACAATATAAAACCTGAACTCCAGACAAACTGCTGAAACATTTGCAAACAAAACATTTTAAAAAGTAACATCAGACGCTGCTGGAAAAAAAACAAAAAAAAAACAAACAGGAGCAAAAACTATAAAAGTTGAACTAGAGATTCCCCCAAAATAATAATACAACCCAGAACATTTTTATACAATCATCTGAGCCTCAAAACACAAACGAACCTTTTTTATTTATTTCCATCAGAACTTAGTATTTTAAATTAAATCCCCTTCTTGCTTTATGCCTTCCCTGCAGGGGAGCAGAGCAGATCTGGGTCCAGCCCAGAATCACACACCTCAGACCCCAACACACACACCGATACTTCCTGAACACGTCGCCGTGCTGCCAGGCAGGGCAGCCGCTAGTCTGCAGGAGCAGCGAAAAGCAGGAAAACCGAACCAAACACGGAGAAAGTCGGACCTGAGTGAAATTGGCCCCACAAAACTTCTTCAAATTAAACCAAATTGGTGTCAAACATTTGTGCTGCAAAAAATGTGTTTGTGCCGCTATCATTTTAAAGATAACGAATGTTTCCAGAGGTCATCAAAGGTCAACCAGGCCCCACATATTTACAAAATCAAACGAAATGTGGCATCAATCAAGCATGCTGCAAAAATTTCCCAGAGATTTGTGCTGCAAAATTTTTATTTGTGCCACAATCATTTTAAAGATATTAATAAATCCCTGGAGAGGTCATCAAAGGTCAACTGCAACACACATATTTACAAAGTCTAACAGATATGGTGTTAGTCAACAGCACTAGTTTAGTGCAGCAAAAAAGTTTATTTATCCAATCAAAATGAACAAATCTAACAAATTTGATCTAAATTAATTGTGCTATATTTGTGCAGGTTTGTGCTGCAGTTTTGTTTTTTTTGTGCCACTAATGTTTAATTGTACTAATTAGAGATAATCAAATGTCAATCAACTGCACTGCTTTTGGGCAGCAGACATCTTTTTGATACATTTAAAATGATAGCGATACAAAAACATTTGCCTCATAGACGTTTGACACTAATTCGGTTTAATCTGAAGGAGGAGGGAGTGGAAGTCGGCGTTTTTGAAACGTTTCGATGTAAACGTCACATGATTCTGCCTTCAGCTCAGATCTGAGGTAGAAACGCTGCAGAGGCGACATAAACGACGACAACGCTGCTGATCAGCAGCGACGTTCAACTCAGCTGCTGCCTGAAACATGATTGGCAGTTCTGTAGCGGCCGTCACCTGAACGCCTCGTCGGTTTGGGTCGACGCTGGAAAAAGAGAGAAAAGTTTCACCCCGTTTTAAAATCTCCTTTTGAATATGATTGTGTATGTGGAATTCAGCCGATTGAAACCCGACTGCAGCATAACGGCGAGTGTTAAAATGAAGGATGACACTGAAATTACAGTCTGAAAAGTGAAAACCCAAAGTTTGGTCTAAAGTCTAAACACTCCGTGGTTTGGCAGAGCAGCTGCCTCCGTGGTGAGGAAGCATGAAGCTCTTCCTGTAGTTAGTCTGAGTCTGAAGCTCCGCTTTGTTGGAAAGTTGAACCGTTTCTCCATCAGCGTTTCACCAACTCGCTGATTTGTTCCAGCAGTTCAAAGGTCACCGCCTCTCCGTGGTTTATTCTCCTGAGTCTTTGCTCTGAGAGTGAGGAGTGAACTTCAGCCGAAACGTTCCTGAGAAACGCAGCAAAAAAAACAAGTTAGAATTTAAAATGTCCAGTTTAGAGCCAAATATCAAGTAGTTACACCAAAAACTAATCAATAGATCATCCATACATCATATTAAGTCAAACAGAAAAATGTTTTTTTAACTTGCAACAAATGACCAAGTGTTCACTAAATAAATGCTTTTATTGCAATTCTTGTTTTCTTATTTTAAGTAAGGAGTTGGATTATTTGCATCTATTAATGCATTTCTAATTTTGAAAAAAAAAAAAGGCTAAAAAGTCAAATCTGCCATGTTTAAAAACCAAATTAACTTTATTCTCATATTATTTCAACTTCAGTACTGTAATATTTTGACATTATTATAGAAATATGACATTATTCTAGTATTATTTTGATTTTATTCTCGTATTTTTATTTTTTTACTTCCTGTTTCTCTCTCTCTCACCCTGATGCGCTGAGTCCATCGCCGCCTGCTTGCAGTCCTCGGCTCGATGTCCGCCGCCGCCGCAGTTGTAGCATGACATGTTTCCTGCCGCACGCTTCTGGCCTCCATTTCCCACAATGCCGTGCGGCTGGTAGAACCTGAAGCCCTGCTGCTGGTCATGTGACGTGGGGCTCTGGCGGTAGAGCGGAGGCGGGACCATCATGGAGTAGGAGAAGGGCGGGGCGGCGGCGCTGGACGAGGCGATGAGTGGGCTGAGGTGGAGCAGCGGCCCCAGGGTGAACAAAGATGGCTGCAGGTAGCCGGCGGCGGCGTATCCAGGCAACGCCGCGTACGGGCTGCAGTTACCGCGGCAACCACAGGAGCTGCAGACGCACACGGAAGCGTTGTGATCGGAGGAGGGCGGGGAGGATGTGGGCAGGGCGGGGCTGGAGGTAGACTGGTAGTACTGGTTCCCAGCGGCGTTGGCGGGCGGGGCGCAGGCGGCGGGGGGGTGGATGTGATACCCGGCCGGGGAGGAGGACAGGTGGAAGAGGAGCGGGGGCTGGGAGACATGGTGCAGGCTGTTGGAGGTGGAGGTGAGGGCGGAGCTTGTTTCTATCATCAGACCCACAGTGCCGCCGGGCTGCGTGCGGCACGCCGAGGCCTCCTGAAGGCCGCTGTCCGCCACGCTGAGCCCAGAGAACTGGCTCTCCAGCCGCGCCGCCACGCCGACCCCGGGCCCCAGGCTGAACCCGGCTCCTGCCGCCACGGCGCCCAGCGGCTTCGCCCGGTCATCTGCGCCCAGTGGCGAGGGGCGTGGCTTCCTAGGAGAGGACAGGACGCGTGTCGGGAAGCTGGGCTGCGGCAGGAAAGCTGTCTGCAGGGCGCTGAAGGGGAGGTGGGAGGAGCAGGACGGGGGGTGGAGGGGCGCCGGGTCGGTCTGAACCGGAAGAACCTGAGCCGTGGGACGGGCCGGACCGGCAGAGCTCAACAGGAAGCGCTCCTTCTCCGTACCGCTGGCGGCATTCGGACCTGGAACACAGAACCACAGCATGAGAAACCCTGATGGAAACACAACAAATTCAGAAATTCAACTTCAAAAATAATTTATTGATCCCAAAGGGAATCAATAAATAAATTAGACTGTTAAATAAAGTAGAAATGTCATGTTCTGTTGGTACGTTCATGTCTGGAATGTGAAATATGTCTGTCTGTCTGTCTGTCATCCCGACACGACTGAATGAAAAAAATCGGATCCAAATCAAATCATCTTGTCAAGAAGCAGCTTAAAAGTGACTAAACATGTTCATTAGATTTTCTTTAGCACAAAATCATCCATAGGTAATTAAATTTTAGCTGTTTTAGGGCCTCTGTCACTTTAAATCCAAATAAAGTAAAATTGATACCAAAGTAGGTCCTTAATATTCCTCTATTTTAGTTGTTGTTTGTTTCGTCTAGGAGTTAGAAAAAATTACAACTTTATTCTGGTAATATTATGACTTTATCCTCATAATTTAAAAAAATAATGGTAGTCTGGCCCTAATATTCTGCTGTAGACTTGACCTGAATTTAAAGTTCAAACAAGTAAAAGCTGCAAATTCACTTGTCAAACAAGATGGCCACCCTGGACGCACTATGGAAACAAAGCATTTACAGGTGAAAAAAAATCCAGATAAAATAAAAAAGAAAACCTTCTGAGACCAAAAGAACAAATTAATGAATAAAACTGATTCATTGCCTGGTCCTACTTACGGCCCACAGCGGCTCTGCTCCTGTCGAAGGCTGAGTCGCAGCAGAGCGACATCCAGGAGGAGCTGCTGTCTGTGGACATCAGATGAGGAGGAGGAGGAGGAAGAGGAAGATGCGGCACTCCGTCCACCTCCACTCGCAGCTCTCCTGCACAACAGTTAAAAAAAAAAGGTTTTTCTGCAGAAACCTTTAACTTTAACACTTTAATATTTGCCTAAAACTTTGCTCTGGTTTAACATAAACATAATATCAGCTACTCCATTAGGAATAGATGTAAATGTTTAGAAGGGAAATCAAAAATAAATCCAAAAGTATGTAAACCTTTTCTTTTTTAATATTGCAACTATACGAAAAGCACTGATTCAGTTTTCTAGGCCAATTCTAGTTTCCACTTTTTGGTGTTAATAAACTTTTAACCTTCTGTTTCTTGATTGGTCAAGAATTTGTTAGATTTTCAGCTGCTGTGATTCTCTGTCACACTTTGTTAAATGAACTGAACAGATTTTAGTGGCTGGAGGATTTCTCCTTTGTTTATTGGTAAAAAACAAAGTTCCATTTCTCCAGTTAGCACTAGACTCACATGTTTGTTTCAGTTGTATTTACCCAGAATGCTCTGCGCTGTAGTTCGCTTCCTGCTTGTGGAAAAATCTCCGGTCCGCTTGGCGTTCAAATGCATTCAAAACACACCAGAATTTGTCGGTTTGTAGGCGGACCAGAGTTTGCCTTTTTGGTCCTCATCAGAGTTCAGTTACACATTCACACCACCCCAAACGAACCAGACTTTCTACACAAACAAACTTTGTAGTTTGACACTGCAGTATGAAAGAGAGGCTGAAAATGTAACAAACATTGCACCTTTGGTCCCCAACCAAACTGGTGTTAAGACATCCTTAAATGTAGTATTCTTTCTGGCTATGTTTATAAAAAGATACAATCTGTTTTTGGGTGTGGCGCCTCTTATCGCCCCCTACCTGCGGTGGAGGTGGGGTGCACTGAGATTCCCATGTGACTGGACGGGGTCACCCTGGCGATGCCGCTGCAGGGTCGCTTCTCAGTCTTCATCTCCCTGCTGCACCAGAAAAGACGACTTTAATCCACCAGGGGGAGACACTCTCCACTAAATCTGTCAGCTTGGCTGTAATTTAAAAACATGTGGAAAAACTGCTGGAGGACATTTCTATTTTCTGCTTCCTGTTTGAGCACAAACACACACATCCCCACCTGGCTGGAAAGTTGCTGACGCTGACAGACGAAGGAAAGGATGCAAAGGGTTTTCCTGCAGGTTCAGGAGTTTTTTCTGTTTCCACACACACATTTCCAACCCGTTCAGTACATCTTATCTCTCTGATCTGCAGCAGCCGGTTAACCATTCACCGTTTATGGACTCTAAGTTCAGCTTTTACACCTTTTATATCGGCGGCCGATCAGCCAGCTTGTTGCTCGATAATGGAGTTCAAACCGAAGGTATCTCAGAGTAAAGCAGACTGATGCTTCAGCAGATTACTTTAAACATTTCCTGATCACAAAACAATAATTTGAACCCTGAATCGTATCTGAACTTCACCGCAGAAATTAGGAAACTTGACTATGAATGATAAAGATCAATCAATGTTTTTAAATACAGATACAATTTAAAAAAGGCAGCTTTCCAGTATTTTAATTAAATAATTTCTACAACAGACATTAAGAGTACCAGGAGTATTTCTTCGTATCAATTTTTCCTTGTCTTTTGGGTGGAAACCAAATCATTGATTCTGCTGAATCAATTAATAGGGTTAATTGTGATTGATTATTTAAAATATTGTCAACTGATTTAGTGGTCGATTAATTGTTAACTGGCGAATACAGACTCAATTAAAGGTTATTTGCTGAAAGAAAAACATACTCAGAGTTGTAATTAAGCCAAAAATGTGCAGAAAATATATAAATTTTCCAATTAAGATAAAAAATCTTTTGTCTGTAAATTTGTTTTACCCAGAATTCCGTAAATGTCAGTTTTAGATTCACCCAGTTAAAATTACTGTATAAAAAACTACTAACCACCATTTGCTATGCAATTATTAATTGGCTAAAAGTTCTTCTACCACATGGCCTTTTGTGAGTCTGTATAGTCCAACTAATGATTAATCTGATTAATCGTTAATCACGATTAATCAGATTAATCGTTTTAACACTGAGTGATCGTTTTATTACCCTAAGATGGATTACAGCCCTGAAGCAGAAGCTTTTCTTAGTTTCCTGATTTCCTGAGACTCTTTTGCAGCCGAACGCATCAGACAAACCGAATCTCCTGCAGCTTACTCTGCTGACTTTTGAAGCTCCAGCTGAGTCTTGAGTTT
This sequence comes from Xiphophorus couchianus, assembly GCF_001444195.1. Taxonomy (NCBI): domain Eukaryota; kingdom Metazoa; phylum Chordata; class Actinopteri; order Cyprinodontiformes; family Poeciliidae; genus Xiphophorus; species Xiphophorus couchianus. The sequence goes on from NC_040229.1 coordinate 6,809,840, forward strand.
CTTCTTCGCTCCCTGGGTCAAGTCGTACTTGTTGAGGTCTTCCTCCGTCAGCGCTAAAAACTGTCCACAAACAGGTCGGGACATTTCTCAGAAGAGGTTAGAATATTTCCCTCACTAATTAAGGAGATAAAAATAGAACGTAAACAGACCTCCTCCATGGTGAGCTGTTTGAAGACTGGGTAGTACTTATGGAGCCGGAGTTTACGCAGCCAGTCCAGGATGCCGTTCTGCTCCGGCGTGCTGGGTTGATTCTGCGTTAACTGGGCCGGATGGGACTGGGAGCGGGTCAGGGAGGGGGAGTGGGACAGGTGCAGCGACTGCGTGATGGGCGGAGGGTGGAGGTGGTGCATGGAGGGAGTCAGCGGCGTGGGGGGAGACAGGAGGGAGGACAGGTGAGGCGGGGAGCGGGTCAGAACCGAGCTGTGGGTGCTGACCACGGGCTGGACGCTGGCCACCCGGTACACCGCCCTGAACATGGAACAGGAAGTGACTCAGGTTCATCTGATACAGGAGACTTAAAGGGACAGTATCGTGTTTTCCAGGCATATAGTACCATTTTATAGCATAAAGAAGTAACTATGTTACCTTTAGTTTTCATAAACATGATATATACAAGTATATGTCACATATGACTTAGAGGAAATTTGACTTCCTGATGTAATGCCTTGAAATTGGGCCTCTGTCTCTTTAAGAAAGTCCTGCTCTGCCAACATGGCTCCTCCGTTAACCCTTTAACAAAGTTTTACCTACAATGAGAAGTAGCTCCTATAATGATCTCAGCAGATGTGCAGTTTCAACAGGTGTTTGCTAATTGCTGCTGACTAGTCTGAAGAAACCCAGTGGGGGAGGAGCTGCACCTCGAAGGCGGAGCTAGGTCCACCCAGACGTTTTGCACAGCTGGATGGTTGCCATGGAGATAGCAGGATTTCTTAAACATGTATGAAAGAATCAAAGCAAAACTCCAGATTTATTTTTGATGATTGAATAATGATGTAAAGCTTTTAAAATCCATTTTACATAACACTTTCCCTTTAAAATAAAAAGAATAATCAGAATCATCATCCCATAAAACACATTTTCCATCCCAGATCAACCTTCTACATCAGCGACTAGCTTACTCTTAATATTTGAAGTTTATGCCTTGAAAGCTGAGGTATGTAACTTTTATATAAAAGAAATCACTCCATCTTTTTAATGCTGGAAAATGGCAGGATTACTGTTGGGTTTGAGTGGCTGATTTGATTTCTGTTTTTATTTATTCCATATATGTTGCTGATGTTAGTAATAGCAATTGTCGGTTGACGATGATATTCACTGGTGGTTTATCACCCAGAAACTTTTGGGGTGTGCAGGAATGTTTACCTGTTGGCTCCTCTGTACTGCATCATGCAGCCGGTGTCTGAAACAGAAACAAAGAGTTTCATCAACTAGAAACACTGAAAACCTCAGAAACATGCACAAGATTTTAAAAAGTGTTATTATATTGAGGACATATGTTATCACATGAACAAAGCCGATCAATTAGGTGAATTTATTCCTCTATAGAGCTTGTAAAATTATTATGGCCCTTGGATGTTTTACCCTTTTTCTTGCTTTTACAAATCAATCATTAACCCTAACCCTATTTCTACAAAAATAATAAGCGTACTGTAACTTCTTTTTGTTCTCATCAAACCAAAGACGATTCTTCCATTTTACCGTTTATGGCTGAATTAAATTACTTTTTTAACTATATTTTCATTTATTAGGGCGCACCTAAAGAGAAACTGCAGTTGGTTTCGGCCGGTCAAAGCTTTACAAAACTCAAGATTGTAGAAAAACACCGTCTGATCTCCAATCAAGACCATTTAGAGGTGAGAACAAGAATATTTTACTGCTTGGATTTAGCACAGAATCATACAAACGGACCAAACAAAACACTCGATTGGATTCCACCTGCACAGGTTATTCCCAAAGAAACTAAATCTAAGGGAGCATTAACACTAAACTCCTGCAGAAATCAGTTTTGTAATTGAAACAAACTTATAATCACATGTGAATAAGCTTGTTCACATGATAAGTCATTAAAAATGATGGTGCATGTAAACAGTTACATGAGATATATTCATAATTATACTTAGGAGTAGCTACGTATGCGGCGTTTAGGAAAATTGTTCTCAGCCATTTTACATGGAGCGCTATGGAGTCAACACATTAGAATGACACACAACTTTTTCTGAGTTATGATGCTGTAAGAGCTCTGGTGGAGCCAGCTGCACATTGTCCGAAAAAAGAAAAGCAAAAATAATCTATCATCCTGCTACCACTTCCTGTTGTCTTTTTTGGCGTTTCCATCAGTAGTAACATCCAGTTGTTGATCACGTGGCTCGTGTCGTATGAAAAATATTATTTCGATACGGCTGAAAATCCATCTCATCGTAGTGCCAAAACTGTTTATCGAAAAACATTTTTAAGAAATTGGCGTCTTTCCATTAAGTGTCATTTCAATTTGTGCTATTTTTAAAATTAATGGAAACACAGCTAATGATAAGCAAGCGATCAGGTTAAGGGGATTGTTCTCCCAGTCTAGTGTGTACTGGGAAAACTGCCCCAGATTTTGAGTAAAAGTGTGTTGATGGAAGAACTTCCCCCTGACGTTCACAATGCTGCAGCTAAGAGCTGGAACAATTCAGAGGCATAAACACTGAGACATGATGAGCGGCAGCTATAAATACACTCCGAGATGAAGTCACACTTACACATCACACACACACACACACACCCACACACACACACACACATTACGTCTATTATGTCTTTCTATCTTCATAAGGACTTTCGTTCATTCTGCGCCATCTTAGTAGGTTAGCGCATAGCAGAACCCAACAAAAAGCTTTGAGATCAACAAACAAAATATATTTTTCTTTTAGAAAAAATTATATGAACAAAACGAATGCTTTCGGGATCAATTCATATGAGATGGAGAAGAAAAATATATCAGACAAGCTGCCTCGGATCTTATACTATGACTTAGTTAATAACTACTTAATGAACTTGAGTACAACATGGAGGATCTTCGCAGCCTGAAATCCACGGGCCGCTTGTACGTTATTGTTTACATCCAGACATTTTGCGCCTGAGTACAACGCCAGAGGGGAAAAAGACCTTTCTTTCACTTGTCATCCAAAGCTGCGCTGCAGCGGTAGAACAAATCTGTCCACAAAATAAAACCTGGAGATGCAGGTTTTATTTATTTGGTGCAGTGAGCAACAACAAATGGAAAATAACAGAACAACATTTGCAGAACAACTGAAAACCACTCAGACTCTTTTTTATCTTTTTTAAATAAATTACATTTAGAGCACTTTTTAAATAAAAAACTGCTAAAATCAATATCTACAGACATATTTAGACACAATAGTTAATTATAGAGAGCCATAGTGGAAAGTTCAAAGAGCCACAGGTTGCAGACCCCTGATGTAACCCAAAAACAAATCTGAGTAACTGTATTTATACTTAACTATTACTGCCATATTTCTAATACTCATAACTAGTACAATACAATAGAGCTGAAAAAAACTTTCCCCACTGTTGGTGAAAGAGGTCCTCTGCATGTAGTATATTTGAGTAACACACACACCAGTATGAGGTCATCCCAGTCTGGGCTCCCAGCATGCCGCAGTGAATTCCCACACCGGACTGAAATAGACCCGGTCGGCTCCGTCCAACACCTCAAACATCTCAGAGCGCCGCCTCACCTCGTCTCTACGACCGGCTCTTCCTTTTCTCATCCCAAACAAACCACACAGACTTCCTGCACTGCAAAACGCACTGCGTAGAGTTCACTTAGAAATATTATGCAAACTTGATGCCTCAAAAAACATCAAGTTCTCCAAATTTAGAAATGTTGGTGGGTTTACACAACGCAACAAACTTGATCGTTTTGAATAAATGGTCTGTTGCAAGAAGCAATAAATCAATTAATGACAAATTTAAACAGTTTGTTGCTTTTGTCCCATCCAGATGTTTTTAAAGGAAGATTTTGTTTAGAGACTTCATAAATCAATGAATTTTTGTTTATTAACTCAAAAAAATAGAATTTAAAGCTTTAAAATTAGAACCACAAACAAAATATTTTGTATATTTGCATCAGAAATCAAGCAATAAAACAGTTTAAAACGTAATTTAAGAAGCTCATCACTGCATATTAATATGAAAAATAATTACTGCTATCATCAGTGTTATTGTTACTAATTAATGAAGTTGTCAATTATAAAATAAAAAAATAAGTTTATACCTGGAGTTGGGTAATAACTACTTACATAGTTGCATTTACTTGAGTAACATTTTGGAAAAACTGAACTTTTAGGAGTACTTTTACTACGCTGTACTTTTTACTTTTACTTGAGTAATTTTATCATGAAGTATTTCTACTCTTACTTGAGTCAAATTTCTGGATTTTCTATCCACTGAATGAAAAACATGTTTTTCAAATTCATCAACACAAACCTGCAGTTTTGTTAAAGTTTTATAAGTTTTTTAGTGAAGGAAACTGATTAGGAAAAAATGTCTTTTGCCTGATTTTGTTGTTTTTTGTTACTTATATGAATTATTGTCATTTTTGTCCTTAAAATACCAAAATGTCCACTAAACTTTATATTTTGGTCCGTCTGATAATGTCATTTTTAAATATTAAATGATTGATCCTTTGATCAGTTACTTGAGTAGACTTACTTTTGCTTGAGTAGAATGTTATTGAGTCGACTTAATACTTCAGTAATTTCTTGGATGGCTGCTTTTTACTTGAGTAAGGTAGAGATATAAACCTCAGTTTATACCTCTATCCTCTCTATTGAATGTGTGAATATATTTCCTTACTGTTCTCGTTTGTTGCTTTTATTTTCTTTCTATAATAACTGTTTGTTCTTTTACCTACATTCCTGGTCAAAGTAAATAAAACAATTCAGGCAGAAGCACGGCAGGACTTACTGGAGGCTGAGCAGGTGGGGAAAGTGGGAGGTAACCTGGTGGAGGGAGGAGACACGGGGCAGCTGGGGGTCAGAGGTCGGCTGGAGTTGAAGAACAGCTGGACGGAGTGATGCTGCAGGACGGGGCCGGGCAGCGCAGCCAGACACCTGGGTGGAGCAACACAGCCACCCAAAAAGCAACATGACAGTGAAGAGAGGACATATAAAGAAGGAAGGTTTTTTGTCTCACTATCAATCAATCAATCAATCAATCAATCAATCAATCAATCAATCAATTAATCAATCAAGTTTGATTTACATCAGAAAAACACAAAAATCAACAACTGAAACCTTACATTTTACCATGTGCCGTCATTACACATAAAAATGTTGATCAATGTTTCTTTGATTATAAATCAAAAGCAACTTTAAACAGGTGGGTTTTCAATCTAGACATAATGGATGCAGAATGTCGGTTTAGCCTTTTAGAAGTGAAAGTTTGGGTGAAAACAATTTGATGTTTGGTCAAAAAACTGAAACTTTGGAGCGATGAGGTTTCTGCACTGACCTGGTGTCGACCTCTACGGACTGAGGGAGGAACTTCTCCAGTCCATCGTCAGGAAACACCTGAGAGAGCTAACAGAGCAACATTCAGCATGATTAAATCAAAACTACCCACAGTTTACTGCACAGTATCACTCTATGCTGACGATACTCTGATTTTTACACAAAAACCTGAACAGTGGAAACAATAATTTTGCCTAAAGCAGAGGAAATATTCTGGTAATACAAAAAGTCATGTCCTTGTTTATCCCTTATTGCTTTGTTTAGTTACTTTAACAGGATTCAGTTGAAATCCCTTTGGGATCAATATGTATATAAGCTAGTTACACCATTAGAAATCACCGAATCCCAGTAGCTACCATTTGCACCAGATTATTACCTGGGATATCAGCTCTGCCACTTCCTGTTGAGCTCTGACCACAGATGACGTAAAACCGTCGGACCAGCCCACCTGGAGAGGCAGAGGAAAGGAGGAAAGTAATGAAGAAGAGCAGCAAACAAAAATAAAAAACTACCTTATTGGAGTTGATCTACCTCAAACACATATTCGCTGCCGTTCTCTGGCTTGTGTATCGCTCTTCTGAGCACCACCCGCTCAATCACAGCTGCAAGACGCACACATCAGTTCACAGACCAGTAAAAACACAGTCAGAATAAGAGCTGTTCCACTAAAAAAAAAAAGCTGAACAACACATCCCACACCAGTGGGTGGCGATAAAGTCAATATAACTGACATGCTAAAATATAGAGAAACTAAATCAAATGCAAGGGTAAAAAATTCATGTTTTTATATGTAAAAACATAAAAATAATGAATAATAATGAAACTATTTTCAAACCTTCCCTGGTAGGTTTTCCTACCAGCTTTTTTATTTTTATTTTTTTAAATACTTTTATTATTCTATTTACAAATCAATCATAACTAATTTGGGTTTTTGACAAACATATTTACAAAATAACCCCTTTAATGTCAAATTGACAATTGTGCACAATGCAAATATCTTCATGTTAATGACTGAAACGATTAATCAAATTAATTGATTATAGAATGGTCAACCTTCACTAATAAGCCATGACTAACAAAATTTCTTAGTTTTTGACAAAAACATTTACAAAAAAGACCCTTTAATGTCAAATTGACAATTCACAATACAAATATCATCATATTAATAACAGAAACAATCAATCAACCGTGATTAATTGATTATAGATTAGTTTAAAGTATACAGGCTCTAAAAAAGGCAATTTCCTGAGAGAATAACACCTCTCAGCAGTAATCAAGCCAAAAATAAAAATAAAAACTGGATGACAAAAGTTGTCAGACTGATGCTATTTTGTTTACAGAAACTTTATGAATCATATTATTTGTTATTTCTGTTGTTTTGTTTATTTATTCTGGATATTTAAAATATCTTCCAGTTCCATTTGAATTTAAAGTTGATTGACCTTTGAGAATCTGATCTTACATTATTATACCTTTACTATTATATTACTTGAAAATAGTTTCAAAACAACAATATTATTATGTATGGGAATAACTTCTGGGACAATTGTCCAGGAAAATTTGTTATCACTGAGTCAAAGTTTGAAAAAAACTAAAACTACTACTAAGATTAATAAGAACTAAGCAATACTTAAGTACTAAAAACCAGCAGACATACTATGAAAATGAATTAGAACTAAATGAATTAGACAAAAAGTCAAACGAATTAAAACTAAAGTCAATGGAAAGTTATTGCGAGTAAAAATGTGGGTGTGGCTTTTGTTATGAACAGATTTTTGACCGAACTTTGGGCGTGAAGGGACAAGCTGCTGAGACGGGAATAAAGGGGTTTTTCTAAAAGCTTCGGGCCGTTTTACATCAACAAACTGTTTATTACCTACTGATTTTATTAGTTCACAGCAACAGTTTTTACAGAGTGACAGAAAAATGAAACAATCAGCTGCCGGAGAAACGCAGCTAAACAAAAAAAGCAACGAGACAACACGTTGTCTCGTTTAGGAGCAACCTGTTTAGGAGAGCAACCTAAACAGGTTGCTCTCCTGTTTGCACGCTGAAGGTTTTATGTCGGTGGCAGCCATGCAGTGTTAGCAGAGGTGACATAGCTGAGTGTTGTGTTGCAGATCGGACGCACTGGCGTAAACTCTGACACATGAGATGCTCAACGAGTCGCTGATTTCTAATAGCTGATAATGGAAGACGTCCCTGTTGATCAGTTTGGCTTCAGAAAGCTTCACCTGACTGAAAAACATGAAGTAAACAAAAAAATCCAGCATGTCTGGAACCTAACCGTAAATAAAAAACAAGCACAAACGTTTTAACAATAAAGTTATAATAATAAAATAATAAAAGAAAAACGTTTTATGATAATGCATCAATAATATGACAATAAAGTCATATTTTTGCCAGTATTAGTTGTAATAATACAAGAGAAGTTGTAATATTGCCAGAACAGTTGCAAACAAAGAAAAAGTAATATGACAATAAAGTTGAAGTAATTTTAGAAAAATGTTATAACATTGCCAGAATAAAGTCTAAATAATATAAGAAAAAGTTGTATTACAAAAAAGTATTTAAAAAACACAAAAAAATAAAGTTGTACTAAAAGAAAAAGTTGTAATATTATCAAAGTAAAGTCAAAATAATACACACACAAAGTTATAAAATTACCAGAATAAATTCTAAGTCATACGAGAACAAAGTCATAAAATTAGTATAATAGTGTCATAATTTTATAATAACTCCAACATAAAAATTATTAAAACAAGGAATGTTGGGCATCTTGTGAAGTTATATGTTGGTATTGGTCTTAAAACTGGGAAATAATTCATCTTTTAACACATCAGCATCAAATTATTATTAGCAGGAGGATTTTTGAAACAATCGTTTAATCACCTGGGTTTATTCAGAAGAAAGAATCACACGAACTGATCTGCTAACGTCAGACGTTGATAACTTTATAGGCTTTTTTCATATTAACTTTTTTCGGGTTAAAATGTTTTTCCTGCTGATTATCTTTTCATAATTAAATAAATATTCTCGTCACGATAACAAAATTTGCTGGACGATAAATTGTCCCAGAACTTATTGCGGTAAATGAGAATATTGTTGTTTGGAAACCATTTTAATCCTATGCTTCTCTGCCCTGGACAGTTGGTGGTTACCATAGCAACCAGTAACTGACAGCTCCGCCCCCTTTTTCTGTTGCCTTCTGTTAATTGTGGAATCGGCTCCAAGTTTTATATTTGAATATATATTTTAGACATAATTAATCATATACAGGGTTTCATGTGTAATTTTGCTTTATTTTAATTTATTTTTACTGTACCAAAACATTAGACTGACAACTTTTACCATCCAGTTTATGGTAGAAAAAGAGAAAATATTGAGCTTGTTTTAAATTATAAATTGATTTACTGATTAATTGAGGATAAAGAAAATAAAAGGCACTTTTTCAAAAATATTTTCTGTCATTTGTAATTTCTTTCTTTCTTAAAAACTAAAAAATCTATTTTTATTTTGAAGTCGTATTGTCCAGCTCTAGTTGGTGCTGATTCTTTATATTTTTGTGTCTCAACCTCACTGCAGTTTTCCCGCCCAGCCCTCAGGGCCGCATTCTTTCTGCTTGTGTTCAGACGCAGCAGCATGCTGCATCTTGCTCAGATGTTTTCTTTAGGTTGTCGTTGGCAGCTCCTCACCTTTCGCTGCTTTCTCCTGGCGGCTCCTGCTTGCATCCTGGACCTTCAGGGGCGGCGGAGGAGAGCGGCGCTCTGGGCGAAGAGCCGGCAGCTCCTGGTGGACCGCCTGCTCTTCGTTTCCCAACTCTGCGCCGGAGGACGGGCCTGACCCCGTCGACGCTTCTCTGCTCTGGTTCTGGGGGTCAGAGGTCAGGAGAACACATGAAATATCAAGGTTTACTATGTTTTACCAGATTCAAGAACAAATGTCAGCAAACTGAAGCATCATCAGGAACTTTTAATGGATCTGATGAACATAAAACGTGACAAAATGTTTGCAAAAGAGACATTTTCAGATCCAAGTGAAACCAAAGAATTAAAATCAAATAAAAAATCAAAGGTTCTGTGCAGAAGTTGTTTTTCTTTTTTTGAACAATGTCTTTAGAAGAAATCTTTGTCCTCTGAAAACGCAATACATAGTTCTCATGTGACGTCACACATCCGGGAAGCCATCTTGGTAGGCAACTGCCATGACAGTCAGGCCTGTCGCAATAAGCAATAAATCAATTAATCACATGATAAATTAAACCGTGTCAATAATTTTAGATTGCATGATTTATCGTTTTTCTCTTTTCTCTAAATGTTTTCAGTCTGGTGCTCAGGTCTCAACCAGCCCTTTGTTTGAAGGACGATTTTGTTTACAGAGACTTCATAACCCATTTTATTTGTTGTTTTTGATATTTAAAAGTCTTCCAGTTCCAGTATTAAATGTTCATAAGAATTTAAATAACACATTCTCAAACATTTTTGATGTTTGAGAATGCATTATTGCATTATAATGCTATTGCCATTATATTAGTTGAAAATGGTCTTAAAACAATGTATCGTCCCAGAAGCTGCTATGGAGTTGCTATGACAACAATAAACAAGTCACAAGCTTAGATTTAACGTATGAACAATATCAGTGCATCACATCTATTAAGACTTAAACTGTTTTTTGCTATATACTTTGTTTTTGTTGGTTTGAAAGCCATAGTTCTTCTATGCTTGCCCACCAAGATGGCGGATCAGAGGCGTGGAAAAGAACAAACAGCGACTCTGCCAGTAACGCATTCAATAACGTTTGGTAGGTGAACACTTTTCACAATGCTGTGTCACACATATGATCAGTATAGATAACACATCTGATAGAATATTCACTGAACTGCACAGCATTCTGGGAGATGCAGGCAGAGGAAAGGTTTTAGCTGCTCAACCTCTCACTGCAACTTTGATGGCTTGAACTAACTGATTCACTCTTTGGTTGCCTAGCAACAACCTGCTGAGTCACTGGAACAGCAGCAGTTTAACATTTTTTCACTGTGACTCATAAATGCTTAAAAATCAAAAACAGTGGAGAGAAAACTGTGGATGAAACAGGGAAGGTCATTCCTTCAGTTTGGCAGCATTTATGGTATTTAAAACAAAAACAAATCAAAAAAATTATTTTAAATGCAAAATATTTATATTTGTTGTAAATTTTGACTTACTTACTGCCCTGACTGTCAGAATTTTTGAGTCTACTCCTGTTAACAATTGATCATTTACTAGATTATTTGAATATTATTGCAATAATCAATTAGTTTGATTAATTGATTCATCCCTAAAACATTATACTAGTATTTTTTATTCAGTCAGGTCCTAAAAGATAAGGAAAGGTGCAACAAAATAGAAACAGGACGTTTTTAGTTCACAATTCCATATTTTTTGTTTTACTTGATCTGAAAAACAGATTTATTATTTATTATGAAAATAACTTTTAATTATCTGAGGCATTTCACAAAGCCAAAAAAACATTCAGCTGCTAAATATACAGCAGCGACTCCATCTCAGCAGAATAGAAACAAGATCTGAAATGTCTTCAAGATCTAAAAAAGGAACTTGACGAACTTGAAGTGGAAAAATGTAAAATGTGTATTAACAGTTTCTAAATGGAAAACTGAGATAAGTACGTCAAGCGGGAAATAGCTCCAGTGATTGCAGCAGATTTCTTTCCATCCAGTTTTTTGCTTTTGAGGTTGATACACATTTGCTGAAAGCTGATCGTTAACATGTGGCAAACTTGCACCACAAGCTGTTTCCAATATAAACAATACCTCAACTGGTTATGAAACACTCCCAGACCCGGATCCAGGACTATTGTCGAGTTCAGACACCAATAAACCTAATCTGAACTGGAAATGTTGTAAACTAGCTAGCTGATATATATTTTTTAGTCTTTCCATCCAAAGTGCATCAGAAATTCCCTACTTAAAATGCTGAGTCATCAGAAATGAAAACCCCAGATAGGCTACGTGCTGTTAGCAGAAATCATCCAGGCCGTAGATCTGAAAACAATTAAGAGTGCTACCGCCAGATCCGCATGTTCCTGAGTCCGCCTGCCAGCAGCCTGGAAGGAAGCAGAGCTTCGAGGTAAAACGGGGAACCAACATTGGAAGCTGAATTAAAAGAAACTCCAGGAATAAATTTAACAAAAATACATGGCTTGAAGCTATAAAAATCCAGATTTCTGGTACAGTAGCTCCTCCTTCCTCTCATATAAAAGTCAGTTGTTAATTCCCACACAGGCTTTGTTTTTATTGCCCTATAAAGCGCGCATATAATGGGCCGATTATGCAGGTTTCAACTGGCCTAGTAATGTTGTAATATATTGCATATGCTGTGTTTAAAGCACCGCATTGTTTCTGGATAAAAACCCCTCTGGAGTCACTCAGCATCCATCTGCTTCGTGTTAGTCAAAGGTTAGGAGAGATGACTTGAGAAACGGCGAGACTAGAGAGACACGAGTCACAAGAATGGAGTGATGGCATGCAGCAAGACTCAGCAGAAACACGGCAGAATATTTGGTCAAAATGGTTAAAGATTTATTATTAGAGTTCAAACAGTTTTATAAAAACTGATGTTTATGCAGTTTATTGCTCTCGAGAATAAAGATGTGCTAACACAATGCAAAGGCAAAAACCCATCATGAGTTCAACTCCAGGATTTATCAGCCTGGCGGGCTGCCAGGATTAAAGTGTCATGTCTTTATTTTATACAGATTTAGTTTAAATGTATTTTTATCTGTTATATTCATCTATTTACATTACATCAAAGCAATTTGCTTTGTAATAAAGTGATTCTGATTAAAAAACATCTTTAGTGGAATGGAAGCACAATGGTGGCATAAATGTTCCGCAACTAAAGATTATTTTAGTAATCAATTAATCATCAGATAAATTCATTAATTGGATATAAAGATTGGCACACTCAGCTACATTTTTATTTAACAGTTTTAAAGATGCAAATAATTTAATCCCTTCTTTAAATAAGAAAACAAACATTTTATTGTCTAAAATGCAATAACACAGCATTGTTTCAGTGAAAAAAATTAAAAAGACTGAATAATAAAAAATATATATATTTTAAACTAAGAATATTTTAATGTAGGGCTGTGTGATATAAAGCTGTGCCATTGCAACAAATAGGAAAATTCAACTGCAAATTGGAAAATAGGAAAATTCAACCTGTTCAACCCAAAGGCAGCACTGAGACGGTTTTAGGCAAAATGTTTAAGAATTAAATAAATATCAAAATTTGCACAAAAACTTGAAGATAGCACCCTTTGGGACCAATTTAAACACTTTATCTGCAAAAAACAACGTTTATTTCTGGTTTATTTGCTCTTTAAAAGACCTGTTGCAGAAACATTCGTCCATCTATCGGGATTTGAACCAAGGACCTTTTTGCTGCAGCACTAATTGCTCCAGTGCTACGGAAAAAAGATGCAAACCTCATAAGCTGAAGCAGAAAAAACTTCCTCCCCAACAATCTGACTGACTGGTGAAGTCATACAGACGATGGTGAGATTACTCATCTAAACAGGATATAGTTAAAATCAGAAGTCACAAATATCCCTCCATTTTCTCACCTCCCAAAAAACCTGCATTTCTCTGGTTAATCTGTGATATGTGACGATTCTGGGTTTAAATAGAAGCCCGTCGGTCGCTTCAGAGAGATGGAAAGACAGCCAAAGAGAGAGCATTTATAACTTCCTGGGGATTCACTGGAGACTCACACACACCACAGAGGGTTGATTTCAGCACTGAGAAATGTGCTGACCTGCACTAAGCAGGAGCCAAGGGCAACAAAACACTAAATACAAGCGCTCCTCTGAGCCGGGTACTTTCCCTGCTCCTGCCTGCGTCGGACCGACTACAGGCTGTAAAACTGTGTTTACATCTGCATCAAGTTAAGAAACAAATTAAATGTTTTGCCTTTGAACTTCTCCTCTACAGTCGTTGCTTTTACTCCCATTTTCTGCTCCTTTGACCCTGTGCCGGATGATCCGAAGGGTTAAAGGAGCAGCTCGGTTTCCGGCATCATCTGGAAATCCCCTCCTTTTGCTCCTGCTGCGTTCTCCGCGTTTCATCACATCCCGGCTGCACCACCACATCTGGGTGGAAACGACAGCCTCCGCTCGTCTTTTATTAACAATATTTTGCTCCTGAACTCGCTTCTTTCCCAAATATTTCTCACAGCGCTGCAGGTTTTGTTTTGAGAAGATTTAAATAAAACTTTCTTCCTCTACCAAATTAAATGTGGCTTGTACAAAGTAACCAAACTGGAACGGTTGCATAATTTAAAAACACAAAAAATAGACTAATCTGAATGATAAAAGCGAGATTAGATTTTATTTTAAGTTAACTTTAATTCCTCCATCTCAATCCACTGTTATGATTCTGCAGCTGTAGGAATTTGGGAATCAAAGGAAAAATTAAAAGTTTGTTTCCTACCTTGTGCCAGTAGCAGGTTGGCAGGCAAGTGGTGCTGGCGTTGGGCAGGGAGGCCTGAGGCACGGCGGCGGCGGCGGCCTGATGGTGGTAGTGGTGGTGAGGCTGAGCGCCATAGCAACCAGCAGCTCCATCACTGCCAGCTTCTGCTGCAGCTTCTCCTCCTCCTCCGCTGCTAGCCTGGAAAAAGGTGGTGGCAGCATCATGCCTCTGTATACCCTTGTCCCTTAGAGGGGTCAGGGGGGCTGCTGGTTCCTATTTCTGGCTAAAGTTCCGGACGAGAGGCGGGGTTATATATATACATGTATATATGTAACAAATTTGCTAATCAAATTGATCTGAAAGATTCACATTCCCATAAAAACACCTACATATTAAATACTTAGAGCTGAAATAAATGTAACCAATATTATAAGCAGAACAAACTCTTCGTTCTACTTATCTAAAAAGATAACGCCCTGGGCATTTGCACATATCATGCATGTCACAAATCACCACTGTCTGCACTATTAAACAGAGCAATTGAGGCAATGCCCTGAAGGTAAACAACGCTCAACTATGAACACTGACCAAAGAGCAACAAGCAAGAAGTAACCAAGCACAAGGCGCTCAGCATGACTGTTCTCACCGTCTGTCCCACTGCATGAAACCAGGCAGCACAAAACTGTAATGTCTGCCATCATGGCCACTTTGAACGAAAACAATCAATGAGCAATGCGCATGCTCTGCGTGCTCTTTTGTTCTTGTGTTGTATTTATTTGCTAATTAAATAAATATCAATGTATATAATTTTATAATGTAATAATAAGTAATGATAGCTACTGCAGTGTACACAGAGCATTACAAGAACAATGAACGGCTCTCAGTGACTCTCCAGTCGTATCTTCTTAGTAAAGAAAAGTTCAGAAGACTCGGATCGTTCGTGAACAGGGCGCTGTTTAGGGGGGAAAGGTTATGCCCCTGACCAACAGGGGGCCCACCACAATTTTTTTTTTCATAGAAATTTTAAAAAAGGGGTCCATGTCAATTACAAAATTAATTATATTGTGTTTTCTAAAATTGTTTTTAGCAGTAAAAGTTAAATGTTACCCCTCCCAGACCAAAAAACACACATTTGCCCTGAACCTCCCGGATCTGTATGAAATGGTTCCTTCCTGCTTGGTGCTTGACGGTGACGATGTTCAGCAGCAGACAGTGGAAGACAAGAGCGACTGTGGCTGTTACTATGCAGCTAAGAAAAATAATAAAGTTAGGTTTTCAAAAAATAGAGCGACAGAGAGAGAAAAGGGTAAAAGTGTCAATTTGTAACCCAGTTTTTCTCCAAGAGAGGTGGGTAGACTGTGTGATTATCAACCATTCAGCATAGTTAGCTTAGCCACAGTCTACTGTTTGCCTCCATTTCACTAGCATTTAATGAATTAAGGAAAAAAATTACCAAGATTTTCATATATTTAACGTGTCCCTGCACCTTTTACCACTTAACAACAGATGAGTCAGTCAGCAGCAGCTCTAACCCACGTCCCTCCTGACCCGTCCTCTCTCCTCTCCTAAGTGAAATTAAAGCTGCAGTATGTAACTTTTATTAAAATTTTTTAACATATTTGTTAAAACTGTCATTATGTTGTGACAGTATGGCATGAGAGATAATCTGTGAAAAATCTATTTCCTGTGCCTTCTCCCAGTGCTTTCTAGAAACAACCAATCAGAGACGGGAGAGTTTTAGTGCTGTCAATCACAATCTCATGTGGCTGCTCATCCCTATAGTGTAGCTAGCGCAGCCTGTTGTGAATGCTCAGTCTAGTTAGCATAGCTATCAATAACAGCAGATAAACATTTTTCCTCTAATGATATGTTGTTTTTCCACCATTAGCACATTTAGCAGTGAGTGAATGAGGTTGATTGACAGCGCTAAGACCTTCCTACTGGTTCTGATTGATTGTTTTGGTCAGAACGTTGCATTACTTTAGCCAGCAATAGCAGTTCAGGTGGAGGAGATTGATTGCTTTCACAGATTATCTGTCTCATAACAAACTGGCACGACATGGTGGCAGCTTTAACAAATGTGGAGAAAACATATTTTTATTAAAGTTATATACTGCAGCTTGAATAAAATGCAACTACATAGCATTTTTGAGAAATCTGGATTGCTTCATGTATATTTTGCATGTTGCCTATGACTGTTGCTGGTGGAGAGATATTTCAGTATCTAAAGCTAATAGAAAAAATTTAAGCAACCTACTTGCATACTGTATGCGAACTGTTGCATGTAAAATACTTGAGCAGTAAATATTGTGCTAGTTATCAGTATTGGACCAAAGAAAGCAAGGCAGTTGCAAGCCTTTAAAATTGTGACACTTTGATGGGTCAGACAGACTCAAAAAATTGTAACAGCAGCTGCATGGGGGGCCCAATTTAATTTTTTGTCATGGGGCCCAAGATTACCAGCAGCGCCCCTGTTCATAAGTTTAGTGATATTTTCACAGTTGCGGTTTTGACTGGTCTTGAAATAAAATCCGGAGTCCTCAGCACCAGAAACCGAGACAAGACCGAGACCGAGACCATCAAAAGACCAAGACCGGTCTGGAGTGCTACAACACGGCATCATTTTGGGACCAGTTCTCATTCAACATTAACATAGATTATTGTTACATTTTATAACATATTCTAAAACTTTTTTTGCAGATGACACTCAGCTTGTGAGTTCTTCAAACTAACTGAGATGGTCGATAAAGTTATTTTGTTTAAAGAATTTTTCCATAGTAAGAACGTTGGTGTGAAAACGAGACCTTCAGACGGTTATTTATGCTTTTGTCTTGTCTAGATTATTGCAAAACTTTTCCCACGTGTCAACTCCCAAATTAAGCAAACAAAAAAGTTATTTTCTATAATAACTGAAAATATTCTGTTAATGAGCCATATTTGCTTCAACTTTTATTTGGTGAAGCGCTTGGTGAGTTTTTACCTAGAAAACCTTAAATCTGTCAATATTTTATCAAATTTAATGTAAATTTAAAAGTACACTCTATAAGCTTTGAGATTTCACATCTAACTCAAAGGGAAACATAAACGCCGACGTATCATTTCCAACTTTCCCATGTAAGTGTGTAATTTTCCTGTTGAATAAGTAACAGTGGAGGTGAGTTACAGCCTGTCATTGTTGATGTCTCACCTGTAATTAGGTACAGAGGAAACATGTATGCTTGCTTAACTCCACCTACTTCAACTAAAGACGCTTTCCTTTCTGCGGTCAGGTGGAGACGGCTAGCCCTGCAACTAACAATTATTTTAGATATTGGTTAATCTATCAATTATTTTGATGATTAATCGGTTAATCAGTTAAAAAATAATCAGCATATTCTGATGATTTCTCATTTAGTCCTTTTTGAAAATAAAATATTGGAAATACCTTAAAAGATGTAAATACATAAATAATTCACTTCCTTTTTTAAATAAGAAAATAAACATTTTAATTCCTAGAATGCAACTACATAGCATTCTTTTAGTTAATGCTGGATTATTAAAAGCTCAAAATAGAAATCTGATGTTTTTTTGATTCACTGAGAAACAGATGCATCATTAATTATAAGGAAGACATTTCATTGTTTGAGCTGTTTAAATCCGATTAATCGTTTAAGCCGTAGAGACGAGCCAGGGTTACATTTCCTTTTAAGAAGCTCTCTGAGAATTTCGATCCAAACTTTAAGATTTTGATTCAATCCAGCTGTTGCACCTCCGCCATCTGTTTAACTACCCGTTTTTCTTTAGCTCCAACTGTTTTTCCAGATATTTTCAGAGTTTACTGGTTTATTTTACCGGCATTTAAGAGATGCTTTTCCAAACCTTTTTATATGATGCATTAAACTTTGCAGCAGCCGTGTTTTTAACTTCCAGTGCCTTTAGAAAACCTGACAACCTCACATTCAACACTGTTTTCTGCTCTGGTGTCGTCACTGTCTTGTATTGTTGATGTCATTCACACCGCAGGCTTCTCCATGAAGCTGCTTTCACTTCCTCTTGCAAAAGGAACAACACTAAGAAAACCCATGAAAACACTTCAGCTGTTTGTAGAAGAATTTCCACAGAGACACAAAAACAGAACCTAAAACGAAGGATTCTGGAACATGAACGTGATATTCTGTCCCAAAGCAACAATAAAAATCACTCTGTGCTTCCTCGGACGTCCTGGGAAACTGCAGCAAACATTGAACAAAATCTATTATCACTTTTTATTGACTGGTTGTTTGAAGATGATTTTAATCCGACAGGACAAAATTATTTAGATTAAAATCTGATTGAAAGCAGCTGGGTTTGAATCAAACTTGTTCTCACCAGACCGTTCTGTTCTCAGACATATTAATATAATTAAAGCTTAAAATAAAAAACATTTAAACATAGAATCTGGAAATAACAGAATGAATCATAGGAGGTATTGACAGATGGTTGATCCGATTATTAGATGACTAAAAGGTTAAACAGAGAGATGTTGGACCGATAAATGGATAATCAGTCCTGGAAACACATTTTTCACTCTCTCTACTCTTATCCAGATGTGGAAAATAAGGAATAAAATTCCATATTTTTCCAGACTTTGTAAGAGTTCTCTATGTTTTGTTCTGTTACATATATCCCATGAACAATTATTTTAGTAATCGATTAATCTATTCTGACGATTAATTGTTTGGCTTTGGCTTAACTGCAGCTCTGAATATGTTGTTCATTTGGCAAATAGTATTTTTGAGACTGTATTCTCTACTTAATGATTCATTGATTATTAAATTAGTTGACCAATATTTCTATTATCAATGAATCACAATTGATTATTTCATCGATGGTTGTGTAACACTTTCTTCTCAACATTAACAAGGTGTAGGAATCATTTGTTTACTATTGTTTGGATGAACTGATCAATAATTTTCATGTGCATGATTTATTGCTTTTCTCTTTTCTACCAAAAAATTGGATGATAAAAGTTTTCAGCCTGGTGCTTTGGTTTCAACTCGCCCTTTTTTTGAAGGACAATTTTGGTTACAAAGGCTTCATAATTCATTTTATTTATTGTTATTAATATTTTATTGATTTCTTTTGGATATTTAAAAAGTCTTCCAGTTCCAGTATTAAATGATCATTAGAAAGTAAAGTTTATTGATCTTTGAGAATGTGTTCTTGCATTATTATGCCATTATCATCATATTACCTAAAAATCGTCTCAAAACGACAATATTATTGTTTATCACAATTACTTCTGGAACAATTTATTATCCAGCAAGATTTGTTATTGTAACAGGCGGACAAGGTTTTTTTTAATGTTTGTATTTTGTACGGTTTTGACTTAATTACTGCTCAGAATATGTTGTTCTTTCAGCAAACTGGATTATTTTTCCTGAATCTGTGTAGTCCAGCTAATGATTAATCGATTACTAAATTAGGTGGATTCATCACGATTAATCGTTTCAGTACTACATCCTATTGAATTTGATTAATTTTTGAGCGAGTTTATTTACAGAAAAAGAAGATTTTGTCATTATAAATGCAAAAGGTATATTATTCTTGTAAGATTTCGACTTAATTACTTCTCTGAATATGTTGTTCTTTCAGCAAAATGCATTTTTGAAATTGTTTACTCCAGTTAACGATTAAACAAATATTAAATTAGCTGGATTCCTCGCCCCTTTCTGTCATACTTAACTTGGTTCATTGTTTAGCTGGTTTGTGTCCATATGGACAACACCGACCTTTGACCTCTGCCCTCACCTGCAGGATGTCCTGGATGTGGCCCAGCTGATGCCTCAGCACCTGTTTCTGGTGGAAGTTGAAGGCCGGGTGGTTGGAGGCCATGGTGAACAGCAGCAGGAACTGCTCCTCCGTCCTGCCGTCGTTCAGCGCCAGCCCGTAGTTGTTGATCACCGTGTCGATGTGGGTCAGGGTCCGGTACAAGACCCCCGCGGCCTCCCGGTTGTCTGTGCCCAGCAGCGCCAGCGACACCAGCAGCTTGCTGCGGACCACCTCGTCCGTGACGTTGGTGAGTCCCGAGAGGTCCGCGGGGTTGTTGGCTTTGATCTCCGCATCCCGCAGGGAGTGGTAGTCCTTGCGGGCCAGGTCCTCCAGGCAGGAGCCGAGGAAGCGCAGCTCGATGGGGATGCAGAGGTCCAGCAGGCCGCAGAGGAACTCCGCTCTCTGGGCGGAGGTGAGGGTGGAGAACCAGCGGTACACCCCCTCCCTCTGGACGCAGCTCCGGCTCTCCACCATCCTCACACCTGGAACCACCTGGATCAGAAGAACCTGTCTGCGCTCACATCAAAGGAAGCGCACGCGCGCGTCAAAACTTTTTGAACTTTCTCCAAACTCCTGTGTTTATTCCCAGCGGGGGGGAAAGAAAGAAGAACAAAAGTTTCCTTTGTTTTCGGACTTCTTCCACAGTAATCCCGGCAGGGTCTACTGAGGTCTGGCCGCCCGGTCTGGGTCACTGTCGGACCTCACGCTTCCTCACAGTCCGTCTGTGGACAGTTGAAAATTCTTGGTCTCGTTCAAGCGGAACCGTGCAGAGACTTCGGAGCGGAGCGTCCGCATGGTGCCCCAGTAAACTGTTTCAACTGGGACGAAGCTTAAAAAGCAAACCCGGAGCAGCCTGGGGCTACAGCCCGCTGCAGCTGGGAATGGCATTTGAACATTTCAGAGACATTACCTCACCGGACGGAGCTGTGCACGCAGGTCTCAGCGGTAAAAGTTCCCGGTTTATTCACCGTTCAGCAAACTGGAAGTTTAATCCTGCCTGAATCCTGCCATGACTTCAGAAAGAGGGGGGAAAAAACAGCTGTGAAGAACATTATCCCAGCTCTGGGCCACGGAGAGGTATGGTCTCCTCTGATTGGCTGACCGGACAGTCAATAATGAGATCCTGCGTTCTGATTGGTGCAGAGGTATTTCCGCTACCCTCCTACTCCACATCTTTTCTCATGGCCTTCATAAGTATCTCAGATGAGTTTCTGGCTCTTGGGTAACTGAGGAAAGTCGCCTTTAAAAACCGGTTTTCTTTATATTTCACCAATAAATACATGATAATTCATTAGAAATGTGTTTTATCTGATTGGTTCAGGCAGAAATGTAATAATATGGAGACATTTATTTCTTTTTTTAATATCAGATTTTTTTTGTTGTGAAATTGTAGTCAGACAACGCTCCACTCAGCCATCCATCTGTCCATCCATCCAACCAATGATCCATCCATCCATCCATCGACCAACCTCCAGGCGACCTGCTGCTCTACTCTTGGCTCCTCCAGGCTGGTGGAGCTTTTCAGGAGGACTGAAGCTGAGACTCCCAGACAGAACAACCTGATTCTGGTCGAAGGCCTCCGGGATCCCGCATTTCTCTGGCAGAACTAAAACTAAAGGTTTTACTATCTGATTCGGCTTTTTTCTTCACCAAAACTTAATGGAATAACATCCAAACTGCAGCAGACAAAGTCTCACTCTGTCTACCTCCAGCTCCATCCTTGAGCTCCTTCAGACCTCTAAACTGGAGAGAAACTTTTAATATTTTTAGATTTACCTATAACGGAATATTAGTCAGTTCATTAACAATAATAAATGCATTGTTCATTTAAAATGTTGTGGTTCACATCTATGTCCAGAAGATGGCGCCAGATGTCTACAATGAAATCAAATCAAAGCACACCTGCTGCTAAAAGATGATTTAGATTCTCAGAAAAATAAACATAAGACTACAAAATAATACAATATTTAAAATATAACGTCGTTGATCAGATCTACGACATAGATTTATATTTTTCCCTCATATTTACCTTTTTTTAAAAGGAAAAAAAAATCTTCATAAGATCACCTTTGGTCTTCAATCGTCATTGAACACAAAACAAGCCACGCCCACAGCCAGCTAACTCCGCCCCCTTGTCTTGACGAGCGAAACTCAGTTACGGTTGCCATAGTAACCCCACTCTCCCTTCCCAACCGGGCCCACTCCTTCATTGCATCAGGGATGCCGCAAAACTGCACAAATACACACACAGCAGAACCAAATCATACACACATATGTACATATAAAAATACACGGGAGGCAAAATGTTTTCTTTGAAACACTTTCATTATTTTCTCCACACAACTGAAAAACAAAAACAGAGTATTTCCCAGAAAGAAAGAAAGAAGAAAGGAAAGAAAGAAAGAGGAGATTCAAACCTATATAGAAAGAGCTTGGCATGCTGTGGCATGCTGCAGACTAAAACGGTGGCGCAGGGCATCGTCACCAGGCTGACGGCATACAGCAGAGCCTCTGAAATTCTTCCTGGGACCCATAATAAAATAAAAATCTATTGTTCTGCCTCTCAGGCTGCAGGCACATCCGACTCAGCTGTAGTTGGAATAAGTTGGAGAAACACCAGAAGTGAACCCACAGCCTTTAGTTTCTGCTCCAATCCCAAGTTTAAGAAATGCTGTCGGACAATTAAAAAAAAATTTTAAAAAGAAGAGAAAAGAAACCTTCAAAGTCCTCTCGGCCCCCCTGGACGCCATTACTGATGGTATCAAACACGGTGTGCAAGGAGAATGGAAACGTATGCAGGTAAATAAAAACAGATGCTGTCAATATTGTTGCAGTGAGGAACAGAAATGTTGCATTGGATCCACTTAAAGGTTTTACAAGCAGTGAAAACAAGTAATTTGGTGCAGATGGAGATCTCTGATGGGTAAAATGTCAGACAGCTGCAGGAGAATCCAACAGTACTTCATTACACCATGGGTGTCCCAGTCCAAACAAATCAAATAGTCATACTATCACTAACCTAACCTACTATCACTAACCTGGGACTCAACTTTGTTTGTTGTTACTAAGTACTTTTTTTAACACTTAATTTTTTGAAAACATGGATTTTTTTCACCACTCTGTGTTTACATAGTTGAGGGTGGTGCCAGGGCGGCCATCTTGTTTGAAAAGCCTGTTTTACGGTTTACTTATTTACACTTTGAATTCAGGTCAAATGATTGAATATTAGTGTCATAGGAATTGGCACTACAAGAATAAAGTCATAATATTAACAGAATAAAGTTTTAGCAACACAAAAATAAAGTTGAAAGAAAATTAAGTTAACATAATACCAGGATAATGTTGGGATTTTATGTTGACTCCTACACAAAAACTAACAGAAACTTAAAATGAGGGATGTTGAGCATCTCAAGTTCTACTCTGGTGTTGGTTTTATAGATAAGGAAATACTTTGTCTTTTAACACTTCATCACCAAATTATCAATAGCAGTTCTTTGAAACAATTGAGCAAACGACTGAGTCAATTTCGAGGAAAGAATCACAGACTTGCTGAGCTGGACTTGTCAGGCTTTAATAAATATATCCAAGCTTTTTAAATGACTTTCTTGTAATTTTAGGATGCTCTTCTGGTAAAAAAAAAAAAAAAAAGTTGGAAACGATTTGTGAATTTAGCGACAAAATAATCAAAGACTGGGTTATTTCCAACTCAAGTGTTAGCTAGCTCTTTAGCTAACTCCCCTGGATGATGGAGGAAATGCTAATACTTTTAGCATTGCTCATCCAAACGTTGCTAAGGATTTTAAATTTCAAATATTCAACTCAAAGAAGACCTGAGATGTACTACACTTGCCAACTCAGCACCTCCAAAAGGCGGGACAGCTACATCAGGTGTGAGGCTTAATGACCTAATGTGTCGATTGTGATGTCATCGCACAATATTTCTTAATAAATAATAATAATTATTAATTTCCTTACGTTTTCATCTGATTATGCCCTCAGTAAGCAGAAGGATTTTTAAAGACTGCCTCTTCCAGCAAAGTGTAGATACAATTAAAAACTAATGCAATACCAACCCGAACTGTTGAATAGTTGCAGAGTCTCCTGTTCTTTGTAGATGTATAAAATATCTTTTTCCAAATTAGCTGTCACTTCTGACCACAAGAATCTTCTGCAGTCAAAGCACATTTGCGCAGCGCTTTCTACTTTGACATTAAATTTTTGTCTAGGTCTAGGTAAGTAAGGAGAGGAGCGCCATCTAGTGTTTGGAAATACGAATTGGAGGCTGTAGTCAAAATCAGAGCGTCCAGTATAACACTTCAATTTGGCTTAAATTACGGGACACTTGGCAACACTGACGTGTTTGTATTAGAGCAGAAAGTATTATGCTGTTACCTTGTAATATTGATAATTGCTTGATAATATTTATAACATTCAGATGTAAAGAGTTCGGTAGTAACTAGTTACATTTACTCAATTATATTTACTTGAATAACTTTTTTGAAAAAAATTACCTTTAGAAATATTTTTACTATGCTGTACTTTTTACTTTTACTTGAGTAATTTTATTATGAAATATCGCTGCTCTTACTTGTGTAAAATGTCTGGATTTTCTACCCACTGAATAAAAACGAAACATATTTTAGCCAAAAATTCACCAGACACAGACACACAAACTGATTTGGAAAAAAATATATTTTGCCTGATTTTAGTTTTTGTCACTTATATGAATTATTGCCATTTTTTGTCCTTAAAATACCAAAATTACCACTTAACTTTATATTTTGGTCCATCAGATTATGTATTTTTAAACATTAAATGATTGATAATTTGATCAGTTGCTCAGTACTTGTGTAGACTTTTCCTTTCGAGTAATTTCTTGAATGAATACTTTTTACTTTTACTCAAGTAAAAATATGTATAAATAAGTAGTACTATTCTGCCCACCTCTGGATGCAACTGGAGAACACACACACACGCCCACGTACACACACACACAGATCTGCACAGGTGCATGAAAAACGAGGTGAAATGGAAACTCGCTGCCCGGGTTTCACCGCCTGTACCATCAGTAACAGCTGCTGGGGAGGCGGAGGAAGTAAAAGGCAGGGGGTTCAGAGAGAAGAGGGTGGGTTGCAAAAATAAACAATACAACCATCAACGTATTGCACATGGGAAGAAAAAAAAGTCAATAAATAAATCTGAAGTTACAAATCTGTCGAAAACTATGATTTGACAATGAAAAAGTCCGTCAGTCCTGTCTGCTTGTTCAAGTCAGCCCATTTCGGTCACGCAAGTCCAGGTTCCTCCCTGGACCAACCTGCTGTCCTATTCTTTGGCCTCAGCTCTTCCTCCACCCGGACCGGACCGGACCGGACCGGACCGGACCCGGCTCAGCCTCGGTTCCCCCTCTCCAGTCCTCGGTCTGGGTCTTCAGTCGGCCGGGACGCACGGAGGGGCAGCAGATTTGCTGTAATACTTGTGGTTTTCGTCGTGTTTCTGGCATAGATAGGTTGACTCTGAAAGCATCGCCGCCTTTAAATAAAAAAGTGGATAAACAAAATAGCCACTCCGATGTTGAGCAGAATCACCATGGCAACCAGGATGGAGCTGTAGGCCTGCGTGGGAGAGAGAAAAGAGAGAAAAGAGAAGGTATCAGTATTAAGGATGCACACAGGCGAAGCTCGCACACTTAAAGACTGTTTTCATTTGCGGTCAGCGGGTTGCATCCACTCAACACCAGCATGAACGATGAATTCATTTTGGGGTTTTCGTTTTTTATTTGGACTGTTCCTTTGCTCACAACGGGGATTTTTAAGATTTTTATTGGGAATTTTGTCAGAAGATGCACAAATCCCAGCTAATGTTTGTGTGAATATGGGCTGCCGTTTGTGAAGTTACACACTTAAAAACTCATCGCAGTAATTTGGGTTAATTAGTCTTAAAAAAAGGGAGCTTTGCCTTTTAAAGTCATATTTTAACCGTAATTCATTCATACATCTCAGTTTCAAATTAAATATTTAGTTTTCAAATTAAATCAATGGTGTCCAAACGTTTTGCCAGGAAGGCCAAAATCATTACGTCAAAAGAACTTGAGGACCTGCACAATTTTTTTTAAAACAAACTCTTTGTGCCTTTTTTTTAAAGTTTATCGGCTGAATAATGAATTAAAGTAAACTTTTAAATCATTGTAGATTTAACAGTTTCAAAACCTAAGAAAGGTTTAGCATGATTGCAATATCATAAGACAGGCCCACAGTTTCTGATGTTTTGTGGTTGATTTTTATTTTTTTATTTGAGTTGAACGTTTTGCGTTTGATTAAAAGTTTGTCGATCTTTGTGGTTCCAGTTAGTCCAAAGCTAAGACGAATGCAAAGCTGTTGTTGATAAATGGGAATATATTTTTTGTAACTCATATTTTTTAACATGTTATTTATCTGTAAATAATCTTGCTCTATGAAAAAGTGTCCATCTGGATCACTAGCATTGAGGTCTGAGGCCACACAAAATCCTTCAGAGGGCTGCAAATGGTCCCTGGGCCACACTTTGGACACCTAACTAAACATTTAGCTTAGCGCTAAGTTTGCAGCTAAATATTTAGCTTTATTTAGCTTCGACAAGGGTGGAGAGTTGGACATTCGATCTTTAATCGCTTCAGCCCTTGTATCCTCAGGCAGATTTTCATGTTACTTGAAAAGCTTCGCCAATGGATTTGAGAAGGCTAGCTTGTTGCTGCTATCTTTAGCATCATGAGCATCCTCAAATACATCCTCCATCAAAGTGATGGTTGGGTTTGACATATTAAATGTACAGTTTTTCTCCTTGCTGGACATTCTTTTAACATTTGCAAATCCAGCACATACATAGTTCCCATAATTCTGTACCAAAAGTAATCTGCGCCATCTTGGTAGGCAAGCACAGCACAAAGCATAGCTGAGCCATGACTTTTAGACCAACAAAAAGAAAGTAAATTGGCACTCTTGACCAATGTGCAAAAGAAAGATACTGTATATGAACAAAAATTGCTGAGACTGGCAGAGTGCATACATGTAGTAAACATGTAGGCTACATGTCCGTCTTAGCTAGCAGGTAAAAGCCACATTAGCAAAGTTAATATGTACCAATAGTACTAAATATTGCTGATATTTATCTTAATATTATAGTACTCAAAAATTGACATTGAGAAATAGTTAAGATGTACTTATATTATTGTTGTCATGGAAACTCCATAGCAGTTAGTCAGGGTAGCTACAAAACCTTAAAGGCCGTTCTCTGTTTGCTGCAATCACACGGTGTTGGGGTCCTTCTGACCCTTTATGTTTTTATTATTTCTGTTGTTTTCTTTTAACACCCTGCGGTGATTGATATTTTATTTTTTAAACTATTTAAAACTATTTAAACATGTTATTCGTTATATCTGGTCGATAAGAATGACGTCATAATTTCTTATCGGGCCAATAATTATCATGCATCCCTCTTATAAAATATAAACTGCAGCTTCAACGTTCACCAAAATAGGAACCAAAAAAGGTGCATTTTGCATGTTAAGATAAATATTGTCCTGCACTGACGGGGTTGTTTTGTGGAGCGGTGTCTGAGCAGATGCTTGCTGACAGCCCGGGTCGTCGAGGTGAAGGCCGTTCTTTCCAACCACCTGTCCACTTTGGGTAAATATGAACGGCGGAGTCCTCCGTCCTACTTATTCCCGACTGTTTTAAATACATTTTGGTCTTAAAAAGGAAAGGATTTATCTGCAGAAGACCTGTTGTTTTAATTACAGCTGTAATAGTTGTAATGATGGCTGCAGAGGGAGATGGGAAATGGGACTTGGTGCCACACGGTTGTAGATGGATCCGTTCCGTCCAGAGTGGCTGCCGACGAGGTTTCTGCTGATCACCGTGGTGTTAGGCTTATCACAGATCTGTGTCAGAGATGATTACCACAGCAGAGGCTGGACGCAGATCTGATCGGGTTTTATGCTCACACTCTCTGCTCCTCGCTTACTGCTCTGCATTATTTTATGACGCGGTTTGTTGGTTAGCTTCTAAGTTATGCAAAAGCATAATCATTCACAAAAAAATCAGTAAAGTTGTGGACAAATATTTCTGCATTGAAGGAAATGTTTGTTTTGCTAATAAGATGCTAAGATTCCTGCAACACAAAGAGGTGTAAAAGAGAGACAGATGAGCTGAAATCGTTATTTTCTTGTCTGCATCAAAACAGATAAAAACAACTGCGTCATATACGAAACTGAAAATCTGGACCAGTGGAGCTGGTTAGATCTGAGGCTCTGAGGAGGAGCTGCGCCTCGAAGGCGGAGCTAGGTCCAACCAGGCTTTTACACAGCTGAATGGTTGCCATGGAGATTAAAGGACTTCTAAAACATGCATTAAAGAATCAAACACTTTCTGCTTCTGAAGATCGAACAACAGCATCATATATATCATGATGTAAAGCCCAAAAAAAGCAGAATTTACATAACACTGCCCCTTTAATTCTTCAGTGATGTAATAATAATCTGAAGATCTGCATGAAACCAACTTCATTTAATTCAGAGCTATGCTAACAGTGCTAATTGCTCTCATTGAGACACTGTATCTTCCCGTCACAGAGATCCATTTTACCAGCATGACGTGTGAACTGCATCGATCCCTCGCTGCGGCCCGCCCAGATAAACTGCAGAGCAGCCGAAACGCGGCAGCTGACCATGATCACAGCTCAGACCATGTCAGCACACACCTGTTTATAGAAGATGATCTGTCACACATGCTTTCAAGACAGATATTTTGTTAAATCATTTGGCTTTTATGGGGAGAGTTTGATCAGACGGAGGAAGGAAATTAGCAATTTGTTTCTATCTAACTGCATTTTTTCTTTTCCCTCTCTGTTGGTGCCATTTTAATTGCTGCGGAGGGTGAAAAGCCTCACCAGTCTGGGGAATCGTCTTCATGTAAATATGTGCCAGTGGGACGTATGATGGACTCAGAGGTGTTTACCTTCAAAGCTTTTCATGCCATACTGAATGAAATGAAAAAAACAAAAAACAAGCATCTGTTTGGTGTTTTGCACCAACAGTAGGACAGTCATGTTTACTCAGTGACTGACTGGAGACGGGTGTAGCTCTGCTCCCATGGTGCTCGTTGTGTATTTATGATAGTATTTGTGTGTACTGGGAACCTGTTTAACACCGATCTCACTCGGTTCTCTGCTGATGCAGACACACACACACACCCCCACACGCCAACACACGCACACACACACACACCAACTCCCCATCGTTTGATTGGCTGCAGCTGAAGCGATGCATACGCTGTTCCCTAGCAACAGAGTGCTGGTTAACCAATAAGACACCTCTCTGAGAGCAACGGGCTACTTTTTCATTCCTCTGTTACTAAGGTGCATCTTGGGGTTGTTCTCTGAGCATCTGTGTACTGTGTACGTCTGCCTTCCTGCAGCAGGTAGCGGCTTCTGTTCCTCAGCGTCATCAAACTGCTGCAGACAAACTGAGGCGAGTCAGCAGAGGGATGGAGAAACTCCACTTTTTCACTTGAATTTTCCTGTTGCTTTCATTAGCTAATGCTAAAGCCGTATTATCAGCAGGGATTAGCGAGTCACCAGCTCGAGTTAAGACATAACCCGCCAAAATAAAAAAATGAATAAAATCACATTAAACAGTAATCCCTTCTGCTTGTTCAGAGAACCAAAATTTTTTTTTTTCCCCAAAGGGTAAACCTTGCGCTTGTCCTGCAGGATTATCTTAATATGAGGGATAACACTGTGTTATGTCACGGTGGACAGGATGTATTCTCGTGACAGCGGGTAACAAATCCTTTTAGTCAAATCAATGTGTGGCAGTGACACGACAATTTGACAAATGCATCATACGGCTGCTGTGCGGTTATTAAGTCATGCGGATATAAATAGCGGTGCAATGTAAAGCAGCAATGATCAATGCTAGGAATGTTCTCAATCATCCTGAGCCTGAAAAGTTAAACAGATCAGATTTGATTTATTAACTATTATTATTTTTTTTATTTTTTTTATTTTTACCCCTCCAGGGGGTCTTTTGTCCCTTATATGACAGTGGGCTGACAGGAAACAGGGAAGGAGAGGAGGGAAGACATGCGGCAAATGTCGTCGGGTCGAACCCGCGACGGCCGCGTCGAGGACTCAAGGCCTCCAAATACGGGTCGCGCTAACCACTACGCCACCATGGCACGCCCCTATTAACTATTATTTTATGATATTTTATTTAGCTTTTAGTATATAGAGGACACTTGAATTTTAACCAAATATAAAGAAACTGTAGACAGAAGATTATAGGCCTCACAAAGATGAAAATGTTTATTTTTTAATCATTATAGATGTTAACACTGTTAAAATTTGGTTATTTATTTGCCAAATTAATTTGCCAAAATCAGAAGATCTCTGTTACGCTGTCAGTTCCTCCCCTTGTGACCGATAATTAGCATTATACTTTTATTTAGTATAATATGTAAACTTAAGGTTTAGACAAATTTCTAATCATACAGGGTTACAGGTGTACATTTTCCATGGTTTGTGTATGTTTATAACTAATTTCATAATTAATGTTGTGCGTTTTAGCTGCGTTTAATTTTACAACTGCTAACTACTGTTAGCTCCTCATTGGGAGCTTCAAAAGAAGAGTTTGAAATACACAACAAAAATGTGTTACACAAATATTATTTTGTCAATAAAATCCATAGAAACAAAAGAAGTTCCACATTAAACGTTTTGAAGGTCAACATCCAAAGGAATCACACAACAAGAGGTAGAAATCTACGGTCATGTGAAACCACAAAAACTCCCAACTTACAATAAGTCTGTGACGCTAATGTTATTTCTTATTACAAATTGGCTTTTGGAAATGTTACACATGCTGTACTTTATTTTTTTCTGTAATGTTTGACTTTTTGCAGGGTATTTGGTTTAGATTGTTTTTACATTTAAATTGACACAAAGCTGCTGTATCTGTGCATTTTTGTTTTGCACTACAGGCAAACCTAAAACTCATCGCATGTTTTGGTGGTTTAAGTTGTTTTTCTTTGTTCTCAGAAGACCTCACACCTTGTGATCTTGAAAAAGCACAATACCTCTGTGTACTTTATGTTTGGTAAGAACCTTAAAACAGATCTGCAGCCTGACCTGTTGGTGAATGAAAGACAACAAAAACTGATTTTTATTTTTTTTAAAGTTTGAACAAAAGTTCTCATTTATTTTCTGAGCACTGCCTCCTGGGTAGTAAAAACGAGTCTGTACTGTTAATTCAAAGGTTTGTTTTTCAATCAAATAAGAGAAACATCTGACAGAGTTGGGCAGGTCAGGTGTTTGTCCAGAAAACTACAGTCAGTGCATCAATAATTTAGAGTGAAAGAGGGTCTGATCGATGAATATTTTCCTGGGACGCGATGTATGTATTGTACATCATACTTATAAACATTAAGCCAGATTTCCTCCCTCCCTTGGAGAAACCAGACATGACTAAGCCCACAAATGCATCTGTGGCGTTCAGAAAACTCCAAGGTTTTGAGTTACAATCTCGTCCATTAGCAGAATGTATCTGAGAAGATGGAAAGTGAGAAATCAGTATGGGTTAATGTTCCTGTCAGCATTTAAAAGCAGGGATAACAGCACACATTTTCTGACACTCTCTCCAGGGAGACCCTGAAACTGTTGCTTTGGGTTGTTGCCACAAGTGACTCCTCCTGACTCCACATGGCTGCCTCCTCTTGGTGTGAAGTGGGTGCGAATGTTTGGCTGTCAGTTTTGAAAAGTTACAGGTAATGGTCCAAATGGGTTTGAAACATTACCTAACCTCTGAACAACGTGCCTCAGCAGCCAGCAAAGACTCACCACACAGATAGAGGTTATTATAGCAGCTTACAGCTAGACGGTAATCACTAGTTTGGCTTTATTTATCCTGATTTCATGGAAAAACACATTTCTGTTTTAGTTGTTATGAAATCTGCTCATGCAGAAAGAGAAATTTGGAGACCAGCTGTTAAATAAATCCCACAAATTATGCCAAATAAAGCAAAACCACATCCACAAATGTCAGTGAAACATTGTGTTCAGGGCAGTGACGTGCCGTCAGGAGAGCCTTACTGAGACATAAAATAGATGAGAGAAAATCATCTTTAGACGAGTTCAAGCAATTCTTAATGCACTGATGGAGGGGTGATGCAGCCATTATCAGCCAAAAACTGTACACCTTTAGGACCCACCCTTTATTCAACACATTTAACAGCAGCAACAGCCTACAACTGTCTTTATGTTTGTGGGTCACCATCAAAATGTCAACAAATACAAGACAAAATTTCAGAGCTTTTTTAAGATTACCCTTGGTAAAAATGGAGCACAGAGTAGATTCCTTTCAATCTAGAACTGCACAGCATTCTGGGGGATGTAGGCAGAGGAAGGACTTTATCTGCTCAACCTCTCAACCTCTGGCTAGCTAAGCGAGGTTAGTAGCATCAACTAGCTCAGTCCTTCTCTGGTTACCTAGCAACAACCTGGCGGGTAAGAAACAACAGCCTGTTGCTAGGTAATCAAGCAACAGAAACTGCTTGCTTGGTTTTCCCACTGTTCCTCATAACTGCTTAAAAATAAAAATCAACAGCCTGGATAGAAAGGAGAAAATGAGCCCAACAGTTTGAGAACAAATTATGGGTGAAACAGGAAAAGTCACATCACCAGTTTGGCTGTAATTCAAATATTTAAAACGTTCGCTAATTACCGATATTGACTGATATCGATGCTTATATCATGATACACTCTTTAGGCATATCGTACCATCAGAGCATGTCAGACTTACCGAGTTCCCCTTGCTGGGCGTGAGGCTGAGGTCCTGCCGGTCGGGTATGATGGGGGAGGACTTCAGAGGTGGGGACAGGGTGAGGTCTCGTCGTAGTGGCCGCGAATCCATTTTCTCCCCTTTGTGTGTCGAGTCCTTGCCCCCGTCCCTCCCTTCCCGGTTCTTGTGCCTCTGCCGTGGCGCGCCGTGGGAGCGCCCCTCTCCGTGCCCGTGCCGCTCCTTCCCGTGCCCATGGGGCTTGTGGGTAGTGGAGTCTCTGGGCTGTAAAGGCTTCATCTCCATCTCATAGTTGCTGATCTTCTCCTCGTCCTGCTCCAGCAGCCGGCCCCCCCTGCCGTAAGTCCCCCTGTGCCCAGACGTCCAAGTGGCGGACGAAGACGACTCCGTCCACCTGTCGCCCCTGGCCTGCCTGTGATTGGACGAGCTGTGTTCCCGCGATTTGTGATTGGAGGAGCTGTGTTTGTGTCCGTTGGTCCGGCTACCTCCACGGCCACTGATCCCGCCGCCTCCTTTTGACAGCACCCCCCTCCTGCTGTCCTCGCTCCAGCTGTTGGCGCGTGGATACTCCGCCTTCAGTCCTACCTCGCCGCCTCCCTCCATCAGCACTTGAATCTCAGTGTGTCCCCTTTCTCCTCCTTTCTCACCGCCGTCCTTCCCCCGGTCTCCGTGGTCCACGGCGCTTTGCCGGTGGAATCGGGCGCTTTTGCTTCGCTGTGACGGTCGTGCAGGTGGCGGCGGCGTGTGGGGAGGTGAAGAGGAGGGTGGGCTGAGGTCGGGGGTTGCGGCATCGTTGGAGGGGTCATCAGATCCAACACTTTTTGTGTAAAGATCTGGGCTTTCCGCGGTGCCGGCGCTACTCGACAGGCCCTCACCCTCAACTTCACTGGAAACCTGACGTTTGGGTCGCTGAACCTCCATTCCTGCAGAGAACATGAGACGGATTCAGCAATCAGAAGGAAAGCATCGAGATGTTTGTTTGGCTTTAGACTTGTTTATGGTGACCTATTATGCTTCCTCAAACAGGTTAGGATAGATCTATGAGTGATACAAATGGATAGCAAGATTTTACTCTGTTCAGTTCTGCTCTTTGAAGATCTTTGAAAAGCAGAAGTGGAGCATCTTGCACAACCAGCAAGAATGCAGCAAGCAGTTTCTGGACAGTGGGTCAACAACAAAATACTTATATTTTCCAGCAGCCATTGTGCAGCAAATACAGACGTAAAACCATCTGACCAAACAAATTGAAGCGCCATTTTGTTGTTAGGTAATGGCACAGGTCCCGTTTTTCTGGAGATTTTGAAATGGCTCGTTTTTCAGACACCAAAAAACATAAGCTTATTGCCATAAAACAGCTAGTTTTTATTGTTTTTTTGCCAGATCCAAATGGAAGTACAAAAAAAGAGCAAAGTGTGAATTTTGCCTAAAGGATAGGTCTATGGGCGATACAAAAACATGTTCATTCTTTTACCTTATTAATACGTACTAAAGAAAATTTGTTTTCATTTTTAAAGATTCATCTTTTTTTCAGTTTTAGGTTTTAGAATTTTAAAAAAAGGTTGAACACATTTTCGTCAACAGGATGTTGAGATCTGTGAGAAATCATGCAAAAAAATCCCACAGTTATGTATGTAATTACAAGAAAAATACATCTAAAACAATATGGAGAGATTTAGTGTCATTCTGTTGGGGAAATTCAACATATTTATTCTAATAAAAAATATAAAAACTGCTAAAACCCACAATTTCTAATTATATTTAGATTTTAAAGCACCAGCTGGTTATTTATTATGTTTGACCAAGAGCTAAAGCCATGAAAGGTCCACAGAGCTGCAAGTTGCAGACCGCTGATCTAAGAGAAAGATAATATAAAGTCCAAGGAACAAAACTTAAGAATAAATTAAGAAACAGAACCCAAAGGAATGGATAAAAACGGCAACACCTTTGTAGCAATAATGACCACGGAGAAAAAAACTTTCTGATTTAAGTTCTTACTTTAGTCAGTACAGTGATTATTTCAAAAGAAAACAGTAGGGCAGATTGAGGAAGATGATGTCCAAGAAGTCCAAACAAACATGCGGCTAAATGTCAGAGCTGATGCTTGTTGGCAGAGACGTTCTCACAAGTGAGAGCAGAAAAGATGGCGGTTGTAACGGCCATGCGGTCTGTGTGTGCGGGCGCGCCATGATGCGTGCTCCGTATGGGACGGCTACCTGCGGAGCGCCACAGATGTGACTGACAGGCGTGGAATGGCGGAGCTGGAGGGAGGCCGTCGATGACCTTTAACATCAACTCCCCCCAACTGACACACATAACGTATCAACACGTGTCTGGTCTGTTCGCATGTGAAGTTTAGTTAAAAGTGAAATAATCTGGCAATGGGAATAGAACTTTTTCACCAATACTAAAGAATTATTGACTTTAAAAAAGCTCCTATGGACGCCTTGCAGTGTGATGTCACACACTCAAGCTTCTTGCTGGAGGCCAAAAAGCTGCTGGCTGATTATGACTAGCACTGGTTTTAGCTGTGAAGTTGTCATCATAAGGGACTGAATCTTAAACGTACACATGATTTATAAAAGAAAAAAGGATGCAGTGCATTGCTACTAACTGTCAACACTACAACATCTAGACAACAAGGTCAGGAAAAAGTTTTAATTAAGAAAAAAATAGCGAGGGAGAGGGAAGTAGATCAGTTATGGTAGCTTGACTTTGATGACCTTAACATGTAGATGTGACGTGGAATTTGGTGTGTTTTGGTTCAGTTAAAACACTTTAAAAACGCCAAGTCATCAGTAGAGCAGGTGTTTAAATTACCTAATCAACCACCACTGTGTTAGCTTAGCTAATAGTAGCGGTAGCTCATCTACTACAGCGATCACTTAATAGTAATCGCAAAATAAACATCAAGCCTAAAAACATAAACTGTAAGGGACTGAATGTTCTGTTCTTTGAGTGGGAAATGTTTGAGTGTTTTTTGGTGTGGAATCCTGATACATATGGTGGCATTATTGCCAGTTGCTTTGGCAACGAGTCTGCAAGAAAAAAGTGTTTTTGAGTTGTTCTTCACCGTTTTTTCTGCGTTATTTTCCTTTGCAGTTGCTCATTGCTCTAAATTAATAATATCTACATCTCCAGGTTGTCAGAGTTGTTCTACCGTGGCAGTGCAGCTACGGATGGCAAGTAAAAGCTCTCCATAGCGGCGCTGTGCACATGCATGAAATTTCTGGACATAAACAATAACATGTAATGGGTCCATATCTTCCTGAAAAGTGATTTGTAAGTTAGTTTTGTCTTATTACAAGTGAACTAGGATATTTACAGTAGAAAATAAACCAAACTTAATTGGTAAGATTTTGTGTTTTTGCAGTGTATGAGGTTGAAAATATTTTTTAGGTTTTTCATGTCACTCTGCATATTACGTGTGCAACTTTGTCATTACGTTGGAATCTTTTCTGGTTTTGGTGTGTACTGGGAGCCCACCGTTTCCAGGATGCTGGAAGGACGGGGAGAACTGCTTGGCGGTGACCCTCGCCATCCGACTCTCCTCGTGGGCTTTCTGCGCGGCTCCCACCGCCGCCTCTGCTTTGCCTTGTGCGTGAGCCGTCCTGAAACGCAGAAAACAATGAATACAGCAGCAGAAATGTTACAACATCCCAGGAAAAACGATGGCCCTTCTGGATAAACAAGTTTTATTTCAAATCAAAGGTTCCCAGGACCTTTGGAAGAGAAACAGGCCCACAGCATCACAGGGCCTCTGCTGTACTTATCAGTGGACATGAAGTGCTTTTCCAAACTGTCAGGGATGCCAATTACATTTGATTTTAGCAAAAGAATAATTTGTTTGTGCAGTTTTTTCTCTTTTCAAGCATTTTCAGGATAAGTTTCCACATTTTTCCAGCTGTAATATTACATAATTTATTATGGTCATTAATAATATCTAGTCTTTGCTGGAACAAAGTAAACTAAAATATAACATTTTATGTTTTGAAATTTCTCTTACTGGGCGTGTCGATAAATGTGGAGGCAGGTCAGTTTTTGTACTTTGACTTTCAGGAAAGTGATAGTGTATTTTCATTTAAACTGTTCATAGTCAATGGTGAACTGGAAGACATTTGAAATATCCAAAATAATTAAACAAAACAACAGATAAAATTAATTATGAAATCTTTGTAAACAAAATTGTCCCTTAAAAAATTGAACTGGATGAGACCAAAACACCAGACTGAAAACTTTTATCATCCGGTTTTTGGTAGAAAGAGAGAAAAGAGAAAAACAACAAATCATGCAAATGGAAATTATTAAGCTTGCTTTAATTTATTATGTGATTAACTGATTTATTGCTAATTGTGACAGGCGTAGGCTTAAATGAACCAATAATCACAGTTCTCTTTTGCTCTAACAGAACAGACTTCATCTGTTTCTGGGTTTCATTGTTTATTCCAGGTGATAATTATAATTTTATCACATTAGTTGAGCTAAAGAGGAGACATTTTTAACGCAGAGCTGAAATATGACGGTGAAGCTGCAGAAACCTTAAGTTGACTTTAATATCATAAAATAATTCCTCTCACTGAGTTTGATGTGTTTTAATGGCGGCTTTGCAGCATCTTTTTATGGTTTTGATTGTTTTTTATCACCCGCCTCAGGTTATTCTCTGATTACATCAAGCACACCTTTTGTCTCAATCGCAGCTTCATTCTCTCCACTCATCCATGCATCGTTTTCCCTTTCCTCTCTCTGTGGGCAGAAGCAGCCCTGATGCAGTGTTGCATGTCGATGGCTATTGAGTTCCTTCCTCTCTGCCTCTGTGTGCCAGACCCAAACCGTACTCCACACCGCCGAGCATGAGAGCCTGTTGGCTGCTGGGCGGTGAGACGTAAAGGACATGAAGATGGTTCCTTTTTTTTTAACAGAAATAATAAAGAACGGAACGCTTTGCATCCAGCCATGTATTAACACCAAATATTTGGGTTATTTAGCCAGTCATGAGAAAAAAAACAAACATGTAATTTCATTTTTCAAAGTCATATTTTCACCATGTTTTAACTTCATTAATAAATATCACAAATATTAAGCAAGCAAGTTAAATATTTAGTTTAAAGTTAACAATAATTAGGAGCTAATTCCTTAGTTTGTAGACTAAATGTTTATCTCCCTAATTCAATATTTAGTTTAAAACTGTGATCTTTATTAATGAATGAATAACATGGTGAAATATGACTTTGAAAAATAATTATTTTTTTTGTCTTATGACAGTCTAACTATATTTAGTTTGGAGTGTAATATTTAGCTTGCTAATTAAATATTTGCTGTTAAATTGTCGCTGTGTAACTTTACAAATATCAAACCAGCCATGCTCTCACTCTCAGTAATTAGTTCATTAAAAATCTTTTTTTTTTGCCTCTGATGGAAATTTGCAAAACTGCAAGTTATAGACAAAAAAAAACAAAGGATTTATTGTCGTCCCTCCTCCCCCAACATGTTTCTGCTTGTGAAACAGAACATGTTGATTACAAAATATCGCTTCGTGTCCAAAAGCCAAAGGAAGAAAAGAAAACAGATCTACAGATGGAGAGCAGGAGGAGAAAAGAAGCGATGCTGAGAGGTGATGGAGAGATGATGCAGAGTGCAGAGCTAAAAGGTGTTTAACTTGAATGAATCACAGCCTGCCTAATTGTGAGACAGCGTAATTACAGCGCTGTCCAGCAGGCTGTCAACCTCTGCATTAAAGCAAAATTAGGGGGGAGGATGAGGACAGGCCGTTATGTCTTCATCATGACTCAGGTTTCTTTGACACACCAGACATTTTGGAGACTCAGTTTGCTTCTTAACGAGGAGAACAAAGGTTACAATAGTTCTGAGTTTTTCATGATAGTTTAGTTGTATTTAGATATTACTTTTTATTTGTCTAATTTTGTTAGTTTAATTAATTTTTAGAGTGAGTTTACGCTCCATATTCCTCCTGGTGGCGCCTGTGGAAATTTGCAAAATGGCGACAACAAAAGTTGGGAGAAAAAACCAAAGTCGGTTAGTCAGCACTAATTGAATATATTTTTTTGAAAATGTTATTTTCTGTTGAGTATTCATTGATGTACACAATTCAATACTTGAATTTTACTGGACAGTAAATTGTCCCAGAAGTTATTGCGATAAACGATAATATTGTTGTTTTGAAACCATTTTAAGTAATATAACAGTAATGGCACAACAATGCAAGAACACATTCACAAAGACCAATAACCTTTAAATTATAATGAACGTGTAACACTAGCAATGGAAGACATTTAAAAACCCGACATTTTTCATTGAAGCCTTTTTAAAAATAAAATATTAGAAATACATTGAAATATGCAAATAAACAAATGATTCAATCCCTTTTTAAAATAAGAAAATAAACAGTTTATTGCTTAAAATGCAACATCATAGCATTCCCTGGTTGTACGCCTGATCATCTGTAGCACAGGATGAATCTGCGGATAAAATCTTTCTCAAAAGCTCAGCCCTTTTTCCTCGAATTCATATCAATACACTGTAGAGCTGATCTGTTAATATTTTTGGATTAACTGATGCTTAAGAGGAGATTTCACACATTTTCAACCAGCTGAAGCTAAAACTACCATTAGAGCAGTTCTAGGTTGAACATATTTGCAAACTGTTTTTTATCTTAAATGGAAAGTGTATGAATTTTTCATAAAGTTTTGACTTAATTATGAATATGTCATTTTTTTAGCTAATGGCATTTTTTGTGTCCAGTTAGTGATTAGTCGAATACTAAATTAGTTGACAATTATATCAATAACCAATATGATTAATTGTTTCAGTTAAATTCTAACTTCTGATGGCCTACAGGAAAAAAATGCAATGAAATCTTTCTTGAAATGTGCTGCTGCTCACTTCTAAGAAAACAATAAATAGCCACAAAAAACATTTAAAAAATATTTGTTCATGCATAATTACAATGCTTTTTGTTTAATTGTTTGTGAAACTTTTACACAGTGCTGCTTATTGTGAATTGTTTTTAAGTTTTCAAATTAGATTTGAAGACACACAGGTTTATGTATTTTTTTCTTCATTGATTAATGGCCCTTCTGGTCTTCCGTACGCTTCAGTTTTCATGCTAAATGTGAATTTGTTTTCTCTGAATCACAAGACATTTCTAAAATAGATCAGTGGGGCACGGATTAGCACTGAATGAACAAGCAGGGAGATCGATGCCAAGAGAGACAAGCGAGAAAAACAAAGGCTGAGAGACAAAACAAAGACGGGACAGAAGAGAGAGCGCAGCGAGCCGAGGAGAAAGTCTAATCCAGGCCTCACGCGCTAAGCTCCTCCATCATCTCTGCCATCGCTCTGAAGCAGCTGATGATGAGGACGATGATTCATATCTCACTGAGCCTTCCGGTTTGCATCACCGGTAATCATTCGTGCGTTCAGTCAAGTTGTGGGGACGTAAATCTGTTGACACACCAGGCTGATATGCTCCCTTTTCTGGGAGGCGTACAAGGAAACCAGTTGATTTCTGCTTTGATGATTATCTTAAAGGTGGCCTATTATTCTTCCTTGAACAGGTCAGGATAGGTTTGTAGCATATACAAAACAAGTTCATTACATTTTTTTCACAAAGATCATTCTTTGATGATGAGATTTTAGTTTGCTCAGTTCAGAGCTCCTTTCAGAATGAAATGTTTTAGGGTCTCTGTCACTTTAAAGTCAAATATTCTGCTGCTGGCCACACCCTCTAACTCAATGTTTACACTCACTTAAAAATAGCTGTAAACAGATGCACTATTATACAAATGTGCAGCGCACTGTAAAGTGCATTTAGCTGTGAAACCAGCTGACCAAAAGTCCTGGAACTCAGACTAGGTTGCTAGATAACAGGTGGAGTTCCGCTGGGGTTGCTAGGTGATGGCACATTCTGCAGGTTTTTGAAACATCTCATATTCCAGGACAAACATTAAGTTATTGCCAAAAAAAACCCAGGTGTTTTTTTTTTTCAAAACTCTGCTGCTGTTTTTGGAAGCGGCAGAGACCCAAAGGTCTGCTTTCTGTG
This sequence comes from Xiphophorus couchianus, assembly GCF_001444195.1. Classification (NCBI taxonomy): domain Eukaryota; kingdom Metazoa; phylum Chordata; class Actinopteri; order Cyprinodontiformes; family Poeciliidae; genus Xiphophorus; species Xiphophorus couchianus. The sequence goes on from NC_040229.1 coordinate 6,850,495, forward strand.
TTGCCAGATTTGTCTGCTTTTGAACACATTTGGCTGGAAAACCAGCTTCAAATTCAAATTCAAAAGGACTTTGTCGATCCCAAAGAGAAATTACATGCTGTTGTAACTCATATTACCATATTTGGGAGGGTAGTTAAAAGTTGACAAGTTTCTTGAAAAGTTTCAGAGAAAAGTTCTTACAAAATAGTTGCCATTGTGTGGCAGAAAAGCACAATTTTTTTTTTTTTAATAAAATGCTGCGTTATCGCACTTATTAGTTCAATTAATTTTGAAATCTCTCCAAGATGACATCAATGATTAGTCACTGGTTAATCAAGTGTCATTGTGTAGTAGCATTTTAAAACAGAAATCCCAGGGCAGCAAGATGAATTAAAAGGACATATCAACACAAAAAACTAAGGTTTGATTGAGTCAAGTCCTTTTTGCAGTCCCAGTGGGATCTGGTTCTAGTCAGAATATTACAAAGGACAACCAAAAATCTCATGGATTGTATTTAAGACTGATTGGTTAAGATTTGTGCTAATTTTTTTTTGGAGTTGTGCGGATTTTACATTGTTTTTGGGTTGGAAACTGTCAAATCTGGCAACCCTGTCCCCTTTTAAGCTGGAGTTATATTTTAGAAAATGTATGTTTATTAAAGCGACGTCCTGTTATGGGATGCAAACAGAGTGAATGTAGCAGTGACTCTGTGTGCGCGCGTGGGTGTGTGTGTGTGTGTGTGTGTTGGGCTCCAGGCGAGCTGATGAAACGAGGTCACAGAATTACAGCGAGAGGCTCCATCCACAAAGCACAGTGAGTCACTGGTGTGTTTATCTGGTTTTCACTGATCACAGGTAGCCTAGTGACACATCGGTTACATCAGCACATGTGACTGCGCTAACGAGGGCACATCAGCCGGCGAGCGCGCAAATAAATCCTGGATTTACTGTAACATCAGGCACGCGGACGGCAGATTCAATCCCACCAGGTCCTGACTCACCCTTTACCTCCAACCTCCCTGCTCAGGTTGCAGAAACATCCCAAAAACTGGCAACGCTAGAAACACGCCCCATATCTAGGAAGTAAGCCAGATCCTCCTTGAACCAGTTTTCCTAAGTGCTTTCACTTTGCTCCGAGAAAGAGAATTGCAGCAATTATCCTGTGACTGTTTCACCTCTCAGGGTTTCTCCTGGAGTTCCTCAAGGAAATACCCTGCTGCTCTGTTCTGGGACATTCATGCTGAAGCTGTATGGCGCTGCAGGAATCTGGGTTAGATGTTTCTGTTGATGAGTGTGTGTGTGTGTGTGTGTGTGTGTGTGTGTGTGTGTGTGTGTGTGTGTGTGTGTGTGTGTGTGTGTGTGTGTGTGTGTGTGTGTGTGCGTGGGTGTGTGTGTGTAAGAGAGAGGAGAGCCAGGCCAGGCTAAAAGTGTATGCAGAGCAGGGTTATTCTGGAGGGAGAGAGTCTGATCTGCACCATCATTCTTCACATCAGGAACCTGAGTTTGTACACTACAGTAAAATTCAAGCACTTTTCGAGTTTTTAGAAGGTTTGTTTTCAAACCTTTCCAGCACCACACTGTGGTATGACATCATATGAGGGCAACTGCAGTTAGACAATAAGGAGGAGTAAAAATCAGACGCACCTCAGAACAGGAGGAAAAGAGGAGCCTGTGGAGCTACAATAATGAGGAATTCAAATCAAATGATCACAGTTCCATTTTAAATAGACCAGAGCTGAATGATTTATGTGTGAAAAAGTCTCTATGATATGTCCACTTTAAGGAAACCAGCTGGTGGAACATGGGTAATGTAGCCATTAAGGGACGGAAATAATCAGCCAGAATACTCAGTTAGGCTGTGCAACCATACAGGTGTACCTAATAAAGTGGCAGGAAAGTGAATATGTCCCAGCTTGCCTCACAGACCAAGTGAGGACATAAAATGTCTCATCGTCCTCTGTTTCCATCTCCAACTTCACAAACTTTCTAGGTTTGAGTTTATGTGCTTAAAACTGGCAACAAAGTGACATCCTACTTTAAACAAGGACACTGTCTGTCCCCAGAAATATGCCACGGCTTTTTTTTTCTCTTTCTCATGACCCTGTCCTCATAATATCACAGCAATGTCTCCCTCAGCAGTCAGAAACTGAGGTTTACAGGATTAACGGCAGTGCATATGAATGTGAAAATGTCATATCTGTGAGAAAGAAACGAAGCTGAGTGATGAGATAAAACAGAAACATAGTTGCTATAGAAAGTGACTGATATGATTTGTTTTTTAAATTTTTTTTGTCTTTGTTGCATTAGCTCTTTTCTAGAAAAGCGCCTCTCATAGTGGCAGCATGTTGGAGTAACGCTCTTGTGTTCTCTCCCTCTGGTTTTGGATGCTGTGCAGCTGCAATTTCTGCTCTTACTTTCCCACTTTCGGACAGCTAAAATAGTGCGTAACCATGACAACAAGGTGTTTTCACAACTGGTGCCTCCTGACAAGCTCAAATAACCCCTGAACTATGAACCCCAAATCCCAGACGAGTTGAAGTTCATCTCTTCTATCAATCATAACGGGTAGAGACTTCAAGAGGAGTGGCAAAAGCAAATGAGGTAGATTAGCATGCTTGCTAGCAACCGATGGTTCATCCAGGACATATTGTCTCTGCTTCCTGGATATTGAACAGTTAGCGTGTCATGACGGTCATGACAGTGTCATAAAGCAACAGTCTTCAGTCAGAGGCCTCTTCTGATTCGCTGCAACACTGACTGCTACTGGAGATCCTTCCTGCCCACAGCATCACTATCCACAGTGACTCTTTGAAGATTCTTAGAGGAAATGAGTGATGACAACATTTAATTTTCCTTTGGGACAAATAAATTATTGTTGAATTGAATTATATATGCCAAGCCTTGGACTGAAATCTTCAAAAATAAAAAGTGATCAGAGCTCGTTCATTTCATCTTCAGACACTGCAAAAACACAAAATCTTATCCAGTATTTTAGTTTCTAGTGCAAATATCTTAGCACACTTATAAGTAACTTATAAGTAACTTCTCACCAAGATATATGAGTTTGTTTTAAGTAAATCATTTGAAAAATGAAAAAGCTCTTGTTTCATTGACAGATTATTTCACTAAAAACATGAAAAAAAAATCTTGTTATAAATGAAATAATCTGCCAATGAAACTACTAGTTTTTCCATTAATATTAAGGATTAAATTAGTTTTGTCCTATTTCAAGTTTATGAACATATTTGCACTTGAAACTAAACCAAAACGTCTTGATAAGATTTTGTGTTTTTGCAGTTCAATCGTGTTCAGCAGAATAACATTCCTCAGAGTTTATTTTTTATTATACTTCTTGTTTTTTGTGATGTTTAAATTTCTCTGAGAACTTTCGTTCTGTCTGCATCTTCATTCTGCACTCCTGAATCTTTTCACACACCGACTCCATGACCACGAGGTCAGAAATGCTACACATTATTACAATTGATCTGCTCCAAGGTCAAATGCTAATCCGATAGAGGAGCTAACCCACTTTCAGACAGAAGCTTCACTCACCGTCTCCGACTGCTGTCGCACTTTCAAAAAACTTCTACTTCTGTTTTTTCCTCCTTAGAAGTGAAAAAATCTGCCAGGAGGACTAGTACTTTTTCAAAAATATTAAGGAATTATTAACTCACAACAAGCTACTATTTCTTGATAAAACATTACTTATAAGTTAGTTTTTTTTCTTATTTTAAGTGTAATAAGATATTTGCACTATAACAAGACCAAAAATACTTTGCAAAGATTTTTTTGTTTTTGCAGTTTAGTACAAATGTAGTACAGATACTTTATATAAAATGTAGTGGAGTAAAAGTCGAAAGTACCCAAGAGAAAATCTACTCCAGTAAAGTATAGATACGTGAAAAATGTACTTAAGTACAGTAACAAAGTACTTGATGAAAAAGTATTCAGTCTCTCTGGCTACAATTAGAGCTGGATCTATATTGGTATAAATCCATCCATCCATCTTCTTCCGCTTATCCGAGGTCGGGTCGCGGGGGTAGCAGCTTCAGAAGGGAGGCCCAGACTTCCCTCTCCCCGGCCACTTCTTCCAGCTCTTCCGGGGGAATCCCGAGGCGTTCCCAGGCCAGCCGAGAGACATAGTCTCTCCAGCGTGTCCTGGGTCTTCCCCGGGGCCTCCTCCCGGTGGGACGTGCCCGGAACACCTCACCAGGGAGGCGTCCAGGAGGCATCCTGACCAGATGCCCGAGCCACCTCAACTGGCTCCTCTCGATGTGAAGGAGCAGCGGCTCTACTCTGAGTCCCTCCCGGATGACTGAGCTTCTCACCCTATCTCTAAAGGAGAGCCCAGCCACCCTACGGAGAAAACCCATTTCGGCCGCTTGTATCCGCGATCTCGTTCTTTCGGTCATGACCCAAAGCTCATGACCATAGATGAGGGTGGGAACGTAGATCGACCGGTAAATCGAGAGCTTCGCTTTTTGGCTCAGCTCTCTCTTCACCACGACGGACCGGTACAGGCCCGCTTGACTGCAGACGCTGCGCCAATCCGCCTGTCGATCTCCCGCTCCCTTCTTCCCCCATTCGTGAACAAGATCCCGAGATACTTGAACTCCTCCACCTGGGGCAGGACACCCCCCTTGACCCAGAGAAGGCACTCTACCCTTTTCCAGCTCAAGACCATGGCCTCGGATTTGGAGGCACTGATCCCCATCCCGGCCGCTTCACACTCGGCTGCGAACCGCTCCAGCGAGAGCTGCAGATCACGATCTGATGAAGCCAAAAGGACCACATCGTCTGCGAAAAGCAGAGATGAGATCCTAAGGCCACCAAATTGGATCCCCTCAACACCTTGGCTGCGCCTAGAAATTCTGTCCATGAAAGTGATGAACAGAATCGGTGACAAAGGGCAGCCCTGGCGGAGTCCAACTCTCACCGGAAACGAGCCCGACTTACTGCCGGCAATGCGGACCAGACTCTGACACCGGTCATACAGGGACCTGACAGCCCGTATCAAAGGGCCCGGTACCCCATACTCCCGGAGAAGCCCCCACAGGGCTCCCCGAGGGACACGGTCGAACGCCTTCTCCAAGTCCACAAAACACATGTAGACTGGTTGGGCGAACTCCCATGCACCCTCCAGGACCCTGCCGAGGGTGTATAAATCAATAATACATATTGCAATAGACACATGATCAATATCAATATATAACATGTCTGAATATATAAAATAGTCACTGAACTCTGATCCAAAACCGCACGGCATTCTGGGGGTTGTAGGCAAAAGAAAGGCTTTAGATGAGCAACTATGGCATCAACTAACTCACTTGCTCTTTGGTTACTTAGCAACAACCTGTTGAGTAACTTGTAGCAGCGGTTTAAAGTTTCGACACTGTGCCTCAAACTGCTAAAAATAAAAAACAACAGCGGAGAGAAAACCGTAGACAGAAAAGGAAAGGTCACGGCCAACAGTTTGGCAGGATTTCAGATTATTTAAATAAAAATCCAATCTCTAATTATCAATATCGACCGATATGAAATGCTTATATCGTGATATGTTTTTCATCCAGATCGTTCCGCCCTGGTTACGCTTTAAAGCCAACTCACTAACAAAGTTTCTGCATCATAGCCTGACCTCAACAACAGTCTGAATGCCTTCGATGCCACCAGGCTTCAATATTAATATGAATCTTTAACTTTAGGTTCTGGGACAGTAAATTAATTCCTCCTCTAAGTCCTAAAACTCAAACTTGAGCCTCATATCTCACCCTGAAGCTGTTAGCCGCTGTGAAGCAGGTCAGGACAGAGCCATTAACCCCGGATGTGCTCAGAGTTTAGCTAAATGGGAACAGGCTCCAGTTTCCTGCACCGTCTCGCTTCGATTGCCGCCTCAACCCTCCTTAACCTCTCGACCCAGTTTAACCCCGAGCCTGATCTTATTCTGTCACTGATTCAAAATATAAAACGAAATGGAAGAAACATGATCCAGGAAGCTGCAGGACTGTTTCCTCTCAATCAGGACGCTGCAATTAGCTTAGCTTCGCTAACAAGTAAGTGTTCAAGGTAAACATGGAGGACAGAATTAAAGTAAAAAGGACTATTGTGACAATTAATTGATTAATCAGATTTAAAAAATAAGCGCTTTTAATACAATATTAGAAATATATTAAGACATAAAAATAAACAATTATATTCATGTTTTAAATGAGAAAATAAACATACCAACCGCCTGACTTAGCATGAATACAGTGCAGGGCCGATGTGTTGATTAATCTTTGGATTAACTGATTAATAACTGGATGCAGAAGTTCCTTAATAGAAAATATTTTAAAATTTATTTTACAGAATTTGAACCGGATTAAGTTAAAACTGCCACCTGAAGAGTTCTGGGTAGAATATATTTACAGATAAAGATGGTTTTTTAATTTTAAATACAACATTTGTATACATTTTGTACAGTTTTGGCTTAATTTCTGCTCTGACTGTGTTGTTTTTTCAGTAAATGGACAGTAAACAATTAATTGACTGCTAAATTAGTTGATGATTATTTCACTAATCAACTTATGTATATTTTAAAAGGTTCTGTTTCATTATAATGGTGTATTTCTAGAGATTTGTGATTAATAAAGTTATAAGTGTAAAAGGACACAAATATTAAAGTTCACAGTGTACCTTTAACTTAAATTCACTGTTAATAACTCGCTATGAGAATAAACTTCAAAGATTGGCCAGTAAGGAGTGAGTAATAATCTGATTCATAAAATCACTTGTTTTTGTTCTTTTATGAAAATACTGACAAAGTTTTGGTTCAGTCCACATTTCTTTCCCGACGTCACTGCAGCTGCATGAGAAACCTTGATTTTCCCAAAGAGCAGGTTTTAATAAAAGCTGGGCGTGCGTTCAGTCTTGTTGGTGATTTTTTTTAAAGTTGTGCTACAGAACGTTGTGTTGTGCACATAATCATTTCTGCATGTGCTCAGATTTAAAAGGGTACACCGCATGCTCAACCGAAACGGCTATAACAAATGTTCACGGACCATTACAGCTCTACAGATTAGCAATGCGACACTCGCAAATGGCAGCTTTACATTTTTCATTTATTCGTTAATATAATCAAAATAGATGGCAATAAAAACGTTGCTTTGACTTATTATTGACAAAATACTTGAAGAAATAGCAGCTTTGGATTTTTTTTTTTTTTTTTTTACCCCTTCAGGGGGTCTTTTGTGGGCTCTAGTGTCCCTTATATGATAGTAGTCTGACAGGAAAGGGGGAAGGAGAGGGGGGAAGACATGCGGCAAATGTCGTCGGGTCCGGGAGTCGAACCCGCGACGGCCGCGTCGAGGACTCAAGGCCTCCAAATACGGGTCGCGCTAACCGCTACGCCACCACGGCACGCCCAGCTTTGGACTTTTTGAGTCATATTATTTCAGTTTGGCTTGAAGGCAAGAATTTCTACAAAATGTACACTTTGCAAAAAGATTCCATGCTTTTTCTTAATTTAAATTTCTGGGGAAATGGGCGTGGCCAACAGACAGAGGGGCGTGGCCAAGAGACAGAGGGTGATTAGAAGTGATTAGTAACAAATCTTGCTGATCAGCAGAGGGGGTTAAGAGGGAGAAGCATTGCTGCCAACTTAGTGACTTTGTTGCAATATTTAGTAACTTTTGAGATCCTCTAGTGTCTTTTTCAAAAAAGTGATTAGTAACAAATCTTGCGACATTTTTCTGTAATCGGAAACTACGGCTGCGAACACAAGAAAGCACCAGTTGCTAAGGTATGCTAAGGCTAGTTAGCATGGCCACAAATAATGGCAGAAAAATGGTTTTCCTGTAATGTGTCTCTGCCATTAGCACATTTAGCAGCGCATTTACAAGGATGATTGACAGCACTCAGGCCCTCCTTCTGGCTCTGATTGGTTCTTCAGGCAGCAAAGGCAGTTCAGGAAAGAGGTGGAGGAGATCAATCTCTTCACAGATTATCCATCTCGTTTTATTTTGTCAGAACATAGTGACAGTTCTAACAAATATGTAAAAAACTTATTTTTATAAAAGTTATATTCTGCAGCTTTAACACAGAGCTGCGTGACAGACATCAACCAAGCTGCAGAATTGTAGAACTGCATTCTATATTCCAGAGTTAAACAAATGTAAACAAAATGTCACAAAGAGATGTCAAGGATCAATTTATACAATTTATCTGCAAAAAAAAAAAAGAAATTTAGGTTGAAGTTCAACAAATTGTGGCGGTATATAATTGTACCATGTGCTATGTGGATGTTATGGTGTATTTTTATTGCCGTTTTTTTCATGTTATGTATTCATTTGCAAAGCAAATTGCCCCTTGAAAGACAATAAAGTTATTTGATCTGAAAGGTAGAAGCATTTCTAGATGCTTGTGGTGTTCCTCTAGTGAAGAGCATCGGACCTGAACAGCAGGATTTGGTCCCGTCGTCGTTATTTTACAGTAAAATCTTTAAACTAAAATGATTTTCTGAGGATTTGCCTTTGAGAACCAGAACCAGTCGGACCTCCTACCTGGACAGAGCGATCTCGGCCTTCTGCCGGGCGATGTCTGCCGCCTTCTGGGCCCCCTCCACGGCTCGGTCCACCTTCTCCCGGATTTTGCTGGCGCGGAGTGGGATCAGGTTCTTCCGCTTGCCGCTCACCAGGATGTTCTGCTTGTACTTCCCTTCCTCCTTGGTGCCGTCGGGGAACGTGGTGCAGCCGTAGCCGTGCCGCTTGTTGCTCAGCCACTCGCCCTCGTACTGCAGCCCGTCGGACCGCCGACTCACGCCGAATCCCGTCCGCTTGTCGTTCTTCCACTCCCCGCAGTACGTCTCCGTCGCTGTAGCATCAACGTCGTCGTCCGCGACCGCCAGCTCCGCGTCTGCGTCTCCAAGGCTGGAAAGGGTAAAGGTCACAACGGTTTATGTTTTTATTTTAAAACTATTTCTTATCTGGGAAAACAAATACATTTATCCACACAGGGCCGGCCCAAACCTTTCTGGGGCCCTAAGCAGGTTTTCATTTGGGCCCCCAATAGCAACATGTCAACACTAGATGTTTCATCAATCCTAAACGGCTCCATCTGTGTCACAATAACAGATTTTGCTGGGAGGAAAATCGTCTCAAAAGTTACTGCGATAAATGATAATGTTGTTTTGTGACCATTTTCAAGTAATATAATTGTAACGGCAAAATAATGCCAGAGCACATTCTCAAAAATTAATAAACGCTAAATTCTAACAAACATTTACCACTGGAACTGGAAGACATTTTAAATATCCAAACTGCGAGTGCAGCAAGCTCTCACTAGTGAAGCCCCTTAAAGCTCTTTCGTACGCGACACATTTCTTCTAAAAAAAAAAAAGGTCTTGAATCCGACGGTCGTCTTTAAATCTTTACTGAACTTAAAAGAAAAATAAAAATAACAAACAGATTCAAAACAAATAGAAAGTGACGGTCAATTGTTCTACAATGAACAAGTACTTTCATCTTTCCCTTTATCTAAGAATTATTTTTAATGAAGAGGTTTTGTATAGACCATAGACCTGTCCTGTTCTATTCAAGGAAGCACAATAAGTCACTTAACAAATTATGTGTGGATATAAAATTTACCACCAGTTCCTAATAAATGCATTTTTACTCTGAATAAAATGTCACCTGTAATTCCAGGTATTTAATGGTTTTAGTTACTGATTCAGGTTACCTGATGGTGGAGTTGATGTCCGATGCAGCCGAGGAGACGGTGCTCATCCCAGCCTCGCTCCGAAACGAGCTCTGTTTGGACCTCTGCGACGCCAGAGAGCTCCTGGACTCGGACTTCCTGAGCTTAAGGCCAGACAGGATGGACCTCCGGAACAATCCTCCTTTCCTCTTCCCCTTCAGCAGCTCCGCCTCGCTGTGCGCCGTCAACACGAAGCCTCCGCGGGACACCGCTGGGCTGCTGCCGCTGCTGCCCGTGCTGCACATGGAGACGCTGGTGGTCAGAGTTCCCGGAACCAGGGCGCCCGTTCGGTCCAGCAGAGCGGTTCCATTGCTGTGCTCCGAACCAGAACGGAGAGAGTTTATGGAGGTGCGTAAAGGAGAGCGGATGACGGCCGCCATGCCGTATGGAACGCTCTGCCGGACGCCGTAGCCGTGACGCATCCCTCCGACCCACTGACCCTGAAATGTTCCTGGAGGAACAGAGCAGAACGAACACGGGTCAGATGCTAAAATACAACCAGAACACAAGAAACACTTAGAACTGTGATAAACAGGATGGAAACCTCAGACTAGCCGTGTTTCCATCACATTTTTATGTGCATTTTGAAGTATCACAGTGAGACTACGGCTTATTAGGGCCGTTGTACATGGAACTAAATTTTCGCCAAAAAAACAAAGAAATTTTGAAATTAAGCTGAGAAATGTTTCCGAAATACAAAAAAAATTCTACATTTGAATTACAAGTAAAACAAATTTGCTAAAAAGATTAAGAAGTTTTTTGTTTCATCTCATAAATTGTCTAGCAAAAATTAGGGACTTTCTATATTTGAAAAATTTAAAATTTGCAAGAAAAATCTGAAATTTTGAGACTAGTCTCAAACATTTTCTAGAATAAACGTGGGAATGTATATTTAAAAAGTTTAAAAAAGGGCGTGCCATGGCGGCGGAGGGGTTAGCGCGACCCACATTCAGAGGCAACGTGGCCTCGACGTGGCTGTTGCGGGTTCGACTCCCGGATCCGACGACGTTTACCGCATGTGTTCCCCCCTCTCTTTCGCCCTTTCCTGTCAGCCTACTTTGAAAAAGGGACACTAGAGCCCACAAAAAGACCCCTTGCGGGGCGATAAAAAAATAGATTTTTATAGGCTACTCTGAAATATTTTTGTTTTATTTCTAAAATATTTCTGAGGTTAATCTCAAAATTTCCAAGTTTTTTGGTGCAAATGTTAAACTTTTGAGCTTTTAAAAGTCAAAATTTCTGAATATTTTCGAGCACATTTAAAAAAATGTTTATACAAAATTTCTGCGATTTATCTCAAATTGTTTTGGCTGAAATTTAATCACTTTTTTTTCCTTTTCTAGTAGTTTGAAGTTTGAAAAAAGCGACTAGCCACCTATGTAACCAACCAAGATGTTCCGTTGTAACCAGTAAGAAAATGCAACTGCAGTAGCCAGCATTCAACCTAAAGGGGGCAGCACTGAGGCAGTTCTAGGCAAAATATTGCAGAACTAAACAAATTGTCAACTAATTTGCACACAAAGACAGCACAAAAACAAAAAAGGAAATAAAGGCATAAAATCACTTAAAACAAAAATAAAGTTATTGGTGCAATAAAACACATTAAATATACTGGCTTTAATTAAAAAAACAAGGAAAACCAAAGTTTGTAACAAGGAAGAGAATATTGTGAGTTTGTCAGGAGAAACAAAGCATCTCGTTTATTTTATGATCATTAAATTAATCTGAATATTTTTGGATTATTATGTGTAAGCTGAATTTTTTCAGATTTCTTTGTAAAGTTTAGAAGTTCCTGTCATCACACTCCCTTCATTCATATCATTCCCGCTGCAGAACAATCCCTGCATCTCAGAGTTGCTGGAAAGTAGGCCATCAGAATGTGTGTGTACGTGTACGTGTGTGTGTGTGTGTGTGTGTGTGTGTGTGTGTGTCTGTCTGTGTGTTTCCAGCTTTCCTCTCTCACACATTCTCCAGCGGAAGTGTGTGTTCCAATCGGAGAGCAAGCGATCCATCCCGCCCGCCTGCCCGACCCCTCTGATGTAACAGCACTCTGATTCATTCTGGAGCAAACGCACGACTACATGCCCAAATAAGGACTGCTTCCACGTCCTGCGTCTGCATCGCAAACAAACGGCTCCCTGCTGGGCCCGAGGGTCAGGGAAAGCAGGAAGTGGTGAACGGAGCCAAACTCACACACACCGATCCGCGCGCCAAGCGGTGCTAACTCCAAACCTGCCCCAGTCATCGGGAAGATCTGGCCCCATACCTGCACACACACACTAACACACACACACTAGGACAGGGCCTGTATCAGAGACAGATGGGCAACACATCTGGCCAGCCCTTTGTAATCATGTCAGCACACAGCTGTACGGCCATATGAGAGACGGATCAAAGAACGCACACTTGTACGTGAGCAACAGCTTAATGAGATTTTATCAAATGGATGCTTTACAGCTGGAGCAGAGCCAGCAGGAAGAGGAGAAGAAGAAGAATCAGGAAGAGGAGAAGGAGGAGAGCGCTGACTGTGCAGAAGGAAACCAGACGGGGAGCTAAGCAGAGTCCTGGATATTAAGAGACTGTCGACATGTTTTGTTCAAATAAAAACACTAAAATGAAGAAAAAGATCACACCTGATGCTGCAGCTGCATAAATATTTGACTATCAGGGTTTTTATTATGATGGTGTTTTACAAAGGGGAAAAAAGGAGGAAAAAATTTCTGCCAAAAAGTTTCAAGGTTAGTCTCAGAAAATGTGTAGAATTATTTTTGGTAAGTTCTGAGTTTCAGTAGTTGAAAATTTGCACCAAAAAACATGAACGTTTGAAATTAATTTATCATATCAGAAATGTTTTAGAACAAATTGGACATTTTTGAGTTCGAAAACTCATAAATTTGCTCTAAATACCTGAGAAATGTTGTGATTAATCTCAAGTTAGACATTTTCAAGTTTCAAGAGTCAAACATTTTCTAGAAAAACTCACTCATCTTTATTCGCATTGATTGCTCCAACAGCGTTTTCTGCCTACAAATCGACCCTCCAGCTGCAGCTGATCCAGAACGCTGCTGCTGGCGTTCTGACTAAAACCCGGAGGATGGAGCACATCACCCAGTTCTAAAGTCCCTCCACTGGCTCCCTGCAGCTCAGAGAATAAACTTTAAAATACTGTTGTTAGTTTATAAGTCACAGAACGGTTTAGCACCACAGTACATTAAAGATCTGCAGTTGTCATAGCAACCTTCCAGACCTCTCGGGTCTTCTGGTTCTGGTTCTGCTCTGCAACCAGAACCAAACGTGGAGAAGCAGCTTTCAGCTTCTATGGATCACAAATCTGGAACAAACTTCCAGAAAACTGCAAAACAGCTGAAAGACTGAGTTTCATTAAATAAAGGCTGACAACCCACCAGTTTAGAGTTGTATTTGAAACATTATAAATGAAACATTAATCAACATATTAGATGTATAATGATGGCACTGCTTGACAAAATATAATGTTAACTGGTTGATTGTGTCTTTTATGACTTTGTATTTTTGTGCTTTTATGATGCCTTGTTGCTGAAATGTGCTACACAAATAAACTTGATTGATTGATTATTTAAATAACAATATGCAGATGTGATGATTGGAAATATGACTGAACTTGTGAATTGTTTATCCAAAGGGCTTTTCTGCCCTCCTACAGTCAGGCTGTCCCGGGCGCCGCGGCGCTGCTGACTGCAGGACTTACAGCCGATCAGCTACCAGCGGCGAGTGCAAACCAGGGAATATATGAGGCAGCGTGTGGGCCGTTGTTGCTTCTTGGAAGCGTTTACAAGCCTGAGTCTGAAACGTCGGAGTAAATGAAATATTTTCTGGTCGCTCTCCATGGTGCTGAAAAACCAGCAAGGAGCCGTTTCCCATCGCATTCAGGTCTGCTTACAGTTAGAGCGATGTGGCTTAAAAATAAAATCTAAGACTCGTTTCATACATGATCTGAGCTCCGATTTTAATCAGTTTCTGTTTCTCTGTTTCTTGTCTAAAAAAGAAATTACAAATAACGGAAAATATTTTCAAAAAGTGTTTTTTATTTCAATCAACCCCTCTGTGAGTTGTATGATGGACTATCAGGGCCAGTTTAATTACAACAAAATAATCATGACATTAGCAAAAATAACGACACAATTTTACCATAAAAACACCATTAAATTTATAGGAAAAAGTCTTTTTAATGAGGAAAAATGTCAAAAATGTGCAGAAAAAAATATGAAATTTTGACAAATGTCTGAGGAAAACCTTTGAAACTTAGAAATGTCCAAGTTTTTTCTAGAAAACTTATGAGATTTTTTTTTGATAGAAGTGTCCAACTTTTCAAACTCAGAAATTTTCAATTTATTTCTAGAAAATTTCTGAGATTAATCTTAAAATCTTTTAAAATTTTCTAGCAAATTTTGGACTTTTCAAACTCAGAAATTTCTGATTTTTTTCTAGAGAATTTTGGAGGTTTTTTTCTTGCCAATTTTTAACCTTACAAGCTATGAAAGTTTCTTGTTTTTTCTAGAAAATTAACTTAAATATTTCAGGGGGGTTTTTTGGCATAAATGTACTAATTGTTTTGTTTCTCCAGGGGTCCTAATACGCCATTGTTTTTATATTTTACAGTAGGGTTGACTGAAATTCAAAGACCAAATAAATAGAAGCTGTAAAACCCGCTTGTCAAACAAGATGGCCGCCCTCTGAATTATGAAAACTCATGGAGCGCATTGATGAAAAAAATCCAGATCTTCAAAAGCCAAAATGTAATTAATCAATAAAATAGATTTATCGGCCAGCCTTTCTTACAGTTCTGCGGGGAAAATATGAATCTCCAAAATGAAATCTCTGAGAGGACAGAAACGAGGCAGCGGTACATCAGGTTATCTTCTCTTTACAGCCGTGAACGCGTCCCTGCTGCGCTGACGTAAAACAGACCTTTCCGATGTGACAAGGCTTCAACCTCTGGCCTGTACAGTTGTAAGGAGAATCCGCTTCGCAGCTCGCACGTCAAAACAATTTTCCTGATTTCTGCCTGGAGGCGCCAGCGGAAGGCGCTGCTAAGTCATACAGGCCTCAAACCAGGCGGCTGCGTCAGCAAGCGCCTGGTAGTCACACAAAAACACTGACAGCAATGAGATCAAGAATGCAGAAACACTGAAATGGTTGGATCACGTGCCAAACAACAAACACGCTTTCTGTCTGAGGGTTTGTGTTTCACTCTGAGGATGGAAAACCTGTCAGAATCTTCAAATATGGTCTTACTCTACACTTAAATTAAGATTTCATTCATCAAAACGCCTTCTGGTGACGCAACTTTGGAGTTCAGCCTCTTGTCAAACTTAGCACAGAATTGTCAAAGCAGAGGCCACCAGGGGGCGCTGTGGGGCCCTCAGAAAGTTGGAGAAAAGACGAAGAAAAAAAGACAAAAATAAATGAATCGCATAAACTTCTAAATCTTTTTTCAACTTAGTTTTTGTTTTATATTATTCAATCATATTTTTAATTAAATATAAGTTCAAATAATTGACTTAGATATTATTTCTGATGCTCATTTTCTGATTGGCTGCCAGGGAAATTCATTCAAACCAAAAGAACCTGACAACATAAACCATAAGAGCTGTGAGAATAAAATAAAATTTGATGTGAATAATATAAAATATTACATATTTTCTTATAATCAAATGTTGAAAATTTGCATTGTCTCCACTAATAAAGTCATAGTATTTTATCTGATAAAATGTTATGCCACAGAACTACTGGCATCTAAAATCAAACAATATGACTTAGCATTCATGCAAAATGAATGCAATAATTATTGAATAGTGAATAAAAACATTCTAAAAGTTGATGCTTCTGTACGTATGCTGCAGCATTATCTGTAGATTTGCAGAAGTGGCATGGAGAAGTTTGGAAACCTGTGATTCAAACAACCTCACGGGGACCAAGAAAAGTTTAAAGTTCAAAACTGAAGGAGCCATTTTAATGAGAGATGAATCTAAAGAAGTAGAACAAACATTTTAAGTATCCAAAATAAATAAACAAAACCACAGAAACAACAAATAAAAAGAATTGAGTCTCTGGAAACAAAACTGTGCTTCAAGAAAAGGGTTTGTTGAGACCAAAGCGCCAGACTGAAGACTTTCATCATCCAGTTTTTGATAAAAAGAGAAAAACAATAAATTATGCAAAAGAAAATTAATGAGCTTGTTTTAATTTATCATGCAATTAGACTTACTTAGACTGACTTACTCACTTCTTCACCTTTAAGATAAATAGTTTGTTAATCGGCCTTATCAGAATATTCTGGCCCAAAATGAAAATGAGTTTGACACCTCTGCTCCAAGGGGGGTGAAAAGTTAATAAAATGTAGTAACAAAGTTGATAGTAAGCAACAGTGTTTGGCCACACCCCACAGTGTCTATTGGCTCCACCCACTTTGGTGGAATTTTTCAAAACATTTGGGGGCGGGGCTAAGCTTTCACAGGACAGTCAGTTTAAATATAAAAAAGTTAAAACAGTTCAAGGGGTTTGAATAACAACTTCAGCTTGGAAAAGAACAGAAAAGATGAAACATTTTCTTATTTTTACTGTCCAGCTCGCCGTGCGTCAACAGAGGCAGAGGACACACTCCCAGGATAAAGATCTGGATTTGTTTAATGTTTCAGACTGCTCTGCTAATCCTCACTACAAACACCAAACCGCCGTTACGTAAGCTGAGCCCTGCAGAGGAGCAGCAGTGGTAGTAGACGAGGCGCGGATTACAACTGGAAAACAAGGACGTCACAACAGAGTCCAAATAACTTTCAGGTTGTCGAACTTCAGCACTTTTCGCTAAAAATTTATAAAACATCAGATAGTAAGGATTCAAATTCTTCAGTTTTTTTCATTCTTATTCATTTATGGATCATCTTCGAACCAGAAAACATTACTGTGTGATTGAACAACGCTTGCTGGGTGCGTAGATAAATGTGTTGTTGTGACAAACTGTGGCTGACCACTGAAAAGAGGGAAGGTCAGTGTGAAGCTAAACCTCGGTTTGAGACTTTTATCCGTTTAAGAGCTTTTCCATTGGCCTTTTTTTCTGTCTGAGTCTCACAGATTTCTGTTTAGGGATTAAAAATCTACTCTGAAATTTCATGAAAAAGACCCACAAAAACAGTCAGTCCCGTATATGTTGCTTAAAGTAAGAAGATTAAGATTCCCTCCATAAACGAGGGCGATGAAATCTGCTAACAGAAACACTAACACTTTATTTCTGAGGAAATAAAATCTTTTATTCAGACAGTATTTCTCAAAGTCAGCATCCCTGTTGGCAGCTCCTGCATTATTAATTTTTTTGGCCAATTGCTGCGTTTCATTTGGTGCAAAATGCATTTTGCTGGAGCAGCTTGATGCTGATAAGAGTAAAATATGTTGCATCACCAAAAACACGTGACAGAAAAAGTGCAATCCGCTTATAAAGCTGCAGCCAAAGCTTTTTAAACTTTTAAAAAAATAAAAGTAGAAATATAACAATTTAATTACTAATAAATTATGAATGAAAATGTCCCAAAAATATGTTTAATACTGCTGTATAACAATTGTAGCAATAACAAATACATAAATTAATGCATATAAATAAGTTTATTTTTATGAAAATTGTTTTGATTTTTTGTAGTTTTTACTCAACTACTGTTCTGATTGTGTTGAACTTTCAGCAAATTGTCTTTTTTAAGCCTGTATACTTCAGTTTACAGTTAATTGATTACTACAATAGTTAACAATTCTTTCAATAATTGATTCATTGGGATTAATTTGATGAATTATTTCAGCCCTACATTGGATTTTGTTCTGCATTTATTTACCAGTATTACGTCAGTTAAATAATAATTTAAGAACACCGATATGACTAGTTCTTTTTTATTTTACATTTTATAAATAAAATTCATTTACTTTAATAATCATTTTGTACTTGATATTTATGTAACTATAACCTGTTTTGGGATAATATAGTTGTAAATGATATAATAATAGTTGTAGAGGAGAATAAAGTTAAAAACAGTCCTGGTAGACGAACTCCTGGTGTTTATCATTAATCTGGAAACTGTATGGAAAGCACAGAGGTTAACTACCGGAAATGTGCCAATTTCCTGGAGTTGACGATCTGATCTGTACCAGGTAAAGTGGTTAAGAGGATAAACTGGTGAAGAATAAAGGAATTAGTCATCATTCAGACCGAGAAGGAGCTGTGACGGCATCGTCAGGGGGAATATTTTAAGAAATGGACTGAGGTCAGAACTAAACACCCAAAGCAGTTACACACAGATCTCCACATTTCCTCTAAATTTTACTCTTCTTCAGTTTTCCTACTATCTCTTTGCTTTTTGCTGGAACATCAAGATTTTAACTTTCTGAGAAGCTTCAGTCTAAGTGATGCAACAGCAAGCAGTTCTGAGGAAGTGCTGATGTGCAGCAAATTAAATGCAACAGGCGTTAAAGACAGATGTTCAGGGGACGGGAAAACGGTTGAGATGTTAAAATATACAGTAAAATCGGTTTCCTAGGATATACCAATACTGTCCATCATGGCTAAAACTTCCTGTTAACTAAAATGACTGGACCATCTCAGCCTTCCAACTTTTTACCCAAACAACCTGACACATATTCAGTTTAATCATGTCCCTAACTATGTAAATTTAATCTAAATTATCCACAAGACTTCTAGGCAAATATTCTGTGGATTAATGAGACAAAATTGAAACCTTTTTTGGAGGTGAGCGTTATATCTGGTGTAAAATTCACAAGCTGTGTTTCCATCAAAGTTTTTTTTTAATGCATTTTATGTATTTTGAAGTGTTGCATCAGAAAAAGTTAATGGAAACAGTAAAATTCTAAATAACTTAAAGTTTTTATACTAATGCAGTTTTTGGCTTTTCTGAAAAAGAGTTAATGCACTGAAAGGGAGATGGAAACGGATATGATGAATAAACTATGACATTTACTCACATTTCTACTAATCTAGAACTGAAATTTTCTGTTTAGTAAATCTCCAGAATATTCAAAAACAATTATCTTATTTAAAAACTTTCTGTATTTTACTGTAAATCTCATGTATATCCACAAACCTTTCTATTTCTTAAAAACAGAAATTCTGTCCTTTTTTATGATAAAGTTCCTGTATATTGACAAACACTTGTATTATTTAAAAACCAGAAATGTTCTCCATTTTTACAGTAAATAATCTGTGTATCCAAAAACTGTTATTTAAAAACAGTAACATCTCTGTATATTGACAAAAATGTCTATTATTAAGAAGAAATGTCATTTTCTGTATATTCTTTTTTTACAGTAAACGTCCTGTTTAGTCGCATAAATTCTTATTTGAAAACTGAAATTTTCTGTGTAAAGTTTTTATAATAACATAATATACTAGAACTACTAAAAGAGGAGTTTTTAGATGCTTCTACACTGAAACGCGCCAGACTTTGTTGGTATCTGCAGCAAACTAAATGCTGTTGCACGTTTTGATGGCAACATTTAGTCCTGCGATGTTTTGAAGCGAGTTTGTGTTGCGTGACATTAGCTACTCAACATCCGCTGTAATCTGCCGCAGCAACCGCTGTTGTACACAATGACAGCTGTAATCTCTCTTTGTGACTCCATTTCCCGCTAACGTGATTACTGAATCCGTGCTGCCTTTTCGTTTATCTACTCCGCTGCCTCTTCGTGCCTCTGTGTCTGCAGTTGGTAATCAGTCAGCTTAGCTCTTCGTTTCGGTAAACACCCGGAAGAGATCCGGCCAATCACAGCCAAAGCTGGCAGGCCGGGTAGCCAATGGAGGCGGGGGACGCTCGGTCCCTCGTGACACGGTGACCTGCTGCACGTCGGCGAGCGTTGCTATGGGAACGCTGCTGCACAGAGCTGCTGCGTGGAAATGCAACGGAGCGAGGAAGGAAAGAGAAAGGCGGGAAGATCATGAGATCGGGGGGAAGATGCTGTGGGAGATTCCTGGAAATGTTTCGTCAGGTTTACAAAGTCTGGATCCAGGAGAGAAACTGAATACTTTGATTTATGAGTCTGAATATGACTGGACTCTGAAAGTGTGTAACTTTAAAATGCATCCGCCTTACTGACATCAAAAATCATGTAGGTTTTGGTGAGCAGTTTTTCCACACATATTTCTCATCTTCAAGTTTATTTTGCCAAGCTGAAGTTATTTCATATTATTTTTAACAGTCATCCTGAATTCTTATGGTTTTATATTTTAAGCAGTGTCTAAAATGTTAGTTGTTGCTAACACCAACACAATGTTTGGCAGAAGCTAATGCTAAAACTTACATTCAGATTATACAAACAAGAAACATACGTGAACTAAATAAAACATGGGAAGTAGAGGACAAGATGTGAACGTTATAGAAAAAGTAATGTGGAAATGAAATTGGAGCTTGAGGGGAAAAGAGCGAGGAGAGGAAAGAGTATTTGAAGAGACTTCAAATTAAGAGCATGAATATCAACGGCTAGCAACTTGAATGATTCTAAAATTAAACAACCAAATTTTAACGCAAATACTAAACTTTGTTAGACTGAAAGTTTACAAAGCAGCCAAGTAAATTAGCGTTTTAAAATGTACGCAGAAAGTTCACAAAATTAATTAAAATGCTAAAGCGCTAAAAATTAGCTTAGATTGTTAGGGCATTAGCTGATTTTAAAGTTAATGTAGAAATCCTTTCTTCATTAATAAAATAAATCCTAATTTTCAAACAGCATTTTTTATTTATTTATGTCTCATACTAAAACAAACAAAAAAAACTGAACAAATCTGCAGCAAAGTGAAAACTTTTTCACCCAGCTGCTACGCTGGGTAGAGGTTTTATAGGTGAACTTACTTTTCATTTTACTTCTATATTGGACTAGAATATGTTACAGAACCGGAACAAATCTGAGTAATTGCTGACCATGTGAATCAAAGTCTTGCTTCTACCATATTGAATTGAAGGCAGCAGGTAAAGTAAGATGTTTTCGAGCAAGGAAACATCTTCTTCATAAAAGTTTTGTCTAAGAACTGGTAATAAGGTGCATTGAGGCTCAGTGGAGGTCAAAACCCAACATGTTTCTGCAGACATTTAAAAAAGCATAACTTTCATGGAGAAAAAGTCAAAATAAAGATGGAAATGCAGATAACTCCATCCACAGCAATTAATTCAAGATTAACTCACACATGAATAAAAACAAAACAGATCTATATTCTCTTGCTCTACATAAACCCTTCAGTTCCCCAAACAGAAATCTTATCTCGCAGATCTATATAAAGGAGTTCTGTTATAATAAGGACACTGTGTACCACTGGAGCTAGATAAACACTGATAACTAGGCCAAACTCTGCTGCATTTACCGGATGTGGGTTCAGATACTCAGCGAGTTGAAGTGACTCTCCAACGCATCTCGTTTTATCAGGACCATATTTGTCGGTGCCGTTCTCTCCGTAATGATCTCACTCGTCTCCTGATTAGCGAGTATCTTGCATAATCATCAGGCTAATCATTCTCCCATCCATACATCCTTCCATTATCAATTCATTATCCACCTGCTCCTTTTATCTATCATTCCCTGCAGCTGTTGGTCCGTTTCTCCCGTTTTTGTCCTAAATCAACCCTGGAACCAGTCCGCTGTGTGGATGTTATCAGGACTAAAGGCCGAGCGCTCGTGCTGTTAGGCGGCCTCCTAGTTGTAGAGTTATGTAATGAGGCTTTGGCTGCATGTCTGCGGCTGAAAGCTCGTTATCACGCTTACAAACTTTCTGCATGCACAGGCTTTGCATGCTTCTGTTTTAAATTATATCTGAGAATCTCATCGAGAGTGACTGAACTGAATCAAGTTGTGAAGAAAATCAAAATCATTTCAATTTCATGGCGAAAGTCACGCTGATTTAAATCACGCAAATGAGTGATTTAACTTCAGATTTCTAAAGGGAAACAAATTCAAAAAGAAATTACATAATTAAAACATATTAATGCTTTTGTTGCATAATATCAGGCAAAGCTGCAATCTGGACGAAGCTTTCAACTTTAAGGATTTAGAATAGAATAACCTCAAACTTGTGTTTTTATTAACTTAAATAAGGAAGACTGAATTTTTACTTAACACTTGGTGTATCAATGCATATTAAGATATATTTGGTGTTTGAAATATTAAAATAAATTTTTTTTTTTCAAATAACACCTAATTGTTAATAGGAATACAGATTATGTCGGCAGCTGGACTGGATTGTGCAAACAGCTGAGACTATTTTGGAGAAACGAGCTGCTAATGTCACATCCTGGAAACTAATTATAACAACTTTAAGATGTTTTTTTCTGGCAAAATTGCATCTTTTTCAGATATTATTATGACTGTAAATAAATATAATTGTAACAAATTTTACTAGACCACACAAAAACAACAAATAAAATGAAATATGAAGTCTCTCTAAACAAAACTTTCCTTCAAAATAAGAGCTGGTTGAGACCAAAGCACCAGACTGAAGACTTTTATCATCCAGTTTTTGGTAGAAAAAGAGAGAAAAAAGAAACGATAGGTCATATGGCAAAATATCTATTATAATGGAACCTGGATCTGGTTTGAAAATGTTATTTCTAACATTTTCAAACCAGAAATCCACAAACCTTTTTTTTCTCGTCCCCTAATGGGACGACTGAAGGCCTCGGAGTGCAACACGTCTGAACGTTCAGGCTTCAGAAGAAAGACGTAAAAAATTAAAGCCGATGTTAATATTAAATCGCACAAGCTGCGCTGATGTAACATGTTGGCTGTGTGTGAAAGTGTGTGAGTCGGAGTGACTGTGTTGTGGTGCAGAAGAAGCACGGATGACCCCAGATGACCCCTGGAGAGATTCCTCCCACCGTGCATCTGCACCCAGCCTGTCAGTCAGATGGACGTTTTACTGAATTTCACATGGACAGCTCATTTCTCACATCCTCACAGTTTCAAAACACCCACAATGCATCTGTCCGTGCGCCTCTCTCTCTCTCCCAGCGATGACTGTAATCAGATTACTTTTGTTCAAGTAATGAGTAAAGTAAGGGATTGCAATTGCAAAAAAACCAAAGAGTATTAGATTACTGTTACTGCTGTGCGAGAAGACCGTGATTTTGTTTGTGCGTCGTCATGGTAACAGGCAGGTGTGTGGATCAGCAACAGACAACATGGACTGTGGGAGAGTATGACGGCGTGTCAGCGCCATCGTAGATAAAAATAAAAGGAGTAAATTTCTGCCAAAAAACTTTCTTACAATTTTGAGCTTAATCTCAGAAATTTTGTAGAAAAAACTTGAACATTTCTGAGATTCAAAAGCTGCAAATTTGCAAGAAAAAAAACCTCAGAATTGTTGAGATTAATCTCAGAAATATTTTAGAAAAACTTTGAAAATTCTGAGTTTCAAAAATTCAAAATGTGCTAGAAAAGAATTCTGAAATTTTGAGAATGATATCAGAAATAAGAAAAAAAAAAAAAAAACCCGGGGAATTTTTAACCAAAAATTCCCCAGATAAAGACAAAACCCTGCAGTTTTTGTTAAAGTTTTTTATTGAATGAAACTGATTTGGGAAAAAGTTCTTTTGCCTGATTTTATTTTTTGCTTCTTATATAAATCATTTTCATTTTGGTTCTTAAAATAGCAAAATTTCCACTTAACTTTATGTTTTGATGACGTATTTTTAAATATTAAATGATAATTTGAACAGTGACTCAGTACCTGAGTAGACTTTTTACCAAATACTTTTTTAATGGAGTAATTTCTCCGATGGCTACTTTTGACTTTTATTTGAGTAAAAATATTTTGAAGTCGTCTCTTACTTGATTACAATTTTTGAGAACTCTGCCCACCTCTAATAAAAAGTTTGATTTTCAATAAAGTTACTCCAGTAACTCTAATTGAGTAAAGTATTATACCGAACTTTGAGCCTTACCTCCGTCCGAGTACGTCTCCGTCCCGTAGCCATCCTGCAGCCCGTTGTTCCACGTCCCCTCGTACTTCCCGCTCGTCCCGGTGCTCTCCCGCACACCGTAGCGTCCCTTAAAGCCGTGCGTCCACTCGCCTTTGTACACCCAGCGGCCTTTGTTCTCCACGCCCAGGCCGTGCCTCTTCCCCTGAGCCCAGGTGCCCTGGTAGGTGTTCCCGCTTGGCCAGGTGTAGACGCCGAGCAGCTCGAAGCCGTGCGCCCAGGAGCCGCAGTACTCGCCCTGGCCCTTGGGTCCCGTGCAAATCCCGTAGCCATGCGCCTTGCCCTCCTCCCACCCTCCGCAGTATGACCCCCCATCGTCAAAGTTGAACCTGCCGCCAGTGGACATGCATGAAACAGCTCTTGGCAATTCCCCTGAAGCCTCGACAAAAAGAAAAAGAAAAGAAAAAGAAAAGAGAGGGAGGAAAAAGAAGGGCAGGTTGGTGCCAGAGGTGGGCGGATCGATCCAAAAAATACAGATAGATCGGATAGATAAGATCGGACCGATCAGATCGATTCTTTAGTTTCGGGTTATTTTACTTTCGGTGCTGTAGTTTCTCAAAGATTTAGTTTTTTTGGCTAAAATGCACCCAGATTTGTCCTGTTCTTCTATAGTTTCTGTTTATCATGTTATTAAAGGTATTTTGTGTTATAAATTTTGTCCAAATTTTATTTTAACGGAATAATTCAAAGGAAAAATAACACAAAAGTGGTGCAACGATTGCAGTTTTCTGGCCGATCTCTGGTCTACTGATTCTGATTTTGGCCATATCAGTTGTTTTTTTTTTTGTTTGAAATGCTGGTAAATAAAATAAGAAAAGTCATTAAGTTGGTAGCAGTGGGGAGATTACTGTTAACTGGAAACATGAAGCCATGACCGGGTGGGCCAGGCTGCCAGTCAAACCTTTTTCACAGAAGAGAAAAAAAGAGGACAGTGGCTGATTTTTAGACTTTTGTCGAGGTAGAAAAGATCAGCCGATCATCAATCTCCAAAAATTAAGGAAATTGGGGCGATTTATCAGCTAGTCGATTTATTGGTGCACCGGAACCTATAAACGTCCAAATTCTGTCGCAGGTTTTAACAAAATAATTAAAAGAGAAAAAAACACAAGGTTTGCACCGGTTGCAGTTTTCTGGCCAATCTTTTACAAGCCAGATCTGCAGATTTCGAATTTTGGCCGATCTGGGTCTGTCCGTCAAACCGTTTTCACTGCAGATCAAAACAAGGACAGTGATTGATTAAATTGTCAAGGTGGATAAGATCACCTGCAAACGTAAGTACCGTCTGATCACCGGTCTCTAAAAATTAAGAAAATCAGAGCTGATTTATTGTTGGACCCCTTAATAAACTTTGCCCAGATTCTGTCCTAGGTTTCAACAAAATAATTAAAACCTGGGGATAAACCCCACAAAAACACAAAGTTTGGTGATGTATCAAACTTAAATAACAAAAATATTGGCAATATAGTTATTGCCGGTGTCTGTATTGGCGATACTGCCGCTGTATTTACTTGGACTGATATAAAAATATGCCATATCGCACACTTCTACTGGGGTCCAAATTCTGTCCTAGGTTTTATCAAAGCAATTCAAAGGAGAAAAAATACATGAAGTTTGATGATGTATCAAACTTAGATAATAAAGATATCAATATCTGTATTGATATTGGCGGTAGTGCCGCTGCATTTACTTTGATTGATTGATGTTATTGTGCTCCTTTACTGGGGTCCAAATTCTGTCCTAGGTTTTAATAAATAAGGAAAAAAACACAAAGTTTGATGAAGTATCAAACTTAAATAATAAAAATATTGGTATCGGTATCAGAGATACTGCTGCTGTATTTACTTGGATCAATATCAATATATTATCGCACACCTTTACAGGGGCCCAAATTATTTCCTAGGTTTTAACAAAATAAAGGGGAAAAAAATCACAAAAACATTAATTTTGATGACATATCAAACATAATAAAAATATCAGTATCTGTATCGATATCTGCGATACTGGCGCTGTATTTAATTGGATCGATACCAAAATATGGCGTATCGCACACCTCTACTGGGGAGATTGGGGGTTAGGAGGCTGGAAAAGGAGGCCCCACCTCTGTTTTCAATGAAAGGAGGTGAAGGATGAAAGAGGGGTCTTCCAGCCGGACCCTGATCACACCATCATCCCGCGGGGCTCTGATCGGCTTCGGCTAGCACCTTCCGGGCCCTCTGCAGCCGATGCAGGTGGGAGAGGAGGAGAGTTGGCCCGGAGCTGCCATTATCCTCTCTCAGCTGGAGTTTCACCCATCGAGCCTACACAGTCTACGACACAAACTCTTCCTCCCACTCAGGCCCACTTGTTCTGCCGCCTCCTACCTGATGATGCCGAGAAGTTTCCCTGCGGAGGCTCAAACCCGGTCAAGGCCCTCCAAAGAAACCCAAAAATAATAATAAAAAAAAGTATTTGAGGAAAGGAAAAATATTTTCTCCTCTTAGCTTATTCCCAAAAATCCAGAAAAATAAAAATAAAATTAAAAAAGGCTCTCACTTCAGACTCATCGTCTTTTCCTTCTCACATGCATATTGAGTGTTACTGCACAATGCATGCGGGAGGGAGAGAGGGAGAGAGTGAAAATGGGGGAAAACACAAAGATACTCAGCTTTGAAGGCTGAACAGCAATGCAGTCTCCTACCTTCTGCAGCCACACACACACACACACACCCGCAAACACACTCAGAGAGAAACAAAGTGCGCACCCTCCGACAATAAAAAATAAAGAAGTAAACTGATGAATTTCTCCTCTCTCTCTCTCTCTGCCTCTCAGTCTGTATGCAGGTTTAATCCACTGCGTCCATAAGTGGTTTATCCTCTGCGTGGGTTGCCTTCAGGTTGCCTGGTCGTTGCCTGTTTTGATGAAACAACATCCATCTATGTGATCCGCGCTGCTCCGTGTCCTCTCCTGCTCATCTCCATGTTTCCCTATGGAGCACCGGCTGACGCACAGCCTGCTGCTGCCCCGCTCCCAGTCTCCTCTGACGGCCGGATCGCTCTCTCTCTCTCTCCGTGCTTTTTCTGTGGATGTCTCTCTCTCAGAAAATCTGCTCATTAGAGAGGACTGTTCCAACGCAGCTAGCGCCAAACCTCCCCTTCTCTGCTCAATAGCACAATCCGGCTTTTTTAAAGAGGCAGGTGCTGCATCACCTGTGGATCATCATAGAAACAGCCTTCAGATGTTTCACTCATCGTTTGATTCACGCTGTATTATTTGCCTGAAGGTGATTTCTAGTTAGTCTGAAGTTAGTAAAGGTCTAAATGCTGGTTATTTGTCCTGGCGGTTTGTTTTTCAGTTCAGTATTTTCACCATGTTGTTCATTCATTTATAAATGTCACAGTTTTCAAACAATTTTTTTAAATTAGCAAGCTAAATATTTACTTTGGAGATAAATATTTAGTTTACGAATTAAATATTTAACTCTAAACTAAATACTTAGTAAACAAGCAGATTTTTTTGTTCACAACCAACATATTGGCTCCAATTTAAATATTGAGTCAGCTAGCAAAACAATTATCTTACAAGCTAAATGTTTACTTAGGAAACTAAATATTTAGCTCCAATCTAAATATTTACTATATGTTTAATTAAACTAAAATTGGTGAAATAGCTAATTTTTACAAATAAAAAATTTCCTCCAAACTAAATGTTTAGCTTTAGCTAAAATTTTAGCTACAACTAAATACTTAGTTAAACAAAATCTTTAGTCTACAGACTTAATAGTTTGAAGCCAGTATTTCAATTGCAAGTAAAATATTTAGCTTTAGGGAGTTAAACATTTAGTTAGCAAGCTAAATATTTAGTTTTTTAGCTTGCTAACTAAATATTTAGCTATGACAGTATGATGCAGTGTCCCTCTCCTTACATAACACAGGGATGCATTAATGCACTAAGTGTTTGTGCATCATGTCTCCGGGATTCCTCGTCGTTAAAGTTAAAATCGACTATAAGCAGCTTAAATGAACAAAAGTCCTTTTATCTGATGACTGAAATGCTGCAGAAAATGTTTCCTTTTAATCTTCAGATAGTAGCAGAAACTTCACAGCAGGAAAACATTAATTTGTGAGCTTCATCTGCTGGTATTCTGGTTTCTGATTATATTTTAAGAGTATTTCCCCCTCAGTTTATTCAGCTGTGTTTTTTCCTTTCAGTGATTTTCTCATGAGCGTTTAAGTGTTTAAGTAGTACGACTTTTATGCCATTGTGGGGTAATGATGTTCCACTGCTCAAGTTAAAAACCAGCATTCTCATTTTCTCATTTTTTCCTCACAAGCAGAGAAATCTTCTGGCTTTGCTTAATCTTTCAAAAGTTTGTGCATATTTCTTACACCGCTGTCAAGCAAATACTCATATATCTTGCTAAAAAGTTACTTGTAAGTTCAAACTAAACTCTTCTTTCAAGTGTACTAAGATATTTGCACTACAAACTAAACCAAAAATACTTGGTTTAGTTGGAGGGGCTTAAAAGTTTTGCACAAAACTGGAAAACAGTTAAACTAGAATTATTCAGATTACTGTCTCAGACTCCACAAACCTCAGGTAGCACCTTTGTGAATATTATGCTACATGGGAACATTAATCCTAAAGAAATAAACTTCCCTCCTCTGCTTTGCTCTGGACGAAAAGGTTAGATAAGATAAGATAAGATAAGATAAGATAAATCTTTATTGTCATTGTCACAAGGACAACGAAACAGTTAAACATCTTTTCTTGCCGCTGTCTAGAATTTGAGCCATTTTGTTGCGGCGGCCACTAGCTGCTGCTATTCGATGCGGATCATGTCAAGGATTTGAGCAGACATTCGTCTTGCTAACTTCCTTAAGTCATAATCCCTTTGTTGGAGTCAGGAAATCTCAGTAACCCTCTCTCTCTTTTCCGTCCACTCATTAACCCGCTCTCCCTCGTTCTCTCCTCCTTTTTCTGCTTCCCCTCCGTCTCTCTCAGTGTTCGGAGAGCTCAGCTGTAATCCTCAAACTCAGTGATTTTATTACTGTAATCTGGCCTAGAATTGGCTTAGCTCCTGTGGAACCAGGAGAACAGGGACAACAACAGGACAGCTGCAGGACGGAGGAGAAAAGGAGACAGGAGGACATGGAAGACGATGTTTGAGATGAATTTAAAGGAGGGATAAGACTGGGCTAAAGAGCAGCTGACCTGTATTAGTACTGAAGAGGATTAGAGCCACTGAAAAAAATTATTTCTTTTCTCAAAATATTTTTTATTCTCAGATTTTTTTTACTTAAACCTCAGAATTCAGATTTTCTTCTGAAAATATTTGCCTTTCGTCTCCAAATTCTGACTATTTCTCAAAATTCTGGCTTTTTGTTTTCAGAATTTTTTTTCTCACAATTCTGAATTTTCTCCAAATTCAAATTTTTTTCACAAATCTTTTTTCTCAAAATTCTCACCTAAATTTCTGAAATTAGTTTTTTTTTCAACATTTTGACTTTTTTCCCTCAGAATTCAGATCTTAACCATATAAGTCTAATACTGTGTCAATCTATTATATTGACACAGTATTATATATTATTATATTATATTGTCAAAATAATTAGACATTCTTGGTGTATGTTACTTATGTTGTTAGCATATGAAAATAACGTCAGTCCTTAACAGGAAGTCGTGGTTGTTTTGAAGCAATCTGATTGGCTGATTAGCGCTACACTGCCCCCTATAGGTTTGGCATGTTTACAACAGTCTGGGGAACATTTATGCAGATTCATGCTGATGTAATCTTTCCTGAAACCGATTTCTTGCATGTACGATATTTTTTTCAAACATAGTGGTGCAAATATTGGTTTAATAAAGACATAAAGACTATGTGTGTTCAGGGTTTTGCTCTGTTTTTATAAACACTCTGATATTATTTTGAGCAAAAGGTGATCCTCTGCATGTTTGCTCACCATCTGGTCATGTTTGAACAGCGCGTGGCGTCTCCAGGCGATCAATGAGAGCGTTCCTCTGAGCAGTCAATAAGTCCAGACAGGAAGTGCAGCCAACCAAAACAGGCGGCGGTCCTCCTAGCAGCTTCACCTCCAAACAGGACGCAGCAGAGGAAACCAACTCTGAGGTTCTTAATTTGTCGTTTCCCAGCTGGTTCATTCATGAGTGACGTTTCCACGCTACGTAATGCCGCGCCAGCAAAACACAAACGTCTCTTTCTTTGTCCTTGGGTTGAGTTTTCGCTGGAGAAAAGACGAGGAGCCTCGTTCTCATCCATCTTCTCCTCTATTATTCATGCCTCTCCTCATCCCTCGTTTGGGATGAGGAGAGGCTGGAGGATAAAATAGTCCATAGAGGGACCGAGACGGACAAGCTGCACTCATCCCTTCATCCCGTCTTCCTCCTCCAAACATCCATCCAGACTTTGATCATTCAAAAACTTCATTTTTTTTAATCAAATCAGATATTTGAATCCAATAAACGACTGAAATAAGTTTATTTATCTGGGAGTCAAAATGAAATAAAACCTGGACCTTCAGAGACACAAAGATAATTACAAAGTCGGTCTTCTGTCACCTGAACCTGAAGAACATTTCCAGGATTAAAGCTTCAATTTGTAACTTTTATTTTAAAAAAAACAAAACATGTTTTTTACATATTTGTTAAAACTGTCACCATGTTGTGACAGAATAAATGAGAAAAGATCAATCTCCACTTCCTGTCTGAGCTGCTACTGCCGTCTGAAGCGCTCCCACCAAAAACAACCGATCAGAAACAGTTTTTTAAACTATTTTTTGAAATATTAATGAAAATTAAAAGCTTGAAGTTATAAGGTAAACATAACTTTATGAAGGGATAACTCCAAATTGTCATCATTAAAACTCTTTGAGAAGTTTTAATAAAACAGATATCACACAAACAAAATTAAATGTATTACCAGTTATTATTTATTCAGATTCACTGCATCCTTTGGAAGTTTATGTTTAGATGTTTTGTTTAGAGACTTAAATTTTATTACAAGTTATGAAGTTTAATTGAATACAAAGGTAAACAAACAAACAAACACACTCACTCACTCACTGTTCTGGGATTCCCACTATTGGTCTTCATAGAAGACTTTCGCCATGGCAACGGCAACTTTGGCCACTTTTTTGTCCTTGGCGTCCGACCCCATGTTGGCACGTGCGAGTTTAACCCAGTACGGCTCGGTCCGGTTCTGGTAGTCTGTCAGCGTCTCTCCCTCCTGCACCGCGGGGTGCTCCTCTTCCTCCTCTTCCTCCTCTGAAAACACAGTAAAATCTGTTAAAGGTGCAGAGGAAAAGATTAGCTTAATGCTAGTTTCCTGTGGCTGCTAAATAGTTTATTATACCGTTCATGTCCGTTGAACTGGTTCTGGTTCTGGTTCTGTCACATTAAAACTACAAACTATTTTATTGGGGCTTTAAATGTTAGATCAGATGTAACTGCAGTGATCTGTGAAACTTTTCAGATTTGTATTTCAATAAAATGTTTAAAATAGTGACTCGATTAAAATATTTAGTGTAGTTAGTCTGTAATAACCACATATCAACAAAAGAAGCAATATTTTAAGCTTAAAACCCCTTTTTGCTGCTAAATTATTTTTCTTCTTTGACTAGAGTTTGGTATGTTCTCCGACTCTATAATGTCACTGCAACCAACAATTATTTTAGCAATCAATTAATCTATCAATTATTCTGATGATTAATCGATTAATCAAATAAAATCACTGGGACATTGAACTGAGTTTTTCATTTCACTGCATAAGCCTTTTCTATGCAATATTAAAAATACAATAAATAATGTAAATAAGCCATTCAGTTCCTTTTTTAAATAAGAAAATAAACATTTTGTTGACTTAAAGTAGTAACATAACATTTACTTTAATAAATTTGAACTCTGTGAAAAAAAACCTGATACTTGAAGAGTTTTGGTTAAAATATATTTACAGACAAAAGTGTTTTTATCTTAACTGCAAGATGTAATTATATATTTTGTACAGTTTTGGCTGAATTACTGTTCTGATTTCTGTGCTCTTTTGAATCTGCATACTCCAGTTAATGATAATTTGATTACTAAAATTAAATGAGTACTATTTCAGAAACCGATTGATCATGATTAATCGTTTCAGCCCTACGCTGCAAATATGTATCTCTTGTTTATTGTATGTAATTATTGAACCAAATATCAAAATCTTTGTGTTGGCTGTAAATTGCCTTTGTAGTTAAAAATAATCTATTCAATCAATCGAAATTAATGCATTGAAAGTTGAAAACAAACGAGAAGTTTGTGTTGGTAATGTGAGAGAAGTCAAGAAATTCCCTGTAATTATGCAGCAGCTTTTACAATTTATATTTTCCACAAATTAGAAATATTTTTAAAAAGTGAGCAAAACTGGAAAAAGCAACAAAATAAAGTAACAGAATCATCAAATGTAATTTCCAAGCAACAAAGGAAGCACTTGTTGCAGAACACATCAAAGACGCTGAGTAATCCCTTGCCTTCATCATCCTCGCTGTCTTCCTCCTCCTCCTCTTCCTCTCCTTCTGCTCCTCTGGGTTCCTCCTCCTCCTCCTCTTCATCCTCTGACTCAGACTCTTCCAGCCACTCCTGCGTCTCTGTGGAGACAAAAATCATAAATCACCATGAAGCCTCGCAGCCTCAGCTGGGATCAAACCGGCGTCCGCCTGATTGGTTCGCTCACTCGGGTCCATTTCCACCAGAACCTCCCACTGGTCCATCTTGTGCAGGTCCAGGCAGTAGAAGTCGCTCAGGGTGAACTGGCGGTCTCCCACCTCGAACATCCCACCGTACAGGTACAGCTTGCCCTGACGCACTGTTGCCATGGCGCTGGACCTCGGACACGGCTCCGCCGTCGGCGCCGAGGCCGAACCTGCGGAGCGAAGCTCAATCTGAGTATAAAATGTGATTTTGTTTTTGTTTCAAACTTTCTCACCGTCACTAGATGCGTTTTCAATACAAATATGATGAAATTTTTGTCTATATTCTGCTAATGTTGAAAAAAAACAACACTTTATCGCAATGGGAATGTTTCCGTTGTTCGGAAACGTTGCACATATAAGTTGTTCGGCTAAAATGAAATTAAAATCACGTCTGAATGTGTTTGTTCAAGTGTTAAGTCATTAAAAATAATAGCAATGAATGTAAACAGCTCAATGAAATGTAATCATAATTCAGTCATGGATTTAATAACTTTGGTGAATTAATGGAGCGACAGGCTAGTTGGGAGCGGCTAAGTATGCAGCGTTTTGGGAAAATTGCAGTCAGCCATTTTACAGAAGAGCAACATGGATTCAGCATGTTGGAATGAAACAATTTTTTATGAACTGTGATGCTGTGAGAGCTCTGCATACTGTCAGAAGAAAAAAAAACTTCTTCCTCCTACCACTTTGAGCTGCTTTGTTGCTGAAAATGTGCTATATAAATAAAATAACCTTACCTTACCACTTCCTGTCGTCTTCTTTGGTGTTTCTGCCAGTAGTAACATCTGGCTGCTGATCACGTGACTCGTATGATGCAAACATTTTTTTACATTTTGCAAAATATCTATTTCGATTCAGCTGAAAAGCCACCTCATCTAAAGGCACAAAAAATTTAAGTTTTTTCAAAATTGGTTTGTTTCCATTAAGCAAATTTATTTTTGAAATGTCAAAAATAAATGAGGTTTTACGCTGGGATGAATCGACAGATGCAAATTTGATGTATTTCACAAAAACTGGAATGGAAACACGAGTCGTGTGATCAACAACAGAATGTTCCTGCTGACAGAAACATTTACGCTTTTTCAAAATTGACTTGTTTCCATTAGTTTATTTTTAGAATTTCAATTTGCACAACTTTATGGTTAATGGAAACGCAGCTACTACCACTAGTTACCATCTTCCTCCTTTTCCTCTTCCTCTTCTTCCTCCTCCTCCTCCTTTTCCTCTTGAGGACCGGGGATCACTTCCTTGATGGTCATCACCGTGCCGTCCTCTGTCACAACCTCCTTGATGACCTCAGTTGGTCCTCGAGCCGTTTCCTCCTCTTCCTCATCCTTCCTTTCTGCTCCTTCGTCCTCCGCTTTCTTCCCCCTTCGTCGTTTCTTCTTCTCCGACTTGGTTCCCTGAAGAAACAGACAAAACTTTAGGCTCACTAGCCACTAATTCACTAATAAGAATCTTTGCTCTGCGGAAGTTAAAAACAAAAAATTAGCATAAGCCAACATTAAAGTGGGAAACTAGTTCTGTCACCATAACAGATTTTTCTGGATTAGAAATTTTCCCAGAAGTTAATGCGATAAATGATAATATTGTTGTTTTGAGACAGTTTTCAAGTGATATATTGATACTGGTTTAATAATGCGATTTCACCCTCTCAAAGAAAACTTCACACTCAAACTGGAAGTTATTTTAAATTTCCAGAATAAAATAAAACAACCAGAAGCAAAAATAAAATCGATTATGAAGTCTTTGTAAACAAAATTACCCTTCAAAAAATATTAATCACCAGAATGGAAATTATCAAGCTGATTTTAATTCATCCATCCATCCATCCATCCATCCATCCATCCATCTTCTTCCGCTTATCCGAGGTCGGGTCGCGGGGGTAGCAGCTTCAGAAGGGAGGCCCAGACTTCCCTCTCCCCGGCCACTTCTTCTAGCTCCTCCGGGGGAATCCCGAGGCGTTCCCAGGCCAGCCGAGAGACATAGTCCCTCCAGCGTGTCCTGGGTCTTCCCCGGGGCCTCCTCCCGGTGGGACGTGCCCGGAACACCTCACCAGGGAGGCGTCCAGGAGGCATCCTGACCAGATGCCCAAGCCACCTCAACTGGCTCCTCTCGATGTGAAGGAGCAGCGGCTCTACTCTGAGTCCCTCCCGGATGACTGAGCTTCTCACCCTATCTCTAAGGGAGAGCCCAGCCACCCTACGGAGAAAACCCATTTCGGCCGCTTGTATCCGCGATCTCGTTCTTTCGGTCATGACCCAAAGCTCATGACCATAGATGAGGGTGGGAACGTAGATCGACCGGTAAATCGAGAGCCTCGCTTTTTGGCTCAGCTCTCTCTTCACCACGACGGACCGGTACAGCGCCCGCTTGACAGCAGACGCTGCGCCAATCCGCCTGTCGATCTCCCGCTCCCTTCTTCCCCCATTCGTGAACAAGATCCCGAGATACTTAAACTCCTCCACTTGGGGCAGGACACCCCCCCTGACCCGGAGAAGGCACTCTACCCTTTTCCGGCTCAAGACCATGGCCTCGGATTTGGAGGCACTGATCCCCATCCCGGCCGCTTCACACTCGGCTGCGAACCGATCCAGCGAGAGCTGCAGATCACGATCTGATGAAGCCAAAAGGACCACATCGTCTGCGAAAAGCAGAGATGAGATCCTAAGGCCACCAAATCGGATCCCCTCAACACCTTGGCTGCGCCTAGAAATTCTGTCCATAAAAGTGATGAACAGAATCGGTGACAAAGGGCAGCCCTGGCGGAGTCCAACTCTCACCGGAAACGAGCCCGACTTACTGCCGGCAATGCGGACCAGACTCTGACACCGGTCATACAGGGACCTGACAGCCCGTATCAAAGGGCCCGGTACCCCATACTCCCGGAGAACCCCCCACAGGGCTCCCCGAGGGACACGGTCGAACGCCTTCTCCAAGTCCACAAAACACATGTAGACTGGTTGGGCGAACTCCCATGCACCCTCCAGGACCCTGCTGAGGGTGTAGAGCTGGTCCAGTGTTCCACGACCAGGACGAAAACCACACTGCTCTTCCTGAATCCGAGGTTCGACTATCCGACGGACCCTCCTCTCCAGGACCCCTGAATAGACCTTGCCAGGGAGGCTTAAGAGTGTGACCCCTCTATAATTGGAGCACACCCTCCGGTCCCCCTTTTTGAACAGGGGGACTACCACCCCAGTCTGCCAATCCAGGGGAACTGCCCCCGATGTCCATGCGATATTGCAGAGTCGCGTCAACCAACACAACCCTACAACATCCAGAGCCTTAAGGAACTCCGGGCGGATCTCATCCACCCCCGGGGCCTTGCCACCGAGGAGCTTTTTAACCACCTCGGCGACCTCGCCCCCAGAGATTGGAGAGCCCAACCCAGAGTCCCCAGGCTCCGCTTCCTCAGTGGAAGGCATGTTGGTGGGATTGAGGAGGTCTTCGAAGTACTCTGCCCACCGGCCCACAACGTCCCGAGTAGAGGTCAGCGGCACACCATCCCCACTATAAACAGTGTTGGTGCTGCACCGCTTCCCCCCCTGAGACGCCGGATGGTGGACCAGAATCGCCTCGAAGCCGTGCGGAAGTCTTTCTCCATGGCCTCTCCAAACTCCTCCCACGCCCGAGTTTTTGCCTCAGCAACCGCCCGAGCCGCATGCCGCTTCGCCCGCCGGTACCCATCAGCTGCTTCCGGAGTCCCACAGGCCAAAA
Source organism: Xiphophorus couchianus (assembly GCF_001444195.1). Lineage (NCBI taxonomy): Eukaryota > Metazoa > Chordata > Actinopteri > Cyprinodontiformes > Poeciliidae > Xiphophorus > Xiphophorus couchianus. Next base: position 6,886,634 of record NC_040229.1, read on the forward strand.
AGGCCCGATAGGACTCCTTCTTCAGCCTGATGGCATCCCTCACCGAAGGTGTCCACCAACGGGTTCGAGGGTTGCCGCCGCGACAGGCACCGACAACCTTGCGGCCACAGCTCCGATCGGCCGCCTCGACAATGGAGGCACGGAACACGGTCCACTCAGACTCCATGTCCCCCACCTCCCCCGGGACGTGTTCGAAGTTTTGCCGGAGATGGGAGTTAAAGCTCCGTCTCACAGGGGATTCCGCCAGACGTTCCCAGCAGACCCTCACAACACGTTTGGGCCTGCCAGGTCTGACCGGCTTTCGCCCCCACCACCGGAGCCAACTCACCACCAGGTAGTGGTCAGTGGACAGCTCCGCACCTCTCTTCACCCGAGTGTCCAAGACATACGGCCGCAGATCCGATGAAACGATGACAAAGTCGATCATCAAACTGCGGCCTAGGGTGTCCTGGTGCCAAGTGCACATATGGACACCCTTATGCTTGAACATGGTGTTCGTTATGGACAATCCATGGCGAGCACAGAAGTCCAGCAACAGAACACCGCTCGAGTTCAGGTCGGGCGGGCCGTTCCTCCCAACCACGCCCCTCCAGGTCTCACTGTCGTTGCCCACGTGAGCGTTGAAGTCCCCCAGCAGAACAAGGGAGTCCCCAGGAGGAGCACTCTCCAGTACCCCCTCTAAGGACTCCAAAAAGGGTGGGTAATCTGAACTGTCGTTCGGCCCGTAAGCACAAACGACAGTCAGAACCCGTCCCCCCACCCGTAGGCGGAGGGATGCTACCCTCTCGTTCACCGGGGTAAACCCCAACGTACAGGCGCCGAGATGGGGAGCAACAAGTATGCCCACTCCTGCCCGACGTCTCTCTCCCTGGGCAACTCCAGAGTGGAAGTATGTCCAGCCCCTCTCAAGGAGACTGGTTCCAGAACCAGAGCCATGCGTCGAGGTGAGACCGACTATTTCTAGCCGGAACCTCTCGACCTCACGCACTAGCTCCGGCTCCTTCCCCACCCGAGAGGTGACATTCCACGTCCCAAGAGCCAGTTTCTGCAACCGAGGATCGGACCGCCAGGGTCCCCTCCCTCGGCCGCCACCCATCACACAGTGCACCCGACCCCTTTGGCCCCTCCCACGGGTGGTGGGCCCATGGGAGGGGGAGCCCATGTTTCCTCTTCGGGCTGAGCCCGGCCGGGCTCCATGGGTAAAAGCCCGGCCACCAGACGCTCGCCATCGTGCCCCCCCTCCAGGCCTGGCTCCAGAGTGGGGCCCCGGTGACCCGCGTCCGGGCGAGGGAACACCAAGTCCAAGGTTTTCCTTCATCATTGGGGTCTTCGGGCTGCACTTTGTCTGGTCCCTCACCTAGGACCTGTCTGCCTTGGGTGACCCTACCAGGGGCATGAAGCCCCAGACAGCATAGCTCCTAGGATCATTGGGGCACTCAAACCCCTCCACCACGATAAGGTGGCAGCCCATGGAGGAGTAATTCATCATGTAGTTAATTGATTAATCGCTTATTGTGACAGCCTGATGTGAAACATAAAAATAATGCCAAACCTAAAAAAATAGTAGAAGCTAACGCTGAACTTCTAAACACATTAAAAAAGTAAAGGAGCTAATAGCAAATACAAAAAGGCAACTAGCGGAAGCTAACGCTAAACTGCTAAACACAAAAAATTGTCAGAGGTTAGTTCTAAACACGAAACAAAAAAAACAATTAGGGGAAGATAATGCTAACAATTAAGATGACTTGTTTCCATTAGTTTATTTTTATAATTTCACTTTGCCCAACTTTGTGGCTAATGGAAACGCAGCTACTGTCACTAGTTACCATCATATTCCTCTTCCTCCATCTCTTCGTCCTCCGGAGATTTACAAACAGAAAAGTCCCCCGTCTCAGATTTTACAACAAATGATCATTTTAGAGTTGTTGGAATGACCAGCGTCGAAAACATATCATGTGACATAAAAGTTAATCTGAGTCATGAAAATGGGAAACATTTAAAAAGGCAAAAAATGGCTCAAAAACGGCAGCCATCTTAAAAAATGGCTCTTATCCTGAAATTCAAGTGGCTAAAGGGAAATATGGAAAACATACATGCTAATGCTAATGCTGGCAATATTATTACAATAATTTACTGTAGTATTATCCATCTGAAGGAAACTTTAATGCAAAGGTTCGGACCTGTGGAACCGGAACTGTCCTGAACAACAGACACTAACCAGGAAAAGTACGAGGTAACTTTTATAAAACGTTCTGTTCTGGTCCAAACTGATGAAGCAGAGTTGGGTTTACCCTGAGCAAGCCGGGGAACCAGCGGTTCTTCACCGTATCGTACAAGTACAGGTCGTTGTAGAAGTCTCCCTCCAGTGACTCCTCCTCCTCTTCATCACAAACGCCGCCGAACAGAACCGCCCGGCCCGCCGGACCCACGGCCAGAGAGAACCCGGAGCGGGGGGGCGGCTTGCTCCCAGATGGGCTCAATCTGGACCAGGACCACTTTTCTGTGCCACAAACAGTCAGTCTGAGTGAAAATCCCCAAATTACAAGAGTAGAAAAACTTTCACATATTTTTACTAAAGTAAAAGTAAAAAGCAGCTGATTTTAAATCTTAAATGTCATCAGACAGACAAAAATATAAAGTTATGTGCAAATTCTGGTATCTTAAAAACTAAATGAAAAATTTACACAAATAAAGTGTTTTCAAAATAACCCCTTTTAAGCAGAAGAAACACTTTTCTATATTGTGTTTTACTATTTAATATCTCTCCCTAAATGTAACTAGTTACTCCCCACCTCTGCAGGTGAGGCATAATTTCTGCTGATCAGTCTGATCAGTTTGGTACCTTGTCCGTCTTTGCCGTCTCGCTTCAGGAGAAACATGTCGGAGTGGATGCTCCCCTTCTCCACGTCTTTCTTCACCCTCTAAACGAAGAAACGCCGTTAGACGTTTCACGCAGCAGAACATCCGTAAGTCTCAGAGCGAGCGCGTACCACTTTGGAGTATCCTCCATAGATGATGACGCCCGCGCCGTCCGGCGTGGCGGTCATCTGGCAGGCGGAGCGCGGAGAGGGGGCGGAGCCTGATGGAGTGAGGCGGGACCAGGAGAAGGTGTCCAAGGAGAAGGAGTGGACGTCATTGTAGTAGATGAAATCCCTGCAAAGGGAGGAGAGAAATCAGCTGATCCAGAGCTGGAAAGTGAAATTTCCAGACGCAAAGTAAAAATAAGAAACTTAATATGTCATTTAGTTCGCAACAAAATCAATAAATCAGATGTTTTTCATCTTAATCCATCGTAAAAACTAAGAAATCCGCTCTTTGACACACAATACCATATTTCATTAACTTGCTTTGGAGACATTTAAGGTGTAAGGAGCTATTTAAAATTAACATACATGTTTGCGGTTCTTTCAGGCTGCAAGGGAGCGAGAGAGAGCTAAACTTAAAGCAGATAACAAGAAGGCTGATAACGGTTTTTAAGAATGTTTTTAAAAAGATTATGCCTGATTTTGTTATTTTTTTGTTACTTACATGAACTATTGCAATTTTGGTCCTTTCCAAATTTCTACTTAACTTTATATTTTAGTCCATCTGATGATGTCATTTTTAAATATGAAATGATTGATCATTTGATCAGTTACCCAGTACTTGAGTAGACTTTTTACCAAATACTTTTTCACTCTTGAGGAATTTCTTGGATGGATCATTTTTACTTTTCCTTTAGAAAAATATATTGAAGTAGAACTACTTTTACTTGAGTACTATTTTTAGATACTCTACCCACCTCTGCTGTTTAATAAACTTTTCGAAATGAAGCAAGAGCCATATACTGATCAAACCTAGAAAAATACGATCTACCTGAAATATTTAGGATATAGTTTGTTGATTTTCATTTAATCTTTTTTACATTTTAAATTTGCAATAATTTATAGCTCGCTTGTCTACAGAAATAGTTTACTGTTGATTAGGTAAATAAAAACATAAAATAGTTGTTGCAATGATATTTAAGAACAAAAGTACTGAAAAGTTTGTGCCCCCCCAGAGTCCTTTCAGCTCTGTCCGCCGTGCTAAAATGTTTGGACACCCTTGTCCCAGAAGGTTTATGCCCGACTCATCCTGCGGCTACAACAACTAAGAGAACGGAGCTGCAACTTGTTAAATGAAAGCTAAAAATGGGAAAAGTTACACCGTTTACTCAAACGGTGCCATAAAAACGAAAGCAGTAAAAGCTTAATTAAAATAGTGTTTTGGGTTTACTTTACTTCAGCCTAATTAAAGATAAGTAAAGCTGGATTGGACTCGGTGCAGGTCTGGCTGGATGTTTCACACCCCATCTGAACTCTACCGCAGATTTCCCCTCCAGATCAGAACCAGGAGGAAGTTTTGACCCTTCAGACCACAGCAGGTGAAAGCAGGTGTAATGCAGTTGTTTAATTTCACTGTTTATGTGAAGTTATTGGGACCACAGTCTGTGTTTATTGTCACTGTGGAGTGAAGTTAGAAATGTTCGTCTGCTTGGGGTGTAATCGGACCCGGATTCTCGGTTCAGTCGGTTGAATAATAATTAAACCAAATTAAAATAAAATGCAACTGAATAACTTATTAGTTATTCATCAAAAAATTGACAAAAAAAAAGAACAAAGATTTTGACTGAATTTTTTGATGCCATCAGTAAACAAAAAAGTCCATAAATATTTATGCATGCATTAAAGAGGCAGTATGATGTGTTCTCTAGGCACATAATGCCATTTTATAGCACAATCAAGCAAATATGTTGCCTTCAGTTATAAAAATGCTATATATATCAAATATGATTGAAAAGAAATGTAACTTTGAGTTTTAACGCCTTGTAATTGGGCCTCTGTCCCTTTAAGAAGCTCATGCTCTTTCTGAAACTCGGCCTTCAGGAAGTCACAACATGGCTCCTCTACTAACCCTTTAACAACATTTTCACCAGCGTTGCTCTGAGAAGCAGCTCCTATAATGAGCTCAGCAGTTCCACCAGCGGTTTGCTAATTGCTGCTGGCTAGTCTGAAGGAGCTGAGAGGGGGAGGAGCTGCTCCTCGACAGCGGCGCTGCGGCTGAATGGTTGCCATGGAGATTAATGAATTTCTAAACCATGCATCCAAGACTCAAGGCAAAACTCCAGGTTTGTTTTTGATGAAGGAATAACCTTACAACATGATGTAAAGATGGAAAAAAAAAAATTAATGTTTCTATTCATTTAATAAATAGGTTTTACACTTATTGTTTTATTGAACAAGAAAACTCTGCATGCCTTTGTATCAAGTGAACATGATTCTCTTGGGTGGCCAGCATTTTAAAAAGTGTGGCCATATATTATTGATATTATTCTGGGACAATTTATTGTCCATCAAAATTTGTTGACATATTTTGCTGTGTGGTTTTTCTTACTCCTCAGAATCAGAACTAGAGCGACTCAACTAGAAAATCTGAGCATAAAATGTAAGTGTTGCATAATACTTTATGACCTTGTTTAAATGCTGTGAGGTAAATCTTTTGGAGTGTTTACCTCGTGCTCTCATGGAAACCTCCAAACACCAGCAGCTGCCTCTTGCTGAGGACCATTCGATGGCCGCTGCGGCCCGACGGACCACCAGCAGCTCTGGAAAACAACAAATGCTTCAGAAATGCAAAGCAGGAACTAATTACTCAACTGCATTTATTTCACATGAATTCATTAAAGCCTTTAAACCTCATCCAGTTCCCTAAATAAACACGACTCGTTATTCCTGTTTATTATTGGTGCTATTTTTATGGCTCCTCTGTGTTTCTGCACATACTTGATGTTTTCCCATGTGTGTGTAGCCAGGTGCAGCACCCAGAGGTCCTTGTAGTGGTAGAACTGCTCCCCATTTGGAGAAGCGAACTCCCCTCCGAATACCCAGAGCTGGCCTCCACCCTGCGGGACCACCACCGCCTGCAGGGAGCAGCAGAGCACAGGAAGGTTTGTTTTCTTGCATCAGGCGTCTGCTGGGATGACAGCGCTAACAGGTGAGATCTGTGCGATCTGAGCTGCAGCGCTCTGCCCTCTTGTGGCTGACAGGAGAAATGTTCCTCCATGTTTCATAAAGTAATATTTCACTTTACAGGATTATCCACATGACAGAGTATTAAGACCATGCTAAGAAAATAAAAACATAAAAGTACCAGAATAAAGTAAAAAAATTACAAGAATAAAGTAATAAAATAATGAGTATAGAGTCGTGATATTATAACTTTATTATAACATTATGATTTTCTTCTCGTAATACTATAGCTTTATTCTTGTAATATTTTGACTTTATTCTTGTAATATGACTCTATTCCCGTGATATTATGACTTCATTTTTTTTTTATTTAAATCTTTATTCATTTCATTCAATACAAAAAAAAAAAAAAAAAAAATTAATACAAAGAAAAAAAATAAAATAATTTAAAAATGAAATGAAAGGTAGCAGAAAGAAGAAAATAATCTTATAATATCTGCCCCTTTTTCTCAACTATGGATCAAAACAACAAAAAACAAACAACAAAAAAAAAAAAAAAAAAAAAACTAAAATTGTTTTGATTTGTCTTATGTGACAAAAAAAGGAAAACAAAGAAAGAACAAAGAAACAAGGTCAATCATCAATCTCAACTGAACTTGACTTTATACTATTTCATACTTCTTCAAAAAAACAATCTTTAACATTCTTTTAAACATGTGTAATGATTTAACATTTTTAACATCGTTTTGCAGGTCGTTCCACAGTTTGACTCCTTGTATCGAAGTACATCGTTCTTTCAAACAAGTTCTGAATTTAGGTTTCTTAAAAATCTCTGTCCCCTTAAGGTTATAACCACTCTCTCTCTTTTCAAAATTTTTTTGGATGTTTAAGGGTAATGTTTTTAGGTGTGCCTTATACATAACCAACAAAATATTATAATCAACTAAATCATTGAATTTCAAAAACCTCAAATTACAAAATAATGTATTTGTTGGATATTTACCATGTTTTCGAGCAATAACTCTTATTGCCCTTTTTTGCAAAACAAAAACAGATTTTGTACTAGTATAACATGCCTTTCCCCATACCTCAACACAATAAACCAAGTGTGGAACAATTAGTGCATTATACAACATAAATAGTGCATGATCATTCAGAAAATCCCGTACTTTATAAAGCACTGCAATTGATTTTGCTAATTTTGTTCTTAAATAATTCAAATGGGATTTCCATGATAATTTCTCGTCAATTATCACACCCAAAAATTTCACCTCACTAACTCTACAAATCTCTACACCATCAACTTTAAATGGAGTGTTTACAGTTCTTTGTCTCCTTGTAAATAACATATAATTTGTTTTGTCCAAATTTAAAGATTTTATTTTTGAATTATTTCGACTTTATTCTCGTAATACTTTGACTTTATTCTCATATTATTTTGGATTAAGTCTCGTACATCTTTATTATCAAAATATGACTTTATTCCTGTAATATTATGACTTTATTCTAGTAATGTTACGGTGTGGAAAAGAAAAAAGTATTTTGAGTCTTGCTTTATTGTTAATGTCTTCCAACGTACAAAACCAAAGATAGAATGTTCCCCATTCTATCTTTGGTTTTGTACGTTGGATACAAAACCCAACAACTATCTGTTGTCCATGCATCAGATAGGTGAGGTGTAAAAGTGGTTTGGTTTAAAATAAAAAAATGTTTAAAAAATGGTAAAAGAGAGTAAGGTACCTGGTGGGAGCAGCGTGGAGGAGGAGGGTTGGGTATGTCCGATTTAACCCAGCTGTTCTTCTTGATATTGTAGAAAAATAAATCGTTGTAGAGATACGTCTGCCATTAAAAGAAAAGACACAAACAAACAAAATATTTTTTTTTTAGGATTTTCAAACTTAAAACTGCAGAGAAGATTTTTCTGGAAAATTTTTCCACCTTTTTTCCATTGAAGAATTCTCCTCCAAACAGGATGAGCTCGTCTTTCTCAGGATGAGCTGACAGAGACGCATTCAGCCTAAAAACAAAAATACGGCCGGAGCAAAGTGTCAGAAGCAGCGCCGATTATATAAAATAAGTAAAAGCTACATTTTTGAGAGTTAAGGCATAACTTAATTTTATCTTAAGGTTTTTTCTGAATTAATGCATTCAGATGATGGTGCAGAAAAGTAGCTATTTTTTAAGTTATTTTTAATTTTTTTAATTTTTTAAAATTAAAACTCGTAAAACGTTTAATTTAATCCTAATATATAATGGTGGTTTCACAAAAAAAAGAGATTTCTAATCACTCAAATGATCAAAGCTGATTAATTACTTATATTTAACATCTATGCTTCATGTGTTTCTGGTTTGTACTGTTTTATGTTTTTCTTTATTCTCTTGGTAATTTTACTTACAACCTGAATCTCTTCAAAATTGTCAGGAATTTATTAGTTTCTTAAACCAAACTGAGAATATATAAAAAATAATCACATGTATGAATTAGTCTGAATCAATAATAATGATCAGTAGCTCTCAATGGACCCAAAATTAATATATCTATAATTATTGTTGTTGGAAGTAGTCAGAGTAGCATAAGTAATATATTGTTTTGCTATTGTTGGTTTGAAGGTAAAACAAAATGGAAAACATGAATCAGAGAAGCTTAATGATTTAGAATCTAAGCATATTAACACATCCTATATAAATAAAAAAACTAAATCAAATGTAAACAGGTAGGCAAAGCCAATGATGTGATCAACATGCTAACTCAAGTTCAAACTATATTTTTTGGCTTTATTCTATTAAATAAATTAATAAAGAACACTGGTTCAATTTTAAACTGTTTAGATGTAGAACGTGAATTGCTTCAGTGAAATAAAGGATGAAATCCCAAAACTGCAATGATGAGCTGAGCTGGCTTTCTGTTCTGGTCAATGTTAGTACGTTTAATTTTTAAATCAAAACATAGTTTACACAGATGGGTTTGCGTGTTTTAATTCATAGAAAGACCATCTAAGTCAAAGTCGGAATTAAAAGTTTAGATTTAAAAAAAGAAGGGAAAACAGATAACGGTATTAGTCGGTAATGAAATCTTGCAGGTTTATTCTTTAACACTGAATCCAGTTTGCTTGTATCTAGTGTTATTTCAGTTCTGTTGTGAGGCCCAGGTAAAGTTTAGAGTGAATGTAAAGGAGTCACCTCGGTGCTGGAGGGGGACAGGTGGTTTCTACGACCTGGGTCTTCTTAGCGTCCAGATTCTGAAACTCAGCGATCAGAGCCTCCAAATCTTCCTGGACACACAATAAAGGAAAAGAAAAATCACTTTGTGTTACGGATTCGAATAAAAACAGAATTATAACGATAAAACCCAAGTGATACCTCTTCTCTTTTGGACCTCTTTGAAACCTTTTTCTCCATTTTAGCGGCCGTCTTATCCGCTCCTTTCCCCTTCTTCTCTTTCTTTCCTTTCTTTCCCATCTTTTCGGTAACTTGTCGTAATTTTAGAAATATCTATCTGAATTTTGTTGGAACTGAAAGCCCAAACAGACTCCACATGCTGAAAAGGTGCGCTTACTCTAGCAAAGTGGGATTTACTTCCGGCAACATACTTGGGCTTCCGGTGGAAGTCAACAGCGCCCTCTGTTGTACCGGGTCACACATTGCAGTTTGGAGCAGTTCTTCAAATTTTCTGACCCCAATGCCTCGACAGACTTGTTTTAAATTAAGTCACAATATCATCAAAACGTTAATTTATTTCAGCAACTGAAATTAAAAAGGGAAAGCCATATATTTCATAGATTTATTTATCTCCAAATAGCTCCACAAGAACGGATTTGGATGACTAAAACTGACAGAATTAAAAATAAAAACATAAATATATGAATGACCCAGTACTTAAATCAGAACTACCTAAATTGCACCAACTAATATAAAAAAATAAAAACGTCACTTCACGTTTTATCAAATAAACTCTGAACAAAGGTCAGTTTAGCTTTCTGGTTGTGGGAATATTGTTCATTTTAGCTCCAAAGATAATAACTTCAGTTTTATTTCTGTTAAAGGTGAAAAAAGTTATGGTATCTCCACACATTAACTTGCTGTTTCCATCTACTCAACGTCTGAATGGGATCTTTCTCTCTTTCTCTCATTGTGATGTAAAGCTGTGCATCATCTGCTTAGTTATGGTAATTAATCTTAATTTTTTTCTTACTTTATTATCTGAACTAGTGGGAGCATTTAGACATGAAATTATTTTGAGAGTCCAGGACTGAACCTTAAGATGTTTGAGATCTCTGTTATGTTAAAGGCTTAGAGGCGGTGACAGGATGTTCTGAGAAACTCCAGGACGGAGTCAGTCTCTCTAGGTGAGAAGGATCCGAAAACAAACACATGAAGTTATTTATCTTCTGAGAGTGTGGAAAGTCACAGGGAGAACCGGACTGAAACTCATCAGACAGAATCGGTTTTGGCACCCTGATACGGCATCTGACACAGCAAAAGCAAACCTTACTGATCACTGTAGTTAAAAATCACACATTTTGTTTTGATTTTAAACTAACATTAGTGTAGATTTTAGAGCCAATTATTGAACTAATTTGGATATGTCTCCTAATTTAGCCTGATTTTCTCAGTTCTGGGATGTTTTCTTGAGGTGGCTGTGAAAATAGTTTGAGTTGGATGAGCTTCCCACAGAGGCCAGAAGAGGGCAGCAGTGTGTTCTTATTGCTTTTCAGGGTCCAGACCTAATCTATCCCCTGACAATCACAGAGATAAGGACTCCCACCAAACAATATGAAAGTGATGCATCAGTCATGGTTTCATAGATGTGTCTCTGTGATGCATTAGTTTTATCTTTCATCCGCTCTAATCATTTCATATTATTTCTTAGCTCTCCACGGAGAGTAAAAGTAAAATTTTCACACGCGAGCGGTTTCGGATGTGACAGTCAGCCCTTATCCAGTCTTCTGTCATCATGTTGTAATTTCATTTTTCCTTTTCAGGACCCCTAATCAGCTGACCGCAAACGCACACAGCACATGATGCTCCACACACTCCTGACTGCTCGCTCTGCTGGAAGCTTCTTCACAACTGACTGAGTAAAGGTCAGGCTTTGTTCCTCTCTAGCTGTGGATGTAAAGTAGAGTAGAGTAGAGATGTAGAGTAAAAAAAAAACCCAACAACAAGCAGCTTTGATCATCAGAATTAACATGATTGAGATCGCTGCTGGAGGAGACTTGGATATTTTTATCAAGCTTCAATTCATATACAGAACTGTGCAAAAGCTTTAAAGCTGCAGGCCAGACTATAAAATAAACTCTTGAAAACTCACTTCAGATAAAGTCAACTACAACAAAATGTTTCTTGGTCTGCTTTTCTATTTTTGTTTGCTGCTTTTTGTGAAATTGCCATTCATTCAAAATAATATTTAAGCTGCACTCTCACATCTCTGATGACATCACATGAGGTTTGTGTAACCAATAGCTGCGTGTCCATTACAAATGTGTGCAAAACCTTGTAAATATTCAGCTAATATTCTGCAATTTCATAACAAAATTAAAATCAATAAATTTAGAAATAAATTTGTTTACACATTGTTATTAAAAAGATGTTGCATCATCATCCTCCAACCACTTCCTGTCATCTTCTTTGTCTTTTCTACCAGTAGTAACATTCGGTTGTTGTAAAGCAAAACAAAGTTTCCATTGTATTGTATTGTATTTACAAAATACACAACTGTTGATCAAGCTGAAGAAACATCTCATTCTGGCACAAAAATATTGAGTTTTTTCTAGAAATTGCTGTGTCTCTATTAAGCAAATTAATTTTCATAATTCCAATTTGAGTTTTTTCCAGAAGCTTAATCTCAAACGTTCTGAGTTTTTTGGCATATTTTTATCAACTGTAAGCAGAAAATCCCAACATGGCTCCTCTGTTAACCCTTTAACAACGTCTTTACCAGCGTTGCTCTGAGAAATAGCTCCTATAATGAGCTCAGGAAATGTGCAGTTCCACCAGGTGTTTGCTATTTGCTGCTGGCTAGTCTGAAGGAGCTGAGTTGGAGAGAGGAGCTGTGTGAGGTGGAAGCTTAGAAACTGCAGCTCTGAGGAGGAGCTGCGCCTTGAAGGTGGAGCTAGGTCCACCCGGGCATTTTGTACAGCTGAATGGTTGCCATGGAGATTAAAGAATTTCTCAAGCAACTATGAAAGAATCAAAGCAAAACTGCAGGTATGTTTTTGATGCGAGAATAACATTAGAAACATGATGTAAAGTTCAAAAAAGTCAATTTCACATAATACAGAGTCTGTATTACAGACCTTTTAGTAAACTTAATAAAGTGACTAAGATAAACCTAATTTGATTACTTGTAACAAATTAACGTTTTTTTTTAGCTGGATCAACTGTTATCTTTTTTCAGTGCATTTTTTTTTTTAAAGAGAAATGTCTTTTCAAATTTCTCCAAGAGATTTCGAGGAAATCTGACCTGTGAACATGGAAAGGTTTCTCATTCAGCTGTAAGTGGAGCAGATGGCTGGATAACACCTGCGTCCACACACACACACACACACGCACACACACACACACACTGGTGTGACTCATCAGTGTTGCGTCAGCGGGCATCAGGCCGGTTAGTCTGAGCATCAGGTCGTGAGCGACGCTGCAGCAGGAGAATAAAGGTCTGAGGGAAGAGATGGGGATCGATAACCCGGCAGGACAGGAAATCACTGTCCTGGTGATGATGAAGGTTTTTAAGTGACGCACGCCTCCGACAGAGCAGGAACACAAACACACAACCTACACAGCGTAAACAGATCCCACAGCTGCAATCAATCCTCAATTTGTTTGGGATTGAAACTCTTTCCCTCCTTTAAATGGAACAGATTTATTCTGAGCTTCTGTCATTGTTTACATAATTTACCATCAGTTTAGTTCATTTACACAATAAAACCATAAATGTTATAATGAGAAAAAAATATGTGACTGAACGTTTAGTATTTACTGTCTAATTAAGAACATGAGGATGGATGGATGGATGGATGGATGGATGGATGGATGGATGGATGGAACATGAAAAACTGAATCAGTGTTTTTGTTCAGTGTTTAACTCTGATTCTTCACCTGTAACCTAAAAACTTGAGCTTCATCAGTTTCTCCTGAAACAGATTCAGGAGAAACTGAGGAGAAGGTTTGACTTCCTGGCTGTTTGTCTCTTTATGAAATAAAAGCTTTTTTCAAAATGATTTGAAACAGTTTAACACATTAATCATTGACTCCTTCTTTGACGGGTTTCTGTTTGTATTTCAGTCTCGGGTTGAAGACTAAATCCATCCCTCCTGAAGCTCTGAACTGGTGAAAAGTTCAAAGGTCAAAATCTCCCAGCTCCAGCTTTGTCTCTGTGTTCCTGTAAGAAAATAATCATGATTTGCTTTGCCTCGTTGTTCCAGGAGAATCTCACTGCTGGTTTTGTTCTGTTTGTGTTTATTTGACTGGAATAGACTTTGGACAGTGGAGTAAATAAATAATCAGACAATAGGTGCCTGCAGCCCCTCTGAGCCCCCCAACCCCTCTATAGGATCAAAGATCAAAACAGACAAAAATAATCAATAATGTTTTTTCACATTTCTGCCTGCCTTTGGACTCTTGGTGCTTATTGTTTTTCCCTCTTTCTTTATGTTTTATTTGTTCATTTCAGTCCTGCTGAGGTAAATTTGGCATCTGTTTCAGTTTTAAAGTTTCTTTTTCACCTTTTCAATGTTTTTTTTCATAATTTCCTGTCTTCACTGCTCTTACCCAGACACAAACAAACCTCCAGTGAATGGGGACAAAGCTACACTCTGACACAATAAAAAATAAAATTCTAAACATTATGTTTAACATGACACCAACATTAAAAACTGAAGACCAGACTCATTACAACCAATTTATGGCAAATGAATTAATAAAAGTATGCAATAAACATTCTGGCCCATTTCCAAAGAATGTTTCAAACAAGTGCAGGGTTAACCCTAACCCTGCTTTTTTCACTTCCTGTAGCTGCTAGCTGTACCGTTCAACACACATTAATATTTTTGCAAAGAACTTTAAAAACAAATATATTGTAAAAAAATTAAAAACTGTTGTAGGCATAGCTAAAAGTGTTTGCAAAAACAACAACTAATAAACGGACAGAAAAATCTTCACTAACCTTGTTTTTTAAAATTTTATTATGAAGCATTGTATGAGGTAAGCTTTATGGAAACTGCATAAATTCAAAATCACATTCTCAATTTGGCAATAAAAGGTTTTTGCAGTTGCTTAACCTGGCTTTTAAATTTCCCAAAAAGTGCTAAAGGGGAAGAAAGAAAAGCATTTTCCAAATTTAAAAACTCAAGATGATCAGACGTAATTGAACCAACTGCTTGTGTATTGAATGATTTTGATTTATTAAACTGAATTACAGATATTTTCAGATATTCAAATTTGATTAAAGGGACCTTTTAACAGGAGGAGGTTTCTGTATGATGCTAATTACCAGTAGAATCACCCCTGGAGTTTTCAGTGGTTGCAGTAAAAAAATAATTTCTCCCTTAGTAATTGTGTTTAAAAAATGTCTCATCTTGTCAGATATTTGCTGTCTCACAACTGATTTTTGCAGTTTGAAACCAGCTGAACCATTTAATATTCCTGCCTTGTTGATGAGGATGGGCTGGCAGATTAAAAAACAGACTGAACACGAATCTCTCTCTAAAGATTTCCTCTGGACAAAACTAGAAGATAGAGGTTTTAAACATCAAACAGAGCAATAGCTGTTTGTTTGTTCTGTGCTTCGTTTTCCTCTGTAAACCTGAAAAACAATAGAGAAATGTGGCTGTTTGATCCGACTTCTCCACCCAGCGCCTGCCTGCACGGCTCCTTCGCTGCGTCTGTTTGTAGAGGGAAGCAGAAATCAGAGCTCACCTCTGGTCACGTTCTCCTCGACTACAAATACAGAATGTTTGTTGTGCTGCTGATACTTTTTATCTGGCTTTTCCTCTCACGGCCTTCGTGAGCCGCAGCTGATTTGAGCCGGAGTGTGGGAACAATGAGAACAGAAAAAGTGCAAAACAAAATGGCCCTGAATCCCAGTGAACGGTAGGAGAAAAATTCAGAAATGTTGCTTTATTTGTTACCACCAGATTTCTTTGGTAACAAGTTGTTCCAGTTTTTCTGAGAAATCGACCATTTGGTCCAGGAAGAGAAAAGACTAAAGTTTTCCAAGAAGAAAAAAATACTCTTTAACTATTTAAATTGTATTAAAGCACAATTTAAAGTGGACTAAGTATACTTCAGAGTACTTTCTTTGGACAATTTAAGTTAAACTTAGTATACTTTAAGTTTATTGCTTTTTATGTAATATAAACATGCTTGATTAGTTTATTTTGAGTGTACTATTTCTGTGATTGAATTACATTTAAAGTATATTTATAATGAATTTTCAGTATATTGTCATTACATATTTTATATATTAGTAATGTGATTACAGTATGCTACAATTACACTTTTGGTTTATAATAATTGCTAATGAAGTAACTTTTTAGTTACTGCATGTCTTTAATTATTCTGCTTTGCCACTTTGTACATTAATGCTTCATAATGATGCAACACTGCAAACACATCAGGCTACCAGAACACAGAAGGATCCATTACAATACACTTTCCAGGTGAAACTAATTACATTGAGCTTTCAATATATTACCATTTTGGTAACACTTTATTTGATGGGGTGTGCATAAGACTGACATAACACTGTCATAAATTTGAAGGACTGTTGTCATGAAGTGTCAGTTGGTAAATAATGACACGTTTAAAGCAAAGTTACTTTAAAAGTTGGATTAAAAGCCCCAACTTTGCATTATTTACAAAATAATGCAAAGTTGGCACTTTTAATGGACTTTTAATCCAACTTTTAAAGCAACTTCTCAATAAAGGTGTCATTATTTACTGAATAGAATAGAATAGAATAGAATAGAATAGAATTACTTTATTCATCCCAGCAGGGAAATTATTTCACAGTTACAGCAGCATAGAGACAAGACACACAACAACCACCACTGAGTAGCAATTGTAGACAAAATAAAATAAAAATAAAATACAACATGCTGTCAATATAAAAAGCAGCTTAGAGCAGTCCTTGCAAAGATTCAAAATGCAGAACAGAATGTATATGTAAATATATGTACAGCAGTGTGCCACAGTGCAGTTGTGCAAAATTGGACTGATTAGTGCAGAACAATGATTTAGCTTTTATTGTACAGTGAGATGGCATGTGGCAGGAAGGATTTCCTGTATCTGTCCCTACGACAGCGGAGCTGGAGCAGCCTATGTGAGAAGGAGCTCCGCTGTCTGTCCACTATGTGGTGGAGAGGCTGCTGATTATTGTCCATAATAGACAGAACCTTCTTCAGTGTCCTCCTCTCCACCACAGTTTCCAGGGACTCCAGCCTTAGTCCCAGTACAGAGCCAGCTTTCCTGATGATTTTGTCCAGTCTATTAGAGTTGCTGTCTCTGATGCTGCTTCCCCAACACACAGCAGCAAAGAAGATGGCGCCGGCAACAGCACTGTGATAAAAGGTCTCCAACATCTTGCTGCACACATTGAAGGATCTCAGCTTCCTTAAAAAATAGAGTCTGCTCATCCCTTTCCTGCACACAGCGTCAGTGTTAGATGCCACTTCATGACACCTGTTGGTATGTTCCTAACAGGTGTCATGTTTATGACAGCATCATGCCAGTCTTATGCACACCGCATCAAATAAAGTGTTAACCACATTTTTTTATTATTATTGTGGGCAGTATAAGGTACACCTGTGCACTAATCATGATGTCAGATCAGCATCTTGATGTGAATCACCTGTTAGGTGGGATGGATTATCTCAGCAAAGCAGAAGTTCTCACTATCAAACATTTAGACAGATTTGTGGACAACATTTGAAAAAAATGGAAATATTTTTGTCTGGAATGAATATTAGAACTTTGAGTCCATCTCATGAAAAATGGGAGCAAAAACAAAAGTGTTGCGTTTATATTTTTTTTGAGTGTATATGAACTACTGACAGCAATATTCCTTTATAAACAAATACTGCTGTTGTTGCATCTCTGAGACTATCAGGTAAAACTAAATGAAACTCTGAGCTCATGTTTTCTCTCTGCTGTTTGGTTCAATCTGATTCTTAAGCTTCAACACGAGACGGATAAACTGACCCTGGTTCAGACAATTCAACCCCTCGCTGCATTAAATGCTCTGAATATTTGACAGGATTAAGATTGTGGAATTAATTGTTTGCCTTCACAGCCCATAACCGCTTACAGGCAGCACTGCTTCATGTCTGAATAGTTTGTATGTTCAGTCTGAATATGGAGTTGGAGTTTTTAAATGCAAATTTTCCATTTTTGTGCTACATAAAGAAACATTTTTTTGTTTATAAATTGAGAAAAAAACAAAATCTCTTAAAAATAAAAAGAATAAAGAAGCAAAAGGAGTACAACTCGTGTGATTTATCTTCATCTGAACACAATTATTTAAGAAAAACGTCTTGTTTCAACTTAAAACAAGTAAATTTTTTGAACAGTGTATGCAGCGTTCAGCAGAAACTATTTCTAAAAACAAGATATGGGACGACCTGCTGGAGCTTATTGTGGGTTTTCTCTGCAAGTCATGTGAAATAAAAGTTCAAAAATTAGACCGTCACCTTTTAATATTTGGCCAAAACTCCAAAATAAGTTCTTAAAACTTCAACTACAAACTTTTTGCATCCTTCATCAAGCTTCTGGCTCCGTTCTGGTTGAGAATTTGGGCCTCATTTAAACTTGCTGATTCTTTGGCATGAAGTCTGTTAAACATCGGAAGATTCAATGGAATTGAGGTCAGAGGTCATGCCACAAACTGACCTCTATTAGTTAGTGTTAAAGTTTCACCCAGTTTAAAATCAAAATGCACTGACGCGTTACCGATGAAGGAAAGATAGAAACTCTACTAAACGTTTACATCTTTAGTTCCCATATTTAAGATATTTCTCCTTCACTGAAGAGGCCAAAGAAGAGATTGAGAAACATTTTAATAGAGATAAAAACAGGAAGTGAACCACTGTGTACAGTCTGTAAGCAGTAGCAGACATGATGGCTGATAAACGCAAAGATTCTGTAAATATTTGGCCATTTCTACACATTTAAACGGCCAATAAAGCACTTCTGAGTCACAGTGTAGAAGAAAAACACATTTCCAGCATGTAAGACACAAAAATTCAAAAAACTAAACGTCACATTAGATCTACCAGCACAATAAAGCACATCTTTGTCCACCTTATGATCATCCAGCACCAAACTGATGGGAAGATTTACTTTTTTCTGCTAATAATGAGGATCAACATCAAGTTTAAACAGGATTTTTAATGTTACATAAAAAATTTTGAAATCATTTGAGAACTTTTTTAACTCAGAATGTTTTAAAGCAAACTTCAGCTTTCCATACTGAACTCATGCAAAGAGCCAAACCTACAATTTAATTTGTGTCTCTTTATTCCCAAAACAGAAGGTAATATAGATCAATAGTTATCCACTGAATCCTTTGGAGGTTTTTATGTTTTATTTTCCTTATATGTTTAAGTTTTTTCACCCTCCTCAGGCGACCATTTTCAGAGGAGTGGTTTTTTTTTTATGTAAGTTAAGCCAAGTATGAATCCTTCAGTTACATAGAGGCTCCGAAACAAAATGGATGACAAAGAATTGCGTTTAAAAACAAAATCTTTAGGCACTTCCGGCCACAAAGACACATTTTCTTTTACTGAATCTATGAAAAATAAATGACATGAAACTATCATTTACTCAACCATGATCACATTATTCAAGGCATTCACATTCATTTAACGTTTTATGCTTCGTCTTGTCAGAACAGAAAATCTGTTTTACTGGGATTTCAGATCAAAACAAACTGGAGCATAATCATAAAACTTGAAAAGATTTTGCATCGTTTTCAAAATGTCCTACTTATAAAATTCTGAAAAGTGTGGAAGAAATTTAATACCGCATATTATCCTGAACAAACCCTCACGATGGTGCAACATGGTGATGGCAGCATCATGCTATAGAAGCATTAAAAGAAATTTGTTACATGTTATCGAATTAAGTTTGTCAAACTTTATTTCTGTTACTTGGATGAACTTCATTTAATCACTTGTGACAAATTAGCTAAATTTTCTTCAGTTGGATCACCTGTTTTGTTTTTTCAGTGCAGCCAGAGCTACGTTAGCATAGATTAGATCAGTGTGTTAGAATGGCCCAGTCAAAGCCCAGCCCTGAATTCACCTGAAACCAGATGCTCACCGATGTTCTCCATCCAGTTTGACTGAGTTTGAGCTCTTCTGCAAAGAGAAATGGGCCAAATGTGCAAAGCTGAAAACAAACGCATGCCACACTTCTCAGATTTTTTTGTAGAAAACTTTCTCTAGTTTGTGTTTGTCGATCAGGTGAAATACATCAAAGTTTGCAGTTGCAAAATTTTTTGCCAGGCGATTTATTTCATGCAACTTTCAGCTTTTATCAAAGTGAGATTTAAAAGTAAAGAAAGTCAAATTCAGGTTAAACGTTTCCACTCCTCCTCATCTCCAGTTCAAACCTCTTCCTGTGTGTTTCTACTCTGAGTAAAATGAATCTGGTTCCTCCATGATCCGATTTAAACCTCCGCCTGACGTCCAGCAGCAGCAGATTTCAAGAGAAGCAGCTTTCAGCATCTATGCACCACAAATTTGGAACAAACTTCCAGAAAACTGTAAAACAGCTGAAACACTGATTTTCTTTAAATCTAGACTGAAAACCCACCTGTTTAGGATTGTATTTGAAATGTAATCAATTACAAATTTATTGATGGAACTTGACTAAATGTCGTGTTTTGATTGTTGATTCTATGTTTCATTGTGTTTCTGTGTTTGTAATGATGTAAAGCACTTTGAAATGTCTTGCTGCTGAAATGTGCTATACAAATAAAATTTGATTGATTGATTGATCTGGATCAGCTGTTTACATTCCTCAGTTCAGATTTCTGGCAGAACATCCAGGTTCTGCAGAAAAAGAACCGACTCTAGAACTGACACTTCATTATTATTTTTTAATAAACATCTAAGAGAAACATGGACATTTTTCTAACTTTATCTTTTGTATTATTCTGCTACTTTTTGGATTTGGATGTGAAATTTAGAGAGCAGATGCCGATTCAGAAACAAAACCTGAAAATAAAAACAACGGGATTGAAATGAATTAATTTACAGCTTAAATTAGAGCTTGGAAGTAATTTTTCTCATTCTGTCAATATTTGACCAGACCGGGTCAATCATCTGAAATCAAACAACAAAGAGGTAAAAAAGTCACAATCTGAGTTTGTTTCTCTGTAAAAACCATCAACCAGCATCACAAAATGATAAATAAAATATTTGTGCTGCATTTATTTAAACTGCAATAAGAATATTATAATTAAATTAGGAATCCAACTAAAATTATTTTAGTAAAAGACTATTCTGATGATTAATCTAATCAGATAAAAATGTTCTGCATATTGTTCATTAGACCACTTTAGCCTTTTAATACAATATTAGAAATCGATTAAAATATGCAAATAAACAATTATATAAAATAGTTTTCTTATTATAAATGAACATTTTTTATATCGTTTTTGTAGTTTTGCTTTAATTTTGGTTGTTTTTTCAGCAAATAGCTTTTTTAGTGGCTGTATTCCAGTTAACGATTAATTTTTTACTAAATCAGTTGATTATTTGAATAATCGCTTAATCACGATTAATCATTTCAGCTCCAAGTTAAATAAATTAGCCATGGATGTTAAATCAATTTTCTATTCATTACATTCTATATGACGTAAAACTTGATTTCTAGTTTATTTCTAAAACTAAAGTAATAATGATGTCTGTCGTTTCATATTCGGTATTAAAAGCATTTTAGATTCAAATAATATTCAAAAGTCACATTTCTAACTTTGAAAACTGGATAAAAAACAAATTGTTTTCCATCATCTGATTCCCAAGCTCATTTGGAGCTTAAAAAAGAAAAATTGTATAATTTCACATAGTTTATTAGCATCTAATTACCAAGCAATAGTTAAAAAAGCTGCCAGATATTAATGATAATTCAACAGAAAAGTGGAAAAACAAACAAAAGAACACAAGAGTGGAAAAAAACGGAATTTATTGAAAAGCACTTTAAAAAAAAAAACTGCCCTGTAAACAAATTAGAGGGACTAGTCACAATAAAAGTAATCTAAAAATAAATAAATAAACGTCTCTACAGTCTTACTCATGTTAGTCAGACATCTTAGTTTTTTCTTTTAGCTTTCCGATGGCTGGAGTGTTAGGAAGGTTTTCTACCTCTAGTTTTGACTCATTACTGCCTCCTGCTGCGTCTACGGTGACACTTTGTGCACGTTTTGGTCAGGAGGCGTTCATCGATAATAACATTACAGCTAAGAAAGTAACGGCAACTGTGTGTGAGAAATAAAAACACAAAAGAAAAACGAACGGTTGATTTTGTGATCTGAAACGGAGCTCTGACGTTTTCACCCCCCGCCGACACTCTAAAGGCCTTTGCACACCAACGTGTAATTTAAACACAAACAGGAAAAACCTGCAGCAGTTCCGGAAAATCAGCTGAATAAAAAAGGAGAAACTTTAAGGTTTATTTCAATTTCCATGGTCAAACCAACCCTTCATTCTTTGCTTAACATACTTTGTTATAAAGTGCATCGTGCTGGAAAACAAAGTGAATCAGCTTGGATTTAGGTTTAGATTTGGATGTTTAAATGTAAAAATGAGCACAAAACGTCAGGAAACGTCTGATTGGTCGATTTTTTCCTTGGTTTTAACGAAGCTTGTTGGCAATAAACCTCAAACCATCAGAGAAATCCAGACACATTTGGATTTTTCCTTACAAATTTGCCCCATTTATCAATCAAAATCAATCAAATTGTATTTGTATTGATTATTTTACAGGAAATAGATAATTTAAAGTAAAATAGCGTTTATTGATGTCTAAGGAGAGACTGCTCACTTGTTCACATGCTACTCCATCCAAAGAGTTAATAATTAGTAAATACAATTTAACCATAAGCAATACAAACTGTATTACTTTTTAAAATAAATAAAAATACTACTATATAGCAATAATAAATAAGAAAAATCTATACATAATAATAATAATATAGACCAGAAGTGTTCAGATTTAATGCCAAGCAGCAATTAATCAACCAAACAGGAACTTCTTGACTTTTTGTGCTCAGTTTAGCTCCTAAAAGTAATTAAACAAAGCAAAACCATTCAGTATTAGGCGTAAATTTTCAGTTTGGCTGACACTCAGCTTATATTGTCCAAAATAAACACCAGTTTATAATATTTAGCTTTGAATCAAATGTAATTTGATCTACAGGTTTCTAGAAGGTCTTTCAGTATTTTGCTGCTTTTAGGTTTTTGTGTCAAACTGTGTCATCTTCAGAAAAAGATTCAGCCAAAGAAATGGGGATATAAAAAACAAAAACAAGATGGCTGACAAGAAAGCGCCTAAAGATGTAATTTAAATCTGGTTTCTGATTAATGTCTGCCTGGGTGAAAGGTCAGAATGGAGGACAAATCAGTGCAAAACTCTTTGTTTCTGTTATTGGTGAATGAAAGAAAAAGGGAAATGAAAGAGAGAGGGTGGTGGTTTGCAAAACATACAGTGACAAATGAATAAATAATAGGGCAGAATTTACATTTTAAATAAGAAAAAAAGTCAAATGAATGAATGAAAAGTCAAATGAATGAATGAAAAACTACATTGAAAAACCGTCAGAAAACAGAACTCCTGAATATTGCCTTAAAGCTGCAGTATGAAACCTTTATAAAAATTTGTTGAAACAGTTGTATGAGACAAATAATCTGTGAAAAACAAACAATCTGTTTTCTCTAACTAGAAACAACCAATCAGAGCCAGGAGGCAGGACCTGTTATGAATGCTAAGGCTAGTTAGCATGGCCACCGTTGATATGAGAAAAACAGTTTTCCTGAAACAGTAAGTTGTTTCTCCGCCATTAGGACATTTAGAAGCGCATTCACGAGGATGATTGACAGCGCTAACACCCGCCTCCTGGTTCTGATTGGTAGATTTTTTTGAGCGTGGTAAATTTCTTCAGACAGCGGCAGTAGCAAATGTATAAGGTGGAGGAAATTGATCTTTTCACATATTATCTGTCTCACATTAAACAATCAGGACATGGTCACAGTTTTATCAAACATGTAAAAAAACATTTTTTAAAAACAAAAGTTACGTACTGCAGCTATAAGGTCTGATTGCTTGGAAGGAAACCGTCACATATGCTGATGTTTATAGAGAACGAAAAATGTTCATATTGAACACCAAACACAGACGTGGTGCGCAAAGGCCTCCGTTTTACCAAAAACAACAAAAACAGAACAAAACTCGTAAAAAACGTTTGTCATTTTGAGAGAAAATACAAGATTTTATCGGCTCTGCCTGATAACACTGAGTGGTACTTAAACGGCCTGAAGCGGCGCCTCTTATGTGACCCCTGGTGACCCCAGTCCGACCTCACAGCTCACAAACCGAATGAGACGTGGGCTTTGAACGGAAAACACCTGAATCCTTCAGATGTAGAAAACGAAATAACCCACGAAACAGAAACCAACCGAAACCGCCTCTGTTAGGCCTCAGATGCACCATGAGAGGTCAGGAAAGGTCAGGAGAGGTCAGGAGAGGTCAGGAGCGCCACGGCAACCCAGGTTCAACACCAAATCCTCAGGCTCCGGAAAAACATTTAAATAACAGCTAAAAAAAATACAAACTTCATAAATCCAGTAAAAACACGTAAAACCAACAACGTCTGAATCACCATGGTAACATAAAAACAAGACAACGACGAAGACTTGGTCCTAATCAGCAGTCTGCACAACATGGGTGTGTGTGTGTGTGTGTGTATATTAGTCTGAGACAGAGCGGGGTTAGAGAAACGTCAGCTGAGGTCAAACTTCATCTTGTGTGATGTCAGAGGCCAAGTAAAAAATAGAAGAAGAAAAAAAAGGCAGATGGTCTTTTAGGACTCCTGAGGGACGACCTCCATGACCTTCTGACACCAGGCGGTGGTCGTTACTGCGAACACAACAAATCCAGAGTTTGTGTTACTGTCGGCCATTTTCTGCTCAGATTCAACCAGAAAATCTGCAGAAAAGTAACAAAAAACCTCCAAATAAAAGCAACATCCATATTTATTTAACTTTAATGTTTAATTTAACTCAATGCTGCAGGATTACTTTAGACTGAAATATTGAATAAAAATTAATTGTAAATAAATAAAATAGAAATAATCTAATGAGTGGATTTTGTTTAGTAAAAGAAACACATTTCCTAAACCTACTTCACTGATTTTATTTAGTCTTTATGTAACGTATCTTAAGAATATTTATACTGAAGTGTATGTTTGTTGGATTTTTTTATGATTCATGAACTTTTGCTTTGATTGGTCCTCCTGAGCTCCATCATCATCATCACTTCAGGAAATACAGATTCATAATTTCACTCACAGATGGCGCGGATCATCCACTTGGGTTTATTCTTCCACCGAACGCCGATGAAGTAGACGGGCAGTCCAGTGGCGATGATGCCGAAGCCGATGGCGCATTCCTTCGGCGTCTTCCAGAAAGACACGATGATGAGGAAGAGGCAGGCGAGGACGAAGCTCACCGGCAGCAGGATGTTCACCTGCAGCGGCGGAGACAGAAAGTCCGGTTTTCATGAAAACTGTTCAAATCTTTAACAGTAAAGTTGTTTTTTAGACCATATAGACCTGCTCAACGAAGCACGATAGGTCACCTTTAACGACCTTCACAGGTCAGAGATGAGTTCCTCTAACAGAAAACATTCCTGACTTCCTGCTCAGTTTCCGTGTCCCAGTTTATGAATGGGTGGAGATGATATTTACATAACGGATAAGGGAGAAAAAAATCCACAAACTGAAATATTTTTTCCATATTTATCCAGGTGTGTGAAACAATCCACCTCCTGACTTTTCCAGACTGTGTTGGAACCATGGCAACTGGACAAGTCCCAAACTCTTCAGGCGTGAAAACTGCCAGTTCCTAGAAAATCTGTGTCCTTAGAAGGAAATGTCCTTTAAAATAAGGAATGAATCACTTCATAATGATGAAATGGGAATAAAAACGCTGCAGGCTCAGGACGTTTTTGCTGCTGGTTTTAGAAGAGGACAACCCATCCTGTTGTCCGGTAATAAACGTCTGTCCATTAACGTCCGCTCGTTAATCAGCTGCGTCTCTCCTCACTTTGACTTTAAGGCAGATGAGCACCTGAGAGCAAACAGCTTCAATGATGCAAATTGTTTAGGAGATCTCACTTTCTGGGGGAAAATGTCAGCTTTAAATATTTTTTTCACGTGGTAAATTCAAAAACCCTCATTTTTCAGTAACTTCAGAGAGGCTGACTGCTGGGAAATATTTAGCAGAAACTAACCACCGACTCCCAGCATGCAGACACCAACAGCTACCCTGCAGATGATGAGCTTCCCGCTTCATTTCTGCTCTTTGTTCAGCGCCGAACCATTTGATTCGGCTCTGAATAGATCTTTGTTTGTGGGACAGAGAGGAAGGTTTTTGTGCTGCCAAAGTTAAAACAAAGTTTACGGGAGTCGGCGAGACACTGCGATCGCTCTGCCCCGTTCCTGTCGTTCTGCGTTAACTCGCCTTAATCGGCCGCTCCAGGTCGGGCTTCTTGTAGCGGAGCCACATCATTCCGACGATCGCCATGGCGATGCAGAGCCAGTTGAAAAAGCTGAAGAAGTTGATGACGGAGAAGATGTCGTTGGAGAAAGCGTAGAGCAACGTCATCAAACACTGGAGAGAGAAGAGCGCATCGCGTCGGTTATTCGGCCGGTCTAAACCTGACATGGATGTCATGTTTAACGTAAAAATTAAACTTAAAAAGAAAAACTACAATTACGCACCGTGAATATAAGTGAGGGCAGCGGCGTCAGCAGCGTGGGGTGGATCATGGACAGCAGGCTGGGCAGGTGACCCTCCCGCGACCCCACAAAGAATAACCTGAGAGGTTGGAGAAGATGAGCGAACCAAACCGATGGTAGTTATTCAAGCTGCATTTCCATGTCAAATGAACACAAATTTTTATCCTGTAGGGGTTGCAGCAATTTATCGGCCAGCAGATTTCCTTAATTTTGGAAGACCTGTGATTGGCCGATACCTACATGTGCAGCTGATTTCATCCCCTGATCTGATCTACCTCAGCAAAAGTATAAAAATCAAAAACAAAGATCGGCGATCAGCCAGAAAACTGCCATCGGTGCACCCCTAATATTCTGCTAATGTTGAACAAAAACACAATGTTTCCATTAAATAAGAAAACAAATTAAAATCACACCTGAATAAGATCGTTCATGTAACAAGTCATTAAAAATAATGGCGGTGACGGATATAGACAGCTCTCTCTCTCTCTCTCTCTCTCTCTATATATATATATATATATATATATATATATATATATATATATATATATATATATATAATCTGATTTTTAATCTGATCTGTATGGAGAATTGTTTACGGGGCTGGGATGAAGTTTTGTCTTCATCTTGTGGCCATATGCTGTGAGTGTGGATATAGTCCACCTCTGCTGTGTTTGTACTTTAAGTCCTGTTGTATTTTCATATCTTTGGTTTTTCTATATATATATATATATATATATATATATATATAAATGCAACAATGGCGCTAGCGCTCATCGTCTATCAGCCAATCAGAAGAGACGTCGGCGTCTTATTCAGGCGTTGGAGTAACAAGCCCCGCCTACTTGGGAGAAGTTATGTATGCAGCGTTTGGCGATTTAACGTTTTTGAAAGGCACATAACTTTTTATGAACTGTGATGATGTGAGAACTCTGGAGGACCACCAGCATGTTGTCCAAAAAACTAAAACAAACCATCATCATCTTCCTACTTCCTGTTGTTCTCTTTGGCGTTTCTGCCAGTAGTAACATCCAGTTGTTGATCAAATGACCTATGTGATGCAAAAAAGTCTTTCCATTGCAGTTTTGCAAAATACATCCATCTAAATACATCTGAAAAACTGCCTCATTCTAGCCCAAAAACTATTTTTAATCAAATTTTTTTTAGCTTTTTCTAAATGGGCGCATGTATTAAGCAAATTTATTTTCAGAATTTCAATTTGCACAATTTTATGATTAATGTAAAAGCAGCTTCAGAAGGCCTGGATCGTATAAAACTCGGGCGTTACCTGGATGATGTGAAGAGTGAACCGTTGACTGAACCGAAACACGACAGGCCCACAAACACGGGGATGATCCACGCCATGGGGCCCAGGTGGTAGTTCCCAAAGTCCTGCAGGAAACACGCGCAAAGACTTACAAACAATTTCCAGCACAATAATAAATCTGGTTCCATTAAGTAAGAAGGTGATGGAGGAAGTTCAGCACAAAACCAGAATGAGCGGCTATAATAATGGATCAGTTGGAAGCCAAATGGGAGAAACTGAAGTCACTCAGAGAGGAAGAAGCCATGACACCAGATGAACCAGTGAACCTTTTTTTTTGTCTTATCTTATGTTGTGAAGTGGATAGAGTTGGATCAGACTGTGTGCTACCTTTAAATCTGCCTGTTACACTGCGCACAGAAAACCTGGCATTTATGGTTTTAAATATTTTCATTTTTGATGTGAGAAACAACTAAATCAAATTGGAGATAAAAAATGAGAAAATTTCCACCAAACAAATTTCTGAAGTTTGAAAAGTTTAAATTTTGCTAGGAAAACAATCTGAAAAGTTCAAACGTCATGTTTTTTCTCAAATATCTGACATATTTTCTCAAATATGTCTGATATTTGACTACCAAGTATTTGATATTTTCTTGTTTTTTTTTCTAGAAAATTTTCTACTTCTGAAACTCCTGTTTGAAATTTACGTTTTGAGACTAATCTCAAAATTTGTAAGTATTTTTTCCTAGAAGATTTTTTAACTTGAAGAGCTCAAAAATGTCCTTGTTTTTTCAAGAAAACTGTGGTGTGAACTCACCACAGCGACAGCCTCAGAGCTGAGCATGTCTTCGGGAGAGATGGTGGTGAAGTAGGCCAGGTTGGTGAGAACATACACAGTGGTGACGATGGGCAGAGAGATGATGATGGCTCGAGGAAGGTTTCTGGACCACACACAGACACCAAACAGTCGATTACAACAGCTCACACTGCAGCCTCTCAATGCTGATAAAAACGACAACAACCTACTTGTAAGGCTCGATCATTTCTTCAGTGACAAAGTTCAAGTAGTTCCTGCAAACAAAAGACACAGAAGTTAAACTAAATGTTTTAGATAAGATTGTGAAAAGGTGACAATGCAGATTTCTACTGATCAGCCTGTTAGGACTGGAATTCACTCAATGATGGGTTTAGAGGAGAAAGAAGAAGATGCTGAATAATCAGAGACTCTGAAATGCTCCGTCAGGAAGGCAAACAAACTATGAACAATCAATGACTGAAAACAATGAGAGGTAGAAAAGCAATCTAAATCACCACGTAGTTACAGCTTGGTTGGTTGGACAAGAGTTGGTTAGTTGGTTGGGTTGGGTGGATGATTGGTTGGTTGGATGCATGAGGGATAAGTCCATTGGTTGGATGGATGAATGGTGGTTTGGCTTGTTGGATGGATGAATCCAACATCCAATCAATGGATGAATCATCAATTGCTCATCCATCAAGTAGATGAATGGATGAGTTAATTGGATGGATAGATGAATGAATGGATCTACACGCCTGTAATCTGTTCACATGGCTCAGGTAATTTTGGACTCACCAGCCACCGTAGGCAAAGAGTCCGCTGTAGAGCGCCAAGCCGATGTTACCAAACTCATAACTGGATCCTTTAAAAGAGTTTTCAGGAAGAAGTTCATCTGTTCCACCTGAAATAAAACAAAAAACAAAATAAACACATAACTCAGAGCAGAAAAAAGGAGAAAAAAGGCAAAACAGCAAATAAAATCAGGCTGTTTTGGTCCAAGCTGGAGGAAAAACAACAATGCTTCACCATAAATCTGCCCCATTTGAATGGACTAATTGCTAAGAAGAACAAAAACCAAACATTGGCATATGGAGCTTGTGAAATAGGATCCAAATCATCCAGTTGTTCAGACATGATAGGTCGAACTTTGAAGCATCTAAAACTCTCTGATTTTCAGGTTTCTGCTGGTTTGAGCGGCTCAGGGTCACATTCCTGTTCCCCTGGACGCACATTCTCAGACCTGGCGACGGTCGCTAAACCAACGGCTCCGGGCCGTGTTGGTTCAGCGAGGGTTAGCTGTAAGCCGGCGTGGGAAACTCTCCGCTGGGCTGGGCCGATGGTCTGGACGGCAGGAGGAAACCATCCATGTGTGGCAAACCGCTTAACGTTGCTAACAACCTCATGCCTGTGCAAGGTACGCCAACATTCCTCTGAGGTACAATTTGTAATTTTTCTACTTATTTGTACATTAAATTATGGAAATAATAGGGCCAATGAATAAGAATGCTGGAAATAAGAAGCTGTCCTAAAAAATTTATAAAGAAAAAGTGTTTTTATTTATTTGTTGAAACTGTATTTTGTGACATTAAAATGTAAAACATTATGCAGTACTTCAACATTTTGCAGAGCGTGTTTATTTCTAGATTTATCTGGTTGAATTCCCAGTGAGCATTTAAAAATATAGTAAAATCTTTTAAATTTGGTCAAAAAATTCAAAAGTTTTATTAAAGTTTTATTAAAATGAATCCAGTTGTGGAGCTAACAGATTAAAAATGTGTTGTGACTGGTTGTGCGTGGCAGTCGAGGTTGAAAATGACAATTCAGTGCAAATAAACAATCTGTTTTTCACAAAAATGAATTGAACTCCATTTCTCTATTTTCTACATGATAATTTCACACAGTGGAAAATGTCTTAGCACAACGCAGAAGGTAGCTAGCTAGCATTCATGACTTTCCTCTATCTGCTCTGTTCAGCCAATCAGCAACAAGGAAAATGAATGGCTGTAAAGGCCAAGCCAATAGCACTGTGCCTAGGTATATCAGCTTCCCAATCTGCTTTTTTGTTTGAAAAGTTTAGATATACTCTGTGAAAAATGTGCAAATAGTTTATAGTTATGATCCAGAGAACAACAAAAAGGCTGAGTTCGCTGTTTATCTTCATATTTATCACTAATTCCTCTCCCTTTAGAAATAAACTGATAAAAGACATCAGGCCCACTGAGTGCAACTTCTTCTTCTTCACAAAACAAACAAAAATGACGCGGCGTCAGATTTTAGCGGTTGTAGGATTTCTCCTCTAGTCCATTTCCTGCATTTGGAGCGGTCTCTGGTCCGCTTCCACCAAACCAAGACTGAAGGTTTGTAGGAGGAACAGAGTTCTGATTTTTTGGTCTGAATCCGAGTTTGATCAGTTACTCAAGCCTCCCTAAATGAACCGGACTTTCTAGGCAACGAACTGGAGTTCAATTAAAGCGGATTAAACAAGAAGATGATACATTTACCTTTTCTGGGTTAGGCTTTGTTAACAGACGGTGACTGTGTTTAATTTGTATTAAAGTATTAAATAGGTCAGCTCTGCTCTTAAGATGAAGATGAATGAAGTTTTCCTCCACATGTCAGTGCAGAGGGAAGGACCAACTCTGACTCAGTCAGAGTAAACACATTAAATTCATCTCAAAGAGTTCATGAATGAATCACTTCAACGTGTCGACAGTCACTTTTACCAAGAGGAAAACTTTATTTAACTGTTAGGTGAGACGGCAACATGCAGGAGGTTGAGGAAACCTTGCAGCTGTAATCAGGGTGTGATGTGAACCAACTCTGTCTGAGGAGAGGACTTAACCTCAATGTTTGTAGCAAACAGCATGGCCGGCCACCTGGTTAATCTGATTAATCTGGCCTCTTATCTGAGACGCCTCCCGAGTCACTCTCCTGTCAGTCAGCAAAAAGAAATCTGAAAGGTGAGGAAACCACATTCCTGATAGTGAGGCACTGAACTAAAAGTCTCAAAAGTGTGAAAAGAACCTGGAACTTGCAAAAAAAAAAAAAAAAGTAATAATGACATGACCTCAATATGAAGCTTCCCAGTACTTTACCATGTTTTAAAGGCTGCACTCCAACAGCCAATCAGGAGCCAGGGAGCTCGGCGCTTGTGTTTGCTGATCTAATTACAGCCAGCTTAGGTGTAATGATCGGAGATAAAAAATGATCGGAGGAGTCTGATCTAAACAGTCATTAGAAGGAGCGGGATGAGAGAGCAAACACCAGATCAGACGGGACTCTTAAAAAGACAAATCAGAGGAGTTAATCGTCACGCTCCAGGAAGAAACCTGAACAGGTTTCTGCACAACAGAGGTGGAGAGAGTTTCTGAAGCAGAGGCAGAGATTTCCTGCTTATCGCTCATCAAACCAGTTCCCACACAGGAACTCCTGGTCTGCTGCATTAGTTACATATATCTGGACAAGATCATGCTAAAGTGTGAATGTTTTTTGCTTTAAATTTATCTCCTCCAAAATTATTTAATTATTCACTTAGAGTTTTTTGTTGACCTCATTTGCAGTGGTATCAACACTTCTGCTAAACTGCTAATGTGCTAATATTGAAGCTAATATTTAGTTCAGCGTTTTTGCCAACTTTGAAAACGTTCAGCGCACTTAGCTTCCACTAGATACATTTTTCTGGATGAATTTCAAAGTACTAATTTACTTGGTTGTTTTATAAACAGTTGAATTCAGTTTGATAAGCGTTGAAGTTTTGGTTATTGACTTAAGAATTATTCAAGTAGATGTTTATGTTCATGCTCTTATTTTGAAGTGGGTTCTGTTTCCTCTCCTCACCTTCTGAGTAAACGAACAAATTAGGTTTACAGAATAAAACACTTAGATGAACAAACAAGCATGGCTGTTAAACAAATACATAAAAAATCACATCTATGAATTAGGGATCTACAGTTATCATAATTATAAAAATGTTGATTTATCATTACCTCCACAAATTCCAGTTAGTGATGTTTAAAACAACCAAAAACTATCCGTATTGTCTTGATTGTTAGTTTTGCCATATTCCACTTTGTTCAATGAGTTACACAACATGTAACTCACATCTGGGCCTGAAGGTCTAATTAGGTTTATCTTAAACATTATTAAATCACCTTCTTTTCCAGAGATAACAGAAATGGATATACTATCTTTTTTATAAGAGACATAAATACTTGTTGGATATTTTTCATTGATATTTGATGAATCAATGCTGCATTGGGTTCGGCTAAAACCTGCTTTCATAATGAACTCTGGACTCTCTGGCCCCATCAGATCTCCTCCTCACCTCCCTTCCTGCTGACCTCTCTTTGTTCTCCAAGACTGAACAGTTTCCACTCAGTGTGGAGCGCCCACCGGTCAGCTGATCCCATCTGTGACCTGTGACCTCCTACCTCCACGCAAACACATGTCGACTCTCATCACAGCTGCTAGGATTTCTACATTAAAGAGGACCTATTATGTAAAATTCACATTTTGCTTAAATTTGAGTCTCTGCTGTTTCTAAAAAAGTTCTTAAAAAAATACATCTTGTTTTTTTGGAAATAATTTTATGTTTTTTGGAAAACAAGCCGTTTCAAAATTGTTCTGAATATAACGTCACAAAGCCTGAGGCACAGGCAACCACAGTGGGGATCCAGCACTTTCTATGCAGAGCTATCAACAAATTATAAATCGTGCGCTAAAAGGAACTTTTTGTCCCCGTTTAGCAACAAAAAAGGGGACAAAAGCCAAATTTTGTACGTTTTTGTACTTCCATTTGGGTTTCCACTGCTTCTAAAAACAGCCAAAGAACTGAAAAAAAACATAAGGTAATTTGACAATAAATTAATATTTTTCACTGTCTGGAAAACAAGCTGTTTCAAAAACTTCCCGATTGATGAGTCAAGTACTGCGCTGTTACCTAGCAACCCAAGCAGACCTCCAGTCCATCTGCTCAGTTGGTTTAACCACAGTATGCACTGTGGAATTGCTGCTGCAAAAGTGTTTTGTTGTTGACTTACCATCCAGAAACCACTTTGTGCATTACTGTTGGTTGTGCATGAGGTTCCACTTCTGCTTTTCAAAGATGTACGGCTGTACAATTGCGCATTTATTTGCAGCCATTTTCCTGTGCGATTGTAATCGTTGAGTTGGGGGCGTGGCCAGCAGAAGGTTATTCGGATTTAAAGTGACAAAACAGCTCATTCTGAAAGGAGCTCAACATAGGAAGGACTGAGAAGACTTAAATCTCATTATCTAAGAATAATTATGCGCAAAAAAATGTAGTAAACATATTTTGTGAAGCCCATAATTTGATACCAACCTTTTCAAGGAAGGATAATAAGTCACCTTTAAGAAGTGCCAGGTCATGGTACGGCTGCAGTGATCGCTGATGAGTTTTATTTTCTTGCCAAAAAACGGTTCTGGTTCAGTTCTGTACTTTCAGAATCTTCCAGTTTTTATGACTGAAGCAGAAACTTGAGTTTCTTCTGCACAAACATGAAGTAACTGATATTTTCCAGCAAGAATTTGACAGAAACATACAGAACATTTCATCCAGAAGTCAGAACAAGCAGCTTCTGTGGTGAACTTTTGTTTTGTTTCACTCTAAACTTCAGTTTTTATCAGTTTGGTGTTGTAACTGTAAGGCAAGCAGCAGAAGCTCACAGCATGGCAACAGTTCAGAGAGGAATATTCGGGTCTCAGCTGCAGACACGTCAGAGATCGTCTCCAAGGCATCATTGTTTGAATTAATAAACGCTGCAGCCGAAAAGACAAAACAGACATCTGTGTTGTCTCTGTTTGGTTTCCCTGCAGGACTTGATAGTCGGCTTCCCTCGTCTCGAATTTCCTCCTGACAAGTTTGGTCTGACACGGCTGCTATCTTAATACGGCTCTGTTTGGTGCGTTCAAACAGGAAGTGAAGCAGCCATAAGAGACCGGCTGGCCTTGGCAGAGACCATCCACAAGAAGAAGTGGAGATTAAAGCCTGCAGTCATGATTTTCCTCACTGGAAAGGAAGCAGAAGGCTGGTATGCCCCCTCTGGCATTTAGGATCATAGCAGCTTCGTTTTGCTGACATAAACCTGTTGAACGTTCCTCTGGAAAGCATTGCGACATTTTGTAGACCCACTTCCTGTCTGAGTCATGCCAACACCGAGTCATTACAGGCTGAACTGGGCGGGATCTTGTCGTTTCTCGTATTCGGTATCAGAGTCTGAAACTGCCAGGTGTTCAGAAAAAACAGGATGTAGAGCTGCTGTAAACAATTACTCTGCTAATCAAGGTATCTAAAATTACTTCCATTCTGTAGTGGCTAATAAAACTAGTAAAACAAATATATGAAAGAGAGAATGCTTTTAAGTAAACAATTCAGACATTTTATTCCTCAAAATGCAATAAAGTTCAAACGTCTCCTTTGGTCTCAAGTATGGGGAAAGAAAATTAAAGTTCAAAAACAGATGAGAAATGTCACATAAGTTTTTTAAAATTAAAAAGAAACTGGCTTCTGTTTACATCCCAGGGAAAGTAATGGATTATCAAATAAAAGTTTCTAGACACCCTTACCGGCAAAATAACTTCTTGACATAGAAAGTGGTTCTACGGAAGCCCTGGAAGGCAAATTTTAAAGAATCATTTTCTAAGTCAGACTAAATTTTGTATTTCTGCAATTTAAAAAAATATATACAGTACAGACCAAAAGTTTGGACACATCTTCTCATTGGATTCAATTAGAAAGTGTGTCCAAACTTTTGGTCTGTACTGTATATATATTAAAGGTTTCAATTTATGTCTTTTTTTCCAAGGACATAGTTTTTCTGAAAAACTACCAAATAAATAAAAAAAACATAAATAAACTGACGTACAATATCTGAACAAATCAAGTATTTTTGATTGTACGATCATTGTATAATTTCTTAACCAAGCAATTTTTGTTCTGTCCTGAAACTAAGGCAAGAAAAAAATATTTGAGTTGCACTGGAAAAGTATTTCCTCAATACTTGCCTCAAGTATTTCCTCAAGTTACAGAACAAAGTATTACTTTGTTCTGTAACTTGAGGCACTACAGTCTTTATTTACACCACAGATTTTTATTAACAGCTTTACTGTTCATTAGTTTATTTACATCATTAGTTTATCTTTCTCACTTGCCTTTTTGGGAAAAAAAAACGTTCCTAAAAGAAAAAAAATAAACAAAAAGCTAAAATGTTTTAATATACGTCTTTAAAACTTACAGTAATGTGAGAAAAGAAAACGTAAACAAAGATAAACAAGTTATTTGCCTTTCAGGGCTTCCATAGATTCCTACTAATAAAGGGTTGGATTTTCCCAAAATGATTAAAGTTAGACGATGCGATAAAAGTTAATTTTTAGTAATAATTGCTAACTGCTGCAAACTGTCTTGTCAGTTTTGTCACAAATATTAAAAGATACTAAATAGTTTTTTGGAAAGGAAAGGAAAAGCCCACCGCACACAGGAAGTTGTGTGGATTAGCGTCTCGAGCGACGTACCTTGGCCGATCTTGACGAAGCCGATGATGATGATGAGGGTGAGCGCCAGGAGTTTGGCGGCAGCAAAGAAGTCCTGCACCCTGGTGGCCGCTTTCACGCTGTAGCAGTTCACGAAGGTCAGCAAAACTGCAGAGAAAGACGAGGCAATAAGATGGAGACAGAGGAGGTATTATAAAAAAAAACTGTTTTAAATTAATCCTAGTTAATTTAAGGGTTTGTGATTGATTAATCCCAGTTAATCTCATTTTAATCGAAAACTGCATATTGACAAAATATGGTTCGTTGTTGTGGTGTGAGTGCTCTGATATGGACCAAAAAACGAACTCTGTTCTGACTAAAAACCTAACTTCTGTCTTTTTAATGTGTGAACAAAGTTATTAATGTGTGATTTTAATTACTTTTCTTACTTAATGGAAACACTGCAATTACAAAAATGTGTTTTTTCACCGTTATTGAAATACTGACAACGTTTTGCATACATTTGTAATGAAAATGTGCAATTTTGTTCCCCAATCGAACCGATTCCATCATCAGGTCTGACAGTCTGATTGTTCTATCACACCTTAATGTGCTTCATGCTGTTTAACAGGAAGAATTTGAGCTAAAATTAGAGGTGGTTTTAAATAGAGAAAATGACAGATATCCTCCAGAGGCTGTTTAGGTGAAATAAGGTATGAAACAGAAAGCTTTAAGATGTGCTGGAGATGTTCATTGATTGATATCAGAGGTTGGTGCTACAACTGCAGTATTTCCTATGAAGAAAAAAAAGTTTTGCTCTACAGATATAGGAACATTTGTGCAACAGCGAATAGCTGCTGCAGTCCGTCTACATCCGCAGAGACGGAGTGTTCCTGAATTTCTCAGAAATGAGAAACATTTCTGTGGGAGAATAAAAACAACAAAAGAAGAAAAACTCTTTTCAGAAGCGCATGTACAGTGCTGGTACTCGACATCCCCTGAAGGGGCCCAAAAAGCCCATTAGAAGTGATTAACTGAAGCAGCAGGTCCATTCAAAGCTCCTAAATCAGGTCGGAGCCACAACAGAGGATGAGGCGGCACAATGAGGCTCTGTGGCAAACACAACAACACAAAGGGAAAGAGGTCGCATACAGTAACGGGCCGGATTGTTCTGGGTCCGCCAAAAAAAAAGAAACAGAAGCAGGTCAAACAGAGGAAGAATTAGTCCCGTCACGATAAATTCTGCTGGACGATAAATTGTCCCAGAAGTTATCACGATAAACGATAATATTGTGTTTTGAGACCATTTCTAAGTAATATTGTTGTAATGGCATAAAAATGCAAGAACACATTCTCATTAGAAACATTAGATTCTAATTTAACACTGGAATTTAATTTAACACCGTACTGGAAGACATCTTAAATATCCAAAATAAATTAAACAACAAATAAAATGAATTATGAAGTCTCTGTAAATAAAAAGGTCCAGTTGAGACCAAAGCACAAGACTGAGAATTTTTCTCATCCGATTTTTGGTAGAAAGAGAGAAAAGTTATAAATCATGCAAATAAAAATTATTCAGCTTGCTTTGAATTATCATGCGATTAATTAATTTATTGATTATTGCAACAGGTCTAGAACGAATGTGGACAAAAACAGACACACGGAGAAGAACGTGGGGGAAATGTCACTGAGCAATCCTTATGACACACACACACACGCACCGCCCCACATGCAGACACACACACACACACACACACACACACAGACACACACTTTGAGCCTCCAGGAGTTCAGCTCAGTCATGTGGTCTCAGTCAGGATTTAGCCTTCAGTCGGTCTGGAGATTAGGTACCAAACTGGCTCCTCATTTATATTAACACACAATCAGCATCATGTGCATTCACACAGAGATGGTGTGTGTGTGTGTGTGTGTGTGTGTGTGTGTGTGTGTGTTTGTGTGTGAGGCAGCTGATTTGTTAAAATGAAGTTTCCTGTCAATTCCCGAACAGAGAGAGGTGAAAACTGGACGAAGCAGATGATAATCCAGAGTTAATCTCATTAAGACTCAGGCACAAAGCAAACCGTGTTAAATGTTACCAGAACCTGAAGACAAAACAGAAACCTGAAGGCTTTAGTCAGGAGCAACGATTACAGAGGACCAATAACATTGATTGATTTAGTTTGATTATTTCAGCAGATATTGTGAAGCTGCAAAAGTCCAGTTTGGTTTCTATGATCATTTAATCATCCTTAGTTTGTTTGTATGTTTTATGGGAATTTTTAAAAAAATTTCTTTCAACAACAAAAAGAATCAAAATTTTAAAAAATGTTTAATTTGTTCATGTTTCAACAGTATTGCTAAAAACTGAGCCATCAACACTGTTTTTAATTTCTGCAATCTGTTTGTTTTCAAATAGAAGAAATATAAAATATGATTTAGAATTGTTGAAGTGATGTGTTATATTTGTGTAAATTGCATTAATTGATAAAACAAATAAATGTTTATTATTTTGTATAGAAGTACTTAAGGCATAAAGCATAATGTCACAACTTTTGTTTTATATATTCCAGGGAGTGCATGGAAGTAAAATCTATTTATATTCTTTAATGTTCATTTATTAAAATCCATTTATTCTCATATCTCCTACATAACCTTGAATGTTTGAAATAGTGAATTATCATCCATAAAGTGGGAAAGTTTGGATCTGTAGTTTGGAAAGGGGCACAATAAAAATATAATACATTTATAGCTGCAAGACGACTAGATACATGTGTCAAATAAAAATTTACCCAGCATTTTGCCTCAGTTATTTGAAATGCAGAACTGATATTTTATGCTTTTCATTTGTTTTCTTGCACTAAATGAAAGTTCACAACTAAATCAACTGTTTTCAATGGAATATAAAAACTTTTCTCTAATCATTTAACAAAATCATACCAGTTCTGTGTTTTGTTTTGGCTCAATGGTAGCCAGAATATTTAAAAACTAAATCATTTTTATTAAACTGTATTACCGTGTAGAAGAGGATAAATGAGCGTGTGACCATAACAGCAGCTGATGTAATAACGCGGCTCTTTTACACCTTTATCTTAGAGAAATGCGCGCGCAGAACAGTCTGTACAGTAGCGCACGTGCTACTGAACCTGTACAGGTGAGACAGGAACTGTATTTCAACCACAACCACCAACTCAACATCAGCCAAAGGTTGCATCACCCGAACCCGAAGTGGGCTCGGTTCTGCCAGGATACTCACGGATGCAGAGGCAGGCCACTAGCTTGGCCCCTTGCTCCGGTACCGGGCACACCGGGAAGATGGGCTTCAGCAGGTAGGTCGCGAACACGTAGGCAACGATGTACTGGGAGGAGGGTCGGATGATGAGCAGCTCGATCCAAAGCTTGAGGAACGCCAGCAGGGAGCCGTACACCTCCAGGATGTACGCGTAGTCCCCCCCGGACTTGCTGATGGTGGTTCCGAGCTCCGCGTAGCACAGCGCTCCCACCGTGGAGAACACCCCGCACACCGCCCACACGATCAGGGACAGACCCACCGAGCCCGCTTCCCGAAACACGCCGGTCGGCGTCACGAAGATGCCCGAGCCGATGATTGTGCCCACGATGATGGCCACGCCGTTCATCAGGGTGATGGTCCGCTTCAGGGCGACCCCGTCCTCCGCTGCCTCCGCCGGCAGGAGGCTGCTGGGGCTCCGGGCGTCGCTCACCGGGGTTTCGGCTGGACTGGAGCCGGCAGACAGCATCCTCTCGGTCACCTGCCGGTCCTCTTCCCGGCCTCCAGAGGAGTTGGAGTTTCTTTTCTTCACCGATGACATCTGCGGTTGCTTCCTCGTTCTTCTTCTTCTTCCGTGCAGCTGCCGCCTCTCCGCTGTCTGTCCCCCGCGATCCGGGACGGACTCTGACTGACGCTCAGGCCGGACTCAGACACGAGGAGTCCACGGTGTCTGAAAGTGTGTGTTAAAGCAGCGTGGTTTTCTGACTCAGTGTACAAAGAGATGGGGAACCAGACATAATGACCCTCCTCTAGCATCAGGGACGGCCCCCGACGAATAGGAGCGTTTGTCCTTTTCCGCCCTCTAGCGGTAGACATGAACAGTACTCCCATTTCCTCGGCATCCCTCAGTTTTTATGGGTCAAAAATACGATGGTTTGCGAGAAAAACAGAAATTCTGAGATTAATCTAAAAAAAATAAAAATAAATCAAGAAAAACCGTGGAAATTGTTGAGTTTCAAAGTTTCAAATTTGGGATTAAAAGCTTAATTTTTATTCTCAAATTATGAGATTAATCTCAGCAATTTTCTAGAAAAGACATGGAAATTTCTGAGATCCAAAAGTAAAAAAATGTGAGCAAAAACTCAGTGTATTTACATCTTTTAATGTCTAATACTAATTCTTATATTTTTCATCTAGGCTCAGATGAAAAATCAGCAAAACATGTTTTTTATCCGATTAGTTGTCAGAATAATCGGTTACTAAAGTAACCATCAGCTGCAGCCCTAATTATTTTTATCTATCCAGTCATCCTTTCATTTTTGGAGGGGGGCAGTTATCACACACCTGAGTGAAACGTACTTACTGATGTGCTTTGGACCATTGTTCTGCTGCATCACCTAAATGAGTTTGAGGCTACAAACCGATCCTGCTTCAGGATTTTCTTTTAGAGCAGAATTCATGGTTCCATCAGTTACAGTAAAGTCTCCATTGTTAAGTCTCACTCTTGCTGGTTAATGTCTGGTTTGGTTTTAGTTAAGTTGGGTGTGTCTCCATTACTAGTCTGTTCCTCGCTGTTGTGGGCAGGAATGTGAGCAGGCTGAGCGCGCAGGAGTCCGATGATGTTTGCAGCATCACTCAGCAAGAGAGAACCTCATGGTTGTGGTTTTGATGTACTTGAATAAACCCACAGGTCACATTTTATATTAAAGACAAATAGCCAAAAGTGGTAGCATGAAATCAAAGGAATTATCTGATCTCAGACAAAAGATTGTCTTAAGGCATAAATCTGGGGAAGGATCCAGAAACATTTCTGTTGCTCTGTCAGTCCTAGTGAATTCCATGACCTCCATCACTGGTCAATGGAGGAAGTCTGGGACTAGATGGCCGTCTAAACTGACCGGGAAAGAAGAGCTTTAGTCAGGGAGGAGACCAAGAACCTGATGGTTACTTTGTCAGAGCTCCATCATTGATCTGTGGAGAACCTTCCAGAAGGTCAGCCCTCTCCGCAGCAATCCACCAATCAGGCCTAGATGGTAGAGTGACCAGACCAAAGGCATTCCTTAATAAAAAGTAGCCACAGCTGCCCTGGGGTAGTCTGACAGAAGCAAGGCTGCCATATTGTGCCATCGACCCTTCTGACCAACACCAGCAAGGTGGGTGAGGAAGAACAGGACACAACAACAACGGCAGGCGGAGTGGGAATTGAGCCGACGACCCACCCACTGCAGGGCGAACACCTACCACCATCACCCCAAGTTAAGATGGTGGCATCATATTCAAAACGATTTAAGGCTGTAATTGAGCCAAAGGTTGATCAACAAAGTATTAACCAAAGCTGGGAATACTTGCATAATTCTACTGTCCAATTCTTGGTTTTCTATTTTTAGTAAATTTGCAAAAACTATTTTCCACATTGTCATTATAGGGTATTTGTGTATAAAATTTTAAGATATTAATTTAAAACAATTATGATTAAGTCTGTAACGTCAAACCTAGAAAAAGTTAATACTTTTCGAATCTCCTGTAGTTCTTGTTGAGGATTGGTTGTGTGTTAAGAGAAGCTGCAACACAATTGTTATTGTTTAGATCTATTGTAGTTCACAAACCTGCTTCAACCAACTCCAAAGCTTTAAACACCCTGCAAGGAAACCCTCCGAACCATCGATTGTTTGGTGGGACAGGGATTACATGTGACTGAATGTTTGCGTAAATTTTCTGCAGCCTACATGCAGATTCCCAGCAGGAAAATATGGAAACATTTGGCAGGACAAGACCTCTCCCACACCAACAGCCCACTGTTCTTTGTTTACACTCCCCCTCAGATCCGCAACATTGGACAGAAAAATCCTTTCACTCCTTTGAAGTGGGCAGTCAGATGAGGAGCTGGAATCTTCATACAGCATCACGTTACGTCAGTCCGGTCCCGTGAGAAGAATTTTACAATCAATGAATAACTTTGAGGTATTTTGTCCTCATTCATAAAGGCACCAGGAAACTCAACAACAGAACTGGAGGCAGCAGCTTCTGCCACTTAGTGGGAATCAGTTCGTTGACTTAATGTTACCAGTGACAGCTGGCTGTGCAGAGTAGGTATGAGTAAGCAACTAAATTCACCTGGAATACCAAAGACGGCTTTCTTTGCTAAAATCTGGGTGCAAAATTATTAATGTTCAAAAATTTCTCTCTGCGATCTAGAAGTTTCACACCCTCTCATCTGATTTTTACCCTGATGTCCCACTGCTAGACCCCAGACCGATGCACTCAGAAGGATCTGTGTTTTTAAAGAATCAGATTTCTGTTGTCTTGAGATGTTTTCATTGAGATGTAGGTCAGTCGGTTAGAAACACCCCATCTTCTCCTCTCTACTCGTTTTTTAGTGTTGGATCGGTAACTCAGGTCGCCATACCTCTGCAACATCAGATGCTGCTGAAGTAGAGCCGGTGGATGATCTCAGAAGCAAGTTTGACTATAAAACAAATAACAGATTTAATCATTTCCTTGATAGTTTTACTCTGTTAAAAAAAAATCTCACAGAACAACCAAACCTCATCATGATTTATAGTTGCTTAATTGTTTAATTTTCTGTTTAATAAACTGTAGCTCTAAAGAGCTCTAATTAATTTCTTCCATCTGTGGAAGACCACGGTACTCCAGACACCACCCAGTGGAGGTATTCTTTCATTGTCCGAAGTTCTAACCCAACCAACTCCCATCTCTGAGAGGTTAACACTTAAACAGTTATCCTTTCAACGGCCACAGAAATCCATAAACATGCCGAGTTTTACCCTGAACAAAATCTAAATGAATTTATTTAACTGGAGTAGAGGAATCCAGGAGCACCCTTCTTTTTCCTTGGCACTGATTGGCTGAAATCCCCAAGAGCAGAAATAAGGGAAACCAGGGATGCAAACTTCTGCAGTCTGACTAGGACTGGAGTCTTAGCACTGGAAACAGTGCTGAGACTGGTTTCCAGTGTCTACTTTCTGGAAACAGTGCTAAGACACAGTTTGTAGTGCAAATATCACCACTATTTGGTGTTTCTTTGGTTCAGCGGTGTCTCAACTATTTGGTTTCAATATTTCAGACACTTATTGTTAAGGCTACTCTTGCAACATAATAAGTTCCCAAAAATAAAAAAATGCCAGAGTAGTTTTTAGGAGGAGATTTTCGACTCACTCAAAAATAAAAAGCACTTGCAGAGAGTTTTCTGGTTTCAAAATGTGTGTTTTCGTTACTAATAAACATAACAGAAATATT
This sequence comes from Xiphophorus couchianus, assembly GCF_001444195.1. Classification (NCBI taxonomy): domain Eukaryota; kingdom Metazoa; phylum Chordata; class Actinopteri; order Cyprinodontiformes; family Poeciliidae; genus Xiphophorus; species Xiphophorus couchianus. The sequence goes on from NC_040229.1 coordinate 6,929,669, forward strand.
CTCCAAGTTGACTTTCATAAAATTTAAATATAAACGTTAACTGGTGGTAGAAAAATTGTTTCACTCCTTCACCAAACAATCAGATCAATCACAGCAGGAGGCTGACTGACTAGGAGGAGGGGCTAAGCAAAACAAACAAATAAATAAACAATAGATCTACCATTCACATAACCTTAGATCTGTAACATTAATAATTTAGCAAAACATAAATTAACCTACTTCTTAATAAGCTCCAACACTTATATATTTATATATATTTGATGTTTGAACTATTGAAATAAGCAGTTAAAAAGAGGGAGTCTTAGTTTTTCGCAGACTTTTGCTGTTCGCTGGCGAATGTCCTCACAAAACTCCCCAAATACTGAGGAGATCCTCCTGTGGATTAAATTTGATTCAAAGCTTCATTTTATTCCTGTGTTGAATCATTTCATGTCAGTGGTCTTACAGTAGAATGTTATAAGCTGCTTTTCTGTTACAAATTAGCGCAAACTTTGCCAATATTGCACTAATGTTGAAAAAATAATAGTTTCACAATTGCCATTAAATGAGAAACACAATTAAAATCATGTGTGAATAAGTTTGTTCACATGATGAGTCATTAAAATCATGCTGCACCATCATCCTCCAACTACTTCCTGTCATCTTTTTCTTCTTCTTCGTTTCTGCCAGTAGTAACATACGGTTATTGATCATACGATGCAAAAAAGTATTTCCATTGCAGTTTTGGGAAATAAACCAGCTTTGATACAACCAAGAAAAAAGTTCACCTCATCATAGCACCAAAGCCTTTTATCAAGCAATAGGAGCTTTTTCTAAATTGCTGTGTCTCCATTAAGCAAATTTATTTTCAAAATGTCAAATCGAGCATTTATATGGTGAATGGAAACACGGCTACTGTCCAGTCCAACCAGGACAGAAAAATGTTTTGGGCCTGAGGGAACTGCTGCACTCAGACAGACAGACAAGTTGGGATTGAACTGCAGACATGGATTAAGGTGGAATCCTGATGTCTGACCTGAATGAACGTCCCTCAGGTATTCAGAGATATACAAGTCCAATAAATGTTGAACATTTTGACCTCCTCTGAACGCAGGAAATTATCTGTCTGCAGCCTCCAGAGAGCTCCGACTGCTTTACCTCGTGGTCTCCATATTTCTTTCATGTTGCTTCGAGTCTCTGAATCCTCATGTGACAATCCTCACAAAACTCCAAGTCTGTGCTTGACAGATTAAAACTCTGCATGACAACATCTTTCCAAGAAAGCTCTCTGCTGTCTGAGTCGTCACATGGGCAGAGTCACTGTGGAGGCATCTGGCAGCTTTGGCATTAAGTCTGGATCATTTTATCTCTCTTCTTTGCCTGAACCTGAACAGCAGATCTTTATTCAGATTAGTCATCTACTAAATCAAGTTGCAAAAATCTGCAAGACGTGTTTCCATTTTTAAAATACTCAAATACCATCTGTCAGGAAGGAAGCCTCCCCATGGTTTCCGGCTATATTTTACATAACTGTGGTGTCACTGAAACAGCAGCAAATACTAAAAACTGTTGCATAATCAAAAATGTGGAGCCATGGTGTAAACAACTGTTCTTTCTGTCTGAATTAAGGCAAACCTCTTCATTTGTCCTGAAACCAGATTTAAATGTTTTGTTGCAGGTATGTATGAAAGAGAACAACTTTTTCCAGAACTTTTTAAAGGAAATAGAGTTTATAGAAAGTTTATGGTGGCACAGTGTCTGCTGCAGGTTATGATTTTTATGGAGGAAACAAAAATGGGCCTTTCAGTCACATTAAGTTTTATTTTCCAACTTCTAGAGTTTTTTTAGTCTATGATCTCTTGCAGATAAATACAAACCAAATCCAATTTATTTATTTTTTTGCCCATTAAGTATCCCAGGTCTGATATTTTTATGGAAATCTGAACGGTCCATTTCAAATCTTTTTACCCCTCAAATATCTAATTTTGTCACTTCCATATGTGGAACTAAATCAGATACGTATCCAATAGTTTTCAAAGTGTCTGCAGTCTGAATGGTCGAGTCGGATTTTATCCAACTTTTACATCATTGACGTGAGACGCATCGTAAGAAGCCAGATGTGATAAATCTGAACGCAAACAATGTCTGAAGCTTTCTTGTTTTTATCTTCCTTTGTCTTGTTATGATCTTATGACGACACGTTCGGCGCCTGTTGCTCAATAAATTTAAAATGAATTCACAGATGACGGTGGCCATTATTGCTTCCATAAACAGTGCGCTGCTGTGTGTCGTTCTTCTTCTGTGCAAGGGCTTATAAACTGTTCACATAGAAGTCTGATTCTATTTAGTTAGTAGCATTTTTCATAAAATTGAGCATCAAGATTTGATGTGTAAACAGACTAATTTCTTCTCCACTAAAACCTTTGACTCAGATTTGCGGAAAAACAATCAGATGATTAACTGCAACGTAAATATGATTATTCCTACTGTTAGCACCACATTAAAGCTAGAAAATAGGAGTTTCAGTAACTCTGCAGGCTTTTATTTCTTTTTGGAGCTGATATAAACACATTTTACAAAAGGTTTATGCAAAAGTACAGCTTCCATACATCATACTTTTTGACAGCCATTTATTCATATTTTACCATAAAAAAGAAATTAAACACCTTCTAATCATAACTCATATTCATTAAACACCTTCTAAAGACAACTCCAAGCATGCTCTCCATTGGACTGTTATAGAACAACAGAATATCTTCAGTCAGAGGTTGTTATACATACCGTTGTAGTACAGACTGCTACAGGATATCCTCCCTCCACACATCCATCAGTATCTACAACAAAAAAGTATATTATGAGTTCAAAATTGAATTTCCTTTGAGGATCAATAAAGTATTTTTGAACTGAATTGAATCTCCACTGGTTATTTAGGAGAAAAAATCCTTTTCTGTCCTGCTGTTTCTTCAACTCTTCTTGATCTCTAACTGAAACTGTGAGTTTCGATCTTTTATGAAACAAACACTCCAGGTGTGTTTGGTGTAAAGCAAAGGATGAATTGTGGGAAAGCACTTTATGCTGCGGGCCTGCACCTCTCCTGATACAGAAGGTTTTGGATGAAAAATCTGCTGGTTTCTGTAAGAAAAAATATTTTAAACAATGATTATTATGTCTTTCAGAAAGATAATGAGGTAAAACATTTGATCATGGGGGTGATGATGGATCCTGATCTGAACTTTGATAACCACATCAAATCTATCGTGAAAACTTCATACTACCATCTAAAAAATATTGCTAAAATTAGATGACTTATGTCCCCACAAGATTCTGAAAAATTAGTTCATGCCTTTGTTTTTAGTAGACTCGATTACTGGCTAGAAAAGCAATAAGACAGCTCCAGCTTCTCCAGAATGCTGCTGCAAGAGTCCTGACTAAAACACAAAGAGATCAACATATCAGTCCAGTTCCAAGATTCCTGCACTGGCTGCCTGTTGATCAAAGAATAGAATTTAAAATCTCCTTAATACTTTACAAAGCACTTCATAATAGAAACCCAGACTACATTTCTGATCTTCTTCAACCCTTTATGCCACTCAGACCTTTAAAATCATCAGAATCAAACCTACTAACTATTCCATGAGTCAGGACTAAACACGGTGAAGCAGCTTTTAGTTTTTAGACTCCAGTGTTCAGGAATAAGCTTCCTGCCCCTACCGTGAGTTTATTTAAAACAAGGTTAAAAACTTTCTTATTTGAAGTTGCCTATTCTTAATTTTTTTAATTCTATTCCACTATATTTAATTTTTGTATGTTTACTTTGTCTAAATTTAATCCACTTGATTTTTTTTATTATTATTACTATCTTCTTGTTGTATGTTGTTTTTAACTTTCTTGTACAAGCACTTTGAATTGTCTTTGGCTGAAAGGTGCTATATAATAAAATTGCCTAGCCTAAAACATTTGACCAAATCACCACAGAAAATCAACTTTCCTGACACAGGAGCATCAGAATGAGACTTGAGCATTTCATCCCCAACAAACCAGTTAAGGCTGCTTTCAAATTCAAACGGGAATCCCACGAAGGAAAAGCTTTTGTCTCAAATCTCTGAAACACCAAACAATCAGATCAGAGGAGCTGCTGCAGCAGCAGGAGGAAGACGAGGAGGAAGAGCAGCTGGCCTGGAGTTCAGAGGGTGAAGGGCCTCTCCGTTCATGTTCCTGTTTATACTGAGCAGAATCTGGATTGTTTTCTGCTTTTCATCTCTCTTCATTGATGATGGCAGCTGGACAGAGTCTCTATGGTGCAAACCAAACGTAAAATCATAAAATATACATGTAACTTATTGATACAGAGCCATGAAAAAACATTTTCTCTCTATCAGATTTCTTCTTTTGTCACAAAGATGAATACAAAGGCACTTTGGCACATTTTGATTTATGTGCTCCTTCCAGCTAATAACTGGTTTTTCCACTCTTAGCACCAACAGCCAATCAAGCGTCTATTTCATTAACCTGGAAGAATTTTAACCCACTCTGCTTTGCAGAATAGTTTTAATTCTAGCTGTGTTTCCATTACGAGCGTGTGCAAAACTTTGTCAATATTCCGCTAATGTCAAAAAAAACTATTTTGTAGTTGCAGTATTTCCGTTAAATAAGAAACATGAATAAAATCACACATGAATAAGTTTGCTCACATAAAAAACATTCTGCACCATGATCCTCCAACTACTTTCTGTCGTTTTCTTTGTAGCCAATGGCAACATCTGATCATGTGACTCGTGTGATGCAAAAAAGGGTTTCCATTGCAAAATAAACCAATTTCTATATGTCCAATTAAAAATACCAAAACTTTTTATCAACAAGCAAGGGTTTTCTTTTCAAAATTGCATGAACAATAATAACAATAAAGCTTCAACTATATCAACTTTCAAGTGGATTGAGAGCAGAGTTACGTAACTAGTTACATTTTCTCAATTACATTTACTTGAGTAACTTTTTTGAAAAAAAATACTTTCAGGAATATTTTTACTATGCTTTACTTTTTACTTTTACCTGAGTAATTTTATTCTGAAGTACCACTACTCTTATTAAGAGAAAGATTTCTGGATTCTTCACCCACTGAATGAAAAACAAAAATGTTTTAAACAAAAATCCACCAGACCTGCAGTTTTTGTTAAAGATTAATCTGCTTTTTATTGAAAGAAACCAATTTGGAAAAATTTCATTAGCCTGATTTTATTTTTTTATTATTTATATATATTATTATCATGTTGGTCCTTAAAATACCAAAATTTAAACTTAGATTTATATTTTGGTCTTTCTGATTATGTGATTTTTAAATATTAAATGACTGATTATTTGATCAGTTACTCCTTGAATTGCTGTTTATACCAAATACTTTTTTTTTGCTCTTACTTGAGCATTTCTTGGTTGGCTGCTTTTTACTTTAGTTTGAGTAAAAATATGTTGAAGTGTCACTACTCTTACTGGAGTACAATTTTTGGCTACTCTGCCCACCTGTGATCAATAATTTCAGCCATGATTTTGTTTGAAACAATCGTTTGTCCTCGTCCATACAATCAGGGGAAACCCGGTACCGGAGCATCTGAGCAGAACCTGAGCTTTCAGTCTCCTGCAGCCAAACACAACAAACACCCCACTGAAGGTCGGCTTCAATCGCCTGCTCTGTGGCTGGAGTTGGGTGGAAATGTGGGTCACACCCAGCTCACCCGGAGGTGCCTGGGCGGCTTGTTTGTGCTGAACATCACCTCATAGAGCCTGCAGTGATTCAAAGCACAGGACCGAGTCAGACTGAGGCAGCTAGAAGCGGTTTTTATTTAGGAAAACGAGCCGGATCGGGTTTATGGGAGGATTTGGCTCAGCTGGGAACAGAATGGGTTTTAATTTGACAACCACCAGGTGAAAAAACTTCACAGTAACTGTGTTTCCTTTAGAAATGTGCGCAAAACTTTGTCAATATTCTGCTAATGTTGAATACATTGCGGTGTTTCCATTAAATAAAAAACGCAATAAAAAAAATCACATAAATATACATGCGTAATAAGTCATTAAAAACATGCCTTGTCCAACCACTTCCTGTCTTCTTCGTGTTTTCCACTCGTAGTAACATCCCGTTGTTGATCATGTGACGCCATTTTTAAAATACTCAAATTTCGATGCAGTCGAAAATACACCTCATCTTATCAAAAGACGTGTTTTATTTTCAACATTGGTACGTCTTCATTAAGTATATTTATTTTCATAATTCAAATTTGCGCAATTATACAGTTAATGCCCTGAATTTCAAACTTATACAACACGGTTCAATATCTAAGGTCACAACTAAAATTAAGACTTTTCAAAACCATAATGAATACAATTTAAGATCTGCATCACAATAGAGATGTACAAAAATAAAAATAAAATTTTTTGTAGCGCCAAGATTTTTTGCCCAGAATACACACAACCATGTATGGGTTGGCAACAGAACTGAACCGGTTGGAAAGACTTGATGCCATGCAGCCAACTGGCAATAATTTGCATTTACCAGGCAGATGCGAAAAAAAACCTAGCTAGCTCCCAAGCCAGAGTTTATTAGCAGCTAGTTAGCAGGAGCCTCAACTGTCTGTGTGCAACTCAGAAAAGTCCCACAAGAAAAATAAACTAGGTAGAATGAGATTAAACAGTCCTGCCACAACAACATTTAAGACCTGTCATTAATGTATTTATGGCCAACTTGAATATTTTCAACCTCAGATCATCACTCCACCACCACCGTGTTTGACCGTTAGTGTGTAGCTAGAGTTTACATATAAAAACTGACATTTTAACCAAAGCTTGTGGCAAAGAAAATTACAGAATTGATCTCAAACATTTTGATATATTACTTTATTGTTAAACATTACAGCCAGTTCCAAACATACATCAGTGGTTTACAGTTTCCCTCTCTCCTTGAGGAGCAGGAGTCGCTCTCAGCTGGATGGCAATCTTTACGAAGCCACGCAGTTGGAGCAAAGCATGCTGGGAGTAGCCCAGCATGAGACTGGAGGGGGTAGGGGGAAGGAATGTAGGCCGAACACTGGACAAATAAGCAGTGACAATATGCACTTCTTACAGTTACAATAAAAACAACATTCAGCTCCTTAAACATCCCACTGAGCTGCAGGTGATGTTGCACATTCAGTTGTACCTCAGATCAAAAATCAGGGGCATATTTAAAACATCTTCATAAATTACAGTAATGAAGATATTGTGAAGTAAACAAATTTCTACAGACAGAAAAAGGCATTAAAATATTTTTAAGTAACATTGCAACAAAAAAAGGCAAAAAAAAGTAACTTAATGCACAGTTGGAGCATAAAAGCAGCTCTGTGTCTCTTCATTCTGTTGTTGCCCATACTTAATGTTTTACACCACCTGTGTCAAACTCAAGGCCAAGGGGCCAAATCCAGCCCACTGTAGCTTTTTATGTGTCCTCCATGCTCCAAGTTACATAAATCAGTCCCTACAGTTTTTCACGATTGCAAAATCAAAAAATCCTAAAACACAATTGTGAGTTTCTTACAAATTTTCGGCAAAAATATTAAAAAAACATTAGGTTCAAGTTAGGGGTGTCCAAAGTGTGGCTTGGGGGCCATTTGTGGCCCTCAAAGTGACTTTGATTGGCCCCCTGACAACAAGTCAAGAACATAAAAAATTTGACCTACGAAATAGAAAACAACTAATAACTTGCTTGCTGCCTCAGCCTTACCTGATGTGAAGTTATAGTTTGTGATCGATACGACGAGTAACAAACAGTCACATCTCAAGTTTGCAAAATTTCTTGTAAATATTTCAAAATTTGCACCACAAAATCTGGAATCTGAAAAACAATCGCAAAATCCTGGGAGGACTAATTAATGTAAAAATATTTTCTTTCCATTTCATATTTGTATACCACTTTGTGTTGGGGGGCTGCACAGTGGCGCAGTTGATAGCACTGTTGCCTTGCAGCAAGAAGGTCCTGGGTTCGATTCCCGGCCGGGGTCTTTCTGCATGGAGTTTGCATGTTCTCCCTGTGCATGCGTGGGTTCTCTCCGGGTACTCCGGCTTCCTCCCACAGTCCAGAAACATGACTGTCAGGTCAATTGGTTTCTCTAAATTCTCCCTAGGTGTGAGTGTGTGTGTGCATGGTTGTTTGTCCTGTATGTCTCTGTGTTGCCCTGCGACAGACTGGCGACCTGTCCAGGGTGTACCCCGCCTCTCGCCCGGAACGTAGCTGGAGATGGGCACCAGCAACCCTCCCGACCCCACTAGGGACAAGGGTGAACAGAAAATGGATGGATGGATGGACTTTGTGTTGGTCTTTCACATTAAATTCCAATGTTTTTGATTGTAGGTCAACGGTGTGAATACTTTTGTAAGACAGTGTCTTTTAAGAACAGCCATTTATTAATATTTTGACAGTTTGATAACAGATATCATACATTCTGACACAACTGGCCCTTTATGAACATTTATGTGGCCCAAAACTGAACATGAGTTTGACACCCAAAGAAAACCCAAACCAAACAGCAATGTTTCGCGCCTGCTGTGGCCCCTGTGGTGTTTATCTAACTATTCTGAAGCTTTCAGAACAAGTCGCCATCACTCGGTGCTTTTCATCGTGCAGCGTCCCGCTCCGTCTGCTCCGGCGCGGGGAGTTCACGACTCCCGGGGTCACCGCTGCGAGTTTGGATAGCTGCATTGTGAAAGAGGGATTACAGGGACAGTGGCCTCTCGCCTCAACTGGACCGTAAATCAGAAATAAAAAAAACTTCACGCGCCGAGAACAAACGTGATGCGTCTCTTCACCTCGAGCTTCAAGTTTATCTTTCTGGCAGAGCAGCACAGGCGGGCGTAACGACAACAGACGGGCGTGACGCAAAGAACGAAGGAGGCTGGACTTCTTCAGATAACTGAATATTGCTTAAACCTGAGCAGATTGCACAATCCTCCTCTCAATAGAATCTGTTGCAAAATGAACTGGGTGTAGAAGAAGAAACAAGCTTAATATCTGCTGAAACGACGCTCAATGTAGGCACTTTTAGTGCTCTTTTACTTTAATTTAAAATTAAACAGCTTGCAGTGAATGTCACCCTGGTTCACCCAGTCTATATTTATTTACATTATTATTTATTTTATACTCTGATTTTAGTGCATTTTTGTCACTCACACAGTTCCACCAGTCTAAGTATTTAGGATTTGATGTAATTAGATGTAATCTAGAGTCCGTTAAGAAAAAGACAATGATTATGAAGCAACTTAAACATAAATTTACTTTTTTTTTGCTTTATTTTACCAGGTAAGCTGGTTGAGAACAAGTTCTCACTTTCAATCATCTGTTCAGGATCAGGAAGTGTTTATTAGCAAGTGTACAGCAATATTATCCTACAGCGCTTACATTATGCACATTGAGAAAAATCGATTCAGTTTTTGTGCTGCCCCTAGGCTATATCACCCTGGGTGAGAGCCACAAAGGCACAACAGTAGCTTAGAAGACTGCATTTTCCCAGCTTTAAGAGGTACAATCTGATTAGTTTTAGCTAACTGAATCAGTCTGATTAAAGAAGACTGATGAGATCAACCTGATTCAATGAGATGATATAATCCTGACAAGATTGACTGAAAGTCTCAAATGACTGCCATTTCTTTTAATTCTGTGAAGTAGAAGAAAAGACAAATCAGGTGAGAATTAAACTAACACAAAAGAGAAATCGGAAGATTTAAAGGCACTAAGGTTCATTGAATCTTGTACTTTCATTCCCACGCTCTGTGTCGCTACGAGTGTGCTGCTCTAACATTGCATGTCTGTGCGTCTTAGTAACAAAGGCCGAGTTAAAAAAAACAACTCAGAACTTAAGTTAAAAAATGAGTGAAACACGGCTCTGAATATCAGACATATTCAGAGGAATCTCTTTGTAACAGATGAAGAAAATATTCAGTAAAACAAACAGCAGCCTGAGAAGAGCGACTGAAAAATTATGTGTGATTTTGCGGGAATTTTTATGAAAATTTAAAGGAGAATTTTGCTTTAAATAGACATTAGATAGAAATCTGACTTGTTGGGTTTTTACTGAACCTGAAGCTCAATGTGATTCTTCCATAATGTAGACTAAATATGATTTATGATAATGTAATCATTAAAATCAAATAAAATCCCCCTCAGTTACCCTTATTCCCTTATTGATAACTGGTCTGAAACAGTCAAACCAAATTCTGAGTAAAAATACAAGTTTTCTTCCATCCTCTGTCAAACTGTTCATTAAAATTAAAGAGGAAGTGATTGTATTGGATGAAGCTCCCCAGAAGAAACCGGTCATATAAACACTGGTTCTGCTTCGACAAGCAGTGTTGTGTTGTTATAGAGTCCAGCAGCCTATGCTGCCTTGCTTGTCACCTCTACGGCGCCTCCGCCAGGAAGGGAGTGAAAGAGGAGCGGACGGTGCGACCCCGCAGAGGCTGCTGCACCCGGAAGTTGTTCACCATGCTCTTCTGGACTTCCTCCTCGGCAGAGGTGAACAGGAGGCTCCGGAAGACCGCCAGCTGGAAGGAAAGGCGTGAAGCACTGATAAAAACGTTCAGATTTTACAATCCGATGATTTCTGTATTGGTCCCGATATTGATAAAAATTCTAGATCGGGTCTCGGTGACAATGTGCTCTGAATGACGTCTTGCTTTATCATTTGTTTAGCGATATATTAAGAATTCCTAATTGCACTTTCTGAACCATTTGAAAGAAGGTTTGTTGCGTTTGGATTTTACGTTTTGACCAAGATAGTCAACCTATTGTTTTTGTCATTCTCACTTTATTATTTCATAGACGTGTTCAGCTTCTATGCACCACAAATCTTTAACAAACTTCCAGAAAACTGCAAAACAGTCAAAACACAGAGTTATTTTAAATCTAGACTAAAACCTCACCAGGTTAGAGCTGCTTTAGAAACAAACAATCAACTTTCTGACGTGTAACGACTTGATAAAATGTGTTGCTTCAATCATTGACTGTGTTCTATGACTTTGTATTTTTGGGGTTTTATGGTGTAAAGCACTTTGAACTGCCTTGTTGCTGAAATGTGCAATGCAAATAAACTTAATTAATTGATTTGTTTTTTTACCTTGGTTGTTGTTAGGGATGCACCGATCCACTATGTTCACTTCTGATAACAATATTTTAGGTTTAGTATCGGCCAATACCGATTCGATACAGATAAACAGCTGAATTGCCTTAAAGTGATTTTTTTTTAAACAAACATAAATGTACTGAATTATACATTTATTTGGTAACTCTGGACCAGTACAGCTGACCAAAAGCTTCACAATCTTGGTCAAACATGTAAAAACTTTAATTTTGGTAAATGTTCTGGATTTACTGGTCCACTAACATTTTTTATCTACAGTTTAGCGTTACGAACTGCAACCAAATCTGGCTTAGAGAGATGAAGTGGAGCGCCACCATCTGGCTGGAGCTCGGAGTAAATTAGGGCTGAAATTATTAGTTCAAATTATTCGTGATGAATCCATTATTGAAATAATTGTCAACTAATTAAAAATATATTGCATTTAAGATAAAATACAATTTGTAAATATGTTCTACCTTCAGTTTGAGCTTCACCGGGTTGAAATTCTGTAAAACAAATCTCGTTTTAAGCACCTTTTGCCATCTAATTATTAAATCAGTTAATAATGATATTAATAATAATAATAATAATAATAACAGATCAGCCTTCAATATACTGATGAGAAATGAATCAGAAAGCTTTTTTTTATGTTAGAAGTATTTTTCAGCTCCAGATTCATCGTTTGTAACCAAAGGAATGTTATTGAATTTTAGACAATAAAATTTTCTTACTTGAAAAAGTAAAAAAACAAACTAATAATTGCTTAGTTCCATGTTTTCATACATTTCTAATATTGCATAATAAAACATAAAAATCTTGAGAATGAGACTTTTATTGTCTGAATAATCAGTAACTAAAATAATAATCAGTTGCAAGCATAATAAACTTCAAACAACACATCTGACATAGCTCCACTGAACCAGCAGGTGAAAAGATATAAACAGCATTTTAAAAAGCAAACTAAAAACAGTGTTATTAGTCTGTGAATTAGAGTTTGATGGGGGCATTTGCTTCCACTTGAGGAGCCAAATTCTAAAATATTTTTTTCAGTCTCAGTTAAACATGAGCTCTAAAGCAGAAGATAATTTTTTTTTTTTTTTACTGTTGTGGCATATTTATGGGTTAAAATTACAAGTTGATGCACTGAAACCGAGTTCTGAATAGAAGAGAGTTTTTCTTCCTTCTGTTTAGTTAAAACTGAAAGCACCGACTATATTTAGCCACTTGGTGGCAGTAGAGGAGCTTTGATTCCCTACTGAGTGACCCTGAAGTATCTAAACTTTCCCAAAAATCAGGCGAAAATTAACAGCTTCATTATTTTCCTTCAGCAGAGGAGACTAAACATTTTTATAAACACTAGAAAAGGCATCTAGCAACTTTTTCAAACATGCAGCACACCATCTATGATAAAGGGACAAGAATCAGCATTCTGTATTAAAATAATCGTCAGGTTTGAGTCAGATACATACCTGGTCATGGCTGACTTCAATATGCTGCTTCATAACGATCCAGGTGACGGACTCTGTGAGAGGGGGCGTGGTCAGAGAGCCGTGGTACGTCCAGTAGTCATCGATGTTGGAGGGAAGCAGACTAGCTGGATCAAAGCGGGTGAACTCCACCACGCTGTCCTGAAGACAAACAGAGACAGAAAGAAGACCTAAAAATGGCTTCCTGAGATGTTCAGTGTAGCTGGGATGTAACGCCAGTAGAGGGCGCCACTTAAACAGATTTTAGTCGGAAGGTTTGGTGATTTCGTCTGATTTGAAGAAGGTGGGGGGCTGGTTGACCTTTGATGACCTCTAAAAACATTTCTTTATATCTTTAAAATGATAGCGGCACAAACGAAAATTTTTGCTGCACAAACCAGCACAAACGTAGCCGAGTTGATTGACACCAATTTTGTCTAATTTGAAGAAGGTGGGGGGACCAACTTCACTCAGGTGTCCAAACATGAAGCTTGGACACATTTTCCAAAACGTGTGACTGACCTTGTGTCTAATAGCAGGCAGAGCGTCAACCAGCTTCTGCAGCCCCTCGTGTCTCTTTCCCACCTGCATCGGATTAGACATTAATCTGGATTAAAGTCACAGTTCATGTCTTCATGACCAAAGGTGCTGAGTGTATGTGTGTATGTACACCCCTACACTTGGTGTGTACCTTCAGAAAAATTCCAATGACGGCGAGTCCGTTTTCCTCCATCACCGCCTCCTCGAACAGAGTGTACCTGTCAGAGTTCCAGTGGACCAAGTGGAGCTGAAAACACACACACACAAACGCACCACAAAGAGTTTCTGTAAACTGAAACCTGATGCCCTGCGTGTTTTCACACAAACCCAAACTTCTGAGAACTGTGCTGTGGGCACCAGAGGTCAAAGGACAACATACACAGAGTCACTGGAACATCTTGTTACATGAAATTGAAATGGAACAACATAAAAACAAAAAAAATGTTTGAGTCTAGGGACATGAAACTGGGCACTGAAACCAAACTTAGAGGGAAAAAACAAATGTTTATTTAATGCAAATTTAAAAAATTCCAAGTTGATGTAGGAGAAGCAGCAGAGCTAAATAAATCAAGGCTCTGTTTAGATTGGGACTGCCTTTTTCCAGTCTTAAAGTAAAACCATGACTGGATCCTGAAAATGTTTTTATTTCAGGAGTCCTAAAATAATTCAGGTATACATTAAAGCCAGAGTAGTTGATAGTAAGGGACCAATTCTGATGTTTTTGGTATATTTTCTGCTTGCAGTATGTTTCACAAGCAAAAGAAAATTCATGTTTTTCATGTCTATAATGTGTTTTTTCTGTGTTTGTAACAAAAACTGACCTCCACAATTTTTGTAACTATTTTTAGCCAAGAGTTATAGTTTCAATTTATGTAAAATATGACAAATTCAGTCTAAAACATTTAAAAAACCATTTCTTTTTTGCTTTTGTCTGATATTTTTCAGTCTCACCCTACAGTTGAAGTCATGTTTGCATGAGTAGAGACTTTATTACATGCTCTTAATATGCTATTGATCGCAATTTAACAAAGGACACATGCAATTAATCACGATTGACTGGTCATTTGTTTAGACTTTAATCAAACAATATTCAAACCATGATATTAAAAACCTATTAAGGATGAAGTTCTAATGTCGTGTTTGTATTTGAATGAAACTTTTGCCACATTCTGCTGAAAGCAGATGAACTTCACTGCTCTTTATGTCTGTGTTAGTGGAGAAGGTTCAGTGCTGACACAGTACCTCTGCAGGAAACAGCCTTCGGTCCACAGTGTGCTCTGAGCCCCAGTCGTTGCTCTCACCCCAGTGGAAGTGGAACTGACAAAGCCTGTATTTGTCCTGTAGGGGGCCTCCCTTTAGTGCTGCACAAGAAATGTACAGAAGATATCAGGATATTAAAACAGGCTACAGGCAATGATAATGGTGAGTTATCACTGAATAGTTTAAATTAAATTTCTTAATTAGTTTCTAACTGCAGGGTTTGTACACTTTTCTCACAGTAAAATTTAAATACTTTCAAGGTAGGTTTTCAAACATTGGAGATAAAAACAATACTAATGAAACTAAAAGAGACAGCTGCAATCCACAATTATATGATATCACTTATTACTGTTATTAATAATAACAACTTGTAATAGTATCCTACCTTCTACAGCATGGAAAAGGTTGTTTTATTTTTAAAATGTTTCTCACATCTGGCTGGTCTGAAAAAGAAAAATCTCTAAAAATTGTTCTCGCTACGTTTTCTGATATTTACAAATATAAATTATTTTAGTAATTCTAACTGATCTAAAATGAGAAGTTTGATCTGATTTAACTTCAGTTAGTGTTCTGGGATTTTGGCCCATTCAGTCTAACAGAAGTGGAAGAACTGGGTCAGGTTTGTACGCCTCCTTGCTCACACTTGTTCAGCTCTACTCTCAGATTTCCCTGAGATCAGGAACTTGATCCACTTGAAAACAATGACTCAGTTGTATGTTGTCTGAAATAAAAGAAACGGTCTCATTCCTGCTCACTCCTGAACAGAGGGATTGCGACAACTTTAAACTCCTCCTACATCCTCATTGTGTGCATTCTGTTCACGGACGGATCAGATTTCATAGTGAAGAATACTGACTGCCTACATTTGTCATGATAAATTCCCTCATTTCCCACAATCCTAATGGATACTAGCAAGTTTGCTAGCTAGCCCCGTTTTTCTCTAGAAGGACAGCCTCCACACACTTGCCAGATTATGTTGGGGGCAACATGAAACTGCTGCTGCGCATGCTACTCAACAGGTTGTCGCTAGGTAACCAAAGAGTGAGTGAGTGAGTCGACGTCATCAACCTTACCTGAGTGAAGTTTGCCCCCCACCTTCTTCAAAATCAAACAAAATTGGTGTCAAATGTTTGTGCAGTAAAGATTTTAGTTTGTGCCGCTATGATTTTAAAGATATTAACATAACGATTAAAGATGGCCCCGCTTACATTTCCAAAATTGAACAAATTTGGTGTCAATCAACTGTGCTATGTTTGTGCAGCAAATAATTTTGTGTCAGAGGTCAGATATTTTTATTAATATCTTTAAAATGATGGTGGCAAAAACAAAAAAATCTTTGCTGCACAAACATTGCAGTGGATTGAGACAAATTTTGCTAGATTTGGGTAAAATGGAGTGGGAGGGAAAAGCTGGTTGACTTTTTGACCTTTAAATTTTAATTAATATCATCAAAGCAAAAGTACAAAAAAAGATTTTGCTACACAAACATAGGCGACTTGATTGACTCCACTTTTCTCTGATTTAGAGATGGTGACGGGGCTGACTGACCTTCCATGACCTATGGAAACATTTATTAAAATCTTTAAAAATAAAACGTAGCACAAACGTTTGACACCAATTTCATTAGATTTAAAGAAGATGGAGCGACGACTTCACTCGGGTATCAACGTTTCTTTGTTGGACCTGAAAGAATGAGCAGCTAAAAGCATTTCCCAGAATGCCGTGCAGTTCAGGATTAGATCTCAGTGAAATTATCAAAATTCTATCAGATTTTTTTTCTACATATATTGATCATGTCTCTATAGTTTAATTGCCCAGCCTGAAACATTGCAACAAAGTGGAAACAATGAAGCGTTACTTCTTAGTGTGATTCAGCCTTTTGTGGAAAATGCTGATTTCATTTCCCTTATAAGGCCGTTGAAGAACAGGTTGTTGAGGCAAAACACTGACCACGAACCTTCCAGGAAACCTAAAGGCAGAGACTACAATCCCTTTTAAAGTTGTTACTTTAAAAGGGATTAAACTTGTCATAAACGGTCATAAACTTGTCATCACAGAAAGTTAAACATTAGAAATTATTTAAAATACCTCCTCTACCGTTTATGTTGCTAAGAAAGAAAACACTTTCTTACATCTCTTCTGAAAATTTTTAATTCTTCTGAAATCAGCCTCATGCATTTTGAGTTATTGCATGTTGGGAAAAGCCTGGTAGTTAAAATGGAAAAGCTAGCAATTCTAAGAGCGACTGAGCTCAACATGAACACACAAGTCACATGAAGGTCAGCAGCTGCAAGTGGGGTTTCAACTGATTTCTGGCCTTTCAGACATATATAGAGGGGGTTCTTTAAGAACAAACAGGGGCGGAGATAATCCTCTTATGTAGATCAAAACATGCATTCACCCTGCTGCGATTTCTCAAGATTCAAGGGGATATTACACAAGGAACTGTAAGAGAAGGAAGCTGAATAAACAATAGATCCACTTTGTATAAAACAGGTTTCTTTGGGTTCATTTCTGAAGGAGTTTTCATTAAAAGTTTAAAATGTTACTCACTGTTCTTGTCAGTAGTGTCGTCATACTCGACCAGAAAGGAGTAACCGTTGTTCCAGATCTGCTGGCAGGTCTGCGGGTCGTAGCTGGACTCCAGCGGCTTCAGATCCGAGTCGAACACGGCTTTTTTCACGGCAATGTCGATAGGAGACTGATGATCCCCTCCTGGCACCTCCAGGGGCCCCAGCCACATGGGGTGCACTGGAGACCAGGACAGAAAGAAGAGAAGAAGAAGCAGAGGGGGGGAAATGAAAAAGGAACATCAGATTTCATTAAGCTGCTGCTGTTTCAATAAATAAAAACAACAAAAACACAAATGCTGACACCTACTTTCCCCATTGTGCTCAGCTTCCTCCAGCTTTTCCAAAGAGTCCATTTTAAAACATCTATCAACTACACTCAGTCTTACAGGGACACAAACTCCTCTGTCCACTGAGGACGAACTAAAGGGAGAAATTGAGTCAGAGAAGAGCAGGAGGAAGTTTTTTTTTTTCTTTAAAGGAAACAGCTAAAAAAGAGAGAAGTGGGCCGGCTGTACAGAGTGACACTCGGAATGTCCTGGCATTCCCCCAGCTCCGCTCCACAGCAGGAGCAGCAGACCGGGACCTCTGGCGGGTCAGAACGCCGGCTTGCGCTCTTCTGACTTTTAATTACCCCGAACTCCGCGAGGCGTCCAGAGAATCTCCAGAAAAACTGTCCAAAAATTATAAAAATCTACTACGTCCTTCTTAATACAAACCAACAGGATACAAACAGAAAGGCAGAACCGTTTGCTCCTCTTCTGGTTCCTGAGCAGGTCTGACTGGGAGCTGACCTTCATCTTCATCAGACTGCAGTAGCTCCTCCTCCTGTGGTTGCCTGTTACCATACCAACTTTATTTATGAAGCACTTTATACACCGACAGGACCAAAGTGCTATACACAATCATAAAATACAATGCAATTATAAAATAGAAAAGATCGAATATAAAATACAATTTAATATACAGACACAATAAAACAAAGTGAAACCTCTCAGATTGTGCCAAAAGTCAAAGAAATAAAATAGGGTCTTAAGAAGGGACTTAAAAACAGTGAGTGAAGAGGCCAAAGGAAGATCATTCCATAGCTTGGGGGCAGCCACAGAAAAAGCCTGGTTCCCTCTGAGCTGCATTTTGTCTTTGGCACCTTCAGAAGCAACTGATCATCTGACCTGAGGGAACGGGCGGGTGTGTACAAATGTAACAGCTCAGACAGATAGGGAGGGGCAAGGCTATTAAGAGCTTTAAAAACAAATAAAAGGATTTTGAAATGAATCCCAAAATGTACAGGCAACCAGTGTAAGGAAGCTAAAATAGGGGAAATATGGTGACATTTTCGTGTACCTGTTAAAAGATGTGTAGCAGCATTTTGTACCTTCTGAAGCTGGGAAATATATAAATCATTGACTCTTATATAAAGTGCATTACAGTAATCCAGCCGTGTGGTCACAAATGCATGGATCACGGTTCCAAAGTGCTGTCTGGAAAGAATTGGTTTTACTTTGGCTAGCTGCCTTAAGTGGAAAAAGCTGGATTTTACAACGGCTCTAATGTGTGCTTCCAGCTTTAGACCAGCATCCATCTTGACCCCTAAATTTGTAATAACCGGCTTGACATACTGGGCCAAAGAGCCAAGATTGGTCAGGGAATCTACAGTGGATCTAAAATCACTACCTGTGTCTTATCTTCATTACGTTTCAAGAAATTTAGGGCCACCCAGGGCTTCAAATCTTCCAGACATAAAAACAGAGACCGAAGAGAGGTGGAGTCTGCGTTCTTTAGTGGTAAATATATTTGTGTGTCATCTGCATAACAATGAAAAGCAATCCCATATTTTCTAAAAAATAGAACCAAGAGAAAGGAGGTACAACAAGAAAAGAAGCGGGCGTAGAACGGAGCCCTGTGGGACACAACACAACAGTGGAGCAGAGGGGGACCCACAGGCATCAAGACAGACACAAAAAGTACGCTTGGCCAAATAAGATTTAAACCAATCCAGAGCTACGTGACCGATGCCCACCCACTGTTCCACACGGGAAAGTAAAATGCCATGATCAACTGTATCAAAAGCAGCTGATAAATCCAACAGCACCAAAACAACACAGTCACCAGAATCAGTTGCTAAAAGTATATAATTCAAAACTTTTAAAAGAGCTGACTCTGTGCTATGAAATGGCTTGAAACCAGACTGAAAAAAACTAATATATACTCTATATACTCTAATATATTATGTTCATTAAGATAAGCCATTACCTGTTCACACAATAACTGCTTACCAAGCTGTAGCACACTGCGCTACTCTGAGCGCAATCCACCTTTTGGCTCTTGTGTTAATTAGACAATATTTATAAATCAGCTGAACTGACAATTCACAGAGCAAAACCACAGCACAGGATGAAGGTGAGCACAAACAGCCAACAACAGATGTTGCTACTGTTTAAATATTGTATTTCAACTTCTACTCCAAATACCACAAATGCATTGAAGTAATTAAAATAATGAAAATTGGTTGCCAATCAATAAATAAAGTTTATTAGATTAAAATTAGTACCAATAGATTAAATAACGTCTGATTGGACGTTTGTAGTCTTGTAGTTTGACCTCTATCCAGCAGAGGGCGCCAATGCCCATTCTTAAGCTGAAATAAAGATGGCAGGGCCATGCCAGGACAGAAAAGAGAAACAGCCCAAACAGAGTCCAGTCTGGGATGCAAAATGCTCTCTAAACAGAATCCTTAAGTTTCTCATTAATGTTGCTCATTCAGCTGAGTTGAATGGTGGAGTCGAGTCAACTTCTCATTAAAAAATGACTGATTTGCTACAAAGTCTAGGATGACAGAAAGGCAGAGGAGATAACGCAGAAAAATTGTAACATGATCGAAAAAAACATGGTGGCAATAAGCAGGGTTGATTTTAAGGGCGTGAATTAATGCACTTTACAGAGCAAAGTTTTTAAATTCCTTTAAGACCAACCACAGACCGTATTTCTGTATGAACGTCTCTGTTAACGGGGAAATAAGTGTATCACATTTTATTCTGTTCATCTTTTTTTTTTTTACTGTTCTGCATCCTGAGAGATTTCTGTTTTGTTATATTTTATAAGCAACAATTGAAAAATATCTAGTACACATTTCTATATATATATATTTTTTTTTTTACTTGTTACAAGAAGAGACTATTTTGCAGTATGAAGCTAAAGATCTGCCATGTGTCCCAGAAAACAATAACAAAGTGCTTCAGAGGCAGTAGGACCAGATTTCCATGATCACAATTCAGTCACCACTTTAGTTGTTTGGCACCGACTTTAATATTTCATGAGGAACTGGATCACTGGCGGAGAATTAGAAGAGTAAGACGTGTAAAGCTGCTGGTTTAATAGCCATTAGACATTATGAATGTAACTGCATCTGGAGTTGTATGGTTGGATGAACCACAGCTTGAAAGCAAAGACACAACCTTCTAGTTTGCATTAAATCAAGCTGGAAATGGCAATATAGTGTCATAATCTCGATTTTATAGCCCCTTATGGATTGAGTATATCAAATTTTATTGGAATTGAAAAATTCTGGCTTCCTACTGTCCACAAGCATGATCTTTGGGTTAATGGTCTTTCTAAATTTCCCTTAAGTGTGTGTGTGTGCGTGTGTGTGTGTGCGTGTGTGTGTGTGTGTGTGTTGTCCAGGTGAAACCTCCTGACTCTCATTATCTTTTGTTTGTCTGTTTAAAAATGTCAAGACGTCAGAGGGAAACTACTGCACACATATTAATATTTTTCCGCCCACAAAAAAAAATATTAAATGACAGTCCGATATCAGACATAATTGTCAAAAGATAATCCTACAGAATCTGTACATTAATGACCAGATATAGTAGAGCAGTTAATTTAAAGTAGATTTGAGCTGCACTTCATCCTTTTGGCCACAAGATGCCACCAAAGAAGACAAAAGAAATGAAAATGTTTCCATACAAGCTTTAGAAGTTTTGATCATCATTACAACCTAAATCAGGGGCGCCCAAACTTTTTGAGACCAAGATCTACTTTTTCTCTCGCCAGCCGGCTGAGATCTTCCTCATGACTCGAAGACATAAAAATAGTAAATTAAACTCTATTGACTTATGTTATATGCGAATATACATCAGTTATAGCAGAAATAATAAAGTGATAGAAAACTAATGCAGTTCCTTCCTCAGTGAGATTCTGACACTGGGAGGAGGTTACTGGTTTCTCAGTCACAAGCTGGTTGCAAACCTGAGGCCAACAGGTGTCAGTCAGTTATGGTAGATCTGAACTTTGGTTTGATGACGTCAATATGAGAAGCTGCAGACTGATGGGAGGAACCAAAGAGCTCTGTAAAGGTAAAGGCAAATCTTCTTAAGTTGGGATATAATTAATTTAATTTCACATAATTACCGTGGTAGAAGCCATTTGTTTGTTAAAATTTTATGAAATATATTTGTTCTATTTGATGTTTGTTGTGAATGACGTATACATTAGTCCAACGTTTACAAACTACAGCGGCTGTAATGCGCCACAGCAAAGGTAAACAAAGATAAAATAACCCGAACAGGTGATCAACTCAAAACCACTCCTACCTTTTTACTCTCTCTCTCTCTTTGTAGTTTAAGCACACCTGTTACCGTGGCAACCGCCTTCGCCCGCAAGACAAGTTTACAAGATTACGTTAAAAACATAACATTCAGTCCGTTACGATATCAAGTTTCCAGGCTTGATATTTATTTCTCGATCATTAATAAGTGTTTCCCTGAACACAGCTACGGTTGATTGACTAGCAGAGCAAGAGTTTAAATTAGCTAGTCGGTCTTTGAGTCGCCTTTTTTTTGTTAATGGAACGGAAACGCACTGAATTGCGCAACACCTTGTTGAAACAATAATTACTGAGAATATTAATTTTAACACATTTTGTTGATTTATTTTTTTAAATTACCATTCTTTAATGAAGCTACAAACATTTAGGATCTTAGTGAATATTTTGATAAGCGCGTCAGAAGAGGAAGTGCTGGTCTCATCGTCCCGGCGGCGTTCAGTTTGTCACCTACTGCCGAGATCGACTCGAAACCTTCCCGATCAATGTATTGAGCACCTCTGACCTGAATCAAATGAAAAGAAAAAATGTCTGTCTTTATTGGAAAATTTAAAGCACTGGTGTCAAACTATTTCATTTTGGGCCATATCATGATCACAAATGTTGTCAGAGGGCAGGATGTGGCTAATTGCACTGATAAAACTACCCATTAACAATTATTATTAATAAGCTGTTAATAATAATTTGTTGTCTTAATTTGATGCATTTCTTGAAATTCAATAATGTGAAACATCTTTATACATTGATGTAATTTGGCAGTATACTGATAAAACTGCTTTGATTTGATTGGTAAAACAATATTTAATCACACAACTGATTAAATTAAATAGAGGGCCACATAAAAACTTATGGCGGGCCACATTAGGCCCCTGAGCCTCGAGTTTGACACATGATTTAAAAGCGATCATTATAAAGGGTGATGTTTCAGATAAACATCTCCAAATTAACATAAAAACAAACCAAATATAAACTTATTCTCCTTTTAATTGATTCAGAAAAAACGCAACTTTGTTATTGTTTTCCATTTCTACATGTTTTTTGCATGTTTTATCTGTGGATTAAAGCGGGACAGAGAGACTTTATGCAACAAGGAGTTGACAGACCAGAATGGGTGTGTTTAAACCATTTTGGTAATTAAAAATACATGTGACATGTGATGACTCTTAGAGGTGGATTAGGGAAAATAGAAACTAAATCCACAATCAAACTAGATCAAATTAAAGTAGTTTACGGACATAGAGTTCTTTCTGGTGCTGAAATCTGATAGTAAAGGGTAAAAGAGATAAATGGAAGTTATGTAAACTCTTTTGTTGGATTACAATAGCCCCAGCAGGCAGTTGTGTGGGGCAAAGGGCTTTAACTGGACAGCATCGTCAGGAGTTATTATTTGACAAAGCGTGAATTGTTATTGATCTGCTGCTTTTTTTTAAAGGAGACATGCACCCATTTCCTCCTTCGCTGCCTCACAATAAAATGTTCTAATGTCACAGCTGATGACATTAGCTTTTCATGTTTCAGAAAGCATGAAAACATGCAGCTAGCATCATCTGTACTCACTCTGAGACAGGACAGATTTGCTGGAACACGCCGTCAGGTTGCACCGTCGGACAGGCGTTATCCTGGGACTCGTGGCGTGTCTGACGAGTTGTCGCCGAAGGTGAGAGACCAAAGGTCTAACCGCTGCAGAGAAAGTCACCATTTTCCTCCAACTGACTACACCTGATTCGCCTAAAACGGCCACCCTGTGACACTACCCTGCTTCTCGGTTAGAGGCGCGCGCAGCTAGCTGTAAAAACTCCACACTGAACTGAAGTTAGCCGCCTGTTCAAAACAATGTATCGGCTGGCTGCTACGTCTTCCTCTGTATCCTTCTCCTGCTCATCTGGAGGCGGAGGAAAAACCTTAAGACTTTCACCGCAGAGGGAAACCACCGCTTACAGCGAAGCTACAGCGACTGTCTACATTCCTTTAACCCGTTTAAATGCGCTGCTGGGGCCGTGAACAGTTGAAAAAGACCCTCGGCGGTTCACTAAAACGATCGATGCAAGGGGGAGGGGCTGCGGTTTTGACCAATCAGAGAACTCCTGTGAGGGGCGTTAGCAACAGCCATAACAACGGAAAGGAAACCATCAACACTGCCGCGAGGTGTCACTGTAATTATTAAATACCGTTAATAAACTTTAAAAAGGCTTAAAACATCATTATCCCAACATTTGTTCCAACAGTAGCGTAATATTGGGACGGCTGTTAAAGTGTATAATTGGAAAATATGGAACAAACTTCCAGAAAACTGCAAAACAGCTGAAACACTGAGTTCTTTAGATCAAAGCTAAAATAAAAACACCTGTTAAGACTATTTCACCATAATAAGTGGAACATTGACCACCAGATTTGATGTGTATTGATGATTTTGATCATAGCAATCGACAAAATGTAATGTTTGCTACTGTTTGTTTTATGACTTTTTATTTTTGTGTTTTTATGGCGCAAAGCATTTGAAACTGCCAAATAAACTTGATTGATTGATTGATAATAGAATAGAAATAATCTTATTGCAGGTCAGTTGGTGTTCCAGCAGCAAAGTGACATGCAAGTTGAAGCAGCTAGATTGTACACGCAATAAAATAAAATAATGTCAACAAGGGTAAATTTATAGTATAAAAAAGTAATTCAGTTATTAAATCTAACATACCGGTAAGCAAGGTGTTTAGTTAAGAAATGTGCAAAACCTGCATGAATATTTATACTTTAAAAACATCAACAGACAATTATCAAGTTTTAAAAAAATTTACACAACAGAAATGTACAAATAACAACAGAGATGTAGGCAGTTATTGGGCTTGTTGATAACAGACGGGAGGAAGGACTTGTGATAGTGCATTTAAATTATGTTTAAATTAACATAATTTCTGCAAGGATCACATATCAAAATAATAAATATTTTACATTAAAATTGTGTGTTTTTAACATATAACAGTCATGTAATTAGAAAATATTAGGATTTCTAAGCAAAGTAGACTAAAGGTGCATTTCATCAGCAGGAACAACAGTACTCAATAGGAGGCAGCTGAGTGGAAAGAATAAAAGTATCTGCTGCTAATTGTTAACATTTTACCTTTACCCACTATACTGACTGCATTTTTTCTAACATTTCATACATATTTTACACACAATGTTGGAAATTATGGACATAGCTTTGTCTATGTTTTCCATGTGTTGATGCATATAGAAAGAACAAATCAGAGTGAAGAAAAGAAAATTGTTTCCAGATTTTATTCTGTTTATTTATTGTATATAAAAATAATCACTCAACCAATGTGTTTCTCAAAGTCCTTGCACATAAAACACTGTTTAATCACATATTAATTCACTCTAAAACATCTAACAAATTATTTAAACATGACCATTTTGTAACTATTTTTGCATTGAGCTGTCTTTCACAAGTCAGTCCAGCCCAGACACAACCAAATGGACCGAATTCATAATTTCGGTCCATTTGGTTCTTGTGGAGCAGTTGGTCGCATCACTGCCTTTATTTTCACTAATAACAAGCTCATGGCATACCCAGAAATTTGTGTTATTAAAGGTTTCATTCCGGTTTTTACCATATTTACACACAATGTCAGAATCCGTGTGCTTGAAGAGGCAACTGAACTTGATTTCACAGTTTTTAAAAAAAATAAAAAGTAAGTCAAAAGAAAGAAACTTTACGCAATAAAATAAAATATTCATTAGATGATAAACTAAATCACCCTGCAGGATGAAATCATAACTTTCTATCTGTCTGTGATGTTGTCATTTGGTTTCACTTTCCTAATTTATGATAAGGAAAGTTGTATTTGTATTAATCTTATTGAAACTGGTTATAAAAGACTCCAGGAATATCATCTCTCAGACCCAGTGACTTTTGGTCCAATTAAACTGTTTTCTTCAGCTTGTTTACGAACCTCAGCGTTGCATCACTGCTTATCATCAACGTCACCTCTGAGTGACGAAGGCCAGTAACTTTGTTTACAAAAACTCATAAGGTGTGTACTTTACTCAGCTGTGGAAACTGAAGGTAAACATGAATCTGTGGCTTCTCTCAGATTTGATTTCATCACACGTCCCAGGTGAACCAGTCTGTTCCCAGCTCCTTTTGACATTCTTTGCAAACACCTTAATGAATCAGTTGTTACCTGTTTTCAGACAAGCTGATGAACAGCAAATACTTCAATAACAAATATTTAGACCTCTGGCTCTGATATTTCACATTATATTCTGCTCTGTTACTCAGAAAACTGTTTTACTGAGAATAATTTTGGTCCATTTTGTTCTTGTGGAGCAGTTGGTCGCACCACTGCCTTTATTTTTACTAATAACAAGACATTTTTGCCATAAGTGAAAAAGAACTAGTACTTTTTTAAATCAATATTCAAAAATTGACTTAAAACAAGCTCATATATTTTGTTGAAGTTACTTGTGAGCTAGTTTTGTTGCATTTCAAGAGTACTGGGATATTTGCACTAGAAAAACTTGGTGAGATTTAATGTTTTGTATTGTAACTGAACCAAGTTGCTGTATAATAACTGTCAGTGAATAAACATACCTCAGTGCACGATTATGTTGCTGTAATACAAATATTTCCTTTCACAGCCTTTTCTAAACTTCTTTCTTAGCAGTGTGCTAATAAATGTTCCAGAACTGTATGTTTCTTTAGATAAGAACATTTTACAAACAAACATTGTGACCTTTAACCTTTATTTTTAGTTTAGTAATCCTTTGAGTTATGCTCAGCAGGCAGTGTTTACACTATGATGGTTACCATAACGACACTGCCAGTACCAAAGCAAAGTGTCAACGCAGCCAATAGTGATGAAACAGGAATATGTTAAACTAAGTTCAGTGCAGTTGATTTGTTTCATGCTTACAGATCAAAACATCATTTTAACATAAACATTAAAATGTTTTTTTAAGCACTATGAGCTGCCTTGTTTTTGAAATGTGCTTTACAAACAAACTCCTGTAGATTAATTTTGCAGAGAGTTGTATATTCTAAGTATTAATTTCTACTAATTTTGATTATTCTGATTTATAATTTCAGTAAAACATTAAAATTGAGTCTGAGATTTTGTTAGACCATTTCAGGTAAACAGAACCACAAAAACCAAAAAGAAACTCGACAGAAAAAGGTCAAAAACTGTTGTATTTATTATCTTCATTAAATTGGTCCAAACGCTTCATAAACAGAAAACCAATATGAAATAATGGACACACAGCAACCGGAGATATTCAGCTTTTAACAGTAAATAACCGCACTCGTGGTTCTGAAGGCCGGCTGTCAAATTAACCTTCGACCCTGACAGCAACCGTAGGCTTCAGGAAACTGAAGCAGCTCTAATTTCCCTGGCGGCCATGTTGGCTCCTCTCTGTATAACTTATGAGGATTCTAAGACCAGAGGCCTTAGTGTGGCCAAACTAAACAAGATTTTAGTACATGTTTACAGAAAAACATATTTAATCGTGGAAAAGAGGTAGCAAACTAACACTCTTAAGGCCAGAATCTCTGAGTGTGTGTGCATGACTGGACCCGTAAGACATCAACGACTGTTGACATCTTTTACTGTTTTTTTTTTTTTTTTTACAAAAACCTCCACTGACATCCTGACTCGTGTTGCATGAGTAGTACAGTACATTTATTAAAAAAAAAGTACAAAAAAAGCCTTTTTGAAACCATCAAGAGAAGCAGTTCAAGACCTTAAATGAATAAAAATATGCAAACTTTACTGCATTTTCAAAAGTTTGTTTAAAATATTGAATCTATTTACAGAGTCATGTCTGAAAGTCGGCATGAAAGCAGAAAAAGGAGCGGGGACTAAAAGATGAAAGTGTTCTTCATTGAACTGGTGGTTTTATTGATTTCAGCCTACTGTCTTTTTGAAAACATAATGATTTCATCAGAGTCCTTCAGAGCTTTAGTCCAAAGCGATGATGTCATCGTCGTCGTCATTGTCTGCCGCAGTGGCTGCAGCTGATTGGTCCGTTCGTGGGCGTTTGGTGGAGGTTTCGCCGGTCTCTGAGTCCTCTTGGTGCTTCCTTTTGGTGGCGGACGGCGGCGCCGCAGAGCTGGACGGTGCTCCCACTTCCTCATCAGAGTCCACTATCATGATGTCATCATCGTCTGCTGCAGCTGAAATCCAAGACAATTAAAGGTGACTTATTATACTTCTTTGAACAGGTTAGGATGGATCTAT
The DNA here is from genome assembly GCF_001444195.1 of Xiphophorus couchianus. Lineage (NCBI taxonomy): Eukaryota > Metazoa > Chordata > Actinopteri > Cyprinodontiformes > Poeciliidae > Xiphophorus > Xiphophorus couchianus. The sequence continues at coordinate 6,957,455 of NC_040229.1, forward strand.
GGCCTAAACAAAATATCTTCATAACATTTTTTGCACAAAATCATTCTCAGATAATGAGACCTCAGCCTACTCAGTTCTGCCTGCGTTGAGCTGATTTAGGGGCTCCCGTCACTTTAAATCCAAACAAACTGCTGCTGGTCACGCCCCCAACTCAACGTTTACACTCACATAAAAATGGCTGCAAACAGATGTACAACTACTCAACCGTCCATCTTTGAAAGGCACTAGTAGAGCCTCCTGCACAACCAGCAACATTGCAGCAAGTGTTTCTGGATGGTAAGTCAACAACAAAACACTTGCCTTTTCCAACAGCCATTGTATAGCGCATACAGAAGTAAAACCAGCTGACCAAATGTGCTGGTGCTTAACGTGGGTTGCTAGTTTCCAGACACCAAAAAAATAAAAAATAAAGCAGATTTACTTTCACACACATTTTTCAGCTTCACATAAATGTTATGTGATTATTTCATTATGTCCCATTAGATCTCACAAAATTAAGTTGGGATCTGGAGAAATTTTTCCAGGAAAGTAAGTCTTTTTTTATTTTCTTTTTTCCATATGTTTTGACAAAAATCAGAATCAAAATTCTGACTTTAATCTTTTGAGATCAAAAGTCAGAGTTCTGAAACAATTCTGAATTATTTGAATTCTGACTTTAAACTCAGAATTCTAATTTTTGATATCAACATTTCAGATTAGTAAAAAAAACAAAACAAAACAAAAACAACACAGCTCTGTTTATTTTTAAGGGCTTGGTCTGTTTTTAGAAGCAGTTGAAACCCATATGGAAGCATAAAAACATGCAAAATCATCAGGCCAAAAACACAATGAAGACATTTCCATCTTTAAAATAAGATAAAAAATGTAAATGATGTTTTGATGCCGACCTTTAGAAGACGTGGATGGCTGGGCGGAGTCTTTGTTGCCATTGGTGATGCTGTTGACTTCCTCCTGGTTGGTCTGAGGGGGCGGAGCTTTGTCCGGAGCCTCGCCCACCACCTCAAACTCCACATCTCGCTCAAGCTCCTCACTGCCAACAAAAACAAATGATATTATACATTATATCTATATTTGCTTAGAAGAAAAGTAAAAGTTCGATCTGTCGGCCACACACGTGTGCAGGACGTTGATGAGGAGCGTGTAGTCCTGAAGGAAGTCGTCAGACTGGAGACGGCTGCCGTTACGAATCCCAAAGTCAGAGAGGAATTTGTTGTTGTTGGCTGTGAAGAAAAAAAAATGCAGATTAGAAATCACAGATCCAACTGATCCAAAACTGTGTTCAGCGGACTGGGACTCAGTGAATGAGGCTTGTTGTGGGCCTTAAAATGGAACTAATCCCCCATAGACAAGTTCTAAAAAACAAAAAAACAAACAAACAAAAAAGTGGGTGGAGCCAAAAGATAGAGGGGCGTGGCTAAGTCTGGGACGATGCGCTATCTCAACTGTGCTCTCCTACATTTGCCACCTTTTCTATTCTCAGAATATGAAATGTTTCTTTTTCTCAAATCATTGTTTTAAACCAAATATGCACCAAAGAAAGCTTGTTCAAGATGCACCAAACTAAGTCGTATGAAGTTAAATTAACAGTTTGTTCAAAACAAATTACTTTTAATCAGAGATGGGCAGAGTACCCAAAATTGTACTCAAGTAAATATTTTACTCAAGTAGTTTTACTTCAACATATTTTTACTCAAGTAAAAATATTCATATAAGAAATTACTCAAGAGTAAAAACGAATCTAGTGAGACGTTTACTATACAATAACTGAGTACCTGATCAAATGATCAACCATTCATATTTAAAAATTACATCATCAGATGGACTAAAATATAAAGCAGAGTAAAAATTTTGGTATTTTAAGGACAAAAATGATAATTCATATAACAAAAAGTACAATTTTCATTTAATAAAAAAATGTATGAAACTAACAAAAACAGGTGTGTGTCTGTGTCTGGTGAATTTTTGGTTAAAACATGTTTGTTTTTCATTCAGAGGGTAGAAAATACAAAATCTTTTCTCCAATCGGAGTAACGATACTTCAGAATAAAATTACTCAATAAAAATAAAAAGTACAGCATAGTAAAAATATTCCTAAAAGTATATTTTTTCAAAAAGGCACTCAAGTAAATGCAATTGTAAATGCAATTGTAAATGTAATTGAGTTAGTTACTACCTAACTCTGTTTTTAACAAACTTTAGGAAACCAATAGTCAGCCCCTGTTACTTAGCCGTCTTCAGAATAAACCTCAAACAAAAATCTGCCTCAAATATATAAGAGTCAGAAGAAATGGCTTAAATTACTTTCCGTCTCTCCTTCCTCTGAGGAAATGAGGATAGTTCCTTTGCCATCTTCTATCTGAACATCCGGAGCGACCATGCCGAACCGTTCCTTCAGGATCTGAACAGAAATCAGAGCAACGCTGCATCATTTCGCTCCATGGTGTCTGCTCAGTGACAACTGGCTCCAGTTTGGGTTTACCTTGTCCTGCAGACACAGAACCGTCGTTTTCTGCACGTTGACCTTAACCGTGACTTCTGGTTTGCTGGCGCAAACGTAACAGTTTGGACTGGGTTTGTCCAGAATACAGGGCACCAGCAGCTTCTTTCTGAGGTTTGGACATTTATTCAGGAAGATCTGAAACGAATGGACACCAGGGATCACAAAGGAGAAGTCAGAGTTTTTGTCCTTGAACTCTACCACCCAACCCAACCAACGCTTTAAAACTTCCTTATCAGAGGAGAAACAGCAGGTCAACAAACATATTGAGTTTGTGAGAGATAGAAAAGAACGCGTTTTGGTTCTGGAACAAAGGAACAAAGTTTTCCTGCAGGTTTTAGCAGCTGAAATCAAGCCAGAGTTAGAGTGACACCATTTTTAAATTAAGTTTCATTAGGAAGATGAACAAAAACAAAACATTAATATTGATAAATAACATAAACAAACTTTGGATTTTAAATCAAGCAAACAAAACCAACAGGAGGAATGAATGCAGTAAAGTGAAGCGACTTCTTTTTATGTCTTTAGCAGAAAGAATATATTCAGTGAAATTTAACTTATGGTTGAATATTATAGTTTGTTAATAAAACATTCCGATAGCAAAACTAAAATACAAATAGGCTATAATTTAATTTGCTGTCATTATTGATGCAACCAAACTATTTTTTTGGTTGCACCAATGACAGAATATTAGGGCCAGGCTTAGAAATGTAATTATAAGACAAAAAGTCATAATATAACAAGAATGAAGTAGTAATTTTATGAAAACTCCTACATGAAAAACATTTTAAAAATTTTAAATGAATAATGTTGAGCATCATCTGAAGTTATACTTTGAAATCGATTTTACATTTAGGGAAATATTTAGTCTTTTAGACATCAGCATCAAATTATTATCGGTAGCAGGACTGCTGAGTCTATTTCAAAGAAAGAATCATAAGACCTGCTCAGTTAGTCACGTCAGACCTTCATAAATCAAACCTTTTTCTCGATAAAACGACTTCTCGTAACCTTGACATTTTTTTATGCTAAGATTTCAGCTTTTTCTGCTGTGGTATGACTTTATCCTCGTAACTGAAATAATTCTAATTTTTCTACGCCATCTTATTCACTTAATGTGAAGCAAATTTTATAATTAGTATAAATGCACCAATATTTAACAATGGTTTTCACAGAAAGTTCACTTTAATATCGTCTTCATGTCTCTGAAAGTCCGAAGTTAGTGGGATGAAATCTTTGCAACATTTTGAAAGAAATCTCTTCTACATTAATGTTAAAAAAAGCTTGAAGCCAAAAATGTTTTGAGCCAAGCTGGATCAATGTGACTGAGCAGAGGGTGAAGAGGTGATCTCTAAAAGCTCAACACACTGAGAAAACTGAAATCCAAAATTATCCTGAGTTCCCAACAAACCTTGTGTTAACATATCATCATGTCTGTGGACAACAGAGGCCTGCTGGACTAACCGTGCGGCAGGATTCCAGCTCTCCAGACAGGATCTTCAGTCCTTTCAGCACAATGAGTCCAGCAATGACAGCGTTGGTTGTGGCGATGGCGGGGATGATGTTTCCTGCCATAGCTAGAAAAAAAACAAATAAACAAAAACGTTTTACTGAAACTCCGAACCAGTGCTGCTTGTCTTCAAGCTGAGATCCGCCTCACGAATCTTTCAAAAAGATTTCTAGAAGCTGTTTCTAGCATCCAGAAATAAAAACTTACATTTTACATCAAAGCGACTCTTCATGTTCATGCTGAAGATGTTCATACGCAGGTTTGCTGCTGCAGTAACAAAGTCCATTGCTGGAGGGTCATCCTGACAGCAAGAAGATGGAAATGATTTAAAACAAAGCTGTAAACAAGTCAAGTGGCTAGCTGTATCCATATATATATAATAAATGGGTCAGTTATACTAGTTTGACTTTGACAACCTTAACATGTAGATGTGTTTAGTGTGTTTAGGTTCAGCTAAAAGATTAAAAGGCAACACACACATCCACTCTGACAGATCAGTCAGTAGAATATGTTTAAATTACCACTTACTAATAATCGTTAAACATTAACCCTGAAAACATAAAACTGTGATAAACTGAATGCTTCGTTTTGGGTTTTTTATGTAGTTTTTTTTGGGTTGGGAAATGTTTGCGTGTTTTTTGGAGTTGATTTCTGATACACTTGAACTTAATTTCTGCTCTACGGGCTGGTGGAGCAGTTGTCCCTTAGTTGCCATAGCAATAGGTCTTTGTGTGTAGCATAAAGCCGAAACAGAGAGTAAAAAACAAGCAATATAAAAGTGATTTTGAGTTGTTTTTCGGCATTATTTTCTCTGTGTTGTGGCGCACTGCAGTTGCTGTAATTTCTAAAAGTTTGATGACAATAATTTGACTAATTGCCTCATTTTTTGTAGAAAATGGTGACATTCACAACAGTCATCAAATAGGAATAAATATTTCATAAAGTATGTAACAAACAATGTCTCCTACAACAGGATTTATGTCAAATTAAGTTAATTGTTCAATATTAAAGATAAATTCATTTAGTCCTCCGTAGAAACCAAACTGTTTACAGATTTATGTGTAGGGAGAATACAAATTTTATGTTTTAAAATTTCTCAGGTTTAATCTAAACCATATTTCATAGAAATGAGATAAGAAATAAGGGCGCTATGAATACTTCTGTCACAGATTCCTGCCTTGGAACAGTATGATTTTGTGGATATGATACAATGAATAGTAACGGCGCCTGCAGTAGCGCGTTGCTAGCTACAGTAGCTAATAGACGCCATAAAAACCAACTTGGATGGCGTCTATGCATGGTTGTAAGAACTAAGCAATATTCTTGATACTATCAACGATTGTTGTTGTGTTTCCTCTGGAGCGAACCTTGTCCCAGACGAGCTCGGCGCCCTCGCCCTTCTCCTGCAGCTGTGCGCGCAGCGTTTCCACGCTGTGCCGGAACAGCCGGCAGTAGCCCCAGACATCCAGAACCTGCTGGTCCTTCAGCCCGGACGTTGCTGGACTCTCCTCCTGAGGATGGGCTGAGACCATGACAGATGAATTAATCACCCAGACAGCAGAAACTCAGGGAATTCATAAAAACAACCCAATAAAACCCCAAATTTTCTTCATCCTGCAGCAAGAAAACTAACTTATGTTCGATCTCAGGAACTCACCGCTGTTCTCCAGCTGCTGCCAGTCCAGAGGAGCAGGAGCTTTCCTCTTTTTCCACAGCTTGTCCATGGTCAGCAGGTACATGATGTCATCTTTGAAGAGCTTTGGAGGAGAGCCAATCAGAGCAGAGATTGTTACGGCAAGTCAGATTCGATGACGTCGCAGAGAACAGCGTTCAGATTACAGCGACCTGAACGCTGCCAAAGTTTGTTAAACCACCAAACAAACTTCCGCCTGACTGGTGAGAACAGAAACCAAGCTGATCTGTAGTTTTACTAGAGCTGAAACGATTAATCGTGATGAATCGATTATTTAAATAATTGTCAACTGATTTAGTGATCGATAAATCACTAACTGGATTATACAGACTCAAAAAAGCATCATGTTCATAACGGGACAATAATTTGTTTCTTTGAACTGTGATCCCAACATTAAAGCTCCAAGAAGTTATGAGGCTCAGTTGGAGAGAAAAATGAGAAAATAGTAGAAAAAAAGCCAAATTAATGACAAAAAAGTTTAAATGATTAGTAAAAAGTGGAAAAGAAGTAACAATAAAAACACAAAATAACACTGGAGCAAAGATCTGCACTTCAGCTTGAATCCTTATACTTAAAGAAATAATTTCTTTCTTTCCACAGCATTGATAAATAAAGCAAAGTGAAGTGATTCAACATCAAACTGCTGGGTATAGTTCTGCTGTCACCTTGTTGAAGAGCTTGACAGGGTCGTAACCAGTGGACCGGGCCCACTCTTTGGTGGACACTCGCCTGATGTCGCCGTCCTGCTCCGAGGCCGTGGCGCGGGCAGCCGTGTCTTCAGGGTTCCCTGTTCACACGAACAGTTCTCTCAGTTCACTAAAGAGAATCACCTGCATGCTTTCAGATCACTGTTGCTTAAAATAGAACTGAAACAATTAATCATGATGAATCGATGATTGAAATAATTGTCTACTAATTCAGTAACTGATTATTCATTATACAGACTAAAAAAAAGGCTATTTAGTAGGGCTGAAACGAGTCCTTGAGTGATTCGAGTACCTCGATTCATAAAATTCCTCGAGGAAAATTTATCTGCCTTGAAGCTTCGTTAAGTTATGTTTTATTATTTAATGCACCGTGTTTCGGCCGGGTTAATACTTGCGTTGAGCAGCGCTCTCACTTCCGCCTGAGTTGTTGACGAAAGCTAACTGTTAGCAGCATAACGTCCAGTTTTCAAGTTCGGCCTTTGAAGATTTTATTGATTCATGACAATGTTTCTGTCGTTTTTCGGAGGACCAATCCTCCTTAAAATGACTGACGCGATGCCTGGAGTAAGGCAGCTTTTCTCCTTTTGCTGCCTGGTGGCGGTTTAGAGTTAACAGCGGGGAAGAGCGCTGCAGGTGTATTTATACAGGTGAGAAGATAGACTGAACACTGCGAGCGGCTGCGCATTAGATGATTAACGTAAGTGTAGCTTTACGGACGAACCGGAAAATTTATTTCCGAATGCGCGAAATTTTCTTGCAGGGAGATTTGTAAATCTGATTATGATTAAGTCAGTGCCTCACCAACTCACCGTACGTCACTGTTTGTGGGGCTATAACTGCTGTTGCACAAAGTTACCGTCAAATAGTCACCTAAAATATATGTTACAGATAGTTCTTATATTCACTTTTCGTTATCACAATATTAGTGCCAAATATTGTGATAAAACTTTAAGCACATATCGCCTTGCCCTACTAGGTAATCCATTTTATTTATGGTTTCGGTTTGGTGGGGGTTTTATTTCTATTTATTTCTAAAATTACCGTTTTTTGGTAATTTTGTTGGGGTTTTTTTTTTGCACTGAAAATATCTTTCTGTTTTAGTGTAAATTATTCTTACACAATTAAATTTAATTGATTATTGAAACAGCCGTTATCAACATATTACTTCAAAGTGTTTTCAAAACAACAATATAGTTTACTGCAACAATTTTTTTATTGTGCATTTACTAAAATAGCCGTTAGCTGCAGTTCTAGTTTAAAACTCTGAACAGCCGAGGAGAAATGCATCCGACTCACATGCAGCTTCTGGGTCAGCTGTGTCTGGTGAGACTTCTTGATCTGCGTCTTCTTCTCCAAATAGCTGGCTAGAAACCAAACACTAAAATCACAACCAACTAACTGACTGAACATGTAAACCTCAAATAATAGAAGAGTGTTTCCAAAATAGAAGGAAAACAATTTTATGACCATTGTTGTAAAACACGAGTCTTACTTGAAGAGATACTTGGCCCAGACGATGCAGTGAATGGGCTCAGACGGCGTGTTTCTGATGGTGCATCCTGGGAAAGTTTTCTGGGCCGGCTTTGGCTGGCACTCATAGCACTCCGTCATTCCCTGGTGTCAACAGGGACAGAGATAAAGAGCAGGAGGAACTAAAAATTAAAGTTTTGAGGGTTTTTTGGCCAAATGAAGGTGTGGACGTTTACCTTTTTGATGACGGTGACCTGTCCCAGATACCCTGCAGTGCCGCTCTCTATCAGGGGAATATCAGCTGCCAGGCACATCCTGTTGACGTGGTTACGGGCAGCTAGAGGGAGAAGACCATTACTTTCATCATCTGGATTCAGAACAAAGGGAAGGATAAATGAAAAATAATGCCATGTTAGCTTACCTCTGTTGTCCAGAGCATTCATCACCAACATGAACTTTCTGAAGAACTCCACATTGTAATCAGGACTGTTGAGAAAAACACAACTCATCAGAAACGTTATCTTTAAGTTTAACTTTAAGTTATTGATTAATAGTTAACAGAAGTATATAGATTCTAAAAAAGAAAATTTGCTGAAAGAACAACACATAGAGTAGTAATCAAGTTAAAATTGTACAAAAGATATATAGACTTTGCATTTAAGATAGGTAAAAAAACATCTTTGTCTATAATATGTTCTACCAGAACTACTCAAGGGGCAGTTTTAGCTTCACCTGGTTCAAATTCTGTTAATAAAATCTCCTATTACGAACCTTTTGCATATAATTATTAATCTGTTAATCAAATGTTAAGTAAACCACAAAGGACTGAGCTTTTCTTAGAAAGAATTTCTTATAGCTGCAAATGCATCCTTTGCTACAAATGATCTAGCATTCACTAAAGGAATGTTATTAAGTTTTAAGCTATAACATTTTAATTTTCTCATTTAAAAAGTAATTTAGTGGTTTATTTCCACCTCATTGTATTTTTAATTATGTATTAAAAAAAGCTCAAGTGGCCAAACAAAACAAAAAATCTGCAGAATGTGACAATTCTACAATCTGATTAATCATCAGTATGATTAATTTCAGCCCAGGAAACATAAATTACACCTTTATTTCCTGTACAAAAAGGGAGACTCACTTCATGATGCTGTCATGGTAGGCTGTGATGTTTGCGCTGGGGCAGAACTGCAGGGCGCTCTCCTGGGCCACCTGGAAAAACAAGCCAACCAAAGACATCAGTGTTAAAAATGCAACTGAATAAAACGTTAACTCGGCTGTTTGGAGTTTGCACACCTGTGCTTTGGATTTGCCGACATGTTTCTTCTGAAACAGGAACTGACGGTTGAGGTTGCTCACATCGATTGTGTCCAAGTCAATCTGCAGAAATCAGTAAGTTTATTTAACACATCCCAGAAAGAAAACTAAAAGTGGAAATCTTGGTATTTGCTCCATTTTGTTCGCCTTGTAGCATCTGCCGCAGCATCGCAAACTCTCGTCCATTACAGCAGATGTCCTGCAACTTTCAGCCATGACCAGCATGTCTGAATCAAATGATTTAATTGCCATTTCACGGAAGTGTCTATAAGTTGCAAAAGCAGCCCTTGAAGAATGTGGTTTGAGACCCCAGAGTTAAAGGAAAACCTGGCAAAATCTGTAATGAGCTATTTTCATTGTTACCAAGCTAAACACCTGGAAACTGCAACCCCAGCAAGCTCCACTAATGCTGCCTAACATGTCAACTACTGTAGTAAGGCAACTAATGATTATTTTAGTAATCAATTGTTCTATCAATTAATGGGATAAAAAACAAATAGCACACTCTGCAGATGTTTTATTTAACCACAATATAAGAAATACATTAAAATGTGTAAATAAATAGTTCAATGCATTTTTTAAAACAAGAAAATAAAGATTTTATTGCCCAAAATTCAATAATAGCATTCCTTCAAAGAAAAATTCTCAAAAGCTCGACTTCACATCAATACGGTGCAGGATTAATCTGTTTTTTTTTTTTTTTTTTTGGGGGGGGGGGGGGGGGGGGGATTAACTAATTAATAATTGGATAGCAAAAGGCGCTTAGGAAATTTGTTTTTGCTTTTTTTTTTTTACAGGATTTGAACCACAGAAGCTAAAGCTATCAATTGCGGATTTTCCGGAATTGAATTGAAAATTTATATGAATTTTTTTATCTTTCATACAAAATGTCTACATTTTTGTATTTATTTATTTTTTTACTTAATTACTGCTTAGGTAAAAAGAAAACTTAATTAAGTTTTCTTTCTTTTTTGAGTGTGTGTACTCCAGTTAATGATTTGCTGTTGGTGCACGTTTTTCTTCTCTCCTGATGGAAACATTGCTTGACCCACCCCTGATCACTGTGCATCATGAATCAATGTTTTACTTTTGAATTCAATTATTGAAATAATTTAAACTTTCATTGATATTCCAGTTTATTCTTGATGCTCTCATCTGGAATTGATGGACTGATTAATTTCAGTTACAAAAGCGACATGAATATTGAATAATTTTTAGTTTTTCCTCTAAATTATTAAACCGTTTAAAACAAGAAATCCATTTTTTCTGTGTCTTTATTTAAGCTGTTTAGTCTCGTTGCGCTTCTGTTTATGGTTCTGGCTCAGCTGCTTGCCTGTTAGTCAAGGTTTCCTTCATTATTACAATAACAGTTTATAAAGATACCAGCTTTGCCAGCGCCAGTCTTTAACAGAACAGTTTGAGCCCTGATGTTGTGGACATATTTGTCCTTCCTGAAATTAAACCAACCCACCGGTCAGTGAGGCTCTGTAGGCTAAGGTAGCAGCAATAATGGCGCCAAATACTGAATAAAACACTGAAACTCCGCTCATATTTTTAAAAAACTCCAACCCTGGGTCTTAACATATAGCAAAGCAAACACTCTCTATAAACATTTCAACCCTGAAACTCGCGACTCTGAAATTACTCCTAACCCACACACCCGCCCCCCACTAACACAAAGACCTAGCTAGCTGCTAGCATCAAGCAGAAACGGAACGAACCACATCAATGTTCTTGAAGCCGGTGAGGACCAGGTTTTTCAGCAGCTCACAGCCGATACCTCCCGCTCCCACCACCAGAACCTTGCAGCTGGACAAAGAGTCAGCCAGCTCTTTTCGGAGGGAACCCACTAGTTGGACCATAATGATGCACAGACGTAAGAGCAAATTCTGCAAGCAGCACCGGGTGGTTAGCGGCTAACAGCTAGCTACTCTCGTTCTTCAGCGGCCCGCCCACCGCCGGCTCGATTCTTCTTCTTGGGTTAAATTGCAACAACAGATGTTCATTACTGCCACGATATTACACTAAGAAGGGGTGATATTCATTTGTGATACAAAACAACAATATTTGACTATTTTCCAGCTATGTTCTTTAAAAAGAAACGAAAAAGTATTTTTTGTGCTTTTTACAAAACAAAGGGACCTCTCACTCCCAGAAAATCATCAGCAACAACAAAACAAGAGTAAAAAAATACCAAACGAGCGTTTGGATTCTCAAATCAGTTCGATTTCAATTACATTTTCTTGCTGTGTAACAAAAGCAAGAAAAAAAAGTCATATTCTTCAGAACAGAAGTTGAAAAAATGAAATAATTTATTGTGGCTCACACTAGAGCCTTCCCCCATTTCTATAAAACACATTTGATGTGGTATTTTATATCCACAAGATGCATGAATTCTTTCCAGCCAGCTTTCAAGTATGACTTCTGCTTCAGAAAAGAACACACCGGTGTCATCTGTGATCGAGTCACAGTTATGTGGCTTCAGGTTTTTAGTGTTTTTGACTGTTAAAAAAATAAAATAAAATAGAGAGAGAGAAACTTAAACTGAAAGCTTATTAAATATTTTCCAGGAATTTTTAACTGAATGATAGTTAGATACCGGCAAATTAATTAATTTGTATTCACTTATTTGAATAAAAAATGTTAAATGCCTTAAACTTGTTGACTGGATCACTTTTTTGTGGCTTTTTATATTTCAAATAGTTTCTGATGCTTGCTTCAAGGACAGAAATGGACTCTTCAAAATGGATGGACAAAATAGCATAATGAATTTAAAAACTAATTCCATATCTGCCCACTAAGCGGCACTGTTAACCTAAATGCTAATCCCAAATTTTAACCTATATTATTGTATACTCGTAATGGGAACTGCTGGTTAATTTAGATTGTATTAAGTCTTTAATACAATCTAATTATTTTTAATGACTCGTGATTCTAATTTTTCTGAATGAACGTATTAAACATGACTCCCTATGAAACTTTCAGATATTTTATGAACTTTTTAAAGTCCATAATTTTACAATAAGAAACATTATCATAATTAACATGTTTAAGACAGCTGTTAAACTAAGAGTAGACAAAGCGCCCAATGTTCATAGAAATTACAAACAATCCAGGAGATGGATCCTTAAAGGTTAAAGTTCATGACAGGAAAATACATGCTATTCATCTTTTAGTCTGACTGCTGCTGGACTATTTTATGTATTTTTCCTTTAATGTGTTGGATAACTCACTTCCAGCAGCACAGAAAAAATATGTCTTCCTAAATGTATAATTACTGTGTACAATTAATTTAGTTGAATAAAGGGTCGAGGAACAATTACCCACACTTCTATTCAGCCCTTTTTGACTGTAGCAAGTTTTCATCCAGCAATTTTGTGATAAGTGGGTGGCTAGTTACCTATGGAAAGCCCATCCATCCATCCATCCATTTTCTGTGCACCCTTGTCCCTAATGGGGTCGGGAGGGTTGCCGGTGCCTATCTCCAGCTACGTTCCGGGCGGGAGGCGGGGTACACCCTGGACAGGTCGCCAGTCTGTCGCAGGGCAACACAAAGACATACAGGACAAACAACCATTCACACACAAACACACACCTAGGGAGAATTTAGATAGACCAATTAACCTAACAGTCATGTTTTTGGACTGTGGGAGGAAGCCGGAGTACCCGGAGAGAACCCACGCATGCACAGGGAGAACATGCAAACTCCATGCAGAAAGACCCCGGCCGGGAATCGAACCCAGGACCTTCTTGCTGCAAGGCAACAGTGCTACCAACTGCGCCACTGTGCAGCCCCCTATGGAAAGCCATTGCAGCCAAAAGTAAATAAACAAACTAGAAAGTGTGCATTTCCTATGAAAATGCAAGTGTGAATGCTGAATGCTCAATGCTGAACAACTTAATCCACATTGTAATTTCCTAAATAATGAAGCCATAAGCTTGACGCTCTCCGTCTTTCCCATTCGGTCCACTTGATGACGAAAACGACAAAACCAAAAAAAGGGACTGGATCCTCTTAATATAGTTAAATGGTTTACTTCAGAAATAATAATAAAAACGGTACAAAGGTTACCTTTCCACAAAAAATAAAGAGAAACGACAATTTAAAAGGAAAGAGAGTGAGGTCAAAAAACTATGTGGCTCCACTCCAACTGCCCAACTGACTCTGGCTAGCCACACCCTAAAATCCTTAATTCTAATTAGATATGCAAATTTTCAAGACTTAAGTGTAGTTAAATATATTAAATTACTATGCAATAGATTTAACTAGTTATCATTTTTATCCAAATAAACAAATTATAATAAGAAATATGAACATAACTTATCCTAAAGTCTGAATGAACAAAAACTGAATTTAGGCTTCTACACTCATTATGGTTGCTGTTTTTCTTCCCGCTTTCGCGTATCAGGCCTCAGAATAGTGACGTTCAGGTCTATGTATGCGATGTGGCTGTTCAGATTCAAGTCATATTTGAAAATATCAGATAGGTATCGGATATCCAAGTGGCCTTTTTTGCATTAGAAAAAAAATCTGATCTGTGTTTTTCCGGTTGTCATGAAAAGATCAGGTAAAGATCACATTAAGGGAAAAAAAAATCGTAATTGGGTCACTTCCGGCTACAGTGTGAACAAAGCCTGACTGATATTCAATACCAAAATATTGAAAAAATATTACCCAAATAATCCTTCGGTTCAAATGACTATTTCTTGTCTGTTTTTTTTTTGCAGGGGAATGTACCGCAGGTAATAAGTTTCCTAAAACATCCCTGAAATCTTCTCCAGCCTGTTTCCCCAGAATGCCCTGCAGAAAGTCATGTGTTGAGTGTGTGAAGAGGGAGAAAGCAGGGAGTGGGAGTGTCATAGAGTGTCATAGAGTGTCTAGAGTTTGCACAGCAGGAGGAACAGTTCAAAGATATGATATGAATTGCTCTCAGAGGGAAACTTCTCCTATTTCTCTGACCACTGAATGGGTCTGAATATGGATCTGCAGCATGGGAACATACATTTTTGGAAGAAAAGAAGTGAGATTGCATAAAGTTCAGCAGGTAATGTGTTTTTTATGTGATTTGAGTTGTTACAGGTGGAAGCTGCTAGGTGTAGAAAAGGGTACACAATGTTTTTTTCTTGATTTTAGGAAATGCTCATAGTGAATTTATAGTGTGTGAGAAAAAATGCAGGTTTTATATTATTTAATTGGGAATACCACCTGTTCAGTTTCCTGCTAACATTCAACATAATTTGCATGGTGAGTGAGCAGGCTGTGTTATTTGACTAAGGCTAATCTGATAGGAGATAATATTGTCTGCCTACAACCAAGCAGCAGCCATAATCATTTTCTTTTTATCCCAGAAGAACATCCTGAATGTCTCTATCTTAAAGGAGGCATTTTGCTCATTTTCCTAACTTCTGATGCTAAGTAAAAGAAACAAAATTACAGTATCAATACAGTATTGTCTGTAAAATTTATGACTTTTACAGATTATGTGTTGCAAATTAGTTGTTTAAGGCATTTTAACTCCCCAAAGCTTAAATTTATCCTAATTTGTCTTCAGAAATGGATATTTTGTCTTTCAGGATTAAACCTATTAAGCTAGCTGGACTGATTACATATTCATTTGCCATAACATTTACTTAGTAAATTGCTTATATTGTAAGTCCATTCCTTTTTTAAAAAGTTGCCTTTCCTTGTGAAGTATAAACCATGTCAACCAACCATTCATTTTGAAATAGCATCTTCTTTCTGTAACTGTTGGAGACTAGACATAGAGTGTGAATCAATAAGAAGGTACTGTATGTAGCAACTTAATTTTTAATGACTGAAATAACAGTCTGTACAATCTGGAATGACATTCAGAAGAGAACAAAAACCAGAGCCAAACTTAAAAAGATGAAATCTCCAAAACAAGGAGAAAAAGAGAGTCTGACTGAATACAAAGGAAATCAGTGGAATATTGATGTGTTGGGAACTTATAAGATAAAGACTTAAATCTGATTGGGACAGAAAGCAGGAAGGGGAAGAAACAAAAAACAATACATGTGTCTGTACAGACATTTTTTAAAATACAAAAAACAAGACAAGCAGGTTGTGTTTGTGTAAATAAGCTTATTTTTTTGTGTGGGGAGTTCATTAAATAATCAGATTCTAATATAGTTAATTATAAAAAGCTATGGTGGACCTGGTTTGTCACCCAGGCCTTCAGTTTGACTCATGTCTTTGGCTATTAAATACCAATACTGTATAAAAAAGTCTCCACAAAGTATTTAAGTGTCACATGTTCCCTTTCTACATGCCTACAAACCAAATAGTGTCTCTTTTTAAAAATAAACAAACTTAAGTATTTCTAAAACTTTACATGTCATTCTGATTGTATTGCAGAGCTTGTGGCGGCTGCATGGATGTGGAGAGACATGCTGACTTTTGTGGAGTTTTCAGCCAATGTGGAGCTGCTGTCCACCAGAGAGCTGAGGATGCCGTTCTCAGACGCAGTCAAGTACTGCATTCTGGGAATTTCCATCCTTCTCCTCCTGGTGGCGCTGGCAATCTTATTCTGGCAGATCTTCAGATGCTTCTCTGAGACGCATACATCATACCCGCATCAGGACACAGGTCAGAGGTCACGCTGCCACATAGAGCAGCTTAATCTGATGAGAACTGGTGTCCAGTCAGGAAACAGATGAATTGATTCATGGATTTTTATGCTTTTTGTCGTAGTGAACACCGATCTGCTGTATTCAGAAGAAAAACCATCGGGAGCGGAAAACTACGCCTCTCCTCCAAGCACTAAAGTAATTATAAACTGTCTATAATCAAGTTGGGCTTTTAGGAAGAACTGAGAAATTAAGTTTTGGATGATGAGATTAAAAAACCAACCTTTCAGTCAATACTCAGGGCACAGAATCGTATTTTGTAACGTAAATATAACATAATGCTTCTCTAAGTATAAATAATACAACGTTAATGTCATCCTGGATTAAATTTTCCCTTGTTTCAGCATCACAGTAACAAAATATACCCAACTGAATATGAAAATATCTTAAAACAATATAGCCAACTGTATATTAATAAAGTATTTACAGATAAAATAAAATTAAAGTTAAATAAGAACCTGAACATAAAGGAGATTTTAATAACAGAATAAATAAATACACAATTTGTTCTTTGTATGTTCGTTGCACAGCTTTACAGAATTCATGCAGAAATATAAAAATACTGTCATATTTAAAAAGGTTTTAATATCAGTAACAGTTTATTTGTTTAATAATGCTTACAATGTGTTTAACTGAGTGAAACACATTATATAGATGAATTCCACACACTGATGTTTTTAAGGCATTTATTTTTGTTAATTATTATGATTTTCAACATTTGATATTAGATTATTACACAAGACCCTTAAAATAAACTATCTTTAAAAACTGAAATTTGGATTTAATAAAAAGTACGTTTAAGATCGGATAAAAGTTGTTATTTTCAAACCTCATCAGAGGATTTATTAATTTATTGAATATGACTGTATTGAAGGATTCAGGGCATAATCTGGCAACCCAAGAGTAATTTAGATCTAAATTATTATAAATACCAGAAAATCATATTTATGTCAAGAGTAATATGTCTGAAGAAATATTTTCAGACACATTTCTGTTGGACATGTCTGCAGGAGAAGCGGGCTGTAAAGCACATGATGGGTGTGGTGTTTGTGTTCTGATCTCTTGCATGGCGGATGTGTTTGACTTTTACTCATCCAGTTATTTGGATAGTCTGCTGATATCTTTACAGGTCAGGACTAAACCTGCTGTCAGATTCTGGTTATATTTTTTTAAATTGATATAAATTCTGAAGGTAAAACACAGAAAGTTTAATAAAATGCAGAATTTAAAATGGATTTATTTCAGGTATTAGGGAAATCAAAGTGCTCTGGAAAAGCATTCACACTTCATGACCTTTTTCACATTTTCTCATGTTTTAACCACAAACCTTGGTGTATTTTATCTGGGCTTTTTGCGAGATGGACTCATTCTAACCCCTAATCTTACTTTATAGACCCATCAGCCACTAGTGTTTTAAGGAATGTCTTCACAATTTTCCCCACATTTTCCTTCAGTTCGTTCTTCTTCTCAAACATTCCAGATTGAATGAAGAAAGTCTATGAACATCAGTTTTCAAGAATTAAAAAAAAATCTCCATTGGATTTATATCTGGACTTTGACTAGGTCAGTCTAACACTGGAATATCACCTGAAAGCCTCAATAAAATACCCTAGTGATTGTAGTATTGACATAAGAAATTATTAGAAAGTATACTTTTGTAAGACATTGTTGGTGAGAAACAAACCAGTATTGGAGTCAGTATTTTAATCTAAACTCTTGTCTGCAGGTGGAGGATGTGCGTTCTGAAGCTCGCCGACTGACTCGATGTTTGTCTCAAGCTTCGTTTCCGTCAGAGTCCAACTGCGCAGAGAGCGACATGAGGGATCACCAAACCATTAACAGGGTAACAGATACTGAAAAATAACAATCATTCTTAATTTTTTTTACTCCCCTCTTTGCTATAAAACACATTTCTTTATAAGGATTAACAGTTTGCAGATGGCCTCAAGTTAAGATAAGATAAGATAAAATAAGATAAGATAAGATCAGATTTATTGTCATTGTCATCAACAGATTACAACGAGATTGAGATTTGCTCGACTCGAGTTAAGATGCAGGTTATGTGTATACACGTAATATACAAAGATAAAGAAATGAATAGTACAAAATGAGAAATAAATAGACATCAGAAGATGGTTGCAGCGCCTGGAGGTGTCGCAACAGAATTTACATTTATAACAAAGTGGTGTCAAGAGCAGAAGTTCTTATGCCTTTGAATTTAGTGCCATGATTGCCATCAGGTAAAAACTGTTTTTTAGTTAGGTTGTTGGCTTCATATCTTTTTTAAGTTATTATGTTTTTCTTAATTCCATACAGTAAGGGTGTTGGACAGAAAAAAGTAAATAAATAAAATAGATATTTTATTTATCTATTTATTTTTGTTACCTACACAACAATCAACTAAATATGCAATATTTTAAGTTAACAAATTGTGGGGGTTTTTTGTAAAAAAAAGAAAAGTGATGTGCAAATCACTGGACATTTACCTTTTAAAAAATGGCATCCAGTTTTTAAATTCTCTTGAGCTCATTTCAAAAAAAAGAAAAAATGTAATTCATTTTGAGTAATAAAAACATCAGGTCTTCTGTACTTAATCAAGTGTAGTAAATGAATTTAAAGCAGATTTGGGTGCACAAAAGTCATGAATACATAAGATTTGTCATGTTAGAAAATTTAAATTTATCTGCAATAATTAAATAAATTAACTGATAAAAAACAGAACTCCACCTGCGTCAACCACCAGGTCGGGGCGGCCAAACTTGTATGATTGTTGAATGGCTGTCAGTAGTGCTCACAATGATCACCTGATCCTCACCAGGTCTTAAAACTATATGAATAAAACCTCAAATAAACAAGATATATTTCACAATTTCACTGTTTTACACTTACTGAGCAACCAATAAGTGAAATGAAGTAACACTGTGTGGAAAACTAAATCCATAATAATTGATAGATTTTATGAAGAGATAAAATTACAATCAGCAGTGTGAACGGATCCAAAAACAATTTGTAATTTTTTACTTTTAATTTACTACTCTGGAGATCTCAAGCACATCTTAGTACACTTCCTTGGAGAAGATGCATGAAGACGGATTATAAAGAAAAAAACAATCGGGTAACTCAAATTCACCTTAAACTTCCTCCATCAGGTTCACGGCTCGCTGCGTTTCTCCGTCTACTACGACCAGCTGCAGGCGTTTCTGGTGGTGACCGTGTTGCAGGTGGAGGGGCTGGTGGGAAGCAGCCAGACGTCAGGCCTGCAACCGTTTGTGAAGATTCGCCTCATGTGGGCCGGATCAGAGGGAACTGAGCTGGAAAGCCAGGAGGTAAAGCTGTGAATGTGTTCATTGGTACAGTGTCTGTTTTATTCCTGAACCCCAGCATGAAATGTTTGTGCTCTGAGGGGAAGACACTGATGGGGACACTGGACCTTTCAAGTGGTGAACTAGAAAAGCCCAACTAAAATCTTAAGGTGTTTTTCATACCTGATAGTCCGTTAGACTCGGTTTGATGTGGGACTAAAATTGCAGCATTTGTTTCATTTTCAAGTGCTGTGGTTTGCTTTCACACTGCATTGTCAAACAAAACAAGCTCTGATATGAACCTGTTCCCCTCCTCGCCTATAGGGGTGCTGCACCAAGAACCACTGAAGGAAACAACATGAAAACTTCTGAAGAAGACACTGATAGAAACTGTTTTCTTCCTAAAATGTAAACAAATAACGCTGTCAGATTTCTTTTTTTGGCCTTGCTACAACCAAGAGCCATTTGTCCTGCTAGCACATGCTCTGCATGTTTTAGATGTGCCTCTATTCCAGAACAGCTGATTCAAATGATTACATGACCGTCAAGTGCTGCAGAAACCTGTTGATCACCCATAGATTCAATCCAGGTGTGTAGCAGAAGGGAAACACCTAAAACATGCAGGGCAGGGGGGCCTGAGGACCGGAATTGAGAAACGCTGTGCTAGCATTAGAGTGATGCATTTGTTTTGGTTATATTTACCCAGAATGCCCTGTGCTGTTGTCTGCTTCCTGGTTTGGGAGTCGTCTCCACTGCGTTTGCACTTCATATGCATTTGAAGTGAACTCTGGTGCGGTTTGAATGCATATGTGAATACCAAGTGGACTGTAGACCGCTCCAAAAGCAGGAAGTGAACTATAACACAGGGGATTCTGGGTAAATACAACCAAAACAAACGCAAGAGTTTAGTGGTAGCAGGAGAAATGGCTTGTAGTCTTTTACCAACAACAAAAGAGAAATCCTACAACTTCTGCAATCTGACGCTAGTCCAAAGTTGTGTTCAGTATCTTCTTCAGAGGTTTTTGCGTTGTTTCCTTCAGTGGTTGCTGGTGCAGCGCCCCCACAGGCGAGGAGGGGAAAAGGGTTTTCAAAGGGTTTGGATCGTTTGTCACAGTGCAGTGTGAAAGAGAACCGGAGCAGCTAAAAATGCAACAAATGTTGCAATTTTTGTCCCCAGTCAAACCGAATCTACCGAACTATCATACCGAACTATCATACTGAACTATCAGGTGTGAAAACACCCTAATTTTGAGATAGTTTAAATGTCTTTTGTGATCTAAATTTGCTTGTAAGTTGAAGAAACGTGGTAAACATATGCTGACATGTTAATTATGTCTACGGTGATCCCGTTAGGGTCAAGCGACCCCATCTGTGGTGTGGACGGTGCTGCAGGAGTGGCGCACCCGCATCGTAAAAGGCAGCTGTAACCCTTTATATGGAGACCAGTTTAGCTGCATTCTGCAAGACAACAAGGACATGATTAACCGCATCACTCTGAGGATGGAGGTACTGCTCCACCCGAAAATGACTTGCATTACATAATCTATAATTTTACCAAACAGAAGAGAGACTGACTGCAGTAGATTTAATCTAAACTGGTGGATTAGAGAATAATTTTCATGGTTTATGGTTTCTGTGAATCAGGTGAGGGACTTTGATAAGTTCTCCAGACACACGGTGCTGGGAGAGGTCAGGGTTCCTCTGGGGAAGCTGAACATCTCTTTTCCTCTGGAGCTTCAAGAAGATCTGCAGATTCCACAGAAGGTAAAGTTAAAGTTGAGCAAGTTAAGCAAAAACTGTAACTCC
The DNA here is from genome assembly GCF_001444195.1 of Xiphophorus couchianus. NCBI lineage: Eukaryota > Metazoa > Chordata > Actinopteri > Cyprinodontiformes > Poeciliidae > Xiphophorus > Xiphophorus couchianus. Next base: position 6,978,405 of record NC_040229.1, read on the forward strand.
TGTTTCACTAGGGAAGGAAATTATTTTTTTTTCTAAATATGGAAAGTATTTTTACAGCGTGAGTTACTGAGAATGCAAACTGAGATTTAAATTTGTGGAAACATGATCACTTCAGAGTAGAGCGGAGTGGTCAAAGTAGAGCCAGTAAAAAAAGCCAAATTATTTTTAGTAGAACTGCAATAATGTTTTGAAATGTTTTCAGCAAACTAATGATTATTGTACTACAATAATCATTAGTTTGCTAATATCTTACTTTAGTAAACCACGAATAATCTATTAATCCTAAACAAATTGGCATATTCTGCAGATGCCTTTGATCTTATTAATACATTAAATAAACATTTAATTCAGTTACTTTTTTGGATACGAATATAAAAATCTTGTTGCCTATAATGCAATGACAGTATTCGTTTAGTGAACGCTTGATCATTTGTAGCACAGGATGCATCTGGAGCTTAAAAAAAAGCTAGAAAAAATACTGTTTACTAATCTGTTTATTTTTCTAATTAGTAATTGGACACCAAAAGATACTTAATATGAGATTATTTTTGCAGAATTTTATAATAAAACTGCCACTTGAGGAGTTCTGGGCAGAACATATTTACAGACAAAGAAGATTTTTCATCTTAAATGTAAAATGTTTATATTTTTTAATAGTTTTGGCTTAATTACTGCTTTGAGTGTGTTGTTATTCCAGTGAATTAACATTTTTAGAGTCTGTATACTCCAGCTAATGATTAATGGATTACTAAATTAGTTGACTGTTGTTTCAAAAATGGATTAATCACAATTAGTTTGATCAATCGTTTCCTCCATGGGCTGCCACCTTATCGTGGTGGAGGGGTTTGAGTGCCCCAATGATCCTAGGAGCTATGCTGTCTGGGGCTTCATGCCCCTGGTAGGGTCACCCAAGGCAGACAGGTCCTAGGTGAGGGACCAGACAAAGTGCAGCCTGAAGACCCCAATGATGAGTAAAAACATTGGACTTGGTGTTCCCTCGCCCGGACGCGGGTCACCGGGGCCCCACTCTGGAGCCAGGCCTGGAGGGGGGGCACGATGGCGAGCGTCTGGTGGCCGGGCTTTTACCCATGGAGCCCGGCCGGGCTCAGCCCGAAGAGGAAACATGGGCCCCCCCTCCCATGGGCCCACCACCCGTGGGAGGGGCCAAAGGGGTCGGGTGCACTGTGTGATGGGTGGCGGCCAAGGGAGGGGACCCTGGCGGTCCGATCCTCGGTTGCAGAAACTGGCTCTTGGGACGTGGAATGTCACCTCTCGGGTGGGGAAGGAGCCGGAGCTAGTGCGTGAGGTCGAGAGGTTCCGGCTAGAAATAGTCGGTCTCACCTCGACGCATGGCTCTGGTTCTGGAACCAGTCTCCTTGAGAGGGGCTGGACATACTTCCACTCTGGAGTTGCCCAGGGAGAGAGACGTCGGGCAGGAGTGGGCATACTTGTTGCTCCCCATCTCGGCGCCTGTACGTTGGGGTTCACCCCGGTGAGCGAGAGGGTAGCATCCCTCCGCCTACGGGTGGGGGGACGGGTTCTGACTGTCGTTTGTGCTTACGGGCCGAACGACAGTTCAGATTACCCACCCTTTTTGGAGTCCTTAGAGGGGGTACTGGAGAGTGCTCCTCCTGGGGACTCCCTTGTTCTGCTGGGGGACTTCAACGCTCACGTGGGCAACGACAGTGAGACCTGGAGGGGCGTGGTTGGGAGGAACTGCCCGCCCGGCCTGAACTCGAGCGGTGTTCTGTTGTTGGACTTCTGTGCTCGCCATGGATTGTCCATAACGAACATCATGTTCAAGCATAAGGGTGTCCATATGTGCACTTGGCACCAGGACACCCTAGGCCGCAGTTCGATGATCGACTTTGTCATCGTTTCATCGGATCTGCGGCCGTATGTCTTGGACACTCGGGTGAAGAGAGGTGCGGAGCTGTCCACTGACCATACCTGGTGGTGAGTTGGCTCCGGTGGTGGGGGAGAAAGCCGGTCAGACCTGGCAGGCCCAAACGTGTTGTGAGGGTCTGCTGGGAACGTCTGGCGGAATCCCCTGTGAGACGGAGCTTTAACTCCCATCTCCGGCAAAACTTCGAACACGTCCCGGGGGAGGTGGGGAACATGGAGTCTGAGTGGACCGTGTTCCGTGCCTCCATTGTCGAGGCGGCCGATCGGAGCTGTGGCCGCAAGGTTGTTGGTGCCTGTCGCGGCGGCAACCCTCGAACCCGTTGGTGGACACCTTCGGTGAGGGATGCCGTCAGGCTGAAGAAGGAGTCCTATCGGGCCTTTTTGGCCTGTGGGACTCCGGAAGCAGCTGATGGGTACCGGCGGGCGAAGCGACATGCGGCTCGGGCGGTTGCTGAGGCAAAAACTCGGACGTGGGAGGAGTTTGGAGAGGCCATGGAGAAAGACTTCCGCACGGCTTCGAGGCGATTCTGGTCCACCATCCGGCGTCTCAGGGGGGGGAAGCGGTGCAGCACAAACACTGTTTATAGTGGGGATGGTGTGCTGCTGACCTCTACTCGGGACGTTGTGGGTCGGTGGGCAGAGTACTTCGAAGACCTCCTCAATCCCACCAACATGCCTTCCACTGAGGAAGCGGAGCCTGGGGACTCTGGGTTGGGCTCTCCAATCTCTGGGGGCGAGGTCGCCGAGGTGGTTAAAAAGCTCCTCGGTGGCAGGGCCCCGGGGGTGGATGAGATCCACCCGGAGTTCCTTAAGGCTCTGGATGTTGTAGGGTTGTGTTGGTTGACGCGACTCTGCAATATCGCATGGACATCGGGGGCAGTTCCCCTGGATTGGCAGACTGGGGTGGTGGTCCCCCTGTTCAAAAAGGGGGACCGGAGGGTGTGCTCCAATTATAGAGGGGTCACACTCTTAAGCCTCCCTGGCAAGGTCTATTCAGGGGTCCTGGAGAGGAGGGTCCGTCGGATAGTCGAACCTCGGATTCAGGAAGAGCAGCGTGGTTTTCGTCCTGGTCGTGGAACACTGGACCAGCTCTACACCCTCGGCAGGGTCCTGGAGGGTGCATGGGAGTTCGCCCAACCAGTCTACATGTGTTTTGTGGACTTGGAGAAGGCGTTCGACCATGTCCCTCGGGGAGCCCTGTGGGGGGTTCTCCGGGAGTATGGGGTACCTGGCCCTTTGATACGGGCTGTCAGGTCCCTGTATGACCGGTGTCAGAGTCTGGTCCGCATTGCCGGCAGTAAGTCGGGCTCGTTTCCGGTGAGAGTTGGACTCCGCCAGGGCTGCCCTTTGTCACCGATTCTGTTCATCACTTTTATGGACAGAATTTCTAGGCGCAGCCAAGGTGTTGAGGGGATCCGATTTGGTGGCCTTAGGATCTCATCTCTGCTTTTCGCAGACGATGTGGTCCTTTTGGCTTCATCAGATCGTGATCTGCAGCTCTCGCTGGAGCGGTTCGCAGCCGAGTGTGAAGCGGCCGGGATGGGGATCAGTGCCTCCAAATCCGAGGCCATGGTCTTGAGCCGGAAAAGGGTAGAGTGCCTTCTCCGGGTCAGGGGGGGTGTCCTGCCCCAAGTGGAGGAGTTTAAGTATCTCGGGATCTTGTTCACGAATGGGGGAAGAAGGGAGCGGGAGATTGACAGGCGGATTGGCGCAGCGTCTGCTGTCAAGCGGGCGCTGTACCGGTCCGTCGTGGTGAAGAGAGAGCTGAGCCAAAAAGCGAAGCTCTCGATTTACCGGTCGATCTACGTTCCCACCCTCATCTATGGTCATGAGCTTTGGGTCATGACCGAAAGAACGAGATCGCGGATACAAGCGGCCGAAATGGGTTTTCTCCGTAGGGTGGCTGGGCTCTCCCTTAGAGATAGGGTGAGAAGCTCAGTCATCCGGGAGGGACTCAGAGTAGAGCCGCTGCTCCTTCACATCGAGAGGAGCCAGTTGAGGTGGCTTGGGCATCTGGTCAGGATGCCTCCTGGACGCCTCCCTGGTGAGGTGTTCCGGGCACGTCCCACCGGGAGGAGGCCCCGGGGAAGACCCAGGACACGCTGGAGAGACTATGTCTCTCGGCTGGCCTGGGAACGCCTCGGGATTCCCCCGGAAGAGCTGGAAGAAGTGGCCGGGGAGAGGGAAGTCTGGGCCTCCCTTCTGAAGCTGCTACCCCCGCGACCCGACCCCGGATAAGCGGAAGAAGATGGATGGATGGATGGATGGATGGATGTTTATATTGCAATGCAACCTCTTTATTTAAATTATTGTTTAATTTATTTTATTTTTGTTGCACGTTTTGGACTTCTGGATACATACATTTTTCTTATGAATAAAGTATTTATCTATATTTATGTCTCCCTGTGTACAGGATTTGGTTGGAGAAGTGCTGCTGACGTTAAAGTATCTTCCGACCTCTCAGAGGCTGGAGGTCGGCCTGTTGAAGGTCAGAACAGCCATCGCTGAGCTGTCCTCTGATGCAGGTGATTCCCTAACCTAAATCCAAACATAAAGATTTCACACATCTCCACATTGACTCACTTTATTTTCACTCAGTCATGTATGCCAGGATCAGCATTCAGTGCAACCAGAGCAAGCTGAGGCACCAGAAGACCTCTGCTGTCCCCCGCTGCCCAATCACCGTCTTCAATGAGGTCCTCATGTTCTCCCTGCCAGACGTCCCAGTGGAGCAGTGTAAAATCTCAGTCTCGGTGTATGAGATGCAGTCGACTGGGAGGTCTAACAAGTGTCTGCTGGGACAGCTGAGTGTGGGGAAGGACAGGAGCTCAGAGGACGAGCACTGGACCTTGATGGTGCGCTCGGTGCGGCAGCCTGTAGCAAAGTGGCATGGCCTGCTGCTTTAAGCTGCAGCCCAGAAACATCTGGAGCAGTTTCCTGCTGTTTGAGTCGATCCGTGTTCACCTCGTCCTGCAGGGACCGTGATGGAGCTACACTCAGATATGTAAACATGAGAACAATCATTTTTATTGAGCTGCCTTTCCATCATAAATGTGCGCAAATCTTTGTTGATATTCTGCTAATGTCGAAAAAACACAATTTTGCAACTACAGTGTTTCCATCAAATAAGAAATTAAATTAAAGTCACATGGGAATAAGGCTAGTCCCATAATAAGTTACTAAAAATCATAGCAGCGTTGGAAGTAAACAGTTTCATGAAATAATATTCAGAATTCAGCCAATCAGAGAAGATGTTGGCCTCTTATTCTAGCATTCTAGCTCCGCCTTCCTGGGAGCAGCTACGTATGGGATGTTTTGGGGAAATAATAGTTTACAGAAGAGCGATGGAGTCAACATGTTGAAATGACACAACTTTTTTTGAACTGCGATGCCGTGAGAGCTCTGGTGGAGCCAGCTGCACATTATCCAAAAAACCCCATTATCCTCCTGCTACTTCCTGTCGTCTCCTTCTTTGTGGTTTTGCCAGTAGTAACATCCACCTGCTGATCATGTGTCTCGTTTGATGTGAAAAAAGTGTTTCCATTGCAGTTTTGTGAAATGTTTCTATTTCGATTCGACTGAAAACTCACCTCATCCTCTCACAGCTTTTTATAGAAAAAATTGAGTTGTTTGAAATTGGCATGTTTCCATCAAGCAAATGTATTTTTGTTCTTTCAATTTGTGCAATTGTATGGTTAATGGAACCACAACTGTCTTATTGCTATCTGAAAATCTACTTCTACTAAAACCTATGAAGAATATCTTATTACTTTTCACATTTGACAAATTAGCAAATGTGGAAATTTAAAAAACATTAAATGTTTTTTAAAGTTATTTTTTATTTTCCCTAAAATTAAATGTTTCAATTCTATTAATTAATGCATTACCTGCCTGCTACCTGGTACCTTTATAACTACTAAAAACATGTTTATTTAGAGTATCCTAATGTTTGTATGCAACAAAACAATAAAAATGATCCTGATGACTCGGCATTCAATTATCCAAAACTTTTTGGATTCAGTTAGTTACTTTTCTTCAGTTTGATGTGAGAGCCAGGCTCTGTCCTTATGAGTGATCTCTGCTGCCACCTGCTGTTTTGTTTATTAAAATACTTTTCAAGTAGGAACTGTATGCTAACCTGCTAAACATTGACAAGTTCATTGTACAGTTGTATAGCTTCCCTTTAGTGGAATAAAAATACCAACTAATACAAGTATCAAGTAATATATTGTTAATGACATCATGATACAAATCAGTCCTGTCAAAGACCAATAAACTTAATGTTTTTATACAGACCACAATACTTGAAATGGACGATATTTTTAATATCCAAAGTAAAACACAACAACCAAAAACATTAAAACGGAGAAAACCACAATTTACAACCAACACAGTAAATTAATTGGATTATGAAGTTTCTGTAAACAAAATAGGCCTTCAAAACATATTAGTCACCAGAACGGAGATTATCAAGCTCATTTCAATTTATGATTGATTAATTTCTTATTTTGACAGGCTGTATTTATGTCCCACTGCATAGTCAAATAAGTTGGAAAAGGGCCTCCAATAACAGTTCAGTGTTAGAGGAGGAGGTGACTGGTTTGATTCTCGGCTGCATGTCTTCCGCTTAACTAATAAATAAAAGCATCTAGGTCCACAAAAAACCTTTAAAAACAATTTGGGAAAGTTCAGATTTTTTGTATGCCATATTTGGCACATTAATTACTTTATCAAGTCATTTATTTATTTCTATATTACCAATATTGGCAGCATCGTTCCTCCATAGAATCCGTCTTCCACAGCTTTAATGATTAACTTGACTTTTTATTCACTCACTCTCCCTGCTGGACACGTAATGACACAAAATACAAGTAAAATCATTATTCAAAAATTCAATGTAGAAAGAAAGAAGCTCATCCACCGCCGATAAGATCTGAGCTGCGTCTTCAGGAACCACCACAGAACCATTAGAACCCTGGCCCAGACTGGATTCAAGTCCAGAACCACCCAGCTGGATCAGAACAGCTGGAGCATAAAGAGTATATCCCACTCCAGACCTTTTATGCCCCTTATGCCTCCTTAAAACCCACAGATAGACGTGTAAGTTCTGCCCCCGTAAAGAAACGAAACCAAAAATGATGCCATCCTCAGCCTTTGCGTGGTTTCGTTTTCCAAAAACGTAGAGCCCGACTGCAGCGAAGAGCGGTCTGCGACACGAGCCGGCGGTAAGTCGTTTTCTCCCGATTCCCAGTTTTATCCCGTAGGTGAAAAGTGGAGAAGCAGCTTCAGTCCGAGGCAGTTTGAGCCCGAGCTGTTTCAGTGGGCTGTTTGGAGATGACGCAGAACTTTGCTGATCTTTACCTCAGTCGACCTCGGCTGAGAGTTATTTCAGGACACGGACAAAAGCCATGTTGAATCTGCATGCGTCCCTGAAGAGATCCGACCGGCTCAATTAAAACTCCCTGGATTATATGTCTTAAGAGACAAACACAAGTATTTCTAATTGATATCAGAGCGTTTTACGTGAGCTACATGCATTAATACGCATGACGCAGCGCGCAAACCCGCCGCACCCCCATAAATATAATCAATCGGAATTTAATTAGCATAAACTGTTAATGACTACAATACCAAACCGAGTTTTACTATAAATCAGCAATAAAAACAAAACAAAAAACAGACCCAAAAACTTCCTGACTGCAGATTAATTTTACTATATCAAACAAAGATATGGATCACGTGGTCTGCTTCCTGTTTCTTCATTAGGACTGACAACCACTTTGAATTTTTCTTCAGAAGAAATGTTTTCGACAAATAAGTGGGTTATATTACAATGTCGTTGTTAGTTGTTTTTAACTGAAGCGGGTATTATTATGATAGTAATACGATTAGAAGTGCAGTAATCAAATTGTTTTGTGGTTAATTTCTGACCTGCTGATGCAGATTTAAACAGTTTGCAAGTTCTCCCTGAGAAAAATCATCCAGTCAGATGCGTTAGCAAAACATTAGCATAACATAAAGTTGCTTATTCTATTAATTATTTCTCAAAAACTTTAATTTATGACACAATAAATTTACTTATCGCTTATTGCGGCTATAACAGTGAGATTTCTGCTGGCATTTCCTCATCCAGCATAGTCTGTGACTGAATTGAATTATTCTAAAAAAATAAAACAGAAAAACTTTACCTTCGCAGCCTGTCACCTCATCTCTCTCTTGAGTACAGTTTCCCTTCTGGAATAGTTTTACATCTTTTATTCTTCCTCTGGCCTCATTTTTAGTACATTTGAGATACTAAAAACAGTTTTTTTGAGTCTCCTTCACACAGTATCAACTTCCACACAGAAGAGTGTTGCTGTTTGGGAAAATTTGTTGCAATTACAGTTTGTATGGTGCAATCACTGATTGGAAACCATGGATTTGTATCTTTTCTTATTATTATCATTATTTTATGTGTGATTTTGTGCTTCAGCTGATGGAGTCTGATCATGGATGATGAGCTCGACCCTGACGATGGAAATCCAAACTCCGTCTTGGCTCAGGAATACTCAGAGCTGGTCGCCATCCTTCGCTGTCAGTTGGACTCGGTCATAATGCAGCTTATCCAAACGGTGCCGGGCGGTGCCATGGAGCTGAACAGGCAAACAACCGGCGGCTCTGCTGCACCATCAGACCACATCGAAGCCATGCTGCACTACTTCAAACGCGCCAACACTGCAGAATGCAGTAACTTCCTTCAGGCGGTTTGCCTTCTGTGTGAGGGCATCCCCATGCATCTGGAGTCCAAGCTCATGTCAGTGGCTGGATATGCATGCAGTGAGTATGCAGAGTTTGGGAGTAAATAGTTACATTTACTTGAGTAACTTTTTTTTAAAATGCACTTTTAGGAGTACTTTTACTATGCTGTACTTTATACTTTTACTTGAGTAATTTCATTATGAAGTTTCTCTACTCTGATTTGAGTGAAATTTCTGGATTTTCTAAACACTGAATGAAAAACAAACAAAAATTCACCAAACACAGACACACACCTGCAGTTTTTGTTAAAGTTTTTTTGACTTGGAAAAAAATATTTTGTCTGATTTTGTTAGGTTTTTATTTTATATGAATTATTGTAATGTTGATCCTTAAAATACCAAAATTTCCACTTAACTTCATAGTTTGGTCTGTCTGATGATGTAATTTTCTAAGTATTAAATCATAAATAATTTGATCAGTTACTGAGTACTTGAAGAGACTTTTTAACAAATATTGTTTTGCTTCTACTTGAGTAATTTCTTGGATGGCTACTTTTTACTTTTAGTTGAGTAAAAATATGTTGAAGTAGTGCTACTCTGACTGGTTTTTTTCTACTATTTCATACTCTGTGAGTATGAAATTTGCATAATTAGTAGTTAGTTTAAATATTGCTGCCTGAATAAAAAGATCTGAACTCAGCTTTGCAGCCTGCAAAAAACTACAGGAAACCACCCCATGGTCAAAGATATGTTGCAAAGCTTCATGCTTCTTTGACACGGAAGTGTTTTTTTCTTCTAACCAAACCGATTAAGGAGTGGCTCAGCCTGGCTCAGAGAAATTCCTCTTTGCTGCCAATCTTTTATAAAGCTGATCTTTGACATACTTATGTCACTTTTGAAATGACAGATTATCACCATCGGTTTGCTTCTCATTTACTGAGGTTCTTGCTGTGTTTTTCCTTTCGTTTTGATTCAAATGTTATTCTCCTCTCCAGATTTCACATAGTTCAAACCTCTGAAGGTGGCAACCTAGTCCACACATAGAAGGATATCTGTTAAAACCAAAACATTTTTACGCACTTTGGTCTTTCATCCACACAAAAACTGTGCTTAATATTACAAAAACAAATTCAAAAAAATTCTAAAACTTATTTATAAAAACAAAGTGGAGGTTTGTGTTTGTCTACATGGGAATCTAGGGAAATTGACTGTTTGATCCTATTTTATTGTCATAATTTATGTTAGTGCATTTATTATTAAATGATAAATATTTTTATTATTTATTTACAGATAAGAAAGTTGAACACTCAGAAGAAGTGGTCTGATTTGGATATTATTTGGTCAACAGGCAGATTTAATTTGCGAGTAGTTTCTCATACAAATATGTTAGTTTTTCCCATTTCAAGCGTTCTCGCTTACAAGTAATTTTTTTTAGCAAGACGGGAGCTTGTTTTAAGTAAATAACACCTTAATATTGATAAAAAAAAGTACTAGTTCCACGGCAACAATATTTTACTAATCAACAAGACGTTTTCCCATGTTATAAGGAGAATATAACATGGGAACATGCCAGTTGAACTAGTACTTTAAAAGCATTAAGAAAATATTGACTTATAAAAGCTTCTATATCTTGCTGAAAATTTCCTTTAAGTTATTTTTTATCTTATTTCAACTGTAATAAGATATTTACACTGGTAACTAGACAAAAATACTTGATCAAATTTTGTGTTTTTGTGGTGTGGTGGGCCTCTGATAATTTTGATCTCTGATATTATTGGTTGCACTACCATGTTAGGAAGCCAGTAAACCAAGAAGATGGCGAGTGGTTTTGCATCATGTTAGCGTTAGCTGTGCCTTTGGCAGATGATTGTTGTGTGAGCGTATTGTAGCTTTTTGGAGCGGCGGATCTGAGACCAGTCATACCGTAGTATTATGTTAATGATATCTTTGGCTCCATTTTTGCCCTTCTTGAAGCAACACCTAATGCCATTGTTCAAGAAGCAAACCAAAACCATTGCACGTCTCAGTTCAGAATAGAATACACTAGAAAAAGCCTTTATTGTCCTTCGACAGGGGAAGTTCAGGTGTGCCAGCAGAAACACGATGGACAAGTTGAAGCATGCAGATTTGCACTAGGGTGAAGATCTAAAAACAGAAAGTAAGATTATGAGACTCTACAGAAAGGGCAGATTTACAGCACATGAAACAAATTATGTACAGAGATTAAAACTTGCTTACTTACATTCAAAGAGATGAGCAACTGATTGAAACAATGTAGAAATGTGCAGATATATGGAAAAATTTGAGAAACTGTACAAATAATATCAGGAATGTAAACATTTGTTGAGCTTAAGTTTGTTGGGAGCAGCGACGATCATAAAATGTAACAGTTGCTGGGAGGAAGGATCTGCAATAACGCTTGCTTGTGCATCAAGGATGAAGCAGTTTTTACCTGACAGTGCAGCAGCTTCATGGATGAGGGGGGAGACATTGTCCAAAAGTGATGTTATTTTAGCTAAAGTCTTCTGTCTCACATCACCCGCACCGGGTTGATGGAGGATACACCAACCCAGTGATGTATCCTCAACCCGGTGGAGGATCAATTTTTTGTTTGGTAACATAAAATTATGTTGTTTCATGTTACCAAAACATCATCTTGGTTTGGTTCCAACGTTGGGCCATTTAATGCATGTTGTTTTAAGTCTTAACACTTAAACATGTTGTGAGGATTTGAGTTTTTCTGTGTGTTTATTTCAGTTTCTGTGTTCTGCGGAGTCTCTGTGTTATCCCGGCTACCTGTTTAGTTACACCTGCTCCTTGTTTCTCCTGATTGTCTCCCTGTGTATTTAAACCCACAGGACCCTGTGTTCTTTGTTGGGTCCTTGTCAAGCCGTCTTGTCTGCTGTCTCCCCTCACCTAGCCTTGTCTGTCAATTATTTGTACCAGTTGCTACCAACTGGTATGCCCACAGAATGAGCATTAGCCTTCCCCTCATTCTGTGCTGCCTGGATTATTGAGCCTTTTGATCATTAAATCATCATCATTTCTCTCACCAAACCTGGGTCCACTGCGTCTACCTCACCATCTACTACCGCATCTCATGACAGTTGTATTAAGTCGTTGGCAAGTCAAAAATGTCTCATTTTGGTCTTAGTATAAGACAATCAAGTTGGTTTGTGTGGAACATTAAGCCCTGTCAGATGTTTGAAGTAACTTTTAAAACATTCCCATTCTGAATAGTGCATCTGCATTGGGATCAAGACTGTGAATTTTAACACTGTATTGCTTTAAAACAAGCTGCTTACCATCTCATTTTGCTAAGTAAACATATCACCATTAAACTTCATCAGCTGCTACCAGTTCTGTCCTATTTGTAATGCCAACATTTATTTCCTCCAATTCCCTTTGCAGACAAAATTACATCCAAATTTGACATTTCTTTTTGGGAGCTAAATTAGAGCTGAATTGTTTTTGTAAAGACATATATGAACATATTCTTACCAATAATTAATTCTTATAGAATTATTTATTTGTTCATTAATTTTTCTCTTTCTGCTTGTTCAGGCGATGCTTTGAATAATCTATCAACTGAAACATCATGTTTGGAAAGTGAAGGTAATTGATAATGCTAAATGATGATCATAATTGAGTTTTCAGTTAAAAACAATTTTAACTGGAACAAAAACAGGTGCAGCAAACATCAAAAGTTTCCAAATGTCAAAGCAACAGAAATTAAACTGATCTGTATTTTTGATCAGACAGAAACCTTGAATTATTTATTTAAATTTCTACATTCTATACATTATGATCTTTCTGCAAACATAGCTCTTTTTTAATACTATTCTTAGTGGATATTTTGAAAGGTAACAGAACTTATTTAGCTCTGTTGAATGGATTAAGTTTCATATTACTGAACTTCATAATTAAATGTATGAAAGTTGAAAATGAAAGCAGCATTTGTCTTTGGACAGAGCTGCACATATTCAGGATGTTTGAAGGCTTTTGTTTAATGTCAGGAATTTCCTCTCATTTAAAACCTTAAACTAATAACTAAGGGATATAGTTCCATATTCTGCAGGCGCTTGCAGACCTGTTGTTATTGTTATAGCATCTCTGACTGTCTGTGTTGAAGTATTTTATTTCATGCATCGTCTATATTCTTCTGCATGATAGATGCAGCCTCCAGTGTGACGGATCAGCAGCCGTTAACGCCGCCTGCAGAGGAGCAGCTCACCAAACGCCCACGGATTGGTACAACACACACACTAGATCTTAAAAGTTACGCTGCTGTCACATTCAGAAACTAACTTTAGGAATGGTTATTACTAAGGTCTCTGAATAATTCAGGAAAGAATAGAAAGGGAACAGAAACACGCAGTAGTTGGACAACTTTTTCTTGGATGATGCCGCCTTTAATCCTGTTTGATTCTCACAATTTTTGTTCTTTCAGTGTTAAAATGTCTTCAATGAGAGCAAAGTTTAACTGAAGTCAAACTCCTTCCTTCTGAGTCTGATTTTTATTGGTGACTAATAGTTTGAATTTGGGATTAAATACACAGAGGGTAATCAGGGAAAGACACACAGCTGGGAACAATCCAGGGTTAGACAGGACAACACGAAGACTCAATACAGAAAAACTCAAATCCTCACATAAAAATATTAAGAATTTAAAACAGTAAGTAATAAAGTTGCTGCTCTTAACATTCTAAAGAAAAATGCTTTGAAACCTCTGCTTATTTTTATTGAACATTATGTTATCAGTTTTAACTCAGATTTCAAGCAGAGACGTGTGAGAATCCAGCCTGTCTCAAGGCCAATGAACTGAAAGTGAAACTGCAGTCATATGTTTGTATCCGGCTGTTTATTAAATGATCAGTTTGCTTTGTAAATTAAATCTACCTGCAGATTACTGGGAGCAGTACAAGGCTGAAGCGGCAGGTTCCCTGCAGAGGAGGTGGAAGCGACTGTCGGAGGGCCTGCTGAAGGATGTGCAGCCGGACAAAATCTGGGTCAGCATCAGAACTGCAAACAGAGTCAGGGACCGACCGGACCAGACTCCCAGCTCTGCAGAGAGAGGCGGCAGAACACCGGGTCAGGACTGACTTCCTGCTTCCTTTCTTAATCAATGAGAGTAGTCCACATGAAATTAACCCCTCAATCATTTTTCACCAACTTTAGAGCCTGACGGTGACGACGGGTGGCCAGAGTCCAGACTGACTCTGGAGAGTTTTCTTCAGGGATGCACAGGAAAAGTGACGGTTCTGGCCGGCCAACCTGGCTCAGGAAAAACGCTGGTAATGTCTTTCATCGGGGAACAGTGGACTAAAGGATTAGTAAGTTCAATTTTCTCATTTTACTCACTATAAATGACTAATGTACATTTAAAATGAAAGCCATGAAGGAATTTCAGTACTACAGAAGAGGAATAGAGCCACTGAAAAAACAAAATTAATTTAGATTTTATTTTCTTCATAATTTTAACTTGAATCTTCTGAGTTATGAGAAATGTCAGAAATCTAAGATTAAAGTAGAAATAATCTAAGTTTAGTGTCAAAATTCTGAGTTCAAATACTGAATTCTGACATTTTTTAAATCTCAGAATGGAAATTCTGAGATTAAACTCAGAATTCTTTTCTTTCAGTGGCTAATCTTAATAATAGTAATTAAGACATGAGAAATGTTAAATAAAAATGATTTGCTGGAATAAAAAGCAGGATTTTTTCTTTTTATTTGTGTATTCTTTGTGAAACCAGCCCAGCCATTAATCTGATCAAATGCCCTGCAGGGAGAATGAACAGAAAATAAAATTACATTAAAAAAGTTGCCCAACTTGCCGCTGTGGAAAGTACCGGATAAAAACTGCTAACACATTCATTTGATTATAACCGCCTCTCCGCAGTTTGTTTGCATGTATACTGCAGACTTTTGCTGAAATGAAAGTAAAACTGAACTGCTCTCTCCGGCTCGGTTTGCTGTTATTGTCATTGTGTTTTTCATTCTGAAATGTTTAGACGATGCTTCAGGTTTGTGAAGATAAAACAGAATCCAAGCACAAAAATAGCTGAAGTTTTCTAAATTTATATTTAATTCACTTATTAAGAATTGCTTTGCGGCGTTCCTTCACTAAGATGACAGTTTTTGTTTCCTGTTCTGTAATGGGAAGTTTTCACATTTTTACATTTTCATGTCATCCAGGGCCCCATCCCTTCATCCCATCTGTTTGTCTTGCTGGAGTTTCGTCAGCTCAACCTGCTGTCAGACCCTCTCTCCCTCTCTGAGCTGCTGTTTCACCACTACCTCCCAACTAATGGAGACAATGAAACAAAGGTGCCACAGCAACTCAAACACTGTTTGAATGTAGCAAACAGCAGATTAAATGTTTTAAAAATGACCGTCTTTTCTTTGTCGGAGCAGCAGGCCGTTGTGGACTACCTCCTTTCCAATCCAGAGCAGAGCTGCTGGGTGCTGGACGGTTACGATGAGTTCCAGAACAAACTAAAGAGACACAGAGTTCAGAACGCGCGGCTGGACTCAGAGAAACCTCTGCCTGTGGCAGAGCTCATCTCAGGGCTGCTGAGCCGGCGGCTTCTTGCAGGGAGCACCGTGTTGGTCACGAGTCGAGTACGCGACGTCGTAGATTTGGACGGTTTGTCTGACAAAGTGGGGCAGCTGCTGCCGTGGGACCACCGTGAAGTCAAAGAGTGTGTCAGCAACTTCTTTAGTGCAAAAGGTTAACATTAATTTATTTTATTCTATTAGAGTTGAAAACCTGATGAGGGATTTAATTCTGCACTGCAAAAACACAAACTCTTACCAACCATGTTTCCTCTAGTTTCTAGTGCAAATATCTTAGCACCCTTCTCATATTACAGAACTAACCTTTTTAAACCTTTTCAGCAAGATAGCAGTTTGTTTTAAGTCAATAATATGTTAATATTGATGAAAATGTTCTATTTCCATTGGCAGATTATTTCACTTATAATATGGGAAAATGTCTTGTTATAAGTTTAATAATCTGCCAGTGGAAATAGTACTAATTACAATCAACATTAAGGAATTATTGACTTAAAACAATCTGTTATCCATCCATCCATTTTCTGTTCACCCTTGTCCCTAATGGGGTCGGCAGGGTTGCCGGTGCCTCTCCAGCTACGTTCCGGGCGAGAGGCGGGGTCACCCTGGACAGGTCGCCAGTCTGTCGCAGGGCAACACAGAGACATACAGGACAAACAACCATTCACACACTCACACCTAGGGAGAATTTAGAGAGACCAATTAACCTGACAGTCATGTTTTTGGACTGTGGGAGGAAGCCGGAGTACCCGGAGAGAACCCAGCATGCACAGGGAGAAAATGCAAACTCCATGCAAAAAGACCCCGGCTGGGAATCGAACCCAGGACCTTCTTGCTGCAAGGCAACAGTGCTACCAACTGCGCCACTGTGCAGCCCCACAACCTGTTATTTCTGGCTAAAAGTTACTTTTAAGTTGCTCTTGCTTAAGGTGTACTAAGATTTTTACACTAGAAGCTAGATATCCTTGACATTTTGAGAAATGAACACAGAAAATAAGAGTTACCTGCTGGTTCTGTCTAAAATTTCTATTTTCTTTATCCTTGTGAGAGAATTAATTATTTGATCAACAGCAAAGTTTTAAAATAAATGTATACATTTTATTTAAATGTAAAGATACAAATTATGAAGAAAATGATTGGAAAAAATGCTGTGGATAAAAGTTGACAATAGTTTTGCATATTACTGAGTGAAATAAGTGTTCTCTGTTGCACAAATTAATTATTAATTATTTGTCATTTACAGAAACCTGACTTTACCTTATTCCAAAGCAAATCAATTTGCTCAAGACTTTTTCCAATGATACAAAGATTTTTCCAAATATATCCTTGAATCTGAAATGCCCCATCAGTTCTTAAATACCAGCACATTAATATCTGTTTTATTCAGTAAACATTATTGCTGCTTAACTGGTTATTTTCTCGTTTCTAATGTTCAGATGGGAGACTTGCAGCCGATGCAGCAGAAATTCTCTTCTCCAGCCGACACCTCCTGGCCATGTCTTCCCTCCCAGCCCTCTGCAACATCTGTTGCGTCTTTCTGCAGCATTTACTGCACCGACATGCAGAAAAGATAAAGATGCCAGGAGCAAAAGGAGTCGGAGTAAAGAAAAAATGTCTAGAAATGAAGAAAAAAGACGCACAAACTCCTGATGAAACGGGCGACAATGAGAGTCGCTCCCAAAAAGCACAACATGGCGGAAACAGTGAGGAGACATTAACGGATGGAGCAAAAAGCAGATCCACGTTTTCTTTCACAGCAGCACAAATTCCTGCAACCCAGACTCAGATCTACCTCGCTGCTGTTGCTGCATTTCTTAGCCGGCACCCTGACCGGACCGGAGGAAATGACGCAGCAGAGACCTCAGGATTTTCTGAAAGGTGAGGATTCGAAAACACAGCAACACAAAAACTAAAACAAAACATTGGGTTTTTAGTTGAAATCTCTATAAAACTACACTTGGTCTGTATTATATTGTCAACAAATTTGTATTTGTTTCGTTGTCCAGTACCAAGTTTGCATGGGAAACTGTGAGTCTTCCTGCTGCTGAGCTTTGTGAGCTCAGTCGGCTGGCATGGAGAGGTTTGGAGGAGAGCAGGATTATCTTTTTGGATGAAGATGTTCATCTGCAAACTTTAGAGTCTTCAATCAAGTCAGGACTCTTCTCACAGGTCAAACATGGTTTCACTTTTCTGTAGCTTTTCCATTACAAATGTGCACAAAAATGACACCGCTTTACAACAAGACTAATAAATAGTTCATAGATATGTTATCAATTACTCTATAACACTCTATAAATGATTAATAACTGTTTATTATGCATTAACTAAAGGGGAGAAGGAGAGTGCATGTTGAAAAATTACATTTTACATTACAAATGGTTATTATGGTTACAAAGTAGTCTGAAATTAAACTCTAGATCAAATATCTAGGTGAACAGACTCACTATTTAGCAAGAAACCGGTAGATTTAATCTCCTTCTCTCACTTAATTAATGCATAATAAACAGTTAGTAATAATTTACAAAGTGCATCGAGATGAATTAATAACACATATGTGAACTATTTATTAGTCCTCTATAAGGGGAGCCTTATTGTGGAAACTTTATCAGCATTTTCACTGAGCATAAATTTGCTTAATGGAAAAACCCCAATTTTGAAAAAAAAAACCCCCCCAAAAAACTTTTGTTTTTATATAAAATTTTACTTGACTTACTTAAAAGTTTTATGTGGTTTTATTGGCTGTATTAAAATTGGTTTATTTAATAAAATACAAATATAAACACTTTTCGCATCACATGAGTCACATGTTTCCACTGGTGAAAACCACAAAGAAGAAGAAGACGACAGGAAGTGTGAGGATGTGGGTTTTAATACCTTATTCACTCATTCACATGCTTAATTGCATTTCTTATTTAATGGAAACACAGGAATGGCAAAAGTGTGTTTTTATTTATTTTTTTATTTCCTATGCAGAATATCAATATCAGGCCATGTTGCAGGTGCATCACAGTTAATTAAAATATCATTAAAAAGTTAAAATTTTCAGGAAGTCAAATCAAACTTAATATGATTTATTTTATTAATCTAAATGATTCTGACTTACATATACTTTAACGACTCTTTTTGTTAGTTACATTGTTACACGTTCTTTCACCATGTGAACAGTGTTGCTACTTTGCCAGTTGGTGGTTATAATTAGAGGAAGTGGATGATGAACTAAATGTTGACATTTACAGTTACTGGAGTTGGTGGTAAAAACATTTTAATTACCAGCAATGACAACTTCCTGTTCAAACTGTTGCAGACATTATGTTTAGCATGTCATAAATCATTTTTAATACATTTTAACTCAAGTGTCAAAGCTTCAGGCCATAAACTGACATGTTTATGATTCTCCCTGTCAGGTGGAGGTCAGAGGTCGTGACGGCATTGTCGTCAACGCTTACTGCTTCCTGCATCTCACAGTGCAGGAGTTTCTGGCTGCACTCAGGATCATGACAAGCACTGATGTCAGTGATGCAGACCTGAAGAAGAGGTACGAAAAAATCTATCTTACATCCCTCTGAATGGCACAGCAACGACTTGGAGCCAAACATTAAACATAAAGAGCATAAAGACGTTTAAAAAGTTTGTTTGCGTGTATAAAAAAACAGGTGCAAATTTGGTATCGTGCACAAATCTGATCTGCACACCAGGTGGAACTAAGGTTGCAAATGCAAATCCATTCAGCATGTTTGCCTTCATGAATATGCTAAATATACGTTGATCATCAGAAAGTTCAACATAATTGAAGGAGGATATGCAAATGTAATAACTTATCACCTGAAATGAGATTTATTAAGCCAGAATTAGGTAGCAGGTGCTGTTTGTGTGGCTTTAATTTGCACATTTTGAATAGCAGGTGCAAACTGGCATGCTAAATGTTTGCAGTGACTGTGGTGAAAAGGGGGCATAATGACAGGAGACATTGCTTGTTAAAATAAATTAAATGAAAATAATAAAAAGTAGATGAATAATGTTTTCCACTAATGTCAATTTTGAGCTGCAGGATTGCCTAAAAGTTTAATTTATTATCACTTTATGCCATTCTGACCCGGATAGCCAAACAAACATATACGATAAATTCCCTGTTTGCTCTCAGATTCAGTCTGAAAACTCGCTGGACGACTAAATCGGACCAGAAGACAGTGTTCACTGATTCCCTCTACCTGTACGTTTGTGGTCTGGCTTCGTTGGACTGCACTCCAGCTCTGGAGGTCGTCGCCAAGGCAACGGGGTTAAAAGCAGCCCAAAACTGGGTCCAGAAACGCCAGGCCCTTGTCATAAAGTTGCTGAAAACTCTGTGCCAAAGTGCCACTCTGACTGGACCGAAGGTGATTTTTAAAAGAACCAAAACCTGATTCATGAAATACAGATTTCCGTTTTTTATCCTGACTTTCTGCTCTTGTGCTGCGACAGATTTTGCAGCTTTGCCATTGTGTTCAGGAGAGCCAGAACCAGCAGCTGGCTCAACTTGTGGTGAGTGTGCGACCCACGCTGGAGCTCAGAAACTTCTGCCTGTTACCCAGTGACATCGAGGCGCTGGCGTTTGTGGTCAACTCGGTCGGTACCAAAGGTGTCGGTTTGGACTTCGGCGCCTGTTCGATGGAACTGGAGTGTCTGGACACCCTGTCCAGGTGTCAGTATATTCATTACCTCAGGTACAAACACATTAAAACACATTCAAACTAAACTAATTCATGCTCACAGTTCATCCTCATGATTCTGCAGCAGAATTATGACGCATGTCTCACATCATGGATATAAAAGCCGGATAAAATGCAACATATGGAAATGTCCTGCAGAGGGAAACCATTAACAATAGTTTAAATTTATAGATTAGAGTTATGAGGATCCAACAGAAGTAATTTTGTCCTTTGAGAAAACAGCTTTCTACAGAACTTGCTTCAACATGTTGTTTCACACAAGGTTTATTGAATTTAAATAATCAAATTCAAATAACCTGAGATACTGAATGAGACGAGCTCAGGCCGATGTTATCATGAAGGGAAGTAAATCATAGATACATGAGAACAATGCAGCCATGCTTCCTCCAGGCAGGTTTAGCCTCCAAGGCTGACTTCTTATGAAAATGTTATTAAAACCTCTAACACAGAGGTGACCAAAGTGTGGCACAGGGGCCGTTTGCGGCCCTTGAAATGATTTTGTTTGGCTCTAACCATAAGTACAGAATGATAAAAATGTGGCCAGAAAAATGGAAAACAATTGGGAAAAATGGGAAATTCTCTATTTTTCTTTTAATAAGTCAAGCCCTTTCTGTGTTTTGGCTCTTTAATAATATAATGATAAAAAAAGAGGTAAAACTGTACAAAATTTTTTAAAAATCCCAATAAACTAATTTTTTAATTTAATGAATTTCATGGCCTGCCAGCGCTTTACATTTTCAAGGCAAAAATTTCATACATTACAGCGTTTATTATATATTTTCATTTAACACTTTCAAACTTCCTTTTTATTTTATTGCAGTTTTCGGAGTCGCAAGTATGGTGATAAGTTTGCAGAGAAGCTTTCCTCCGTTCTACCTCGATTCACAGCGCTGAGAAAACTAGAGTAGGTTTTTGCTCCATACTTTACTCAGAATATTTAAAGTAGTTTTTCCTTTTTAAATCTGATTTGTTTCTTCACCAGGTTTTGTGGTGCCAGTCTGAGTTCTGCAGGAGCTGCAAGTTTGGCGTCTGGTCTGCAGAACTGTTCCAGCGTCACTGAGCTCAAGTAAATTTACAAGATAAAATATCTCATATTACAGCTAAACATAGATGACAGATGATAAGAAGAATGTTTCTCTACTTTTGGCTTCAGTTTTAGTGACAACAATTTGCAAGACGAAGGAATCCGACGCATTGCAGACGTTCTTGCCAAACTACAAAACTTGACATCTGTAAAGTAAGTCGGCTCTGCTCATAAACGTTCAGGCCTTCTAACGGAGCAGTAGCAGACTCCATGTCTTTTGTTATATTCGTGTGTGTGTGTGTGTGTGTGTGTGTATGCAGGCTGGGACGAAACAACACTTCTTTGGAAGCAGCAGAGTGTCTTGTTAAACACGTCTCTTCTTGCTCGAACATCCAGCAGGTTCATGCAGAGTAAGAAAAAACACAAAACACACAGTTTGTATTTATACCCAAATTAGGATTCTGCAGATGGCAGAAGGACCGCAGGGACAAGGCAGAGGAGCTTATCTCTTGTTATGCTGCCATAATATTATGACAGTTTTAACAAATATGTAAAAAAAAAAAAAAGCCTGCTTTTTCTTAAAAATATGAAAACAATAAAGAAATGCTGTAACAATCCAATCACTGTGAATACAGTCAAGGCCTGGAGGGCGGTTCAACATATCGAGGGAAGAACTGGGAAAACATCCCCATTTACACCCTTTGTCCAGAACCCTGACTTTCTTCCGGGTGTGTTGGATGCAGGTTTTGGGGAATGGGTGGCTAAGGGTGTTTCCTCTTTGGGCTGTCATTTTAAGGAAGGGATCCTAATGTCTTTTAATGAAGTTGTGGAAGCCTTTGGAGTAGAGAAAAATAACCTCTTCCGTTTCTTCCAGCTAAGAGACTTTATTAAAAAAGAAACAACTCTACTCAGGGACACGGAGGTTTCGGGCACTGAAAAACTGTTTTTCGGAACTCGTGACGTGTCACTCAGTATGTGCTACAAAATATTAAAACGTCATAAGTGTCACTTATCAACTCTGGCCCAGGCCTGGGGAGGAGAGCTGAATATCGAGATTACTGATGAAATGTGGAGCAGTATCTGGAACTCTGCCAGAAAAATTACTATTTGTAATCGCTCCTGGGCGTTGCAACTTAAATTACTACATAGAGCTCACTTGGCCCCAAACCGGGTGTCTAAGTTTAAACCGGGGTCCTCTTCACTGTGCCCTAAATGCAAAATACATGAAGGCAGCCTCACACACTGTCTTTGGTCATGCCCCAAGGTCCAGATGTACTGGGAATCTATTCTGGTTGAGACTAGGAAAATTATCAAAACTAATATTGATCTCGATCCAGTGTCTCTCCTCCTTGGTTTACCAAATAAACATATTAAAAATCAAAACAAGAGTAAGTTATATAATGTCCTAATTTTCTGTGCTCGAAAGAATATTTTGTTACAATGGATCTCTAATAAATCTCCTACTATTAATGGATGGAAGAGGCTTATTTTGGAATATATCCCTCTCGACTTTCTAACATGCCTCGTCCACTCTAAGACTGACATTTTTGGACGCATTTGGAAGCCCTTCTTGGACTGTGGTGAAGGACACTTGTCTACCATCCTGTCTCAAGCATTTATAAATGCTTAGATGTGAATGATGATGGAAGTATGTATTCCCCCTATCTTATCTTTCCTTTTGACTCTGGACTGCACTGCTGAGCTTTTGTTCTGTGTTGTGTTGTTGTTATTAAACAAAAAAATTAATAAACATATCTACAAAAAAAAACCAAATATGTAAAAAAACCATATTTATTAAAGTTACATACTGCAGCATTAAGCCTCAAAGAAAGCAATTAGTGATCTTAACAAATTTTTTGTCTCCGTTCTTGTAGCGGGATCAAAGAGTTGACACTGACTTTTTCTCAAAAATCTGAATCAAACAGGTGAGTTTCATAACCAGCAAAGTTAATAATGACATTAACTTTAAGAAATACTAACCTTTTATAAAATGTTTTTCTATTGCAGCCATAAAATTAAGCCTGAAGCGACAGTGAGGTATGATGTTTCTGTAGTTTAATATATTTACTGCTTTATAAGCCTTTTCTGCTTTTCCAGTTGTCTTATGAAACTTTGTTCCTAAAACTGTTTTATTTTAAAATTCAGATTTCAATAAAAAAAATTTCACAAATCACATTTACAATTGTGTTTTATATATTACCACTCTAACAACACAGTGCCTGATACTGTGAGAAGCTGTGCAAATTTTACACTCGCAAAACGAGAACAAACCAGTTTGTTCATCCATCCACTTCACTTTTCTCTTAATGAGACTTTGTGCATGGATTTGGTTGAAAACTTCTCAAAGTTATGTTGTATTTCAGTCATTAATGAAATAATCAGATAAAAAAAAAAAACAGTGCTGTTTGTGAAATTGCTCTTAGCATTACATATGAACTATCTTCTAAAAGTCAGTGAAGCAGAGATATTGTTTTAAAATATCTGCTTCTCTTTTCCAGCCATAAAAATGAGATGTGATGCTACAAAAGGCATAATTTATTCTCTGGAAGACGAAGTCAAAAGTTTAAATACTTTTATGCTGTTTGTCATTAGAATATAAAACCTTATGTTGCTTTGCATCCAGATTATTACCTGAAACTTACTTTGAATAAATATTTGCTCATATAAAAAATACTAATTACATACCGCGTCACTATTTGCTTTGTGAATCTGGAGCAGAGAGAGTCTGAGTGAATGAAAACAGCAACACAAAGATGTAAAATGCAATGTAGTTACTTGGGTTCAACCTTAAAAATGTATTTGTATTAAACTCAGATTTTTCTTTATCAGATTGCTGAACCAGAAGTGGACTAAGTCTGGCATGCAGAACCTCGCCAAGTCGCTGGCTCGCTGTCCCTCTCTGTCTGAGCTGGAGTGAGTAGCATCAGACACACTGCTGATCTTTTTATTAGGAAAATGTAACCTAAGGAGGTTTGATTCAAAGTCTGGATCTAAATCAGATTTAGATGATTGAAATGATGAAAAACTCTCTAATGTGACAGATTTGATTAAATTATTCAAAGAAGATTGGGCCACAATTCTTGACGCCAGTTATTTTTAGCCAGGTTGACTTTGCTGACTTTTTTTCATTGATAAATTAAATGCATTATGTGGCAGCTGAGATTATCTTCGTCAGATATTTACATTTGTCACACACTGTGGGTTAGGGGTGCACCGATTAATTGACACTGATTTTTTGAATTTTTGTTGATCGGTCGTTGGCTGATACTTACACATGAAGCCGATTTCATCTACCTCAAGAAAGGCAAAAAATCAACCACTGTCTCTTCTGCTCTGCAGTTGGAGAGGTTTGACTGATTGACTGGACCACCAGGTCACGTTTGCAGTTAACAATAGTCACCCCACTGTTGCCAACCCAGCAACTTTCTTGCTATATTTAGCAACATTTCAGTCAAGAGAATTGGAATCGGCAGCTCAGGTTTTTTAAAAACCAGTAATCTGCGAGTGGCCAGAAAACTGCAATCAGTGCACCCCTGTGTGTCCTGTTTACAGGGCTCATACTTGTTGTGTTTGATTTTCTGTCTGTTTGTGTTCTTCAGTCTGTCTGGAGGCGAGTGGGATGAGGAGACTTTGAAAATGCTAATTCAGTTTGTGCCAAGCTTCAGCATCACTGAGAGGATCATGTAAGTCAAAACTCCATTCAGTAAGAACAATATTCATGTTAATTATGGAAATAAACAGCAGCATTTGTTGTTTTTTTGTGTCATGTCAGATTGAATGACAGCTGCTCATCAGTTCAGAGTGTGGTGATTCTCACCGCTTTGCTTTCTGACTGTCCGTCTGTCCTGGAGATGAACATCAGGTACAGAAAAAGATTTTTGACAAGTTGCACCAACTAAATGTGGAATCACATTACGTCGTGTTTGAGTTAACCAATACCAGGTTTTGATGCAGCTAACTGTAATCTGAGATCACAGAACTGAAGTAGTTTCACATAATCCGGTGTTGTTGCTGCTCAAACTTGACTTTTCTTTACTTCTCAGGCTGCAGGATCCAGTCCAGATGTCTGTTGTGTTTTCTGTAGGGAGAGAAAAAACTGCAAATGTTTCCTCTAAAAAACTCTGGTTTGTATGGAGATACTTTCACCCTTCCAGATTTAATTCCAGAACAATAAATATTTATTATTATGTAAGTGTTAACTATTTAACCTGAACATTAGAAAGGCATAGTTGTGTCACCTTTTCATCAGGAAATTGTCTCGATCTGTTGGACTTTGAGTTGGATTTACCTCTAATAGAAGTTTAGTGATTTTAGTTCACAGATGAGAAATCACTGAACCATCCTGCAACTTTTAGGGAGGATTCACATCATCACTGTTTAGTTCGCTGTAATCCAACTCTAGTCCGGTTCGTTTAGGGAGGTGTGAATGCAGCAATCCCTCATACTGAGCATGCATGTAGTGACTGTCTATTGACAATAAAAACTTTAAGTCTAAATCTGTTTCCTGTTTCAGCCTCAGCCGCTGTAATCTTCAGCCCATCGACCTGGAAAGAGTTTGGAAAAGTTTGGGAGCGTCCTCTGATCTCTCTGATTTGGAGTAAGACTCAAAAACACAAAAATGGTCACATAAAAAGAGAAACCAACAAGGTTCCACTCGGCACACCATAAATAACTCCTGCCTCTTGTTTATTATTTTCAGCTTGTCCTGTAACAAGTTAGGCGACAAAGGACTGAAGAGGTTGTTGGACTTCTTGCCTCGTCTAAGCAAAATCCAACGAGTAGAGTAAGTTTATCAGCTAATCTGAGGACATTGCAAGTCTACTGGGTAGCTTCATTGTAAATTGGATATAAATATTAGGAATTTGTCGTATGAGGGAAGTTTAATCTTTGCTTCAGATTGACCTGCTGTGCTTCCTTGAAAAGGTTAGGATAGATTTATGAGTCATATAAAACAAGTTTATTACATTTTTTTGCACAAAATCTTAAAAATTCTTAGATAAGATTTTAGTCTGATCAGTTCTAGCTATTTTGAGCTCCTTCCAGAATGAACAGTTTTAGCGCTCTGTCACTTTAAATCCAACTAAGCTGCTGAAAATTACTGCAAACAGATGTGCAATTATGCAACTGTACATCTTTGAAAAGCAGAAGTGGAGCCTCCAGCACAAACTACAAAAAATGAATCAACAACAAAAAACTTCCCCCCCCCAGCTCTTACAGCGGTAAAACCACCTGGCCAAATAAATGTGCTGGAGTTTCACATAGGTTGCTAGGTAACGGGGCTGGGCATGGCTGGGGTTGCTAGGTAACAGCTCAGTGACTACATTCAGAAAGTTTTTGAAACGGTTTATTTTGCACACACCAAAAAGCATTAACTTATTGTCAAAAACAGCTGGATGCTTTTTTTAAGTACTTGAGTTGTTTTTAAAAGCAGTAAAACCCAAATGGAAGTACAAAAATGTGCAAAATGTGGATTTTGTATAATAGGTCCCATTTAATCTTCATGTTCATTCTTTGTGGTTTTGTTGCATAAACAATGGAAAGGAAACACAGGGCTGATGTTGTCCTACAGAACCGGTTCTGAACAGGTTTTATGTTGTGACCTCTGTGGTTTCATGATTCACCATATTTTCTGTGCTTGTGTGTTTTTCAGTTTCAGCGGTAATGATGTCGGTGTGGACGGAGTGGTGATGCTGGCGGATGCATTATGCTCCAGCAACAGATTAACGCACGTTTACATCAGGTATCGTCTAATTTTCATTTTTATCTGAAACACCAAACCTTAATGTTTTTTGTTGTGTAATGACAACAACCTGCCTTTAAACAATGCCAAAATACAGATGCAAAGTTTTATTTAAAGCATTTTATCTGTTTTTAGAAGCAGTAGAACCCCAAATAAAAGTACAAAAACATGAAGTTTACATAATGGGTTTCCATTTTATTTGTTTTCAATAACTTGTTCAGTATTTTTTATAATATAAGATCACTGCATTATTTGTTTTTCTGCTCTTGAAGTGATGGAGGAAAAGACCAGGTGATGCTGCAGTTCAGCTCTGACACAAGGTAGAAAAAAGGTTCCAGTTAAAACTTTTAGATTTACCATAAAAGTTTACAGTTTAAAATGAATATGTTATACTTGCTTTTCTCTCATTTTAGTAACGGCAAATTAAAGACAAAGTTATTCAGGTACAGTCAGCTGAGGCACATTCTTGCAACCCTATAAAGGAAAACATTACTGGAGTTTGGTTTTGTGTTTTTCAGAATTGACAGAAGATCCCTGACAGCATCTGATGTAAACAAAGTGTGCAGGAAACTGGTCCAGTGTCGCACCAGTTTGGAGTTAGAGTGAGCTTAATGATTGTATATCCATGAGCTTTTTATTCATAACATGAGTGTGCAGTTGCATATTTATGATCTTCTGTGTTTTAGGTTTACTCAATGCTCATTTGCTGAGAAATCTATCGAAAATCTGCTGAGAGTGTTGCCAAAGATGTCAACGCTGCAGAGACTAAAGTGAGACTGTTTTTCTTTTCATTGAATGTTTCACAAAAAGTTTAAACTTTTACTTATTAACAGTTAATGAAGTCAACAGTTAAGTCCCAGAATTTATTTATATTCGATGTTCTGAAAATGTTTGTCAAAGTTCCAGGAAGTGAACATTAAGTCCCATAAAGTAAAGATCTGGAAAGTATCATTTCACAATCTAGCTCATATTAAAACCCAGTCCCCGAAAATTACTGTTTATGTTTTGAAAAATAATTTGTGTTTTCCAGGAAAGAGAACCTCCAAGTTCTAGAAAACAACTTGTAATGTTCCAGAGAAACAGTTACAGAAAACTAACATTTTAGGAAAGTATCAGATTCCAATCGACCTCATTGCTAAAATTTCCTTCTATGTCCCAGGAAAGTAAGTTGTAAGTTCTGTGAATATATCGTAAATGTTTTCCAAACCATCCAGAACATTTCAGGAAAGCAAACTGGAAGCTATGAGGAGTATTAACAAAAAGTAACTTCCAACTTCTGGAAAGGAACATCTGCGCTCTTATTGTGAAGTAAAATGCACTCTGACTTCTGGAAAGTAACACAAGAGTTTATCAAATCACTTCGTAATGAAATCCAGTCCCTTAAATTTCCTTCAGGTTTGAAGAAAGTAGTTTCAGGAAGTGTATTCCACAGAAAAGTGAACCAAAGGACTAAAAAGCTGGAAAACTCAGAAACAGGCAGACAAAAAAATGAAGTGAATGAGCAAGATTCACTGGGTAGAAAAAGTAAAACAGGAAGTTCAACTTCAATGCAGCACACATAAAAACCCCCAAATCCCTAAACATAAAAGGATCAGTAAACACCAAACTAAGGTCCAAAGGTTCTCCTGATTTGTGTCTTTTTTAGTTTTTTATTATTTTGCAAAAGAAATAACTATAATTATTATTTGCAAAAAACGTTGTTGAATGTGAATGAACAGATTATTGACATGATGTTAAAAATTAGAAAACAAACCAAAACTTTCTCATGTGTATTTGTATCTTTGTCTCTTTTAATTGCATGTTTGTGGAGATTAATGTGTAATATGACTAAATACCAGAGAATACAATGCTAAGCTTTTTCTACTTGTTTAGTTTAAGTCACATGTAAACTCACTGTTGGTTTTACCTGCTTAAATAATCATATTTATCAATGTATCTTTAGCTGTTATGTAGCTTTGGGGCTAATTAATTGTTCTTCCTTTGTTCTCAGTGTCAGTAACAGCATCCTGTCCACTTTTGATGCTCTAACTCTGATCAGCTGTTTCCCTGGAAACCAACGAGTCTCATCCGTGGAGCTCAGGTATTGCTTCAACAGGCCTCCAAGGAGACAATGCATGAAAGTGTTTTTATATTTTTATGCATAATATTTAAGGACTTTTAAAAAATTTGACATTGATGCCGTTATTTGATTATTGCCTGTGACTCTTTAGTCCACAGGGCGAATCCTTCATTCGTTTTGCTGGAATTAAAGCAGAACAAGTCAACTGCAGGTGTGTGAACAACAACCATAAACTTCTCTAAATGCTATCAGTTTTCTGATTATCTCATTATTACTGCAGATTCATCTTGGTCTGGTTTCACTTTTGTTCTCCCTGCTGCTGTGTGCGTGGGCGTGTGTGTGTGTGTGTGTGTGTGTGTGTGTGTGTGTGTGAAACTTTCCTGCACTCACTTGCTTTAAACAGGAAATAGTAGCCAGTGTATTTTAAATATCCTGCACTCATTGCTGCACCTCCCTTCAGTTAAACATGTCCATGTTTGGTATCCATGGAAACATCAGACTCTAGAAACTGATAAAAGGTTTAAGTATGAGATGACCAGGAAGCATTGTAGGGCTGCAGGACAGACGTAGGTGACCAGGCAGGAAACAAAAAGACATAGTATATTTGATATATATTTGATTCTATTTTATCTTTCATACCTGTCAAGTCTATGTTTTTTACTCCCCTTTCCTGCCGTGTTCCCAAATCAGTATTTTTCTGCAAATATTCCTTATTACGCCCCCGTATCTTTTTTTTTATTACCGTAGATAAAAAAAAAATGTATGTGGGTATTTTGAAAAAATTTTAAAAAGAAGAAGCAATTTTAGACATGTAAAAGTAAGTTTAGTAAGTAAAAACACAGCAAATCTCCAGTTTTGTAAATGATGCCAGTCTGTGCCAAGAGAAAACACCTATTTTTTACTAAGACATCTGTAAATTTACTTATTTAAAACTTGTTTTAAAAACTCAGCTACATCAATCTTTGCACAGGTAATGTGGACCAATGGTTTCCAAAGGCTTGTAGCCTCATTTATGATATTTCTAGAAGGTTTATATTCTGCATAATGCAAAATATTCTGGCAAGGGACAAAAGAAGAGAAGAAAAATCCAAACTATTTCATGTTCCAGTATAATTTTCTCAAACTATAGCAGCTGCTGTGATACTTACATTTCAGATGAAGACTCCCAATTGTTAGCTTTATTTTGATACCAAGATAATTGAAATAAAGCTTGTAATTGGTGTATTTTGTTTAAAATAAATTTGATTTGTTATTTTAAATATAGTTCAGAAAACCCTGTGGGGCTTATGAGGTGTAATGTATTTTATTTGGATGAAAAATAAAAACTAATCAATCTGTTTCTGTTTTCAGATTAACAGATTTTTCTTTCAAAGAAGAAAACTTTGTTTTATTGGACAGATTGAACCAGATCCTGCTGCAGACCCGGCAGCTGTCTTATCTTGAGTACAAACCACAACTCATCTCAAAACCACAACCACAAAACTACAATGTAATTTTGACCCTTCTTACTTATTTAAATAAACTTATTTAATGCTTTTTCTGCTGCAGTTTGTCAGGAAATCAGCTGGAAGACGAAGGAGTGAGATGTTTATTGGAGTCTCTTCCAAATATCAGAGTCAGCAGCTTCATCAAGTAAGAAACATTTGTCTTTTTGTTGCAACTTAAAGCATTGCTATTGTGTTCAATACAACTCTGACCTTTAACCTTTATTTTCAGTCTGAGCAAGAACAGTCTCAGCCAGCAGGGGGCGCTGCATGTAGCCACAACACTTTGTACTTGCACTAATGTTTCTGCTGTGGAAGTCAGGTAAATCTCTGCCAAAGAATCACAGCAGAAAAGAAAGTTTCCTGCCCCTTCTCCCCATAACTCTGTTGTGTTTTCTGCTAGTTTGGGAGAAGATGAAAGATGTCTGATCTGGTTTACACAAAAAGGAGGAGGAGAAAAAACTCTGAGGTGAGAAAAGAGACAAAAAAAGTAAAAATAAAAGCTCATCATGCAGTTGTTATTGCAACAGACAACAGATTGGAAACGGTTAAAGTTAAACAGCAGCAGATGCAGACATAGCAGACAGAATCAAGTTGTATTTGTTGAGAAAAATAATCATTAGTTTAGAGGGCTTGTTTAAGAATTGGGATAAAGATGAAGACACAACTTTTACTGGTTAAAAAACCCGGCCTGCAGTAAAACTGCATCGACGTGTCTGAAACCTCTGAGATATCAGGTTACATTATGAGTCTTTCACAGCAGTTCAATCATATTCTGTATTCACATGTGGATTCATGCAACAAAGAGATTCAAAGTCCAACATAACTTTGCATGATCAGAAGGAAAGAGTTTCTATAAATGCTGGAGATTCCTCCTCATTCTGGGTGTTAATTGCATCAGTTTCTGGGTTTTTTGTGGTTTTTAAAAACATTTTCAGGTGGAATAAATGAAACATGCAGCATGAATGATTGTTATAATAAGTCCCAGGTGCAGAAGTTTGAATTTATTGTGGATTTTCCTTTTTTCATAAAATTTTAATATTAAACATACAGCTTCAAATCTACTCATAAACCCACTAACATTTGGTTAAATGTCTCTTATCAAGTTGCTCTTCAACCACAAACTCTTTGTTGCCATTAACAAGAAATTCTGACCTGATTTTGACCCGACTTCTGGAGAGAGCTGGTTAACACAGTTAACACTGTCAAGTAACGTAAATACAATTAAATAAATACCTTTTAGAAATTAAGTATTGTTTTTTTGCTCTTTTTTCCTGTCTTCCAGTGTCAAAGACAGTAAGCTGCAATACGATCATCTGCTCACATTAGCAAATATTGTCTCAGACTGTCAGAGTTTGACCAAAGTGGAGTAAGTAAGATTCAATCTTAAACATTTTGGAGGACTAATAATAAATTTTAAGTGTTTTTTTGTTTTTGTTGATTAATAAAATGTTGTGTTTTTGAAGACTTAACTTTTTTAATCTGAATTTTTTTTCACTTTGGTTTCCGTAGTTTATAGAAGAGACGGCTGAAATAAAAGCCATTTTTTTAAAAGTATTTTCTTTCATTTGTAATTTCTTTTTAAGAAAAGAAAGCGTGAGAAAAAAAATCAATTAAAATCTGATTTGAGATTTTAATTATCTGGAAATAATTTGTGAATTATTTCCAGAAAATGTATTTCATCCTACATGTTTTCAAGAGCTAAAAAAATAAATTTACATATCATAGAAATTTCCTTGAATTGCTGAAACTGATTTATGTAAATTATTTAGTATTCAGATGTAAAATCTGAAAAAAAAAACCCCCAAATAATTTGTGTTTTTATTGTTGCACAGATTAAAGAACAACATGCTGCAATCTGAGTGGATTGAAAACTTTGTGACAGCTTTAAACGTTAATCTGAGACGATGTACTATCAGGTGAGATTATTTATTTATTTCACCAAAATCAACCGTTTTATAAAATACTTTTTTCCTCAGTTAGGTTGAGGTGCTAAACAAATAACGGTTTAATGAAACCACCGACTCGCTGTATGATGACCTGCTGCTCCTCTTCTCTTTTCTTCATCAGTGTTGAAGAACGTTGGATCGGCGGCGATGACGCTGCGCTTTTACTGCGCCGCTGTCTGCAGCTCCACAAACCCGTCCAAACCATCAGGTGAGCATAGACTCCAGACAGACCCTGAACTCACCGCAGGACGTTCAGGAAGGAAGTCATGAATGTGATTGACTTTGTTTTTTAGGATTGATGACACCACACTACAGCTGGTTCTGATGGACAACATGGAAAGGTACTGACCCAGGAGAAACCCGTTCACACATATTCGCTTTATGCCCCTTTCACACACATAACAATTTTACAGATTATTAGGGGAACTTTAGGAAACTGAATATTATTTCCTAAATGTTATGACACTGTTGTGCTTTAATAAGAGTCAAATTTGGCTATGAATAAGTATTATGGTTGTTATGGCAATTATTAATAAAACTAGCAGTTTAGATCCAGTGTACCAAGTTGGTGCATCAGGCTTGGTAGAGAAAATAGCCAATAAAGTTCAGTCTCAGTTATTATTTATAAACACCTGCCTGGTAATAGATGAAGGCATAAGTTCAATACATGCTGCACATGTGTATGGAATAAATACAGGTTACTTTTCTCAAACACACAAGAGTTTATTAACAAAATGAGATCAGTTTCACTGTTAAAACATTTTATTCAATAAACCTGCAAGCTACTAGTACTAGTTCAACTGGCAGATTATCTTACTTATAACAAAACATTTTTCCCACGTCATAATTGAAAAAACTATTACTTTTATGATCAATATTAAGGACGTATTTACTTACAACAAGCTCATATGTTTTGCTAAAAAGTCACTTCTAACTTATTTCAAGAAAAAGTTGACCAAAGACTTGGTAAGATTTTATATTTCCAGTCATCACTGGACATTCACTAAAATTTTAACACAATGTATCTCAGTTTATATCACATAAACACCAACATCGATTTATTTTTTCTATCGCCATGCTGATTGATTCTTCTGATCAAGTTTTATTTCTCATGAAAACGTTGAGAGGTTAAGTTGTCTCTTTTTTCCACCAGTGATGTTGCATTTCCAGCTCAGTCAGCGATTAAAAATATAAGGTAAGTGACACATGAGGAAAATGCAAATTATTCCTGCAAATAATGTCCAACCAAGATAACAACCATCATATTTCACACTTACATATTTAACACCATCTCATTTTTCATGTAATTAAAATCAGTTAAAGCTACAATATTCACCCTGTTGTTGGGGAGGTAAGCACTGTAAAACAAACTAACATTAACGGTCAACGCAGACCGTTAATGTCCGTTAATTTTACCTTATAAAATTCTGGCAACCACAGCTGCTGGTATTTTACTGTAAATTGGACACGTTTTTTTTTTACGGTATAGTTTTGACCCCTAACATTTTGATTCAAGCATCTTTTCTGAACTTTTTCCCCCGTAGAGCATTAAAATCTTTATCTTCTCTTTAGTTTTTAACCTAAAGATATATTTGTTCTCTTTTTTAGTGTCTCCAACAGCAGCGTGGAAGGAGCTAAATTACTCTGCTCTTTTCTACCCTCGCTGCCAAATCTCACGTCTCTCAGGTGACCATTTTCACCATTTTCTTGAACATCATTAATTTTAATTTTCCTGCGTGACGATCATTTCCTGTTTTCCTCTGCAGTGTTGGAATCAAAGACAGCGCCGTGGCTGAGGAGCTCTTACACGTCATCCTGAGCTCTACGCCCATTCAGAGTTTAAAGTGAGCAACAAAACACAAGTTCAATTTTTTATTAAACATTTTCTCATTGCACCCGATTGCGTAAAGAAAAAAATACAGCTTCTTTTTAGTTTTTTATGTTTCCTGCAATAAAAAAGAAAAGAAAACAGGCCCGTGCAGAGACCACTGAAAGGGCAGGTGCTCAAAAAAAAAAAAAAGGGCACATCTAACCGCATTCTAGGAAAGACTATTAACAAAACCACACAGCTTTCAGAGCTTAATAAAAATGATAAATTACAAAATTGTGAGACATACAATATAAGCTAAGGAAAAACTCTATATGGAGCATAACACTATGCATATGTTAGATATTTTATTAGTAATTTCTTTCTGCAGGTCTATTTTGTTATAGGAAAGTATTGCAATATTCAAACCCGCAATTTAGCAAAATATGTAAATCAGAGCTGATGGTTTAGCTCCGATTTACATATTTTGTCTTTACAGAGTTACACTATTAAAAATATAAACAAGGGCACAATACAACCTTTTAGTGTACTGTAATTTATAAAAAAAAAAAGACTTGTTGCTCTGCATTTTCATCCATAGTGTTTATTTCTGACTGTTGTCCCTCTCCTTGCCTGTCTTCCTGTGTTGTTGACTGCATTTTTGTCTCCTCCTCTGATCTATCACTTTCCTTCTGTCCATCTGGGAGCAAGAAACAAACTAATCATTATTCTACACCTAAATTTAGTACATCTTAGCATAAGAAAAACACAACAGATGCCCTGTAATATTAAATATATTGTTCACTACCAAAAGTTACATGTTGATAATGTTAAGAACATTTTTTTTTTTGTTCGTACCTGCAGTACTCGTTCTGACCCAGTCGGTCAACAATCCACTACCTTTTGCTGCATCTATCAATTCTTTTCTTTTTTGTTTCTGCCGTCTTTCTTTACGTGGCATCTTTGAACTGAAAAAAGCAAAACATAATGAATTATGATAAGAACACTGTATTAACCGCACTACCAATTATTTACCTTTGTGTTTAAACCAATATGGTTTTCAGTCCTTAGCACAACATAATATTAATTTCAGAGAAAAGGAGGCCTCTGCTGTGGAGCTCAATATGTTTCACAATTATTCTATTAAAAATATAATAATAACCTCAATTAAATAAAATACAATTGTGATGAATACATTTTGAATTGAAACAATTTTTAAACAAAAGTTTTGCTTAAAAAAATTTTTTTTAAATTAAAATCAGAGATTTATGTCTCAAAGTGAGAAAAATTATTTGTGAACAAACTTATTTGCTCATGTCATAAATCTTTTCTTGCTATTGTAAGTTTTTGTTTGTGATTCAAAGTTTTGCTTGCTTCTCACATGACGTCGTGGGCAGGGCCGAAAATTGCAACAAAAGAATTCTGATGTGTGCAAATAAAAGTTTGTTTTGCAAAGAACTTTTTAAGTTAACAAGACAAAATTTAGTTATTTAATTAAAAAAATTAAAATAAAACTTTTTGTTTAAAAAAAATAAATCATTATAATTCAAGCAGTTTTGTAAATTCTATTCCCCTTCAAGATACATTAACCTAATGCCAGAATAAATGCAATTAATATACATTATGCAGCAAAGGAAATTAGATAATCGGACATATATTCATTATAGAGAGATGATCGGTTTTGGATCGTTGATGTGGCCCCATCAGCAATAACGAAGAATGACCGCTATCATTAGCGATACAGGGAAGAAGCTTTTTAGTTATCTTGCTTTGCTACCAAACTCGTTAGCTAACAGCTAGCTAATAGGACAACAACAACAGCCTAATGTCTGTATGATAAAATACTGAATCGATAGATAAGAACAGTTTTTCCTTACTTTTCCTTCCTTCCTCCTCCACGTTGAGCTCCGCAGTAAGCTACTGCGCAGTCTCACTGACTGAGCGGGAGGCAGCTGCGTCATGCGTCACGGACAAAAGGTCAAAGGTAACAAGGTGACCCGAAGGGCTTATTATGTTGTTTTTCTTTAAATAAAAACAACAACAACAAAAAATAATAATTTTAGTACATATCAGAAGAGGGCTTGGGAAATTAACTTTAAAAAAAAAAAAAAAAAAAAAAAAATTGGACCAAAAGGGCACTTTAGGGCAAGGAGCAAAAAGGGCAGGTGCTCAAGGACCCCCAGCCCCCCCCTCTGCACGTGCCTGAAAGAAAATGTAGATAAATGCAAATGTGGAAAACCAGCAACACATGACATATTTTCATCATGTCACATTATTTAAAAAAAGAGAAAATAAATGAAGCAACACAGTGGAAATGAATGTAAACCGCATGATTAAGACATCTTTAAAAAACATAGTTTTCTTGTTTCTCGTTGTTTTATTAGCCTCACATCTCTTCTTTTCATTGTTGTTTTAGTTTATTGATATTGCACTTTGTGGACTTTTATTTGCATAAATGTCTCAACCTTCCTCTACGAACGTGGACAGTTTGCTTCCATCTGTCCAACAGACATCGTTCTGTAAATCTTTTGGGTTGCTCTTTGAAGCAGTTGAGACTCAAATGGAAGAATAAATGCACAAATTTTTTTCATTTTGCATAAGATGTCCCGTTTAACACATTAAACTCTAAAACTTTCCCTTTAATTCTCACCGTAACTTTTTTTTTAACCTCATTTTCTGTCTCCTCTAGCTTGTCTGGCGTCTTCATAAGTGACGCAGCGGCTCAGACTTTGACCAGACTGTTGCCACGCCTTCGATCGTTCAAGTAAGCTCATCGGTTAATATGAAGAGTTCAAAATAGTCTGTTCTTCTATGCAGTTTATTGTTATATTAATGGTCTGTCACGCAGCAACGTTTTTGTTTTCCTTCTCCTCTGCAGATCATCGCATTGCGTTTGGTCAGCAGCTGGACGGCTGCTGCTTATCGAAACGTTGAAGGAGAGCGCCGCTTTGGAAGAACTTTGGTAAAACCTCAGTTGATCAAATGTTCTCGACTCCATTCAAAAGTCAAATGTTTGTATTTATCAGTGTTTTTGATTCATTGTTTCTTAGTCTGGATGCAGCGATGCAGATGAATGAAGACTGCAGCAGAGGTTTGGCACAAACACTGAGGAACATGAGATCTTTACAGATTCTCAAGTGAGTCAAATCTCTATACATACATCTATAACATAAAATGCACCAAATCACAGAATAGATTAGTTTTCCTGACCAGCAACATTTATGTGACTCTGCAATAAATACTTTTAAATCTTCTTTGATCTCTCAGTTATAAAATTGATCACATCCTGCAAAGTTTGGTCTTGTTCACAAATCTTTCAGCAGCTCCAGACATTTTTGTTGGATCTTTTTCCTCTAAGCACTTAGCCAAATGTCATCTGTCACACTCAGCATATGAAATGTGTCCCATGTTACAAAAAAATGCTAGATCTGTGCATCGAATATAAAGTGGCACAATAAAACTAAATTACAGTCATCAAAATATGTGTGCATTATTCTAATCACATTTATTAGAAAGTTATATTTTAAGGGTCAGACATTGAGGCTGATGCTAAAACTCACTGTGAATGATGAGAAAAGTGTACTGGTGAAGAGTTGGGAAAGTAGGGATAATAATAATTGAAATTATGATATTACTAATCAATGTTTTGCTGAAATTATGTAGGCCTAATATAGCACATAAAAACAGGTAAAAATATGCAATAATTTAGTTTCAGCTGTTTGATTTTATATTAGAAGACAAACAAACTGCACAAAAACTAACAGCTGAACGTTTGGGTCACCTGCCTGAAACTGTAATTTGAAGGGCTGTGATGATGAAAAGTAATTTCAGGCCTGAAATAAATAAATGTGTGTCTGTTTGTAAAAGGCTGGATGAAATCGTAAAAAGTTCAGGACAACCAGAAGCCGACGTTGTTCTGGACCTGCTGGCCGGGATGGAAGAACTCAACCTGATTCAGGAGATACAGTGAGTTTGTTTCCCTCACAGAAACTCGTTTTGATTAATCAAGTGTTTCTGCCTTCCAGGGAAAAAAGCTGAATTCATCTTTATTTTCAGGTTGAGTGGCTGGAGGATGGGTGATGGGGGGATACAGAAGCTAACGGGAATCCTTCCTGGTTGGAAAGATCTGAGGACGATCAGGTAATGAAACTACCGTCCATCTTCTACACACACTCATCCATGCAGCATTGCTACTCTCTCAACAATAAGCACCAGTTTAAGCTAACACTGGGAGAGCTTGTAAAGTTCATTCATTAAAAGAAACAGGGCTATTCACTCAGATTCTGACTCTGGATGTCAGTTTCAGATAAAGATCTCAAATTTTCTCATATTTACGTCCTGACAAAAAGTCGAGTGTGCAAAATCTTCTTAAAGGGGGTCGAGAGTTTTCCAGGCCTGTAGTAACTATCTTACCTTCAGTTGTTTTTAAAATGCTGCATATTTCAAAAACAACTTAAAAGAAATTTGACTTTGTATCTGTCACTTTGAAATTGGCCTCTGTCTCTTTAAGAACCTCCTACACTGCAAAAACAAAAATCTTACGAAGTATTTTTGGTCGACTTTCTTGTGCAAATATTGTAGTAAACTTGAAATTAGATATGACTAATATTCCTTAATATAAGATATAAAAGCATTATTTATAAGTGAAATAATCTAGTGGAACTAGAACTTTTTCATCAATATTATGAAATAATATTGATTTCATAATATTGCTCTTGTTTTTTGTTGATAAGTTGTTTTTAAGTTAGTTTTGTCTGTATTCACTAGAAACTAGAATAAATTACTTGGTAAGATTTTCTGTTTTGCAGTGTTCTCTTTATAATGATATTATAACATGATATAAATCCCAAAAAAGTAAATTTTGCATAATATCAACCTTTAAACCAGCCGATTCTGACGTTCATTTTGAAACCATTGAAAAAAAATATATAATCCACTCTACATTATTTTAATCTAACAACTAAACAATATAGCACATAAACAGATGGAGAGGGACCAGTTACAATAACTGAAGAAAATGTAAACCTGTGGGTGATTTTCCACTCGCCTATTCACGGTTCAATATTCACAGATTGTTTTTGTGGAGCAAAACTCCAAATTATTCAAGGAAAAATCGCATATTTTCATTTTGAGGATGAAGTCGTCAGTTCTGGTTTGCCTTTTTCCAGATGTCAGCTGGTGCTTAAACCAAAAAGTGCATTTTGTCTCACTTGCTCTGTAAATGTTGAAACCAGATAAACTGATTTAGTGTTTTTACTCGTTTTTTCTCCTCCAGTCTCTCCAAGAATCTTGTGAGCGATCCGTCAGGAGAGAAGCTGCTGGAGGCTTTGAGTGGCTGCAGGCACCTGGAGGAGCTGCAGTAAGAAAATAATCTCAGAATCTCTATAATATCCGCTTCTTATTTAGAAATGATTTCTCTATCACTTAACGAAGTCATTTTCTGGATTACTTAGTTAACTTCTACATGAGTGAAACTAATGATTATCTTATCGATTAATCTCCTAATCAGTTTTTAAAAAATGTCACATTTGGCTGATTTTTATTAAGTCTTTTTTAAACAATATTAGACATACATTAAGCAATGCAAATAAATAATATTTAAATGTGAAAATAAACATGTTTTTGCAGATTCATCCTTTGCTACAAATGATCAAGAGTTCACAAAAAGAACAGCATTTTATTGCATTTTAGGCAAAAACCCCCCAAAACTAACTTCTAACATTAACATGTGAAAATCTCAGCCTTTCTGCTTGACTTAACATCAGTGTAGGACTGATATGTTGATTATTTTTTGTATCAACTGATTGATAATTGGGTAACAAAAGATGATAATAATTTTTTTACACAGAATTTGAACCAGGTGAAGGTAAAACTGATAAAAACGACCACTGGAGTTCTGGGTTACACATATTTACGGACAAGAGAGTTTGTCTAAATCTTGAGGGCAAAATGTGAATAATTTTTGTACAGTTTTGACTTAATTACCGCTCTGACTGTTGTTTTTTTGATCAATCCAGATAGTGATTAATCGATTACTAAATTAGTTGATTTGAACAATCAGTTGGTCGTGATTAATCTGATTAATAACATAAAGTGAGGGTGAAACCATCTGCTTGTCTTTCTGTTCCAGTCTGTCCAGTAACCATATTGGTGACCTGACTGCTGCCAGGATGGCTCTTGTTCTCCCATCAATGTCGCGCCTCTCTGTATTAGAGTAAGATTTGTTTTGCTACCTATTAACATAAATTCATTCCTTCCAATCCTATCAGTTTAATCTGGTTCTGATTTAGTATTTCAGAAAACCGTGTTGGAAAGGAGGGCTTGTTCAGTCTGTCCAGAGCCATAATGAGCCTGAAGAACCTCAGGAAGATCCAGTAAGTCCTGATAGTTTAGGAGTCTGATTTCGGCTGCGTTGAAGGAGGCATTGACTGTTTCTTTCTGTTTTTTGTTTTTTTAATGCAGCCTGACCTCTGTGGGGAATTCAGAGCTGAGCGCTGTCGCTGCCAGTTTGAGCCACTGTCCCTTCATAGAGGATGTGGGGTAAAAGAAGAAACTATTTAACACATTGAACTAATAGGAAACTGTTTAACTCAGTAGAAACATTTACAGTAAAAATGTTTGGATTTGATCTGAATTTCTTCACTGG
Organism: Xiphophorus couchianus; assembly: GCF_001444195.1. Taxonomy (NCBI): domain Eukaryota; kingdom Metazoa; phylum Chordata; class Actinopteri; order Cyprinodontiformes; family Poeciliidae; genus Xiphophorus; species Xiphophorus couchianus. The sequence continues at coordinate 7,019,035 of NC_040229.1, forward strand.
GATCCAAAGATGTAACCTGTAGTGAAACTGATTCATTCTTCTTTACGTTACAAAGCTGACTTATCTGTGTGGCTAACAATAACTTTACACACAGATTATTTTATGCTTTTTTCAGTTTTGGGTGGAATAACTGTGAAGACGCTGTGGCGCTGGAGCTGGCCAACGTTCTGCCTGTTTGCCACGATCTGACTCGCATTGAGTGAGTTTAATTTAATACATACTGTAGTTGTGCAACACCCCTCCCCTTCTCTCTCTACTCTCTTATTCTCTACTTCCTCTTCTGAGAGGGGAGATGTGCTACCAGCTCTCCGTCTAACAGGTGAATTGAGTTTCCTATTTCTGCTGGGATTTACCCTGTCCAAACAAGTGTTTAGATGTCACTTGTGTGACTAATTTTAAAGATAACTTTATTTATTGTTACTTTTAAACTAAAATCTCCAGCATGGGCAAGTGGGATGTTCTCAGGTTTTCTTGACAAATATGACTTTGAAAACAGTAGAGACACGTGTCACATTATGTCTAAAATAAAATTAAATGTGCAATATGCAATATTTTTTGTCTAGTGTCTAGTGCAAGTATCTTAGTACACTTGAAATGAGACAAAACTAACTTGCAACTAAGTTTCCAGCAAGATATAGAAGCTTGTTTTAGGTCGGTAATTGCTTAACATTGATAAATAAAAGTTCTAGTTTCTCTGGAAAATTATTTCACTTAAAACAAGACATTTTCCCATGTTATAAGTGAAATAATCTTCCAGTGGAACAAGTAGTTGTTAAAATCAATGTTAAGAAATTATTGATCTAAAACAAGCTTCGATATTTTCATGAAAAGTTACTTGCAAGTAAGTTTTTCTGATTTCCAGAAAAACGTGGAAAAACGTAGAAATGCTGAATCTGATATAATCTGAATCGGTCCAGATATTGAAAAAAAAAAAAAAGATTAAGTATTGGTGACAATGTACCTTATCCATGAGGGCAGATCTATTCAGTCTAATTCTGTTCTTTATTTTACATTATATTTATAATTCCTAATTTCACTTTCTGAACCTTTTGAAAGTTTGCTGCAGTTCATTTTTACATGTTTGACCAAGATAGTCAACCTATTACAGTTTCTTTATTATTTATTTGACATTGGCTGTTATATTCCTAATTGCTCTGACTGAACAAATTAAAGTTGTTTTCATATGTTTGACCAAGGATGTGAAGCTACTGGTGTATTTAAGAGAGCTGTACTGGAGCAGAGTTATCAAATAAATTTGTAATTTAATACATTTTTGTTTGTGTTAAAAAAAAAAAGAAGAAACGTTTTAATTCAATGAAGATGTTTTTCTGTATCGGATTGGTTCCAGCCGATACTAAACCTCAAATATCAGAAGTAAAAAATGTGAATCGCTGCATCTCTAATTTCAAGTTAGAAACTGGACCTAAAATACTTGGTAGGATTTTATGTTTTTTCAGTGTTTAGTGTTTATTTGTGTTCAGTAAAAACTGTTCATGTGTTTTGACGACTTTAATGTTTCTATTCCTGTTCCCTTCAGCCTGGAGTGTAACAGTGTGAGCGCTGCCGGCGTGGAGGCTCTGGTCAGAGCACTAAGGTGCTGCCCTGCTCTGCAGGTCATCAGGTAAATGTTCCCAGGACAAATCTTTACTTCTTTACCTCACCTGGAAGCATTTCATCTTAATGTGAGAATGTCTGCACATTCATTTCAACGCATTTTCTTTCCTTCAGGTTGTGGAGGAATAAAGTCTCCTGGAGTGAAGCTCTGAGGTTCAGCCAGATGGAGAGGAGGCTCAACTTTTCCTCCACCTAATGGTTTTACCATACAAATATATTTATTTGCAATATCATGTTTTGCAGATGTTCTATTCGAAAACGTACATCGTTTAAAAGGAGACATTTGCGTTTTTCAGCTTAGTTTCACAAGAGAAAATTGCAGGTGGGTCCAAACTAAACTAAAATGACATCAAATCCAAATTTTATGTAAATATACTTTAGGAAATCACATAGATGACATGAAGTGTCTTCCGATCTCAGTAAGGGTTCAGTAAAACTCTAATGAGCTCATTATTTTTGTTCCTTGTCACAAAGTTTCTGCTGTGAAACTAAAGGCCACCTTTTATGTGCTGTATTTCTGCAGACTCTGATTTAATGAGTCACTTTGCACAAACACAGAGGCCACATATGTGAAAAAAACACAATAAGTCAAGAATCTGCAGTAAACAGGAGGTTGTTCCTCTAGTCATCATTAAGGGTTGTGGTCTCTGTCAGAATACGTATTTATTTTTGCTCTTTGATGGAAAGAAAAGTGCAGCTTTATTTTTTTTAATTGTTTATTTATGTTTGAAGCAGTTTTAATCTTATTCTATTTTCTGTTTAAAGACTTGTTGATAAAAAGACACCAGACTCGGTTCTGGAATAAATGCACCTTATTGTGAAAACCAAGAGTGCTTTTTACGATTTCTATTCAGGTTGACATTTAAGTTCTCACAAACTTTCCTCTGTGCTTGAAATTCTCAGTGAAAACACTGTTAGTCATTCTCCTGTTTGTTTAATTTACAAATTGTGTGCTGGTTTAATTTTGTTTGATGCCATTTTTTTCATCTTAAAGACTAAAGATGATATCTTGCTGAAGCTCAACATTTTCTTAAATGTCTTCCTTGTACTTTACTTTTATTTGCTTTTTGTTGTTTACAGGAGTACTGATACACTACCTGTAGAAAATGACTCTTTCCTTGCCACCATCTTCAGTTTAACTAAAGATCCTTGATAGAAATAAAGTTGTTTTTTTTACTGTGTGTTTCTTGTAAAAAGTTGAGCCTTTTTATTTTTGTAAATATGACAGAAAAGAACCGCTGAAGCTGAAGAAAAACATCTTCAAGAGCACATGGCTCCCTCTTGTGGTTATTAAAGGTGCTACAGCTCTCTTATTTATTTCATTTCCTCACAATGTTGCGATCGGTCGCAACAATAATGTATTTTGCTTTCAGTTCACGCGGCAGTTTGAATACTGAAAATCTTCCTGCTAAAATTAAAGGTTTAAATAAGGCCTTAACTTGTACGTTTATGAGAAATCTGAAGTTTAACATTTTTGTTTAGGATCCAAACGCACGAAAAATGCCGGAAGCAAATAAAGTCAAACAATATTTCTGTTCTTAAACATAAACATGACAGAAACTTTGTGCTAGAAGGAAAGTAAAGAGAAATCTAAACTGTTTGGGACATTTTGAGACGTTTTCACGGGGTAATACCGCCATCTGCCGACAGTATTGGTAGTGAAGGCTTTTTTTCGTATTAGTCCATCCATCCATCCATTTTCTGTTCACCCTTGTCCCTAATGGGGTCGGGAGGGTTGCTGGTGCCCATCTCCAGCTACGTTCCAGGCGGGAGGCGGGGTACACCCTGGACAGGTCGCCAGTCTGTCGCAGGGCAACACAGAGACATACAGGACAAACAACCATTCACACACAACACACACCCCTAGGGAGAATTTAGATAGACCAATTAACCTAACAGTCATGTTTTTGGACTGTGGGAGGAAGCCGGAGTACCCGGAGAGAACCCACGCATGCACAGGGAGAACATGCAAACTCCATGCAGAAAGACCCCGGCCGGGAATCGAACCCAGGACCTTCTTGCTGCAAGGCAACAGTGCTACCAACTGCGCCACTGTGCAGCCATTGCTATATACTTGTCCACCTAAAAATATTACACAAGCAAACATGAATACTTCGTAAAAAAAAAAAAAACAAATCAACTTTCCAGCCATTTTTTTGCACCAAACAATCGCATAGACATAAACGAGGTTTTCATTCTTGTCTCAATTAGTCAAAGCCTTGAAAATAGTGTTTTTTTTTCAAAAAAAACAAAGATTTCATATTGTGTTTTAAAAAATGTCTTTTCAGTGTCAAAATTTATGATTTCAAATAATTGCTGTTCAGACACCTTTCAGAAAAGCCTGAAATTGTCCTTTCATCAGACATTAGTATTAAAGTGCTTATAGAAAGTTTTCACCCCTTATATGTTTTACACTTTTATTACTTTTACAAATCAAGCATGATCAACAAAATATGGCTTTTTGACTAAAAGAAAAGAACAAAGTGAAAATTGATTAGATCTTATAGAATCAGGTGCTACAATCACTGGAGACTCCATTCCTGTCATTGGCAGACGCCTAGTACCACATGATGCAGGCTCCGCCCCCATGCGGAAGTAGAGCAAACCTCCAATGAACAATGACTGACAAATGTGTCAGACGCATTTTGCACATACAAAACGGGTGAGTAATGACTTAAATGATGCAAGTTTGCAAAAATCTACCTTCAAGAAAAGGCTTAAAAATAAGCATTAGCATAAAAAGGTGCTTAAATATAAATACTGCAGTTACTGCAGCACATGTTTTCAGCTACCTTTGTTATTTACACACAGAAATCAAGCATGACTACCTTCAATTATTGATCTTTGATTTGACTATCAATAAGTGTTGTTATTACAAAAAATTAGATGTTTGCTACCATGCAGACAAACAAATGGTAGCTTGGACTTTAAGTCAGCAGCATTCCTTGATTTATTTCTTGCGTTATTCCAGACTCCTTTGGGTTTTGGAAATAAATTGGATTTTGTCCTCTAAATACTCTGTGTTGTCCATCTGTCCAGACTGACAACGTTGGACCATGATTTGCTATTATTTTCCTCAAAATCTCTATAACTGTAGCACGTTAGGAATGATGAATCCAGCGATACTGATGGAGGTTCGGTTCCTCCAGAAAAGGGGGTGCACTTCTGGACAAATGTCAGTTGACTGGACCTCTGTTGATTTGGGTTTGTCACTTTAAAGGGGGTGAATAATTATGCTATAATGTATGTTCTATATTTCTGTTTAATTGCCAATCTTTTGTAGAAAGATTTTTTCCCCTTAATATGAAAGTGTTTTTTAGTAATTTTTCTAATCAAAAAAGCAAAATTTTGTTGATCACAATTGATTTATAAAAACAATATAAAGGATCCAAAAGGATGAATCCGTTTTAGAGGAACTATTTGTATGTGTTACAGCACATACAAAAAAGCAATACTAAACTTGCGTTGGGGTGCAAATGACATAATATTTTATTGCCTCCAGCGTATTTCCTGACTCTGACCTTTTATTTTGAAAGAGAAACAACTCTGTATCCGGTTAGACCTTATTGCCGCGAACTTGAACATTCTCCGTCCGTCGCTGCTGCCAGAAACAGTCAGCCGCGCTCCGAGGATGATTTCCGCTCACACACTGTTGCGCCTCCCCGGATGATCCACCGCAGGTCAAAATGTCAAGTCCAGTTTTCACCCTTCTATAGACAAGAAGAAGAAGAAGAAGAAGAAGAAGAAGAAGAAGAAGAAGAAGAAGAAGAAGTGACTTAGATTTTGATGTTTGTTTTTCTTCCTTATTGGGAGAAATAGTCATAAAAAAGCGGTGAAGTGGAAAACGCCTGAGAAGTTGCTCATCATTCTCTGAGGTGAGCCTGTTTTTGCTTCTCTACGTTGATCTGAGAGCGGGTTGGTTTTAACGCACATGATGTGTGCGCAAAATGACCTGCAGCTAAAGGTGCATTCAGACTGCGGGTTAGAGAGGTGACAGGCGGAAGGATGTGGGGGCAGCTGCGAGATTCTGGTGGAAATCTTGCATGTAGAAACAGGAAAAACGCGTTTCTGAGCAACGTTTATAACCTAATGTGAGTTTAGGTCATCAGTTATCTTTGGATGATTATTGTTTATATCTGAACTCAGCTTGACGTCTGTGCCTCCAAATGCAGCAGGCAGGACATGTAATTAGACCTGATGAGTGTGTGCAGAGGTCAATGTGCTGGAAGCGGGCAACAACCTGCCCTCTCTCTGGTTTCCCTTCTGTGTGAATGTCAGGACGTGTGACTGGGATGAGAGTCTCTTCCCTGGAGGGATGCAATACAGCTTCATGTTTTCAGAAGACTCTAAACTTGGAGAGAATCTCCACATTTTCAGATTTTCCAGCTTCTTTTGACAGCAATGTGATGCACGGAGTCAGATTTGGTTCAGATTCCTCAGTCAAAGCACAAGAAGGAACCAGCAGGTGTGAATAACCACAAACCACTAAAGCCTTGAACAACGAGTGAGTGAGTGAGTAGAGCGAGTGAAGACCCTGTCATTTTCATCTTCATCATCACAACCTCCAGTGTGACATCACAGGAGTGAGGCAGAGGACCGCTGGTTGTGACACATTAGTATCTTAGCAACAGACCGCATCCTTTCAGCACGCCGCCGTGAGAACAAAACCGCCTTCATGGACACAGAGGGAGCTGTTTGTTCAAAAAGCTGCGGCAGAATTCAGTCACTTTTATTTCTGATGAGAGGAACTTTTTTAAGATGCCAGAAAAGCGTTTTTCCGTCTTAACATTAAACGTCTTTGTTTTGGTGGTTGGCACTGAATGGTTGTGTGTGTTTATGTGGTCGTTCCTCTTTAGGATCTTTCCATGACCTTTAGGCCTCATGGGGTCAAAAGCCCGGCCTACTGCAGTGGACCAGCATCTTTTAGTTGAAGGTGTGAATTGACGTCAGGGATACTCAGAAATATTTTTACACAGATGAACTGAGTCATCATACGTGTGCTTGAGTTTTATTTTTCATTATGTTGGTATGTTTCAATCAAAATCAAATAAACTCATTCTAATGTCATCCAGGTTGCCCTCCTGTGACCTCAGATCATGGCCTACACACTGGGCGTGGCACCAGACGGTCGGACCCGCTCCGTCGGACCGCAGCACTGCGTCACTCGAGTCGAGCTCTCTGTCACTGCGTCCAGCCTGCTGGATCGGGATGTAGCCTCCAAATCAGACCCGTTTTGCGTTCTCTTCCACGAAGTGGATGGAAACTGGGTGGAGGTACGTCACCAGGGAGGGGCTGACGGATCAAAGGTTTTACTTTGCAAGGAATTTGTACAAAATGTATAGACAATTTTCAGATCAGGTCAAAAAAAGTTGAAAAGATCTGAATCAATTTTACTAAACCATTTGACTCTGAAAATAAACAGTCAGGTTGTATTTGTTGACCTATAGGTTGTGATCCAAACACACGAGGTTTTGGCCATCTGGCATCAGTCATGGCATGCTGAGCCCAGGGAAATGTTGCCAGATTCCTGAGCTGTATTACGATAGAAAACAAGGGAGGAAGATGTGCTTAAAGGTGTAATTAGATTAGTAATATCAATATGTTTTTACTCAACTCTTTCCCCTTTGATTCTGCAATTGACCTTAATTATAATAAAATAGTAAATTGGCTAGAGATTTCTGAATTACTACTCAGATTCCTGCATAATTTTACATATGATGTTCTTGTTAAAGATTAACTGAACCCCAAACTTTTTTTTATAAAGATAAAACATATGAAAAGGTTCTGTCTTTATGTTGCTGTTCAAATTGTGAAAATTTCTTTTAAATTTGTGTAATTCTGTAATATTTTCCCTAAAACCATCTCAGTTCTGCCCTCTTTGGGTTGAACAGTGGCTACTGCAGTTAAATTTACCCTTTGGTTACAATCTTACAGCTTGGTTAATGTCTACGTGTCACGCAGCCTCGGTCCAGATTTAAAACCGTTTCACTCCGACACACGCCCCCTGCTGGTCAGTCAGGAGTTGGAATAATGAGCTGATTGGTGCTTCACATGTTGTCACCATATAAACCTCCAATAACATAGAAGAAAAGTTGCTAATTTGGTCCAGTGTCCCCCTCTGCTTAGTCCTACACTTGGCCACGCCCCTTTGCATATATTGGCTCCGCCCACTCGCGGGGTTTTTAACGAATTGTCTGTGGGCGGGGCTATGCTTTCACAGTAGGGTTTAGTTACACTGAAACACTTGACTTAAGCACACTGACCCTGATGGTTTTAGCAGAGATGTTAAAATTTCCAAGCGTAGAAACAGGTTAAGGTGAAGGTTTTTGGTGTTTGATGGATTAAACACCAGACAGATGCAATCAATGTGACTTATGTATAAAAAACTTTATTTATATTAAACGGCATAAAATCAGACAACGTTCCATGACGTGCTCCATTTGCAGCTGTGAGTTTCTGCAGTTCACGGTTGGAAAAGTCAACTAAACCAACCAGCTTCTCCTGGCAAAAGCCAGTAACAAACAGTGAAACCACAGAGTTTCAATATTAGTAAAAAGTGACTCGTCTCTCTGCCATGGGAGTGAATGTAGGTCAGCGAACCACATAGAGCTGCAGTCACTCATGCAGCTTATAGCTGACTGCAGACACTTCAGCAACATGGTCCTTCTTTATCACCTGCTCTTGCTTATAAATCCAGCCTGAATGGGAAAGTATTAGTTCTGCTCTCTGAGGTCAGAAATACCAGCTGGGATTTGAGAAAAGTTTCACAAATGCAGCTTGAAACAAAACGGTTCTTATAAATCAAGATGCTGAAGGGAGAATCTGTTTGCAGAGATGCTGTGATCCATTCTCCTCCTCAGGCTCTCATAGATGCTGTTATTTCTATTAATAACCTGTTAGCTGATGGTTTTTTGTTTCTTTCCTCACTTTTTTCTGTAGTCAATACATCCTGAGCTGAAGAAGCATCAATTGATGCATTAAATTATTTTTTTTATTGTTTATTTAAGATTTATAGACATTGAAGCATACAGTGAGTCAACACTCAATATATGGCAAAGTTATGATTATTGCAGTAATGGTTACACAGTTTGTGAGGATAGTGAGGTAAAAAACTACAATAACATCAATAAAATTATAAATACTGAGATGAAAACAATAAATTTTAACATTTATTTATTATCTGTGGTTTATGTTCTTGATGCAGCCAACAATTATTTTATTAATCCATTATTCTATCAATTAATTTGACAATTAGTCATGTAATTTTATTTTAAAAAATGGCACATTCTGCCAATTTTTCAGTTAAATACTTAAGCTTATGTCATACAATATGAAAAAAACTATTTAAAAATGCATATAAACAAAGCAATTCTATTTTCTAAACAAAGAAAATAAACCTTTTAAATTGAAAATCTATAAATAAAGCTCAAAAAAAGAAAATAAATAATATTGGCTAAAATGCAATAACGTAGCATTGCTTTAGCGAACGCTTGGTCATTTGTAGCAAAGGATGCATCTGCAGCAAAAACAATACCACATATTTAAATAATCTCTTTCTGCTTCATTTAACATCAATACAGCAGGCTATTGTTTCATTTAACTAATTAATAATTGGATAGGAATAGGTGCTTAATTTAATTTTCTTTACTGAATTTTAACCAGGTGAAGCTAAAACTGCCACTTGAAGAGTCTGTGTAGAACATATTTACAGATAAAAATGGTTTTTAACTTAAATGCAAAATGTAAATATTTTGGTGGAGTTTTGGCTTAATTGCTGCTCTGATCGTGTTGAGTTTAACCAGCAAATGTTTTAAAGTCTGCAAACTTTAGCTAGTGATTAATTGATTAATAAAGTAGCTGGAGATTTATTCAATAATCGATTAATCGCGATTTAACCTGATTAATCATTTCAGCTGTACTTGATGCTGCGATGCCTGACTGTGCGCCAGTCAGCAGATCGACATGGAGATTTTAGCTGTTCAAGCTAGAAATGTCTTCTGTTTTTCTTTTTATATTGTTAAAAACCCAAATGTGAATACCACATTGCACCAGTTTATGTACGGGGTGTGTGTGTGTGTGTGTGTGTGTGTGTGTGTGTGTGTGTGTGTGTGGGCGTGTGGGCTGCAACTTCAAGGCACCTCTGCAGCAAACAGCTGGTCAACAAGGCAATCAGATTTTTGGGAAGGCATGCGTGTGTGTGTGTGTGTGTGTGTGTGTGTAGGCGTGTGCCTCGGGTTGCAGCGCGCTGTCGGTCAGCGGGGCATGTGGCTCCAAAGCGAAATTGCCAATGGTTACCAAGGCAACGCCGAGGGAAACAAAAAGCTTAGCGCTCCTGTAGTGAGGGCGCGATGGAGGAGGCGAAGCTGGGCCCGCGCCTTTTCTCGGGTTTTATCCGCAGCTTGCCGTTTCTCTCACACTCGCAGCTTTCTCACCTTCTCCTGCTGCCTCCTGTTCGCTTTGTTTTCCTCCCATCGCCTTCCCAAATCCCGTCACCTCTCCGTGTCTCATTCTGTCTTCGTTTTGCGTCTATATCCGTCTGTGTTAGGAGATAGAGGCATGAGAAGCAGCTGGGTAAACCGAGGGGGGAAAAGTGTGACAAGAGAGGGAGGGAAAACCGGGCGACAAGGCGGGTAAGGGGGAAGGAGACAGCGGAGGTGAAAGACGGAGAGGTGACGACATGAATTAAGATGAAGGTGACAGTAAGTGAGCGAACTGAGCTTGATGGTAACTTGGAGGAAATATTCATCTAAGTTATGCAAATGACAAAACACCCAGTTAGCAGTCTGCTCGAGCAATTTCCTAAATCCTGTGATCTTTTTTCTGCTCTCCAAACTCCAAATCCTAATGCTAATCTCCACACGTGTTATGAGCACAGATATAAGCTTGTAACACTGCAAGTGAGAACTCGCATGCAGTGGGATGTTCTGTCACTGAGGTTTAAATCACACATTCACCAGACTGCAAAGTGCAACCTTATGGAGCCTGGAGTCTTTATTTGGTGGTTCTGTTAACATTAACTTTTATAAACCTTTCTGCCCCACGATGCAGATTGAAGTAAGTTTCTTTTTCCTTCTTCTTCCACCACCGTGTTGGAAATAAATCAGTCTGAGTCAGAATGATGCTACTCCACATCACAGCCGGTGACTGAAACCAAATTGGGTTTGTCCACCAGAGAGTACAAGATGTCCCACTCAGCGCAAGTAGGTCACAGTTCAGGGATCTACATCAAAATCTTCTGACTGAAATGAAACGGAAACAAAAAGAGATTTTGGTGACACTTTATTTGTTCCATATTCATGATGCATTTGAGTAAATATTAGCACCTTTCAGCTCCTCTGCATCACTGGTTCTGGTGTCTCCGATCTTTAACTTGAAAATAAGTCATACAGCTCGGAAGAGACCATTTAAAATGATCAGCTTCTCTGATTTTACTTTTTATAGCTGTATATTTTTGAGTGCTGTGGACCCTGTTCTTTCATTCTTAATGACGATTGTTACGGCTGCAGTGGGTCTCTGCCCTTTTTCCTTGGGTTCTGGAGGCAGGCCTTCTGCAGGTGTTATGTTTTTCCCTGATTGGTGCTCTGCTACTTTAAAAGCTGCCATGCTGCAACAGACAGGAGGCTTTTCCCCTCTCCCTCCTCAGAACCCCATTTGGTTTGGTTTGTGTCTTATGGTTGAGTTTTGTTAGGTTTGTCTTGCATTTGTTTATTTCTGGTTGGTTTTGGCATAATTTAATAAATTCAATTTTTATTTAATCAGAAAATCCTTGTGTGGTCTCCTTTAATGTTACCCCACCAAACAAGCCTGGTGGACGTAACACAATGTGTCTCTGAGATTTTAAGCAAAAATTAAATATTTATTTGCATAAATGAGAAATGACTTTGCATTAAAATTAAAGGGAAGGACAAACTCTGGTTTGTACTTATTTATTAAACTTTTCCATAAGAGTATTTGTAGAGTTTACATGTTCTCCATGTATGGGTTTTTCCCTGCTCTTAATTCCCCCTTTTTAGATTGCATTTGTTTTACAAACACAAAGTGATCTATGTTGCAGTATCTATGTATACATAGATCTACAGTATGTATACAGTAACCAACATTTACTGTACTGTATTACTCTCTTTCTGCACCATGACCACGATGCTCCCACCTCTCTCCCCTCAGGTTTTAATTCTTACTGAACCTGAAAGTACATTTAATTCACCAGATACTTTTTCAACAAGCAGAATGACACAGGAAATGCAAAAGCTTATGGTAGCCGCCTTTCCAATCATAATATCCCACACAACGATAATTGCATATATATTGTTCAACTCTATTTTTGGAATCTATTTTTAAGAGAATAAAATAAAATATTGGGACTCCTTTATAATTATTTGTGACTGAGGAACAACACAATTGTAAAATTTTACAAAGAGGCACCAGAGAGTTGAGTTTATATCAAAATGATTAAAAATGGAAACGGATCTGAAATAAATGTTTGTTTCAATACACATAATAGTAATAAATTAGAAAGAAAACTAAAAAATATTCAGCTGTGCAATAAAAAGACAGATATAAACTGCTTAAATGCATGACCTCATTAAGTAAAATGTAAAGAAATTATGTAGATTTTAATAAAATGCTGTCATTTGAGGGAATTCACAAAGAATCACTCTTCTGCATTTAAATGTATTTCCTGAAAATATGAATTTGCTCCACAGATTGTCTTTGATTTGATGTTTTGAATGAAGAACACACATCCAGTCAAGTGGTTTGTTGGCTGTTGAAATTTGAATAATTAGCATAATTTTAGCTAGATGAAGTATTAAAAGTCGTTTCTAACGAGGATAGTGACTCTTAAGCAATGAGAGTTAAACTTTCCAGCCTGCAATGCTTGTTTTAGTTCTGGCATCTGCAGATTGATTATGTTGATCAAACAGTAAATACATTATTTGATGCCATAAACATCATGTGAGTTGACTACATTTTAACTCATTTTATTTTCTTAGTTATGCCTTTAGGTGTCCAAAGTGCGGTCTAGGGGCCATATCTGGCCCCTGGGATGATTCTGTCTGGCCCACAAATGGAGACTTTTTAAAATTTAATTAGAGGAAAAATATTACAAATTAAAATTTTCTATAATGGAAAATATTCAGTTCAACACAAGGTATTTGTCTTTAACAACCAACATTTAGCTTTCTTTAAAATTTCAAATGTTCATGTTTAGCTTTTTGTTGCCCAGAATAAAGTAATCACACTCATCCCTCCTCTGTTGTCTCCGTGTAGCTCGTAATGTAGCAACAACGTATTTGTTTTGTTGTTATTGCTCCAGAACAGAATTCCTGCGTCTGCATGTGTTTATGTGTTTTCCAGTCTTTCGTTGTCTCATATCATAGTAAACGTGGGCAGATGAAAGATGAGGTTGACATGAGGACAAAATGCTGCGAGGTTCTGATTCAGCTCCGTAGCCTGGTGAGCCGGGTTCAAATCTGCCGTGACTCAAATCTAAGATGCTCACTGGAGCCGCCGGGCGTCCAGGAAGTCCTGGTAATTTACCTCCTTAAGCTGTGAAGCGCAGCCGTTCTCCTCCGCTCTTCATCACCTCTGCTCCTCTTGGGCTTCCGTAGTTCAGAGTGATGTCAGCACGCTCAGGGCGGCCATCTTGTTTGACAATTTATGTCAACTCCACGACATAATATAAAGGTCAGGCTAAGATTTTCTTTAATATAAAAATAATCATGATTTTACAAGAATACGGACGCAGTAATAGGAAAACGCTTTAAGTTGACCAGAATAAAATTGTGATATTTTAAGAATGAAGTAGAAATTTAATGAGAACAACATGAAAAATAACAAAAACATTGTTATTCAAGATTTTTTCTCATTAAAACAACTTTATTCTTGTAAATTTCTGTTAATATTGTGACTTTATTCTCTTAGTTAAACAAATATTCTCATAGCCTGGCCCTACTGCTCCACCATCCAACTCTCAGAAGGGATATTTGAAATTAAAACCATTTTTTGAAAATATTTACTGTCATTTCCGATTTATTTTTTAGAAAAGAAAACAAATTAATATTGCTTAAAATCAGATCTGGTATAAAATGTAATATGAGATCGAAGATTTCTTTTCTAAGGTGATTGTTGATGTTTTCCATGTTGTCATTCTAAAAAACACACTTTTTTATTGATTTTCTCACACTGATAAGAAACTGATAATCGAAGTATTGATCAGCACCACTGCTTTTCCTGTTTTATACGTTAAATTTTTTTTGCTTAACAAATAAAAACCTTCAATCTGTTGCATTTTTGTACTCGAGGTGAGATTTGAATAACTTTAGAATCTGATTAAAACTTGATGATACAAAACGAAACCCTGAGAGAAAACAGTTTATTTTTAACACAATCTTCATAAGCATCAGTTGTAACTAAAGAGACATTAATGAAGTAAGACATGTGACGATGTAAAGCGTTTTGCTGCAGCAGGGCTGCATCTGTGTGTCATTACGCACAGATGTAATTCATTCACAAGATGCTGGTGCTTCACAGTTGTCATCTCTGCTGCATCAGTGCATCAAACTGCTGCTTCTGCTTGCTGTAGTTCAGAAGTGGCGACAGGCTAAACATGCACTGACCTCCTCTGGATAAACAGGCTGTGAGTCAGAAGCTGGTTAGTGGAGTCACAGCAAGAACACGACTCCTGTTGTCCTTTTAGAGACTCCCACACCCGCTAGGATGTCTGCGTCCGTCTGGGCAGGTTTTATTGCTATAATTAGACAAAAGTGACTCCACCAAGCTAACAGTTTTTAATTGACAGTTAACATCAGAAGATAAGGTTCAAATGGCAGTTTGTTATCTACTATATAAATAAAGGTAAAGTCTAAATCCAAAGCTAGCTCTTTAATTTAGTCCTGTGAATCTGCACAAAACAGTCTGTTTAATATAGGAGGAATATTTATTGATGACCTTGACTTAAACTCATTACATCATCAAATGTTCTCCCTTTTTGGCTGAAACAGTTAATTGGATTAATCATGAGGAATAGATTTTTAAAATAGTCAATTAATCTAGTAATCGAGTAATAGTTACTCTATACCTAGAGTAACTACTGTATATATATAGTACAAATAATATATATATATATTTTATTTTTATATAGAAAGTCTAAATAGGTCACTGGTTAAAAGAAGAACAGATCAGTAACTAAGCCAAAACTGTAAAAAAAAAAACAAAAAAACATTTAGCTTTAAAGATAAAACCAATCTTTAAAGCTAAATGTAAAAATGTTCTACAGAAATCCTCAAGTGGCAGTTTTAACTTCACCTGGTTGAAAATAAAATCTCATATTAAGCACCTTTTGGTGTCCGGTTATTAATCAGTTAATCCAAAAAATAATCAACAGATCACTGGAAAATTTCCAGACACCAAAAATCATTAACTTATTGCCAAAAAAAAAACAGCTGGGTGTTTTTCTTTAAGTGCTTGGACTTTTTTTTTGGAAGCAGTTGAGACCGAAATGGAAGCATAAAAATATGAATTTTTCATAACAGACCCTTTTTAAGAGAAAAAAAGCCAAATCAAAGATCAGCCCATGTTAAAAGGTGAATTATTTGCTCTCTACTGTTTGCTTACACTTAAACTCACAGAAACATTTTTGTTCTCATCCTTAAAGCAACAGAGTTTGAACAAAAGATGAAATAACTTGTTTTATTCCTTTGCTTCTGCTCTTCCAGCTGGGACGGACCGAGACAGCAGTGAACAACCTGAACCCGGTGTTTGGGGTGAAGTTCCAGGTGGACTATCACTTCGAAGAGATCCAGAAGCTTCGCTTCGCCATGTTCGATGAAGACAAGTGTGCCACACAGCTTTATGAACACGACTTCCTGGGAGAGTTCATCTGCACACTGGGAGTGGTACAGCATGACCGTCTGCTACTTTCGCAACATCACAGATTATTTTATTGGAGGAAATGTTGAATTCAGCAGCTAGTGTAGGAAACTGCATCAAGTGATTTGTTTCAGGACAGAGTAAGAAGGAAACTTCAACAAAATACACTAAAATTAAAATCTGGGTTTGTTTTATTGAGAGCAAATGTAGATGATGCTTTCTTTTTTAATTCTCTTCTAGATTGTGTCCAATAAGAAACTTCACAGACCGCTGATATTAGCCAATGGGAAGCCAGCTGGCAAAGGTTCTGTCACGGTAAGAATGATTACAGTTTAATCCAGTTAATCCAACTCCAGTCCATTTGCCCAGAAAGTCCGGTTTGTTTGGGGAAGTGTGAATGCGTAATCAAACCATAAAAGGGAACTCTGGCCCACCTAAAAACCTCGGCCTGTGTTCGGTTCAAAGGAACTCTGGTGAGGTTTTTAATGTATATGTGAACGCTAAGCAGACTGGAGACCACTCCAAAAGCAGGAAGTGGACTACAGTGCAGGGTATTCTGGGTAAACAACCAAAACAAACACTTGCACTGGTGGGAGAAATGAGAAATCCTCCAATAGTTAAAATTTCACTCTACTCCATTTTTGTTTATATGTTGTGTTCAGTGTCTTGTTCTGAGGATTTTCTGTTGTTTTCCCCACAGGCGAGGAGGGAAACAGGTTGATCTAAGGGTTTGGTTTGTTTGACACAGTTGAGTGTGAAAGTGAACCTAAGCAGCTGAAAATGTAACAAATGTTGCAATTTTGGTTCCTAATCTACTGCAGGTGTGAAAAGCAAATGCTTTTGTGTTTCAATACTCCCATTTTAAAATAATCCCTTTGCTGCTTTAAGGTGAATAAAATGATGCATTTGAATTAAAGCCTGTCAGACTGTAAGCCACGCTGCTCACATTTAAACATGGCTGCATTAGCTGACTGTGTGTATCCTCCAACACGTCTACTAGAAAACTTTCTCTTTTCTATTGACATTTAGCTTCTTCTTGCTGAAAATAAAATGCAAGAAGAAACTAAATGGAGAAGTATTAACACTCAGCTCAACTCTGAGACTGAAAAACAGAATCGGCTCTGAACAAATCAATAGTTCATCCTGTTCTGTTCCCACTAAGTTAAACTTTTCTGCAATCAGATATGGATGTGCAGATTCTAAGACTCTGTCTATTGGACCTGATAAGAAATGTACATATCCTCAGGGGATGTAGTCTATATATTTTACGTCTATAGTTAAAAAAAAGAAGTAAGAAATTAGTTTATTTATTTATATATTTGTGGGGTTATCTGCTTCTCTAAGGAATAATAACATAATGAAATATCCACTGTGTCAAAATGGAATTATGTTTACAAATAATGCCACTGAATTTCATTCAGAAGTGAAAGAGGGACTGAAAACAATTGTTCCCCACACTTTTCAGAATTTTAGTTCTAAGCATTTTGAGAACCATGTAACAGTTTTGTTTACAATTATGCACGTCTTTATGTTGGTTCATTATATAAAAAGCAGCAAAAATACATTGAAGTTTGAGTCCCAATATGGAAAAATAACTTTAAACAGTTCATACTTTGTTTTTTCTTATAGTTTTTAACTTATATTCTAAAGGACAGTTGTTTGGTTTACTTTTTCACGTAAATATTTTTAACTCGAGAAAAATATTGGTACTTCTGTCTTTCCGTAGAGTCAAATATGGTCAGGTTGTTTTTTTTATGACAAAGCTGCTGTTTTACTGTAATGGTGGATGATTGTAACTCGGCTCTTCTCAGCTGTTTGTGTTTGAGTTATATCTGGTGTTATTCTGTGCCTTTACTTCAGATAACAGCGCAGGAGCTGTCTGACAACAGAATCATCACTTTGACCCTGAGTGGGCGTAAACTGGATAAGAAGGTAGGCGGTCAGAGCCACACACACACACACACACACACACACACACACACACACACACACACACACACACACACACACACACACACACACACACACACCCCGGCACACGCAGAAAGTCAGGATGCAAACACAAACATGTGAATACACTCAGCCTGTGCATACTAATTCAGAAACAGAGCCAACACAGAAAATGCTTTAACCACCTTCTTCTGCGAGAAAGCGGGTGGAATAAAAATAACTGTTTTTAAAAAATGTGTAAAGAATGCAGGACGCATTGTTTTTGCCACTTATGTGAAAATGGAAAAGAGTCTAACAATGGCTCTGCTGAGCAGAACCATTTAAACATTCTGGTTAAACATGACTCATTCATTGTGTTTTTTTCCTGTTTTGTTGCCACATTTGATTGCATTCACAGCTTCTCTCTTTGCTCCTATCTATCAGTAAATTGAAGCTGCTTGAATTGAGCAGAATTTAAACAGAGTGGAGCAGCTGCTGAGCTGTTTTCAGCTCATCTGGGCGCGTACCTGCTGTGCACCCTCCTGTTAAATCACCAGGATGCATTAAAAACAGTAATTGCTGCTGCTGAAATGACTTTTTGGCAAAGGCGATGTTTAAATTATCATAACATTCCAGCTGAGGCTATTATGAGAAATTAAGGGTAAGAAAGAATGAAGTGAAATAAAGTTTATCACTTTTTAAATTGTGCTCTCTGCAGGATTTCTTTGGTAAATCAGATCCCTACCTGGAGTTTCACAAACAGGGGGAAGATGGTAAATGGATGCTGGTGCACAGGACAGAGGTTAGTCATCACTGAATTAAACCATCTAATCTGCTCAACTATTGCCAGTTGCAAAAATAAAAAGAACTCGATGAAACTGTGTCAACTCTGCTCTTGGTTCTGCCAAAACGTGCACAGAATTATGAAAATGAGACGACCCAGCTCTAAGTGCTCTTAGCCAGATAAATTGTGCACATGCATTTGCAAAGTGGGTTTGTTCTGTAAGAGCAAGAAACAGAGCAAAGTTTAGCAGCAAACTGACTCCTAAATGAAGCATCATTAGACTTTCATGTTAATTTAAAAAGGGACACATTCACAGTGGCTCATGTATCAAGCATGAGGAACGGAGGGGAAAGGCTACTGGTCATTTTTACGCTCATTTTGGGATTTAGTGATTCATAAATGAGATGAGGAACTTCTTCTCTTCTGATCGTTTTTGTGCTCAAATCAAAGAAAAAGCTGCACAGACGAGTTCATTGATGGGACTGAACCTTAACTCTGATTTCTTTATTTAAATAACTTGACTGATGAATTTGGGTGCCTGTTTAGAAACAGTGATGCATTCATCTTTTCTGTTGTTGCACAAATCTTTTTTAAATCTTTTTTTTTTCTGTAAAACTTTTCCTCTGACCTCTAAATGCTACATAATTTTTTTTATTTTTTTAGAGAATCATTCTTGGCAGTCAGAAATTTTATCCTGACTTGGATCTTAATTTCTTATAACAGTTATTAGAAACTCATGTTCCTCTGTGGTAGATTTGCTGCTGTCGGGTTTAACGATGCTGTTTCTGTGACTTCAGGTGATAAAGAACACGTTAGACCCGGTGTGGAAACCTTTCACTGTGCCTCTCATTTCTCTCTGCAATGGAGATGTGGAGAGGAACATTAAGGTCGGTCCTTCTTTCACTGAAAATCAACTTTTTCCTCATTTCTGCTATTAAAAAATGAAGCGTTGAATGAAGTAGTGAAACTCCTGGAGCTTGGTGAAGCAGTTTGTTCTTGTGTGGAGTAGAAAACAAAGACAAACCATCTGATCCGCTGCGTTCTGCTCGCTGACAGGTGCTGTGTTATGATTACGATAACGATGGCGGCCATGACTTCATCGGAGAGTTTCAGACCACAGTTTCCAAGATGAGCGAAGCGCAGAACTCAGTGGAGGTAAACACTGACATTACTGTTGGTGTGTTTGTGTTGCATGTTTTTCAGTATCTCTAAAATCTGTGTTTGGTTTCACTTCAGACTTTCTGAACCCTTAGTGATCCTGACAGCTTACAATTCTGAGTGATTGTTTAAATTATTTTATTACTTTTTAGTTCAGTTTCCAAGCAATTAAGAAAACAACATTTTCATATCTAATCCTCATACATTTTCTGCAAAAACTTCGCTTTGATGGCTTGCTTTGCTTAAAAACAAAAAAATATCAAAGATGATCAGAAAATCTTGAGAATTATCCGTCAGAACTGAAAACTTATTCAAGCATAAAGAAATAAAATGACTCTAAAGCATTGGACCAGTGTGTTGTTTTCATTATTAGCAGATGGAGAGTGAAAGTCGACCTTTTCGACTAAGAATTTCATTCTTTAACACATTTTTTCTTGTTTTCTTAATTATTTTATTTTTAAAATTAAATTAATTGTATTTTACAGTATAAAACACATAGCAACAGTACAATATACAATGATTTGGGTTAATGAATTGAGACAGTAAATTATGAGGCAGGTAAAAATAAACATACAATGACTCAGTTAAGTAAGAGTTAAGAAGTTTTTTCTACCAAGTGGAGTTTGTTTGATTATATCCAGGATTAATTTAAGAGTAAATAAATAAACTTTAATGTTTTTGACCTTTAAAGTTGACAGCAAAATTTAATTGAGAGATTTGTAAGGGTTGAAAAGTTGCGCTTACATAAGCTTTTGTGGTTGTAACTCTGGAAACGTTTTACTGGTATGAATACTTTTGCATTCCATTGTAACTCAATGCTTTTCACACAAATAATTAAACTCAGCGACTCAGACACAAGCAATTACAGCCTGGTAAACTAATTGACATGGATTATGTTGTGAGCTTTAGTCATTATCTGATATCATACTGTCAAAATGAAACCAAAATCAATTTATTCACATCTTTTGCTAATATTCCTGCTCACAGATGCAAGTTTTTCTCCTGTGAGTTTTTTTCCCTTTTGCTTCTGGTCAGCTAAAGATATAAAGACGTCCAGATCAGAGCGCAGTTCATTCATTAGCAGCTCCCTGTGTTTTCTGTGTGTGTGTCCTCCCACTGACTCCCCTTCATGTGTGATAATGATGTGTGTGTAAAGGGGTGTTGGGGGGTTTGCTAAATAACATGCAAACAGCGACACAGGCCGGATGGAGAGATGGCGGATGGAAAAATTTGAGACTGTAAAGAAGGGTGATGAAATGAGAAGCAGCCGTTAGCCGAGGCGGAGGAGCGTGACAGCGTTTAGCGTTTACCTGTCACATGAATCATGACTTAAAGTGTGCTTGCGTCTCAAACGTCCTTTTTGATCAAAGACTTTAACGTGTCTCTGCAGTTTCCTGCTCACCTTCTTCACATTAACTAATGTTTTTTTTCTTCATAGTCCCATCAGGAAGCCCAGCTGGGTTTTAACACTGAACGTTTGTCAGTCCAGTTGGAGTTACCGTAGGCGGAGACCCAGACACAGCCGCAGTCAGATCCCTGTTGCCTCTTCTCAACTCTGCTCTCACCCTCTTTCTCTTTTTACATTCCTCCTCTTTTTTTCTTTCCTGACACCTTCTTTCACATTTTTTCACTCCTCAGGTGGAGTTTGACTGCATCAATCCCAAGAAACAGAAAAAGAAGAAAAACTACAAAAACTCAGGAGTCATCATCCTCAAGTCCTGTAAGGTGAGGATGGATGGATGGATGAAAAATGGATGACTGGATGGATGATGGCTTTAGGGGTGGATTAATGGTCGATTAGACGGACGGATGGATAGATGAAAAGATGAATGGATGAAAAGATGGATGGATGAATAACTTGCTTTTTGGATAAATAAACATTAATTTCCTTTAGTTTTTGTGGCTGTATTGAAGCTCAATGTGTAACAATCTACCTGTGAAACATGAACTTTGCTCCTTGACAAATAAAAACAAAAAATCCCCTAAAGTGGGCGGAGCTTTCATGTAGTTATACCGCACTGTACAGGTGTAACCAATAGGAAAATTAAACTGCAGTAGCTTCTGGCCAACCTACAGAGGGCAGCACTGAGGCGGTTAATAAAATATGGCAAAGTAAACAAATTTACACAAAAATGTAAAAATTTGCACAGAAGCATAAAGATAGAACCCTAAATAAACTATTTAGAGAATTTATCAATAAAAAAACATTGATTTGTGGTTTTAGTTATCCATTAATCTCCCTCTGTGGATTTAGATGGACAGATGGAAACTCTCATTTCTTTCTGGATTCCATCAATATTTAAAACATTGCTTAATTCTTATCAATTACAAATTTAATGATGGAACTTCACTCAATGTCATGTTTTGATTATTGATTCTATGTTTCATTGTGTTTCTGTGTTTGATATGATGTAAAGCACTTTGAAATGCCTTGCTGCTGAAACGTGCTACACAAATAAAATTTGATTTGATTTTCTTTTGCACTTTTGAGCCTCCACAGTGGCCAAAATGCAGGTTTGCACAAAGAAACGATTTAGACAGATTCAAACAATATTTAGCCTTTAATGAATAAAACCGAATGTAAATGTTTTTGTGTATTTTACTTTGAAGCTGAGATCGCTGCTTTAAGATGAGATAAACAGGAGTAATGAAGCCGAAAGAAACAGAATTAGCTTGTCTGAATTTTACACACATCCGATCAGACCTGGTCGCCAGTAACTAATTAGAGCCGGAGCTCAGAGCGCCACAGATGACGCATAAAGCTGAAACATGGAGTCTTTAGCTGCCTATTAAAACAGCATTAAAGCTGTGTGCATGACAGGCTCTCATAATTGATTGTTTTCTTCATCCTGGCTGTTTTCATGCACGAACAAATGAAGAAAAGTGCTAATATATAAATTTTACTTGCTGGCTTGCAGCAGGGATTAAAACTGAGCATTTGTTGCAACTGGAGAGGGAATTATTCTCAAACAAAAATGTTTTTTTTAATCTAAATTTCAAATAACCAAGCTTTCCATGAAGAAGCAACACATTTTTATTTAAAGTAGATAAAGAGCGAAAACACAAATCTGCTCTTTTTGTTGTTTCAGATTGCACACGATTACACCTTCCTGGATTACATTCTGGGAGGATGCCAGCTCATGTTTACAGTGAGTATGATGTCAGCATGCCTGTTAGCTTTTGTTCCCTTTTCAGCATCTGCAGTGTTGTGATGATGAGATACATGTTTCCGTTGGCTCTGCTCTTGAAAATGAATGGAAAACGTTTGGATTTTCTATTTTCATCTCCTGGGTTGCAGCTGGATTGCAGGCTTTTACATGCAGAGAGGGAGGAGGCACTGAGTGGTGGAAAAATGAGTGCACTAGGGGGGAAATTTAGTTATTCTGCCAAAAAATAGGTGAATTTTTAAATAAAAGTGATTTAAAATAAAGAGCAATGTGTTTAACATTGGGATCAGGGAGACATTGTGAATTCCAGACATGGATGAGAGGAAACATCCTGGTTTATTTCTGACTCTGGTCTGGAGAAACCTTTTGTTTTCCTGATTATGTCACATCTTTTTGTGTTACCCTCCTTTATAACGGCCGTCCAAAGTCACTCAAACACACCAAGCTTTTTTTTATTATTATTCTGGATGAAAACAGACACAAAGACACAAATTCGCTTCCCCTTTTCCTTCTCCATCCCTCAAAATACATTTAAAGTTTTCAAAGAAAAACAACGTTCAGATAAAGAGGAAACATGGATTATTTGGTTCGCCAATTTTTTTCTGGTTGAAAACGCATTTCATTCATTCAGTTATTGATTTATGTACTGTAGCTCTTTACAAAACTTTGTAGCTCTTTACAAATAACATAAAAAAAATAAATCTGAATTAAAATAAACCAGCAATATGGAGGCAAAGTATTAAGAGCTTTAAAAATAAACTATATTTTAGTGAGAGGGAAAAATTGAATAAATATGATGAAACAATTTTTTCTGGAATTACTAAAATATACTAATGGTGTCAATGTGAGTTTTGATTGAGATGCAAGTAAAGTTAAGCTAAGAGAAAACGGCTCCAGGGAAATAAGTTTGTTGATGTAACATTCAAGGACAAAAATTGCTGCTCAGATTTTTATTTTTTATTTTTTCAAAGTACCTTTTTGGCACTTGGGTGCCATCCAGATCCATTATAAAGGAAAATGGCAGCAGATGTCACTAAAACAGACTAAATGGTTAAACAGAGATAATATTAGCAATTGCCTTGACAGTACACAGAAATAAACAAAAACATGAAGGGGTTTGATTAGCTTTAATGCCCAACAACCCGGTCCTGTGCAGGATTCATGACTGTTACTCAAAACTTTAAGCTTTCCTTCAGAAAGTCCATCTGATCTGATCCAAATAGTAAACTCATCGCTCTCTTCAGGTGTTTTCCTCCAAGCTTTAAAAACATCAGTTATCAAACCTCCAATAGAAAAAGAAAAATCTGGACAGATCACTACTGCAGAACTACTGGCTGATCTCCAACCTCCCATTCATCAGCAAAGTTATTGAAAAACTTTGTTTCAACAGTTAAATAACTTTCTAACAATCTCTGTTCTGTTCAGTCTGGTCTTTCAGTCTGGTTTCCACGGTGACTGTAGCACAGAGAGTGCCCTTCTGAAAGTGTTCAATGACATCCACATAAACACAGACTGTGGAAGAACCACAGTGCTGGTTCTGTTGGACCTCAGTATTGTCTGGTTCTAATCTTACATAAAGAACAGGGATTCCTTTGTTTCAATAGGAAACGTGTCATCAAAGCGAACAGAAGTCGCATGTGATGTTCCCCAAGGCTCAATCCTAGGACCCCTCTTATTCAATAGTTCAGGTTATAACAGGAAATAATATTAGCTACCATAACTACGCAGATGATACACAGCTCTGCATTACAATGTCACCATGTGACCTTTGAATCCATTCAATCACTGATCAGATGCTTAAAACAGAAAATGTGTGGATGAGCCAAAACTTTCTCCAGCTGAAGAGAAACAAAACTGAAGTTGTTATTTTTGGACCTAAAGAGGAACGAACTAGAGTCAACTAGAGTTCTGGTTCTACTTCGCCTCCCCAGAACCAGCTAATTCTCCAACATGGAGAAGTAGCATTAAATTTTTATGCTCCTCTAATCTGGAATAAACTTCAGAAAAACTGCAAAACCACTGAAACACTTGAGTTCCTTTAAATCAGCTGTTTAAAGTTTTCTTTGGTTAATAATAACTGGAACAATGTTTAATTCTAATCTGGATTACAAGTTTTTATTTCTTCTCTTAATTTTGTACTTCCTGTGTTATGTTTTTATCATGTAAAACTCTTTGAATTGCCTTGTTGCTGAAATGTGCAACACAAACTAACTGGAATTGACTATTTCATGGTCATTTTCTGATGATTTCTTTTTAAACTTGTAAAGTTAAACAGGAATTAACGGGGGAGCAGGATGTGCTGGAAGTGAAAATGTGTCCTTTATTTCATTTTAGATGAAAGCTCCTCAGAATAACATTATTGTTCAGATTAATAATCCGTTCATGGTTCTATTATCCAGTTATGAAGCTTTTCTTTCTTAAGGCACAGACTGAATTCACAAGCTTTAATTTACTGGTAATGTTCACTGAGTACACGCAGCACAGCGGCGTAATAAATCGCTTCCCATGAGAAACGTCTGCATGGCCCTCATGGCTGTGAAGTCACAGTTTCATTTCGTTTAAATCACTCAGCGATGCAATCCAGAGCTGCTGGGATGGTTTTCATTTAATTTTCTGAGGGAACATAAGGTGATTAAACCTCCTTTCCTGTACTTGAGGGTATATTTGGATGTTTTGGCTGATTACAGTAAAAGGAGAAAAGTTGTTGCATTGATCAGCAACTTTCTCTCAGAAGAAACTCTTTTGATTTTAATGACTTCCTTTGTCAAATAAAAAATGTTAATAGACAGAAAGGATGCTGCTCTTATCAAATCTGAATCTTAGTTTTTAATTCATCTTCTAAATGAAACAACATAATAAAATCCAGGAATAATTGCTAAAATGTTCTTAACTTTAAACTCATTAAATGTAAACATTGTAATCCAACTCTCAGTTTATGGGCTTAACACATTAAATCTATTGACCCTAACTTTAAATTATTTCAGTAAATAATTTTAGACGCCTTCTTTGAATGTGATGTTTAAACCTGGACCTGTTGCATTATAAACCAACTGGTTCTGACTTTTGACCACAAACATTTCATTCAGAAATAACCTTTAAACCCCAGAATAATTCATAGAACTCATAAATGCATGTAGGACTGAAACGATTAATCTGATTAATAATTGTCAACTAATATAGTAATTGATTAATTGGTAACACAGACTCAATCATAGCAGTAATTAAACCAAAACTGTACAGAAAATGTAAATATGTTCCACCCAGAACTTCTCAAGTGGCAGTTTTAGCTTCACCTGGTTCAAAATATATAAAAAAATCTTCAATTATCACCTTTTTCTTTCCATTTGTTTAGTTGATCTTGTACTTTTTAACTTCTGATGCATCCTTTGCTACAAATGATCCAGCCTTCACTAAAGGAATGCTATTATTGCATTTATGGCAATAAAATGTTTATTTTCATGCTTAACATAATTATTGAATTATAATTATAATAAAAACTCTGCAGAATGCGCCGATTTTATCATCTGATTAATCAGTTAATGGTGAGCTGCAGCTCTTCGTGCAGCTGTTATTCTCTGAGGCAGGATTCGTGTGTTTGGATCTCGTTCGCTTTGCAGCAGCTCCTTGGTGGATCTTCTGGGTCCGGTTGAGCAGAACTCTGACAGAGAACACGCTGTGCAGATTTTCTGGGCTGGCGGCGTGCTTGGTGCTGCGTTAAAGCTCAGACAATGGCTGCGTCTCTTTGGTACCGCCTGTTTTTGCCACCTTGTTGTCGGAAGCAAGACTTAAAGCAGAGAAGGCAGCTGTTGTTGCTATGGTGACGTTCTGTGCCGCCGATGAATGTTAAGGACATTTTCTTTTTTAAGAGAGAGAGAGAAGTGAATTTAGATGATGTAATAGATGTTTAGTCATATTTACAGACTCAGAGAAAACAACAGTACAGTGCAGAAGTATTCATACCCCTCTAACGTTTTAACAACTATAAATTTATTATATTTTATTGATAACACTTTATTTGAAGGGGTTTGCATGAGACTGACATGACATTGGCATAAACATAACATCTGTTATGAACATGAAGGAGTTTTCATAAATATTTATGATTGTTGTCAAGAAGTTTAATTCGGTAAATAAAGTTGCATTAAAAGTCCATTAAAAGTTCCAACTTTGCATTAAAAGTGTTATTATTACCGAATCCCATTCTGAATGTGTTTACGTATTAAACTAATTTACTCCGACACCCCTCAATAAAATGCAGATACAGAAATTACAGAGAAAAGTTTATCCAGCATATTTTAAAGCTTTTGTTTATTTTAGTGACTCCATTAAAAATGGATTTCTGATATTAAGAATAATCACTTGATGTGACTTGGACTTTGAATAGAATGAATAAATTAGAATATTATTATAGAGGACATTTATTTTAGGAACATTATCACAAAATAAAACAGATTCTAAAGTTTATTTACACACAGATGGATGTTTGAAAGCCTTTATTTCTATTAATCATGATTATTTTTGTCTTGCAATTAATTAAAACATGCCATTTAAAATCTGAATATTACCTAAAAATATACAACAGTTAATAGAAATATGGACTTAATGTAAATTGTATTTAATATCTGCTTTTAATCTGATAAATAAGACTCATTAGGGCGTATATTTTAATCTATTGAATATGACTGTAGATTTCTGCAGCTCATCTTTCATATTGTTGTTATATCAGAAGGAAAGATGAAAGAGTGAAGGACTCCCATAATATCTCAGACATTTTAGAGATGATTCATATTCTTCAGCTTTCATATCAAGTAGAAGAAATGTTTATATGAACTTACATCATCAGAAAAACAAACAAACTGAGTTTTATGTCAGCAGAGTGACCAGAGTGTGGCTTGTTTTCAGCTCACCGTTGATATTTATGAGAAATATGCAGCAACAGACGAGCTCTGAGTCATAAGAGCTGATCCAATGTTTTATGTTTATTCATTTTACAAACTTCCACTACTTAAAAATCTGAGCCATACATAACATAGATACATATATTTAAAGCTATAATCACAGATTTACTTTTGAAAATGCTTTTGTTCCATTATTAGAAACAATTAATTCATACAAGTCAGTGTAAATGACATTTAGATGTAAAACCTACTGCTGTTAAACGTGTTACTGTAGAGGAATATAATTATATTAATAGTTAAAAATGATGCTGTTTGGTGGGTTCACACTAAGATATGTTTTAACCTAAAAGAAATGTATTGTGTCAAATGGACTGGGTCAATCTGAAGAAGCAGAAATACTCTTTATGAGTTGCTTTTTACTGAGGAAATCTGGCGCCGTTAAAGGTCAGTTTGACCTGAATAACTTGGAACTCCCTTCTCTTTTCTTGCTTACAAAGCATAAAATTGGACCAAAATGTGATGGGAGGAAAGCTGTTTAGACCGATAAGAATAGCATGTGAGTGATGGAGTGGCTTGTTTAGCCCTTTTGAAACGGAGCAGATGTTGGGGGTCAATAGGTCTGAATATTCCCAAGAAACTCCAATATACACTCATTTAAAAGCTGATGTAATTCTTACGTAAGGACACAAGTCAAACACAGGCAGTAACGTTATTGGTCAAAACTTACCAACTTACACCAGTGAAAATGATATAAAACAGACTGACTCTAAGATTTTGGGGAGATTTGACTTTGTACTGTAAGATGATCTGTGGAACAGTGTAATAAATCTCCACCCGCCGTGGCCTTTTTATTTCTTATCTATAAACATAATTAAGAGTTAAGACCTTTTTCAATCTTACATTACACTATCCAGAAATACTATAAAATCAACAACTGGCCCTTTAAACATCAGCTGCAGTTGCTGCTATTCAGTTGCTAATTCTCTCTTCTCCATTGGATCTCCCAGTTTTCGCTGATGAGATGGTTGCAGTAGCAGGAAACTCTCTCCTCTATGCTCTGCTCAGCGTTTGATAACCTATTAAAACTAAAAGAGGAACCGTGAATCCTGCAGCTTTCTTAAGCTCCGAGGTTTAGAGCCATTACGAGAATAAATCCTGCTGGAGTCGGGAGAAACATCAAGCAGTATTCAGACTGCAGACTGAATCCTTTAAGTGTAAATTTTATTATTTCACATTTCTATTATATATAAATACTTACACATGCTCTTCTGAATGATTGTTGTCATTGTCTTTTGTTGATATGCAGAATCCCAAATTACAGTTTTTCTGCTCAGAAACAAACCAAACGTTCTGGTGAGTTTTAGCTGCAGAGGTCCACAGAATTTCTTCAAACATATTTTCTGCACTAGCTGCTTATGCAAACTGACACTAATTTTGATTCACCGTGAATAATCTCTCACAGACACCCAGTCACCAGTGACATCGTCTATCCTTTTTGGTACTACCATTTTACAGCCACACACAGAAGTTGTTGTGTACAAAACCAGCCAAGAAAGACGAGCCGTTCTGCGGCGTTCAGTCAATCTTAGCGAGGTTTTTAATCCTAATCTGCCGGGGGGGAACGTCTCTCCTGCCCGGCGCTGTGGGAGCCAGAGGAGAACGCATCGTTCCTCTGCGACAACACAAAGAAACAACCTGCTTTGGTGGTGAGGCTCACTTCAAATGACTCAGGATATTATTCATTTTGAATTCTTCATATCATTCATAGTTTTATTGTCAACTGGTGGTAAAGAGAGACTTTGGAGGATTCGTCGCAGTGTAAAAAAACCTTCTTGTTAGGAAAGCTACAAGACAATCAGGATTGGCTTTGAATAAAATGTTATTTCTTTTCATGCAGCACTTCCCAAATTTATAAAATTATTAATGAATCAATTGATAGCTACTATATTTACTGTACTCTCCATATTTGCACAATAGCAGTTCACTGTTTTAGTCATATGATGGTGATATTTTTAAAAATGGTTTTAAGATTATTTTATGAGCAATTTTAGTTGTTAGCATTACCAACAGTACTAAATGTAAATTATTTTACTGTTTATTTTCTATGTCAGGTTTGTCAAACTGAAACCTGAGCCATATCAAAATCACAAATGTCCTTAAAGACCCGGTTGTGCCAGAAAGTATTGATAAAACTCTCTAACAAACCGTTAAAATATTAATAATTAACTACCTTTTCAAGTAAAACTAAGTAATATTGAACAGCTTTTCACATTGATCAGTCATTGATTTTGTGTTTTAGTGATATTTAATTAATAATTCTTTATGCCATTTAGTGTATATGATGTAGGCGTATAAAATCCCAACTGAGAATAACAGCTTTTACATTCACCTCATGTTAGTTTTCTTTGTATTAAAACTCTAAGTAATCTGTCTCTGTTGTAGTTTTTGCAACTTTATATTTAAATAGAATACGTCTCGGATAATTATAAATAGATAAGTGCAATATGACTCAAAAACATTAAAATGTTTTTAATGTTGTTGTTGATCGTCTCAGAAGGAAAGAATAAGGCGTTCACAAACGCTCTGACACCTTCGTCCATCCTCGCTCCCCTCCATCATCTCTCTGGCTGTTCAGCTGCAAATGTGTCAGAGATTCTGGCGAATATTCAACAGAGAAGCCAATAATAAAACTTCAGTGTGAATGTCAGCATGTCAGCTGCTCAACGGGAAGTTGGTGGTAGTGGGATGAGCTGTCAGTGTAGTCAAAGTCTCAAACAATCCCTGCTGTAAAATATACAGTAATCAGACGTGTCTCTTTTATTTAGTGAAACCTCTCCTGTTGAAACCGTTTGTCATGTTTTATTAGCTCTACGTGTTTAAAAACTACAACCAGCCTGAAGCGCAGAACAAGTCAGGATGGCTTCATCCTTCATCACATTCACAGCTGTCACATCTGTCAGTGGAGGGCAACGGAGGACGAGCGCTGTAATAGTTCGGAGATGATCCATCAGCTGTCAGTTTGCTCAGGCGCGTTGTAAACCCAAACAGACGCACACCAGAAAATGATGAGAGGCAGCGCTGAAGTGTACGCTGGGAGGAATATCTCCTGTAAACATTCAAATTACCTACAGATTTCTAATATCGCATTTCTAAACTCAGCTTTCTGTGTAATGTTACAGAAAGTTTTGTATTTTTTCCAGCCTTCTGGGAATAAACTATAACTGTGTTTTAGATAGAAAATAGAAAGATAGATAGAAAAATAAAAATGGAAAAAGTTAGAGAAGTTTGAGAAACCTAGAAGAGAGAAACCTCTCTTTTAGGGAGAAACAAGTTTTCAAGTCGAAACTTTTGAAAATTTCTGGAGCTTAGAAATCTCAACGTTTTTTAATAGAAAATTTCTGAGATTAATCTAAAAATTTCTGAGTTTTTTGTTGGAATCTTACCTAACACCCCATCGTATTTAACAGTTCTTTATTTGAGGACCTTCGAAAGTCTGTGTCCATCAACATATGTAATTTATAGAAATTTACATCCACTGATCATAATCATGAATATTATAACATTTTAGGTAAAGCCAGGACTTTAATGCATTCATTTCAATTAATTAATTATATAGATTTTATTGTGTTAAATATTTTAACTCACCTATTTTGCTTTATTTTTTATTATTTTTATTAAATAAAACAAAATCCAGAGCTGGAACCTTTGTATTCATATGTTTCTGGTAGGACTGTAAATCTGACGCACAAGTGACAAAACCGCCTCTCTGGGCCCACTGGGGCTTTCTTCAAAAATCGATCTGATTGGATGCTGCAAAAGACTATTATTGTGTTGAAGTTGTGCTAAAATAGCATCTCAGTGCTGAACATGTAGCAGCAGCACACCTGGTTTGTTTTTATTCTCATTCACAAGTACAAATTATTGATAACTACATCACCAAGCGAAGGACATTTTATAGATTAATTACATAAATATTGATGTCTTAACATCTTTATTTCTCTTAATCACAATCAGTTTTTGCTAACAGCAAATCAAAACGTGGCATTTAAAATTTTAATATTAAATCAGACCAATAAATAGCTATTTTTAAAAACAGAAATGTGGCTTTAATGAATGTTTACGTAAGTCCTGCTTAAAGGTTGTTATTTAAAAAAAAAAAAAAAAACTTTTAATCTAGCTAACAAGACTCATCATGGTGTCTGGTCTAATTTATTGAATATGACTATGATGAAAAAGTTTCTAAAGTTTGTCCATGGACTCGTGGATTTAGCCTGTTCCTTCATATAATCTCCTGCAGACGCCAAGATCTTAACTTCAGTGTGAGAGATCAGACCATCTGCTGCAGAGCTCACTCTTCCTCGGGTTGCTAACGATTCAGAGCCTGGCTGAGCTCATTATCACGCTATAGAATGTGTTTGTTATTTATTACTCATTTTGACCCGTCCCTTCTCATTTCTATTTGAATCGAGTCGAATTTCATGCCTTGTTTTTTCTTTGTTTTGTTCTGGTTTATAAGAATAACATCACTATTTTTTTAATTGTTCTGTAGAACAAATTAGATCACATGTTTAATGGAATAAGATGTTCTAGATTTAAATAGTTTAGAATCTGGTAAAAAAAACAGACAATTCTACTGATAGTTAATACACTAGTATTGGGGAAATATGTAACATAGACTCCAGTCCAATCTTTCTCTCTTGTACTTTCACATGTTCCATCTTTGCTCTTTTTTTAGTTGCTTCAGAATGACTCCTTTTGGCTCCAGATTAAAGTAAACAAAGCAGGCTAATGTTTAAATGAGATTTAAGAGGCTTAGAAGCTACAGGTTACAGCACAGAGTCTAAAAAACAAACATAAGAGCACAAATAATAATCAGGGCTGCACTCTACTCAGACCAGGGGTTTGCAACATGCAATTCTTGAGCCACATGGGATCTTTAGCATCATAAATCACCAGAAAATAACAATGAATACCGTTTTTTACAGTACGTCTGTATATTAATGTAATAAATAAGTTCAGGGTGGCAATCAACATGAACATGACGCAGAAGCTGCTTTTTAAAACTTTTCTCCAACAGCACCCTCTCTAACCCTAACCCTATCCCACATGTGAAGCTTTTTAAAATAAGGCTGACTTTAACATTTGACCTCGCAAAGCATTTTCCATCAACGTTATTTGTGTTAAACTAACTGTGCTGATCTTAAGATAATTATCTCTACTTGGTGTTCCTCAGGTTGGGATAGACTTCACAGCGTCTAACGGAAACCCCAGAGAGCCGTCGTCTCTCCACTACATCAACCCGCTGGGCAGCAACGAGTATCTGTCGGCCATTTTAGCTGTTGGCCAAATCATACAGGATTACGACACGTAAGGATGGAGCTCAGCTTCTATGCTAAGTTGTTTCAGGCTGCAGTTATTAGTTCAAATGTTAGGATGTATGGATAACCATGTATACTTCTCTAAAATCAAAGTTGTGCTCCAAATGATTGAATTAAAAAAAATATTCTGGTTGTTTTTTTTTAGCATAATTCACCCTGGAAAAGGGACAGTTCAGATAATTTAAATTAATATGACATGTTTGATGAGTTGACGTAAGCTTTGACTGAAACTGTGCTTTACATCTACATGTTGTGGATTATCCTGGTAAATTTCCACTGGAATACAAAACTGTCACAACATGATGAAGAGCAGAACCCAAAAACAGTTGGAAGGAACCAGGAAGCAAAACATAAATACCTAAAAAAAAAAAAAAAGCAAAACTCTGAACCAACGTGTCAAAGGTCAAGACACCAAACTTTATTTTCTAGCTCGGAAGATAAATTACAG
Organism: Xiphophorus couchianus; assembly: GCF_001444195.1. Lineage (NCBI taxonomy): Eukaryota > Metazoa > Chordata > Actinopteri > Cyprinodontiformes > Poeciliidae > Xiphophorus > Xiphophorus couchianus. The sequence goes on from NC_040229.1 coordinate 7,052,280, forward strand.
GTTTATCAGTCATATTTATAGTGTTAATGACATTTTGTGATGTTTGTAAATATTTTAGGACTGCTAACATATTTTCTATTATCTGAAAGCTGAAAAGAGTAACATTTTTAACTTTCCCCAAATTTGAAAGTTTCAATACATTTTAGCTAGAATTGACTTTTTAACTTTAGATATTACAGAGGATGAGTCAGACTGGTGGAAGCTCACTCTTCTCTTCTTGATTTCATTTTCTCTGATGTCAATTAACCAGCATGAAAATTAATTCAGATTTATTATCTGAAACTTTTGCAAATTCTTAATTTTAATGTAAACACCGTTCTGAGTTTGTTGTAATAAAAACAACTTCTAATATGTGTTCTTTACTATTATTATTATTCCAGCAATTAACAAGAAAAAAAAAATCTATTTTGGAAATGTAATCATTGGTCAGACTTTGAATTTTCTACCAAATTGCTTTTTTCATTGCCACTCCTGTCTAAATTTGTTACATTTGAATGAAAAAAACGAAGAAAAAAGATTGAACTAATGTTCCAATCTGTTGTCATGGTTTCCTCCTCAGCGACAAAATGTTTCCTGCGCTGGGATTCGGAGCTCAACTCCCACCCGACTGGAAGGTACAACACGTGTGGACGGGGACGGAGTTTATTTTCTGTTTGTGTGCTAAACACAGAAAACGTGTGCAGCAGAGAGGCGAGGGCGGGTTTTCAGCCAACCTCTTATAAACATTCACCTCACACACACAGATAACATCATACACATTGTACATGCATATTCAGATGATTACGCAACTGTCAACCTATCTGTGTTGCCATGGCGCTGAGATGATGAAAAGGACAAAGAAGCCTTACACAGAGACATGATGGGAGGGAGGTGGAAGGTGTGGGAGAAATTGACAATATTCCTTAACAATATTCTCCAGTTTGATGGAGGATGAAACCATCAGTTCCTGTTTCGTTTCTCTGCAGGTCTCGCATGAATTTGCCATCAACTTCAACCCCACTAATCCCTTTTGTTACGGTGAGCTTTTTTTTTGGAGATCTTACAGCAGCTTTAAAAACTAAAGCTCTACTTGATTTATCTTTCACATACATTATAGGGCTGAAACTAACAATTTTTTGTAATCGATTATTATGTTGATTAATGGATTAATTGGATAAAAATGGCCACATTCTGCAGAGTTTTCATTTGGGCCTTTTATACAATATTAGAAATACATTGAAATATGCAAACAAATAAATAATTTAATTATTTTTTAAATAAGAAAATAAACTTTTTTTGCAACGTAGCATTCCTTTCATGTACGTTTGACCATTTGTAGCAAAGGATGCATCTGCAGCTAAAGAAATACTATAATGTAGAAAGCCCTTTCTGCTCTACTTAACAGTGTAGAGCTGATCTGATTATTATTTTTTAGATTAACTGATAAATAACTGGATAGAAAAACGTTTCTTAATAGGAGATTTTCTTTACAAAATTTGAACCAGGTGAAGATAAAACTGGCTTTTGATGAGTTTTGGGTAGAAAATATTTACAGAAGTTTTTTTATATTATCTGTTGATCTTTCAGCAAATTGCTTTTTTTGAGTTGGAATGCTCCGGTTAAATGATGATTAGTCCTTTTTAAATGTATGAATCCATATTTAAATGTTGGAGCATTATTTTGGGTTTTCTTCAGAATCGTTGCACAGCTTCTAAAATCTTTGGCCTCCAAAGATTGAAGGGTCAGTAGATTTCTTTAGACAGATCCGGATTTAGTTCAGTCTGCTGAATTATCACCACAAAAAGCTGCAACAGCTGGTATATTAAACTTTAAATATCACATGCAACATGCAATAGATGAATCTACTGTATTAAAAATGTACATTTTAATGCATTCAAATATCTGCTTAATTGTTAAATCTGTATATATTTTAAAAATCAAATTCTGTATGAAAAAATAAACTTGCACTGCACATCTGAATGTGCAGTGCAAGTTTTAAATTTACCTCCGAATCGTAGACGCTTGTGGCTGCAGGAGACAGAAAACAGTTATTATTAACATCTATGTGTATTTTCCACATTTCTAACAGTTTAATTTTCCCGTCTGCATGCTCAGGTGTGGAGGGCATCGCCCAGGCGTACTCTGCCTGCCTCCCTCACATCCGTTTCTACGGGCCGACAAACTTTGCTCCGATCATCAGCCACGTCGCACGTTTCGCCGCTCAGGCGCTTCAGCAGGAGAAAGCAGCGGTGCGTAGCCGCAGCTCAGCTGTATTGTTTTATATTTACAGATGTACAAATACTCGGGTTGTATTTTGGGATCAGCTCTCTGCCTCTGGCTGAGCGCTGTATTCCCAGACAGCTGCTGAAACCAGAACCATAAAAATGTCTAAATGCAGCCAGGCATCGCTTCAGTCTGTGACAGTTTGCTTCTCTGTCAACCCACCTCTCCATCACCACTGTCCAGGTGGGATCTTTATCTATAAATGGAGATTTTTTTCTGCTCATACAGGTGATTCTCAAACTTTCTTCTGTATTATTTGACCGAGAATTGGATTGTTTATTTTTAAAGTTAGATTCACGTTTTATGTTTGTCAGAAGATTCTTTTAAAGATCTTATGAAAATACAATGTTTTTTTTTTTAACCAAAGCAGTTTTAGTTTCTTCTAGGAGAATATGATCCGTCTTTTGGACCATCCTGATCTAAACTATTTTGAAAACTTTTGGGATGATTTGGGAAGGAACAGTTTCAGACTAGATCCATTTTTAATAAATGGAGCCACTTCTGTTTTAGAAACACATGTTTCTATGTTTATGTCTTAGTGGAGAAACTCACTACTCCACTAAGTTCTTTTTTTTTGCAGATGATATCCTGTTTTCCTTTCAAACTATTTTTCATTTTCATTTTATTTAACCTTATTTAACCAGGAAAGTCCCACTGATATTAAGAACCTCTTTATTGAGGGAGTTTTGACCAAGAGGCAGCAAAGATTACACAACAATTACAAATAATTACACAATTAAAATGCCATACGAATAATTATTAAAAATAATCACAATTTAATGAATTCATCTCTGGACTTAAAAGTGCTAAATAAAGTAAGTTAAATGAATTTCCAGTCTTTTTGCTACATGTTCCACGTAACCAGAGCCAGAGAGTAAATAACAGTTTTCACAGGTTTTTGTGGTGAAATGGGACAGAGAGTAAGAAATCCATCCATCCATCCATCTTCTTCCGCTTATCCGAGGTCGGGTCGCGGGGGTAGCAGCTTCAGAAGGGAGGCCCAGACTTCCCTCTCCCCAGCCACTTCTTCTAGCTCCTCCGGGGGAATCCCAAGGCGTTCCCAGGCCAGCCGAGAGACATAGTCCCTCCAGCGTGTCCTGGGTCTTCCCCGGGGCCTCCTCCCGGTGGGACGTGCCCGGAACACCTCACCAGGGAGGCGTCCAGGAGGCATCCTGACCAGATGCCCAAGCCACCTCAACTGGCTCCTCTCGATGTGAAGGAGCAGCGGCTCTACTCTGAGTCCCTCCCAGATGACTGAGCTTCTCACCCTATCTCTAAGGGAGAGCCCAGCCACCCTACGGAGAAAACCCATTTCGGCCGCTTGTATCCGCGATCTCGTTCTTTCGGTCATGACCCAAAGCTCATGACCATAGATGAGGGTGGGAACGTAGATCGACCGGTAAATCGAGAGCTTCGCTTTTTGGCTCAGCTCTCTCTTCACCACGACGGACCGGTACAACGCCCGCTTAACGGCAGACACTGCACCAATCCGCCTATCGACCTCCCGCTCCCTTCTTCCCCCATTCGTGAACAAGATCCCGAGATACTTAAACTCCTCCACTTGGGGCAGGACACCCCCCGTGACCCGGAGAAGGCACTCTACCCTTTTCCGGCTCAAGACCATGGCCTCGGATTTGGAGGCACTGATCCCCATCCCGGCCGCTTCACACTCGGCTGCGAACCGATCCAGCGAGAGCTGCAGATCACGATCTGATGAAGCCAAAAGGACCACATCGTCTGCGAAAAGCAGAGATGAGATCCTAAGGCCACCAAATCGGATCCCCTCAACACCTTGGCTGCGCCTAGAAATTCTGTCCATGAAAGTGATGAACAGAATCGGTGACAAAGGGCAGCCCTGGCGGAGTCCAACTCTCACCGGAAACGAGCCCGACTTACTGCCGGCAATGCGGACCAGACTCTGACTCCGGTCATACAGGGACCTGACAGCCCGTATCAAAGGGCCCGGTACCCCATACTCCCGGAGAACCCCCCACAGGGCTCCCCGAGGGACACGGTCGAACGCCTTCTCCAAGTCCACAAAACACATGTAGACTGGTTGGGCGAACTCCCATGCACCCTCCAGGACCCTGCTGAGGGTGTAGAGCTGGTCCAGTGTTCCACGACCAGGACGAAAACCACACTGCTCTTCCTGAATCCGAGGTTCGACTATCCGACGGACCCTCCTCTCCAGGACCCCTGAATAGACCTTGCCAGGGAGGCTTAAGAGTGCGACCCCTCTATAATTGGAGCACACCCTCCGGTCCCCCTTTTTGAACAGGGGGACCACCACCCCAGTCTGCCAATCCAGGGGAACTGCCCCCGATGTCCATGCGATATTACAGAGTCGCGTCAACCAACACAACCCTACAACATCCAGAGCCTTAAGGAACTCCGGGCGGATCTCATCCACCCCCGGGGCCCTGCCACCGAGGAGCTTTTTAACCACCTCGGCGACCTCGCCCCCAGAGATTGGAGAGCCCAACCCAGAGCCCCCAGGCTCCGCTTCCTCAGTGGATGGCATGTTGGTGGGATTGAGGAGGTCTTCGAAGTACTCTGCCCACCGGCCCACAACGTCCCGAGTAGAGGTCAGCAGCACACCATCCCCACTATAAACAGTGTTGGTGCTGCACCGCTTCCCCCCCCTGAGACGCCGGATGGTGGACCAGAATCGCCTCGAAGCCGTGCGGAAGTCTTTCTCCATGGCCTCTCCAAACTCCTCCCACGCCCGAGTTTTTGCCTCAGCAACCGCCCGAGCCGCATGCCGCTTCGCCCGCCGGTACCCATCAGCTGCTTCCGGAGTCCCACAGGCCAAAAAGGCCTGATAGGACTCCTTCTTCAGCCTGACGGCATCCCTCACCGAAGGTGTCCACCAACGGGTTCGAGGGTTGCCGCCGCGACTGGCACCGACAACCTTGCGGCCACAGCTCCGATCGGCCGCCTCGACAATGGAGGCACGGAACACGGTCCACTCAGACTCCATGTCCCCCACCTCCCCCGGGACGTGTTCGAAGTTTTGCCGGAGATGGGAGTTAAAGCTCCGTCTCACAGGGGATTCCGCCAGACGTTCCCAGCAGACCCTCACAACACGTTTGGGCCTGCCAGGTCTGACCGGCTTTCGCCCCCACCACCGGAGCCAACTCACCACCAGGTAGTGGTCAGTGGACAGCTCCGCACCTCTCTTCACCCGAGTGTCCAAGACATACGGCCGCAGATCCGATGAAACGATGACAAAGTCGATCATCGAACTGCGGCCTAGGGTGTCCTGGTGCCAAGTGCACATATGGACACCCTTATGCTTGAACATGGTGTTCGTTATGGACAATCCATGGCGAGCACAGAAGTCCAGCAACAGAACACCGCTCGAGTTCAGGTCGGGCGGGCCGTTCCTCCCAACCACGCCCCTCCAGGTCTCACTGTCGTTGCCCACGTGAGCGTTGAAGTCCCCCAGCAGAACAAGGGAGTCCCCAGGAGGAGCACTCTCCAGTACCTCCTCTAAGGACTCCAAAAAGGGTGGGTAATCTGAACTGTCGTTCGGCCCGTAAGCACAAACGACAGTCAGAACCCGTCCCCCCACCCGTAGGCGGAGGGATGCTACCCTCTCGTTCACCGGGGTAAACCCCAACGTACAGGCGCCGAGATGGGGAGCAACAAGTATGCCCACTCCTGCCCGACGTCTCTCTCCCTGGGCAACTCCAGAGTGGAAGTATGTCCAGCCCCTCTCAAGGAGACTGGTTCCAGAACCAGAGCCACGCGTCGAGGTGAGACCGACTATTTCTAGCCGGAACCTCTCGACCTCACGCACTAGCTCCGGCTCCTTCCCCACCAGAGAGGTGACATTCCACGTCCCAAGAGCCAGTTTCTGCAACCGAGGATCGGACTGCCAGGGCCCCCTCCCTTGGCCGCCACCCATCGCACAGTGCACCCAACCCCTTTGGCCCCTCCCACGGGTGGTGGGCCCATGGGAGGGGAGAGTAAGAAATGATCACAGCTAAATGTAGTTTAGTTGTGTTTAGTAGATTTAAGATTTATTAATAAAAATTTAAGTTTGTCCCAGACCACCGTTAACAGACTGACATTAGCCGTGTTTCCTCAATGTTTTTAATGCATATTTTGAACTTAAGAACGCCGGATGGAAACGTTGAAATCCGAAAAAACTTTCTCAGTTTCGGATAAAAGGTTTATGTTCTAGCTTGAGGCTTTTCTGTCAAACAGTTCATGTGCAAAAGAGGAGATGGAATAAATTATGACGTAGCCAACGTCACACATCATAATTTGAGTTTGGGTGTATCTCTGGATTCTGAGGCACGAAACTCCAGCTGGGAGGGAAAGGTTCTCTCCATCTTTGTGAGATGTGAGCCTCATGCTAGTTTGCAGCCCTACTTCCTGTTTACATGCGTAGTGTCAACATCTGATGACATCACGCTTTGTGTAGTCTCGTTGATTCTCTCTAAGCACGCTTAATTAGCATTTTTCCTTTTTGCAACATTTCAAAAGTCCACTGAAAGTTCATGTGACAATTAGCATGTAAATATAGATATTAATATACAATAAGAGTCAACCTCTCTACGTCTCTGCAGACACTTTTCCACTGTTTGCACCCTTATCATCACAGACACCAGAGTTTCTCTTCTTAAAGCAACGTTAAGTTTTTGCCTCTTCTTTGCAGTGGTCAAAAGATTAGAAGTTCACACACTCCTGATCTTTTCACAGTGTATTTGTTCCTTCTAATCATCCTTCAGGTTTCATTGAGTCATGCTCTTATATGTCAGATGAAATTATCTTTTCCTGCTCAAATCCACCGAATATAGACGTATGAGAGGCATCTACGGTTTTTCTCCTTCTGCAATGATTTTCTTGCTTTGTTCTCTTTTCCTTTTATTTGATTTAATAACCAGAGTGTTATATCTCTGGGCAAATCACACCAAAGAAAAGCAAACATGACACTGTTTTGTTTACTAGCCAGCAACACAAAAGCTGTCAGTGGTGCACTTTTGTCCAGGGAGCTTTTACTCCTTATTTATTCAATCTTTTTGCTGTGGGGACAAACAAGTTAGTGCATCTGTTATCTCTGGCTGCTGGCACTGAGTCTCATCCTGTTCTTTGTTACACTGCTCTGCAGCTGAGACTCTGACTAGGCTTTTCTTTTCATATATTTTTAGCTCGACAGTAGGATTAGGAAGCCTCATTTTCTCCTTTAAATTCATTGTCTTGGATCCAGGGATGATTAAATCTGTCAGTCTCAATCAGCTCAAGACTCCATGACATCAGAAAACGCATATGTGACTTAATGGTGTGGTTCGTCCTCTCAGGTTCAACTCAGGATGGATTCGAACACATTTAGTTTTATAATCTGAGCCCAGTTCTCTGAGTGGAGACACAGGAAGCTGGTGGGTTAAATATGTTGCAGATCAGAGTCCAGTTTCCAAGGACTGGTGTCCTTAAAGGTGCAGTATGTAACTTTTATATAAACAAAAAATATGTTTCTTTTATGTTTGTTAAAATTATCAATTTTGTGACAATAATCTGTGAAAAAATCAAGCTTCTCCCAGAGCTCCCAGTAGGAAATGCATAAATAAACCACTCAGTCAGAATCAACCAATCAGAACCAGGAGGAGGGTCTTAGTGCTGTCAATCACTCTCGTTTCTCCTCCTTGTTATCTGCCATTCAGCTGGTTCACCACTACAAAGTCTGTTACAAATGCCAAAGCTAATTGGCATTTGTAACAGCTAACTGTTAGCTAACTGATGCTAATCATCAGTTAGCATACCCACTGATGATGCCAGGTAAACCGTTTTTCTGTAACAGTAAAGTTGTTTATCTGCCATTAGCACATTTAGTAGGTTATTAAATTTTGCATTGAATTTCCATAACAGAACAGCACAACTATCAGTGATATTTTAATTAGACATCATTGGAAACTAAAAACTTTTTTTGTTTTCATCCATTTCCACAAATATCAACATCCCTCTTTACGTAAACGTTTTACTTTTTTCTTTGTTTTAAAACCTGAAAAACAGAAATAAAATGGTGATTCTTGAGCTCTAAGTGAGTTTTATTTAGCTGGACTCTTTGGTTTGTAAAGGTTGCAGACGCCTGGACTAAATGAATCTCTGACTTTATCTCAGCAGCGTCACCACCTGTGTCACCTTACTGACAGGTGGTGTCAGTAAGGTGACATTAAAGCTGGTGATTTTGTTATCACCAGCTTAGTGGCTGGTGATTACAAAACTTTCAGCATGTAACAGATCTTTAACTGTTTTCTTCTGGACCAGGATTCGGTGACATCAGTCCGATGTTCCTGCAGATATGCCACTCTCTCAGAAGCTTTGAACAAATGGCATAAAGTCCCCCCTCTGGTTACACATAAAGCAGCATGTCTCCTGAATGTATCTGAAAGAAGCGCAGTGGCTGGGTATCATTATGCTCCCACGGTGCTTTTTGTCCCTAATTGCACCCTGTCACCCTGTGGGGAACAGAGACGCAGAGAGAATTGTACTTGCTTGTGTGATGTGTGCCAGAACACTTTTGTCTCTGTAAGGAAATGATTGGAGACCCTTTTCTTGTTTTATATTACAGTGAGTTCAAACATAAGAATGAGTAACACACAGTGAGTGAGGACAGCTGCGGGGTGTGTGTGTGTTTGGATGTCCTGCTGGGCTTGTGTTTGGACCTACGTGTGTTGAGTTGGTTTTAGGCTGCAGAAATGTTCTGCTGCTCAGCCTCGCCTTTTCTGTTCCTCAGATAATGACAGAACCTGCGACTGGAGACAGTGTGAGCTCGCACAGAGATGCTCCCACTACCGACACACACACACACACACACACCCAGGCTGCGGGCCAATGCGGTCTCTGCGTGTCCTGGTGTGTGAGCGACCCTGTGTATTTGTGTGATAATGATTCTCTAATGAGCGCTGCTGCTAGCACGTTAATGAGACAGACTTCAGAGTGTGTGTGTGTTTCCGTTTGTGTGTATTTTGCACAGAAGTGACTTTTTTCTAAGACAGCTTGTGTTTTCACGTTGTCTGTTCTTATCATGACACCACTCAAGTCCAGCTGATGTCTGTTTATGTTTATATTTATGTCAGAGTCAACAAAAATACAAGAACTTTGATCTTTTTATATCGATAATTCCCTCCAGGATTATTTTTGTGATTTTTTTTTTTTGCAATCAAAATCACAGATTTTTGGCACCAATTTAGAAATATTTGCAAGGTGTTCTGCAATATTTGAGTCTACATTTAACGTTAAATGTGATGCTTTTGTTACTCGATCAAACTTGACATCAAGTAAGGCTGAGGTAGCGCTGGAGTAAAAGTTAGAAATCCTGCCACCTACAGGTCGGAGTTAGCATCACTTAAACCAATTGTTTTTGACCACTTGCGTGGAAAATTTGCATTAAACACACAATTATGCACAAGCACAAAAAATGCGGTAATCTTTTGATTTTGCGTAAATTTTCACGAAAAACTAAAGGGACTGGCTGAGGTAATTTGGAAGGAAACAGATACATAGCTGTGATTTGATTAATACAATATTTAAGTTCAGAACTGTTATCTTGAAGGTTTTATTTATGCCACATAAAAAAGCAATGATCTGTTGAGTTTGCATGAATTTCCGCCATCGCCTGCATGTTAGTTAGCCCTGCAAGATTTTAATTTCAGGTTTTATCTGCAAAAAGAACACAAGTAAGCATGTCTGTCATACCAAACCTGTCAAGAATCTAATTTGCTCTGCAGTCTTTGCACAGAATGAAGATTGAGGTACAAATTTAGGATTTTGCAAATAAATTAATATATTTCTTACATGTTGTCTGTCTTTTCCCATCTGTCATCCCTCCTCTCCGTCTTTCTTGTTTTCCGTCTGCAGCAGTACTTCACTCTCCTCATCATAACAGATGGTGTCATCAGTGACATGGATGAGACGCGCGACGCCATCGTTCAGGCCTCCAAGTTGCCAATGTCCATCATCATCATCGGTGTCGGTAACGCCGACTTCGCTGCCATGGAGTTCTTGGATGGAGACGCCAGCGTTCTGAGGTCCAACACGGGGGAGGAGGCGGTCCGGGACATTGTGCAGTTCGTCCCCTTCAGGGATTTCTGTAATGTAAGTATTGATTAATAGCAATTTCTGATTCTTCTCAGCCTTCAGGTGTTCACCTGGAACAGAGCTTTGATTGACTTTTTAACTAATAAAACCCTGAAGGAATCACATCTTAAAGCAGCAGCTTTTCAGAATAACAGCCATTAATGCAAATTTCCACTCACAACAACATTGTTCTCACCAAAGTTTGTTTCTGCTGCCCTGAAAAGTTGAAAGTTTGGAGAAAAATTGTGACGATTTTTTGTGGATAATTAAAAAAGTCTCATTATTTCAAAAAGTCAGCAGCTAATAAAACCTGAGCTTTCAAGAAACCATACTTGGATCTTTTGTTTTTTCTAACAGGTTTGTGTTTTTACAGTGTAACCTCTGCTGCATGTGATGTGGTTTGAGGAACAACTTCTATCAAAATGAATGGGGAACACTTGGTCCATTAAGCTGGCCAGAAGTTGTAATTGTTTTTTGCATGCGTGATCTTTTAGAAAAAACATTTAGATTAAAACTCAAACCTAACCTCCAGTGGGGTTTGATGACCCTTTTACCAACTAATATTTCAGTGTTGCAGCTTCATTTTGCCTCGGTTTTAGCTGTTCTTCACTAAACGAAGCAGTATAAACAGCAGCCTGTTGCTTCTTGTTTTGTATTTTATCACACACACAGCACACTCAGAGCTCAGAGAGTTTGCTGTTTGAGGGTTCCTGCTCCGTTATCTCGCCCTCGGCAGAGGAGCTGCAGGCGTGCACCATGCTGATGGCTTTCTGAGCTGCGTTTATGTTAATGAAGGTTTGTACGTGTGTGCTGCAGGTGAGCAGAGACACTGGAGCGTCCTCTGCCAGGCTGTCCACTGGAGGACTCATTAGTGGGGGTTTTTTGTAGTTTTTCTGCATATGTTTCTGGGTGTGTGTGTGTGTGTGTGTGTGGGTTGTCGGTGAGCAAACTAACTTCCAGTGTAGTGGGAGGAACAGACGATGTTTGTTGGCTTCATTCCAGCTGTTGGTGGGAGAGCGAGAGACAGAAATGAAGTGAAAGGAAAGGGGCAGGAATTAATCTGAGACGGAGAGGAAATGAAGAAATCTGAAGAAGGGTCCTTTACTCCCACACCTACTACTAATCATTCGCAGAACATGCAGAGTTGAATACCTTACATAATGTTGAGTTTCCATGGATTTAAGAAAACTTACATGATGTTACCACAATGAAGATTTGAGAAAAGAGCTCATATTCTAATGTTTTTTAAAATCAATATGTATAATGGTTTCATTTAAAGCCTTCTGCTATTTTTAACAAACACAGCAACATTTCTGATTATGTTTATATATATTTAAAGTTGTTGTTAGGGTTTAGGATTCTGCTTTTAATTTGATTTTTGCCTTGTTTGTACTTTTTGTGCAGCAGTTTATTCAACCTTGTGCTGTTTTTTGAGTTCTGGGGTTTTCCCTGCTGGCTGGAAGCTTTCTTTAATCAATCAAATTATTAACACAACTAGGATTCTGTCGTGAGATGCCACTTTTGAGAGCTGATGTTCCCTGGCATATGCAGGCACCCATCTTGATTGCTCAACTTAAATAAGTCATGGTTTTTATATAAAGGTAAAAAATGTGACATGCATTTGTATTCATCCCTCATGAGTCATTACTAAGTACAGTCTCCTTTTGTTGCATTAGAGTAGCTTGTATTTTGGGGAACATCTCTAGCAGTTTTGCACATAAATGGACTAAAGTTCTCCCTGTTTTTCTTAAATATAGCTCTTTCTTTCTCTTAATGAAAGATTAATTATCTTAATCTTAATGCACAGCTTCACTGTAAAAACACAACATCTTGTCAAGTATGTTTGTGTAGTTTCTAGTGCAAATACATTAGTACACATAAAACAAGACAAACCTATCTTAAAAGTAACTTTTCACCAATATGAAGGAGCTTATTTTATGTAAATAATTCTTTAATATTGATGATGAGGTATTAGTTCCACTGGCAGATTATTTCACTTATAACAAGAAATTATTCCCATGTTACTAGTGAAAAGGTCTGTCAGCAGAACTAGTGCTTCTTCATCAATATTAAGGAAATATTGACTTAAAACAAGCTTCTATAACTTACTGAAAAGCTACTTTCAAATGAGTTTTGTCTTATTTCAAGCATACTAACATATTTACTCTAGAAACTATAGACAAAAATACTTAAGTAGTTTTGTCTGCAGTCTTGACTTTAGTCAGTAGAGGTCATTGAATCTAATGTTTAGCAACATTATTTTGTCGTTTTTTCTTCCTTTTAGGCTCCGAAGGAGACACTTGCCAAGTCTGTCCTGGCTGAGCTCCCTCAGCAGGTCACCCAGTATTTCAAACAGAGAAATCTACCGCCCATCAACCCAGCGCCGGAGTGAGGCATCCCCAGGTCCAGAGTCCACTCGCTGTACATTAGCTTGACAGATCCTAAAAAATGTTCTTGTTGCAGGCAAACAGTGCAGAATTAAAGTGTGTATGTCAGATAAAAAACAATCTAACATCCACGCCGTCACATTTTATGGTTAAAGACTGTTTAAAGTGTGAGTTCAACAGAAGTGATGTTGTTTGTGTCCAAAAATGGGAGGTAAAAATGATCTTGACACAACAGGATGTGTTTTTTATTTTATTTATTTTGCATGTCAGTGTGTCATGTGACAGGGACCGTGTGATCCGTGGATCTCCGTTGTGCTAAATCCTTTCTTGAAGCCTAGCAGTTTGAATCCTCTCCAAGTTTTATATGAGGTAGCGGATGCAATGGAAGCCGTTTGATTTTGTGCTCATGTGCAACAGACTCACAGCCTGAGTCCAAACAGAGAAGAATCTCCTCAGCCACGACAAACAGAGGTTTTTATTTGGAAGTTGAGATCAACATTTATCTGAGCGGTGAGGATTAATTCCTGGAAGGGATGAAATGTGAGCAGAATGAGGCCACAGTGGCTGCTGTAGCAACGTCACAGAGTAGATGTGGGAACTCATTAGGCTGTTTAACATGGAGACATTTTCTTTGCTTTTGCACAATTTCTGTATTTATTATAGCCTGAGTTCATCCTGCATGTTGCCACTATTTCCTTATTGTTTACAAAAGCTGACGATCACAAATGCATGTTTTTTTTATATAAATATTTAAACAGATGAAAATATTTAATGAAAGTTTAGAAAAGCGTTTAGTGACAAAGAAATAATATTCTATGAGATTTGAACGAGCAGAAAGTACAGAGAAACTTTTTGTGTGAACTTTTCGAATGTATATTTCTATGATGCTGTTTCTGAAATTATGAACCAACGTTTCTGCCATGTTCAATGTAATTTTTATGCAGTGCTGACTTGTGCAATTAAACCGCAATGTGTATCGCTGTGAGTCTGTAGCAAACGTGTTGCTCTCATTTTCAAAAAGGAGTGAATGTGAATGCAAAAGGACCAGGATGGAAACCGACTTTAATGCAAATGTCACAAAATGATATAAAGAAGTAAAACTGCAAAACATAATTATAAACAAAGGGCAAAATGAAATCTCCAAAAGAAACTTCACTAATCTTGAAAGAAATGCAAAAGATGTGTACACACTTGAAAAACAAGAGATGGAAAGTAATAAATTACTACTTTAGGAAAAGCAGAATTGGTGGAACTTTGAATGAAAAGCCTCCAATCCAAATGCTTTCAAAAAACCAACAAAGGCTCTAAAGAAATTATGCAAAACAAAACTTTTAAATCAACACAAATTTAACAAAACTCCCACACAAAAAACTACTCCACTCATTTTAGAGATGTTTATAAAGCCTTAAACAACATATTTTGTTTACAGATTGAATTGGGAGTGCTAGGATGGCTTCGTACCTACCACACACACACACACACACACACACCCACACACACACACACACACACACACACACTCACACACACACACACACACACACACACACATATACCTTCAGAGAGGGAAATCAAGCACAAAGAGGAGCGCCCACTTTGCTCACAGTTAGAAGTTTCCACACCTGCTGCTAAGTGAAGAAGGTGAGACTTTGCAGATTCTGTGCTGCTGGTGAGACTCACCTTTTGATCACATCTATCCTGAAATTCACACAACTCCCTTCTGATTTCCTTCTGCAGGTTTTATTTGTACAGAAAGATAATTCTGACAGGATCTCAGCAGCGAGAGCATGAAGAAAGTCTTCTTTGAGCCTGGTGGGCAACCTGCTGCTTGAGCCACAAACCAGCCTGGACTTTTACTGCAGAATCTGCCAAGATCAGAGAACATGGCTGCTGGTGACAGATGCTCTGCTTTGTTTAGTTTGCCTCCAAACCCGAATCCCCCACTGACATTATTCTTTGTGCATGTTCGTCATTTTATTTGTTGTCATAGCAACTCCCTTCTCAGCAACACATGATCTTTCGCTCCATCTCTTGGTTACACCCAGAAACCTGTGGCTGCCTGCATTATAACGGAGAGCTGACATGAGACAAAACAAACAGCTTCAAATTCAACATCAAGAGATCAAATTATCTCCAAATACAACAACTTCAAGCTTTTATCCACTTTAATAAATCACAAACACCGAAATGTTGTGGTTGTTTTTTACCATCTCTTCACCTTCAATGCCAACCTGCATTCGATCCCAATCAGCCAACGCAGCTCAACTCCAGATGCACGATTCTTCTGCCAAGGTCTAATGAGGCCAGGATACACATCCCACAATCCAGTTACACAAATTAGTTCTCTTCCAATCCAATTTCACAAATTAACTTTAATACCTATGTTTTGCTCTTTCTGCCCTTTGCTGTTGTGCAGCACAGAGAGAAAAGTTGTGATTACAGAGTTAGTGCTGAAGAGCAATCCATGACACATGTCTTGTTTTATGAATGTAGGTGATTACAGAACAATCTCTTCAGTCTTTCAACGTTCATTTCTGTAAATGTTAAGAAAAAAACCCCAGTTCCATTCGACCGACAGACCGATGCTGGTTGCTAGATTGTTTATTACCCACAGAGTGTGCTGTAAAATTCTGCTGACATTGCACATTTGACCAATCAAACTCAATGTTTACACGAAAGTGGCTGCAAACAGATGCACAACTATACAACCACACATCTTTGGAAAGCAGAAATACATGATCACATGTATTTTCTGCATGTGATCATCCACTTGTTGTATTCTGGTTGCCAACAAAAATGCAACAAGTGGTTTCTTGATGATAACTAAACAACAAAACACTTGTCTTTCCAGCAGCCATTGTACAGTTCATACAGCAGTAAAACCAAGTGGCCAAACATGCTGGAGCTCTGGTTGCTTGGTAACGGTACAGTACATGACTCCTCAGTCGTCACTTACTGACTATTAAGGTTTTTTGAAACGGCTCATCTTCTAAACATCAAAAAACTTTAACTTATTGCCAAAAAATGGCCAGGTGTTTTTAAAGTGTCTGATAGTCTTTTGCTCTTTGTTGATTCTTGCATTAATGCTTATTGTTGTGGGACGCTTCGGTTGAGATCAGTAAAAATGGCAATCAACTCTGATCTACCCAACATTAGAGCAGAATTGTAGGAGAATCAAGTCACGACTGAATGTAACCTGAGGGTTGGGAGAACTGACTGATGGATGTGGAATAGGTGATGGATTTTTGAGTGGCTGTGGGTGAACAGAAGAAACACAATAATAATGAAACCACAACGGAACATTTTTCAGAACACAAGGATCCAGAGTAACTAGAAAAAGCCACACTTTGGGATTTTTCACTATAACAGACTGAAATAACATAATTGTTGCATTTACGTTGAATCATGATCTTCCAACACAATGTGAACTACTTCCTCAGGCTGCATTGATGTTCTTCGTTACAGTTTAAAGGTTTCTATTACCAAAGGTCAATGAGTAATATTGTTGTATCTGAACGATACTTGAGCCTAAACAAATGTCTTGTTGTTTTGACTGATTCTTTAGAAGATTATTTTAACACTAAAAGCATTTTTTATCATTTGTTACCATGTTTTTGTAACATACATGTTTAGCATGTGAAATATAATTGATTTTCTAATTTAAATCAGTTTTTTATGCAAATGCTAAAGAGCAGGGATACATTACCCCCAAATCCTCATGGTTTGATTGTTCTCTGTTAATGATACTCACTTGGACATAATTTATATACTTGTGAACATTTGTGAGCAAAATTATGTTACTTAGCAGCTAAAATGTTAAGAAACCAGTGAAAGTGGAGGGCTGCCCCCAGTGGTTGCATAACTGAACGACAAGTGCAGCTATTAAAGTAGATGCAGAGATGACGGCTCCTTCTTTTCAGATATTTATTCTGCTGTAACAACTTCAAATTGAGTTTAATTTCTCTTAATGAAGCAGCAGGATTTATTTAAGCGAGCTGAACATCAGTCAAACCTGTCCTTTAGACCTGTGAAGCCTGTGACATCTCTCCATCAGTGGGCTGGAAAAAGTGACACATTTCTGAGCAGCCAAGAAAAGCACTGGAGCAGAGTGACAGAGACTGCCTGACCCAGATAAGGAGCCTGAAAAAGAAGTGGAGATGGATGGAACTCAGGAACATGGTTGGGAAGAGATGCATGGTGAGAGAAAAACATAAACCCAGCTGGATTTCCTAAAGGTTTCTAACTCATTTCAGCAACACAAACTAGTAACAAAACATTTCTCTACATTTATTGTATCCAAACACTAAATGAATACATTCACAGGTACATATCATATAGTTCTAGGCACATGACTGATATAAGGGGATAAAAACCATGTAAAGTACATACAACAGTTTTTACTGCAACACCTTTTGTGAATAATAGCACATCAGCCATATTGAATTTTCAAAGTCAGAATATGTATTTCATGGCCCATTACAGATAACTTTTATATCCTGGGTTCAACTGAAAAAACAGTCAAAATACAAACCAGGTGTAAGCATTAAATGTTGGATGGTAAAGTCTTTATAGGTCTCCCTATATTAGACGTATTTCCTAAAACCTTCCACTCAAAACAGACAAGGTATTCCTGTATTTCTTTCTAACAACCACAGAGACGACTCCCTTGACGTCCTTCAGCCTGTCAGAGTCGAAGTCCACCAGCAGCTTCCTGACCCCGGTTCTCATCGGGGTGAAGACGATTTTCACCGACACCTTCTGGCCTGGAGAAATAACACCGCTGAAAAAGGAAACAAAAAAGAGAACAGGGTGAGCAAGGAGAGGGTTAATTCTGCTTCCGTTTTAATCTGTATTTATTCCGTACTCGACGTAGATGTGAGTGTCAGACAGCAGGCCAGCCCCCTCCAGGGTGAACACACCACCAGTCAGAGGGACTGGCAGAGGATTGGTGAAGGAGATAGAAGCTGTCAGCTGTTCCCAAACAAAAGCCTTCCCAAGAACCTTGGAGAAAACACAGAAAGTCTTTACTTTTATTTTGTTTATACCAAAAATGTTTGGATTATATATGCTTGTGTTTGGGCCTTTGTGTTGTTCCTTAGATTGTTTGCTCACCTGTATGTGGAGCTCAGGTAAGCTCAGTGGGATGTCCGCCACAGCCATGATGGGCAAACTGTTCCCCTGAGCTTCAGCCAGTGCTTTCACCCTGATCAGGTGATGGTCAGAGACACACTTGGCGTAGTCGTCGTAGCGGAAACGCAGCACTTCTTTATGAGCTAAACGCACAGAGCATGAGAGAAGAAAACAATCAGACTCTGCAGTTAGATCACTGATTTTTACATCAGGGCTCTGCTGACCGTTCTGAGCCGACACAGTCACGTTGTTCATCTGCCTCTGGCACTCCCCCTGGTGGAGAGAGTTGTAAGTGACAGCCATAGCGTGCACCGACAGATGAACGTTAGCATCATCTCCTCCTTCATTCTTCACCTATGACCAGAACAGACATCATTCATCACTTAGAGGAGGGTTATCAAACTTGTTTTCATTTTGTGCACGAATGTTCTTACAGGGGCGGCTGAATATATTGATAAAACCAATAAAAAAAACAGCTGCCTCTGCATTTGATAAGTTCTTCTTAAAATTCATGTCAATCAGTCCCCCCAGAATTTCGCTTTTTTTTTTTTTTGCAATAAAAATCTAAGATTTTCTGGTGCTAATTTATAAATATTTGCTAGAAATGTTGCAATACTTGCACTTATGTGTGATGTTAAATGTGACTTTTTGTTAGTCGCATAATCTATTACAGACTATAACTTAACATGAAGTAAGTCTGAGGCAGAAGTGTAGAAATAAAAACCAATACTGCCACTCACAGGTGGAAGTTAGCATCACTTCAACCCAATATTTTTGACAATTTTCGCAGAAAATTAGTCTTGCATTTTTTTCTTGCAAAAAATGCTGAGATCTGTTGATTTTACATGAATTTCCATGAAAAACTGGAGGGGCTGGCTTATGTAATTTGGCAGTACACAGATAAAAACTGCTTGGATTTTATCAATAAAATAATATTGACCCACACAACTGTTATCTTAGAGGCCTCATATTTGACACATGTGACTTAGAGAGCCAAACCAAAACACTGCAGAAGAAGAAAACAAACAGAATCCTGTCACTGTGTACCTCAACAATCACGTCAAAGTCTGTTCCAAACACGGGGTTAGGATGTCTGATGGTCAGGCTGAGCTGTGCCGGCTCTACGCTCTCATTGGGCTGCAGGGTGGCCCTGCGCTTTGCCTTCTTATAAACCTCTCTCTCTTCCACAGAGCCTGCAAAACAAACAAACAAAAAGTATCAGTAAAACTCAGAATCCTACGGTGAAAACAATTATATGCCACAGTGGGAAGAAGAAGCCTCAACAGTCTGATGCCTCGTTGTGAAACTAAATATGAGGTTCTGAGATAAACTGTAATAATTGTGTCAGTTTTAGATTCTACAATTTTTTCTCTGCTCAGCCTCTGACCCTCAGGGTATTTGTAGAGCAGAGTGATGTCTTCTCTGAAGTCGCCATAAACGCTTTTGGTGCTGATGTTCCTTCCCACGTTTCTCTGGTCCGTGCTGATCTGTTGCCTCTGGCCGTCTGGTAGGACATTCCAGTAAACGATGTCAGCGTTCACCTCGGCGAAAACAAATGGAGCATCGTACTTCACTCCCAGATTTCCCTCCTTGATAGCTGCCACCGGACACGGACCGCAGCAAAACTCCCCTAAAAAATACGGTCATAATTAATTTAAGGTAGCTGTTGCACTGCAAAAACACAAATCCTTACCAGGTATTTATGGTCTCAGAATTGATGAAAAATAATAATTATAAGTGAGATAATATGCCAGTTGAAACAAGACAGATTAGTTCACTTATAGCATTGGGAAAATGTCTTGTTACAAGTGAAAAAATCTGCCAGTGAAACTAGTTTATTCATCAATATTAAAGAATTATTGATTTAAAAACAAGTTCCTTACTTGCCAGTTAGTATTATCTTATTTCAAGTGTACTAAGATATTTATTTGTACTAGAAAATAGGCCAAAAATACTTGGTAAGATTTTGTGATTTTGCAGTTTGCAACAATGTGTGAATTGACAACTTAGTCCATTCAATTCAAACATTTCAAAATCACATGAGTTGAAGAAAGGATATTTGGAAAATGAGAAGAAATCAGAAATGTACCATCACTCAGTTCTTGAGGTGTGGGGTCCAAAACCTGCCAGCCATCATTTCCTTTAGGGAGATCGTCTCTCCTCATCCAGGACTCGACCCAACAGTGGAAGTTCCTAAAACCAAAAGAAAGAGAAAAAAAACCTTGAACTATCAGATGAATAATTTCAACATTTGCTTGGAAGTCCACTCATGGAAAGGTTGACAACAATCTTACATAATACTCTTGTGAAAGATATTTCTCTCTCTGGATGACTAGAAATTGTTTGGAAACCGACTTTGCACTGATGCCACATGCATGATTAGTGTGAGGGATTGCTGCACCATGCAATGATGATGGAGGAAGTTCTGCTGCAATGTCAGTGACTCTGTAGAATCAGCTGGTCTTCCTTGGGAGAAAACTTTTTACCACATGGAATAATAAACTTAACTTGACTGCATTATGTGTAGCGGTGCACTGATAAACTACCCCTGACATCCTTCATTTTGGGAGATCGGTTGATGCTTACATAAGCACTGACCCTACCTAACTCATCAAAGGTCAGAAAATCAGCCACTTTCCCCTTTAGCTCTGCTGTAAGACAGGGAAAATTCATTCATTCATTCATTCATTCATTCATTCATTCCATCCATCCATCCATCCATCCATCCACTTACAACACCCTTCTCCCCCATTAAGCAAATTTATTTTCAAAATGTCAAATTACAAATGGTGGATGGAAACATAGCTACTAATTTGGTTCTAAAAACTTCTGATGTCCATGAATAAAACAATGGGAATTATAAAGTGTTGGCTGCGTAGCATGAATGTTTGGATTTGATCTTACCATTTGCTGTCTGTCTTTTCCTCTCTGCTCTCAAAGTCCACCACAAAGTCCAAGGACAGATTCCCATCCACATCATGAGCTGAGCAGAAGTTGGTTATGAGTCGCGTTGGGATTCCCAGGCAGCGAAGAACTATAAAGAAACATTGTTGTCACTCTTTCTTCCTGTCGTTTTTTCCTATGGATTTAGGCACTTTTCACTTTTCACTAAGGGATTTTGGAAAACTACATTATAAGTAACATGTAGAAAACTTAAATAGTAATGTATTTGTCGTAGATTGCTGTGGGCCTGTTCAGTAGAACAGCTGTATTTACAGTGAAAGCTGTTACCTGTACATGCGACACCTGCAAACACCCAACACTGGCCGTATTTGACTGCTCTGATGCCGGATTTGCTCCACTGCCTGAGGATGGGCACGCTGCCCGTCCATCGATTTGGTGCGACTCCATCAAGGTACGGTGCCCTCCAGCGCCCAATCAGCACGCCCCTGTCACCATTGGCATTCACCTGCACAGGTGGAAAAGACTGCTTTAAGTCTGCAAAATAATTTTCTCTCATATTATAAGTGAACTAATATTCCAAAATGTCTTGTTTCAACTAGCATTTTATTTCACTTATAATTTGTATTTTTTAAAATCAATTTTAAGGAATTGTTGACTTATAACAACCTCCTATATATTACTGAAAAGTTACTTTTTAAGTCAGTTTTGTCTTATTTCACGTGTTCTAGATCAAAAATACTTGGTAAGATTTAGTGTTTTTGCAGTGTGCAGTGCAGTATTAATCTTTATGAATCCATCATGTGTCTTTCAGAGAAGAAGAGTTCCTCACCATTGCGGTGACCATCCTGCTGACGTAGATCGGATCAGATCTGCTCTCAATGTCCATCTTGGAGTTGTGCAGAGCCTCCTTGGAATTATCCAGGACTTCAAAACAAATGTCCATCACAAAGTCCTCAAACTTGTCAAGAAACGTCATTAGGGAAGGAAAATGAGATGAAAACTATTAGCTTGATGCTCATAAAATAAGTGGATTTAACTTAAAGGTTTTTTCACAGTGCAGGAAGAATCGGCAATGCACCACCATGACCTCTCTATTGACCCTTTGCGCGTGACGTCACGCTATTTATGAACTCTTCTCGCTCCGCCATGACGGACGTCAAAACAACCTCTGCGCTGCTGTAAAAAAAAACTCTGGTAGCCTAATGTCGCTTTTGTTGAGTTGATTTCACTTTAAAAATGGATGCAAATCTAACCAAACTTGTCATTTTATTGTAGAAGGTTTAATGAGAGACACCGCAGCGATGGATAGCAGCCGTCAATAATAATGACTGGCAGCAGATTTGCAGCGAACACTTTTTACAAGGTAAGAAGATTAGTGTTCATATACTTTATAAGTAAGTATTATTAGAAAGATATCAAATATGGAGAAGGTTCGCCTCTAACCCTTAGTAATAATGGAGAAAATGCTCTACCATCATGTAGCCTAGCATGTATGTAAAAAAAAAAACTGGTTAGCATCTCGTCTTTTGTAGGTTTTTGATGCTGCTCCGGTGTAAAAGGAAACCCTATTTATGTCATAGTGATATAAATCATGCAATGTGAATCCAGGCAAAGTCGGTAATTTGATCATCAGGAGGGAGGACGTATGGGTCGGTTTCTAAGCTAGCTATTTCAAACTTTAGTGAATACCGCCGTCTATGAGCCCCAACCAGGTGTGTTACGTTCACAGACAAATTAGCTCGACTCCAACGAGCAGAAGCCATGAAGAAACGGACAAAAACAACTTGGAAAAACAATTTGCTCCCGTCCTTCTTGCGTCATGGCGCCTCGAATGATTAAGTGATCTAGTTGCAAAGGGTCAGTTGAAGATGTTGTTCTGGTTCAATGTAAATGAGGCCAAAGACATTTTATGTTTTTTTTTTTTTTTTTTTTCTTAAAGGAGACATATTATACAAAATTCTAATTTTTCACGTTTTATTACTTCCTTTTGGGTTTCTACTGATTCTAAAAACGGTTCAAGCACTAAAAAAAAAAACACCCGGGTGGTTTCTGGCAATAGGTTAGTGTTTATTGGTGTCTATAAAATGAGCCTCCAGATTGTAATGTCACAGATCAGCAGGCACTTCCACTCACCTAGCAACCCCAGTGAAGGCCAGCCTAGTCTGTTTACCACTGTATGCTGTACAATGGCTGCTGGAAAAGACAAATGTTTTGTTGTCGACTTATCATCCAGAAACCACTTGCTGGTGTTTTAATAAATGCCTACCAAACAGATATATCTTTTAGAACATCTTGGCTTTACAATTTTCCGATTATGCAAACAAAGGACATGTCCTGTCCGTTTGTCATCCTGTTTGTCTGGTCACATTGTAACACGTCTTGTCCAGAAGTCTCTCCTGTCCAACAAACACGTTTTGTGATCCAGCCGAAACCCCAGAGTCGCCGCTGACACGCTGCTGTGAAAAGTCTCACATGCCAAACTCTGTCCTGACAGACGGACACAAGTACTTCTTCAACCCATCCACACAGTAAATATCTGTGGCTGTGTGTGGGCGTGGTACCTGTCCGTAACTCCAGGGAATGCTTTTGATGTAATCCCAGGTGTCCATGAATATGACTCCGTCTTCGTTCATGATGTATTCCTGGAGCAGTCTCTCATCAGGCAGGTACACAACGTCATCTGATACACAGACATGCATAATTAGCCACAACGTTTTCTGTTCTTAATACAGCACAAAGAAGAGTTTAAACATCTAATGTTTGCAGAAACAGCAAATCAGAAAACGTATACTTTTTCACAAAGTATACTTTGTTATATAAAAACACAAAATCTTACACAGTATTATTTGTTTGTATAGTTTCTTGTGCAAATATCTTAGTTTTGTCTTTCTTCAAGTGTACTAACTTAAAAATTAATTTTCAGCAAAATATATGAGCTTGTTTTAAGTCAATGAGTATAAAATATTTTACTTGTAACCACTGTAGTACATTTCATCAATATTAAGAAGTTATTGACTTAAAACAAGCTCATATCTCTTGGTGAAAAGTTACTTGTAAGTTAGTTTTGTCTTGCTTCAAGTGAACCAAGATATTTGCACTAGAAACTAGACAAAAATACTTGGTAAGATTTTTGTCGATTGTGCCACAGTCACTCTCAGAGTGCTTAACACGTCTGCTCCTCTCACTCTTTGCTGTTTCCTTCTGTTATTTTTCCATCTGTTTCCTGTCATCATTTTTGGATTTCTGTGTTTGATCTGCTCTGGCTCCCTGTGTTCTATGTAATTTTTTTTCATTTGTTCATTAAATACCACAAAATAGACTCTGCTCCTCCGCCAGCTGCATTTGTGCCCACCAGCAAACTACATAACATGACAGAATTATTAATTATGAACATGTGTGACGAACAAAAATATAGTTTCTTTTAAATTAGTTCTGTAGGAAGCATCCTCTACCTTTGCACCAAGGGTTAAACAGCACATGGAAGCTGACTTCGTCCACTGTCTCCACGATGCGTCCATCCGGTGACATCAGCAGCACGACCAGACGGTACTGTCCAATGACGGCGTCTGCTGGGCTCTGCAGCGTCAGCAATATTTCCCCCTGAGCCTCCTGCTGGCTGAACCACCAGCTGTCTCCGGCCCCCCGCTGCTTTTGAACCTTAACCACCACTTCGTCTCTTTTACCTGTATAAACACAAAGTTTTTAGTCAGTGCATGTTGATTTTTTTTTATTATCGAGGAACAAGATGCAACAGTTTCTCACCTTTAAAGAAAATATGAGGCCTCGGCAATCTGTGAAAAATTTGTGTTTTTTTTTGTTTGACAGCCAATGAATCCCACAAACATTGTGTGCAGAAAAAAGAAATTTGGACACATTGATGTCTGTTGGATCAAGATGACCATTTTCTCACTCCTACCAAACAACTGATCAGCCCTCTGTCAGCCGGTCTGCCGTGATGATCAAACCGAGCCTGTGAGCGCAGATAAAAATGACTCCATCTTTGTTGCCAGTCTTTGAGGTGGTCTGAATAAATTTGCAGAAATAACGGCGCTGGGTTTCCAATCTTGTTCCACAGGAAATAAAATGCAGCTCAGGCAAGACAAGAGACAGACAAGGCATCTGGGAAACCTCCCATGTTTATCTTTTTACTGACACTGGAATTTAAGGGCGAGTATCCTCGCTGTTTCTCAGCCTGAAAACATCCAACAGCTTCCATATGAAACAGAAACAGCTTCTGTTTTTGTCTTTTTATGACTTCAAATCTCCAGTTTTCCTCTAAGATTCAGCTCCACTGTCTTACAGCATGACAAACCCAAACTGACAAACGTTTCATCTACATCTAAAATACAGTTAAAACACAAAATCTTGCCAAGTAATTTCTAATGCAAATATCTTAGTACAGTTACAAATAAGAGAAAACTATGGTAGAAATAACTTTTCAGCAACAGATAGGATATATATATATAAAATGAGAAAAACAATCCGCCAGTAATCTAAGTGACTGAATTCAGAATTACTGTTCAAAATTCTTGATCAGTATGCAAGAATTTTCTACGTACAATGAGCTCCTATATCTTGCTGAAAAGTTGCTTGTACTTTAGTTTTTACTAGAAACTAGAGAAAAATACTTGGTAAGATTTTGTGTTTTTGCAGTGTAGTGACTGAAGATCTCTCTTGATTGGTCAGCTCACCCAGGTGCAGGACGAGCTCCAGCTGGTGTTTGGGGGGCAGAGAGTCGGAGCACTGCACGGTTATGGAGAAGGGCTGCCCTCTGCGGACAATCAAGCGCTCCCGATCGATCTCCCTGGTGCGGTGAGCCAAGTTGTTTTCATGGCTTCTCAGGTCCACGTCGACAATGAAAGCTGACCAGAACCAGCAGAGATGAGTTAGATGCATTTTTTCTTTGACAAAATAAAAACTGCAAAAACACAACTTTTTACCAAGGATCTTTAAGTAGTGTAAATATATTAGTGCACTTGAAATAAGACAAAATTAACTGAAAAGTTACTTTTCAGCAAAAAGTAGGAGCTTGTTTAAAGTAAATAATGCATTAATATTGATGATAATGTACTTTTTCCACTGGCAGATTATTTCACTTTTAAATTTTTTCTATGTTATAAGTGAATAATCTCCCAGCAGAACAAATAGTTTTTAATCAATATTGAGGAATTATTGACTTAAAACAAGCTCGTAATTCTTGATGAAAAAGTTACTTATATATTAGTTTTGTCCTATTTCAAGCATTCTAAGATATTTGAACTACAATCTAGACAAAATGCTTGGTAAGATTTAGTGTTTTTGCAGTGAAGAATCACTTGTTAACACCTGATGAAAGTCGGATGACTATAAGTTTGGTCTAGAGTCGGAATGACTAGATTCTAATGGATCAGTTGTTTGATTTTGTGGGATGGAAATGATTGTAGCTTTTATACTTCCTGTTCTTTTCTTCCACCCAAAGCTGTTTTCTACCCAAAAGCCTAGAAAGCAGAGCAGAGGAGACTCGCTGTGCTCTATCAACTCTTATTCTATCAGTA
Source organism: Xiphophorus couchianus (assembly GCF_001444195.1). Taxonomy (NCBI): domain Eukaryota; kingdom Metazoa; phylum Chordata; class Actinopteri; order Cyprinodontiformes; family Poeciliidae; genus Xiphophorus; species Xiphophorus couchianus. The sequence goes on from NC_040229.1 coordinate 7,078,582, forward strand.
CTTGAGTTCTCAAACACTTTGGTCAGCTGCTGTTTTTAAACCTGCATTATAAGTAGGCTTGGCACGAATGCATTTTTGAACCAGTGATGCTTTATTATGAATGTTTTAAATTATAAGAAACACTGAGCTTGTTCTTGCTGTTGTTTATGTGTTAATCTACGGAAATCTGCAGAAGTAGTGTTGGGATTTTTTTGGGGTGTTTAAATGTTGTTTTCTGAGTGTACCTATTGCACCCAAATTCTTCTCATTTGAAATAAATCAAATCTAAAAAAAACAGTAGAAAGTTACAGCCAGGGTAGCTCTGAGGGACACGTGGTGACCTTCAGGTCAACTTACTCAGTCAGATCTTTGCTCTCTGAATAAAAAGCTGTTTTTGCCTTTATTGCAGGAATGGGTTTGGTCACAACGACATATTGACTCATAAATTAGACCATTTGTTTGCACACACAATACAATCTCCCCCTGAATTATCCTAATGCACAGTAAAAGAAGCATTAATAATAGCAAAGTGGTCACTTACTGCTGGGGTCGGCCATCGTGTGTATTCTCCTCTGTTCCTCTCTTCCTCCTCCTGGGTCCAGCTGGGTTCAGTATTTATACAGCGGAGGGTCGACCCTCCCTCCTCCCTTCTCCCTCCTGCCTGACACATATGCACTCATCGACTCACCCTCACTTCCCTCTTTGACCTCTTTGACCTCTGACATCACTTCTCAAAAAGCTGAGCTCCTCTGTGGGTGTGTGCAGCGGTTTCTCACTTTCACTTCCCCTGACACACACACGGCTCTTTGATGTGTTGCAATAGTGTGTTTAACCTTTGAGGCACCTTGGTGACCCAAAATGGAACATAATCTTTTGGTTATTTAATTTAATTTTGTTTTTTTAACCTTTATTTTGCCAGGATAAAAACCTTTTTTTTCCAAGGGAGTCCTTGCCAAGTGGCAGCAACAAATACAACATCTCTGTCAGATTAAAAGTTAATTTTATGAAACTTGGCAAGTATTTATTTCACTTTTCATTTTTTGTCCATTTGAAAAGATTGTGAAAATGGAAAAAGAAAAACATTTATTTCACTTTATTAAGTGTATATTTTTGGTTCCTTAGGAAAAGAGTGTCAGTAATTGCTCCAAAATAATAACACATAATGTTATTAAATTTTGAGCTAACATTGCTGTTGTTGCTGTTGTTTTGGTCTTTTGGTGAAAATCTTGCATATTTTGGGTCAGTTTCTTTCAAAAAGTTAAGATTTTTGTGGCAAAACATGCATTAAAAATAGGAACGTTTTAAAAAATTAGAAAAACGTTATGGCTATTGAACAGCCATAAAGGTGAAGGGAATTTTTCTTATAGTTTTATAAGATGTACCATTTTGGGACCTAAAAATAGGTTTTGTTAATTTAGAGGTGGCTGAAGGGTTAAGAGCAAATGCAGCCTGTCCTCTGTTACGGTAAGCAGAGGCTCTACATTCAGTAACATTTGGTTTTCATTGTCTATGAGCTCTGGCTCTGTGCAGCTATTCATTAGGAGGACAGGATAGCATTTTACTGAAAATATGAATTTCTCTGTCTGAAATTTGTTTCCAGAGGCAGAAAGTAATAGAAACTATACAGTGTGGTTTGATTTTTACCATCAGTTTTTCAGGATAATATCAGGTGACTGCAAACAAAAAATAAAAATAATGGAAGGATAAATGCTGATGCTTCCAGACATACTATAGTTTCCTTTTTCTGTTTGGGTTTGTACCTTTTGTGCCACAGGAAGGCTGTTTTTAGCATTTTGCTGCAGAAAACTGCTGATTAACACGTCTTCTCGAGGTTGCAACACTATTGAATGTGGTACAGTTCCTGTTCTAAAATAAATGGCAGTCTGGCAAACACAGAAGCTAAATGTGCCCTTAACCATTTTGGAACTTCAGTAAAGAATAAAAGATCTCCAGCTGCAGCACAGAAAGAATGAACTTTACCAAGAAAAATCAAACTGTGAGAAAAAATGTCATCAAAACAGATTGTTTTTCACCATTTGAAATTTTCAAAAATGCTCCGACTGTTTGAATGAAAGGTGAGCAACTTTCCCTGCAGGTGAGTTAAACAAGTATTAAATTGCATGACGGAGCTCCACAGATGTTGCTTTGGTTGCTGCAATGTCATCCCCCTTGTTTCATATATGATAAAGTAGTAAAAACCCTCCCTAAGACCAGCGAGATAAACTCCTCCAAGGAATGTTGAAACAAATGTAGGAAACTAATTTAAGTTGGAAAACTCATTCCTGTTTTTACATCCTAAGAAATCAAGTTCCAAGTCTTTCATGGACCTTATGACTTATCCAACCCATTCTCCAGCTGCTTTAGTTCATAAACTCTGCCTTAAAACAATAAAATACATCGTTCAACCTTTGTTCTTTGCAATACACACACGATGTACATACACTGGAAACATGTTAAGAACAGTTAGAGGGAGGTGCGTAATGTTGGTGGGAGTGACGAGGAGTTGACCGGCACAGTTTCCTTAGACTGAAAGTTGCTCCTGTGTTGCATAAGAATAGATGTTGCATTTCTTTACTAGAATATAATCACATATTTAAAGAGTTGGGCATCTTTTTCAAAGTTATTAGAGTTCAACAACACTTCCTACAGTTTGCATCTTGTTTGTTCTACTCTGAACAAACTACTCATTAGCACTTTCCAACATAGCAGAATGCTTTAAAAGTTTCTGCATGTGGTCCAGATCTCCTACGGTGGTTTGTAAAAGTGAATATCTGTAACGTTGCATTCCCAAAGTTAAATAGGACTTATTATTCAAAATTCGCATTAAAATTTTTTTTTTTAATTCTATTTGAGTCTGTACTGCTTCTAGAAACAGAAAAAGCACTTAAAAAACACTAGCCCACTATAAGTTTAAATTTTTTGGTGTCTGGAAAATTAGCGGTTTCAAAAACCTCCAGAATCACAAATCAGCATGTGCTGCCTGTTACCTAGCAACCCCAGCAAAGCTCCAGCACCTTTGGTTCAGCTGTATGCGCTGCGTAACGGCTGCTGGAAAAAACAAGCGGTTTGTTGTCAACTTAGCTTCCAGAAATCACTTGCTGCATTCTTGTCGGCTGTCCAGAAGGCTCCACTTCTGCTTTTCACAGAAGTATAACTGTTTAATTTGCTGTCATTTTAACATGTGAGTGTAAACATTGAGTTGGGGGCTGTGGCCAGCAGCAGCTTATTTAGATTTAAAATGGCTCATTCTGAAAGGAGACTTTTAAATATTTCAATAGCCAGCTGGAAGAGGCAGATGATCTAAGTGCATCACAAGTCGTACTTAATTCTGAACATTATTTTCTCAACCTAAAAAATGATGTAGATAAAGGAAGGTTTGAAGAGTGTTTGAACAGCAGACATTTTTCAGAGTAAATGTGTGTGTGTGTGTGTGTGTGTGTGTGTGTGTGTGTGTGTGTGTGTGTGTGTGTGTGTGTGTGTGTGTGTGTGTGTGTGTGGGAGGAGTGCATGTGTTTGGTTCTGGGTGAATGTGAAGCAAAGCTGTGGAATTCGGTGGTGGTCATGTTCGGGAAAAGCTGTTCTTTAGCTGACCCCAACTTCCTGATCACACTGTGCTGTAGCAGAGGGGGTTTCAATTCTTTCTTGATAAAAACGTTGGCTGCATTCCCAGAACATTTACAGAGCATTTAACATTCCAACAGAAAATGACGGCAATTAGAAACTATTTTTAAAAAATAAAAATACCTAAAATACAATAAATAAACAGAGCTCCACTGCAGTAGTGATCATACAGTTGGTGTAACTTTTATTTCTAAAAAGAGAGAAAAGGAAAGATGTTCATGGAGGGTTGTGATACTTCCACTGGAAGAGTTATGGTTTAATTTTCAGCGTTTCATGTATCGGAGTTCTTTTGAAAACAGGGGACATTTTGTCCATTTTGTTCACTTGTGTATTATTGTGGAGCAAAACAACCCAATAAATTATGTGTCTGTGCGTTAAATCAATTTAGAAAAATGTCATGAAGTGCATTGTGAATTTATAAAGCCCTGCAATTACATTTAGTCCAATTAACAGTCAGGGTAATACTCGCCATTGGCAGCAGAGGGCGATGGTTTCCTACATTTACCAGTGAAACACTGCTCCATGTAAAGTATTTTTTACATTAAATTTGTTTAACTCAATTTTAAACATTTAAGTAATGTTAGATTTACAGTATGCTGTTCTAAATATGCTGCAAGTTTGGTATTAGTTTAAACAACGTGAAACATTAATGTAACATTTTAGCCAACAGTTGATGGTGATCAAAGAAACTGAAATGTCTGGACAATCTGTTTGTAAATGAATAATGAATAAAATTGGCTGAATACAGCTAAGGGTTTTCACAGACAGTTCTCATTTCTGTTGCTGGTAACAAAAAAAAGGCACCTTAACGACTTAGTAAACTGTACAACTTTGAGAACCCTTTTCTGGCTTTTTAAATTAAAATAAAAGTTATAGCAGAGCAGGTAGAAAGAAAAAAAAATTCACCATAGAGCTATTTTGCACTTTAGCTGAAAGAAAAGAAAAACAATTACTTGTGGCCCCTGAGTGCTTTCATTTTGGCCATCAGTGCAAAAAGTTTGGACCCGGGTTAAAGCTGCAGTATTTATCTTTTACACTGTAAAACATTTGGGCCGCATTTAGTAGTGTCTACTGTCTTCTGCTCTTTAAGTCAAATAAATTTAGCGAGTTTTTGATTTTGAATCGAAATGTGAGTTTGTGAAAGATAAACTTGCTGTAGGAAGTCGTTAACTTTTTATCAATTTTGTCAAACCTCCAAGAGTTGAATAAACTAGAGTTTTAAAGTTAGCCTTTAAAATAACTGAAAGAAGAAAAAGCCAGGAGTATAAACTATTTGCAGTGTCCTTAGCAGCATGTTTTAGTATCTTGAGATGGAAGTGCGTTACATTGATATGACTCTTGTGTGTTATTATGCTAAATGTTCATTTTAATGAATTTTTCAGCCTGCAAAGCTTGAGGATAATGTCCTGTTCACACTAAATGTCATGAAGCAGAATTCATTGACACTTTAGCTTTAATAACATAAAGCTACATACTTTTTAAAGTGTAATCAGTAATACTTTGGATCATGATTTCTTGGTTAATGTCAAGTTGTCATAATGAAGACATTTTTAATAATGTCAACTTTGTATTAAAAGTGTAATGATTTACCAAATGACACTTTATGACAACAGTCATAAATATTCATGAAGACTTACTCATGTTCATGACAGGTGTTATGTCATGTTTATGACTTTGTCATGACAGTTTTATTCACAACTCGTCAAATAAAGTGTTACCAATAAACGTAACAATAAGTTGTTGGCACATTAAGCAACATTGATTGACAGCGCTAAGCCCCTCCTCCTGACTGGCATCTACTTTTTGAGTATAAGCCTTTGCTAGTGGGTGACCTGGTTGTCTTTGCCCCACCTTTGGGACAGAGGAACAAAGAATACAACCACAGGAGGCAGGACTAAGAGCAGAACCCAGCCACTTCTACTGCAGTTCATCAGAGCTTCCCGTCCATCATGTTGGGTTCTGTGCTTCTCCTGTGCCTCTGCATTTTATTCCTGTTATTCCAGCTCAAACCTCGGAGACCCAAGAACTTTCCCTCTGGACCCCCCACGCTGCCGTTGCTGGGAAACCTTTTCAACCTCAGCCAGGAGAACCCGCTGAAGGACTTGGAGAGGGTAAGAAACATAAATTAACTTTTAATTTTGCTCTTAGAAATCAAGTGTAAAATGTTTTGAAATTAGACTTTTTTGCTGGCACAACACTTTAGTTTTGTAACAAATTTAAAGAAATGATTCTGAAATGTACCAAAGTTTCACATATGTAGGCAGTGGTAGAGAAAGTATTCAAACAATGTACTTAAATAAAAGTACAAATAAACAGACAAAAATGTACTGTAGCAGAAGTAAAAACACCATATTAACATTTTTTTTGAATGCTAGAAGTTCATGCTTTCACTGGAGGCAAAGGAGGTACAGGAATCTCCAGGAGTCACTTTTTGACCCGGTTAACTGGAATGAATCTTTTAAATAATACCCTGGGTGGCACAGGTCTTCTGGATAACGGCCTTTACTAGACTCCATTTTGGGTGTTAGTGATTCTGCAGGTCCTTTTGGACCCGCCTTGCTCTTCTTGAGGGAGGGTGACGGTACTTTCCTGCTTTGCAGTGGACCAACTTTGCAGTGGATTACTTTCAAACTAACGAATCAAAAAAGCCCAATCTGTCTTGGATGTAATGTGTAACGCAATGCTTTATAGAAATGCAGTGAAGTAGAAAGTACAGATACTTGATGTAAAATGTAGTGGAGTAGAAGTCGACAGTACCCACAATTAAATTTACTTAAGTAAAGTACAGATACATGAAAAATATACTTAAGTACAGTAACAAAATACAAGCACTTTATGTTCCACTACTGTATGTAAGCAGCGTTCCCTCTGCTGAATACAGAGGTTATTGCATAACCTCTGTATTCTTGGAAAGCAGCCAGCTCCCGTTATTCTTAATGCACTGTAAAAATCCTTATCTTATTTCTGATCTATTTTGCTTTTCTTCAGTCTTTTTACTGGTATAATCAGAATGAAACTCAAATGAATTCAACATTTTCCTGTATTTCCAGCCTTTAAGGTCCAGTTTGCTCAGAAAAAGGAGTTTTACTTGTGTGTAAACATGATATCAGTGCAGAAGTCAGTTAGAGCTGACTTCTTACACATTTGGCATGTTTCCATCAGGGAGTGTTTTGTCATTTGTATCCTTTGTGAACTAATTACTGGGTGGGTCTAATCCGACTGATTAATGACACCTTACTGAAAGATAACAAAGTTGAGACATTTCACTTGTCAGCTTTCAATACTGATTCATTTAAAGTACGTGTGTAAGCTTCGAACATCATATTTTCAGACTTAGGGTTGTTTTTGTTGTAAGCTAAGTGCTGCACCAGTTAATGCTGTTCTTTTTACATTGAATATTAAATTAATGCATTCTGAACAAAATAGTTATTGTCTCCTTTATCTGTGAATCTGTGAAGAGATGATAATTTACATCCTATCATCTGGACAGACTTTTAAGAGAACCTATTCATAAAACAATGTTTTTTCTACATTTGAAACTATTTTGTAATTTCTAATGACCCTGCACAACAGATTTTCTGACTTTCATTCACATACAGGAAAATGGCTGAACAGAACAATATAATAACATAATAGAAGTCAATGAAATGTGATTGTTCTAATGCAGTGGTTTAGGATTTTTCACTGAAAATGGTTCAACTGTGACACAGTACTGGTTTAATAATGTTTCTAATATTGGTGTTGACTGTTAAAATGACATTTTGTGTTTTCCTAACAGCTCAGAAACTCGTATGGAAACGTATACAGTCTGTTCCTGGGTCCCAGACCCGCTGTGGTCCTCAACGGGCTGAAAGGCCATGAAGGAGGCCATAGTGGCCAAAGGTGCTGATTTTGCTGGAAGACCACAAGACATGTTTGTAAATTATGTCACCCAGAATAGAGGTAGGTATTACATCCCAGAAGCATCCCGAAGCATTTAAGAGATGATTAAGAGGGAGCCATATGTGTCAAACATAAGGCCTGGGGGCCAAATCCGGCCAGCCATAGCTTTTTATGTGGGCCTCTAGACTCTAAAAGTATCCATAAATAAGGCCTATTTATGCATACAATTCTGTGCTTAAATATGATTTTATTAATCAGTAATTACATTAGTTAATGCTTCCACTTTTACTACGATCGCGGAAATTCACACAAAATCAACTAATTGTGGGCGTGCCGTGGTGGCATAGTGGTTAGCGCGACTCGTATTTGGAGTCCTCGACGCGGCCGTCGCGGGTTCGACTCCCGGACCCGACGACATTTGCCGCATGTCTTCCCCCCTCTCCTTCCCTGTTTCCTGTCAGCCTACTATCATATAAGGGACACTAGAGCCCACAAAAGACCCCCTGAAGGGGTAAAAAAAAAAAAAAATCAACAAATTGTGACGTTTTTTTCAACAAACTGAGTTTATTGAAAGATTTCCAGGAAAATGGTCAAAAACATTGGCTGGAAGTGATGGAAACTCCTACCTGCAGGTGGCAGTATATTTTACTTCTGCACTTCTGCCTCAGTCCTACTTGTTGTCAAGTTCTAGTCTGTGATCAATTATTTGCAAATAATAAAAAGTCACATTTATCATCACACTTAAGCGGAAATATTGCAACATTTCTTGTAAATATTTCTAAATTTGCATCAGAAAAGTTTTGGGAAAAAAATCGCTGAAAAAATTATGAAATTCTGGAAGGACTGATCAATTTGAAACTGTTCAATATTATTTCATTTTAAGAAGAACTTAAGAATCAAGTGCAGAGACGTTTCTAACAGCTCATTTATCAAGTTTATTGATGCAATCTGACACAACCGGCCCTTTAAGAACATTCGTGATTTTCATGTGGCCCAAAATGAAAACGAGTTTGCCACCAACATCTGAGATATGGTCAATAATTCCTATTTTTCAGAGAGATAAAGAGAAATGAGACACTTCAAACTCATTTCGGGTGGCGTAAAAATGGGAACAAGCCATTGCTGTTTCAAGGCTAAACTTCTTGGACAATATTAATTAAAATTTTAAGATTTAATAAGAAAAACACATTTTTATACAAAACCCAGTGTCTTAGAGTACCAAGAAGTATTGGGGCCATATTAATAAAGTTTTTAAGTTTTTTTACGAGAATAAAGTCTAAATAATTTAAGAATAAAGTCATAACATTTTTGCAAGAAAAACTCAGAAATTTTGAGATTAATCTGAGAAATCTTTAAGGAAAAACTTGAAAATTTTTGAGTTTCAAACATTAAAGATTTTTGAGTTTTGAAACTCAGAAATTTCAAAGTTTATCTAGAAAATGTCTGAGATTTATCTAAGCATTTCTTGAGTTTTTGACTGTTCAAACTGAGAAATTTGAGATTAACCTAAATATTTTAGAGTTTTTACCCAAAGGTGACTAAGTAATGCATGGAAAGCCATTGTAATCCTTTGTATTCATTCCATTCAGTTATTTCAGCTCTATTCTGACTTAAATATGTATAAAATATATTTTGTGATTGTAAATCTTTGTTGTTGTGTTCCCACGTTTGTTTCAGGAGTGATTCTGGCAGACTATGGTCTGAGATGGAGAGAGCATCGGCGCTTTGCTCTGATGACCTTGAGAAACTTTGGTCTCGGCAAAACGTCAATGGAAGACCGAATTCATGATGAGATTCAATACACAATCAAAACTCTAGAACAGAGCACAGGTATTTCATCTTTGAGTTTGAGTATACTTTACTTTCTGCAACATTTACATGATCAAAAATGATCTGTTTCTTAAAATGTTCTCATTTTAATATAATTTATTTTATTTAATCAAATTATTTTCTGGTTTTGATCATTTTTGCAGGCACACTGAGTCCACAGGTTATGTTCCATAATGCAGCTTCCAACATCATCTGCCAGGTTCTGTTTGGTAAACGCTACGAATACAATGATGAGTTGATTAAAGTTATCGTTCAGTGCTTCACCGAGAATGCGAAGATTGCCAACGGACCCTGGGCAATGGTGAGTCAAAATCCATCTCTGAGTTGCTAGAACTAAATCATATATTTACATTTTTCCTGCCGAGACGATGGAAAGCGCCTAATCTTGGTTATAACTCAAGTATTTCTGTCAGATATTCATTATAACAAATCTTTTGACCTCATCTGTTAAAACAAGGCCTTTCTGTGTGTTCATCTCAGTTTAAAATTGTAGTATTTGCTTGTTGTAGTTCAGGTCAAGTCAGATCTGTCTCCTGTTTGAATTCAGATGCCATACTTATGAAATAAATCTGTTCATACCAGTTGGTGTGAAACAAACCAGAATTTATGAGGAATATAACTTAATGTCTTGTTTCTCTTTGCAGCTTTACGATTCTCTTCCCATTACTCGCAGTTTGCCACTTCCATTCAAAACTGCCTTTAGAAACTATAAGGTAATGGAACAAAGCTTCTGCTAAACTAAATACACGTTTGTGGTGGGGAGATGAGCATTATAGCAAAACCGTAATGCTTCACTTGTGAAAGTAAATCTGTCACTTTCAGGTAACAATTCACTGCTGGACAGTAGACATTAAATAAAAAGTACACAAACAAACACAACATTTCCTGGATCTCACCTGCCTTTTGCCTTCGGGTGTTAATGTAAAAATGCATGATAGAAATCTCCATAATTTTCTAAATTTCTTTGCTTTGAATGGCTTTTCTGTTTAGACTTGTCAGGATATTGCAATGGAGCTGCTGAAGGAGCACAAGAAAACCAAAGTGCCCGGTGAGCCTCGGGACTTCCTAGACTGCTACCTGGATGAATTAGATAAGGTGTGTATGTAACAAAAGTCAACTCTATTTAAAACATAGAAGCTGTGTTCAGTCAGGCTTCACAACATCATAAAACTAAACTCAAAGTCCACCAGACCATCATTGATCATCTTTTCCCAAAGTGGTGTGTGGTATTAGATTTATATCAGATGTAACAGAACCAACATGGTCCAGAAAACTCCACTTCTGTCTCATCAGTCTGCAGAGTATTTTAGAAAAATTCTTTGGAATCATCAGAATATTTTTGGGTAAATGTGAGACGAGCCTTTTATACAGATAAAAAAAATCTGGGGTAACTTTTATTAATTTTTTTTTTTACCAAATTTGTTAAAATTGTCACTGTGTCCTGGCAGTATAATATGAGACAGATCTCCTCCACGTCCTGCTTCTGAAATGCACCAATCAGAGCTTAGTGCTGTCAATCAGTTTATGTAAGAGCTGCTAAATGTGCTAGTGGTGCAGAAACGTTATCCGACATGTATGCATGACGGAAATGCAAAAATACATGCGGATTGTATCCAACGTAAGTTGACTTTAATTTGAAATGACTGAAGGATTTAATTTTCTGGTACTCCTGGTGCATTTCTTAAAGTATAAGTCAGGGTAATTATCTTAATTTAGTTTGCCTTACATTTTTCTGTGTCGCCGTCTGCAGAGGAAGGATGACGGTTCTTCATTTTCAGAGGAACTGCTCATAAACTACATTCTGGATCTACATTTTGCTGGGACTGACACCACCTCCAACACTCTGCTCACAGGATTTCTTTACCTGATGAGCTACCCACACATACAAGGTAACCTCAACAACGCTTACATGCCCATAAATGCAATGTTTTTGTGTCAGGTTAAATGTAGCAATCTTTTTATTGTTTTCTACATAAACATCTGCTTTCTCTTTCCACTTCTTGTGGTTTATTGCAAACACAAATGGTCACAAAAATCAGTGAGAAATGTTGCCATCCAAGAGGGAAGGAAGGGGCTGAATTGGTACCACAATTAACATTAATATTAATAAATTCCCCAAGTATGACTTGATGTGGAAGCCAATTCAAATACAAGGTAATGCAAAGTTATGTAAAGAAGTAAATAAACTTACTTCTTTTAACTTACTTGCTTACTTGCTTAAGAGCAAGCAATTTACTTCTCTTATAAATATATTAAAAGAGCAATAATAAAATTTAAGCATGATATATAACATAAAAATGAAAATGTTCCTGCAGAACATTTTTGTTCTAATTCAGAAATACTTTCCTGATCCCAAAGGGAAATCAAATGTTGTAACTTGTATTAAGAGTTATGGTAGATGATGATGATGATGATGATGATGATGATGATGATCTAGTATTTAAATATTTAGATCTGAGGTGCACTATGACGCTTGGTTTTTGAGTCATAAAAATTTAGTGTACCTGAGAGTCTTATTTGACCACAAAGTGTAAATTTTAGAGTTGGAAAAGCTTAGGAAAGAGAAAAAGAAAAAAATCAAAGTAGAAAACAGTTCCTTCTGTCATCTTTGTGACCGTTTCTTTTCACTGCTGCTTCAGTTTTGCTTTAATCGTCTGACTATTCAGTATTCTCCTTACATGAGCCAGGGATAAGTGTATTTTATTACGGTTTAAGTTGTGCAGTAACGTGCAGCAACACTGGATTCCTCAGAGCGATGTCAGCAGGAGATCGACCAGGTGCTGCAGGGGAAGGATCGGGCCAGCTTTGAGGACAGACTCAGCATGCCTTATGTGCAGGTAGAGCACATCAGATGATTTATTTCTGATTTCTATTCAGAACGTCAGGCATCATTCATAGCAACAAAAGAGAAAGCAGTTTTTTAAAAGCAGTCCTACATTTTGGGATGCTGCACTCACCTGCAGAGGTTACCCCTGTAACTCTGATTATGATGTATGATCTCAAAGAGACAAACAGAAGAACTTTATAAATTAAACAAATATTTGCATAAGAAATACAGTTTTCGGAGCTTAAAAATGTTTTATGCTTGAACTGTTTTCCAATTGTAACTCTAAGCCTTTTTGTTTTTCTGGTTTTATTTGTCTGTGCTTGAATTTAATGATAGAAAATTTGTGTTAAATCAGGCTGTGATCCATGAAATCCAGCGGATTGCCAACACAGTTCCACTCAGTGTCTTCCACTGCACCACTAAGGACACAGAGCTCATGGGATACTCCATTCCCAAAGTGAGTTAAACATTAATGACTTCATAAGAGGAACAGTAATGCCATCATGCTGTCTGTTTGGTTTCAGGGTACAATGATCATCCAGAACCTGACCTCAGTCCTGAGAGAAGAGGGACAGTGGAAATTCCCTCATGAGTTCAACCCTGAAAACTTCCTGAATGAACAGGGAGAGTTTGTCAAACCTGAGGCCTTCATGCCTTTCTCTGCAAGTAAAATGAAATGAGGGCCGTCGTAGATAGAAAATAAAAGGAGTAAATGTCTGCCAATAAACTGAAATTTTGAGATTAATTTCAGAAATTTTCTAGAAAAAAAATTCTGAGTTTAAAAAGTCAAGTTGTTTTTTTTTTAGAGAACTTCTGGGATTTTTCAGTTTTTCTTACAAATTTTCAACTTTTGGAGTTCAGAAATTTCCAAGATTTTTTCTAGAAATGTTCTGAGATTAATCTAAAAATTTCTGTTTCTTTCATGCAAATTTTTTACTTGAAGCTCAGAAAAATTCTTGTTTTTCCTAGAAGATTTCTGAGATTATTCTTTATGGGAAATTTAATCCTATTGTATTGTAAAGATGTATTGCGGTAATGACCCCAATACATCTTTGTACATCTGAGTTGATAAGTCAGTGAAATTAATCTTTTTTTCTGTCTTCCAGGTCCTCGGGTTTGTCTGGGAGAGGGTCTGGCTCGAATGGAGCTCTTCCTCTTCATTGTGACTCTGCTGAAGAAGTTTAAGTTCATCTGGCCAGAGGATGCAGGCGAACCTGACTTTACTCCGGTCTATGGAGTCACTCAGTCGCCAAAACCTTACTACATGAAGGTCCAGCTCAGATCTTCAGTGTGAGGACGGCAGAGAAATTCTGAGTTTAATGAGCAATTTACAACTGAAAACTAAATAATTGCCACTAAGCAACTCTTAATGTTTAACAAGCTTACTTTTATTTGAGTGAGCATTTTTATGGTGTATTACAGTAACTGCTACATCTCCACATACAGGCATGGATGAGTTACTACAACATTTTCCTTAATGAACAAAGACCTTTCCAGAAATATTTGTTATGTATATAGGGAACATTTTAGAAATGAAAGGAAAAACCTACTGTTTACCTAACTCTCATTGTATTTCGCATGAGTGAATGGCACCAAAACTTGCACTAATGCAGGAGTTTTTATTTTGGCCTTGATTGTTGAAACTAAATAAAAAGATTAAAGAGTTTCTCACTTTATCTGTTTGTGATCAGATTATTTTGAAAGGGGCAACTAACCAATGTCTTGTCAATCCGGGTCAGAATACATTAACAAATGTCCACAAAGCATTTATTTATTTATTTTGAATAATATGCTAACTTTCATCTTCCTCTCTTCCGTTGGATAATTATCAGTTTCCACCTCATCCTGTCCTTCACATTCTCCTCTTTAGATTCTGTTTCACTAAATACATTAATGTTTTTGAAGTCTTCCTTCTTTTGTCTTCCCTCTTTGTTCCTTTACACATCAAAAACATCTCAGCATTGCCTTTCTAAGTCCATCAGAAAAACTCAACCTAAGTGAGCTTCTGATTTACTCCTTTCTGATCTTTTCTTTTTTGGGCCCTCTCAATGAAAATCTGAACAATGGCTGCTGTGTTTTCCAGCAGCCATTGTACAGCGTTGAAACCAGCTGACCAAATATGCTGGAGCTCAGCTTGGGTTGCTTGGTACTGGTGCTGATTTATGACTTTACATATTGGAGGTTTTTGAAACGGCTCATTTTCCAAACACCAAAGAACATGAATTTATTGCCAAAAAACTTTTGGGGTGCACTTGGACTGTTTTTAGGAGTAGTAGAAACCAACAAGGAAGTACAAAAAAGGTACAAAATGTGAAGTTTGCATAATATGTCCCCTTTATGTTTTACCTCAAATAGAGACATGATCTGTTTAATGTAGAAGCTGCAATATGTTTATCAGGCCAGCCAATGTATTTTATTTGAATCCTCTTCAAATACAAACTTTTCTGGATGCTTATCCCTGATTAGAGGAGTATAAAACCTGAATGGTGGTTCTTCATGTTTAGTTCTGGTTCTGGGGATGCAGATCAGACCAGAACCAGAAGGTCAGAGTGGTCTGAAGGTTGATACAACAACAACAGATCTTTAATGTATTCTGGTGCTAAGCCACTCAATACGGTGATTTATAAACAAAAGTATTTTAAAGTATGTTTTCTGAGCCAGTGGACTTCAGAACCGGGGTGATGTGCTCTGTCTTCGAGGGTTTTAGTGGCTGATACCAGGAAGCATGCAGAGTTCTGTTCTTGGCCTCAGCATGCAGAGTTCTGTTCTTGGCCTCAGCATGCTGAGGCATGCTTGGTCGGGACAGCCTTCCCTGTCCCGACATGCTGTACTTTCCCTTGTACTTGTGCTCAAACCACACCCTGCCACTATTGTATTTAATACCAGAGTTTATATGAACCAAAGCACAATAATGCTCAGTATTCAGAATGGATTAAGTGGAAAGTAGTGGAAAAAACCAACAACACTTTATGTTGGGGATATTTTAGGTGAGCCAGACTGGTCCCAGTAAAGGTCACCTAAGTTTATCTCTGGTAGAACAGATGGTTCCTGCGCTCTTTATCTACGGCGTTAGCTTATCAGTGGACTTTACATCTGAGCCAAATAGTTCATACAGAGAAACAAAGTCCTTAAGCAAACTGGGCAGGGCTAACCGCAGCAGCTTAATTCTGTTGCTACCTGTCAGACCTGTCTTTTTTCCTCTTCATATAGAAACATGTTTGTATCAATATTTCTGCTATGGCTTTTTGTTTGGTTCGTCATCATCCTGTTCAAATCTCAGAGGCCAAAGAACTTCCCACCAGGACCCCCCATCTTGCCTGTCCTGGGGAACCTTTTGAACCTGAGCCTGGACAACCCACTGAAGGACTTTGACAGGGTATGAAATTAATGCAGTTTGTTGTTTAAATGTCTTAAATGACAGTAGCGACGTTTGATTTAGGATTGCAAGAGTTCCAGTAAAGCTGAATGGTGAAATCAATACATTTGAGAAGTGTTGATAGTTGATCTCTCTGTAGGAAACTGCTTTTACGAACTACAGGTGATTGAATAATATCAGCAAAACTGTCTGCACACTTGGAATAATGCCAACCAGTGTTAGAGTTTATGACCAGAGGACTTGATAAGCCAGTGTGTGCATAGTTCTTATTCAATAAATCACATTCTAGTTTATTCTAGTCTATTATATTCTAGTCTAAGTTTATATCATAGCATGAAATAAATCACACAAATATACTTAAATGTTCACAACACAGTTCACTGCAAATTGTTCAGTAAATCAGAATATTATTGAAAGGTTATTCATTTTAGTAACTCAATTCACTAAGTCAAACAGATTAACTATGCTAAGACTTATTCTTTCTAATTGGCTAATTATGATGATTTTCCATTAAAATTAATCTAAAAATCACATCCAAGATTAGAATATTAGATCACAATTGAAACAATTTTTCATGCAGAAATGTGAGCTGAATGTAAGCGATATTATTTTCAAATCTGACTAACAGGACTGATCGGAACATTAATTGCATTTATTGAATATTACTCTACATATGCATCTCAATAAATTATGACATCAGAGCTAATTTGTTTTAATTTTTAAATTAAGAAATTTAATGTTACGCAGAAAATTTTAATAATTATAACATGATGTACAGTATATAATAAAAAAAAAAGTGAAATACTCAAATTTTATGAGAAACAAAATTTTGATTATCACCTGGAAGCTGAAATGAACAGAAATAAACAATTTTAGAGCTAGCATAAGTACCTAATCTACAAGAGTTACAGTTATGGAAATAAACCAATGAAATGAATTCACTTTTTAACATTTTGAAACTTTGAATAATACACTTGTATGCAAATCTTAAATTACAGAATAATACCAAGGATGGACAGGTGTTTAAAAATCACTGACATTTTTATTTTTCCCTCCCAGCTGAGCAAATCTTATGGAAAGATCTACAGTATTTACATCGGTCCGAGACCAGCTGTGATTCTGAACGGGCTGAAGGCCATGAAAGAAGCCATGGTGATCAAGGGTGCGGATTTTTCTGGACGACCCCAAGACTTGTTTGTCAACGATGTTTCCTGTAAGAATGGTAGGTATTACATTACATTAGATAACCAATGTTTGAGGGCTTATTTTTGTGCTTTTTACTGTTTATATTGGTCCCTGTTTCATCACACTTGATTCAAATATTTGATTTATCTTCTCACAAAGTTCTCAAAAAGACAGCATTCGGTGGTGTTCAGTATAGTCCCTGCAAAACAAGATCTCTTTCACTATTTTATATTTTTTTCAAAATTTGACAAGTCTCCCACCTTTAGTTAGACTTGTGATTTGAATTGTTCTCATAAACTTTGCAAAAATCAAGTGGAAATGCACAAAAAACAGAGCAAGAACAATGGGAGGCAATGTTTCTGTGAACTTTGTAACTGACAGCCATCTTTGCAGGCAGTTATGTTATGTTGTGTTCACTTGGCAGTTTAATTAGTAGGAGATGGGAGGCAGCTTGTCTGACATATTTTCCCTCTGTGTCTCATACGGGTCGACTCTGGCAGCATCCATTTTGTTCATGTATTTTCTCGCACATTGGTCAAGAGTGTCCACATATTTTCTTTTTGTTGGTCTAGAAGCAATCGGTCCGCTATGCATTGCACATGCGCTTGTCTACAAAGATGGTGCAGATCACTTTCGGTTCAGGCTGGTGGGATTTGTGTATTCTGAAAATATGAAAGAGTATAGAGAGCTAAAAATAAAAGCAGATGCAACCTGGTCATAGAAAGGTGTAGAGCAGGGTGTCAAACTCCAGTCCTCAAGTGTCCTGCAACTTTTAGATGTGCCTCTGCTGCACCACCTGAATAGAATAAGTAGGTCATTAAGGCTCTGGAGAACTGATCTACACAAGGAGGAGGTAATTAAGCCATTTCATTCCAGTGTTTTGTACCTGTGGCTCATCTATAAACTGCAGTCAGTGGCCCTTGAGGACTGGAGTTTGACACCTGTGGTTTAGAGGCTAAAATAATAAATGTGAATGTGTTTTTGTGTTTCTGTGTTGCTGCAGGTGGTGTTGGAGTGATTCTGGCAGATTATGGCCCAAGCTGGCGGGAGCATCGACGCTTCGCTCTGATGACTTTGAGGAATTTCGGTCTGGGAAAGAAATCAATGGAGGACAGAATTCATGATGAGATTCAACACACTATTAAAACACTGGAGGGCAGCATCGGTACGTCATTGGTTACTCCATGCAGCAACTCTCTGTGCTCTGTTCTGTAGCCTGTTCTAAATGTCTGTTTTGATTTTCATACAGGTAAAACTCTGAGTCCTCGGGTCATGTTCCATAACGCCGCTTCCAACATCATCTGCCAGGTTCTGTTCGGAAAGCGCTACGAGTACGACGATGACATGATCAAAACGATTGTTCAGTGCTTCACTGAAAATGCCAAGATAGCCAATGGACCCTGGGCCATGGTGAGTGTCTGAGTTAAAGAAGGGGCCGTACACTTCTCCCCCTGAAGTAGAAAATTTAATTCATAGTGCTATCAAAGTCTTGCATGTAACGTAGTGACATATTTATGATGCAATATGCTAATATGTACATAAACATGGGGCAAGATGTTAGAAGTACAACCCACAACTTTCCGATTGCAAAACTATTACTCTTCACACTGAGTCACAGCCGGCTGTTATGTTGCTTATTGATAAAATGCATTATATCTGGCTATTAAAACAATTTCTACTAGCTGGGTGATTTATATGACAGTATTAGGGCCGTCGTAGAGGAGAAATTTTTAGATTAATCTCAGAAATTTTGTAGAAAATAAATGGACATTTTTAAATTTGAAAAGTTGAAAATTTGCCATGAAAAACTCTGAAAACGTCCAAAAATTTAAATGTCCATGTATTTTTTTTATAGAAAATTTCTAAAATAATCTCAACATTTCTGAGTCTTTTGGCGGAAATGTATTTCTCTATTTGTTTCTATTTTATCTTTTTTTTTTCTGTCTACAATGACCCAAATATGCTGTGGTAGATTTGTGTGTAAATGAAACTGTGAAATATTTAGCTGTTGGAAATAAATACCCATATTTCTCTTCAGATAATGTAATTTCTTTTTCTTTATAGATATATGATTCTATCCCCATTTGTCGTAGCCTCCCGCTGCCATTCAGAAAGGCCTTTAAGAATGCAGAGGTAAAAACAATATTTTTCTACCAAGTAAATAACCAAGTATTTCTGCATTTCCAGCTATTTTTGCTTCAGTTTTTCCATCCATGTTGTGAATTTAAAAAAAATTTCATTTAGGAACTGTAACGAATTTGTTTCTAATCACTGGCAACTCAGAAAGTAAATATATAAAGTCTGTGAAACATGAAATTTGTCTGACTGAGAAAACCTTTAGCAACAGCTTTATGATGTATACCATTTCCATAACAAAAAAATATTTTCTTTAGATTTGCCAGAACTATATTAACTGCTTGGTCACTGAGTACAAGAAGACCAGAGTTCCTGGGGATCCTCGGCACTTTGTTGACTGTTACCTGGATGAACTGGAAAAGGTTTGTAAGTCATCCAACATGTGAGACCTGCATAAGAAACTCACTAAGTTTATCACCTCCAGTGTATAATGTTTATAATAATCACAAGCTGTCCTCTTTTCAGAGAAGCGATGACGGTTCCTCCTTTTCAGAAGCTCAGCTCATGATTTACAGCCTGGATCTTCACTTCGCTGGGACTGACACGACGTCCAACACCCTGCTGACAGGATTTCTCTACCTGATGAACTACCCGCATGTCCAAGGTATGCTTCAATTCAGGCTCCATCATTCTGTTTATTACTAATTAAGTTCAGTCACTGGAAAGACACAAAATCTAATCAAGTATTTTTGTCTAGTTTGTAGTTCAAATATCTTTGTACACTTGAAATAAGACAAAACTAATTCACCAGTAACCTTTTAGTAAGACATAGGAGCTTATTTTAAACAACTATTTCCTTTATAATGAAAATCATAGTTAGTTCCACTGACACATTATTTCACCTACAAGATGCTTTACCCATGTTATTCATCAAATATTGATGAATATTTTTCATCAGTATTAAGAAATTATTTACTAGGCCTGTCACAATAAGCAATCTTTCAATTAATCACATGATAACTTAGAAGAAGCAAAATAATTTCCAATTTAATTATTTATTGTTTTTCTCTTTTTTTTCTCTTTCTACCAAAAACTGGAGGACAAACATTTCCAGTCTGGTGATTTGGTCTCAACTAACCTTTTTTTTTTGAAGGTCAATTTTGTTTACACACACTTAATAACTCATTTCATTTGTTGTTTCGGTTGTTTTGTTTATGTATTTTGGATATTTAAAATGTCTTCCAGTTCCAGTGTTAAATGTTCATTAGAATTTAAAGTTTATTAATCTTTGAGAATGTACTCTTGCATTATTATGTCATTACCATTAGGGCTGTATAATTATATCGATTCTACGATATTTATCAATTTTTTCCACCCTCGGAAGGTATTAATTTTTCATCTGCGAGTATCAATACATTAAACCATAGCGGTCCATCGGCTTATACCGTCTTTTTAACATGTCTGGTTAATCAAAGATGCAATTTTCTCACTGCATCTTTGATTCATTTTGTCCAGCTGTAGACTGTTAGACTCTGTCCAATCAGAGTCAGGTATTGTGTAGTTGGTGCTTTTAATCAGTTTTCAGTTCATTAAAATCCAAGTCTATGGAACACAGAATGTCACTAAAATCACTCTGTGCTTCTAAAATTTTTCAGAAAATCATAAAAGTGCATCAAATTGTATTGTTTGACAATTACTGTGATACATATCGTATCGTGATCAGAATATCGTATTGTATCATGAGATTATGGTATCGCTACACCCCTAATTGCCATTATATTGCATGAAAATGATCTCAAAACAACAATATTATTGTTTATCTCAGGAACTTCTGGGACAACAAGCTCTTGCTGAAAAGTTACATATTAGTTTGTTTTGTCTTATTTCAGGTGTACTAACATATTTGCACTAGAAACTTTCCCAAACTTGGTAAGATTCTGTGGTTTTGCAGTGCGGATCCAGCATTTTGAGGGAGACAGTTGAGGGGTTCAAGTGTCCCAGGAGGAGTAATTTCAATTGATAGTCCTGGGGATAACAGTAACAGAAATAACGGTGGTGCTGCAGATTAAATAACTGGACCAGAGCAGAAAAGTGTAGAAACGGAACATGTGGGATGTGGAACCACTGATGCTTCTGTATTTTTATTCCTCCCTCAGAACGATGTCAGCAAGAGATTGACCAGGTTCTGGAGGGAAAGGACCGGGTCTGTTTTGAGGACAGAAACAGCATGCCTTACGTCCAGGTACTATAGCAACAAAATATAACTTAGTAACTCTGTAAAATAGTTTTTTCTTTCTCTTGTAGCCACTTCCTATTTGATCTTGTTGCTTCATTTACTCTATGGAATTCAAATTTATTAAATGCAATAATAGCCAAACAATTACACTTAGAAACACATTTTATTGCTTCAAGTCAGAAAATGTGTTAAAAATATTCCTTCATGCAGGCTGTGATCCATGAGATCCAGAGGATTGCAAACACGGTTCCTCTCAGTGTCTTCCACTGCACCACTAAGGACACAGAGCTCATGGGATTCTCCATTCCCAAGGTAGGTGAGGAAAGTTTCTTCAAGTTTTTTTTTTGCAAGAGGGACACTAAAACGAAGACCATGTGATTTCGGCATTTGATATTTATGCTTCTCTTCAGGGTACAATGATCATCCAGAACCTGACCTCAGTCCTGAGAGAAGAGGGACAGTGGAAATTCCCTCATGAGTTCAAGCCTGAAAACTTCCTGAATGAACAGGGAGAGTTTGTCAAACCTGAGGCCTTCATGCCTTTCTCTGCAGGTAAACTGAGATGTGTCACGGTTGAGGTAACCACCTTGAAGTGT
This sequence comes from Xiphophorus couchianus, assembly GCF_001444195.1. Lineage (NCBI taxonomy): Eukaryota > Metazoa > Chordata > Actinopteri > Cyprinodontiformes > Poeciliidae > Xiphophorus > Xiphophorus couchianus. Next base: position 7,100,190 of record NC_040229.1, read on the forward strand.
GGGTTGGATCTTGTGGTTTCTCTCTTCCAGGTCCTCGGATGTGTATGGGAGAGGGTCTGGCCCGCATGGAGCTCTTCCTCATCACTGTGACTCTGCTAAGGAAGTTTAAGTTCATCTGGCCAGAGGATGCAGGAGAACCAGACTTCACTCCAGTCTATGGAGTCACTCTAACGCCAAAACCTTACTACATGAAGGTCCAACTGAGGTCCAAACAGTGAGGAGCAGAAACTAACCGTGTTTCCTTTAAAAATGTACATAAAACTTTCAGTTTTCCGCTAATGTTGGGGGAAAAAAAATTCCAACTGTGATGTTGCCATTAAAATCATGGATGAAAAAGTTCGTTCCAGAGCATGCCACACCATCATCCTTCCACTACCTCCTGTCATCTTCATCTTTTCCGCCTATAGTAATGGCGGAAAAGATGAAGACATCGAGACATCACAAAAAAAGTGTTTCCATTTCAGTCTTACAAAGTACACAAATTTCTATACAGCTGTAAAACCACCTCTTGCTAGCACTAAAACCTTTTAACAAAAAATTAGTTTTTTCAAAATTGTTGAGTTTCCATTAAGCAAATTTATCTTTGATTCCAATTTGCACAATTTTAAGGTCAATGGAAACGCAGTTACAGATGAGGAATAAAAGACTGGATAAAAAAATTCAAAATAATTAATGTATTTTAGTACTGCTGCTAATGAATAAAAGCTTACCTAAAAAAATCTTTTCAAGACCAAAGAGTTTTCATTCTTCCATTCAATTGTTTCTTTGTGAGTTTACATGTTACATGTTTTATTGTATGAAAACTTGCAGCACACATTTGGAGATACAATGGGGGACAAATTACATTTAAGTTGGTATTTTATTGAAAGCATCCATTGACAGAGAGTCACCTTAAACATATAGTGTCATTATGAAAATTGGTCTGCAGACATTATTGGAGGGAATTTATTTGGATTTGTTTGAACTGTTTTTATCTATTTGCTTCATTTCTGCACCAGATTCACAAAGCAGATTCCACTAAACTGCACAGAGACAAACTTGCCCATCAGCCCCAGCAGATGTCAGCATTTTGGATTTGGTTTTGTTTTAAGAGATAAAAAATGCAAAATGTTATTTGTAGTTTGTATGGATTCAGAAAATAGCTGTGAATTTGTCCCTAAAAATTTTGTTCCCTTTTATGAACAGCTTAGTGTTAGCACTGTAGCACAGCAAACTGCTATGTAGAAAAGCAGCAGTTTAAAACTCTTAAAACAAAAACACTATAGGTTTTCTTTTGCATTGTCATATGGCACTTGTGCTCAAAAACATGTTTAAAACAAAACAATAAAACTTAAAATAAATAAACATACACAAGGCATTGCAATTATTGAGACAACTGCAATTGTTTCTCTTTGAGCTGCAGCTAAATGTTTATATAAAATAAAGGAGTTTTTTCAGTATGTCAGATTAACTTACTAAGATCAAAAATAACTTATACTAAAAGGTTTTTTCAAAATGGTTTTTTAATGTGACTGTGTTAGCCCAAAGAAAACACCGCCCATATACCTCACTTCCTGTTGCTGTAGACAGTTCTCCATTCATATTTGATTTCCTCCTTCGCTCTAAATGCAAATAATCAAAGTACATAAGCAAAGCACTGAAAGCTGAGCTGCTCTTTCATAAAAACTCAAGCAGCTTTGCAGTTCAGTTTAATACAATGTTTGTTTCACTATTTCTGTTGGGGCTCTGTGTTTTCTTCATTCTGAAACTCAAACCTCAAAGACCCAAGAACTTCCTACCAGGACCCCCCAGTCTGCCTCTACTGGGGAACCTGCTGCATTTGAACTTAGAGAACCTCTTATAGAACTTTGAGAAGGTAAGAAAAGGTTTGGTGTAAATCCACTAACCCACACCTAGTTAACCTGGACTAAACACAGAGTATTACAGAGATAAAAAACTTCAACTCAATCTTGATAAGCTAATAATGAGTGGGTTAAATATCTCAGTAAAGTACAAAAAAAACAACCTTTCTGTTGGTTTGCAAGATCATTTTGGTTTATCATGTGGAAAAAACATGGAAATATTGAAGCAACATCTGAAGATATGAGCCACATAGCTGAATGGGTGTTGGACAATGGCGACCTAAACCATCAAATATGGATTTAAGAACAGCAAAATCCATGTTCCAGAGTCATGATCTCAGTCACATACAGCTGAAAAGATGTTTGTGAGCAAGATCTTTCGCTCACAAAGGAGCAAAGACCTGTTGTGAGGAATGGGCCAAAATTTCAGCAAACTGTTGTGGAAATTTTCTGGAAGCATGTATACATTCGGCCCAAATTGCATTTGCTACAGAAATATATGCAAACTTCTGAATTCAAAGAAACAAACTGCAGCAAAATCAAACATTACATTACAAAAATGTAGTTTTGTTTAATGTCGGTCAGAGAGAGAAAAAGAAAATAACTTTTCACATAGATTACACATCTGGATCAGCGAACAGAAGAAGTTTTTAATAATAATAATGATTATTATTATTATTTTCTGCACTGCTTTGGAACTGTAGTCTGACTGTAGTTTTTCTACTTTTATTTCTGGTCTATTAAATCATGTTATTCCACTAATTTGGAGTATAGGATAAACCATTTGCTATGTCTCCAAGTAGTTTTCAAGATTTAAGTTTGGTCCTTTTCCTAATAATTATACATATAGCTTTAAAATAAACCTAACTGGTTACAAAAAGAATTTAAACTAAAGACCATAAATAGAGTTGATGACCCACCCCTCTATGTTATTACTTCATTTCCTGTCCTCTTTCATGATCACTTATTTATGCCTGATGTTGCTTCTCACTTTAAATACAAAGAATCAAAGGGCACAACCAGAGCAGTCAGCGCTGAGATACAGACTTTCATAATAAGCTAAGCAGGTCATCTCTTCAGTTTGATCCAAAACAAGCCAACATGATTTCAGTATTTCTGCTGGTGCTCTGTGTTGTCTTCCTTCTTTTACAACTCAAACCTCAGAGACCCAAGAACTTCCCACCCGGACCCCCCAGTCTGCCTCTACTGGGGAACCTCTGGAACCTGAACATGAAGAACCCCTTAAAAGACTTTGAAAGGGTAAGAAAAGCTATGATAAATAATATTTTTTTCTTTCTTATTTATTGTTTTTACAGTTTATATAAGATTCATTTCCATATCTTGCTTGGATTTAATTTAACGCTTGCGAACTTCAGTTTTACTTGCTCAGAATTGCAGGTACAGCACAAACTTTAACTCCATTATTGATAATCAAATATTTAGTGGAATAATTAGTTTGGATTAAAGAAAACTTTGAACTGTATGTTTGTAAGGCAAAGGTTACTCTGCAGCAAAGTCAAACATTACATAAACTTAAGTAGTGATGATGTCAGCATGATTCAGGAAACTGTAAAAGATTCCTAGATGAATTATCCTAAAGTATCCCTGCTTTTTAATGCAGAAAACAATTTTTTGCATTAGAAAGCAGTTACTGCATTAACACTTTCTATGTGTTTATGTGTCTATGCATAAATGCTTTTAATGCATGTACCTTTAAATATCCCCTCATAACAATCCAGTCATAATAACACAAACTTCTAAAACTTTTCAAATGCAAAAATTATTCAACTATTTAGAGCTACTGTCCTACACAATTTACACTAGAAATTAAAATGACAAGATATAGCATATAGACAATGAGAAACATTTAGTCTTTTATGACCGGTAAATGTCATCAATTATTTTATTAATGTCGAATTTCATACAATATTGAGCATCAAAGATCAACACCTCTTGAATTCACCAAGTTAAATATGCTCTTCGAAACCAAGACTCAGCCCATTTGATCTTCTGCCTCAGTTTTTAGTGTCCAAACTCCAAAAATTGTGTCCAAAGTTACCTTTTGCTTAGTCACAGTCTCCTATGAAACAGTAAAAGTTTGGTGTTTGCACGCTTGGGAAAACTGATAAGCCAGACCTAATGATTAATGACAAATTTACTTTTGAGTCATGCTTTGCTTCAGGGATGGATTAAAAATGCCATCAAATGTGTCAAAGGACTGTAATGAGACATTTATTTGATTCAGGTGTGTTTGAGCAGCGATACAGGACAGTATCTCTTAAGGACTGAAGTTGGAGACCCCTGCTCTAGAAAGATTATTGTTGTCATTATTAGTCAATCTTTATGACATTTACGTTTTAATCTTTGGTTTGCAAAATCATCCATAAGTTGCTGCTGTTTTTTAAGATGTTTTCCATACATGTCTGACATGAACGTTCCCTTTAGCTCACTGGCATCCAGACCAAAGTGGTTTTATGACAGCTGGTGTAAGCTCAATCAGAATAATATTTTTTAAGGTGGCAGAAGCTGCATTTCCATTACAAATGTGCACAAAACTTTGCCAATCTTCTACTAATGTCCAAAAAACACATTTTCACAATTGCTTTGTTTCCATTAAATAAAAAAGCAATTAAAATCACTTGTGATTAAGTTTGTTCACAAGATAAGTTGTTAAAAATCATGCCGCACCATAATTCTCCACCTACTTCCTGTCTTCTTCTTCATGGTTTGCACCCAGTTGTTTATTCTTTAACTTTTAAGATAAGATAAAGGATATTTGTGACAATGACAATAAGATGAATCTTTATTGTCATTGTCACAAGGACAATGAATGTCTTTTGTGATGCAAAAAAAAGTGTTTCCTTTGCAGTTTTGTGAAATGAACCAATGTCACTAGTGAAAAACTTTTGATCAAATAAGGATAATTTTTGATAAATTGCCATGTTTCCATCTACACATAATTATTTTTGAAATGCCAACCTTGCCAATTATATAGTCAATGGAAATGCTGATACTTGCAGTAGGTAAAATGATGGGTAATTCCAGGATGGGGAAAACTGGATTCTGGATTAGAGGTTTGTTCTATTACCCCACCATCATCACTCCATTTCCAATTCATAAATCTTTGGTCTTCTGCTTTGACTCTTCACCAGACTTCTTTCACATGTTTAAAGATGGATGGATAAAGGGGTAGAAGACATAAAAACAGGGGGGAAAAAACTGAAAAAAGACCTTCTTTCTTCCAGCTGAGGCAGTCGTATGGAAACGTCTACAGTCTGTTCTTGGGTCTGAAACCAGCTGTGGTCATCAGTGAGTTTAAGGCCATGAAGGAGGCAATGGTGATCAAAGCTGCTGATTTTGCTGGTCGACCCCAAAACATCTTAATTACTAACCTCACCAATAACAAAGGTAATGTACAGTATGTGTTTTGTAACATAATGCACAAAAAGACACTAGTAAGACTAATCAGGTATAAAAGTAAATGAAAATTTTCAAACTCCTGTTCTAATTATCAATAAAATGTACAATGCTAACTTTGTTTTGTTGGAAGATGAGCATTCTGTTGTTTTGCCATTATTCAATCATTCTAAACACTCAGTTAATTAACCAGACACTATAACTACAGTTTCAGGACTTGTTTCTTTTTTTTTTTTATAACATTGATAAACTATTTTACATCAAAATGAGCATCTATATGCTCATGCAGGTATTTGTAAATGATTTCCAGTTTCCAGAGTAAAGTTCTTGTTTGTTCATTCCATTTTTAAACAACTTTGATCAAATTTAAATAACTTTAAAGGTCAACCTACACAAGATTATTCCTCATTTTTGTTCAAAGAAAGAAAACACTTTGGAATAAAACAAAATGCAATTTTTAATTTACAGACTCACACAGTTTCTAAGTACTTGAGGTTACTGCGTAGCTAAATGTCACCTTGGAAGTTAGTTTTTTGTCTTTTATAGGTGTGATTTTGGTTGATTATGGCTCGCTGTGGAGGGACCATCGACGCTTTGCTCTCATGACTCTGAGGAATTTTGGTTTGGGAAAGAAGTCAATGGAGGAAAGAATCCATGAAGAGATTCAGCACATAATTAAACCTCTAGATGACAACATCGGTGCGTCTTCAGTGATTTTAAGCATTATTCGGTTTCTGTTGTACTTGCATGTGAGCCTGTCACATTTTAGTCTCTTGTATGTTTTTCAGGTAAAACTTTGAGTCCTCAGTTCCTGTTTCATAATGCCGCCTCCAACATAATCTGTAAGGTTCTGTTTGGAACGCGTTACGAGTACGAAGATGAGACGATCAAAATTATTGTCAGGTGCTTCACTGAGATTAGCAAAATAGCCAATGGACCATGGGCGATGGTGAGTCACAGCATCAGACCGAGATGGGATCAAGTGGGTAAAGAAAGCAGATTATAATGATCATAATCTGAACATTTTCAGATATTATTCTTGCTTTAAGCTGGTGCTTTGTAAAGTTTTAACAAATCACTGGTATTAGTCTTTTCAAACACTATAGCACCTTTTTGCTAGATTTATTTTTCTCAGTTAAAACTTATTTACTAAACAAATAAATCAAAAATGAAATTGTGAAAGTATTTCTTAAATTTTGACTCTCATAATAAAAGTTGAATATCTTAAGATGAATCTGAATATGTTCCTCCTGAGGAATGTTTTATTCAAACAGGATCTGTGTTTTTCTTTTTTTAAATTTAATCCATGTACGGTAAAAATTTCTCTTTCTTCTCAGATCTATGACTCATTTCCTTTGATCCGTCCCCTCCGGTTGCCCTACAACAAATCCTTTCAGAACATGGAGGTAATGTAGGACATAAACTTATTTTGATAAGTTTACACACTCAACATTTGAATTTTTCTTTTTGCATTTTTTGCTTTTCTGTCACTCATGGATAAAGGTTGGCTGCCATGATTTCTCATCAAGTACATTTGAGTACAGATTTAGAGGAATTTGGAGGAAGGAAGCCATGATTCATTCAATTAGCTTAAAAGCAAGAGCCTATAGCTGGCTCCTCTTTCCTAAGAGATTTGTGAACAAGCTGGGGCTCAAACACAAAGATTTAACTCATAGAATAAAAAACACCAACACATTTCTTTCACTTGCAAAGTAAATGTGTCAGTTTTCACGAACAAGTTAAATATTTAATGCTAGAATAATCAAATCAAACGGAATGTTATTGAAATTTCTCTGATTGTCTGGAGGAATCTAATCCAGTGGCAGAAGGATTCCTGTAATCATTTATAGACTTTCCCAACATAACATGACATTCCCCAACATGAAGCTCAAACTTTAAACATGCATGCTTTTTTCATATTCAGTCTGTGGCTTTAAGATATAATGTGCAATGAGACACTAAAAATAGACAAATTCTTCCAAAGAATGTAAACTTATGAGCACAACTAATTTCTGTGTTGTAGATTTTTCTGAACATTGCACGACGTTTGGTGAATGAACACAAGAAGAGCAGAGTCCCTGGAGAGCCGCGAGATTTTGTCGACTGCTATCTGGACGAGCTGGATAAGGTGCGTCATACATGTGTTTTTTGAGAAAGAGATGAGCCACATTAATGAGTAATAGCCAAACATAACTAAATGAAATAACTGCCTTATTAAGATAAAATGCACTTTATTGATCCCAGAATACAGAAATGATTTTGCATCACCAGCACAACATATAAAAACCAGTCTACTCAACATGAATACAAATAAAGTACAAATTCAGATGTAAATTTCTTTACAAAAAATGAGTGCTACATAAAGACGTTTACACACGTTGTGTACAAACTGAAATTATTCATAATTAAATACTACAAAAGTAAGAATCTGACTGGTGAAGTTTTTCTCATGTTTCTCTGTTTCCTTACAAAGTTTATTTGATTTGAATTTCATGTCTCTTTGTCTTCCAATGTTCAGAGAGGTGATGATGCCACTTTTACTGAGAAACAACTGACAGGAATGACTTTTGACCTCTATGCCGCTGGGACGGACACCACCTCCAACACCCTGCTGAGCGGGTTTCTTTACCTCATGACTTACCCTCACATTCAAGGTACACTTTGACATGGAAAAGCACTAACTTCTTTAAATGAAAATGTATTTTAGTTGAACTGATAACCGTAAATTGCCTTTTTTCCCTCCCTCAGAGCAATGTCAGCAGGAGATAGACCGGGTGCTGCAGGGACATGATAGGGTCTCTTTTGAGGACAGGCACAACATGCCTTACATGCAGGTGAAATGCTCCCTAAAGACATAGTTAATAAATTAATGATGGAGTTACTGAAAACAGTGTTTTTCAATAATAATGCTCAAGCACTTTCTATTATTGATCACACACAATCTGATGTTTTCACGCCTTTATTTCTTTGAATCGTAATGATTTTCCACATACAGGAGAAGATATTATCCTTAAGTTCTATTTATGTGGCCATCTGGAGTCTTGAAGGTTACAGAAGTGCATTACTGTTTTAAAGGAACTCAGTGTTTCAGCATGTTTGCAGTTTTCTGGAAGTTTGCTCCAGATTTGTGGAGCATAGAAGCTGAATGCTGCTTCTCCATGTTTGGTTCTGGTTCTGGGGATGCAGAGCAGAACCAGAATCAGAAGACCTGAAAGTACTGGAGGGTTGATACAACAGCAGGAGATCATTAATGTATTGTGGTGCTAAACCGTTCAGTGATTTATAAACTAACAACAGTATTTTAACTTATATTCTCTCAGTGAAGGACTTTAGAACTAGAAATATGTGCTCTACCTTCCTGGTTTTAGTCAGAACACCAGCAGCAGCGTTCTGGATCAGCGGCAGATGGAGGATTGATTTTTTTAGGCAGACTTGTGAAGACGCTGTTGCAGTAATCAATGCAACTAAAGATAACCTCATGAATGAGTTTCTCTAGCTCTTGCTGAGACATTATTCCTCTGACCCTGGAGATGTTCTTCAGGTGATAGAAGGCCGACTTCGTAACTGTTTTTATGTTGCTTTGAAGGTTCAGGCCAGAGTCCATCACCAGATTTCAGGCCTGATCTCTAGTTTCCAGTTGTAATAACTGTAGCTGTGTGTTAACTCTAGATTGTTCCTCTTTAAGTCCAAAGAAAATTACTTCAGTTTTTACGGTCAGGTCAGATCTTTTCTGCTTGGTGACCTGTTTCTGGTTGGTAAACTGTAACTTTTCAGGTTCTGTGCTCTTGTTTTTGCTCTACCAATAAGTGTAATCGCACATCACGATGGAGAGATTTTAAGAAATCTGCTTTGTTCCAGGCTGTGATCCATGAAATCCAGCGGATTGCCAACACAGTTCCTCTCAGTGTCTTCCACTGCACCACTAAGGACACAGAGCTCATGGGATACTCCATTCCTCAGGTTGTTAGCATCTTGCTTTATTAGGCTTTATGTGTTGCTGAAAATAAGATAAACAACTTGACTGCTTTTCTCTCCCTTTTGGATTTCCTTCAGGGTACAATGATCATCCAGAACCTGACCTCAGTGTTGAGAGAAGAGGGACAGTGGAAATTCCCTCATGAGTTCAACCCTGAAAACTTCCTGAATGAACAGGGAGAGTTTGTCAAACCTGAGGCCTTCATGCCTTTCTCTGCAGGTAGATTCAATGTCTAAGGCTTCATTCATACTGCCTGCCTTAATGCGCAATTCTGATATTTTGCGACATTCAATTTATTTTTCTTTTGCCTGTTGGTTCACATTTCCAAATATATGCGACCTGTATGTGATCTCCTGTGTGAACTAAAAGCAACATGAAAATGTCCCTCATTCACAGTAGAAGACACAATAACAGCACACATAGTTACTCGGTGTTTGCAGAAGTAAAATCTTGCGATTTTAAAGTTGTGATGATTTTAATGCCATCACATTAACAACTTAATCCACATTTTCGTCCACCATGGTTGTTGATTTTCCTCCCAGTTCCACATATCAGGACACAGAACGGTGATGTTTGTCGAGGATTGATGATGTTCAGGTCGTTTGAATGTGACCTGCCTGTACAGACTCAGAAAGATCAGAAACGTATCAGATTTAGAACCACATATCCAAGTAGAGTGGGTTGCATTTAAAAAAAAATCTGATCTGTGTTGTTCAGACTGTCAAGAAAAGGTCAGATACAGGATGCAACACATAGTGAATTCAGAAGAGATAAAAAAAATCAGATTTAAGTTCATTCAGGCTGCAGTGGGAAATTTTGAAACTGGAAAAAATCATGCACGCACACTGAAGTATATTAAAATAACTGAATGTTATTTTTAAGCTGTTGTTTTGTGAACCAGGTTCTCGAGTTTGTCTTGGAGAGAGTCTGGCCCGCATGGAGCTCTTCCTCATCACGGTGACTCTGCTGAGGAAGTTTAAGTTCGTCTGGCCGGAGGATGCAGGAGAACCGGACTTCACACCAGTCTTTGGAGCAACTTTGACTCCCAAACCTTATTTTATGAAGATCCAGCTGAGAGAAAATCAATGAGGTTTTCAAAGGACTGAATGATAAATCAATACCAGTTTTGTTTGTGCATTCAGACTGTTTAACTTCTGCTTGACAGTTGTTCCATAATCAACTGGTTTGAAAATTGTTCATTGAGCAAATCAATAAATAAATTTAAATTAAACTCTTCCTTATTATTAAAACTGTATAGTTTCTATAACCGAGTAAAACACATCAGTCATTAATTACATTCCTACAAATAAAAGATATAAGTAATTTTATTAAATTATGTATATTTCATTTTATTGTGTGAATGGGATTGTATTTTTTCAAATAAACCTTTGACGTACGATGGCACCATCTGGTGGTCAGAAATGGTAACAGATATGAAACCACGTCTTTTTCATTTGCAGAATAAATTCAGATTTCAGCTCTGAAAGTTTCTATATGCAGGTTTGAAGAGCGACGTGTACGTTAAAAAATCACAAGTACACTGCTGTTTTCCAAAAGAAAGGAAGCGACTCTCATTAAGTTGTGCATTCATTTATAAATAGCTTTAATTTATGTGATTTTTGATCAGAACAAAAAAAATCCCAATTATAATTTGAATGTTAAAAATAACAACACAATTAAGATTTTTAAAGTTACTTTAAATAAAAAAAGAATTTTAAACGTTTTTTTTCTTTCTTGTTTTATATGACTATTTGTCATGTTTTTCTGTGGGGTTTTTGTTATTGTTCTTTTTTTAATCTCTGGTCCTTTGTTTTTCCTGTAAAAATATTGTACGTACTCTACGTACTCATTCATATGTAATCATTCATATAATGAATGATTTTATGCTTATAAAAATATATATGGTGAATTGTATTAAGTTATGATATTTCACAAATTTGTAGTTGACTATAGGACAAACCATCAACTGTAATCTAAATCTCTAAGTAGTTTTGCTCTTACCTCATTTGCAAGAAGATAAAGGAAAGAAGAAAGAAGATCCACCCCCTCTAACTTGTTGGCACATCACTTCCTGTCCTTCTTTTGACCACCTCATGTTCTCTCTCAGGTTAAGCAGATCATCTCTTAAGTTCGATCTGATCCAAACCAACATGTTGGTCTCAGTATTTCTGCTGGGACTCTGTTTGTTTCCTTCTTTTTCAACTCAAACCTTAGAGACCCAAAAATTTCCCCCCAGGATCCTTCAGCCTGCCTGAAACCTTTGGAACTTCAACATAAAGAATCCCTTAGAAGACTTTGAAAGGGTAAAAAGAGCTATTATTCATTTATTTTTTATTTAATAGCTAAAGTCTATTAAGTCATGATATTTAACAAATTTAGACTTGACAATGATTTCCAAGCAGTTTCATAGATGTAGTGTAGGTCCTTTCACTAATAACAGCATAGTTATAAAATAAACTGGTTAAAAATAACAAGTTGAACTGAAGTTCATGAAGAAAACTAAAGAACTACCTCTTACATGTCATTTCCTGTCATCTTTTATGATCACTTATTTATGCCTGATGTTGCTTCTCACTTTAAATACAAAGAATCAAAGGGCACAACCAGAGCAGTCAGCGCTGAGATACAGACTTTCATAATAAGCTAAGCAGGTCATCTCTTCGGTTTGATCCAATACAAGCCAACATGATTTCAGTATTTCTGCTGGTGCTCTGTGTTGTCGTCCTTCTTTTTCAACTCAAACCTCAGAGACCCAAGAACTTCCCACCCGGACCCCCCAGTCTGCCTGTACTGGGGAACCTCTGGAACCTGAACATGAAGAACCCCTTAAAAGACTTTGATAGGGTAAGAAAAGCTATGATAAATACTACTATTTATTTTCTTTCTTTTTACATTTAATGTTATCACCATTTATATATGATATTAATTTGTATATGTTGCTAGAAAATAATTCAGAACTTGCAAACTTCATCATTACTTATTCAGAATTGCAGGTAAGGAGTAAACTGTAACCTCTGCTGTTGATAAGCTAATACTTATTTGGCGATAGTTTTAGAACATTTTGTATTGTACATTTGTATGCAGCAAAGTCAAACATTACCTGAACTTATGTAGTCTCCAGCATGATTCAGGAAATTATGTAAGAGATTCAACATTTTAGAGATTATTCCTGATGCTTATTTTATTTATTTTTCAATAAAAGCTTGAAAAAGTCTGGGCGTGCTGTGGTGGCGTAGGGGATAGCGTGACCCACATTGGGAGGCCTTGAGTCCTCGACGCAGCCGTTGCGGGTTCGATTCCCGGACCTGGCGATATTTGCACCCTGTCTTCCCCCTTTCCTGTCAGAATACTTTCATATAAGGGACACTGGAGCCCACAAAAACCCCCTGGAGGGGAGGAAATTATTTTTTTTTGAAAAGTCAGGATTTCGTGGTATGATTTGTAAAATGTATCATGTCCACTCATAAGCCCGCCTGGCTTGTAAATATTTGGATTGTGACATTTTGGCTCCGTTTCCCACAGCACTAAATTTATATTGAAACATTCAAAACATACAGTTCACACTGTAATGTTAAGTTAAAGAGAACACCTAAACTCCAGTTGATATTGAGGAAAAGCTCATTTCCACATTTATGTGAAATGGTGGATTACAGTCCTGCAAAAAAAAAAAAAAGAAAGTAAAATCCTATTTTAATCTCATTTACAATCTGGCTACAGACGTCTGCAGTTATTTTTGGTCTCTTTGAATTTAGTTCCTTAACAGGTGAATTACTTTGAATTTGTTGACTGTAACTTTACCTTCAAAAACTCCTGGTTATCAGTCCATTCACAACAACACTGACCTGTAAACCCTTAGAAATGCTAATTTTATTAAACTGAACTTCCCCAGAATCAGTGATGGCTACTTTTCTAAACTATTTATACTAGAAATTAAAATGACAAGGGCAGCCTTTACAATTGCATATATGAAACAACCAGAGAAATAAGAAGCATAAATCAGAACAATTTGACATGTATGTCATCAAATATTTTAATTATTGTAGAATATTATACAATATTTGCCATCTATAAGCAACACTTTTTGAATTTACCAAATTAAATAGGGTCTTCTAAACCAACACTTAGGAAACTTGATCTTTTAGATCGTGTCTTTCAGGATCCAGTGAGCAGAAATGGTGTATTACCCACAGGTCCAAAGTTACGTCGTGCTCAGTCATGGTCTCCTATGAAACACAGTGAAGGTTTGGCAGAAATTGCAATTAATTTAAAAAATTCTAGTCAAAACAGCATGTTATTAAAAATTAGGAAAGGTCTGGTTCATTTGATTCCAATGTGTTTGAGCAGGAAAGCATCAAAAAGCTGCAATAAAGTTTCTCTACAGGGGTGAAGTTGGAGATATTTGCTATTATTTTTTATTACATTTATCTGCCTCCAAATTTCTTAAATTTAGATTCAGTCTTGCAGTGTTCCACACATTTAGCAAAGTCATTGTTTGCGAGCCATCCAAAGGTTGCTGCTGATTATGTAAGACATTTCCCAATGAAGTCTGCTGTGATTTATCCAGGTCCTCCAGTTCAATGGCAACTGGTTCAGACAGGATGAACCTGTCTGAATGAACCTAGACATGTTTCAGTGAATGTGAAAGAATTTCTAAAGTCAGCCTACATGAGATTATTTCTCATTTTGCTCAAATAAACTAAGCAGTGTGAAATAAAACATATGCTATGTTGAGAAGTACATGTGGTTACTGTATAATGACACTAATATTTAGTGTCATTTTTAGGGTGACACATGTAATAGGGAAATATGTTGGGTGATTCCAGGATGGGGAAAGTGAGATTACAGCACCACCTTTTCATAAATCTTTGGTTTTCTAACACCAGAGTTCCTTCACATTTTTAAAAATGGATGCAAGGATATTAGGAAATAAAGGCTGAAGAAATTAAAATAGAAAACAAGGAAGAAATACTTAGTGTAACATATTAAACTAAATGTGATTGGCCACAGCAAAACCAGGAACAGCCAGAAAACACACCGTGAATGTTCAGTAAATGTTTGCAGGTGTTTGGTGAATGTATGACATTAAAGACTATGAAGTCAGAAGTAATGTTTTCTTTTATAGCACCCATATTTCTGATTCACCTCAACAGATTTATATGGTATTTTCTCCATAGTTTGGCATCAAGCTCACTTTTTTGTGGGTTATTACATTATGCTTACATGGAAGAAAAAAAATGCATATCAACCACGAAGAACAACTAAACACTAAAATCTTAAAAATATTCTGTAATTTCCTTAAAGAACAAAAACATTTGCTAAATAGCACAATCAACTTTTTAAAAAAAATTTCTCTCCATGTTTTTTTTTATTTTAAATATACTCCAAATTTAGGACATAGTAAATAAAAAAAAATAAATCTTTTTTCCAGCTGAGTCAGTCGTATGGAAACGTCTACAGTCTGTTCTTGGGTCAGAGACCAGCTGTGGTCATCAATGGGTTTGAGGCCATGAAGGAGGCAATGGTGATCAAAGCTACTGATTTCGCTGGTCGACCCCAAAACATGTTAATTACTGACATCGCCGATAGCAAAGGTAACGTATTTGTTTTCTATCATTATTTTAATAATGCCACTTTTGAGGACAGGAACGACATGCCTTACATGCAGGTGGGACGCTTCTTGTTATAAAGACATTTTTCTTAAATTTGTGATAGTTACTGAAATATATTTTTAATAATATGCTCTAAAACACATTGCGTTGATTAATTACATACACACTTGTATTTTCAAGTAGCGGTGCACCGATTGCAGATGATGGTAACATTTGGGATTTGAAAATTCCATCAGACCAATAAAAAAACATATTCTATGATATTTTATTTGGATTTTTTAATACAAAAATATGGGGTCAATAGAAAATATGTTTAACATCTGCTTTTCATCTGGATCTGAGCGTCCAGCCTCACAGTCAGGGAAGATTTTTTGCACCTTTTACGGGTTTATGCCGTTTTTATTCTATCGCTAACAGCTGGATTCATGAGTTCAACCCTGAAAACTTCCTGAATGAACAGGGAGAGTTTGTCAAACCTGAGGCCTTCATGCCTTTCTCTGCAGGTAGATTCAATGTCTATGAGACTAGAAAAAAGCATGCAGACACACTGAGGTATGTTAAAATAACTGAACATGGTTGTTTTGTGAACCAGGTTCTCGAGTTTGTCTTGGAGAGAGTCTGGCCCGCATGGAGCTCTTCCTCATCACGGTGACTCTGCTGAGGAAGTTTAAGTTCGTCTGGCCGGAGGATGCAGGAGAACCTGACTTCACACCAGTCTTTGGAGCAACTTTGACTCCCAAACCTTATTTTATGACGATCCAGCTGAGAGAAAATCAATGAGGTTTTCTGAATAAACTGAAGAAAGAACTTGATGATAAAACATCATTTTTTTTGCTCATTCAGTAATGCAACAACAATATCTTCAAAGTCCCACACTGTTTATTTTAATTGCTACCTGACAAGATGTTGCATAATCTGCTGGTGTGAATTGCAATGTTTGACTTCCTTCAAACAAAACTGATCATCAGGCAAGTCAGTAAACAGATTCTGGTTGAACTCTTGGTTATTATTACAACAAGAAATTGTGTCAGAGTCTGTATATTTTATTTAAGAATCCTATTATTTGAATGGGACTATGAATGCAAACAATTAATTGATTTAGGATTAACAGTCGATTAATGGGTTATTAAATTAAAATTAGTTCCAATGGACTGCACTTTTTAAAAATGTTGTAGTTTGACCTCCATCCAGTAGAGTGCGCCGCTGGTCGTCCTTAAGCGGAGCCAATTGATACAGAAAAGGAAAAAGAAACGGCGTTCACACTGCAGCCTGAAGTGACCCAATTCCGATTTCTTTTGGACATAATGCGACCTGTATCTGATATTTTCATAACAGCCTGACAAGCACAGGTAGGTTTCCTTTCGAATGCGACCCATATCCGATGCTATCCAATTCAAATGCGACCTAAAGTCCAGGTCGCATTTGAATTGGATGGCATCGGATATGAACATCATTGATACTCATCAAATCTCACTATTCTGCGTCCTGAAACGCGCAGGTGGGAAGAAAAACAACAACCATCTTAATCCTCATTAACATCTTAATGAGGATTAAGCTGTTAATATGCTGCTCCGACCGGACAACAACTTCAAATATGTAAGCTATGCGCCACTGTTAGCATCCATGTTTACTTCCGCAAATATTGAGCACTTCTTCTTTTTTATGGCCTTTGGGAGACACTGAGAACGCTGAACTACTGCGTCAGGTGGTTTGCCCGTTCACACTGCAGAACACTTACAGGTCGCATATACAGTATATCTATCTATCTATCTATCTATCTATCTATCTATCTATCTATCTATCTATCTATCTATCAGATATAAATCCGATTTCACAAAAAATCGGAATTGGGTCACTTGTGAACGCAGCCATAGAGTCTGGTACGCATTTTATGTGCTTCTGTTTTTATATATAAACACTCACCAATCTCCTTAATATCGCTCATTCAGCCGTGTTGCATGACAGAGCAGCATCAACTTTTCAAACAAAAATTACTGATTTGCTACGAAGGCGTGGATTTGATGACCGAGAAAAACCGAGGAGGTAATGTACAAATAAAAAAAATTACAACATGATCAAGAAAACACGACGCCATTAACGGAGTAAAGTTTTAACTTTTTTCTGTTTGTTTACTCAGTATTTAGTACAGCTGACTTAAAATTATGTTAAAATTTAATAATCCTTCATTAAAAAATGTTGCCCTTTATGTTATGGAGAAACGATCCACGTTCTTGTTGAAAGAGGCCCAACATTTTTTTGTAAGAAAATGGCCACTTACAAGTTAATGGTTAGTCAATTGATGAGATCAATCAACAAACTTATCAATTGCGAACTTGCACTGCTAAATGGGACTGAAAGTTTCTAAACACAATGGCACCATCTAGTGGTCAGAAATAGTAAAAAATATAAAACCCCCTACAGAAAGTCAGTCCAGGATAAATTCAGATTTCAGATCCTTAATAAAAGCCTTTATTTATACAATATTAGAAATATATGAAAGATGCAATAAACAAATAATTCAGTTCTTTTTTTAGGTAATAAACATGTAATGCCTAAAGTGCTATATCATTCCTTTAGTGAACACTTGATCATTTGTAGCAAAGATGCCCCTGCAGCTAAAAACAATTTCAGAAATATGAAAAACTTTTCTGCCTGATCTAACATCAATAATCTGATGATACTTTTGGTTTAGCCGATTAATAATTGGGTAGCAAAAGGCTCTATTTACAGAATTTGAAACTAAAACTGCAGAAGGTCTGGATAGAACATATTTCCAGACAAAGAATGTTTTTTTCATCTTAAATGGAAAATGTATACATTTCTGCACAGCTTTAGCTTATTTACTGCTCTGACTGTCTTGTTCTTCTTACAAATGACCTTTTTTGAGTCTGTAAACTCCAGTTAACTATTAATTGATTTCTTAAATAATTGATGATTATTTCAATAATCGATTCATCATGATTCATTGCTTAATCCCCGTCTATCTGGGCAATTTCTTAAAAGTTATTAACAAATGAGTCAGGGAAAAAATAGAATCCAATTGATAATTTTCAGTTCATTCCCGTCATGAAGCCTGTCAGGACTTTAACCCTGAGCTCAGTGGTGTTTGGGTCACCCAGCAGCTCTATCAGGGTGCATTGTTGAACCGTTTTGTGTGATCAGTGTATTGTTAGACTCTTGGGATTGTCATTGGGAGGCCGTGGGTGGGTGGGCTTGTATTCTGTGTGCTGACATGGACCTTCTGTGAGCGCATTCAGTTGGATGATGACAGGGGGAGAACAGTGAAAAACGATAATCTGCCCAAAAAGACCAAAACAAACAGAGAAAGTCTAACTGAGATGGAACCAAAGAGACCTGGGATTATCGGAGACGGATCACTCTCTAACATGGACTAATCTGGGAAGCGGCACACGTTTCCTTACATTTGGTTTTCCTGCCGTGAAGTGGACCAGGAGGGCTGAACATGCAGGAGTCTCCAGGTGTTGCCGGTGTGGACGGCAGCTACGGCAGCAACGTGCCGGCGTTTCTCACCAAACTGTGGACGCTGGTGGAGGATCCTGACACCAACCACCTCATCTGCTGGAGCGCTGTGAGTTCTGCTCAACCAGAGCCGGCCCGAGCATTTTTGGGACCCGGTGCATGTTTTCATTTGGGGCCCCCAATGCCAACATGTCAGGGGCGTCAAACTCGTTTTCATTTCCGGCCACATTTAGATCATGAATATTCTTAAAGGGCCGGTTGTGCTAGAATGTATCAACAAACCCGATAAACGGTTAGAACTGCCTCTGCATTTGCACTTCTGTATGACGGTAAATGTGACTTTTTATTACGGGCAAATAATCAATCACAGACTATAACTTGACATCATGTAAGGCTGAGGCAGAAGTGTAGTAGTTAATTATGTTTTTGACAATATTTCTGGAAAATTTTCAATAAACTCACAATTATGCATTAGCACAAAAAATAACTCAATTTGAGTTCATTTCCGCAATCGCAGTAAAACTGGAAGAATTGACTGATATAATTTGGCAATAAACAGATACAAACCTATTTGATTTGATTAATAAAACAATATTTAAGCACACAACTGTTATTTTGAAGGTCCTGTTTATGGTTACCTCTGGAGTCTAGAGGGCCACATAAAAATCTATGGTGGGCCGGATTTGGCCCCCGGGCCTTGTGTTTGACACATGCAACATGTCAACACCAGCTGCTTCACCAATCCTAAGCTAATGTGTGTAACACCTGCTATCATTAGCATCATTTGTAACTCACTAATCATACCGATGCCATTAAATCCAAGCAGCTGCTTGCAGTTCCACAGTCACAGGCTTGTTTAAGCAATAATCTACAATAAAGCTTAAAATGGTGCTAATGTTTCTTATACAGAGGTTTTGTCATCTCATTATACATTTTCTCACATTATGGCAAACACAAACTTCCTGCTTTCTTAAATGTTTAGTTTTTAGCAAACCTGTTGCTTAGTTCTGATAACTAGAAATGCTCAGTATTTTTAAACCAATGAATTACAAAAACGTATTTCTGAATGCAGACAGGTTAGGATTAGGTAACCCTTCTATAAATTAAATATTAACCAGATGAGTTGTATGTTTATATGTTTTAGGTCAGACAGTGACGGCTCTGAAACATAAAGACTAAGAAGATTTATGCAGTACTTCTGCTTTTAATTCCTGAAATGGTTAAATAATTCAACAAACACTTCAGCCCTGACAACTTTCTTTGTTGTACAGACAGGAACGAGTTTCCACGTGTTTGACCAGGGCCGCTTTGCCAAAGAGGTTCTGCCGAAATACTTTAAACACAACAACATGGCGAGCTTCGTTCGACAGCTCAACATGTGTGAGTATAGCCCTCTTGTTTGTTTTATTTCATGTCGTCGGTGTGTTTACTCCTCCGCTCTGCCGGGTTTTATCAAGACGGTTTCCGTAAAGTGGTGAACATCGAGCAAAGCGGCCTGGTGAAGCCTGAAAGAGACGATACGGAGTTCCAGCACCTCTACTTCCTGCAGGGACACGAGCACATGCTGGAGCACATCAAGAGGAAGGTGTGTATGCATACACACACACACAAATAAAACTCTATCTGGAACTAAACTATCAAACATGAAAACTGATCTTCAGGAGAAAGTCTTTTCTTTGATGGAAATGGCTTACAAAAGGTTTGTCCGAACTGTTTGCAACATGTACCAAAATCCTCAACAAAAATACAAAAAATGTAATAATGTAATAAAAACCAGTTTGGGTTCATCGAGGTCTGCTTTGGTCTTCAATTCCATGGAAAGAAACTAAAAGGAAAGAAAAACCTTTGTTATTAAAAGATGAATACTTTGTGTAGTACCTGACATATCTGTCAGACGATTTTAATTTGTGGGTCGAAACGTCTCCATCTCCAGTGGGGCAAAGTTGTATCATTCAGGGGCCACAAATGGCCCTAGGGCCACATGTTGGACACCCCTGGCTTAAACTATAAGGAACTGATGCAAAATGTACTTTAAAGCAACTTTAAATAATTATTAAACTATGCAAACTTACAAATTAATGTTGTTTAGTTGCTCTGAAACGAGAAGCTTTTGGTGGAAACAAACAGTAAACTTTGTTAATACACCATCACTTCATTAGAGTCGTTGGATAAATGAGTTTATGTTCTCATTTACCCACTGAGCCACAGAGGGGTCAGGAGTTTTCTTGCAATTGGAAAATTCTAGGTTTGATTCCAGCTTCCTCCTGTCAGATCCAAGTCTGGGCACTTAGCTCTAAATTGCCAGCTGATCTCTGCATGCTGCAAAAATGTAAATGTTTATTAGTATTTTTGTCTAGTTTCTTGTGCAAATATCTTAGTACACTTGACTTAAGATGAAACTGGGTTACAGGTAACTTTGTAGCAAGATATAGCAACTTGTTTTGGGTGAGTGATTCCTTAATATTCTTGAAAAATTACCAATTCCACTGGTAGATTATTTCATTTCCAACATGGAATCTACCAGTGGAACAAATACATCTTAATCAATATTAAGAAATAATTTACCTAAAACAAGCTTCTGTTTATTGCTAAAAAGTTACTTTTAAGTTAGTTGTGTCTTATTTAAAGTGCACTAAGTTGGTAGCACAAGAAACTAGACTGAAAATACTTGGTAAGATTTTGTGTTTGTGAGTGTGACTCCAGTGTGAAGATCTTTGAGTGATGAGTTGATGGAAAAGTGTTTTAGGTTCAGTCAAATTTACTCACAAAATGGTTACAGGTTTTAGGCATAAATAGTGGTAAAATAATTCATGTTAAAACCCATCCATCCATCCATCCATCCATCTTCTTCCGCTTATCCGGGGTCGGGTTGCGGGGGTAGCAGCTTCAGAAGGGAGGCCCAGACTTCCCTCTCCCCGGCCACTTCTTCCAGCTCTTCCGGGGGAATCCCGAGGCGTTCCCAGGCCAGCCGAGAGACATAGTCCCTCCCTCATGTTAAAACAAAAAGTTTAAATCCACACAGAAAACCTAATAAGTATAATGTTCCAAATAAAACTCCATTTAGAAAAACTTAATGTTGCACAAGTCAATAATAAAAGCAATCAACATGAGTGACAAAATTTACAAATTATTAAAATATACAAAACAGCTCAGTTCAAACTTCTTCAATTCTGTGTAAATGGTGAGATTTTGATTTAAATCAGTTTAAACTGACGCCTTAGTTAATTTGTCAATATTTTTTACATTTTTTACGTCAGTGAAGAAATCTTGCTGAGTTTCTAAGAATAGTCTGAGGTCAAAGGTTAAAGAAGTTCTGAAAAGTAATTTGATGCCAGACAGTTTCAGATTAAAAAAACTAAATTTGAATCTCTAGTTAAACATGTCACCAAGTTTTTTTTTGTAAGTGTCTAAAGTGTGTGGCGTAATGTTTTTCTTTTTTTTACATATTCTATCTTTTTTGCAACAAATTAATGTGGTCAGTTAAAGAGCCAGAAAATATCCACATTAAAAAACTGATTTTTATCGAGTGTTTTTTGTGAAAGTCTAATCTTTGTTCATAACCTTGATACTTTCAAAAATATTATTGAGAATTTACTCCATAATGCTATTATATAACACCAAATTTCACAAATAATGGAGTTTGGAATATAAATATGATTAGATAAAATCGGAGCTCAACAAATTATTGTATATTTGTTTTAGCCACCATGTAAATCTTTTCAAATATCAAGATTACCTTTTAAAATTTTTGATGTTTTTGTTTGTAGGTGTCCATCGTGAAAAGCGAGGAGACTAAAGTCCGGCAGGAGGACCTCAGCAAGCTGCTGTACGAAGTTCAGCTTCTGAGGACGCAGCAGGACAACATGGAGTGTCAGATGCAGGACATGAAGCAGTGAGTGAACTCACTCTGCTTTTTAAATACAGTTACACCTGACATTATCCAACACCTCACTACAAATTAGATTTATTGAAAAATACACAAACTAGCTGCGGTCGGTGATAAACTAAGTTAAATACAACTGATGTTTAATTTTTTCTTGAAACTAAATATAAAATTACATTTTTGCTTAGCTCTTGTTAATTATTCCACCTCATCATGACTAGCATGTTCAGATCTTAGCAGAGCTTTCTCTTCCTGTTTTAACCTGCTGGTAACATGATTTACAGCCAGGCATAACTTCAACCTGCTCTCCTCATTTATATTTTTGTTTTTATGTATGGCAGCCATCTTTTTCAAATCCCACCAGAGATTTTCAAAATCATTCAGACTATATCTGCATTTCCATTGATCACATAATTGAGCAATTTGACATTTTGAAAATAAATCGGCCTAATCAAAACATGTCAATTCCTCAATAGCAGAGGAACCAAAACAGCATCAGAGCACCACGGAGCCACTACCATGCCTTACTGTAGGCATTGTGTTCTTCTATGCTTCGTTTTTCTTTTTTCAGACACATTTCTAGAATCAGCAAGTTTCAGTTTTGACTCAAAACAGAATCCTAGCTTTTTTATGTCTGTGATCAAACTAGATCTAACTTTTATTGTGGTTTTCAGTCAGAGGAGATGGAAGTCTTGCAGTTTAGGTCTGAGTCGTAGCGGCTGCTGCCACGCTCTTTTTTTGCAGCCTCAACTATTTTTTGCAGCCGCATATAATCCGCCAGTACGTTTTTTTAATCAATATTAATTAGTTATTGACTTGAAACAAGCTTATATTTATTGCTTAAAAGTGAATCAATCAATCAATCAAATTTTATTTGTATAGCACCTTTCAGCACCAAGGCATTTCAAAGTGCTTTACATCATAAAAACACAAAAATACAAAGTCATAGAAACACAGTCAGCAACATTACATTTTACACATCAGATTATTGATTAATGTTTCATGATTATGATTCAAAAGCAAGTCTAAGCAGGTGGGTTTTTAGTCTGGTTTAAAGGAACTCAGTGTTTCAGCTGTTTTGCAGTTTTCTGGAAGTTTTTTCCAGATTTGTGGTGCATAGAAGCTGAATGCTGCTTCTCCATGTTTGGTTCTGGTTCTGGGGATGCAGAGCAGAACCAGAAGACCTGAGAGGTCTGGAAGGTTGATACAACAGCAGATCTTTAATGTGTTGTGGTGCTAAGCCGTTCAGTTCTTTAAAAACTAACAGCAGTATTTTAAAGTCTATTCTCTGAGCTACAGGGAGCCAGTGTAGGGACTTTAGAACTGGGTGATGTGCTCTAACTTCCTGGTTTTAGTCAGAACTCCAGCAGCAGCGTTCTGGATCAGCTGCAGCTGGAGGATTTTGTCAGGCAGACCTGTGAAGACTCTGTTGCAGTAATCAATGCAACTAAAGATAAACACATCTATGAGTTTCTAGATCTCGCTGAGACATTATTCCTCTAACCCTGAAAATGTTCTTCAGGTGATATAAGGCCGACTTTGTAATTGCCTTTATGTGACTCTGAAGGTTCAGGTCAGAGGTCATCCTGATCTCTGGTTTCCAGCTGTAATAACTGAAGCTGTGCGTTGACTCTAGATCGTTTCTCTTTAGGTCCAAAGATAATAACTTCAGTTTTGTTTCTGTTCAGCTGGAGAAAGTTTTGGCTCATCCACACATTTATCTGTTCTAAGCATCTGATCAGTGATTGAATGGATTCAAAAGTCACATGGTGACATTGTAATGTAGAGCTGTGTATCATAGTTATGGTAGTTATAACCTGAGCTAGTGGGAGCATATAAATATTGAATAAAAGGGGTCCTAGGATTGAGCTTTGGGGAACCCCACATGTGACTTCTGTCCGCTTTGATGAGACGTTTCCTATTGAAACAAAGGAATCCCTGTTCTTTATGCCAGCAGAGTACTGGACCGGAGAGTCCGACCCAACTCTCCAGTCGGTTCAGTAAAATGTCATGATATGTTTATGTGGATGTCATTGAACACTTTTACGAGGGCGGTCTCTGTGGTGAGCACGAAAACCAGACTGGAAGGAGTCAAAGCGGTTGGTTATAGTTAGGAAGCTTTTTAACAGTTGAAACTTTTTCAATAATTTTGCTGATGAATGGGAGGTCAGAGGTCGGCCTGTAGTTCTGCAGTAGTGATTTGTCCAGGTTGTTCTTTTTATCAGTGGTTTGATCACTGCTGTATTTAAAGCCTGAGGGAAAACGTCTGATGAAAATGATGAGTTTACTATTTGGATCAGATCATTTGTGATGACAGGCAGGACTTTCTTAAAGAAATGTGTGAGTAGGACATCCAGACAGCAGGAACTTGAGCTTAATTGATCTATAATTTCTTCTAAGGTTTTATAAGTAAGTAGTTGAAGTTGGGTCATTTTTCCTGCATTTGTCCACAGTTTTTCTACAAATCTACAAAACACATGTAACGCAAAAGGAAACGTTACATTTTATAACATTTTACACACAAATCTGTAGTTTATTGATGTGTCTGTGCAGAATTAGTTGATTTCAATAAAAAGGTTTTTGGATCCACTGCTGTGAATCTTTGTGGTGTCAGAGCAGCTTCTGATCTGTCATTTTATTCTTCCTGTTGGAACCGATCAGTGAGCGGATGAACTGACATTTTCTCCGGAGGCCACAGCTGCTGAAAATAGCTGCTCTGGTTCTATTGTGTGAAGGAGCGGCTTTATGCTCAGCATTGTTCACTGATGTGAGGAGAGAATGTTCACCTCATCACCTGACTGACACACACACATCCACCCCACACGCCCACACACACACACACACACGGCCTCCATTTATTCAAAATCCTGATTTATAAAACATCTAAATGATAATGCATAAACCAAGTTTTTGTTGTGTGATGAGCTAAAATGTAGCCGTTCTCATTTGTTTCTACCTTCCGGCGGCGAATTAATCATTTTAAAAAATATATTTTTATTTTGTTGAAGTTTATACGATCTGAAGAAACATAAATAATCCAATCTATAATTTAACAAGAACACAATAATTTTTTATCAGAGACTGAGCAGTTTCCATCTAGCTTCTTGGGCAAATATCTTACTACACTTAAAATAAGACAAAACTAACTAACAAGATAACCATGATTCACCAGTTGCTTTAGCGTTTTGATTTGCAATATTGATCATATTGATTTTGCACCCTCCGAAGTCACAACTGATGATTGTGACTCAGTTTGTTGTGCAGCCTTGGTCCTGACAGCAACAGGAAAATGGCTGAAAATACATTTAAACTCCAGATCAAACTTTTAACCTTCTAATCAGGCTTTTGGTTTTGCTCCTGCTTGCAGGCAGAATGAGGTTCTGTGGAGAGAAGTGGTTTCACTGAGACAGAACCACACACAGCAACAGAAGATCATGAACAAGGTGAGTTCACTTCTGAAAACAAAAAGTGATTCAAACGGGAACAAATAAAACGAATTCATGGTCCAGGGAGAAAATCCTATTCCTTAGTTTCAGATCAGAAATTATTTCAACACTTGGATCAGAGGTGCAGCCATGAGCTTTTCAAAAAAAAAAGATCATGTATAATTTCTGATAAATATTATAGAAAATTTGTTGGCTTACTTAAAAAAACACTATTTTACTTAAACCTTTACTAAAAGAAGAAACATTTTCTGTTGCGATGTCGATATTTGTGAAAAACTAAAACCCAAATAAAAAAACAATGATTTAAAAAATATTATGGATACTTTGTGTTGTTCTGTTGTGAAAATTCAACAAAATTATTCCACAGAATAAATAAGTAAAAACCTGCTCTTAATATCTATTATTGATTAAACTATAAACTTCAGTTAAAAATGTTTGAAAAGCTTAAAAACTGTCATTGTTATTTATACTATTTCCATTCTGCTGGTTCCATTAGAGTATTAATAAATATGAAAATAAGATTAAATGGAGGGCAAGATTTTACGCTTGTGGAGCTTTGACAAGCCAGGATGCTGATTCATTCTCCCTCTTCCCCAGCTGATCCGGTTTCTGTTCAGCCAGATGCAGTCCAGCACACCCAGCGCTGTGGGCCTGAAGAGAAAACTGTGAGTGAACACCCCCCCCCCCTACACACAGAGCAACCGTCAACAAAAACAGGACAAACAGAGGGGTGGAGGGGAGGGCTGACAAACCAAAGCATCTAACTCAACGCTCGCTGTGAATGGAGACAAGTGCTGAATCAGTCAGTCAGTGAAGGCAGCGCCGCACGGTGTGTGACCTTGTTGTAGTCAATGTGGGTGAAATGCTGGTTCAGCGTTGTTGCTGAGCGTGAACAAGGCCAGGATGAGAACGGAGAGGCACGCCAAATACAAAAGTGACAAAAAAAAAAGAAGTAAAAACTATGGATATCCAGGTCTGTTTGGTAGAAACATACAGGTTTTCAGAAGAAGTATTTCCCTTAAAGAGTAACAACACCTTTTTGAATTGAATTACTCATGCATTGTCTGATTTTGATGCCGG
Source organism: Xiphophorus couchianus (assembly GCF_001444195.1). Classification (NCBI taxonomy): domain Eukaryota; kingdom Metazoa; phylum Chordata; class Actinopteri; order Cyprinodontiformes; family Poeciliidae; genus Xiphophorus; species Xiphophorus couchianus. The sequence continues at coordinate 7,126,922 of NC_040229.1, forward strand.
AAAACAGATGTTTGGCTTGATGAAGCCAAACATCTGAGTTCAAAAATTACATAAATGACTTTTCAAACAGTAAGTATCGAGCTTTAACTAAAATACGTCACTTCAACACACCAGGAAAACATTTTTAATTCCTCTTTCAAGTGAGAATCCTCCTGACCGAAACGTTTTTGTATCCCATCAGGCCTCTGATGTTGGATGACGGCTCTCCCAGCCCTCCTTCACCCAAGTTCAGCCACAGCCATCCCATAGAGCCGGTGCATGAATCCTACTACATCCACTCAGTAAGTAAACCAGCCAGTTATAGTAAAATGTAATGAAGAAACATAACCCAAAAGTCAATAAGCTGTATTAGATTTGCTAGAATGTCTCTCTAGAGTTATTAATGCTATACTGATGTTTTTCAGTGATCTATTCTGTTGGGATCTAAAATTATGAAACCACTAAAATAATGACCTTCCATGTTCAGAACAAATGTTGCTAACAGCCACATGAACTGAACCTCAGCTGCAGCTTCCAAGTTACAGCCGGGGGTTTCTGACTGGTTATGCATGCAGGGACGCAGCTTTATTTATGGCATCCTGTGCAGCATTGTTGCAAATTTTACAACAGTGTTTTATGATCATTATAGAAAAAAAGGGGAAATTTCCATATAAAAAAATAGAATTTTCTAGAAATACAGAGATTTCAGAGTTTGAAAAGTCAAAACTTTCCTAGATAAATCTCAGACATTTTCTAGAAAAAACAAGGAAATTTATGAGTTCCAAAAGCCCAAAATATTTTACTTCATAAACTCAGAAAAACTCAGAAGTTTTCCTGTTTTTTTCTAGAAAATGTACGACTTTTCAAACTGAAAAATTACCTTTATTTTTCTAGAAAGTTCTGAGATTAATCTCAAAATTTCTGAGTTTTGGGCGTGCCGTGGTGGCGCAGCGGTTAGCGCGACCTGTATTTGGAGGCCTTGAGTCCTCGACGCGGCCGTCGCGGGTTCGACTCCCGGACCCGAAGACATTTGCCGCATGTCTTCCCCCCTCTCCTTCCCCGTTTCCTGTCAGCCTACTATCATATAAGGGACACTAGAGCCCACAAAAGACCCCCTGAAGGGGTAAAAAAAAAAAAAAATTCTGAGTTTTTCGGCAGAATTTTATTCTTGCTTTTTCTATCTACAAAGACCTAATATGCTGTCATAAAATTTTAATCAAAATGTCTTAAATCGTGATAGTTGATCCTTCACATGCAGAGAAAAGAAATCTGGTGAGAAATCTTTTTGAGCAGTTTAACTGAACACTAGAGGGAAGCAGAGTGCAATGGCCAACTATTTAGGTGTGGTGTTTCTGACTGCACATAGACAGGTAAATATGATTCTTCTTAAGGAGGGGCAGAAAAAGAGGCAGCAACATTAAAACTGGGTCTGAGATCTCAGCTTTGAAAAAAAAAGTTTCAGTTTTATAAAACAAAATGCCATTTTGTTGGTTTTGTCCCTTCTCAGCCATCCAGCGATACTGCATCTTGTTCAACGGATGGACTGACAGGAGGACCGATCATTTCAGATGTTACTGACATGACTCAGGCCAGCATGGCCATTCAGATGCAGTCTGCTGACAACAGGTGAGTCAGAACCGTAAACACTGATTTACCAGAACCACTGTCTTCTCCCAGACAACTTCAGGGTCTCAAAAGGTTAAAGGTTCATTTTCAGCTGCTGCGGTTTGCTTTCACACAACAATGAGTCAAACCAACCAAACCCTTTACACTTTAGCTTTAATAACATAAAGCTACATACTTTTTAAAGTTCAATCAGTAATACTTTTATAACAAAGTTATGTCAGATCATGATTTCTTGGTTAATATCAAGTTGTCATAACGAAGATATTTTGAATAATGTCAACTTTGTCTTAAAATTGTCATAATTTACCGAATGACACTTCATGACAACAGTCATAAATGTTCATGAAGACTTACTCATGTTCATGACAGGTGTTATGTCATGTTTATGACTTTGTCATGACAGTCGTATTCACAACCTATCAAATAAAGTGTTACCTAAATATTTAACCAGCTTTAACCGAGTCTACTGGTGTGAAAACAGCCTTAGTGTTAGAAACTGTCTCTGCTTCCACGCTAAGGCAGAAAAGCATGATGCTCATCAAAGAGGAGCCTGTGAGCCCAGGAGTCCGCGGTGGAGGGAAGGGAGACGCCGCTGACGGAGGAGAGGCGGCGGCCATGACCTCCACCTGTCAGGTCTGCTCCTCTGAGCCTCCAGTCCTCCCGGTCGCCATGGTGCAGTCTGTCCTGGAGGGGAGGGGCTCCGTAGCCTCCATGGTGGAGAGGAGGAACAGGAGACCCGCCCTGGACCGGTACGTTATCCCGGCTGGACGTCCTCACAGAAACCCATGTGTGTGTTGAATATTGGTGTGTGTGTGTGCAGAGCTGAGCTTCCAGAGTCGGTGGAGAACATAGACATGAGTCTGGAGGAGCTGCAGCAGCTGCTGCTCAGGAGCCACCAGCAGAGCGCCATGGAAGCTGGAGCCGGCGCCGTAATGGATGTAAGGATGCAGTTATTAATAAAATTGTTTTATTAAATTAAAATTAGTTTTAATCAACAAGTGCAAATTCCTGTGGGTCCAAAACAATCCTAACTCATTGTCCTTCCAGTACCATGTATGACGGTTGCTTGTCTTTAAATTTCTCCAAACATGAATCTTTTAAAAAAATTTTATTTTCCTTCACACTTCCAAACCAGTTATGTTTGTTTGATCTTTTTCTGCTTGTCTTGTCACAAATTTTAACATTTAACATGCTAATTGTTGGCATTTAAGATGGAAAATCCAGTGTTAGCTTGGAGTGAAGCTGCTTAGATGATAAAAATCTTTATCTCTGTAGAATAACTAGCTTCAAAACATTAAGGAATGATGAGCAGTAAAAGCTGCTATTTAAAGCTAATATGTTCACCACTGCATTGTACATGCTGCAGTGTAAACTGTGAAAACCATTAATGCAGACATTTTCACATTGATTGTAATCAATTAATGAATGCATTTAATTAAATATTGATTGGTATTCAACTTCTCAATTATGAAAACGTTCTCCTTTTTTTCTTTGACAGTTAAACCACAAACTAAAAGTCAGTGAACTGGTTACCGTGGTTTCAATTAAGATGCATCTGCTTGTTATTTTTGCATATTGAAGATGTGAATCATTAAGTTTTTCTTCTTCATGTGTTTCTACAGCCTTTCAGTTTAAGCCTTCCTCTGACTGAGTGGAACTTCACAGAGATGGAATCCAACCTGAAATCTGTGAGTGGTGTGAAACCTTCCTTGGTTCTGTGGAGAAAACGCAAAACAAACCAAACTAAATAACTGAGTTTTAAATAATTAACAGAGAAACAGAACACGGTAAGAAACATGAGAAGGGAATAATGGTATTTTGTGTCTGGAACAAACCATCTTTAACAATAAAAAGCGATATAATGAATGAATAAGAAACATTTTCTAAATGTATGAGCGGAAAACAACAGGTGTAGAAATGAGAAATGAAATCATACGTAGAATTTTTGACTTGTGATGCCAATATCTTTCTGTTAAAGTGAATTTTATTCTTCATTTCACATAAAATAATACTTCTGATTAGAACAACAGATTCTAAAAAGCTGTTGAAAATCACTATTGATCTAAAAACGAGATTTGAAGAAAATGTCTTCACAGAAACGTCCCGATTGTGATTTGAATTATGTGTTCTGGTTAATGGAGGTCTTTTATGAAACCTCTGAAATATGGAGAGGATCTTGAGTTTACAAATAGGCCTGTCGCAAGAAACAATAAATCAATTAACTGCATGATCATTTAACCTGAGCTCAATAATTTCCATTTGCATGATTTATTGTTTTTCTATTTTCGCTTTTTCTACCAAAAACTCAAAAACTAAAATTCGTCAGTCTGGTGCTTTGGTCTCAACTAACCTTTTTCTTGAAGAACAGATTTATTTTATGATTCATCTTATTTGTTGTTTCTGTTGTTTTGTTTATTCATTTTGTATTCCAGTGTAAAATGTTCATCAATGATTTTTTAAATAATAATTTATTGAATAATTATGTCTCTAGCATTATATTACTTTGAAATGGCCTCAAAACAGCAATATTATCCTTTATTGCAATACCTTCTGGGACAATTTATCATCCAGCAAAATTTGTTATCTTGACAGAACTTTTTGCAAACAGATTTGAAGAAAAATCAATAACTTTTCAAAAAGGAATAGAAGTAGGTACCAACTACTTTCTTAAAGCAGTCAGGGAGGAATTTATGAGTGGAAAGCCACACCTAAGCTCTGATCCCACAAATTCATCAATACTGTAATGGATGGAGAGAGGAAGTTAAATCATTAAACTCAATAAGTTCTGTAATAAACATTAAAGTGTCTCGTAAGGTTTTGTAATAGTGAAAGCCTCAGTTAGGAAGCTGATGAGACTGAACAGTATGATCCTTCTATTATCATTCAGCGCTCTAAAACAGGAGGTCCTTTAGAGGCTTGGTTCATTTCCAGCTTCAGAGACACAAACACTAAAAGCCTGAGCTCACTGAGTAATCAATAACGTCTCTGAGGTCCAGTTTTTCTCACCAGCCAGGAGAGCACAGACAGGATGCTGCAGCTCTGAGGTCAAACTGGCTTTCACTGCACTGAGAAAGGATTTTTCACAGCTAACATCAAGTAAACAAATTGTTTTTAGGATAAAATCCAGTGCTTATAGATGCTGCACCACAAAAACACAAAGACACTTGAAATAAGATAAACCTAACTTAAAAAAACCTCTTCAGCAAGATATAGAAGCTTGTTTTGGTCAATAATTCCTTCATATTGATTTAAAATAATGATAGTTCCACTGGCAAATATTTTCACTTGTAACATGTAAAATATCTTGTTATAAGTGAAAAAATCTGCCACTTTTTAATAAATATTAAGGAATTATTGAGCTAATAAAAGCTCCTTCATTTTGCTGAAAAGTTGCTTTTCAGCAAAATGAAAAGCAACTTTTCATTTTGTCTTATTTCTAGCATATTAAGATATTTGCACTAGAAACTAGACAAAGAATATTTTAGTATAGTTTTCTTTGGCAAACCCCTGAGACACATGTGGTTAGGACAGTCAAAGGCTTGACATTATTTCCAACAGCCCTTAATCAGCCCTTAATCCTCGAACATCAACAGCTCTTGGAAACCTTTGAAAGTCGTCATCAGCCGTCTTCCTGAGCCATTTTCCTCCTGTGAAAAGCAGATTTTTCTGACTCTGCGCTGAAAGAGAGCTGATTCATTCTTCAAATCTGTTTGGTTTTGTTTGTGGAGATGAAAGTCATCAAATGGCTCCTGGTAATTAGAGAGCACTGAACGTTTCCCCACTTACAGCCAGGCTGCCTGCTCCATGTTTGAGTAAATTACCTTGCATCGTGTTATTCATGTTGCTCCATTTTCAGGAGGGTAAGTGCAAACAGCATGGGCATAGAAAGGTTGGTTATATCGCTGAGTAACTGCTTTACAGGATGGAGCAGCCAGTGAAGATGAAAGACACTGCAAGGTGGCTTTAACACACACAAACAGGAATGTGTGTTATCTTTAACACATCTCAGCAAAAGAAATGGGAATAAAAAATCAAATACAACTTGAGGCAAAACATTAACTCAGTCATTTCAAAGTGAAATTCATATTAATTTGTCTCAGGACTGAAACTAAAGCATCATCAGGGACATTTTAGCAAAAGCAAAAAATTAAAACATTTCTTAAACCATAATCACTTACTGTATATCCATCCATCCATTTTCTAACACCTTTGACCCTAGTGGGGTCAGGAGGTGCTGGTGCCTCTCCAGCTAACATTCTGGGCGCGAGGCGGGGTTCACCCTGGACAGGTCGCCAGTCTGTCGCAGCATAATCACTTATGATTAAATAAAATAAAAATGTCAGATTTTGTCATTCCTGTATCCATGTGTGTAGAAAGTCTTTGACTAAATGCATGTTTTTCCTCAGTATATGTTCCAGAATCAGGAAGCCGAGGCTTTTCCTGCAGCAAGCTGTGAGGATTAGTGAGTCTGAGCCGCGGACTGTTGCATTTTATCTGAACGGTAAGAATTTGTGACATAATAGTTAACAAATGCAAAAATACTCATACCCCTTCAACTGCTTCATATGTTGTTACACTACAGCTGCAAACATCAATGCGTGTTATTTTAGTTTTCTATGAAAGATCAACACAAAATAGTTTATGCATTTTTAAAAGTTTTTTTTAGTAAACTCAGATGTCCCTAAATAAAATCCAGTGAAATTAAATCAAAAGTCCCCTAATTATTAAATAGAGTTCAGCTGTGTGTAATTTAATGCAGCTGTGGCCTCAGAACTTTGTTGAAGAACATTAGAGAACAAACAGCATCACAAAAACCAAAGAAAAGACAGAAAACATGGGAAGAATGTGGTCTGGCCAGCCTGGACCAAGGGACAGAAATGATAAAAGATAAACGTAGGAAAATACTAGAAGAAAATAAAAATACTTCCTGAGACTTTTCTGAAGTTCTACATCGCTGCAATTCATTTCATTTATCACTTTGTAACAGGTGAGTTTTCTTTCAGCCTACAGATCAACTTAAATTACAAACGGTAAGCTACACAGATTTCAAACTTTATAGAAAAGTTCCTGTAAATGTACTAACATTTGCGGGAACATGTATATCATTATGTCATCTGCATAAAAGTGAACATTAAGAATGCTGATGTGAAGAGTGTTATAAATAAAATAAAGGATTGAACCCTGGAGAACACCCTGGTTTTCCATCAAATAACTAGAATTAAAGCTTTCACCAACATGCTTTGAGATCTGCCCGAATTTATCAGGAAAATATAATCCAAACATAATTGTATCCTTAAATATATATGTTTTAATCTTTGTTAAGGAATGATTGTGTTCTTAGGATTTGAATTGCTATAATGTCTGTGGTTTAGCCTCAGCCGGAGACTAACTCTTCCCGGCCTCAGGTGAATTCTTCCTGAGGAAACACTCTGACATCTTGGCTCGTTTCTCTCCTCAGGCCACAGAAGCTGCTGTTCCGCTCATTATTCCACTCCACAGGAGTTTGAACTCACGGCCCTGCCAGGCTGTTTCCACGCTGCTTTATTTCCAATCTGTTCACAGAAGGACATCTGCAAGGAAAGGGACAATGGGACAATTTCCTAACTACTTCCTGGTTAGCTGGCTGCCATGGATTTGATGTCCACATCTGCAGTTAAGGAAACAAAATAATGTTGTAAAAATTCAATTTGACTCATTTACAGCCAGAAGGATGCATTCTTGGCTTCTGCACTTTAGTCTTTGTGTGAGTTCTAGGTTGTAGATGTGAATTTTTTTTCTTCCTATAAATAATCTATAAAAATGTTTTCTATTATTTAACATGAGAATCATGGGGGTTAGTGTAGAATATTTCACAAGCAAGTTTTCTTAGTCTGCTTAGAGGCTCCTCAACTCTTCCTCCTAAAGAAGTGTTCACTGCAAAAACACAAAATCTTACAAAATATTTTGTTCTAATTTCTAGTGCAAATATGTTAGTGCTCTTGAAATAAGACCAAACGAGCTGACAAGTAACTTTTGAGCAATATATAGGCCCTTGTTTTGGTTGAATAATGTCTTAATATTAGGGAAAAAGTAACGAGGAGATTATTTCACTTGCAACAAGTCTTGTAAAAAGTCTTATCAGTGAAAAAATCTGTCAGTGAAGCTAATAATTTTCATTAACATTAAGGAATTATTGACTTAAAACATCTTCTTATATCTTACAAGTCAGTATTGTATTTTTTAAGTGTATCAAGATATTTGGATAGAAAGTAGACCAAAAATACTTGGTAAGATTTTTTTTTTTGTAGTGTTAGCCTTGTTGATACTTCAAGCGAAAGTGTAAATTTAAACCAAACTAACTCATTAATATTGAGTTAGTGTTTTATTGAGGGTAAAAGAGAAACCAACACAAACAGCTCCCACTTTAACGCAGACAAAGCCCAAATGTGTTTGTCCATCTACATCCTGCCAACACTCCAACCAGAACCCAAACCCAGACAACCAGATGATGATGGATGGACTGAAGTGCGTCACACCGGGGAGTTTAACCAACCTATTTCATATGTCCTTGCAATTATTTAACATGTAGCCAAAAAGTTATATTTTTTTTGTTTTTACTTGTGAAACAATGAAAAAGCATAACCAGTTCTGCATTTTGCACAATTTGCATCCCAACGTGGGGAGAACATTGAGATTAGGCCATTAATTTTCTGTTTTTAGAAGGCAGACACTTGGAGCTCAGTGAGAGTCGCTGCAGGAAATGGAAACTATTTGAGATGCAATGTTCATCAGTGGAGCAGTATTATGTAAAATTTACTTCTTTTTTTTTTACTTTACATCATATTCGTAATGTTATTCCCTCATCAAATACATACCTGGAGTGTTGCCTTGAGTCTTTCATGAATGTTTAAGGAATCCTTGAATCTCCATGGCAACCATTCCACTGTGCAAAACAGCTGAATGGTTGGATGTAGCTCCGCCTTCAAGGACAAAGCTCCTCCTCAGGGCTGCAGATTCCAAGCTTCCACCTCACAGAGCAGTTCTCCCTCACTCAGATCCTTCAGACTAGCCAGCTGCAATTAGCAAACACCTAGTCAGCTCAGTATATGAGCTACTTCTCAGTGAACGCTGGGAAAAATGTTGCTGAAGGGTTGATAGAGGAGCCATGTTGTGATGACTTCCTGAAGGCGGAGTTTCAGAAAAAACAGAAGCTTCTTAAAGAGACAATTTCAAGGTGGTAAATTACAAAATCAAATCATATTTGGCATATACAGTTTTTTTTTTAATAACAGCTGATGTTGACAGCTACTTGATTATGCTATAAAATGGCACTAGATGCCTGAAAAATCCATAATCCAGTCCTTTTAAAAGACAGATGGAACAAACCAGATAAATCCAGGTGTTTTTCCGCTGAGAGATCATCCAATACATGATTTAAAAATGTTGGAGTTTATATTGCTGAATGGGATTGTATCTTAGAATTTAATCTGTAACAGAACTTTGCATACCGGCTTGAAAACGGTATAAGATTGAGAACATTTTCCAAAAGTTTTTTCCTTTTTTTGTGTAATTTTAGTTTGTGCTCAGCATTGGTTGCAGGCAACAATTATGTGTGATTATGTGATTAGGAGAAAATAGCTGCAGATAAGATGAATTGTGCAATATTGTACAGAACAGTGAGAATACTGCAATGCACAGATGACCATTGGAATGTAGGACATGAACATGTAGATGTGAGTTGTAAACTTGAGCAGACTACACTGAGATGCACTGCTGAAGGAGAGAGTTGGCCTGTGAGTCTAAAAGCTGAGCTGCACAGAAGCTTTGACCAGTTGTTACGTTTGGGTGGAGTGACATCACATCCTGCAGCTCGGCCACAAGCTGCAGGCTTCCATAACCGCCTAACCCAAAACCATTCAGGCCATAATATCAGCAGGTTTTGCCCTGAGTTTGACTGAAAAGCTTGCTGCAAGCAAGGAGTCAAATAAGGCACATATTAGCTTTAGCTTTTAACTTTGTGTTGCTGTTCTTCCTCAAGTTTCCTCTGTTGCACAAAAAATCTTTGCTGAATCTTTGACTTAATGCAACTTGTTGGTATAATTACAGCTGCAACTTGAGGGCAATGTAAAGTAAAATAAACTCAAAAGAAACAGCTTACAGAGATAAAAACTGAGCCGAGATTTGGCTAATTTGCCTAAACATTTTTCTGAACTCGCTAATAAAAATCTAAATGTGACCTGCAAGGAAACTTTGCTTGTGGTTGAGCCTCCTTCTCTGTGAATGCTTTAGAGTAAATGAAAGAAAAAGTGACCTGTGGTGTAAAATAAGTGAAATTGCACTAAAAAAAATGATATCCTTAGACTTAGCAGGTGTTTTTGTTCCTCATCATATGAGTGTAAATGGATTTTTCAAGGGGTGATGAATTGTACATTCATGATGAGTTGCTGTTGTTCCTAATTTATTCTGTTTTAAATTTTAATCATTTGCACTGGCAGAGAATGGATGTGTGTTCAAATGGCATTTCTGCTTGTCGGGACTGCAGACGGATAAGGACGTATTTTTGTTTTGGTGACTGAAAAGACATCTGCTGTTAACAAAGCCTGGCATCCCAAAAGCACCTCTGCACTGTGAACGCTCATGAATAAATCTACATACAAATTCACAGCACTTGCTGCGTTAGCAGAAGATAATAGAAAGCAAACACGCACTGTCAGTGGAAGACAAGGATGATCTCAGTGCTTAGATGCTTTTGAAAGTGGGCCACAACTTGCTTAAAATATGACAAATTTAAAGGGATTTTTTTTCTTCTTCTTTTTGCAAAGACTAAAGTGTATTGTTACAAATCCTGAACATGTATTCCACCTGCATATGAACAATGGTAAACTTCAATAAAAGCTATTAAAAGCAATCTGCTTAATCACCTGTTTTTAATAGTACTTGAATTGTTTGTGAGAACATATTTGGCAATTTAACATAAAAATTTCAAAATTTAACCCAGCATTTGATTATTTGTTCCTGTAATATTCATCTGTGACCACATAGCTAAGATAAACCACAAACTGTGTCATTGCATCTTAAATAGATTGGGGTTTTTTTGCAGAAAATGGAGAATAGTGATGGGATAGTTTGAGTGGCCCAGAGCAGATGTATGGAAGCCAAAATGTATGCATTCATATTTATAGATTTATGATCCATCATCTGAGCTCACTGGTTTCTCTGCTTCTCTCTTTCACTGTCTTTAAGCTGCACTCCTCTAGTTATCATGTTGCACATATTCGATTTGTGAATCCATCTAATGAGATTTTCTGCCTTTCAAAGCAGCCATCAACCTGAGAGAGTTGTTGGTCCAAATTTCTTACTATAGTGATGTCAGAAAATGTTGCTTTGCTCATATTTCATTTTGAAAATGCATGGTTTTCCTACCAATACTCTTCTCAAAACAGTTTTCTGTACAAGACAGTTTTAGGGCTGAAATTATTAGTCTTGGTGAGTTTATTATTAAAATAACCATCAAATAATTTAGTAATTGTTAGAAATTATTTTTAGCTGCAGGTGTTCAAGCGTTCACCAAGAGAAGGCTGTTATTGCATTTTAATCAGTAAAATGTTTACTTTCTTGCATCTTTTAATGCATTTCTAATTTTGTATAAAAAAGGCTTAGATAAAAAATCTGCAGAATGTGCCTATTTTTTTATCCAAGTTACGGATTAATCATTAAAATAATCAAATTAATCTATAACTACATTAATCATTAGGTGCAGCCCTAAATATTTTTACATTAACATGTATCTTTTTCTGTCACTGCCAGTATTTTTCAAACTCTTCCCTTTGTTTTTCTCTCCTCCTCTTCTCCTGCCCGCCTCGCCCCTCCCCTACACATTGCTGCATTATTTAGGATGAGTGCTATTTGGAATAGCTTGTGTTGTCCCTGAGTTCCTCTGTTTTCATCTCACTGCTTGGAGCGGCACTTTCACATCTAACTCCTTCACACATGAAGCAGAGCTGCAAAAATGCAACATTAGTATCCGGTTGAATCACTGAAAATCCCACTAATGCAAAAACATTTACTCAGAAATAATTCCACAAACTGGAGAAACTATGAGAATATGCACTCACAAGTAATGTCTTTGTCCTTTTTCCCCAAACATCAAGCGGACCTAAGCAGTGTCACTTAGTCTCTGCAGGCAAAGCAGAACCAGACTACAACGGATCAAGATGGCTTATTTATGACGAACTGGAGCTCCAGGGTGAAGCATTTCAAAAGCATCAAACTCAGACTTACATCGCAGACAGGACTCAGAGCTGCAGAAATAAAGGAGATGGAGAAACAACATTCCTGCAAAATTGATCACAAACTGAATGTCCAAACAGACACAAGGAGTCAGAACTCCTACCAGAACTTTATCTAACACAGCGTGGCAGTAATAGAGGTGGACAAGTTTTTAAAAATCTTTGGTGCTTTTACTCCAACAGCAAAGACTAAATGGAGAAACAAATATCGGCTACATGAAAAGTCAATTGTGTCTTGAAAAATACCTAAAGATTTTTTTTCCCCTTTAATATGTTCTGTTTGCAGCAGAGCCTCTTGAGGAAAAAATAATTCTGTACTTCACTGAATCAATCATGTCCTGCAGAAACGCTGCCTGAAACATAAACTTCTTCTGAATAACGAGGCTGATTTAGTCGCTGTTACTGCAGATGTGGAGATAACTGAGGCATGAGCGCTGTAGGTTTGTTGCATATTTCATCAAAATATCTTTTTATAGCTGTGCAGGATATGTAAAGATCCAAGAGAAGAGCTGCACAAATCAAGTCACTGAATCAGCCATGGTTATTAAAAATTACTCCTTACACTACAAAACCTTTATCTTTATGAGCCAGCTTCTTATTTGCAAGAAGATTATTTGGTGGGTTATTCTACAACTAAATTATAATATAATTATAAACCCCATACACTCCAGTTCACCTAACAGTCATGTTTTCTGATTCTGGGAGGAAGATGGAGAACCTGGAAAGACGCTACATGTGTGTTGAGAAGCATTTAAATGATTTCTGTGCAAACACCCAGAAAGTATTTATTTAGGATAATTTACTGCTAACGCTACAAACAATCTGCTGATGTTTAAGGTGAGTGTTTAAAGAGGCAGTATTATGTCAATAATACAGTATGTTTCAATATTATTCCTTTATCTACTACAGGTAGTAGGCAACACTACTACCTGCATGAAATAGTTCTCAAGCTATTTCATGCATGTTTGAGAAATCCTTTAATCTCCATGGCAACCATTTAGTTGTGTAAAGTGCCTCATTAGACTTAGCCCCGCCTCCTAGACAAAGTCCCTCTTTGGAGCTCCAGTTTCCAAGCTTCCGCCTCTCAGAGCAGCCGTCTCCACTCTGCTCCTTCAGACTAGCCAGCAGCAATTAGCAAATACCTGGTGGAACTGTGCACCTGCTGAGCTCATTATAGGAGCTACTTCATGGAGGAGTCATGTTGTGGGGATTTCCTGCAGGTGTTGTTTCAGAAAGAGCAAGAGGTTTTAAAGAGACATGGATATTAAATCATGAAGTAAAATTCCTTTTAAGCGATATTTGATATTTATCAAATTTTTATAACAATTGAAGTTAACATAGTTACTTTGCTGTGCTATAAAGCGGAATTATGTGCCTGCAAAGTACATAATACTGCATCTTTCAGCATCATTAAATACCAGGAAAGTTTTCCTTGTGTGTATTAGTGCATATTAAGGTATATATTTTTGTTTTAACTATTAAAATAGGCAGTTATAAGTATCTTTAGAGGGAGTTCTAAGTATTCACAGGATTTGTTGTCCCTAATCACTGCAAATACCAGCAGGTCCACTATGCATCTTTTAGGTATTATTTATGTTTTTATCAGTGTAAAGCCAAACTAAGGCTAGAAATGGAAACTTCTTTTGTCTATGAATGTCTAAATGTACGAGATCTTTTTATAAGCAAAACAAACAAATTGAATACTACTATAAACAAATGCATAAATAAGTGCAGTGAGAGGTTTCTGAGTTGGAATCCCAGCCTGGAGTCTTTCTCCATGTGGATGCACGGGTTCATCTCCAGATACTCCAGTTTCCTCCCACAGGAACTTGACTGTTAGCTTAATCGATTAGTCTAAGTTTGTGTGTTTTGATAGATGGATGGATCAGTGCTTATACAGATGCATAATACTATATTTCTCTATTGCGTACTATTGTCAAAGTAACTGGGACGACAGCTGTTTGCACGGCAGATAAAAACATCAGAGCTAAAACCTGATGCGCTGACATTTAAAGAAATGTTGCTAATATCCTGGCAGCTCGCCGGTACGTCCAGGCAGCACTCAGGAAGCAGGAGTAGGTGTTCTGTTTGTGTTTGGAGGCCCACACAGTTCACTGGCCCCAAATTAGTCAGAGCTTCGGAGCTTGCTTTGATTGTTTACTGGCAGAAAACAGCTTTTCTGACATGGAAGCATTTATGTTCGAGTAGAGGAGGAAAAGTTTCTCTGGTTTCAGTGGTTGAGGCAATAAGAACATCATATATCTTCAGTTAGCCTCAATCAATCAATCAATCTATCAATCAAGAGTGGAGTACATTTCAGTAACAAGGCATGAAAACATAAAAACATCATAAACACGTCATGCAGTCAACAATTGTGAAAACCAGTAACAGATATTTCATTTTGTCAGGTGCCATTGTTAAAATCATCAATACACATCAATACACACCAAATATATTGATCAGCGTTCCATTCATTGTGGTTCAAAGGCAACAAGTGGGTTTTAGTCTAGATTTAAAGGAACTTTCAGCTGAGTTATTTATATAAATAAGATTTATTTGAATTAATAAAGGAAAAAAACAATTCAAATGAAAACATTTTGACAGAATATTTTATGATTAACAGAAACTTTAAAAGGTAATGGTGAAAATCAACCTGTTAGTCATTTATAAATAATAAAAGACACTCAATTCTTTTCACACATTCACGTAAAGCATAGGCCTGTCGCAATAAATTGTCCCAGAAGTTATTGCAATAAATAATATTGTTGTTTTGAGACAATTTTCAAGTAATGCATCAGTAATGGTATAATAATGCAGAGACACATTTAACACTGGAACTGGAAGAAACTTTAAATATCCAAAATAAATAAGCAGCAGAAACAACACATGAAATGAATTCTGAAGTCTTCATAAACAAGAGGAAGAGTTCAAGATGCTCTTCCTCATTAATTGCTGTTGAAGGTGTATGACTGGTTGTCGAGGAAACCTGAAGGACAGCTGTCCATCACAAAAGGATCAAAATAAAAATAAAGCATTAAAGAAACAACTGCACACAAGGCAGCCTGAGCGATGATGTCACAGGCGTCCATATAGTCAAGATTTCTAACTGTGATTGATGACAAAGAGGAAGTGAAGAGAAATGTTGTCTGAAGCACAACAGTTTGGAGACATCACAGATTGGGACCAGGGTTTAAAAACACCCAAAATGAAATAAAATAAAAAGAATCAGTTCTCCAACAGATAAAATATTATGTTGTTAAACAGGAGAGTCAAACTGGTTTCTGTTTCGCTGCTTAAGCTGAGACATATTATAACTTTCTCTATGTTTAAATAGTACTTCTACATTTTTTTAACATCTTTTCACATTTGTGTAGTTTGGTCCTATACAAGTAAAAACAGATTTGATTTGACTGATAAAATAATATTTAATAAGACAAAAGTTCAATTTATGTTTTGTAAACGTAATCACTTTTTGTTGCATTACTGATCCATGAAACATAATTTTTCAATGTTTAGAGAAACATCCTAAATTACAACGTTCCAGTTAGATAATTGAGTTATTAATATAAATTTACACAAATACTGACAATAATTTAAAAAAGAAAAACATTCAGCTCCCTCTAGGTGATAGCATCAGCCAGAATGATTATTTAAGATGTGGGAGTATAAAAACAGACTAAATGAATCTCCAAAAGGACTGAATTTATGGATCTGACTGGAATCACATCTGAACCTTTTAATTTAATGGATTTTATCTTCTTCTGTGTGCCTGAAAGGGAGGAAAGCTTAGGTCAGCTTTTAATGTCTGCAAAAATGGACAGAAATTTGTTTTGTTAGTGATGGTGACAAATGTGTTCCATGAAATCAAAATATGTTTTATGTATCTTATTTTACTTTTTACATATTTCTTTCATAAGGTTAAAATTGTTTTACAGGTTAAAGTTGATTCTAGTTCTTCATCCTCACAAGCTTTTCTAGAACTGACTTCAGGTTCAGACCTGAGAAGTTTCCAGATAAAAAGTCCAAAGTTTCAATCTTCTGAAATTTCTGTCGCTCAGTTCCTTTCAAAAACACAAACTTTTACTAAATATTTTTTTTTACCTAGTTTCTAGTGCAAATATCTTTGTACACTTAAAATAAAGACAAGCGCCTATATTTTAATTTTTGTACTAAGATGTTTGCACTTGAAGTTAGATCAAAAACGGTAAGATTTTGTGTTTTCCAATGTTGTTGCTTTGACCTTGTGGCATGTTGCTCCATCATGTTGTAAAATCCACAGATCATCACTAAATTGTCCCTTGATTCTCAGAAAAAGAAATGGCTGCTGTTTTGGAGGATACTTTGATTGATGGCTGTTTTCTTTGGGGAAACCCATTTTAGTCTGCCCTTGATATTTTGTTGGCCTTCTTAACCCTGGATTAATAACATTCATATTCATGCTCTATCCAATTCAGTTGAATAAATGGAATGTAAAGTATTCATTATAACTAAGGTCCTCTGATCTTTTCTAAGCTCCATAAAAAGCCTGCTGCCACTTACACTTTCCTTCTCATGAGAAACAGATCAAATTTCCAACACTGAATATTTTGGATGGGGCGGTGGTAATATTCTGGCAGTGTGCCACTGAAAACATGCACAGCTTTACCATTTCTTTCTAAACATTCCTCTACCGTCTTAAATAAACTCTCATTTCACTGCATTTTGCTGAGTTATTGTTAGCGCTCTCTTTTCTGATCAGACTTATTGATCATTTGACCAGGAACATGTTTCTGTTTGGTTCCAGTCTAGTTTACAGAGAACAAACTCTCAAAAAAAGTTGCTCTCTTGCTTTAGAAACTGAGCGTTTTGCTCTGGAAGTCAAAATGAATGCCTGATGTTACAGCTGCATGCAGAGCTCTGTGCAGCAGCCTTGAGATCTGGAGGATATCAGAGTACAGCAAGCAAACCAGGTCAGATGATTCAGGGAGACAAGCAGCCACTGCAGCATCTTTCAGACTTGAGCATTGTTGTAAAGCAGTAGAACTGAGATTTTAAGATTAAACATCAACCAAATGTACGCAAAGTACAATACGGTTTTGCAAGCCAGACATGAAAAACAGATTGTAATTTGAAAACTGGCCTCACAAAACATGGATGCATGTCCCTGATATAATAAAAACTCCTGATATTAAACATTTAAAAATGCAGGAACAGGAACCCCAAGCTGATGCCTGTAATTCAAACTCCTATAGGTCAAAGTTAAAACAATTAATTGTACCATTTCTATTTTACACTCTGATACCCTCCATTTAGCTAAACAACTTGTAAAATGTGCCTCTTTGAGCCACTTAGATGCTCATAAACATCTGAAAAGTAGTTTTCTGTTAATAGTTATTTGTCCGCTTTCTATTGGTCACTTTTGCAGCAGCAGTGTTTGCAGGTGTGGGCACTAACTAGTTACCTTTACTTGTATTTAGGAGTAGTTTTACTGCACCATACCAATAACTTGTACTTTAATGCTATCTTGATGTACGTCTACTCTTACCTGAGAACAATTTCTTGCAACTGTACCTTTATGCAAGCGCAAAAACACAAAATCTTACCAAGAATTTCTTGTTTTGTTTCTACAGTAAAAATCTAACTTGAAATAAGCCAAAGTAACTTTTTTTTAAGTCTTCAGCAAGATACAAGAACTTGTTTTAAGTCAATAATTCCCTAATATTAATGAAAAAGTACTAGCTCCTCTGGTAGATTATTTTACTTTCAACAATACAATACAAAGTGAAATAATCTGCCAGTACAACTATTACTTTTTCATAAATATTAAAGAATTATTAAAACAAGCTTTTATATCTTACTAAAAAGTTACTTATAATTAGTTTTATCTTATTTCAAGTGTACTAAGGTATTTTCACCACAAACCAGACAAAACTAGTTTTGCAGTGTGCAGCCTGACTTTAAAGCTGTGTGCAAATTTCATTAATCTGTTCATCTGTTAAACTGCACAGCAGCAGCAAAGGAGCACTTGTTGCCTTGCAGCAAGAAAGTTTTCTGCTCTTTGTGTTCTCCTTGTGCAGGAATAGAATATCCAGCATCTTCTCAGTCTAAACACATAACTAATGACTGGTTTCTCCTCAGGTGTGCATACCTGGTTGTTTGTCCTAATGGACTGGTGACCTGTCCAGGGTGAACCATACCCAATAAGAAAGGCACCAGGCACCTTTCCTTCATGGGTTTATTTGCGTTGGTATGTAGCTGAAGCACTCTCATTTTACAACAACATGCAGAGATGGGCTGTGGATAAAAACTGGAACAAACAGAGCAGTTCAGTGGTTTTATCAACAGCTCAATCAAACCAATTTTTCTTGATTTTTCTGCTGATATTACAGAAACGCTGGCCAAGAAAGAAAAAGAATTGCTTTGTGCTGTATTCTGGTGTTCCAGGTTATGTTGATATTGCAGAAATTTAACCCTTTCATGCATGAATTATGATCCTTTGTGTCAGGTTTGGGGTTTTTTTGCAATTTTTAAAACATTTCTTAAGGCAAAAAAGGTAGGAAAATTTTTTTTGTGAAAATTATTTTTTTTTGTATTTTTTTTTTTTATGTGATCAATTGTAATTTTCTCCAAATACAAAGTGGTTATTTGAAAAATACATCAGAAGTATTTTTCTTTAGGGGTTATCTGATGTCACAATATTTTTTTTACTGTCTACAGTAGAAGGAGGGACAGAGTCGGCTGGCATGCTTTGTTGTCTGTCGGCCATATTGGATTTAACAAAAATAATTTCTTGCATTTGCAGCTGATGGCCAGTAGTTAATAGTGTATTTTATGACTCATTAGTGTCCACTTCAGTGGTCTGTGTGCATTTATAACATAAAAATCCACAAGAAGCACAAGAAAATGGCTTTTAGAAAGCTGTCCACTGTAGTGACCACTATGAATGGGAGGGTTAAATACAAGCCTTTCCTGTCAGCGCTGGCAGACCTCAACATGGTTTGGTTGTAAGCTGATTCCTATTCAATGCTCTTGAAAAACATAAATTTGGTTTGGCATCGGCTGTTTCTGTTTAGTTTCCTCTGATTTGTTGGTTAAGTAATTAAGTTTTTGCTTTTGTCTTGATCTGTCTCGATCCCTTCCTTCCTCTTTTGCTCCCTGTGATTTTCCTTCTCTTCTTGTTTGTATTTGAAAGCTACAGACTGAAGAGTGTAAATTACATCCTGACACCTTCAGTCAGTCCTCTCCCTACACTCTGTGTTTTTCATAGTCACAAAGCCTCTGAGCTCTTCCTCAGAAAAGAACAAGTAGGTGTTGATAAATATCTGAGCAATTTTTCTTAGAAAAAACCCACTGCTTTTTCGCTTTGTTTGGTGGATTCATTTACCCTCACTGACAAAGTCTGACATTATTATAAAATGGAATATTTTGTGTTATGTGACAATTTGTTCATTAAAATCTTAATCTCAGTCAGACGAGTCTTTCATGTCAAACAAAGAAAATGCAGGTTTCTTACAGAAAACTGTCTTTAATATCTGCACTTGATTATCTGTTCAGATCAGATCCAACCGGATTTATAAATGTCTGTTAGTTTTCTAATCCCCTCAACTCATGCAAGCATCTTTTCAGTCACTCTTAGAACAACATCAGAACACTAACAATTAAGATTTAACATCATTATGTTAAAATAATAATTGTACCTGTCTGAATGCCAAGATTAATCAGTTGTATTTTAATGTATAGGCTTATAAAACAGACAGAATATAAAACTGACTTACTGATAAAACACTTTTCTAATAGCTGTAACTGTTGACTGACCAGGTAAGGCTAGCTCGACCTAGCTGTTAGCCTGTTGAAGTAGGCTAGCTACACAGGCTACATCGCCATTGGAGCGTATGTGCTACTGCTTTTGTGAAACAAAATTGAGGCTCAAAGGGAACCTATTATGCAAATTCACTGTGCTGTACAATGGCTTCTGGAAAAAACAAGTTGTTTTGTTGTTGACTTACCATGCAGAAACCACTTGCTGCATCTTTGTTGGTTGTGCAGGAGGCTCTAATAATGCTTTTCAAAGATGGACAGTTGTATAATTGTGCATTTGTTTGCAGCCATTTTCATATGCGAGTGTAAACTTTGTGTTGGGGCGTGGCCAGCAGCAGCTCATTTGGATTTAAAGTGACAAGGGCCTAAAATAGGTCAATCTGAAAGGAGCTCAAAATAGGCAGAACTGAGCAGACTAAAATGTTACTGTCTAAGAATGATTTTGTGGAGCAGTCTTCAGGCCTGAACAGAGTGAAGTGAAAGAAGAAACTGCTGTCAGCGCATATTTCACATGTATTGTGTTGCAGAATTCGGTTTCAGCTTCCTCCGTTTCTCGTTGCCAGTCAGTGGGTCCCACCTCACGCAGTTTGAGGCAATCTTCTAGTTCTTACACTTTCCCACAAAGTCTTGCGTCACATCACTATGTCTTGTCTGCCTCTCTCTCGCTCTGTGCGTGTGTGCTTGTGTATTGTGTTGCTTCTATAACAGAAACCACAGTCTGCTGAGGGAGTTCACATCTAACAGAAAATCGAAACAAACTTTATGCTAGCCTCGTGTTTCTAAGTACATGTCCTTCAAACAACCTGTGGTTCGCTTTATACATTAAAACTTGTAACTTAATGATCTGCTATACTGTTAAAATGTATAGTTTCTTGAATTTTAACATTTCCTGATGACTTGCTCAACTAACTGTTGCCTAAAGGTGGGTTTATTCTATTATAGATGATATTTTATTGGATATTGATCTCTTCCACTAGAAGTGATAAAAGAAAAGTTCACTCACCTGTTAAGGTTTTATTTATCTCTGTTCTTTAGTGGATTATAAGATTGCTCCAATCTAATCTCAAGGCTGCAAAAACACACAACACATTTCACACTGCCCATATTTACACAAAGATGAAACCAAACTAGAAAGTAAACTGTATGTATGTGAAAACTAAGTACACCCCATAATTCAGTAGCAAGTCATTTGAATTAATCGTTCATGCCGGTCAGACTTGGAGTTTCCCTCCACTCTGCTACCTGCAGCGCTGCTTCTTTGCTTTGGTGACCCAGTTTGGCCCGTCTTGTAGCTGTTAGTCAGATTTTTTCACATTTGTCTTTACAGCAGTTCAGTATGCTAGGAGTTCCTGGTCCCCTCTGTGGCTGCGAGGTGCCCAGGTCTTGTGGTTGCACAGCACCTCCCCCCACCATGCCTGAAAGTTGGTGTGAGCAGTTTGTGCTGTTCTGCTGTGCTTGCTTTTTGCTAATGTGGTGCAGTGCATCATGAACCAACTTCATTCAGATGTAGGCCCAAACACCTAAAACATAACCATACGTAACCATATTCCCTCTTGTTCTAAACAGCCACACTTTTTGAGTCTTTTTTCTAATTGTCCTGATATGAACTTCAACATTTCACACTCTGATCTGGGGGTGAATTTGCTGTGAAAAAAAATCAAGCTCCTTGTGGTCCTACTGCCATCTGCAGAAATACATCACTCCTGGTTAAAAATAACCAATCAGAGTCAGGAGGAAGTTCTTAGTGCTGTCAATCTTCTCCGGTATGCGCTACTCAATGTCCAAATAGCATGGAAACAACTTACCGTTACATAAAAACTGTTTATCCACCATCATCGATAACTATGCTAACTAGCCTGAGCATCCATGCCATGACTGACAGTACCAAGACCCGCCTCCTCCTGGCTCTGATTGGTTGTTTCTGACCAAGCTGTGTATTTCTGCAGATGGCAGTAGGACTACATGGAGAAAGAAGAGGAATTGGATTTTTTCACTGATTATTTGTCTCATTTTATTCTGTCAAATACATACATTTATTCTGATGAGTAACGACGGCATTTGACAAAATGTAATGCTTCAATTGCTGACTGTGTGTTCTACGACTTTGTTTTTATGATGTAAGACACTTTGAACTGCCTTCTTGTTGAAATATGCTGTAGAAATAAACTTGAACTTGAAACTTAATTAAAAAACATATTTGTAAAAGTTACCTACTGCAGCTTTAAACATTTCTACTTGTGAGTAGTGTTTCTGAATGATGACAATTGCTTGATTCTCAGATCTCAGGAGCACTGCTTCGACTTTCGACTGTAGCATGACGTTAACACATTCCTCTTACACAACCAGAATGGCTGCTTTTATAGAGACATTAATGGTGATTAGCTACAAAAGGCCTTTGATTGGCATCAACTGGCTGCTACTTTTATACTTAAATCCTGCAGGAGCTGCAAGGATGTAGGATTCACACACAAACTTAATTTTGGCCTCATTTTTTGTTTTAGATTTTCATTTTTATTAAGTTTTAATGTGAAAACTCTCATTTTTCATGACTGCGTGAAGAAAATGGGCTATTCATTTTATACAGTGAAGTTATACTGTATGCATGCACACATGTGAAGCTGCTTACTGTTGGTGGGAAAATACAGACCATTCCCTTTTTTGAGAAAAATATATTTTGACATGGGTTTTTTTTTTATTTTCAACACAGTTCAAGACCTTTGAGTCACTTCCTGTTCCTTTATATTTTGAAATCCTTTATATTCACAAGACCACAGTGTTAAAATGGTCTTGTGAAACAATTCTTCAGTTTTTCACTCAATTAATGATCTTTGTTTTAGAGGATGTTTTCTTTTTGTCCTGTTTCGGAGTCATTAATCAGTGCTATCA
The DNA here is from genome assembly GCF_001444195.1 of Xiphophorus couchianus. Classification (NCBI taxonomy): domain Eukaryota; kingdom Metazoa; phylum Chordata; class Actinopteri; order Cyprinodontiformes; family Poeciliidae; genus Xiphophorus; species Xiphophorus couchianus. Next base: position 7,149,478 of record NC_040229.1, read on the forward strand.
AATATTAGAACATGTCACTTTTCATCACCTGTAACATTTCTGAATATTGTAACTTAGCACAAAAAATATTTTAATTAAATTTGTAGAGATGCTATTATCAGTTCGAAGTGAAAATCTAAAACCTTTATAAGCAGTGTTCGGTGTCTTTAAAGATAGAAAACTGGAGAAATTGAGTTTGATTAAAACGTTGCAGGCAAAAAATTGCAGCAGAGAAACCGTTTCTGAAGGTGACCTTTATGACTGAAACAGTTAATCATCCATTGAAGGATATTTGAAAGCATTTTTATTCAGCTATTTTTGACTCCAGTAATAGTTTTTCAGCTTTTGCTTTTCTTTGAACAGATTATTTATAAACCTTTGTCTCTGCTGGTGAATCACTTGTATGGTTGCCTTTAAAAAATTAAGCTGAAAGAATGACTACAGGAAGACCACTTTAAGATTCAGTTGGACTCCTGGGAAACAAATGATTTCAAGAAGATGACTTGATTATTGACACATAAGAGGGTCATTGCAGTACCACTATTTCATCATTTCTATGTGCCGAAATGGATAACATAAAATAACAGCTGGATGTAAAGGAGTGACCAGGGTTATGTTGACATAATGGGAAAAATAGAAAAATTCAATTTAAAACTTGTCAGGAAGAGTTTTTCTGCGGTTGAGTTAACAAAAAATGACAAAAGGCATCTGGCTTACAAATCTAAGACGCCCATAATGCAGCGACAAATCTATTCCTTTTTTTTCACCACCAAAAGGTGAAAATCTAAAACCTTTATCTTTCTTACTTGTAGAGATTCTTCTACAGTTTTTCCTTCTACTCAATTTTACATTAATATGCGTGGAAACAGAAGGATGTGAACAGCCAGTTTCTCCCAGTGAAGGAGCTCCGTTTCCGTTAACCATAAAATTGCACAAATTGGAATTACGAAAATAAATTGGCTTAATGAAAATTCTGCACTTTAGAAAAACTCACATTTTTCCATAAAACGTTTGGGCTAGTATGAGGAAGTTTTTCATCTGTATAAAAGTGAATGTATTTCGCAAAACTGCAATGGAAACACTTTTTTTGCATAACCTGAGTCACGTGATCCACGACCGGATATTACTACTGGTGGAAACCACAAAGAAGACAACAGGAAGTAGCAGGAGGAAACTGTGACATGATCGTAAACAAATTGTATTTATTATTTAAATAAAACACCACAATTGCAAAATTGTTTTTCTTCAACAGTAGTGGAATATCCACAAGTTTTGCACACATTTGTAATGGAAGCGCAGACTGTCTGCTTAGCATAACTTTGGTATATTTGACAGCAATATTTGTTCTTCTGTTGGTCTGATTTTATGTTCTGATTTTTAGGTTTACATTAGCTGAAAGCCATAATCATCAGAATGATGACTTTGGACTGGAGGTTGGAATCTCCCACCAGAGCTCACTCACTTACATTCTGTGATCCTGTGACCTTAATTTTCCAAATAAAAAGTTACATTTAGTTTGAAATGAAAAGAGAACAATCGTGGTTTGCAAATGTTTCCCAAACTCCTAAATGGACTTTGTTTCAATTTCACAATTGGTCAAGACTGCAGTCATCCCTTTATCTAGCAGACTTTTTCCTTCCACCAAACTGTCCGAGAGTGACCTTTTGTGGCTAACTTGCTTTTTGTTGGCCAACTGTCAAGTCAACAGTTTAGGAAAGTAAAACACACATTCTTCAGGAAAAAATAAATTAATTCATCTTGTCATGTTTACGTTGTTAGACAAACTGAATTTTATGTTTTTGCTACAAGACAAAAACAGACAAATACACAAAATGTTTCACTTTTTAACTGAATTTTTAATGCAAATTAACATTTATTTACATAAATACAATAACATTTCTTTGTTGCTCGAATTCATTTAGATGCACCTGTTTCACTTCGCACCGCCAGGCTGCGCCACTGGGAGCGGCTGGACTCTCTCCCGCACTAACTGTTACTGCTGTGACGTCAGCAAGCCGCAAGTGAACGAAGGAACTAACGGAGGAGAGATCGAGCCCTGACCGGATCTACCGGGAGGCAGCAGAGCTACAGAGCGAGTCCCTGCAGCGCGCCCCGGAGGAGCCGAACGGAGGAAACGGTCCGCTGTGCGCCAGCCGCAGGAAGAAGCACCAAGCGATGCGAGCGCAGCCCGCCGCCGCCCAGTAACCAGCCGAACCAGCGCCGAGGAGACCCGAAGGGACGGAGGTTTCCACCGTCAGGAGAACGCCACGAAAATCGACACGAAGCCAGCTGCGGTGGCTCCACCGTGCTTGCTTTCTTTCTTTTGGATCACACCGACAGGATCGCCGATTTAATGCGCTAACGGAGCGTCTGTGCCCGGCTTGAGAGAGAGGGATCTGCCCAGAGAGAACCAGGGGATCGAAGGCAGAGCTCAGAAAAGGTGGAAATATTCACAATTCAAAGGATCTGCAGTCAGATTAGATTTTTCCCCCTCCTCTTTGATATAAACCCGCTGGTCTGGTGCGTTTTCGTTGCGTGGATCCTGGTACCAGTAACGCCATCAAGCTGTGTTCTCTAACCATGGGATGTACGCTGAGCGCAGAGGAGAGGGCGGCTCTGGACCGGAGCAAAGCCATCGAGAAGAACCTGAAGGAGGACGGGCTGACTGCGGCCAAAGATGTCAAACTGCTGCTGCTCGGTAAGGCCGGGGGCCGGGGAGCGGGGCCCGGGGGGCCGGGGAGCGGGCCAGCCTGGGCGGCGGAAGGTGTGGCGGTGATGGAGGGAACCGGGGGAGTAAAATTACAGCAGAAACACGACGCCTCAGAGAAAAGGGGAAAAATGAGAATTGAATTCATGGGCGTCATGAATTGTCATTTTTTCTAAAATACAACCAAATTTTTTTTTGGTCACATTTAATAAATGAGGGGGTTTAAATAATGGAAAAGGTGTGGCAGGTGGTAAAATGTTCCAAAAAGCAACAGAGAGGTGAGAGCTGCAGATGAAAAAAATGGCAGGTTGCAGCAGCAGGGTTTGCTCATCATTGATTCCTTTAATTGAGCGCAACCTTTGAAGATTTAATCTGTTTGTCAAACTAAGTCACAAGATGGAGAGTGGAGGAAGAAAATGAGGAGAAAAGGTGCTCCCACTTTCTCCATCCTTTTTATCTGCACCCCCTGCTGCTCAGCTCAAGCTCCCATTTCTTTCTCTGTTCCTCCCACTCCCTCCTCTGCCTCCCCTCTGTCTATCACACGCACACACACACACACACCCGCACACACACACTGTTTACACTGATTTCTTCTGTCTTTCTCCCTCAGGGGCTGGAGAGTCAGGGAAAAGCACCATCGTCAAACAAATGAAGTAAGTCCTCCATAATCAAGGTCCAGTAACTCTGTAAAGGTTCTCCTCATCCTTCCTCTCCCACTTTGCCTCCTTCTGTGTTTTTTTTTTTTTTTTTACCCGTGAATGTAAAATGTACAGTAGCGTCTTCAGTGAATCTGCAGGTCCATCCGTATCAACCTGCTCAAACTGACCCAGATCCACGGAGCTGTGAGCGGCACATGCTCGGGTGTGGATATGCAGAAATGCAGTTGGTTTGATCGTTAAACCCCAGAGAAAGCTCAGTGGGGGGGATCAGCTGCTGGAGGCAGCAGGGTGTTGTCATTGCTGTGCTAAGCCTCCAGTTTTTTTACTACTGCAAACTGGTTTTGCAATTTCAACGGCTGTTTTGTCTTTCTGCAGAGCTTTCTTCCTTTTCCGCTGCCTCTTGTCTTGTCTTGGTGGATGAAATGTTCAGTAAAGCAAACCCAGTGGCGTACAAAAGTATTCATGCCACATGAATTTTTCCACATTTAATAAATTTGCAACCACAAGCTTTAACAGAGTTTATTGGGAGTTATTGGGACATAATAGTAAAGTGGCAGGGAAATGGTTGTGTGCATTTGTATTCAAGTGTTAGATCTAGTGTGTTTCTTGCAGCCAATTGAAAGTAGAGCTGAAATGATTAATCAGTTTAGTATTTAGTATTTGATTAATTCTTAACTGGAGTATACAGACTCAAAAATGCTATTTTCTGAAAGAGTTACACAATTCAAGCAGTAAAAGAGCCAAAACTGTATCAAAAATGTATATATTTGGCATTAAGATGCAAAAGAAACCTTTCGTCTATAAATATGTTCTATCCTGAATGCCTCAGGTGGGAAAGTTTTAACTCAGGGGTGGGCAATCCTGGTCCTCGAGGGCCAGTGTCCTGCAACTCTTAGATGTCTCCCGGATCCAACACACTTGAATCCAATAGTTGAATCACCTCCTAAGTGCAGTCAAGTTCTCCAGAGTCCTGATAATGACCTCATTATTTGACTCAGGTGTGTTGAAGTAGAGATACATCTAAAAGTTGCCGGAGACTTTTAGGCCCTCCAGGCCTGGAGTTGCCCACCCCTGTATTTAGCTTCATCTGGTTCAAATTCTTTATTTAAAAGAAAAACAACAACAACCTCCTTTTAGACACCTTTTGTTATCCAATTAATAATAATAATAATAAAGTCAACAAATCAGCCGTACACTGTATTGATGCTAAGTCCAGTAGAAATGGCCAAGCTATTCACATGTCGATGTTAGAAATAGTTTTTAGCAGCAGATTCATCCTTTGCTACAAATGATCAAATGTAAACTAAAGGAATGCTGTGTATAAAATGTTTACTTTCTAAAAAGGAATTTAATTGTTTATTTGCATCTCTTAATGTAATTTAAATATTGTATAGGAAGGCTTAAATAGTTAAATAAAAAAATCTGCAGAATGTGCCAATTTCTTTTTACCTGATGAATCAACAGAATAATCAATTACTCTGGTAGTTGTTAGGTTCAGCCCTAATTGCAAGTGTGACTTTCAACAGTGGTGTTGAATTCTTCAACATAGACCCGATTATTTTTAATGTTTTTCATGAGAACAGATTCTCTCCCGAAATTAAGGAAATCGGGGCCAATTTATCAGTTCAAACCCATCAAAACATCAAAGTCTGTTCCTGTGTTGTGGCAAAATGTGAACAAGTTTATTGTGTGTGAACATATTTATTCAGCACTACAGTAGTTGTTTGTTTCCCAACATGCATGATGTGTTCAGCCTCTGAAGGTTTTCAGATCTTCATTCCAGTATCACATGCTGCTGGTTTACAGGGCTTGCTGGTGTTGCTAAATTTAAAAAGAAACAGAGGCTTTTGCTTTGTGTTTGAAGCACATCTCTGATGAATAACTGAAAGATTTCAGTGAGCTAAAGAGAAGATGGAGTCCAGGGAAAAAGCTGCCCTGAAGAACTTGTGGATCCAGGTCTCCTGCTCTGAGGTCCTGTGACTTTCCTCCACTTCCTCCTCTGAATGCTGCCTCCTGATTGGTCCGCAGGCGCAGAGGAACAGTTGCTAGCCTTCCTGCAGTTTGGTTGCAGTTTAAAAATGTTACAAATTTTGACAGAGCTGCAGTTTTCATGCTCTGCGGCTTAGAAGAAGAAGGAAGCCCCAGCTTCCCTCCGTGTTTAGCAAACTGATTATCCGGACCGGTTCTGCAGAATAAACCTAAACACATTTGCTGACATGGTGTAAGTTAGCAGAGGAAAGTGGTTCAGATGAGGCTTACATGTTTTCTAAAGGAAATGAGATCCAGGTTGATTTAGATTAGTAGTGTCTGATGTAATGCATTATTATAATTGCAGCTTTTCTGCAGCCTCATAGGTGGCGATCATGTGCTGGTCTGTCAAAGGACAGAAGAAGAATCCAACTTCGTCTTTTAGCGGATATAAGCACAAACCTCTTTGCTCTTTATTTCTTCAGAACCAATGATCTTATTGTTCCTCTTGGTCTGCTTGAGGTTTGATTATAATTTCCTTTATTAGTTGTTGGGCTCCTTCCTTTAACAAATCAGGAATTTCTGCATTAAATTTGTCTTTTTCAGATGTTTTTTTTCCAGACATTGTGCCTTATATTTTCCAGGATATATGATGTGCTTTTTTGTCTGATTTCCATTTAATTGACAGATTTTATTCTTTTTAGCCACATAACAACTTGAGTTTAACATTCTATCCTTCTGTATTTAGATTTTTGTTAGACAATGATGGAAAACCTTTAGACAAATCACATTTCACCAAAAGGAATAATTTAGTTTATGTCAGCGAGGCTGATACAATATTATTAATATGTGACATTAGTATATTGCTGAATATTGCAGTAAATATATTAACTGAAACAAGTATATTAACTTTCTTTTAATTTACATCATCATGGTGCCTAAACTACTTTCTCTAAATTTTAGGATTTAATTAAAAAAATCTCTGCTGATCCAAAAGGGAAACTAAATATTGTTGTAACTGAAATCATCCAAATATCTTCAAATAGTCGTTTTGAGTAGTGATGCTCTGGGAAGGATTTCCTGTAGCAGTCAGGCTTACAACCAGTCTGAAGAAGCCTCTGACTGAAAACTGATGCTGTCTCATGACAAGCTAACAGCTCAGAAATGGAGCTTATGCCAAAAAAAGATGAGAGGTGCTGAAAACAGCCACTGCCAAGTCAGACGCCACCTCCAGTTTGTTGGTTCGTGGAGCATACAGATAACAAAACCAAACTACGCTGAGGGTAAATCTGGGGAATTCTTTCCATTCAATGTTATTAAAGTCATAAGAAAGAAATCCAGATCCAATCTGAGTCAGAACAGGTTTGGACTTTTGGGAGCTACTTGCTTGGAAATAAAAACCTGTTTCTTTTTCTGGCTGCTCAGGTTTTCTCTGACTGAATCTGTAATAACTGAATTTTTCCGCACTGATCCGGGGTCAGTTCTGATTTAAAATCCAACCCCAGTGCTGCTGGTTTCCTCCTGCAGACACTGAACCTTCATCTGCTTGAGTGGCTTCATTAAAGCTGCCTGGTAATTATGTCTCCTATGGTATCATGATGTACTTAATGATGTTTCTGTTGGGACTCACCTTTGCTACTTAGCAGAGATCTTCCTACATCTGTGACATGTTTTTCCTTTCCCAGTGTTTTCATAGCTATCAGTCCAGTAATCTCATAATAAACCAACGGGGTTTACTGGAGTTTCTGCTAAAAGCCAGACACACATTTAGCTGCTGAAACAGATGTATCAGATATAAACATAAATACAATAAGTATTATAGAACATTCAAATAACGATGTTGAACTTAAATTGGTGCTTTAGGTTTGTGGTCTTTCAAGGACAGATATAATTTCAAATGAAGTTAGCTCTTCAGTATTAGCTTCTGCTAGTTAGCGTGTTGGTGTAGTGCTTAAATGTTAGAGGAACTAATGTTTATTTTTGTTTGTTTCTAATGGTTTTTTGACCTTTAACCTCTTGGACACTGTCCAGAGTGTAAACTGTGGGCATCTACTGCAGTGAGACTCCATCTAACAGGCTGATTATATTATTACGTTTGAAAGCATCAATTCATAACAGCTGGAAATTGAGATAAAAGGAAGTTGGCTGAAGAAAATTGATTAATGGTTTGATTTGTTTTTTTCATTTACTTACGTCTAAATTAATTTTTTTTTCTCTCAACGATATTTAATCATAGGTGCTTGAGAGGGAAGACATTACCATTATTGATGGGGAATTATGCCATTATTCTCAGCACCTTGGCTGTGTGTGTGTGTGTGTGTGTGTGTGTGTGTGTGTGTGTGTGTGTGTGTGTGTGTGTGTGTGTGTGTGTGCGTGTGTGTGTGTGTGAAGAAACCACCCACGTCAGTGGATTAGATTTAAATTTAACGGTAACATTTAAATTTAACGGCTGTGACACACAGCTGTGTGTCTGATCCCAGTGAGTGGATGTGAGTAGAGCGTTACCACCTTACAAAAACCGTGTCCATCAAGTTGGTTTTAACGGAGTTGATTATGTTTTTAGGTAATAGATTCTTAAATGCTTTTGGCTGTGAGCTGATGTTGTCTCTGTACAGATTCATGTTTAATGAGACGATCCTCTCAGGATCACAGTAGCTCATTAAAGGGCCGTTATTATGTGAAATAAACTTTTTTGAGCTTTACATCATGTTATGATGTTATTCAATCATCAAAAATATTGAATAACATAATCTAAGCAACCTAGAGTGTTGTTTAGATTATTTCATGCATATTTGAGAAATCCTTTAATCTCCATGACAACCATTCAGCTGTGCAAAACACCTGATTGGACCTAGCTCCGCCTTTGAGACGCAGCTACTTATCAGAGCTGCAGTTTGTAAGCTTCACAGAGAAGCCTTCTCCTACGACTCCCCCACTCAGCTCCTACAGACTAGCCAGCACCAACCAATTACTACAGAAAATGGATGAATGGATGCTTTAAATGCTGTACAGATCTTGCTTAATAAGACGATTCTCAATAGGAAGAGCTGCCATCATCTCATCACACAGTGACCAACTCTAAAGCTGAACTTCAGAGATGTGGAGGTTTTCTGCAGGTGCATATTGATGATGCGGCTGCGTCTGTGTTTGGACACATGATCTGTCAGAGACGTGATAATTGGACGAGTGACCAAAGGGACCGGGTCATGTGTGAACAGCCAATCTGCAAGCAGGAAACACCATCTGTGTTTGGAGCCTGTGTGTGTTCAGACGTGTTCAATGGCTTTCTCACACCCGAGCTGCCAAACTGACCTCTCCAGCAGCGATCAGTGTGTGTGCGTGTGTGTGTGTGTGTGCTGAGGAGACTAGATTAATAAGAGCAAACGAGCAGAAGTGAGGAAGCCATTTTCAGGTGCAGCCACGACGATTGGAAGAAATGCTAGTTTTTGCAGTTCTTTCTAATTCTGGTCTGAAATGTTTATATTGTAACTTTAAATCCCGAGCTGCAGGGGCTGGTTCTGTTTGATGTAACTCCAGACACTGGAGGAAGAGCATCAGGAAATCCAGAGATGAATTATTCCTGCTTCACTTGTCCAGAAAATTTAAGGATTTCTTTTAAAGTCTGCCTCATTAGCTGGCAGGATTTATCACAATATAAAACTCAATTTGGTCTTAAAAGATATTTAATTCTTCTGATAGGCATCATATATTTGGAATGCACTAAATAAAGAAAATAATTGACAATAGCTATATTAATACAGTTAATTCATTCATAAATTAAAAAATTTAAGTGTTAAACGTAAAAAAAAAAAAGATCAAGGGCACCATTTTGTTAATTTTTAGGATTTTTGTTCCCCCAAACTGTTCCCAGCTCTATACGGACACTTGGTTCAGACAACAAGATCTTGTAATTGAACACTGTTACCACGGCAACTGTTTTGATGAGTGAGTCTCTGAAGATTTGAATGCAGGTGAGCCAAATTATCCTTATAGATTAAAGCCAGAGCCAGACTGGGTGTAGATGCTGAACTGTAACATTACAAATAGAAGTGGTTCTAATACCGAGTCCTGAGGGACACCATTAGTAATGACTTTTTGTTTTCTTTATATGAAAATACTTAAAAAGCAAAATTGGCTGTCCATACATACACATGCTGTTCCCTTTATCTTTAATTGTATTACTTTTGAAGTTTATGTATTTATAGTTGATGATGAACCAGAGTTTGATTCTAACAGTAAGAGACTTGGAAGTGAAACCATCTGCCTGCACGCGCTGTTTTCACAAGAACGATCATTATCACACTAGTCAACCAGAAAACCCAATACTGTTGAGTCTCTGTTTCAGCATTGTGTGCAGCGTCAAATGCTTTCAACAAATCAGTGAAAAGAACTGCAACACATTGGCTTTTGCTCAGTGTTTCAGTGATGTCAGTCAGTTTAGTTTCCACACCACGACCCTCTTGATTTTGGCGGCAGACTAGATTTCGAAACAACCAAACGTGTTTTTTTTGTAACCACATGAAAAGAGGCGTCTTCCAGCCAGCAGAGCACAGCAGCAAACTGGGCAGGGCAGATCTGTGTTTCTCTGTTTCACACAGACACAGAAACTTTATCCCCCTCTACTTTGTTAGTGTCTTATTTAAAGAACTTTACACTTTAGGACTGTATGTATTAGTGGTTTTGATACCAGAACAATTTTTTAAATTTGGTAAATCTCGATATTAGTAAGTGGACCTAGTTAAACTAGTAAGTTTAACTGGTAGCCTAGTTAAACTGGTGCTAACTAGTTTAAAAATGTTTTTCTGGTGTTGGGGATCTGACCTTGGAGAAAATAACAGTTGGAAATCTTTTTTAAAAAATTTAAGTTGTTCTAAGTTGTTAGAAGAGAACCAAACGATCTCCTGTAACAGTCAGTCCTGCAACGAATCAGAAGCGGCCTCTGACTGAAGACTTTCTGTGTGGTTTGAAAGCTTCCATGAAGCCTCATTTCCAACTACTTTTTTGATTTGGAGTCGTAGTTCAGGTATTATTTTAGCTTTTCAGATGTTAATCAGCTGCTCCCAGTTGGAAACAGTACCTTGTTGGCATGGTTACAAATCATAGTCACTGTCCAAAAGTAAAATACGTGAAATCCTTTAGCTGCATAGCCTCCAAAACCAGAGGAAGTCATTGTCCTAACACGCAAAGCTTCAACCAAAAAAGAAAAGTCTAAAAATCTCCAATATACTGCCAACAATTATGGAGTTAAGATTGAAAAAACAATTTGGCAAATATAATGGCTAAAACTCAGCAATATGAAGACGAGTTGATAATAAGGTTATGTTTATATGGAAGCTGATTCTTATTTGCAGCTGTTTTGATCAGTGACATCACATATAAACTGTTTATTTCGGCTGCTGGAGGGAACTCAGGCTGAACATTTGAAGCTGAATGGACGACCATCAAATGTCACCAGATGTTTCGAGCGGCCATTTTGGTAAATGTCACAAAGCAGCTGTTTGGTCATGAATTTATATATTTTTTTAAAATATGTAGCTGCAAAAGTCAAAGGGTCGGGCTGATGGCTGCAAAAGAGAGATGCATGGAAAAACATAATTGAATTAGTGGAGCTAATGTCATTACCAAGCCCTTATGAAGAGCACCACCCATACATTTAACTGAATTCACTTAATTCTTTGGATGCTGGCTGGTGAAAACATGAAATGATTGTCAGTCTGCAGAGTTCATGAGATGTTCATGAAAAGGCATCAACTCATTTCGTACTTCTTCTTGTTCTTTTCCCTCTTTGGTTTCTTCTGGTCGTCACAAGAGTCATCCATGACCTCTTTTTCTGTTTATTAAAACCCAAAGGCAGCTCCTCTTTCAATCATTAACTGTCTTCAACCCACATAAAGCAATATAAACAGAGGATGTCATACCATAAACACAGTTTATAGTCCTGGAATGGCTGCAGCAGGGGATGTGTCCTCTCCAGCTAATGACTTCTAAATGCTTGGATTGTTGGGAACATTTCACTAAATATGCACCAGTATTTGTTTACTGGAAAAAAAAAATCGGAAGTTGTCCCAGCAGAAATCTGTCAATCATTTACATCCTTGTAGCCGATGGTAGGTAATGAGTAGGATTATTATTTTTCATTTGTTTATTGAGGTTGGGATTCCAATAAATGTGCATAAAAAGCCCCAAATTCGGAGTATTGCAAACTTGTTTTGGCTTTTTAAGGCATGTTAGCTTTCAGAACTGCTTTCATTTGTCATAAAAAGATTCAAGAAGGAGTGCAAAACATTCCTGTAAAGGTTTTGGTCCATTTGGACAAAGTTGTTGCAGATTTGTCAGCTGCACATATGTGGACTTCCTGTTTCCCTACATTACAAAGGCGCTCTGTTGGACTGAGATCTGACTGCAGAGGGACTCATTTTTATAAAAGTTTTAAGATGTCTGCTTTGTGACATGGTGCATTGAAGTAGCCATTAAAAGATCAGCACCCAATAGGATGGACATTGTCGACTTCTTTGGTTTTGAGCAATAATTATAATAATAATAATAATTGATCTCCCATACCATTACACAGACACCACCGGCCTGAAACAGTAAAATGTTTCAGACAGTAACAGTTTTCATCTAAAACATATCAAACACATACACACACCAAACTTTTGCTTTTGAGGGAAATTGTTCCAAGTCTTTTCTGCTCAAAGAAACCAATGTTAGTGCTAAAACTTTCTCAGCTTATGAAGAGTCATGGAGACTTTGACATGGCTGTTGCAGGCTATAGTTCAGTTTGAACAGAGTTTAAAGGACTTTGTTTAAAGGAGATGGAATTTGTAAAACTGATGTTACTTGGAGTGTATGAATTATTTCAGAGGAAGCCTGAGACTTCTCCAGGCTGATTAAAGACAGCTGCTTAATAAGCTCACTTAATAATAAAGTTAACCAGCAGTGACGTACATTCATCTAATTATTTTGATTAGACTTTCTCAGCAGTGAAAACCACAAACCTTTGCCCCATCTTGCCTTATGATCTAAGTAAAGATGTCAAATTAAGCCCCCCCTTTTTTTTCTGCGTCTTTCTCTCTCCGTGTGTTTGGGCCTCGCTGACATGATTGGAGGCGATCGGCTGAAGGGAGAACAAACGCTGTCCGTCCCTCGCGGCTGCGCAGCTTCCCACAGGCTGTTCCCACCGTGTGTGTGCGGCTTTTCTCCCTACAGCAGGAGATAATTAGGTTTAAGCCTCGGAACAGGAGAATAAAACGAGGGAAGGGGGGGGAACATGGAGGAGAAAAAGGTGGTGGTTTTCATGCTGAGTGGCAAAGGGGGCGGATATAGCTGGAGGGAGAGAAAGGGAGAATTTAATGAAAGAAAATAAATGTTTAGAGCACAGAGGTGGATTAAAACAAGTAAAGTTCTGCTGTATTATTCTCTCCTCGAAGTTTGGAGTAGCAACAGATACAGGGATGAAGACAGAGGAGTGATATGATTGTAAAAAGGGGGAGAGTAGGACAGGAAAATTGATTTTTTTTTCTTTCAGATTCTGGTGAAGTGATGTGGAAGTGTGAAAGAGGCTGGCAGGGGGAAAAAAAAGAGGAACTAGAGACGTTCTGAGCTAAGAGAGGCCGGCGGGTGGAAGAACATGTTCTCACTTATTAAGCAAGCTGGAGAAGGTGCCAAAGAGGGCTGATAGGACCGGGAGCAAAGGGCGCTCTGCTCCTGGACTCCAGACTGGAATCGGCGATAATTATTAGCCTCCTTTTTCAGAGATGAATCAGAAAACAGAGGGAGTGCTTGTGTTGGGCACTGAACAGGCAATTTACTGGATTGCCTGTTCTGAGTCACTCTATCAACCTTATCCTTGTAAATCATTGGCTAAAGGTATCTATTAATCTGCTCAGTATTGCAGTGATGTGATTGGCTGCCCTGTTTAGATTAAAAAAAAAAAAAAAACTTAATTCTGGCAAAGTTTTTTGACTTAGACTTTATGTGGTTGCTTTTTATTCTTTTTAACTGTATGATTTTGGGACATTTTTTTTTCCACGTGTGACTGGAGAAAAATCTGATTCATTAACTTGTTGATATAATAAACACACTTCCTCAGTGACTGTAATGGACTGTGGGCATGTGGTGATATGGTAATATAAAGCTGTCTGTCATCAGTATAAATATTCTAAAAGAGACCAATAATAAGCCATGATGAAACTTGAGAGGTGGGGGCTTTGAAAGGAACAAAGACTGACCCGAAACTGGAGCCCCGAGGAGCCTCACATGTGATTTCTTTTTTGTAGTGACACGGAAATATAAAGTTGCGTGTCGTCAATATAAGTATTCTTAAAGAGACTAGTAATCTGCTATGATCAGACTTGAGAGGTGAGGTTTGTAATGAATAAAAAGTGACCAGAGCCCTGAGGCTCACATGTGATTTTTGTTCAATCAGGTTTATACATAGCCAAATAACACAAAGTAGTTCTTGTCGACCAAAAGACTTTGAACTAATGAAGTAAAGTACAATGTACATTGACACCAAAGCTTGTTATTTTAAAACTCACCGATTATAGATAATTAATTCCTCATACTGGAAAAATAAACTTAGTAGTTTACTGTGGTGAGCTTGACGGAGGGGACAGAGAGTCCTGAGAACGTTTTTACTGGGACCTGAGCTGCATGAATATTATATCTACTGTTCCTCTGTCCACTCTGTTTCATTTTTTAGTCTGTTTTCACTGTAAACCATCTCTGGCTCTGTTTGTGTCTGCTCAGCACGATGCCTGTGTGTGTGGTCTGCGCTCTAATCAGTGCTTCTTATGAAAAACAAAGCTCCTTTGTTGCACCAACGTGTGGTAGGTTGGTGTGTATGTACGCCTTTACACACTTTTAGGAGTGTGTGTGCTCCGTCTTCTCTCTGTGCTTCTGTTCATGTGTTGGTGTGACTGTGAGTGTTTATTTCTGTGTCAGACCTATTTGGCAGATTTGATGTTGGTTCAGAGAGCTGAAAGACAAAGGAATCCTTTTACTGTGACCCAACTCAGCTGATCTGATCTGAAGTCAGCTGACGGTGGCTGTGGCTCGGTTTGTAGCTGCAGGAAGGGAGGTTTGGATCACACCTCAGTCAGAACAGAAGTACCAGTACATTTAAGCTGTACTGTGCATTAGGCAGTCTTAAAGGCACTTTATGTTCAGATGCATGATGGAGACTGGACTTCTTGATATTTCTTTAAAAAATGTATGGCCTGGTATTTGCAGGGGTCTGAATCACAGTCGAACACGATTAGCTAAAATCTTTGAGAACGTGGTCTCCCTTCAAAAAAAAATTATGTACAACTACAGCCAATTTTAAATGTCATATTTTCATTAGCTGTAAGTGGAAAATGATACAAAAAGTTAACAAAAAAATGTAATAAAAAGTTACAAGCCATTGAGGAATGTACAAACATACAAAAGCTTTTGTCCTGTTACAACCAGAAGCATCAATATATTTTTTGAAGATTTTATGTGATAGACTAACACAAACTAGTTTTTATTTTTATTTTTTAGGTTTTCTAGATAAAAACATGAGAAGTGTGGTGTGTATTTGGATAAATCCCCCTTCACCCTAGAGCTCCAAATTAAAATCCAGTTTGCTTTCAGAAGTAACTTAATTTGCACATTGACTCCACCTGTGGACGGACAAAAATGTATCTGCAAAGCTGGTAGAGATATCTAAAGGGTCTTGCAGCTGCAATTGCAAGGAAAACTGATTGTACACTGCTAAAAATATGCCACACTTTTGTGATTTTTATATTAAAACAATTTGAAAACCATATTTTCCCCCCTCTTTACAGTTGTGCCGTACTTTGTGTTGGTAATTCCCTGATTGATGGACATTCTCCCCTTTATTGTGATTGGAAGGAATTATTGACTTAAAATACACTCCTACATCTTGTTGAACAGTTACTTGTAAGTTAGTTTTGTCTTAAATATTTGCAGCAGAAACTAGAAAGGAACACTTGGTGAGGCTCTCTGTTTTGTGGTGTAAATGAGTGATTCAGTGAGTTTTTAAGAGCCTGAGTTGGTTAAAGCAATTAAAATCTTTCTCTTGAGAATTTTTCCTCTGGTTTTGAAAAATAAAAGCTTGGGCGGGAACCATTGCAAGGTTTACTGCAGGTTGGGCACAGCAGCTTTAGAAGACCAGGATGTGCCTTTATGAAGAAGGTCAGATTCATCCTGATTAGAGATTTTCTAAGAATCCAAACAAAAGACGGGGAATAATTTCAATAAATTTCTTGTTTTATAGTGATTCTAAAGCGATCGCTGGAATGACGTGTCTAAAGACTGGTTTCTGCTCATTTCCTTCCAAGTAATTTATTAATATTGAATCATGAGAGGACAGGAAATGTGAATAATTAAATTTTGACATTAGCTCTGAGGTGATCTGATTAAAGCTGTGTCCCTGTTTTTCCCCTCCCTCCGTCTTATTACGCCAGTCACTCCCCATCTGGATAGCCGATCTTCGAGTCATTCAAAGCACCTCCAACAAAGCACATGATGCTGGCTGTAATGCTGATCATATCAACATTTCCTGGAGCAGCCACTTCCTGTAATTCTACTGACTATTGAAAATGCAGAAGTGTTCCTTTATGTCACCGTCACTGTTTGGTAATCACTCAGTAAAAACCTCCAGAGGGCATTCTCCTTTCAGTCCGATTGGATCTTTCTTGGCTGACATATTTACGCAGCGTGTTTCTTTGTAGCGTTCTGCCAGCAGAAACTGCAGGACATTTGTTTGTTTGCAGGACTTCAGAAATAATAGGATCTGTGTGGAGCATATGATGCGAAAACTGTTAGAGGGGTATTAAAAAGCACAGTTAGAATCGGATATTTGAGATAAAGCCAAATTATGCAGTGTGCAGCTGGCAGATAAACTGAATTTGCTGCAGAGACACTTCCCTTTCTTTCTTTGCATTCAGTATGCGGACTCCAGCATAGCTTGGTTTTTATGATTTATTAGAAAGGCTCCTGCTTCTAATTCATTTTTAATATACATGTAAAAATGTTCTGAATTTCTGCACAGACCCAGCCTTTTTTTTGCCTGATTTTATCGGATCATGCTGTGTGAATAAAGTCGGGATTTGATTTGAGCAAAGCAAATTCCCCTAACCTGCTTTGATAGGGAATCTGAGTGAACACATAATAGGACAGAGTCTCCTTTAAGTCTCATCTCTGCTGCCTTGGAAGAGAAACAGAAAAAAGATGCAGATAAAGTCAGATTTGTTGGTATCTTGGATGTTTAGGGTACAGCAAGAGTTTAGAAGGAATGTTGTCTACAGGCTGCAGAAAGCAGAACAAAAGCTGGCAAAATGAGGCCACATTCATTCAGCACATACTAATAATGCTTATTTTAAGTTTTTTCATTGTAAATATATTAACAGGGCCACACTAAACGGTGGAACAGTTTTTACCTCACAGAAAGAACATTCTGGACTTGAGTATCATCCAGGACATTTCTGTGTAGTTTGCATGTTCTCCATGTCCATGCATTGGTCTGCAGCTTCCTCCTATACAGCCCACATGCTAACACATTAGCCTTAGTGGCTACTCTGAAATGATTCACTTATTCCTGGATTTTTTTAACCGTTAAAGAAAAAGTCTGATTATTCATTAAAAATTAATCTATTTGCAGGTTTTTTCGTACAGCATATCTAAAATTAGGGGTGATATTATACTAGGATTTGATATCAGTCAGTATTAATAATTATTGATTAGATTTTGGTTTTAAATACCTGACTTCATGTCATGGCCTTTTCTGTTTTATCCAGTTTTCTCTTCATCTGTTGTACTCATTTTCTCCTTTCACTCCACAATGTTGTTTTTTACTTTTTATGAGCTGCGGTAGGGAAACCTTAACTGCTGCTGCACAAGTTAGTCAACAGGTTGTTGCTAGGTAACCAGCGAGTGAGTGAGTTGCTAGGTAACCGAAGAGCCATTGAGTTAATTGATACCACCACCAACCTTGCTTAGATGGCTGTGAGTGTTTGAGTAGCTAAAGTCTTTCCTCTGCCTACATCCCCCAGAATGCTGTGCGGTGTTCGGAGTTCAGTCCATACCTACTTTTTGCACCACTTTCAGCAAGTTGCAACCTGTGTTTTCTCTGATTCTTTTTCAGTATCATCCATCGGATACCTTCTTTAGAAGAAAAACTTTTAAAACAAGACAGTTTTAGAAATGTTTACAATCGATTCACTCACCTTTTCTGATTTACCTGAAGGGAGCGTTAGAGAAAGAGTCTCAGAGGAGATTCTTGATGCCTATTGGGAGGAGAGAACTTGACTATTAACTTCTAAAAAATATGCTTAAAATTAAAGGTCATTGTTTTATTTAGTGCAATGCTCTCTGCAGACCCTATTGTTGAAAAAAGAAAAGAACAGAAATTCATTTATTATCCCACATTGGGGAAATTCTGGTGCCATAAAGTGACAGGCAACCAAAGCAAGTAGGTTCACACAAAGATATATAAGACCATATAAAATATGCATCGAAATACAAACTATAAATACATCAGCAGTTTGATAAGTTAGTGTAGTTTCCCTCTGCACATAGTGAGGACAGAAAGTCTTTTAAAAGTCCAGCCATGTTATACTTGGTCTTCTTCAGTGGTATAAATATCCCTGATTTACTTTCACTGGATTCTGCTGAAACACAGAATCTTTCCATGTATGTCTAGTTTCTAATGCAAATATCTTAGGATACTTGAAATAAGACAAAACTAACTTATAAGTAACTTTTCAGCAAGATATAGGAACTTGTTCAGCAGTTCCTTAATATTGATTTAAAAACAAAGTAATAGTTCAACTGGCAGATTATTTTACTTGTAACATTGTTATAAGTGAAATAAATGACTTAAAGGAATTTACTTTATCTTGCTGGAAAGTTACTTGCAAGCTTATTTTGTCTAATTTTAATTATATTAAAACATTTGTAATAGAAACTACACAAAAATACTTGGTAAGATTTTTTGCTTTTCTGTCAAGACGTTGCCTTTATGGATGATAAAAAAACAATTTTTGTTTAAAATAAGCACCATGACTAATTACAGTTTTAACAGTAACTTTAGTTTTGCTAACTATATAAATTCTGTAATACTAGGATGGTAAACATTAAGGTCATTAAGAGCTTATAGAAGATTCATGTCAACATTTTCCAATCCTCCAGCTCAGATCATTATATCCTCCTCCCCTACTTCTTCAAGGATGAAAAATGAAGTGGAACAGGAGGAGAGGAGTTAAAAAAGCGGAAATAATTAGGACCGAGGAGTTGGAAAGGTTGAAAGACAATAGTACCACGAGGAAAGGGAACTGACACACAGGGAAACAGAGTGCAGTGTTGAATTCTTCACAGAGAGGAAGAGGAGGATGCATGACGGAGGGATGAAAGGCGAGTTGGCAGAGGAGAGAGGCAGATAGAGATACCAGGTGACAGAGGAACAGAAAGATGATGGCAGACGGATTTAATGAGGTCTCCCTAGATGTAATCCTGAGCTGTAATTATTCTGCTCTGCTGTCTGCCTGGCTTTACATGCAAGCATGTGCAGCTTCTAACAGCCCTGCTGAAGCAGCCGCAGCAGATTGGCTCCCCTGGCTCTTCATCAGCAGATGACCAAAGCTGGAGCCAGAGGACTCCTCCCTGTCAGAGCCGCAAGATATGAGACTCCTGTGTGCGCTGCCGCCTGGGGAACGCTAGCCTCGCTACATACGACACGCGGCGGCCATATTTAGGTTAAAGCATGTGAGAGGTGAACAAAACTGTTACCTACACACCGACTTAATCTTTACATTTGTACAGTTTCACAGATATTTATATGCTTTTTATCTGTTGCTGCATAAAAATCTGAGCTTTGTGTCACAGATTTCAATATTAGAGTCAATTATTGAGAATGATGGCGATAAACAGTCTAAACAGTTTGAACTGGATCAGCTGCAAATGGATCACTTTTAACACAGTTAACATAGTTAAAAGTGTTAAAAGAGTATTGCTGAAAAACGTATCAAAACATAAGGGTTTCATATTAGTTGATATTGATAATTAATGATTAGTTTTTTGTTTTAAATATCTGAAAAACTCCCAAACTGGCAGGAGGAACCTTTCCTGTTTTATCCTTAGTTTTACTGCATGTTTATGTTTATTATTTTTAAGCAGTTATGGGACACTGTGGCAAAACTTTAAACTGCTGCTGCGCATGTTACTCAACATGTTGTTGCTGGGTAACCAAAGAGTGAGTGAGTTGCTAGGTAACCAAAGAGTGAGTGAGTTGCTAGGTAACCAAAGAGTGAGTGAGTTGCTAAGTAACCAAAGAGTGAGTGAGTTGCTAGGTAACCAAAGAGTGGGTGAGTTGCTAGGTAACCAAAGAGTGGGTGAGTTAGTTGATCCCACTAACTTTGCTTATAGGTTGAGGAGCTAAAGTCTTTCATCTGCCTAAATCCCCCAGAATGCTGTGCGGTTCTGGATCTGTCTTATAGACAGTTATATATTGATATTGATCATACATGTTGTTATTGATTTTTTTTTTTTATCCAGCACTGACGGAGCTTATTTGGTGTAGAATTTAACTCTTCATCAGTCTTAATGAGACAAATGAACAAATGAAACATCTGTAGGTTCAAACCAAAGAGCTGAACCAACAGAATGTGACATTTTCCATCAGTATAACATGAGTGTATCTTCTACAGCTGCATGATGGTGGAAAAAACTAATAATGTGATTTTTTTTCTAACCCTGCAATATATATTACAAAATGGAGAAAATGCAGGAATGTATGATAGTTGACATAATGTCCGCCATCTTGTTGACAATATACCATCACTGATCTTACTTCTTGTCTTGAATGTTGCAAGTATTGTTTTTGCTGTATTTGAGAGTTATTCAGATTGGCTGCACAGTATTAGAATATTTTGCACTGCCAACAATATTGGTAAATATTGCAATGAAAATATCAGTTGCCATATATGCTTATTTTAATTTCTCCTTTTTGCCATCACTCTTTTCCTTTACCATTTTGGACAACATCATTAGTTTCCGAGGTAAAACTCTGTCCAACTGGCTGAATATTACATTAGCATAAAAAAAAATGCAAGTTCATACTTGGTATATACGTAGTTAACAATTCATTATAGTTCAACCAGATCCATGTTTTTATTTGTCTTATGAAATCAGCAATAAGGGGAATTAATAAAGGCTTTATTAAATGTTTTTAGTTTTTTGTAGCAAATTAAAAGTGTAATTTTAGAAGTAATTCCTCTCCTTGCTGTTTTTTCAGTCAGTCTCAGCTCTTGACCTCCAACCCAGTTTATTTTGGATAAAAGTGTTTTTCATCTGAAGTGTCCTCAACCTCAACTACTCTGACTCTTCATCCCACTGTTAAATCTAGAGCTGGAGCAATCAGATATGTTAGTAACGAAGTGCTTTATCAAACGGATATATTTGCTCCACAGCAGGTGTACCCGACCTTTGAAGTCCCCCGCTTACCTCTGCAGCTGAGCAGGCTCACGTATGCATGTTTATCCTGCCCCACCATCTGAAGCCAGTTTTATTATTCCTATGTAAAGTTCTCTAGCCAGGCCACACGGTCACCTTGATGAGTCATCAGGCTGGTTGTAGCCTGGAGTTAAAGGTTAACTCAAGTTTCACTGTGAAACAGATCAACTGAAACAATAAAGTTTGTGATCGTGAGTGAAGCAGTGGTGTAGGACAAGTGTATTATGAAAGAGCGAAAGTGCAAGTGTTGTAAGGTCTGTGTAAATTTCCCTTCGGTCTGTGTGTGTGTCTGCAAGTTCTTTTCTGTTTTCCTGGGATGGACTGGTGAATTGTTAAAGGGAATCCATTGACCAGAAATGGGCACCAGGAACGGAATGATTGGGTAGCGAAACCAAACTCCTTGCTGTGTGGGACAAGAGAGAGCAACCAGGTCCAAATGGACTGAGAGCATTCAGCTCAGGTGGTCCCAGTCAACAACTTGCTCCTAGCCACTCCCACTTTACCTGAAACAGAAAGATGGCTCATCACATTGTGAAGAGGGAGAACAACCTTAAACTTTTACCATCATCTCTTTAAGGAACAGAATCCCTATCTAGAATCCACAACATTTCTTTGACTTAAAATTCATCTAAAAGCTGGGGAGTTCCTCATAAGCTAAACCTTGACAGAAGTCCACCTCCTCAAATTTCCTTCTAAGAACTTGTGAAATTTATGTAAATGATCTAATTTCCTTTCTGAGATTGTTGATGACTCTCAGAGCCTATGGGGCATTTTCTGACTGATGTCTGTACTCCAGTTTGTGTGCAAACCATAAAACAATATCTAAAGCATTCAACACCAGAACTTTGTTCAATCCATAATCTGAACATGTAGAGAGAATGGACAAACTGCAGACCTACCGAGATAGAAGCAGGTCCACCTGACCTGACAGACTGGCTAAGAAAGCAGGTGAAAGCTTGTCTTTAGTTTCTTTTATTAGACACATTTTTTGGATATAAAGGCATACCTGACATGTTTCAATATCAGGCTTCTGTCTTCGGTCGGAGGTGTCAGACTCAGGAGGAAGTGCAGAATCTGTCGATAGGACTGTTAGTGGAATAAAGAAAGGCATTGTTGAAGGAACGGCTTAAATTTTTCTTGTAGTTTGACACGAGGAATGTAGGCAATAATGGAAAACAGGAAGGAGTTGCTTTGGTTAGATGAGACAACACGGTGATGCATGGTACTGACATCAACAGGACCTTTTCTTTAACAGGAAAAGAGAAGCAGTGAAGGAAATGACAATGAATGTGTTGCATACATACAAATTTTAAAAACCTGTCATTTCATTTTGCTCCCACTTCACAATCAAATAAAACCTCATATCATTTACAACTTTCTGTTTTATTGCGATCAGATCTCCATCAGATCAGATCTTAACTTCATTAAGACTCTTTGAAGGTGTACTTTGAACCAGGAACTTGAACTGGACAGCAAACTGGTGTAGGAAAGGCTTGAACAGGAAGACACTGTGGTTTTCCTGTCTCCATATTTTACACCCTTCAGATGACAGATATGCAGAGCACTAAAATCTACTAAGTAATTGTCGACCGTTGTTGGAGACCTGCTGACTCGTGGCTCTGGAAGGCAGACAGTTGGATGTTTCTGGAGCTAAAACAACCATCGATGGGGACACATACGTGTGTGTGTGTGTGTGTAGGATGTTGCTGCTTGACCTGAAGGTGAGAAGACAAGAATGGAGCCAAATGACAGCAGCTGATGCTTGTGCTGCTGTTTGTGGTGGTTAGTCAGTGTGGAGGTGGGGGCCGCACCGCTGATGCCCTCAGCTATAAATAGACCTCTTCTTTCTGATTAGCTCCATCTTATTTCATGCTTTTTTAAGCTCGTTATCACACGTCACATCTTACACCAACTCTTTATTTCACTCCTTGCACCTGCGCTAACATTCTCCTCAACAAACACACACACCTGGTTGTTGCGCAAGTAAATCGCACCTTGCAGCGTTGACAGCCATCGGTCAGCGTGCACTTTGTCATGACCAAGGGCGCTGTCGACATACAGCATGGAGTGAGCGAAAGCACAGCTTAGAGATAAAAGAACCAATCACGGGTTTTTGTGCAAGTGTGTGTGCGGGCGTGTGTGTGCGTGTGTTTGTCAGGACAAACAGTGCCGAGCTAGCAGGGTCTTAGATAAAGACCTAATTGCACAGGGTGGTGTGTGAGCTCTGTGTTTGTGTGTGTTCACTTGAGTAGGTGTGAAGATAAAAATATGAGTGTGGAGGATAATAAGAGGCGGAGAGCAGAGAGCTTCATGCACTTTGTCTTTTCATGTATCTTTGGGTATATTACTCCACATTTTCCTTCAATCTGTACGGTTTCACTCAGAAGAATGGCCAAATTATATATTGAAAGTAAAAACACTTGTCTTGTCAAGTCCTCCTGTAAACAGGGTTTCCCTCAGTGTATCATAAGCCTGACAGGCCACCAGGCTTTTCTTGCCCTCTCCACCACCAGGACAATTGTTGTTTAGTGTTTCTTTTTCACCAGTAACAGTGAACGCCATTTCTTAACACAATAAACACAGGGGGCCGCTGGTGGACTGCTCTAGCTGAACCTGGGCTTAGCAGGTTGTCTGGTGGAAACCCAGAATAAAAATTGAAATATTTAGTCTGTGTGCTTGTAAGGTGGACCTCACCTTTGGACCACAGTTTCCACAGTAAAGCAGAAATTTCAGAAACAGCCATACTGGTCATTTCAACCCTTCTGTATCATTGAAGTCCAGTTAGGGGCAATACATGTGAAAAACTTACTTTCTAGTAAACTCCTCATACTTGCAGTGGACCCCTGCCTATTCGTGGTTCAGGGTTCATTTATTTTTCTGTTTGTAACTCACAAATATCCACCTATTTGTGGATTTTTTTGTAGAGGATATCAAAAATATTCAAAATAAGATACATCTTGGGGAAACTGGAATGCCTATTCAAAATGCTACTTGACAGGCTATTGGCTGGCATTTGCAAAGCAGCCAATCCAGCAGCGCATTTGTTTCTCCAAAGTGTAAAGATCATTTTAAAGAAGTTCACTTCAGTCAAAATGACTAATTGCACAAGGAATCAAAAACAATATGGCTTTCAATAGGCAGGTTTAGGAACTTATTTTCCAATAGGACAACAAAAACTCAAGCCAGATTAGCATCAAAAACCTGACATGCTTTATTAATAATTTTGCTTTACTTTCCTCCTAATTTTGCTGTGTTAAACTGTTGGATAATTTTCTGTTGGATAATGGTTTGGACAATTCGGGAGCTGCAGTAGCTGAGGAGTTAATATTATAAATTGATGTTAATGGTCACAGATAACAGCAGCGTACTTCCTAATCTCATTATTAGAAATTTGACGAGTTTGTCATTTTAAAGTAGACCAAAAGTAGATTTGGAAGAGTTGAGCACCATAAATAGTAGTTATTAAATGTGATTATGGATCACTGACTGGCATTTTCCGTTCAGCCAAACACCTGCTATTCAGCCTCCAGAACGGCAGCCATGTAATAATATCATGGAATAATGCAGTGAGTAAATTACCCATATGTCTGTCTCTCCATCCATCTGTCTGACTCAGTGTGAAGCTAAACTATGTTTCAGGTCACCGTGCAGATTGTGCCAAATTACAAAAAATTACACACACACCCACACACACGCCCACACACACACACACACACACAGGCCAGTTGGGCGCAGGCAGAAGGGCGCTGAGAGTGGGTAATGAGAAAAAGGTCCTTGTGCATGAAAGCTCACGTCAGCATGCCAGCTTGAGACACACACATGCACCCTGACATTAAGCGTGTCAGTAACACCTTCATTAATATTAATATTAAATCATTGTTCAGCTCTTTTGTCACGTGGTGTGACGTGGCTTTATTCTGAGCTAATCAGGGTGACATGATTTACCGTTTGACTTCGAGTCTCTGCAGTTCAACACTGCATGGAGAAAATCTCTTGATTGTACCGTCACTGTGAAAGAACTGAGCTCTTTGGTGTTTTCACTGATGCTTGAAATGATTGATCAGATTCATCATGATAAAGCAATTATTGAAATAATAGTCAACTAATTTAGGGTACAGATTCAAAAAAATTGCTGAAAGAATGTAAGAACTGTAATTAAGCTAAAATTATAGAAGAAATACATACATTGTGCATTTAAGATAATAAAACAATATTTATTTGTAAATATTTTCTACCCAGAACTCTTCAAATTGCAGTTTTAGCTTCATCTGGTTCAAAGTCTTTAAGAAAATTAAGTGCCTTTTGATTAATTAGTAATCCAAAAAATCAGCCCTACCCTGCAGAAAGGGTTGAGTATAGAAGCATTGTTAGAAGTATTTCTTAGCTGCAGATGCATCCTTTTCTACAAATGATCCAGTGTTCACTAATGAATGTTGTTATTGCATTTTAGGCAATAAGATATAATTATTTTTTATTTAATAAAGGAAATGAAACATTTGTTTAGTTGCATCTTTTAATACATTTCTAATATATATATAAAGGCTTAAATGAAAAATCTGAAGACTGTGCCAATTAAAGTTAAAATAATCAATGGTTGCAATGCTACTTGCAGATATTCATTTCTGCGTCCCGAATCATCTCCAGTGGGTATGGAGATTATTTGCAGTGTTTGGAATCATCACACTGTTCATGACCCAGTTTGGGTCGAACCTCAGCTGGCAGACAGTTGCCTTTACATTTGTCTGGAGAATGCAAAATGAGAACAAATCACCAGCCTGCCACCACCATGCTTTGCAGTTGAGTATTTGTCATCCTTGAACGTTAAGATGACTCGATCGTACATCTTATCAACAGCAGAATGTTTGTATTTTAAAGTTTTGTTAGCTTCTTTTTCATCTGACACCAGAAACTCTCTTGGCATTTTCAGCTTAACATACCATTACCTCTGAGGCTGCAGCATCCAATTAGGAGTTTGTCCTTGTTTCACCTCCCCTCTGCAAGGGAAGATGGGAGGCAAAGTTTCAGATTAAGTGGCTGGTTGGCAAGTCATTAAGACATGGGGAGACATGAGTGGGAAGAGTAAAAATTGAGTAGGAGCACCTAGGGAGACGGAGAGACGCAGTTATCATGGCGCCTTTTAATCATGCATGCACTCTGAGGTTTTGCGTGTAATTCTGCTAGTGGAGGAAGCTGTGAACATTATATATAGGAGAAAACTGCAGAGGAACAGAGCTGGTGGTCTGAAGCTGTGATGTAATTCTGAGGGAGGAATGTCTGATTGATCTGAAACATTATGCTGCCAGAGGACAATGCTAACCCCGTCACTGCACACTGCATGCTTCCAACTGTCTGCATGATGCTTCTGCAGAGGTAACCCTTTCATACCCTGAGAAGGAAACTAAAGTTTCATTTGTTACTGTGTAATATCATCTCTGCTGCCTGGATGTAGATATAATGCTACTGGCATTGAACTGTCTTTAGTCAGAGGCCTCTTCAGATTCACTGCAAAACAGACTGCTTTTGGATATTATTCCTGCCCACAGCGTTACCATCCACAACGACTAAAGATGAGTGGATGATATGAGTTATGACACTTCATTTCCCTTTGGGATATAATATATATTTAATTCAATTGAACAAATTCGTTGGTGTAAGTTTTTTAGATTTTTATTTGTGTCATTTTATGCAAAACTTTGTGTCAGACTTCCCATAATATCCGACTAAAATATAATTCTGTGGCATTTATTATAGCAAAACGTGAACAACCTGAAGGGATTATTCTTTTGTAAAGATGGCGGCTGTGCGTGCAGCTTGATTGCAGAAAGAGCTGGCCGGCCTTTAAACTGTTACCAGTTGCCATAGTTACCTGCAGTAATCATGTTGTTTTAGCATTAGAAATATGTTATGCTACCAAATTGGCTTTAGTGACCCATTATTGATCCATAGGTGTTACGTTCAGAGGAGTTGAGATAAAGGCGAGAAAAAATGTCCCAAACTTCAGTCGCTACACATTACTTACAAAGAATATTAAAGCAGTTTTACTTACTGTACGGACAACTTTCAGTGAGATATGTGTTGTCTAAAACTGTAAATCTTCATTAAAATTAAACATGTTTAGCGTGCAAAAGGACAAATGAGTAGTAATATTCCTTTTTTGGTCTCTGTTACTGGAAAAATTAAGATGAAGCAGGTAGCTATCTGAAATTAAAAATGTATCAAACTGAACGGAGGCTGTGTGATGAACTAAAAATAAAACCTCCGACATCTGCAGTCGACCAAACCTGCACCAGGCAAAGAGAGGTGATTGCTGTTTGGTCGATTCTGGCTTGCTTTCTGCAGGTGACATGCACAGTGTAATGGGAGCTGACGCAGCGTGACGTCCACTGATGAGGAGTTCAAAGTAACGATCACCAGTCGTACATTGGTTAGCTTCCATTGGCTAGGTTACCTACCTGCTGATTTCTGCAGGAATAAAAGGCCTATAGTGAAGCACAGTTAATGATTGGGACAATTCATGGTGGCCCAAATGAAGACCAACCCGGTCAGTTTGATAGAGATGGAGAAATGCATCTGGTTGTCTCTTCCTTACGTCCTCATGTGTGGGGACGATGTCCCTCTTAATTGTCTCACAGCGTTCGTCCAACCGGCTTCTGTCTCTTTGCATCGGAGGGGAAGCTTCCTGGTGACCCGTGTTTTGTTCTCTGCTGCCATCTCACCATCATCGCTCGCTGTGTTTGACTTTGTTTGATCGTCTGTCTGCCTGGCTAACCGGGCCGCCGTTCTGTCCGTGTGCTCACTGCAGTGAAAGACATCATGGCATTTGAAACAGCAGGACGCACTGTGTGTCTAAATGTCAGCTAAGCCCATTGGTAATAAACCCTCCCTTACGTCCCAGTGTCTGTGTTTTTCTTTGTCTTTTTGTTATAGTCTTCCACCAATTTATCTCTCTTCTAAAAGAAAAAAACCTTCAAAAATAAAAACTGACTTTCTTGTGTGTTTCTGTCCAGGATCATCCATGAGGACGGTTTTTCTGGTGATGACGTAAAGCAGTACAAGCCTGTCGTTTACAGCAACACCATCCAATCTCTGGCTGCCATCGTCCGCGCCATGGATACGCTGGGCCTGGAGTACGGAGACAAAGAGCACAAGGTCAGAGAAATGCTTTCCAAAACAGATCCGCCGCTCATGAGCTGCAAAACATACGCACCGCTTCCCAAATGTGTTGGCCGGACTTGAACTGCAAACTCAAATGCTTCACAGTCACAACCAAGTCCAGTTTATTTATTTTCATTTCAGCAACAACACAGTCAACGTGCTTTACATCATAAAAACATCGTACCGTCATCAATTGTGAAACAAGCAATAAGATTATATTCAGTCATGTATCATCATCAACTCATCTACACATTAAATATGTGTTTCACTAGTTAAAGGCAACTCTTAACAGGTGGGATTTTTGCTTTTATTTAAAGGAACTCAGTTTTCAGCTGTTTTGCAGTTTTCTGGAAGTTTGTTCCAGATGTGTGGTTCATAGAAGCTGAAAGCTGCTTCTTCATGTTTGGTTCTGGTTCTGGGGATGCAGAGCAGAACCAGAACCAGAAGACCCGAGAGGCCAGGAAGGTTGATACAACAACAGCAGCTCTTTAATGTTTTTTTTTGTTTTTTTTACTGCTAAGCCGTTTATAAACTAACAACAGTAGTTTAAAGTCTATTTTCTCAGTGAAGGACTTTAGAACTGGGGTGATGTGCTCTATCTTGATGGTTTTAGTCAGAACTCCAGCAGCAGCGTTCTGGATAAGCTGCAGATGGAGGATTGACTTTTTAGACAGACTTGTGAAGACGCTGTTGCAGAAATGAATACGACTAAAGATAAACACATTGGACGGGTTTCTGTAGAACTTGCTGAGACATTATTTCTCTAATCCTAAAAATGTTCTTCAGGTGACAGAAGGCCACCTTTGCATTTATCTTTATGTGACTCTGAAGGTTCAGGTCAGAGTTCATCACTACACCACCACTATTTCAGTTTGATTTATAGTTTCTGTAATAACTGAAGCTGTGCTGACTCTAGATCTTTCCTCTTTGGGTCTAAAGATAAAAACTTCTGTTTTGTTTCTGTTCAGCTGGATAAAGTTTTGGATTTAGGATGAATTTGACCCACTAAGCTTTTCCTCCGGTTCCTGACACAGAAACGCACTTCCTGTCTGTCAGCCACCTTGAGTCCAGCTCTTGTAACGGACTCACGTATCAGAGCAGCACACTCCTCTACGCCCTCCACTCTTTGACCTCTTATTACGTCTCTGCAGATTTAATGATTGCTCTGTAATTATCTCTGTCATGGTCAGTGTTGGAGAACACTATCACTAATGCACATATTAACTCATCCTGGTATGTAATGACTTGGTCATCAACTGGTGCTGGAGGGGTTTGTTAATGTTAAACCTCCATAAAACTGCAGGGACGGAGCGGCAACATTAATGATCAATCAGAAGACGGGACAGAGATCACATGACTGAAGCTGTTCAGCAGGGTCAGGTTAATGCTTACTCCACATCATGCAGTTTATAAAGTATTAATCCCTTTGTGAGGTTGATCATGTCTCCTGCTCTTTGTCTGTATAGCAGTAAATTGTTGGTTGTTGGAGCCATTTCTTCTGATATTTGATGTATGTCTCCCAGATGTAAAGGCTAATAGAAAAGGCTGTCAGCCAACTCTGTCATGCAGAATTCCATCTTGTCAGGCTACGTTAGTCCTGCTTCTGCCTTTGCTAAATCCCCACAGCAGGCAAGTTCAACATGTAATACGCTAATTGGGGATTATGTGTCTAATCCAAAGAATAACACCAGTTCTGTCTGAATTTGGAGCAATGGGGTAAAGGTTAATTAACAACGCGCTTAGTTATATCCAACATCTTATCTGTGTTTTGCTGCAACTTTGGTGCTAAAACACTAATAAGCAATCTGTAAAGTCTCAGCTTATAGGAAATAAACTTTGAGTTTTCTCCATTTAAATGGCCAGAGCACAATATTGTGGGAAAGTTTTCACAGAGGCTGTTCAACAGATAACGTTATACCTTTACAATTAAGCAAATTTATCTTTCAGTTGATTTTGACTTCAAACACATACAAAATAGTATTTGAAGCGCCAGCATTAGGCAAACAAATAAAGGAAAATCATTCTTTTATTTGGACAGAGACAGATTTACATCATGTATTCAGCTCTCATTTTTTTATTTGTAAATTTATCTACATTTAATCCCAAAATGAATCAGATTTTATTGATCTAAGAAGTTTGTGTCTCATTGCAGAAGAGATACAACAACAAAGGAGCATCAACAAGAAAAAATCAGCTTTTATCCACATTTTATTAAAAATGGCATGTTGAAAAATACACCCTTCTTAGCTGAAAGGTCTGTCTTTGAAGCTGTAAGGTCTCCATTCCATTACCATAAACTGTAGTTCCCTTCACAGATTATCTATTAGCTTCAAGTCAGGACTCTGAAGAGTCAAATCTAAAGATGAGTTTGAGCCTTTTACCTGCCAGAGGTGTGAATAACTTCGAACAGCTCCATAAAACTTGCAGTGAACTGAAATGAGTCAAAAACATTTCATTGTGAGTGAATGAATATTTGTTCCTCAGTTCATTTCCAGTCACTGCCAGATCATTGTCCTGAGTTCCTGTTCTGCTGTCTGCCACAAGCCTCTGAATAGTTTTTTTTTTTTTCATTTTTGCACCATAAACCATTAACCTGCTGATTGCACGTTACTATCATGGTTGGTTCTGCATTTGGGTTCTCCTTCTGCAGCTACGGTTCACACAACGAACACTCTGCTACTGGCTTTAACCTCTTTCAAAGGCACAGAATATTTTTACTCACAGCCAAGCTATTGATGTTCACTGCTGAGATGAAATAACAATACGCCTATTGATTAAGATAATATATCCGTGTGTGTGTTGGAGTGCTTGGTACACATCGGCATTGCGTTTCCTATAAGAGGTGACGGCTTCAACTTTAAACCTAATGGACTGCTGCTGGTGTGTGTGTGTGTGTGTATGTAGGTGTGTGTGTGGCACTGCATTATGTTGTTAAATCCTGACATTTGAAAATATTGGATTGTAAACTGCAGAGAAATACTCTAAACGGTTATAAGAATCGACCTCTGACTAAGGAAGATGGTTACTTTGATTTTGTTGTTGCATCATTTCATTTGGTGGGATGTAAAAATAAGTCGGTCCCCGATGTCGAGTATCTGAAGGTGAAGACTATTAAGTTTTCTCCACAGGGGCTTCATGTTTTTTTATTTCCACCGCCTGAAGGCCTTGCTCCTGAAACCTTGAAGGATGCAGAACAGCCCTGTTTCGTGCGCTTTACTCGAACTCCAGACCATTTATCCAGAAAGTCCTGTTCATTTGGGGAGGTGTGAATGCTAATCGAACTCTGATGCGGACTAAAAAAGAAATGATTTGGTTCATCAGAATGTAGCTTGAGACCACTGGTCTGAGTCTTTCTCATGCAGAAAGAAAAAACTTTGTCAATACTCCACTGTTGGAAAATTGATTCCAATCGTGGTGCTTCCATTAAATAAGAGACACAATTAGAGTCACATGTAAATAAGTTTGTTCATGAAATGCATCATTAAAACGTGATGTGGCTTCATCCTCTATACACTTCCTGCCTACCTCTTCATATTTTCTGCCAGAAGTAACATTCGGCTGTTGATCAAAAAAGTGTTTTTGTTGCAATTTTGAAAAATAAAAACACACAAAAAACAAAAAAACATTTCATCCTAACTTTTTATTGAAAAACAAGTTGTTTTTTAATTGACGTGTTTCCATTGAGTCATGGTCAATGGAAACATGGCTAGAGAAATGCAGAGATCCATGATGTGGTGAAATACATGAGAGGATGAAGGCAGATGATCTAAAAGTAGAAGCATTTTAGGAGACAGTGGACATTAGACAGACAGAAGGACACAGTGAGCTTTGTGTAAACTACAGTCTACACCTCACTTCCCCACCAAGGGACCAGACACACCGACTCCTATAAAGCACCAGGAGGGGGTGTGCGTGTGTGTGTGTGTGCATAAACACACCTTTCCTTATATTAAATAATCTTTTTTTAGTTTTTCAGGATGGCACTGATTGCTACCTTTGGCGCTCGCTCTCACCTCATCTTCTGTTAGCACCGCACCCACCCACCCCATCTGCTCCCGTGGCCTTCGCTGGTTGCTGTGGCAACCTGGTGTTTTGCCTTGCTCTCAACACATTCCGCAAGCTTGTGTCCAAGGGCGGTGTGACACACACACACGCGCGCCCGCGCAGTGACAGCAGGCCTGAAATAGACTGTGCTGCCACTGCCGTATGAAGCTTTGAGCACTTTTCACTCAGGCCTGAAGATATGAGCCACTTCACAGCATGTGGGAGCATCTCTCTGGATGCTCCTGCAGTGACCTGTTCAGTTCAGCTTTGGCTTTTCATTGCTTCTTTTCCAATAATGCAACAAGATTTGGTCACACACTGCAAAAATGCAAAATCTTACCAAATATTTTTTGTCTAACTTCTAGTGCAAATATCTTAGTATGTTTAAAAGAAGACAAAACAAACTTACAAGTAACTTTTCAGCATTGTACAGTAGCTTGGTTTTAGTCAATAATTCCTTAATATTGATGAAAAGATCTTAGTTTCTTTGGCATGAAGAAAATGTCTTAATGATATAATACTTAACTTAAAATCCTATATCTTGCTGAAAAGTTACCTGTAAGTTAGATTTTGTCTTATTTCAAGTTTAGTAAGATACTTGCACTACAAATTAAACCAAAGCTACTTGGTAAGACATGCAATGTTTTTGCAATGTCTTTTGAGCCAAATGTTTATAGTGGCCTCCACTTTTACCAAAAGACCTTTGCTCAGATGTCTGGTTCATAGCGAGAGGAATGGATGTTTCCATTAGAGGGAAGCTACATGTTGGTAGTTGTTGGCACTGTTGTCTTTCTGTGAGAAGGTTCTGGGTTCAAATCCCAGCTTGAGATCTTTCTGGATGAAGTTGCATGTTCTGCCCATCAATTCTTGAACTGTCTAAAATCTAAAACATGACTTTAAATTGCTTTCAAGTGTGTATGCATGTCTGTTTGTCCACTTTTTGGTGGCCCCATATCTCATGGATACATTGTGATGCTATTAATGTTTGTTGTTTTTTTATTAAGAAATATTAACCATAAAATAATAAAGCCTGCTGCTTGTTGGTAGAGAGCAAAGCACACAGTGTGTCTGTAACATTTATCGGATTTCTGCTAAACTCCAAAAACCAACATGGGTTAATAAACATGATGTTTATTGAGTTTTCAGGTCATATGCTTTTAAAAAGAAGGAAAAACTTTAAATTTTATAGTTTTGAGCTGCTGACCCCTTTATCACCAGATCAAGCAGATAAAGGGAACAGTGGTCTAATAAATCTCAACCTTATGCTGGTTGGTTGGTGTATCTATCACATGGTGATAATGAGAAAAATAAAATTAATGATTTAAGATACTGTTCTGTCAGAATGTTAAAATGTGTAGAAACCTCTAAACTGTCTCTGGGATTATGACACCATGATGGATTTGCAGATTAATAAAAAAATGGCTGCATGAAATCTTCCAAAAACAATCGCGATAAAGTATTTAATCGACTGAGATCAGATCAGCTTTTCCAACACAGTGATCATGCTGCATTGACAACAAACTACCTCAGGGAGTTAGATCCTCCTCATTAATTATTTAGCCCTGCTATTTCCAGCTAAAGTGTATCTACAGCTTGACTTTCATACCTGCTAAAATTTCAGGTTTAGACCAGATGTTGCTCATCTTTGTTGTTTATGGATAACTGAGACATGAATTGGTTTTGTTTACGACCGAAAGGTGCTTAGTAAGAGGAGAGAGGTTGAACCGTGGGATGTGACCTGTTAGATTTATGTACTTTTACAGTGGACATTTTATTTACTCATTATAGAATAGAATAGAAATATTCTTTTAAGTCACACAGGATGACACAGTGGAGAAATTCAGGTATAGCATCAGATTTTAGGCATATAGATTCACACAAAAGATAAAAAATAATGAAAACAAACAAAAATAAATTAGGAATAATGACGTGCCATACAGTAAGGACAAAATAACGTAAAAATATTAGAAATGACAACCTCCAATCCAAGGGATGTGGAACTTTAAAAAAAATTGCATACACATCTGTGTATTGAAAAGCAATAAACTATTTCCAATATATGAAAAATATAAATTGTGCAATCTTTACTTGTATTAAATAAATATGTTTTTTGTAAATTTGATTTTTTAGGAAATCATGGCTGACCTTTCTTCCACCTCTGCAGAGCTTCACTTTATTTTTTTGCTCTGACTTTTCTGAAAGCACCAAGACCTCTTAAGAGTTCGCCTGAAGCCATCCTTTGTCAGCTGTTTAGCGAGTCTCTGCATTACTGATGGGTTAACCTTTAAATCCATTTTCCATATAGGAATTGCTTCAGTGGATTCAGACAAAGCTGGAGAGATGGCAGTATGTGTGTGTCTGTATTAGATGTTCGGTGCTTGTTGGGCAGTTGCGGTAAAGATCCGGTTCTTCTATCGCTCATAAACAGAGAATAAATGGCACTAAGTTTCACATGTCATTTAACAAAGCAACTCCACCAGAGTTTGTTTAGTTCCCCAAAATGTCTGCAGTTCATATTCCACTAAGAACAAAGTGTAAGATTTGAAAAAGGAAATAAACAATGCAACTTCTTTTGAACTAAAGCACAAATACTTTGGAGAAACACTCACCATTTCTACTGACTCTTGAAGACAGAGAGGCTGCACCATAAGGGGGGAGATGGGATGAACAGACTGATGGAATGAAGCGATGCACCGGCCAGAAAGCAGGCCAACCGGCTGGCCTGTTGTTGTGGAAACAGATTATTCTGAAGATTCGTTTGTGTGTGTCTGGATGAGTTTTAGGTTTGACATCCTTCCTTAAAATCCTTTCTGCTCATTAAAAGTATGACTCCCTCCTTCTGAACACCCCAACTTTGGTTCCTAAATATTAATCTACACTTCAACAGTTTAACCAGGATACCATAGTGTCTGAAATTTTTTTCTTACTATTGATGTGTTTCATAGAGGTGGCAAACAGACTTTTTAAATCTCTAAGCTTCCCTTTGAGTCACCAACTCAAAACCTTTCTTTGTTTATAAAGAAAGTTTTGCTTTTAATCACTAACAAAAGAAATTGGCCAATGAAACTCTGTCAAGCTAATATGTGACAAGCAGGAATGGCTGACAAGCAAAAGCATTTGACCAAACTGGGAATCCTGGATGCTGGTTCAAGAGATTGCCAAAGGTGAAGTCAGAAAGATAAACCTGGTCATTGATGGTGGTAGAAACAGTTTTCACTGAAGGCATGAGCGCTACAAAATCTATAGATCAAAAGACAGAGAAGAAAAAAAGTCTTACACGCACTTTAAGACAAATGCAGTTCATATCCAGAGACCTGACAATCTAATCCAATACTGTAGATGGTTATTGTATACACATATACATATTCAGTTGTTTACAATACTTGATGAAAACCATTTGTTTAAGAAAGCTCAACCATTGTGGAGGAATTTATAATGATTAATGATTGAATGATACAGTTGGAACTTAAACAACATTTGAATGATATATTTTGGATAATTAAAGTTTGGTACGTAGAGGAGCTGGTAGAGCATCAGCTGCTTCCGCCATGCTCTTTTTGGGGGAAAAACTTTAACCTAAAAGCTGATGGTGATGGGATGAGAGAACTTTCTGGTTCTGTTGTTGATTTCTAGAAATATTTATTTCAGAGAAGATGGCTGACTGTCTAGCTTCACCTACACAAAATATATAAAAATGGGTTTGGAACAATGCCCTGTGGTGCTCCTGTACTAGAGACTCTTAACATCTTGAGTTTGGGACTAAAAGCAGACTCCTGGGAAGCTCAGTGGGAAACGTTGTGAGTTCAATTCCAGCATTCTCATTTTATGTGTAGGTGTGCTCCTGGGCAAGGCACTAAACCCCAAATTATCTACCGATCAGAGCATGAATGTGTTTCTATTGTAAAGCTGCAGTGATGAGAAACAATGACCAGAAAAACACTGTATAAAATTACATTATTTACCTTGTTGGGGTAAATATTCTGTGATTTATCATAAATGTGGAGAAGTTGAGGGTCTGATGTTAAATTTGTTAAATTTGTCCTTTGAGTTCTGCAAGACCAAAGATCATTTAGTTGTTCCCACTTCTTGGATAAATATTTTTTATTTTATTTTATGCCTATTAATTAATTATTGATCAATAATGAAAGGATTATAAATGTACATTTCAGGAAATGACAAACTTTCAGATTTTAGCTGTTTTGATCAAGGTGAGCTGAAAAATGTTTGATACATTTTCCACAACAAGATTAAGACTCAAATAAAAATGGCTCCTAATGTTAATCAGAGTAGAAATCAACTGGGGTTTACCTGATTAAATAAAGGAAAATAACCTTTTAGGTTGTAGCTCATCACACCTGGTGTGTGTGCGTGAGTGTGGGGGTGTGAGGGGTGTGGGAGTGTGCATCTGTACCAGGTTTTTATATGGTTGTGGGAACCTATTTCTGTCTACAATGT
This sequence comes from Xiphophorus couchianus, assembly GCF_001444195.1. NCBI lineage: Eukaryota > Metazoa > Chordata > Actinopteri > Cyprinodontiformes > Poeciliidae > Xiphophorus > Xiphophorus couchianus. The sequence continues at coordinate 7,185,943 of NC_040229.1, forward strand.
GGGGTTATGGGGACCATTGCTCCTTGTGAGGACATTTTCTTGGTCCCCATGATGGTTAGGTTTAGGGTAAAGGTTAAGGTAAGGGTTAGGGTCAGGATTATTGTAAGGGTTAGGCTGTGGAAATTAATGTAAGTCAATGTGAAGTCCCCACAAGTGATGCAAACACGACGGGTGTGTGTGTGTGTGATAGATCCTTTCCAACCAGGTTAAGAAGGTCACCATGTAGACTGAGCTTTTTATGCACTCACACACACTCCCAATCCAATGTTTGAAGCTTGTTGGCGTGTTTTTTGGAGTGTGTGTGTTGCTGTTTGAAGTCCTGTGCTCTCTTTGATGCCGCCCCCTACTTTCCACCTTTATTTTCAGCATCATCCCATCGTCTCTCCGCCTCCTCGGTCTGTAATTCCTGTTTTTTCCTTTTCTTTCCTCCTTTATCGTGTTTCTCATCTTTTTTTCCTCCTGTTTTGACTTCCTGTTCTGTCTTTTTTCAGCCATTGTCATTTAATGTCTTGTCTTTTGGCAGGTTGGTGCAGCTGAGAGTTATTTCCTCAGATTTCCAGCAGTCATCTTTTGGACTTTCTATTCCCATAGCTCCGCAGATGGGAGGTGACGGGCTGGAATGAACTGCCTCAGTTTGAAGCCCTGGAGTGATGAGGAGTGATTTACTCAAAGATACACACATTGTGGATTTTAGAGGATAAAAATAGTGAACCACAGAGCAAGAACAGAGAGAATTTTTGGCATTGTTGGAGTCAGATTGTCAGAAATGAAATGTATCCTAGCAACAGGGAGGACTGTGATCCTACACCTGAGATCAGCGATGCTGGTTTTATCAGTGTTGTCTTTGTTCCATTGTTGCTGCAGCTTAGGGTCTAAAACTGCAAGTTTTTTATTTTTACTTCAGCATTTCTCTGATGAAGCTTTCCCAGCTCAGTTCCACTGTTCCCAGTTTCTGTTCCCTCTTCTCCTCTGACTGGCTGGCTCCGCCCCCCGCTCTCAGTCCTGCTGCCATGCTCTCTCTTCTTCCTCAGTCCAAAGACTTGTATGTTTTATGATCTGGACTGCCTGCTGCTGTGAATGTTGGTGTGTGTGTGTGTGTGTGGGTGTGTGTGTGTGTGTGTGTGTGCGTGTGTGTGTGTGTGTGTGTGTGTGTGTGTGTGTGTGCCAGTCACTGTGATAGCCTGCCAACCAGTACAAACTGGGATGAAATCGAGCATTCTGCCAACTCTGCTGGTAAGCAACTCAGGAAATGGATGAAAGAAGTAAATTAAAGCAATCATTTGGTTCTCTTTTATAATGCATCTTTTACATCTTTAAGTCCTCAGAAAAACCCTAAAATTAGATTCTTGAAAACCTGAGGAGCTGATTTTGACAACAAAAAACAAAATACGTAATTTCAATGGATAAAAATGTAAATTTTATCCACCCAAAAACATGCATTTGATGTTGTTAGGTGGGAGGAAAGAAGCTGGACCAAAGCAACATCATTTACTTTTAAAAACCAATGTTTACCTCCGTTTCAAACAAATAGTTATCAAAAGTTTTGATTATGGTCTTTGAATTATTAATGTGAATATGTTTGAAACAAACTGACTGAAATTTAGAAACTGAGGTGATAAATGGGTCATAATATTCTAATATTCTCTTAATTTACAAGTTGACAACATTTTTTGATTGGAATAAAGGTTTTATTAAAATATTTAGCATATTTTATGTTTCTGCAGCACTGGTGACTCACATTGTGACATTATGTGTGTATATATGACAGCGCGGCTGTATTACTCATCGAGTTGCTCATTTGCATGAAAGCATTTAAAGCAGTGGGATGATTGAAGCGATGCACCTGACAGGATCATTTCTGCGTCTGAAGCAGAGGTCAGAGTCGCTCTGAGATCCACTCACTCAGCTGCAGCCGCCTGTTTTAGTGCTTTCCCTTCTGTTTGTGTGTCGGTGAACCAGCAGTGCATTTAAATAGGAAAGCCTGTCAAAGTGCATAACATCAGGAAGATTCAGAGTGGAGCCTTAAGGGAAGAAAACACACACTCACACCCTCGTACAACCAGTCCAGAAATCGCCTGGTAGCATCTTTCTCACTCTCTCTCTGTTTCTCTCTCTATCTCACACACACACGCAAACACACAGGTGTAAGTCACAGCCTGACTCCCTCAGCAACCAGACTGGTGCTGCCAGCATCACATGACAGGCACATGGACCCGTCGAGCCACAACACCCCACTAAGAACAGAACCATGATTCCTGGTTTCTGTCGTCCACGGTTACCAAGGCTGTCGATCACGGATGCTGGTTTGCAAAACACTTTAGAATGTGCAATAACAAATTTTAAATCTATAAAAAACAAATCACATGCAGAGACAGAAGGAAATATAGCTGTCATGATAGTGCTGCAAAATAAGATCGCATAGTAAAAAAATAAGTGTTTTTTTATAACCTGACTTACGAGCGTCAGTTATGTTACTATCTCTACTCATAGTCATATATTTAAATTCACATTAATTTTGTCTATTTATATGATGCACCCCAATAATCAAACGACTCCGGTTTAGTTTCAGTCATATTCCCTTTCAAACACAGTTCATTTAATTCCCTCCAGCTCCATCCACTCACAACTCACAATCAGATGCCCTGCGGACAAAAATGCTAATAAAGTCTTTTTTCCTGCTGATTTTTGGTCACTAGAAGAACAAATTGTAAATTTCCTGGCATGCATTCTTTTGTGACTTTTGCAATTCATTCAATTTTCATACTTCTTGGTTTCCGACCCACAAAACACCAGCAGCAGAGACTTCGGCAACAACTGACTGATGGGTACAAACATCGATTAAAAAGTCTATTAAAGAAGAGCGTGGTCACAATACTAACTGACTCAACAGTCAGTGTTGAGTCCCACATTAGTGTTTGACCACACTAGTATGTAGCCAGAGGAGAAGATGCCATTTTTGTGGTTTTGTATCTTTCTCCCATGCATTTATGAGGCCTTTGTTTGCTAAATAGACAATTTGCTATATTTCCAATGTGTTAAATCATCCGATCTAATAAACATCAAGCTAAAGTTTATAGCAGAATGAGCTGTTTGGCATTTGCAGAGAAAATTCTGCAAGTTTTTCATGATCACAACCAACATTTTAAACATTACTGCTAAACCCCCAAAATGCTTAAGTTCATGGAGAGCAGTGAGAAAGCTGGTGTGATGAAAGTCACAAACATGCCTGTGATCAGTCATAAAGACACCCCCATTTATGAGTCTAATAGAGGAGGTTTTTTGAAAGGTGCATGCAGACATCAGGGACTTGGTTCTCAGGTGCTCAGAGGCAGAAAGACAACAAAACTTCAGTCTCACGAGAGAAGGAAGAGGGAGCAATGGAGAGGAGGACAGAGACATGAATTATTCTCCCTAAGGTGGAAAAATGATGAAAGAAGTGGATGGAGAGAAGAAAAGACCAAGGAGATGGTCTTCTGGGGTTAGTGTGCTGACACACAATGCTACAACGCTACGTCCCTGTGAGCGTTTGGAGAGAGAGGATCAGGTTAAGAGAGCCTGAATTCCTGTTTCCTTCCCTCTGCTAAAGAGCAGAATATCATCACTTTCTGCTTTGCTTTAATGACAAATAAAGCATGATGCTGTTTCCCAATGCGTGCACACTTAAGGTGCAGCGACACAAAATCCCAGCCTTGAACCGTTTGCATTAAGTTAAGCTTCATTCCCTGCAGACATCCATGTAGGAAAAAAAATAGAACATGACCAAAGCAGCAGGATTAAGTTTATCTGTTGCTGCCTTGGAGCTGCTTGCTAATAATTAGTAAATTCTGTTCACAAGGTCTTCCTAACGCCGCTGGAATTCAAATGGAAACTATTTGTAGCGTTCATTGTGAACTGATATTCCTGCATTGTTGTTGCTGTCGACCAGCCGCTGGTGGAGCTAATCAGGCCAGGCTAAAAATAGTCGCCTACCTTTAAGATGCATGCAGAATTTTCATCATGTGAAGCCTACAGTCAGTAGAGCTTTCATGGGTTTCACTGGTGTATCATTTAGCCATGGTGGTAAAATGACCAGACTTGTGGTTCCACCAGAACAACTTTTACCACAGCACACATCTGAATGTCTATGCCAAGATGGATCGAATCACAAAGATTACAAAATCCTTTTATGAGGGAGATTTCCATTGCATCTGACAAATTCTCAATGGCTTTTAAATCTGAGGACCTGTCAGTTCCTAGCCTGGTAAAAACCAGCCCATTGTCCCTTGATTGGTTGGCTACCTATATGTCTGAGCAAGCAGTTGAACAGATGTAGCTTATAGTGAGTGCAGATGTGTTATCTACTTCCATCCATCCATTTTCTGTACACCCTTGTCCCTACTGGGGTGCTGGTGCCTATCTCCAGCGAACGTTTCAGGCTCCCTGGACAGGTCATCAGTCTGTCGCAGGGCAGTTATCTAGTTCCATACCTAAGATATCTTACCAAATGGACTTTAAAGTGTTTTGTTGTTGCAGTTTAATGAAAGGCCTTCTCTTTCCCCAAACATTATGGATCTTCCTTTGGTTTCCACATGCAACGCTGTGATAATCATCCTCTTGTTTACATGCTGGTGAGCTTCCTTGGATCGCTTTGGGAATGATCTAACGGCTGCAGATGTGAAGCAGCCCACAGGAGTTACGGATGTACTGATTCTAAAATTCGGCCATTTAACAAGTGGTTTGTGTGTAAAAATCACTTAGATGCTCAACTCACTCAGACAGTTCACCTGCATAGTGATATAGCCAACCCTTCTCAGCCGCATTGTGTAACAACATACATTTTCATTATGTCAGCAGTCTTAGTTTTATGATTGTCAAAAAAACATTTCTACAATTAAACAATATAGCCAACTGAAAAAATACTTTAAAAGTAGGAATGTAAACAATTTTAAGTTGAATAATTGTTTATTAAATTAAAATTTGTTGCAATTGATTAACTAATAACGTTCACTTAGTCCGTTTAGTGTTGTAGCGTGGCCACCATCCAGAAGAGGGCACTTCTGGTCATCCTTAAGTGGAACCAGTTGATACAGAAATAAAGATGGCAGGCCCATTTCAGTGCAGAAAAGAGAAATGGTTAAAAATGGTTTATTCAGTTAATATTTAATAGAGCTGACACAAAATAATGTTGAGATGCTATTGTTTTTTCTTTCTGTACCACGTTATGTAAAGACGGTTGTCCCTCTTGATACCAGAAAAAACTTTGTTTTTTAAGAAAATGGCTGCTTATCAATTAATCGGTAAGATTAATCAACTTTAGATCAACTCATTAATTGATAGCTTGAGTCCCTATTTAGAAGTTAAACAAAATGTTTTATTGTATTGTACTGAATAATTTTTTGAAGTGTGATTTAGTGATGGCCGGTCCCTCTGTAAGTCTAGAGGTGTCGGTTATTTCTCCTCCTCTTCCAACCCGGATGTGACCCCTGGAGGAAACTTCAAACAAACCACAGCAGTTTTCCGTCAGTTTTCCGGCGGCTCGTGCCAGCGGGATGTCAGATGAGCTCTGATAAATGCTGAATGGTAACTCTAGTGTTCCTCTGGGCATGCTTTCAAGACAAACTACTGACAGGGATTTTTCATAACAACCCCCCCAACGCCAATCTGCAGCCATGCCAGGCCGCGCATTCCCCATAACTCTGAGGATAGGAATTCCTCCAGCTGCCAGCGCAGCGAGTGAAGCGTAGAAATCATTGAGTATTTTAACATTTATTGTCATATTAGAGTTTCAGACCCTTTCAGTGGAAGTGCTGTGTGCATTGAACTCTTCTCTGTCATGTAAATCCTTCATGCTGTTGAGACTCTCAATTATATCAACCTCAAAATAGAAACAGAGATAATTAAAGTGTCTCGGTCTGCTGTATCGAGAACCGGGCCTCTTGAAGGTCCATTCTGCTTTTCCAGTCTGGACAGCGGCATTCTGGGAAATATCTGTTTAAAATATGTTTGGATGAGTGTTGTCAGGAGTTACGTTTGGCCCTCATCCTTCATGTGTGCAGGATGATTGCAGAGAGAAAAACCCTTTAATTTCCTGAACTTCCATTTCTATTTCTTCTCTTGCTGTAATTTTCTTGCTGGGTTATATAAACATTTCCTTGAACTCTCTCTGTGTTTGACACACACACTCAGGCAGATCCCTGGGATTGTTTCATTTATCCGTGGGCCTCGTAGAAAGAACCTCAGACATTTGAATCTATATTGGTGCCAGTCTCCAGCTGTCATCGGGCGGAGAGGCGGGTTGCACCCCGACATGTTGACAGTCCATCACAGCAGAAGGCTGGAGTGGTAAAGACATTACTGGCTGTAAAATAAATGAGCAATGTCAAAGAAAATGTTATTCATTTGATATGTTTCACGTTAAAAAATACAAAAATTGCTCAAGAAATATTGTGGATAAGGACAACAAAGCCATTTTATTCTCAATTAGATAAATAAATACTGTTATTGGTAAATATGTTATTGATAAATAAAAAGTACTCCATGTGTTAAATTTATTTGTGGGTTTTTTTTATCTTAATTGTTTTTAATTTTGCAAAGCTGCTTTACGTACTTCAAAAGCTTTTATTTTTTATTGTTTTATTGTTGTTTTTATTTCCGGCTCTTTTTATTTCCTGTTCTAATGTTCAAATGGAAACGTGTGTGAAACAGGAGTTAACTCATTCTGACCAGCTAAATGAATAAACAATTAAATAAATACATTTTAAAAATCCTTAACTAAATAATAAATCAATCTGTTAGTGACTGACAAAATAATATCTACATTAAGAATTTTAAAAATATTTACTTTGTTTTTATTTCATGGAGACATTAATTAATTTGATCATTTATTAATGACAGCATCATTTATTTATTTACCTTTCAAATGTACTGATCTTCACAGAAACAGAAAAAAGGAAATTATGTAGATTATTTACTGATGGGATGTGATTAGAAATTTAATCGTTGTCTTTGCAATTAATTCCACTTGATTAATCACATTTTTATCAAATAGGAGTTTTTGACACAAAAATCTGTTATCTATCAAATAAATTAGCTTGACGACTAAATCTATAAAGATAGATGATATTTAAACGAGTGTAAGCTTGTTGTGTCTTTGCTTCCATGCTGTGGTTCATCCAGATTCAGTCACATTCAAACTGCAGCTTGACTCGTCATATTCTCCAAAATCGTCTAAATACGTTGGGTAAAAAAAAAACCTCCAAAGAGAGTTTGACTAAACCTTCCAGAAGAGGGTTTTTGCGGAGTTCTATATTCAGAACCGCTCCACCTCCCTTCCGCTGCAGAACTCTTTCTGACCCACGATGCTGCTGCTCTGCTCTCCCCTGCCTGCTTATTTTTAATCCCAATATCGAGGAATTAATCCGTAAAATTTTAAGATCTTTGAATTGACTTTCTTGTCATATTTCTACTGATATGAGAAAAAGTAAAAATTAGTTGGTTGAATGGATTCTGACACATCTGGATCAGGATGGCTACGCCCTCAGTGCGATCAAACACTTTTTCCTGTTTTTAATTCACCAACATTACTGTGTTAAAGTATCAGCTCTAAAACAATAATAATAATAATTTATGGAGTAGATCATATCCATGGCCGCATTTAAGCACTTTGCAGGAAACCAAATAAAACAAACAGAATAAAAACAAGATTATTTATTCATATTACTAATACACTGGATGTTTTTTTTTGTTTGTTTTTTTTACTTTCTAGTACCACAAAAGTGTCTTTTTATTTTTGTGTCCATCAGTGCTGACTCACTACCTAAACTGGGAATATTAACACAGTCATGCACTTAGAATGAGTCACCTCAGGCAGAATTATCCAATCATCTCTGCAGCTCCTCCCGATGTAAACAACAATACCTTTTCACAACAAAAACATCGTCTGTGGATGAGTCCATCACATTATCTGACTTATTATTTTGATTATGCTGATGTGCTTCACCGATCCTCCCTGAAGGTTGAGCAGTTCAGGGCGGCCCGTCCTGTCCGGTCAGGTCAGAGCAACCAGGTCGTCTCAGATTAATGGGAGACGAGATGATGGGCGTTGATGTCAGAACTGTTAAAAACCATCGAGTTGTTTCCATGAGAACAACTCCGGCGCTTTTGTTCTGCAGAGTTCTGTATTAAACGTCAGACTTCACGTAAAGACTATACGTGATAACATCTGCAGACAACGTGTGAGGCCAGTTGCACACAGTTTACCTCGCACTCATGCACACAAACAGCAACACGGTCAGCGCTGCTATTTCTGCTGCACAGATGGAGAGCGGCAAAGAATATCAGTCCGAGAAAAAGAGGAAAAAACGAAGCAAGGATGAAGAAACAGAGCAACAAATACCAGCATGAGCTGCATTTAATAGATGCACAAACTCTATTTAATCCAACAGAGAAGCTCTTTGTGTTTCTTTCCTGGGAGGGAAAGGAGTTAATGAAATTAATGGGGCGTTCTACTTTCTCTTATTGCTCTGTTATTTTTGTTTGTCCTGTCATTTTACTGCATACCAGATGTCTGCATCACATGTACATCATTTAGATTAAACACAGAATCAGCTGACTAAAAGTAACATTCCTGCTACCTGTTTAAAATGAAGAGACTTTTCAAGTTCAAATTGTATTGAACCCAAAGAGCTTTGACTGGTTATTTCTGAAGGACTGCGACTTTGTAAGGAGACTTTAATCAGAGTCTGTCGCTGTGCAGCTTTTAGTTTCCTTGTCTTTATAAATAAGGTTGTCTAGAATGTAATAATATTAAAGATAACTAAGCTGGCAAGGAGTTTAGAAAGTCCAGAGACCATCAGAGTGCCAGACGGCATAAATATACCTTTATCATCATAAAACATTTACAGCTTGTTTACGCAATAATAGTCAGATTTAATTTAACACATCCACATAAAACTATAGCAGCATGAAAATTACAGCAACAGCTTGGAGGGTTGAGCTGACCTGTAAGCTGATTTGATAAAGTATTCACACCTTCATGTTGGGTTGGGATAGACCGATACACTTTAGCTCATAATGTTACATAGATTTTAAGTTCAGCTTCTTTTACTTCTGTACCATTAAATAAAATCCAGTGTGATTTGAAAAGATCAGATAATTAGTAAATCTTTGTTATTCCAAAGGGAAATTAAATGTTGTATATGAAACTAATCCACATACAAAGTGAAAATGTTCCTACTCAGATATTGCAAAACTGTCGTGACATTTTCTCATCATACGAGAGCAGACCTAAACAATTTACCAAATTTAAAGTCAGCATCGATATGACAGATATAGTGATGTTACAAACATTAAGTTTACCACTAGATCTGGTGCTTCTGTAAAAAAAAATATTTCTCAGCTGTTTTCTTTAAGTTTCTGAAAGAATAAACGATGAACTTTTCTTTTTTTATATCCTTCAGCTGACTTTTATCAGCTCTGAAAGCAGAGAGTCGAGGTCCAAAATTATCTCTATGAAAACCAACAAACTGCTGGAATCTGACCAGCCACATGACTTTAATACGGTTTTCTAACAACATGTGAATCATTAGTGTCTCACAGGCTTAAGTGAAGAGATTTTGGGTGTTAATTGGGTATTTGAAAAAGAAATTGTTTGTTTTAGTCCCTGTCAGTGTTTCTCCCGGCTGTTTGCCGTGTAATTGGATAGAAAACGCTGTTCAGCGACCTCTGGAGCTGCTAAACGTCTGAACTGAGCGCTAACATCACTTCATTAATGTTGCAACAGAAAACACTGGGACTTTCTGCAATTCGTAAATAAACAGCAACTTATAAAGGTTAGCTTTCAGTCCTTTCAGAGAAAATTGGAAATGTGGATACATTAGAATATTTACTTACTTTCTTACGACTTGGCTCTTGAAAACTAGCATCTGTTGAAGTTCAGCTCAGAAATCTCTGTTAATCCTAAAGGATTCTTAAAGATAAATAAAAAACATAAATAGTAAAATTATACAATAGTAGACAGCAACCAATCTGGTAACATCAGCATCAAAGTGATGCTCACTTAAATACATCAATAGCTTCACAAGCACAAACACGTAAAAACAACTTTAATTTGTTTAGTCGGTGTAATTAAGAGTATAAAAGCCAATGAAAATAAAAAAGAAAGAAACTGAAATTGATCAAAATAATAAGTGGACTACTTTGGTCAAACATGTAAAAGTAGCTGCAGCAAACCTTCTTTCAAATGATTCAGAAAGGTCAATTAGTAATTCTAAATATAATTCAAAATAAATAAATAAAGCATGAAATTGCTCAGAGCAGAAAGTATAGAACTAGACTGAATAGTTCTGCCCTGGTGGATTGGGAACTTTGTCACTGACACCTGATCTGGAGTTTTTATCAATATTAGAACTGAAACAGATATTAATATCTGATTGGTGTATCTCTAATTAAATCTTTAAATACATTGGTTATAACCAATCAGCCTGATTCGCAGTTCAGTACAAACCTTAATGAGGGTCAGACGCCGACTTCCTCTCCTGTATTTCTGTCGTGTGTGTAAAGTTGGAGTCAGAGGAAAAACCTGCCGTGTGGCTAATGCAGCTGTGGGGCTTCAGATTTTACCAACGCTTCAACATTTACTCATTACCAGCATTTTACTCATTACCAATCATTATGAAATAACTTGTAGCATTATTACCTACCTGTGTGTGTGTGTGGAGGTGGATGGGAGTGTTTGCACACTGCTTTGGCATTTGGAGGGAAGTCAATGTCCTGCTGACTACCGCTGCTAATTGAAGGTTAGCAGATAGCATCAGCATGTCTCTTCTCTTTCTTTCTGTCGTTCTCCTCCTCTCTTTGCCCTTCTTTCTTCCTGTCCTCGGTCGATAAAGCCGTATTTTTGTCCACTGTAACTTCTACAGTATCCAGCTGTCAAGCGAGCACCGATTCACAGGATCAGCTCTGTTTCTGCTGCTGTTGTTATTCATATTTACTGGGTGGCATTGTTTGCTGCTCAAACGTGATGCAAATTTGTGTTTTAATATTTGGAAAGTGAATGTTTTATCCTGGTTTGTGTGGGATATTATCACGCCTGCAGCTCCTGCTGGGTTCAATGCGATGAAGGCATAATGCATGAAAATCAGAGTGATGCAACTGGAGGATTCCTCACTTTAAAACCTTTCACACTTCAGTTTATCATATTTGTTTGTATTTTAGCTACAAAATCACCTTTTAGTCGATCCTGTGGGTCCTTAAGCAGGCATGATATTTTTGGATTTCTGAAATACACAATTTGTGTTAGAAACTGTAAATGACTTGATCATTTCTGTCTAAATTAAAACTAGAACCCAACAAAGATGAGGTGAAAGGTCGCTTTATTCCAGCAGCTCACCATGATTAGTTTGTTCTGGTTGTCCTACATTTTGTACCAACCAGCTGCTTTATGTAAATTATTTACTTTCATACATTAACTGGAAATTCAGGAAAACAAAGGCTGGAATTTTCTTTTGTTGCTGTCATGAATATTCCAGTTCAACCCTGATTGTTTAGGTTTTCATTTCTGTTTGGATTTTAATATCAACAGCAGATCTTTAAAGAGGTGTGTGTGTGTGTGTGTGTGTGTGTGTTTCTGGAATGTAAAGCCAAATAAAAGTTGCAGCAGAGAAAAACTGTCTTTGTTGCAAAAATGGTGTCATGTCACCTAACATTGTGTAAGCGTGTGTGTGTGAGTGTTTGTATCATATCTGCATGAAAACAGCAGCACTCGGATGGTAGCCGATTAATTCTTAGGTCTGTTGTTGCTATGGTAACAAGGACACCTGAGAGAGGAGAGTGAAGGAGTGGGAGAGTCGAGAATGATCACTGCTGATGTGGAAAAATAAAGATGAGGGAGGGAAGTGGGAGAGACGGACAGATGAACGGGGATGGAGGGATGGAGGGATGAGGCAGCTGACAGAACGGAGGGCAGGAAGCCCAGTCCTCCATTTTGAGCTTGTTAGTGAAAAACATAAAGACACCCCCTCCCCACTGCTAGTCCACCTCCTTCCACTAATTCGTCTTTCTTTAATTATTAACTCCATAAAAAGCTGCATCTGGCTAAACATTAATAATTAATTTCTAAATGGGGTGTCCCCTGCGTTCACGTTTAAGGTGGAGTTTGGGCTGGAAAACGTTGCGTACACATGAGAAACATCGATGTTGTCTTTCATATTTTACACTTTGTGTGCCATTTTTTTCAAAGCCTTCCTGCTTTAACCAGTTTCATTTCCTGTCGATCTTTTTATCCACACATTTAACAAATCCTGTCAACGACTTCAACTGGTTCTGCAGCTGAACTAACAGTAACACCTTTCAGACTGAAATGCTTTCAGATTTTTGCACATTAATTGACCAGAGAAATGACTAATCAATATAGCAGCTTAAACATTTGTTGCTTCGTTACAAATGACAAACTTAAATGTTGGCAACTGTCTGCAGTGGAGGTGTAATGGTTTATTAAACAGTTTGGATCAACAGCTGTGACGTATTTAAGTTTGCAGTTATTACTCCAAACCTCAGGTGGCTGAGGAAGTTTCTGATTCACAGCTTCTAATTTGGTGCTAAATTAAAGGACTATTTTTGTGTTTTTTGCTCTATTTGACTGCATCTCATCAAAATATTGTGTAGTTGGATTGGTCAGACTAACTGGATAATTCTGCCCTGAACGCAGCATTTCAAACTACACTTTCAGGTTCATTTTCCCTCTTTTCTATTTGTGACAACACAAAAAATCTGCACTTCCAATTCTTACTTGCCGTAAGACCACTTAGATTTGGATAAAAATATAAAACACACTTTATTTATCAAACCTGGACTGAAATATTAAACAGTGATTACAGATGTTTTTGTGATTTATAAAACCTCTCCATAAGACATAGATCTTATGCAGTCTAACTTTAGTTTAAACCCATTTTCACAAAGTGAGTTGTCCTTAACGTAAACCCATTGTTTTAGTGTTGGAGTGCAGCCCATCGGAACACCGGCGTCATGGCCGCCATGACGTCCATCATGGCCGCCGTGGCCGTTGGGTTTGGCTTCAGGGTTTAAACCCAACAAGGAGGCGTTTGATCTGTCCTGGTTTCTCCTCACTAACCTCTCTCGCTCTACCGCTCCACTTCTGTCTGTGTTTCACTCTCAAGTGCTTCTTCTCTTGATAAGCTCTTGGAGAAAGACTCCAATGAGTGTGTGGGCGTGCAGGGGTGTGTGTGGGGGGGGCAGGGGGTGCGTGTGTGTGTGTGTGTGTGTGTGTTTGTGGTGACATAACATGGGCCCCAATGTGTTTGGACTTTTAATGAAAGGCTTGTTTTAGGCTCCCTCTCCTCTTATCAAGCAAGTATCCTTCAGTTCCCTCTTTCTCACGTCTCCCTTTCATTGTCGCCTATTCTGTCTTCTCTTTGGCCCTCCTTTCATCCGTCTTTGAATCATCCCTCTCTTCTTTAAACCAGGGATTGAAAAGAGAATAAAATTTATCCTTGGAGAGTGTCTGCACACTAAACATACTGCATATTATGTGTGAGTGAACAGGTTCTTGTTTTCAAAAGGGAAATATGCTGGAAACTGTTTCCATCTGAATAATCACATATTTTTCTGTCAATTATGTGAGTGCTGCAATATTACTGTCCAAAGAAAAATAAATTTAAAAAATACTCTTATGATGATGATGATAAATTTTACCAGCTCATTAGAAAACTGCAGATAGCAGCAAGACCTTCAGGTGCAACACAGATCACAGAAAAGAAAAGCTTAACAACAACTCTGCCTCCCACTATGTTTAGAAAATACAAGAAAAACAATATAGCAATATATTATTGTCTGCTAATTAACAAATCCCTCCATAATAATTCGCAGCACCTGGTAAAAAGGTGTAAAAACCTTAAACTCCTGTTTTATTGTCAAAGTGAAGAAAATAAATTTACATTTTATTGCAACAGCATCATCTCTCATAAAAAAGGATTAAACATGTTTGATATTTAATAATTAATCAAGACATTATTGGTGCTACACTTCCTGGCACCCATACCTGATCAGAACTACAAACACCTGGTGTTTTTGGTCTAATAACGCATCAACTTGGAACATCGGTTTCAATGAAATTCATTTTCAGTTAAGAAATTTCAGTTAAAAGTGAGATATATTTACACTTATACATAAATTGGGATAATCCTGTTTTTTTTTAGTTTTCTATTTGATTTAAATCCACTGCATATGTGAAAGAAGGTGCAGCACATTTTCTTCTTTATGTGTGAGAGTCCTTAAAATAAAATTAAAAAACTGCAATACTCAGATCAGACCTGAAAGAAAACAAAAAATCTGTATTGTAATGTAGGAAAACCTAGGCCTGTCATGATAACAGATTCTGGATGATAAATTGTCTTGAAATTAATGCGATAAATGAAAATATTCCAAGTAATATAAAGATAATGTCATAACAATGCAAGAACACATTCTTAAAGATAAACTTTAAATTCTAATCAACATTTAACACGAGAACACATTTTAAATATTCAAATTAGATCAACAAAACAACAGAAACAAAAAACAAAATGAACTGTAAAGTTTTTGATTGTTGGTTTTATTGTGCCACCACTCACAGTGAGAAGGATGTTGATGAACATCAAAACATTTCCAGAACTCAACGGTAGAGAGCTGCAAGAAATATAACCATATAGGAGTCAACATGTTAAACAACGTGAAAAAGAATCAATTTTATATTAAAAAAAGTAAAACAAAAACAAACCGAGCCGAGGGCAGAGCCCTGTGGAACACCTTCATTTACACTACAAAGTGATGAGGAATCATTATTCACTTCTTTCAGAGTAATATGAATCACACCAGTCTAAAGTGATACATATTTGCAATTCAGACCAGAGTGGGGCATTTTCTTTTACATAGCTTTTCAAACAGTGCAACATTTGTCTTGAATGTATATTTAAAATCCTTCCAGATTGTCATTTTTTATCAGCCATGTTTTATTCGCAGAGTATGAATGAGAATCCGCTAAAACAAACCGGCAGAAGATCCGACTGTAAAGGATGAGACGGGTGTTACTGTGATGTTGAGGGTGACACACAGAGGAAGTGCTGCTAGGTAGAAGAAGAGAGCAGGACCTTGTGCCTGCATGTTTTGTCTTTGGATTTCACAGCTATAGTGCATCCTGCATGCACGCTGTCATGCATACAGTAATATGCCTCAGCACTGATGTTCTCTCTGACCGCGGCGCTCGGCCCGTAGCTGCTTCGCTTCACTATTCTTCATCCCTCCACCTCAGAGAGGGAGCGAGGGAGGGAGCAGCTTGAGTAATGGGCAGAGTGGTGAGAAAGAAATGGAGGAAAATGGAAATGGAGAAAAAAGATGGAAGATGTTGTGCTGTTAAAGCGCCTACTCAGTCGAGCAATAAGTCCATCACTGCAGCTTTCTGGTTTCATACTGCAGAAAGTTCAGCCTACAGGGAGCTGACAGGAGCACAACACACTGTGCGCACGCAAACGCACACACACACTTTTTGATGGTACAGTGAGTGTTAAGAGCAGCATTTCCTGGGTTCAGATCCCAGCTGGAGTTTTCTCCTGCAGTACGTAGGTCTTCTCCAGCTACTCATTTTCTCCAACTGTCCTTAACCATGCATTCTTAATTTCCCTTCATATGTTGTTAAGCCTGCCGCAATAAACAATTAATTAAAATGAGATTCATAATTTCCTAATTTTGTTTACAAAATTACAATCCATTTTATTTATGGTTTCAGTTGTAAGTGGTGTTAATTTCTGTTTTATTTATTGTTTTTGGTTGTTTTTATTTTGTTTTGGATATTTAAAATATCTTGCTGTTCCAGTTTTAATTGTTCTTCAGAAAATTTGAGTTTATTGATTTTGAGAGGGCAAACGTGTGTTATGAGATATACTGTATATATCAGATGTTTAGATTTACGAGGCTTTAGAAAATTGATGAACAAAACATATACACATTTGGTTTAGAAATAAATAAATACCCTTGTTGTCACTAACTTATTATTGCCTTAAAAATGTAATTAATCTCTCAAATTTTAGCTTAGCATCATAGAGACACTGACCTGTTTTCCTATATGAACAAGACTCACGCCATATATTTCATTCTGTCACAAAGGCTGCCGTTTAATTATCAAAAGGATTAATATGGTTCATTTTGTTCCACCATCTTACACGTTAAAGCCTGTTATCTCTCATGCGGAGGTTGTAACTGTTTTCAGAGACCTACATTTACAGTCTGACCCCATCAGATGCAAACAGTTACATAATTACAGCAAATAGCTGCTCTTCTGGCTGAAATGTCACCAGCTACGACTTCAGCTGGTAAGATATCATTTAGTTCAACCAAATTACCACATACATAAATAAATAAACATAAACTAAAGTTGATCGTTTTGTTATACAAAGGCAGATTTGAGATTCAGTACAACGTGTTCTCGGGATGAGTTGGCGCACACCCAGGCATATCCAGGCAGGACTTGTCAAGCGTCCTTGTATCCCTTGTGATTGAGCCTTTATATGTGGGTGTGTGTGTGCGTGTGGGGGGGTGGGTGGGCGGGTGTGTGTGTGTGTGGATTGCTATTATTTATAGTTCAATGAAGCATCAGACCTGAATGTAGTGGGACGGTCTGTGCTTCCTCTGCTCTATGTGTGTTTGGCTGTGAAAATAAGATAATCTAAATTAACAGCACTTCTTTGTAATGGCCGTAGTGGCCTAAAAGTTGCACACACACACACACACACACACACACACACCCACCCCTACACACACCGGCCCTCACATGCCGCCATAAGACTTGAAGTGCTTGTGCATTTTCTTGGCTGTGAGATGCGGGACGAGGCTTCTGCTCCATCTCTTTCCCTCCTCTGGGTGTCTTACCATTCACTTTCCTATAAGCCCCTCTCTGCCAGTCTCTAGGATACCAACCAGTTGCCATGGCAACCAGGCTCACAGCCGCCTCTATAGAGCTCTCAGCCTGGCGGTCACCTGACCAGCCATCTCCTTTGCGATTGGACGCTGTATTTTGGCTTCGCCGTTTTGCATGCAGTTGGCCGGAACGGAGGGCCCCAATAATTTTTCTTTCCCGTCATTTTTATACCTTTAAGTGGATTTTCTTTCTTTGGTCCCATTTCTCCTTCTCTGCTGCTCCTCTACACACCTCAACCCCCAGTTCCTGTTAGACCCAGGAACTGAATTACATTAGTAAAAACCTGCATTGGCAACATTCCTGTGTGCTTTTGACAATTAGGATTTGATTGAAAGTATCTGAGGCAACTAATCTGTTACTGCAAGGAGATTAAATTAATTGGTGTTGATTATATTCACTCTGAGTCATATTTTACATGTTTCAGAGCCTGATCTGCCTTAATCAGTGTTTCAGATAAACTGGGCTACTTTGTGCTCTATCAAAAAGAGCACGGCTAATCTTAGCCCCCCTTCACAACAGTCTCATGACTCCCTGGTGTTTGACTTGCAGGTTGAAATTAACTGGGTTTCTTTATATAAAAAAGCTGCAGATGACTGCAGCTTTGATTTTTGCACAATTGCTTGCTTGTATGAGACTGTAACTAAAAGCTGCAATAATTGTTAGTTTTCTGGATATTTACAATTAAACATTTAATCAGGTCTGGTCATACTTCTGGGTTTTCCCCTTCATTTTCAGTTAGCAAGAAAACTTCTTTGGGTGCTTTAAGATGAAACTCAACAGACTTAAACTGTCTTTTAAAAGTTCACTCAGTTTTCTATATATTTACTCACTTGAGCTTAAAATGTATTTACAGAACATTTATATTCAGATGGATAATCAAACATATCATTGGATATTTTAGACTGCAAGTCTAGAAGATATGCAGCATAACAACAGTTTTAAAGCTTTTAATCATTTTTAGTTGATCCTTAAAAAATAATTATTGAACTTTATATCAAGCATAAACTAGTGCATTTGTTATGTATAATTTCTCCCTTTATCAGTTCCAAGAAAATCAACTAATAAATCATGAATTATTTGTCAGGAGGCCCTGTTTTGTTTCATAGCAGTGGTATATCTTTGACACACCTTTGCATATTTGTGTTGCGTTTCTATGAAGAAGCATGTCTGTATCTGATTCGTAAAGGAACCATCACTAATGCTATCCCACAACGGATTTATTACACATTCAAAAATTATGTTTTAGATGTTACAACTCAAACATTATAATATGTAAAGGGAATGACTGACATTGATGCAGCACCCTTTTGTGTAGGCTGACAGATAAAACAGGAGATAAAGAACATGCTGACTTTTTCTGTTTATCAAGTTTTTTTTCATTCCATGTCAACCGTTACTACGTAAGAGCATGCATTTGGTACTGCTAATAATACTGCATTAAGATGAAAAAACTGCTCCAGCAGTGTATGAATATTAGGGATAAAACAAGATCTATCAATATGTTGAGTCACATTACTATCAGCGCAACCTGTCAGTAGCAACTGGGAAATGCAAAATGTGCTGCAGATCATGAGTGGTTAAAGAATTGTCCAAATGTCTAAGGAGATTCAAGAAATCAAAAAAGAAGACTTTATATCTGTTTGTTGAGTTTGTGGCAAAATCATGTAGCAATAATGAATTTTGGCAGCAATATTAAACTCTTGTTCTGTCTTGTGAGGTCAATATTGTGTCTCATCTCATCTTTTCTCTTGAGTTTTATGTATCATTAAATCCCAACAGTACATACTGCCAGTAAAGTAGGTCAGCACATTGATACACATTCACTCACTCTTGCACCTGCACCACATGCAAATTGGCTCAAGCTTGTACATTCACATACAGATGCACTTTCCCACAAAAGGTCATACTTTGAGAATCTGCTTTCTACCAAACTGACCTACTACATTAATCACTTTTACAGCCCAACGTAATTTTGGACAAATACATACCACAGCATGCAAACGCTCTGTCTGCACTGATGAAAAGTTGCTCCAAATTGCTGTCTGTTTACACAGTTGGCTGATATATGGACAATTTTTGTTACTGGCATGTTGTCTGTTCATTGCACAAGTCTTACTTAAGTTTTGATGATTTGTCTGAAATTCATCTCATGAAAGTGAACCTCAAAATTACTTGTGCATGAAATGCCACTGATATGTTGCAACATCACACCAGTAATAAAGGAACAAGACGGATTCTATTCTGCAGCAATGTTTCAGTCCTCATTCAGGGACAGAATGAGGACTGTAAGATTTTACAATAATAAAAATTTTGTAAAATTAAGGGATACGTCACAGAACTTGACATTTCACAAAATGTGTTCCCCGACATTCATGTTTCTGGACTGTGGTACTCCACTTGATTGATGTCAAAATGACCAGCATGAGTCACTCAGAGTCTAAATTGCAGAAGCTGAAATTTCACTGATGCTCCATAATTTTTCTTGGAAATCATGAGTTAATGGGTTCACCTAAAATTTACTTTCATTATAATGCTCATAGTTCCAACCGTACAATAAAAGTGGAAACTAAACATAGATTTGTCATTACTGTGTAACCCGTTTGGTTAGGATCAGCAGGATCCTAACGCTCCCTGAGGCTGCTGGGTGATCCGCCCTCTGGAGCATAATCAGAAATATCTCCTGAGTGGAATAGCTTGCAGGACATTTTTAACCTCCCACCTCAGCTGCAGCTCTGATGAGTGAAAAGATTTCTGTCAGGATGTCAGTTGGCAGCAGAGTGAAGATTCACTTAAGAGCCACACTCACACTCCGACCAAATACCTAGATTGTATAAATGTGTGATAAAGTGATTCATAAGTGGTATGATTTATTAGCATATTGTTTCAAACATAAAACAATGTTCTGAAATAAAAATGGTGGCTTATCTGGTAAAGCTTTGTACATAAAAATATGCCAGTGCTGTTGTTAACGTGAAACCAGCTTATAAAGTATCCAGAGATGCTTTAAAACATAAAGATTTAACACATAAAGAACAGTCTTCAGAGAAACAGGATTCATATAAATAATATCACCTAATGGAGAACATTTATTCTGTAATATATATATATATAACATAAGCTTGTTTCTTACATTTCTATCTGAATTCTGTGAGTTGCTTCTGGATTAGGAAATGAAATGAGCCAACGGGCTTTTTCTGCGTAGTTTGGCTGCTAAGGTTTGTGGTATGTAAATATATTTTTCAGTCCTGGATTAGTTTGCTGTTTTTGAGTTTAACAACTGGAAATGATGAACTCTGTGATAGATGACAGATCTGATCCAAGAAGTTTGTAAAAAACTAGAAAGGCTTTGAGACTTTTTAATTCAGTCAAATCTGCAAAAACATTAGCTGCGTTCAGGGACGGCTGGTATAAGTGGTCTAATAGGACTAAGCCCTCCCTGACATTATTTTTAAGTTGTTAAAATAAACAACTTAAAAATAACTACCTAAAAATGAATACATTTTAGAAATAATGTATCACATTTTGTTAAATTTTCAACAAATCTGGTGTCAAACCACCTGGGGAAAATCTCGGGGTCTTTCCGAAGGGCTAACTTCTGACAGCCCGATTCAGCCACGCCCCCCGGTTGGTCTCATCCAATCAGCATCGACTCCACCTCAAGCGTGTGTGTGGGCGTGGTTTGGCGTAGACTGAGTTTGTGCGATGGCGATCGATATTAACATAAACGAGGTGAATTATTTAGCCTTTTTGTGTCCCAGAAAAGTTGTCAGAGTGAGTTTCTATTTAAATAAGGTAGGCGGCATTTAAGAACATATTGTATCGTGTTTCATTTTGTCAGTGTGATTGTGTCCTGGAGTGTTGGGGAATTTACGCAGGGAATTAATTTAGACAACTGCAGAGGCTCTATGCAAGCTTGGTCTTTGGTATGTTTCCGTGGTTGTTTTTTTATGATTGTGTATAGCAGGTTTTATTCTTGTTTGTCAAATTGGATGCGTCTGTTGGAATAAAAAAAAGAATATATATAAATAATAAAAAGACACAAAAAAGTTTTTACTCTAGGATGAGGTTTTTTTTTTGGCCATATCAAAACTTAGTTTTATTTTTTGCAAAATTGAAATGGAAACACTTTATTCGCATCACACAGGTCACATGATCAACACCCAAATTACTGCTGGCGTAAAAGACAAAAAAGACAACAGGACGTAGATGGAATAACACGACGCCCATGTTTTTTAACTTATCGCATAAAAAAAGTATTCACATGTGATTCTAATTCTGCTTCTTATTTAATGGAAACACTGCATGTGAAATTGTTTTCTTTTTTTACATTAGTGGAATATTGACAAAGTTTTGCATTCATTTGTAATGGAAACAGCTACAGAAGTAGAGAAAGTTGTCTTGAGCTAAATGACACTTTTATGATCACATGTGGCATACTAGGGTGTAGTGGACCCAGTTAAAACTGGTCATCTATGATGAGTAAAACTGTTTTTTTGTCCTTTTTCCCCTTTCATTGTTTTTGCTGCATTCGTCTTGCAGCCTGTCAGTTGTCTGTTGGTTTTCACATTGATGCCACATGTATTTTTATCTTTTAGCTTGGTAAGAACTGCATATTGTGCTTGTGTGACATTTCTTCAACTTACTCTGTCTGTTTTGGTGTAATTGTCTTGTGAGTTGTTCTGGAAACATCAGTCAGCCAGCTGTGGTTATGCTGACAGTTTACCACAGATGCTCGGCAAACTAAGTGGCTAACCTAGCAAAGTTAACCAATGAAGATTGAGCTTAAAGTTTAAGAACATTTGCATTTTCAGTTGTGAGCAGTTTTCAGTGTGCCCTGGTGTCAGTGGTGGTTCTGCGTAGGGGATGCCCCTCTGAGAGGCACAGATTCCACAGCAGAAAACATTCATTCAGGGACCTGTCAAACCAGAGCTGCTGGGTTTGCTTTTAACTGACTTTTGCCCTCTGAGTGCCCTTTCACTCAGATGGTCTGCTTTGTTTGAGCATGGTGAAAGCCAACATCAACTCAATCAGACCAATCTGGTTTCTCTATGTTGGCTTGCAGGCCCACCATGGTGTGATATGCTTATCAACTGTCTTCCTCAGTTTAACAAATTAAATAAGATGTGGAAGAATAATCTGCATGAAACTGCCTGGACAGGTTGCCAGTCCATCACATGGCAACACAGAGACACACAGGACAAACATCCATGCACACAAGGAGAATTTAGAGAAACCTGACACGCATGCATAGGGAGAACATACTAACTCCATGCAGGAAGACTCCGGGCCGGGAATCGAACCCAGGACCTTCTTGCTGCAAGGCGACAGTGCTACCAACTGCGCCACTCTACATATGTTTACATATTGTACCCAAAGCATTCATATCCTTGTCACATTTAGATTTAAAGTAATTTTTGCAAATATTCATATCTTACTGACGGCAAACCCGTTCCCCTATTTACAGATGATCATCATTATTCCATATACTGTAGATGTTTGATTCCCAATTAACATGTTTGTCATTTGACTTGCTGTTCTAAATACCTGCTGATGTAAGATTGAGCTCGGCTCAGTCACTGTGTCTGATGACGAGTTGCTGGTTTGAAGCATCACTTTGGGGCAATAAATAAGTCATTAGTGGAATCCTGTAAGCCTTTTTCTGTGTTTCCTGCTAAAAGCATCACCATGACTGTGGTACTTCAGGTATCTTACTAACACACTCGGGCTTTAAGAACAGCAGTACTGAGAGTCCTGGAAACCTGAACAGGTTGCATTCCTTGAGTCCTACTTCTGGCAGGCGCAGAACGCAGCTGTGAAAATGGCTGTGAAGCAAAACGAAACGTTGACAATAGCAGAAGGAGCACATCCTGTGCAATTTTTGGGTGTGAATGCCTTCTCTGTTGCTCCTGTGATTGTTAAACTCATTTCCTTGTCCTCTTTGTCCAGTTTTTCATCCTTCCTCTGCCAAACTGTGGTGACACTTACCCACCTGCTCCTGTTAAGCCTGCAGGACTCTGTTCACATCTGGATGCAGTCGCTCACTCGGCTCACTAACTCGCAATTTCTACTTCTCAACTAAGTTTCAATTGTACAGATGGACAGTAGAGATCACCGTCTGATGAGAACAGCCAGAAGGACATTATCAAACAGCAGAGATGTCTGGTTAATGTCAACAGACTGCTCCCCTCAGAAAACCTCTCTTTTAGATGACATCCTGTCCTTTAATATAACCAGCAGGAGCTTCCCAGTGGCTGCTGTTTAAAGGGCACATCAGCTGGTTTTACTGCTGTATGCGCTGTACAATGACTGCTGGAAAAAGCAAATGTTTTGTTATTGACTTACCCTCCAGAAACCACTTGCTGCATTCTTGTTGGTTGTGCTTGAGCCTCCACTTTTGGTTTCCAAAGATGTATGATTATACTGAGACCTCATTGTCTAAGAATGATTTTGTGTCAAACATGTAATATACATGTTTTGTATTGTCCATAAGTCTTATCCCTAACCTGATCAAGGTCACCTTTAATGCCCGCTGAATGCAAACATGTTATTTTAAATATAAGTTGATGCATTTCAAGTAATTAAAATGTTAAAGCAGATCAAACATTTGACCACATGGATCTCAGGCATCTACACAGAAAGTGTGTTGATCTTGCAACAGGGTAAAAACAGTTGCTAACCATGTGTAACAGCGACCATCGACTGTTCATGTGAAGATATGAACGGCTGAGTGTGTGAAGCTCAGAGACGTGTTGGGTTCATGTTAAGCCAGCTCCTGTGAACCTGCGGATGTGATTTTCAGAAGGAGGTGACAGCTGGAGCTAAGTATAGAGGAAATTGGAGAGGAATCTGACAGTGAGTGACAGAGGAGCAGATTGGATGAGAGGCTGATACGCCGCCAAGAAGGAAACCGGGAGAAAGAGTTGAAGGGGATGTTGGGTTATAGTAAAGAAAAAGAGAAAGGAAAACCGAGAGAAGAAAATATTTCTCAGTTTAATACATTTTTAAAAAATGAAGGTTGGTTTTTACAAACCAGAAGTCTGCATCCTGTACAATCCATTTCTGCCCTCAGTCCAGATTATTAAAAACAATTTAGAGCTCCAAATTTTAAGATGTTTTGAAAAAAGACAACTTAGTTTTTGCTGAATATCTACTAGTTCACCTTTCTAAAGAACCACCATTTAATCTGAGTTTTGGGTTTTAAATAAAGAAAAACATAGCTTTTCCAAAATGTATATTTACACATTTTCATCTATAGATGCAGTTATTTGTCAGAAATATTTCAAGAATAAAACAAAGAGCACATTTAAAAAATATATTACTGGTATGTTTAGTGTCACTTTGTTGTGGACATTTAATGAAATAATGGAATCTGACTGAAAAACTACTAAAACCTTTGTGCGTCATTGTGGCAATTTTCAAAACCGTTAGTTATGTGTTTAATATTTAGCCAGTTATTAAGAGCCACTTGTGGCTCCGGGTCCACAGGTTCCAGACCTCTGCTACAGATCAATACAAAGACTGACTCTTTGTATTCTCACAGTGGGTAAGGAGTCACTGAAACAGGTGGAGGAGTTGATCTATATTATCTGAGTTAAAACAAACAGAATGGAGATTCATTCTCTGCCAATCATGGTGGAAATATGAACTGAGCCTGAAGGAGAAGCTGTCTAGGTTTTGGTTATTACCAGATTAAATGTTTTGTTCTTTCTTTGATGTGTTTTGTTCATTGTTTGCTCTATAACAGTTAATATGGTGAAGTAAATGAACCTGGCTGTATAGTCTTTAACAATGTGTTGAGTTGAAATTAGTTGCAGATTTCTCTATGGAACATAACTCCTAATTATTTGGTACATTTTTGCCTATTAGGGAGCTTTTCATAGAGCATATCTACCATGTTAAAAAGTGACTTTAGAAGCTGAAACAGCCAGAAGCAATGCTGCTGGACTTCGTGCTGATTGGCTGAACCGCCAAGAGCAGAAAAAAGGGAGACTGTGGATGTTAGCTTCTGTGTTAGCGTTAACTGTGTGTATTAATGCATATTAAGGTGCAGTTGTAGGCTTTTGCTATTTTTGGGTGACTGTGGTCCCTAATCCCTGTGAATCCCAGCAATCCACTATGCGGAAATTTTTTTTCCCCCAGACTCTTCAAGTTTGACCTCAACTTTCTTAAATAAATCTTTTTTTGTTCACCTCAGATTTGATTGGAATGTTTTTGAACTTGACAAAGAAAAGGATGTAAATATCTCTGTCTATTGCATTAGCACTTAAATTTGCTGAAACTTTTTCACCTAAACGCTTACTAACGTTGCTTTAAATTAAAAATAAAAACAAACTCCCACCAATAATTGGAGCTCATTTTGTGTATTTGTTTGCATGTTTGTTTGTTGTATTTTGTTTGCATCATATTGCAAAGAAAAAGATTACCACATTTCCAACCCAAAACCACTGAAAAAAAATCATCTCTAGAAATATGCAGGCCGATTACTGAGATCAGCTTTTTACATGTAACAGTTCACGGAGCACACTGTCTCTCTTTTTCTCTCTCTCCAACTATTTCTCTCTGTCTCTCTTTCCTGAGTGGTTTGCTCAGCTACAGAATAACCGGCCAAAGATGAAGCGCCTGGAAGTGATATAGTACCGCATAGCTGGAGATCTTTAATAGGAAACTATCAGGCCAGCATGAGATGGAGCAGACGGTGGTTAGAGAGAGAGGAACGGCTCCTGTTGGACTTTTTTTCAGGAACCGTTGTTGACAAAGACACATGAAGGTGCTGCTCTCTGTGTGTATTAATGTGTGTGTGTGTTTAAGGAGTGGATGTATTCCAGACAGCTGTCCTGAGCCAATACACTTTGTATGCAAAGAATTTTTCACTGTCACTCAGGGTGGCGGGCGAGGGGTCGTCGTCATGACGGCTGAAGGTGAACGGTTTGCTCATCATTCTGGGATGTGATGGCGCTCAGCTGGTTTGGTAGGAGTGGGTTTGAGTGGGATTTACATTTAGCTTGAATATTTACCAGAAATATACATTTATGATTCATCATTAAATAAAAGTGAAGAACAAAATTTTACAGATTGGAATGATTTTTTTTAATCTCATAGAACTGAAAACAGCATAGATTTTTCTTGCTTGTTTGAATCCCTGACATCACTGGATCTATGGTGGGCTGTGAGGGTCACATTAAAGTTTTACATGCAACACCTTTTCTAATGGCAATAAATAGCAAGAAAATCTCCAGAACTTGATCAGAATGATTCCTCTCCTCTTTTGCAACATCTTTGCAGCAGTTTTTCAGACCTGCATAAACTTCCTGAGAGCATTTTCCACCAAATTCTCAGTTTTGTAAATCATCACACAATCTGCATTTGTAACATTTTTTAATCATACACCACAACAATGCCGTAAATTATTTCCATGAATGTGGATTAAGATTATTTTCACCCAGATTAGGATCTTATTTTTTGTTTTCCTTTGACTGCTCTCTTTAGAGGTCACCACTGACTCCGTTTCAGATCCTTCACCTCTGTGTTTTTCTTGCCACCTCCAATGAGCTTCCATGATCCTCCTGTTTTACTTTTATCATCTGTTCTTGTTGTCCGGTTTTCCTTTTCTAAATCTGACCTGGATTTCTTAACCGAGGTTGCTTTTCTGAAGTATATTTTTATAATTCTCTGCAGCCATAAATAAGTTATGAATCCATAAACGTTTGCCCTTCCTGACACAATGCCAAACGTTTACCAAAAACAAAAAATACCCTGGGTTTGACGACACGCTGTACTCTGCTGCTGAATGAATGAATGTTGGCATTGAAAACTTCTTTCATTCATCCTTTCTCCAAAGTTCAGCTTTTACATTTTGGACTCTTCATGTTTGCACCAGTTAAGTTTAGATTTTTCAATACTTTCTGGGATGCAGTTGTAGTTTTCTGTTGGCTAGCACCAAACTGAAAGGTTATTTCACAGTTTTGTTTTGTTTTTACACATTTTTGATTGTTTTCATTGTATCTCATTCAAAATGTCCCAGTCAAGGCTGAAATGGATAATTTTACATTGACTGAAGAGATTATCAGGATCTACAAAAGCAAAAAAAGGAACAATTTGTTTCTTCTTTAGCATTATGACCACGCTAGAGTTGGATAAACGTAAAAATTAAAGCTTTTAAACAACATCTGGGATCTGGGAAATCATTTTTATAAAAATGATGTCAGACATGAAGTCAAAATCTAAAAACTGTCTGATAAACATCAAGTTTTCATTTCTTAAACTGTCAACAAAACAGCTGACAGAAATAGTTTAATAGCTCCGTTGGTTTGTTTGGTATTTGTCATAATTTTTTTTAACAAAGACCTGAACTACCTGCTGCTGTACAGTTGTATATCAGTAGCTGAAAAAATAGATGTAAGGAAACATAAGATAGATTTGGAGCTGAATGAAACAGCAGTGACTTAAACCGGTTTATCGTGCCGTAATAATCAGAATCAATAACAGTAATGGAGATTCACTCAGCACAAAGCTGCACTGCAACACAGATCTGCATCCCATGAATGTATCTTTCCTGTCCTCCACGCTTTGTGTGCACAACCATAATTACATACAATGAGTCTCTCCTCTCTGCTGCTGAGTGTGAGGCTGAACAGCAGTTCTTTTTTCTCACTGTCTTCCCCGCCCTGAGTGGATTTTAACACTCTAATAGCACATACTGTACATTCCCTACATCCGCCGCCTCCGTGGTCGGGGATGGGTGTGGCTGCAGGGAGCTCAGCCAGGGTGGCAACAGTAAAGGATGGCACACATGCTGACGGGCGCGCACGAGTCTGAGAGTAAGAGCTGCTGAGGCGAACTGCAGGAGGGCTGAACGCCGATGAAATATTTAATCGCTTTTATTATTCAGTAACTGCCTGAGAGAACGAGGGGGAGGCGGTGGGTGAGGGAGGTTGTGCGCCCAACTCCGGATGCTTCTCTGACATCTCTGTCTCTGATGTGAGTCGGACAAATTCATCCTAGGATTGGAAAACAAAGGAAGAGGAGGAAAAACAGAGGGATGGGTAGATAGAAGAGGGGTTGCAACAGAATGGATGGGAAGAATGAGAGAGAGAGAAAGGAGGAAGAAAATCAGACTATCTCACCATCCCGGGAAAAGAGGAGGGTTACCATGGTAACTGCAGCCGAGCACCACGTGATGCAGAGGAGGGAGAGAGGGAGCAGAAGGGTGGGGCGTCTCGCTCCGCCGGCAGAGGAGGAGAAGGAGGAGAAGAGAGGGAGAGAGGGACGGGTGTGAAAAAAATAAATGGTTTCCAGAACAAGCAGAAGACCCAAAGAGTCAAACGCCAGATCACAAAGGAGGTTCGAGTCACAGCGCAAGTTGCTCCATAGGCTGGGTTTATTTTTTTACAGAAATCCGATTGGCTGATGAATCCCATGACGTTAAAAAGCCAGTTAAACTTATTTATACGCGTCATTTTTACTGGATGTGAATGACCTGGTTCTGTTCTTAAAATGTACCAGTTACTCAGTAAAACACACCAGAGAAGGAGACATCTGAGATGCTAGAAACACAATAATAAATTTCCATTTATACAAAATATAAATGAGATGAATATCTGATGACCTGCTGGTGAAGGCAGGCAGTTATTAAACAGATCTAAATCAGTTCTATATTTTATTTTGAATCTTTTGGGGGGAATTTTGTGTTTTTCTGTTTCTGTTTTTGGAAACCCAAATCTATTCTTTATTAACTTTTTTGCTGCTCTGTCCATTGATTCATTTCACTTATTTCTTTTCAACAAAGTTTCCTAATCAGATCCGCTAATTGTTAGAATGAGTGACAATTATAAATCAGTTTATTTATTTCACATATATCACAAATTTACCTTTTAAACAGTGATCGACCATTTTAAGTGTCCCAGTATATTTTTCTGAAAGTCTGGACAAACGGGTCTTTGATCTCGAGTCCATTTAGAATCTGTACTCTGGTGTTTTCTGTTGCTTTTTCAGTATCAGTTTATTCATTGCTAGGTGGCTTTTCACAAACGTAAAGAATTAAAGCACGAAGCTTGAAAAACGAAATAACAGTTTAGAGAAACCAAGCTGCTTAAAGCAGCTTAAAGAAGTCGATTGGGTCGGGTTTCTGACAGCAGAGCTGCGCTTGTTCTCCCTGGAGACGCCAGGAATCGACTCCTGACCACAACTGGTACAGAAAGTCACGTTGTGCATCTTGTGGATCGGGTCATGACAGGAAGTACGAAGACACGAGTATGGGGGGAAAACTAAATGATCCAGAGCTTCTCAATGTACATGTTTTTCCTTGATATAAATTGAGTAGAAATAAAAACTTCCCCATAAACGAAGCTTAATTCATATTAAGATATATTTGGTCTTTTATCTTTGGTAGTTGGAAGTGTTTTTAGAGTGGGTTTCAGGTATTTACACCTGATGCATTTGGTTTGCTTTAATCGGACCAGAGTTAGTTTTGCTCGTTGATCTGGACTGAATACACTCAATTCTGGTCTCGAGCCAAACAACCCGACCCGAACTGACTTTTTTAGGTGGTCTTGGTCTGCTTCCAAACGCTCTCTGGTGCGGTTCTGGTGTGAATACAGACCAGCCTCAATTCGAAGCAACTACAGGAAACCATCTTTTGTTCTAACGCTGCTACTGCATGTAGTGATTGTACTGGAATCATACCTTTCATTTGCATTTTTAGGCAACTTTCCAAAATTTGAAATATCACGTTGTATAACATTACAGTTTTGCAGCACGCAGGACTTCCATGTTTGTTTTCTTCCTAGCACTGTAAACAAAAGAGAACAAGGCTGGAATGTCTGTATAATTGAAATAAACAACTCGTCTTGTGGTGAGTTTGTGCGTTGGTGCAATATAAATAAATAAAATGAATTGAATTGTATTTTTACAGGAATTACAATTTAAAATATTTTACTGCGAAAATAGTGTGACAAAGATTTCTCTCTCTAGAAAAAGAAAACTTTTATCAGGCCAAAACACAGCAAAGTGAGATTATCTCGCGGAAATTATGTATCTGTGTGATCAGGAAATTAGATCTTGTGCCTTGAATTTACAACTGAATGTGTGACAAAAACAAGTGTTGAAAGATATTTCCAGAATTTCAGTTCATGGCTTAATTGGAAAATAAACAGCCGTGCCTTTTTAATATGTTTGAAGAGTTTCCTGGGCTTTGGCTCTGGATATTCAGTGAGTTTGTGGTGCAGTGCCCAGTTCTTTAAACTAAAGCTGGACACACACACACACACACACACACACACACACACACAGGAAGCTCATGCTCTGTTTCATCTGGTGTCCTCCTCCATTCAAACCCCCTGAAGCACACAACTTTCAGTCCATTGCAGGCATTGTGTGGCTCTGCTCACACAGGACAGTCGCAGGAAAACGTGGAGTTCTGTTTCCTGCAGCTTGCTGAAATCCACTCAGTCTGAGTGGGATCAGTGTTCGGCAGAGAATGACCCTGAGAAGCAGCTTCGGCTTTTAGGAGGAACTTGTCGGCACATCCCGGTCAAAGGTCACACCATGGACTCTGGCACTTCAACCCCTGCAGTCCCTCTGGGAAAGAAATGTCTTCACTGAGAGAGGCGGAGTCACATTCTGTGTTTGTTCTTCTGTGGACGTTAACAGAATAACAAACTGTGAATAAAACTGGATCTGATTGCATGGACGTCGTTAAAATGAGCTGAACAGGAGTTCATTTTGTTTCGAAGCTGTTTAAGCAAAACCATATTCACTATGTTTATTTATCTTTTACTTTGAACAAACAATACAAAGGAAAGACTGAAAAAATATAATGAGTTAAACAGTCATGCTAATTGACTTGCAATTTTACACAATTTGCTAGAAAAAGGGCATTTGGAAGTAGTGGTGGGCATTTATCATGATAAATTTATTATCATGATAATTCTGATTTATTGTTGTCATGATAAACTCCAGTTAATCTTACTTAAAAGCCCCTTTCAATGAAAGCATCAATAAATTAGAAAATACGGTTAAGTACAGATATGCTTTGTAGTTTAATTATACAAATGCCACTTCTTTGTGTTACTGTTGTCCTAAAGAAGCGTATTATACGTGGGAACAGTATTTGTGTTTGTGGGACAGTAATTACTGTGACACAGTTTTTATTGTTATCACGATAGAGAGAATTGAGAACATGTTTGACCTTTGAAGTCCCATTTTACCCAACATAATTTCAAATCAGTTCATTTTTTAAGATGGTCAATATCTGTACTTTGAGTTCATCATTTTATTCATTCCATAAATCTACCCCACACATTTAGATACAAAAACTATTTTTGGTTGTTCCCTAAAATTATAACTCCCCTCTTTGTCACAAAACATTTTTTGCATGTTGAGTGGAAGTTGACGGATGTACATTAGATTTCCCAATATCCTACTTTATGTAGTATTCTGACTCATTTCGTCTGTATTGCACACTTGGCTGTAAGCTTTGGTACATATTAAGCCAAACTTGCACACAAAAACCCAAATGTGGTGCAATGAAAGTATTATATAAAATAAGCAGTGACTTGTGGTCCATCTGACAGACAGGTGAAGGGAACAACCCTGATAGTTTTCTTATCATGGTGCCTTTTAGTGGATGGGAACATAAAAAATATAGGAGACATTTTGATGGTTAGATTTTTATTTGTCTTTAGTTTTTTCCAAAACTGTCTCTTTTGTTGGGTTTTCCCAGTCTGTATTGATAAGTAGTGAACCAGCAACACGTTCATCGTTGCCCGTGTTGTATGATCCAGTATGTGTTTAGTATGTTTATGAAGCTGATGCTGATTATGATGGAATGATGAGAGTAAACTCCACTGCGCTATAAAGCTGGACAGTAAAATAGACTACAGATCCATCCAGCTGATACTGGTTTATAAGTGATGAAATGTTACTGTAGGGTTCTCATGCTTTTTCTGTATTTTGTCACATTTTTGTACTTTAATGCTTGAATTTCATATTTTTGATCATTTTTTCCATTACCTTCTTGGGTTTCTGGCCAAAACAGTTGCTTGACAACAAGCCTTAGTTATAATATTTCACAAATACTAAGTGGAAATATGCCTCCCACATGCGTATCTGCAGCCAGGTGATGTTGCTTTGTGAATTCTGGCACAATGTGAGTCATTGGCAACAATGTTTTTATCACTTTGGCTGATAATCACCTAAAGTCCTAAACAACACTAAAAGAAATCAGTACTCAAGATGATTGCTGCACTAACTTCCTGCAGTTGCCACATTGCAGAGGCTCAATAAACCAATCATAATCAGCTACATGACTTCAAAGGAATGCCTCAAACTTCTATTTTAAAAGCTTAGAAAAGCGACATTTATAAAGGTGGAAATAAATTTCTCCACACCAAAACAAACTACTTTGAGCCACAGTAGATGTTTATTTTAATGTTTCAAACAACAAATATACCTTAAAATGCATTGATTTGCACAGTGGAAACCATCTTTGTACTACACCAGAAGCTAATATCTGCAGACTCCCTTATTTCTGCTCTTCAGGATCCAACCAATCAGCACAAAGGAACAGAAAAGGTGCTTCTGGATTGGCCGCTTTGCACCAAAGTTTCCTAAGCTCCATTTTCTCTCAAACAACTTGCGAAACATTTTTTGAGTCAGCAGATTTTGGAGTTACATTCCCCTGAAAAATCCACAAATAGGTTAATCTGCAAATACAGAACCTTATTGTTCATATGGTAAACATGATACATAACATGATAAGCTACTCTGTGGGGAAACTCTGTAAACTATTAAATCTTGTTTCAATGAATATGTTAAATCTTTTTGGCATAATTAAAAGTTGGCATTTTAGACATTCAGTTTAAAATACTAAGATAAACTGACATGCAGCATTTGGTGTCAGGTTTGAAAAATGACTTGACACAACCATACCAGACCATACCAACTTTATTTATGAAGCACTTTATACACCAACAGGACCAAAGTGCTATACACAAAAATATAATGCAATTATAAAATAGAAAAGATTGAATATAAAATACATATTAATATACAGACACAAAGTGACAAAGTGAAACCTCTCAGATTGTGCCAAAAGCCAAAGAAAAAAGATGGGTCTTAAGAAGGGACTTAAAAACAGCGAGTGAAGAGGCTTGTCTTATGCCCAAAGGAAGATCATTCCACAGCAACAGAACACAGTCGAGTTCATCTCTGCCATGATGGGTAGAGCAGAGGAACTGACAGGGGAGATGGAAAGGACGAGGAGGGAAGAGACAGATTGGATTGAAAGGAGAGGAGTAAGTCATCGTGAATGTGGCTGGTGTTCAAAAATAGATGCAGAGAGGGGAAACCGAACACAGCTTGGTGAAACAGGCGAGAAGAGACGGAAAACAGCCGAAGAAATGACAGAAGTTCTGAGGAGAATCAGAGGGGGGGAAATATGATGCAGAGGGAGGAACATTAGAGAACAAAACAAACATGTCAGTGAGCTGGAACGGAAAGACAGATGAAGGACAGAACAATGCTACAGAAGGACGAGTGCAGATGGAGGGATGGAGGGACGACATGGCGGAGACTACTAATGAGGGACCAGAGGCCCGCTGGCTGCAGGGCGGAGAGGTGACATGTTTGCACATGGAGATGAAGAGGGAGAGACAGGAATGGAGGGAGGAAGAGGAGTGGCAGCTCTGGGTGGATTCTGAGAAAACCAGTCTACTGGCTCAGCTTGGTCAACTGGTTCAACTGGGACTCATCCTGTCATTTCTGCCACAACTTTCCTTGTTTTCTTCTTTTTTTTCTTCAGTTTTAACTTTTCTTCTTTGTTCGTTCATCTTTCCTTACCTACTTACCTCCTTTCTTTCTTCCTTTCATTCCTTCAATCCCGCCTTTTTCCTGTTCTTGTCTTTCCTTTCTTTTTTCCTTCCTCCCTTCCTTCATTCATCCTCTAATGCCCCCTTTTATTCTTTTCTTCTTACCTCGTTCAGTCCCATCCTTTTTTCTCGTTCTCCTTTGCCTGTTCACCTTTTTGTTCCTTCTGTTCAGGTTGAAGCATCATCTTGATTAAATCATCCAGTTCTAATTTAAATCTAACTATGCTGTCCACCATAAGTAGAGGTTTTGTTTTATAAAACTTGCTGCATTGGTTTTGAGGTGTCGGCTGGTCGTTATTGAACTATGTGAAATCATGCAGAAGGTTTTTCAAGTTAAAATGAATAAATGATGTGAGAAGTTCTGCTGATTGTGTGGAATCCCGGTCTCTGGATTTACCAGGAGGTGATGTCAGCGACTTTAGATTTTAATTATTATTCATATTTATTAGATTGATTCCTCGTTCACTGCCGACCGAGTCACAATCTGCTGATATGTAAAAGAGCAGAGACCCTGGTTCAGAGAGTGAGGCGAGTTAATATTAGAAACAGCGTGGCTAACAGGCTCCAGAACATAACTGAGAATCTTAGACGTCACTCAGCAGCATGCTGGCAGCAGATGAATGATGCAGCGCTGCATACTGCAGACTCATCACAGTCATGCACATGTGTTGTAATCGAAGCTGAAGGTGGATCAGCTCCATGTTCAAGTGTGTAACCTTCATGTAGAGTCGTATCATCTGTTAAAACAGCCACACTTACAGATTCAGTGACATGAAACTCTTCTCACTGAAATATGCAATATAAATAAACTTCAGAAAACTGTTTCTCTGCAGCAGCTTCACTGCAAAAACACAAAACCATTTTTAGTTTAGTTTCTAGTGCAAATATCTTAATACATTTGAAATAAGGCAAATCTAACTTGTAAGTAATGTTTCGGCAAGATGTAAGAGCTTATTTTAAGTAAATATTTCCTTAATATTGATTAAAAATTCTAATTCCACTTATACCAAGGGAAAAATGTTATGTTATTAGTGACATAATCTGCCAGTGGAGCTAGTACTATTTCATCACTTTTAAGGAATTATTTACCTAAAACAAGCTAGTATATCTTGATAAAAAGTGACTTAGTGACATTGGAAAGATGCTTTTCAATAAAAAGTGTCACTTTATGGAATAATCGTGACAGTTTTTTTTTTAATCTTTTGTGTATATTTGAAATATATTTGCAATAGTTTTCTGAGTTGAATACTTAATTTGATTTTTCTGTGAATAGGAGGCAGATATAAGTTTATACTTAATTCTGCTGCTTTTCATTCGTAGCTTCTTTTAGTTGTTACTTTTTTAGTTATTGTTGACTGAATGAAACAATAAAATAAAACTTATAAGGTAGTTTTATCTAATTTCCAGTGTACTAAGATATATTTGCATTAGAAACTAGACAAAAATACTCTGTTTTAAGATTTTGTGTTTTTGAAGTGTTCAAAATAAATCTTGAATTGACTTGTTGAATTCTACCAATTGGGAAGAGAGTTTCAGTAAAGAAGCACATGGAGTGTTATGATGGTGCAAACCTTTGTTAATGATGTAGAGGCAGCAAATGAAGTGATGCAACAGAAGAGGGTAAAAGTGCAAAAGAAAAAAGAAAACCTGCTTATTAAGCCGTTTACAGCTTGTTGCTCTGATTTGGGGTTAAACTGGGCGCTCCATGAGTTCATCAGAGCGGCTGTGTTTAAATCACCTCTGTGCTCAGGTTCAGTCACTTTGCTGCTAAATTTTGTAGAATGTCAGACTTCACACAGACCTTGTCTTCAGGTGGTGTAATATGAGCCTGAGTGCTGCACAATCTAATTATAATGTCTGGCTATAATTACATTTCGATGAAAATCGGCTCCAAATCTGACACACTATACCGCTCCACTGGCTTCATGCTGAGTTCTCTGACGTAAAGCTTAATGATGTATTGTTTTAGTGACAGCAGTTATTGGGTCTAATGTGGATTTTAATGCATTCCTTAATTGATATTTATCTCCTGTCGCTGTGTTATGTCTTTATTTTGCCGCTGAGGGCTCCGGGTTTCCTATTTCCCAGTATCACAGTATATCCTGCTGTACGTTCTGTTTGTTTTTCACTGTGGTGTGTAAATCTAAAGCGTCACTGACTCAGATAACAAAACCTGTATTTATCTGATCGCCTTTACTGCTGACGTGTACATTTGTGTGGGGAAAACGGATTAATCCAGGAATGTTTATTTTCCAGGAAGCAGAGGGAGGATTGGACGATTCCGGAACCATTGTATAATTTCTTAATTTCTTTTAGTAAAATTATTCTGCTGACAGAAATCCCAATGTTTAAGCTCTTGTTAGCACATGCATTGCCATCCACATTTAAAATCAGATTTTTTTTAATGAAATTAGCAGAATTTTGTAATCAAAAAAAATAATTTGCCTATGGTGAACTTCTTTTAAACAATTATGTAAAGAAACGTCACATACAGCACCCTGAGAAGTATTAGAGGTTTACCTTTACAGATTTTTAAATTATTTAAGGCAAAATAACGAGTAAATGCAAAATGGATTTTCCAAATATTTCTTTGAAAATCTGTGATTTAAAGTTGACCTATAGTCCCTGAACAGGTTCGGATAGGTCTATGGACGATACAAAACATGTTCAGTACATGTAACTGCTGAATAACTCACTTCAAATATGAGTGGAACTTGACATCAAATGGTTAAGTACAATATCTGGAGAGAAAGTGAATAAAAATGCATCCAAACTTAAATAAAAAGTTTTTGAAAATGCCCAGAAGACCTGGAGAAGATTTTAATCAGGACCGCTTCACATGATTCAAAGAACGAACGTCTGCTTAGAGAAGGAAAACGGATGAATTGTGGGTGGTTTTAACCTTTAACCTAGTACTGAATGCTTTTATCAATGAAGTTTTTTGGCTTGTCCTTTCAAGTACAAAACAAAATTGTTTGAGAAAGGTCGATTTTAAAAAGAAAATCTATCAATATTGTCTTTTTTTGTGATGTTTTGCTTCTTTTAATGTAAACCATGAACATGAAGACATTGTTACATTCGGCTTAAAGCAGAACTTACAATACACACAAGGGAGATCTGTCCCAGGAATCAGGTAAGATAGGCTACACCATTAATTTGAAAAATTAAACAAATAAATAAATACCCAATCACTCAGTAAGAATTAAGCTGATCCTTAGCAACAATGATTTATTCAAAAAGAATTACAATACTATGAAATAATAATAGTTATCTTGATAGATAGATCGATAACCCCATTCCCTCAAAAAATAATTATGGTCACTCAGTTTGAAATCAGCAAAAGACCTAATTCATTAAATGTCCCAAATTTTTCCCTCCTTTTTTCAAAGAGATTATTGTCCACAAAGCAGTTCCATATCTTCAAAAAATAAACAAAGTCCTGGAAGTATTTCCCTGTTTTGATCCAAAGTCCCGATCCAAAATGAAAAATCCTAACGTCCAAACCCCTCCCAAAAAAGATACGAAAAAAAAGTGGTACCACCAAAAATCCCCAAAAAGAAAAGTACAGTCCAGATCTCACCGGGAGCGTTTTTCTTTCCCCTCGGTGGCGTCCTCTCGCACTGGCGGCGTCCACTTGCACCGGGCGCCGTTTCCTGGGTGCAAACTCCGATCCAGTTCCTAAAATACCATCTGTGGCACGGGGCGATCTTTGATAGCTGTTTTTGATGTCTTTCCTTTGATTTTTACTAGTTTTAAACGTTCAGACAGGTCAAAACTCCCGCTGCACAGATCCCACGGTGAGCGTCTTCCTCCCCGATTGCGCCTTCCTGCGCCGACGCACACGCCCCTTTTTAATTACTAATTTGTTTCACACACACCTGAAAACATCAGGATTTACCCAAATCAGTTATAAACAGTGGAAATTGGAATACTTTTTAACAATGAAATCACAGCAACTGTTCTACATGACAGGTTGATACATTTACTTTTTAATGTATTTATTTAGGAAAAAACAAACATAGTGGTTATGTTACATCTGTAGGTTTTAAGTGTAGCAGATTAGCTCTGTTGTCGGGTTTTTGCGATCATATGAGCGGATTATGATGCTGTGACTCGGTGAGAAGTGCTGCATTGGAGCGTCTTTGTGTGGAAGGAGCCCGGAGCTGATCAGGAGCCTCTGGCCCTGAAGGGAAGCGCGGCCGGATCACAGCTGCATGACCATGACAACAGCCTAAAAACAAACCTCTGCCAGGCTGAGCGAGATGCCAGAGTGCTCCGTCTATTTCCAGCCCTCTGGATCTTCTGTATGTGCAGCTTTTAAAAGGCCACTTCAGTCTGAATGTCCAGTGTTATTATTATTATTATTATTTTTAAGGTTTACCCACAATGAAGAGTGATGGAAATAGATCTGGAGTGACGCCTCTGTAAGAGCAGCTCTGTTGGGTGGTTTTGTTCAGTAATAGCACATGTTCCACTGTTTTCAGGGCTTATGTCATTCTTCTTCCCTGTTTGAACTTTGCCCTTGTTCTCTGCTATATTTAACACTTCATCAGTTATTATTTGTCGAAGTGAACGGGTAGACGTCCTGCTGTTTTGAGGTGTTTTCATCAATCCCTTAGAAATAGCTTGCAGCATGCTAACCAATTGTTTTCTTTTTTGTGTTTGTGTTGCAGGCGGACGCTAAGATGGTGTGTGACGTCGTCAGTCGTATGGAAGACACAGAGCCGTACTCCGCTGAGCTGCTGGGCGCCATGATGCGCCTGTGGGCCGACTCGGGCATCCAGGAGTGCTTCAGCCGCGCCCGGGAGTACCAGCTCAACGACTCGGCGCAGTAGTACGTCCATGTTTCTAAATCTGCTCATGTAGAGATCTACAAATCAGACGTTAGAGACTCACTGAGGTTTGGTTCAAGCTTTGTTGATACGAGTTTCTTCTTTACTTGTGAGCGCTTTTTGAGTGATGTTTTACTTCCTGTGGTTGCCTTCTTCCTGAAACAGTCATTTTTCTTTGGTAAAACTATTGCCAGACAACATTTTTAACATTTATTTGAGATTT
Source organism: Xiphophorus couchianus (assembly GCF_001444195.1). NCBI lineage: Eukaryota > Metazoa > Chordata > Actinopteri > Cyprinodontiformes > Poeciliidae > Xiphophorus > Xiphophorus couchianus. The sequence continues at coordinate 7,224,808 of NC_040229.1, forward strand.
ATTTATTCATTTATTTTTCACTGATGGTGAAATCAGATGTGAACCTTTCAGTTGCAGCTTATTTATCACTTCGTGTGTGTGTGTGTTAAATGTCACATTAAAGATTGATGCACACTTCCTATTATGTTGTGGCCTGTGCAGCCGAGCAGAGTGCCCAACCAATGAAACCATAGGACAGACATCACATGACCAGACCACACAAACTGTTGACAAGCGTGCGTTTGTGCATCTTTTCTGAGAAACCCCAGAAATCTGATAACATTTCAGTGAACCAGAGATCAGCTGTGGTCAAAACCTTCTGCTCTTATGACCATTGGAGACGTAAGCGGTATCTCTGTGCATGGTGCAGGTTTGGTAATCACACATGCATGTAATGCGTGTTTTTATTCCATAGAAAGCAGAACGCTGCTGTGTGAAAGGAGTAGGTCCTGCCTGAAGCCACCTCTGTGTGTTTGTGTGCAAAGGCCTTTAGTGTTCTGACCTATTTACCACAATGCACATACTGTACACTCCATCTGCGATTTACATTCCTGCCTTTGTGACACGGCCATAATTTAGAAAGGCGATCACACAAGATGCACATACGTACACTGAGAATAATGTAAAAATGCCACATCAGGTAGCTAAATTCTCTGAGTTGGCAATATTTAACAATCCATGCAGAGGCAAGAAAACATGCAGTTTGAGTTGTTTGCAACAGATTTTGAATTAGACTTTTTGTTTTGTGGATAAACACAGCAGAAGATCCTCTTTAAATGCTGCAGTGCCGCTGAAGGTGATTATGCTGCAGCTGTAAATTGGTGTAAGAAACTTTAAATTCTTTTTGGTTTTTTTGGAAAAAACATCATTATATCCCTCATTTTGGGAAATAGTTTTGGTCTCCTTATTCTGCTTCCCTCTGCTCAGCGACGGCAGAAACCTTTCTTTTTCATGCTGCTCTGTGGTTTTATTATGTTACTTTCTGTCGCTTCTATAGAAGTCACAAGTAAATATGTGTCAGTAAATCACTCCAGAGGGTGGTATCTAACCATCCCAACTCTGGTTACTAAGCAACAGCCATGAATGCATTCGGCTGTGGTGACCTTCTTTTAAACAATTAGGTGAAGAAACGTCACATACTTTGCCCTGAAAAAGCATTACAGATATACCCCTACAGATTGTTTTTATTATTTTAGGCAGAATAACCGGAGTAAATGTAAAATGGAGTTTCCAAGTGATGACTTATGTATTGAAAGACAAATCTATCCAATCAACCTGACCGTTTGTGAAAATATTATTGCCTCCTTGCTACATCATGACTTAACTTTCATGAGCCACATTTACGGTCAGGTCTGATAAATCATGAAATCACCTGAGAACATGAAGTAGATACAATATCTCAAAAAGCAACCTATGATGTCATGGTATAAAAAAATTAGTGCTGTCAATCAAATTAAAGGGTTAAAAAACTAATATAAGGTTTCTCTAAGCAGCTCCTGTTTGGAGGTGTAGCAATACAAAACATGCCTATTAATTTTTTTGCACAAAATGATTCTTGGATAATGAGATTTTAGTTCTGCCTATTTTGAGCTCTTTTCAGAATGAATTGTTTTAGGGCCTCTGTCACTTTAAATATTATTAAGCTGCTGCTGGCCACGCCCCCAACTCAACATTTACACTTGCATATTAAAGTGACTAAAAGCAAACGCACAACTATATAACCATGCACCTTCGAATGAAGAAAGTGGTTTCTGAATAATTAGTCAACAACAATTATTATTATTATTTCCAGCAGCCATTGTACCACCTTACATTCTGGAGGTTTCTGAAAAATTTATTTTTCCTAACACCAAAAAACATGAACTTATCTCCAAAAAACAGTTGTGTGTTTTTGGACTATTTTTAGAAGCAGTAGAAAGCCAAATGGAAGTACAAAGATGCGCAAAAAGTGAGTTTTACATAATATGTCCCCTTTAAACTCCTCTGCTTGAGGCAGAGACTGACCCCCAGCCCAGAGGTGGTTGATTCTCCTCCCGGTCACTTTACACTCACCAGTAAACCACTCCAGTTCAGACTGGAGGTGAAGCCAACAGAACCGCATCATCTGTGACAAGCAACAATAAGACCCTACGGTTCCCAAACCAGACAGCCTCTTCTGCACGACGACGCCTTGAGATGCTGTCCGTGAATACCACAAACTGGATCGGTGACATAAGACAGCCCTGGAAGAGTCAATCAAAACATAAAACCAAATAAACACAGAACTGGGTCAGAGACAAAGTCAAGCTTCTCAGTTTAGATGCTGTAGAGAAAAAAGAGCATCGGAGAGGAAAGGACAACCAAAGACAACCAAAATAAACTGGAATAGTTCAAATAGTTTTCTGAATGCTTCAGCCATGTGAAATTTTAGAATAGACATGACGTCCTATACTATAAATGGTAGACTCCTCCAAGTCAGAGGGTGGGATATGGACTGTTAATGATTACAGAAAATTAAACTTCGTTTCTCCAAATGAACATTTATTAGCTTCTGAACCAATTGGCCGCTCATCTTGAACAGTAACAGCCTCTCTGGGCTTTAAATCCACCACTTTTCTCTAATTCTGCACATCACCAGTGAAATGAGGCAAGCACACTCAGGGGTCTGGAGTTAATCAACTTAATGCGCCATGTTGAGAAATATCAGTCTGAGAGGAAAGACTAATGCAGCAGCTGTGCACATACTATATGTCATCCAGAAACCAGACAGAAAACTTATCATCCCTTTCCAGGCTGGTTTAAATGTAATTTACGTTGCTGTCTGTGTGTGAGTCCTTAGGCTTACAACGATGCTGCGCATAAAATAATGTTGACATGAGTGTTAGTGCAAGTTCAGCGCGGCGAGAAGTGGCTGCAGGGTGAACGACAAGCAGAAGCAGCACAGAGGGGTCAGCCGCGTGTCGAAGGAAAGGTCGTGAAAGACAAATGGATAAGTCGAAACAATTACTGACCTTTTACTGACCTTTATAACTCAATTATCAAACAACCGGAGTTGTGGAAATTGACTGATAGCCTTCATAGTTACTTTGCTCACTGCAGTAGATGGAAAGAGGAAACATTTCTTACATCTATTGTTGTAACTGCAAGGGTGTGTCACACATCGTACAGCGTCTTGCAAAATTACAAAGAACTTTTTGACTTTTTCATGTTTCAGAGTTTCATAGAGAACATTAGCAAACAAACAAACAGCAGCATGAAGACTAAGGAACAGCAGAAAGGTCAGAGAGAATGTTGTGGATGGGGATTCACTGATCCACTTTTTTCACTTCTAGATACCGATACCCGAGGTTTATCGTCAGCCGATACCGATCCGATACAGAAAAACAGATAAAACGTAAATGTTTTTCAAACACAGACATAAAAGCTCTGAATTGCACATTTATTTGGTAACTCTGCACAACTACAGCTCACACATTAGCTTCACCAGCTTGGTCAAACGTAAACAGTTAGGAGTAAATCAGCCAATGTGAAATAAATGACAAAGAAACTGAAACTGATAAAAACAATGGATTTACTAAATTGGTAAAAAATAAACTGCAACAGTTTCTTTCTATTGGTTCAGAAAGTGTGATTAGGAATTCTAAATATAATGTAAAATTAATAATAATCACTGATACCAGTGAAAAAGATCTAGAATATTGAAAAAGATCTAGAGTCTTTTTTAAATATCGGGACAGATACAGATATTAACAACGGATCGGTTTATTTGTTGTTAACTGGAGAAGTTTAAAGCAGATTTATGTTATAAAACAATAAGCTTTGAATATCAACCCTGTTTAATCCGTCATCTGGAAACAAAGAGAGAGAATGAACAAACTTCAGTCCACCCAACGTGACAGACTGGAGCGAGGAGAGTGTTAATCAGAGGAACAGTCAACTAGACCGTAGTAATGCTGGAGGAGAGGATCTGTTGAATGGATGACTCATGAATCTGTTGTCATTGTTTGATTAATCTAAAAGTTATAAAAGGATGGCAATAAGAAAGCTACTGAAAAGTTTGACACAAGCTTGAAACTCAAACAGGAGGCAGAAGTTACTCTGGTCAGCTGAAAACAAAATGAAACTTCTTGGCTTCCATACAAAACAAATCATGAGTATATTTTTAAAATTTTAAAGTTCAGACCTAAATTCTATTGAAAGATTCTCAGTAGGATTTACCAACAGCTTTTCTCCTCAATCTGACTGAGTTTGAAATATCTGGTAGAGAAATAGGAAAATGTTTCCGTCTCTAGATGTGCAAATCTAGCAGAGACGCATCTCAAACACTTACTGTCATATTGGCAGTGAAGGCTGGTTTTAGTAAGAATGGAGTTAGGCGGGTTGAATACATGTCTGCCACACTTAGCGGATTTACGCAAAATACCAATAATGCTACAAATGCTTTGCTCCGGACTCTATCTGTGATAGTTTAGTGTTTTTGACACATGATAAAGGAATATTCTTCACGCTTTTGCCACCTGAAAATAAAATTCTTCTGATCTGACGTCAGAGGCCTGGATGGATTTCACTGCTTGCAACTTTAATTTATTCTCAATTCTCTTTTCAATTTAACTCCTCTTCCTTCTGTTGCATTAATGCTAAGAATGTGTGGGTTGTTTGATTGCCTTGTAATCTAATCATTGCCATTTCACTTTGTAAATTGAAACCTGTCTCGGCATCGAGTCGTCATTAATCCTGTCCACTCACGCTCACTGGGAGCAAACAGAGCCCGCCTGTGTAGGATGTGGTGCGTGTTTGCGTTCATTTTCATTCCATGAAACACACTGTGGTTGCAGATTAATGCCCAGTTGAGTCTCAGGAGGTAAAGAGTGCTTTCTGCTTCTCGTTTTCTTCGTCTCCTCCTGACCAGCTCGTCATATTCTTCTTCCCTTTCAAACCACAATCTAACCAATATTTCCCTCTAAAATCAATAGTTCTCATCAGCGAAGCTGTGTGTGCTCGTGTGTGTATTCCGTCTACCTTTTCTTACTCTGTCAACATATCTTCTCCCTCGAGCCGTTCTTTTGAAGTAACTGAGTGTCCGCTAGCCCTAAAAGAACATCACCAATCTAAAAATAAAAAAGCATTATATCCATTACGTTGGCAGGACGTTTGAGTGCGTATCGTGTTCATCTCTTCTCTCAGTCCGTACTTCAGGGTTCACCTTTGCTGATGGAGAGCATCAGTAATGTTTGGTTGTTTGGGAGAAGTGATTTGTTATGATTGCTTCCTCAGAGGTTTTTAGAAGAAAACAGTGAGGCGTATAAGAGACGGATAAAACCTGATTGGTTGCGGAAACAGTTTGGGTCCTTTTACCCACTATTTAATTTTTAGTGATCAATATTTTTGCTTATGTTGATCTAAATTGATCTGTCACTAGCTTTTTAAATTTGATCTTAAAGCTGCAGTGTGAAACTTGCTAAGAAATGTTTTTTCCATTTTTATTAAAACAGTCACCATGTCGGGTGAGACAGATAAGCTGTGAAAAACCAAACTCCTCCACTTCCTCCCAGTGCTATTGTTATGGTCTGCAAAAATGCAGACCCCAAAAACAACCAATCAGAGCCAGGAGGAGGATCTTAGCGATGTCAATCAACCTCCTGTCTGCGGTGCTCAGTGTGCTAATAGCAGAGAAACAAGTAAAACCATTTATCTGTCATCTGTGGTTATGCTAATTAGCCTTAACATTCATGGTAGGTTATGATGATGTGAGTGATTTAAAAACAAAATAATTTAATATTAAAATTCAGTTCAACATATAACAGGAAGCCAGTAAAGGCATCTAAACACAGGAGAGTGACTGTCTGCCTCTTCCTGGTTTGGCCTGTTAGTCTGATGGACAGAAGAAGGACTGAAATAAAGAGTCCTAATAATTCATTTGGGGGAGATTAAGGTGGAAAAATATGCATTAAGCCTTCAATCTGCCTTGATTATGAAGAAATAATGAGCATCAGTTGGACGGCGTTAAAAAGCAGTCAGACCACCCAGACTGCTGCTACTGGCCTGCAGACTGAACGATGTCTTACTGAAGGTGTTCACGACTCTGCAGACTAAACCTCTCCTGTTATTCTCGGTCTCTTGACCAGAGACCTTCAGCAAGTTCCCACTAATTGAGGGTCCAGGTTTAATACAGGAAGTCTGTAGCTACCAGCAACCATGTGTATCTTTGATTTTGGGAGGAAACTTCTGCACTATTTAAACTCAGAGAAACAAAACCAGGCCAGAAAGTCCAGCAGAAAATGTTTTCTTGGTTTTTTTGAGGGGAATCAGAAACTTGCCATAGTGCTACCAACTACAACACAACGCCAGGCAGTTAGCATGACGAGAAACTACTGCTGGGTATTACTAGTGTAGCTGTACGTGAGAGCAGCACTCCACACACTGCTGGAATGCATCTCTGCCCGGCTCTGTTCAGGATCATTTGATTTACAGTAAAAATAAAGGTGCACTTCCAGGGATATGCCATTACACAAGCAAACAGAATCATCTCATCCTCCCTGCCTTTCTTCCTCTCTTCTAAACAAGCAGCTGCTCGCTGTGCTCACTTGGCAAGTACGTAATTTAGACATTCAGCTAGCTTAGCACCGACAGGAAAGGTAAATATGAATAATGCTTTGCACTTTAAACTTTAAAAACATTGTTCTCCTTTGTGAGAAATACAATAAAGATGATGAAGCTTTTTCAGGTAAGATCAGCTCATCTGGTTTAGCACTGAGCCGATTTTCCCGGCGTGTTGTAGTGAAATTGATCTACAGCCAGCAGAATCCCTGAAAGAAGCACATTAACTACAGTTACAGTGACAGTAATGTAATAGGTGGGAGTGATATTATCACTGTTATGTAATGTTACCTATAAACCACCTGAGCCATAATATTCATCATCAGCATTCTGATGTCATGGAAAGTAGGTTAGACCACCCGGCGACGTTCTCTCTGTTTTATCTGCATCACATCCACCAGCGTCTCTGGGATGTACAGCAAACAGAATGAAGTCATTTTGATTTTTTTTTTTTTTTTTTTGGAGAAGGCTTTGACTGGACTAAAAAAATGAGTAGAAAAACAAAGAACATTTTTCAAAGAGCTTCAGAAAGTCTGCATATATTTTGATCAAGACAATGCAGAAACATTACAGAGAAATCTGAAATACACATACGTTTATGACATGTTATAACAGAATGAAAATACAATGTAACCATCATCTACACACAGGGCTGAGCGATAAGTTGATTTTCTGGTTTTTGAAGATTTGATTTTTGGAAAATCTGAATTTTTTTCACCAATGCCCTCATTATGTCTCCACAACTCAGAGTAAAAACATCCACCATCTTGTTTTACAGCTTCTAGTTATTTGGATTTTGAATTCATGTCAACCCTGTGATATTTCTTTTTTTAAATATGAGAGTAAAGTCTTAATACAAGAAGACAGTCTTAGTAATACAAGAATAAAGTCATGTGACAATAAAATTTAAATAATGAGTCAGTTGATGTTGAATCTGCCTCAGTGCTCATAAAAGTCTAATATTTGGGTTTGTGTAAGTTTTGTGTTCAGAGTAGTTTGGTATCCGACCACGATTTGATCTTCTGCTGCAGTTTAACATTTCCCCTCTGTGTGTGTGCGTCCGTGTGTGTGTGTGTGCAGCTACCTCGACAGCCTAGATCGGATCGGTGCGGCCGACTACCAGCCCACAGAGCAGGACATCCTCCGGACCCGAGTGAAGACCACAGGCATCGTCGAGACGCACTTCACCTTCAAAAACCTTCACTTCAGGTTGGGATGACCCAGAGCGTGTCCACCTGCTCCCCATTCCACTCACACCGCAGAAACTCCAATCTGTAATTAATTAGATCCGATGGTTTAAACAAGTATCTATATTTATGATTCTCTGGCTCTTTAACGAGGTCAGATTCAATTAGAGCATGGAGCGGAGGGAGCGAGAGGCGAGGCGAGAAATGGAGTGGATGAGACTTTGTCATAATTCAGCTGCATATACTCTCATTTATAAAGCAACATGGAGAGTGGCAGGTTAGTAAACTGTTAAATGGCCATTATTTATCTGAATGGATGCATCATTACGTCCCTTTCTTGCTGTTTTTATCAACAAATTAAAGCTACAGATGCACAGAGGCCAGTCACCATAACACATCCTCTTCCATATTTGAGCAAATATGGAAGAGAATTAGGGCTGCTGGAGAAAAAAGTAAAAATGGCATTAATGTCAGAATTCTGACATATATCCTCATAATTTTGACTTTAATCTTAGAATTTGGACTTTAATCTCAAAATTCAGAATTTGATCTCAGAATTCTGACTTTTGATCGCAGAAAATTAAAGTCACAATTCTTTTTTTTTTTTTTGCAGTGGCCCTCATTCCTTTTTGTACAGAAATGATTGTGATTAAAGATAACGTTTTGATTTTCAGACCATTTCAACTAATATAATAAAAATAAGAATACGTTTTAACTTCTAAAGAACATTTAACACTGGAATTGGAAAACATTTTAAATATCAAAATAGACATAAAAAACACTGAAACAACAATAAGTAGGATGGATAATAAAGTCTCTGCAACTAAAATTGCATTTCACAAAATATCGTCATCATCATCATCAATATCATTGGGCTTTAACAGGGAAAACAGGCAGGTAGTGCAAACTAAATACTTCAAACTGGGTGTCAAATGTTTGCAACATTTCTCAAAATATCGACTTTTCAAATATTTTAAAAGGGAGCATTTCTTTATTGACTCATTTTAATTTGTCATGCGATTAGTTGATTTACTACGAAAGGCTGAGATGCATGTTTGTGCTGCTGGTCGAGGCTTTCCACTGAGCTGGTTGTGATGCGCCGTCGCTGCGTGTCTCTGAGAGGCACATCCTGCAGATTTCCAGCTGGGCTGCTATTATTGGTAGTCATGCGGGGAGTGGGAGGCTCCTCTGTTCCTGTAACGGGTGGGACCCGTCATCCTGCCTACCATTAGACCCGTCACACACACGGCTGGCTCCGTTTCTCTCCGGACTCAGGCCTCTCATTCCCTACACCACAAAAACACAACACAGTGAGGCTGGGTGGTTTTCTGCTCGGGCAAAATGACGTAATGGATAACATCTGTTGTTTAGACATTTTCCTCTAGGTTCAAACACTTCATAGTTTTAGCTATTCATCAGCAATCCAACCAGGTTTTGGTTTTTCCAGCTAAAAGTTGCAGGACTGCTAAGCTAAAAATCCCTGCACTATAAAAATAGTGTATATCTGTAAACAGTTTTACAAGAACATTTAAAATGAGGGGGAAAATAGTTATAATGAAATTAGAATTGCTCTATAATTCAGTTATTTTTGCAGAAAATAAATCATGGCAACAATTTTCTTCACAGCCTTGAATTTACTGAAGATTTTTTTTTTCCTTAACCACATACAGTCAAATATACACATTCAGGCTCAAATATATTCATACACCTCCATTAATGTTGCGTTTAATGGTTTGGCTTTTAAGTTTACTCTGAAAATTTTCACCAGGATTCTTGTTTGTGCCACTCCAGCAGCTCAATGTTTTAATGTGGAACATCTAACTGTGTCAAAGCATCAGATATACTGACCCTAACCATCAGCTTCAGATGAAGGCAGGTTAGTTAGGATTTCATGCTGGAACTCCTGTGTTGACTGAGACGCTCCCAACCGAGATCAAAGTCAGTAACACTTTATTATAACAATTAAACTTTAATTGTTATAATAAAAGTTCAACTTTAAAAATTATGTAGCTTTATGTTATTAAAGCTAAAGTTTAATCACAAATACTTTTATAACAAATTTATGTCAGATCATGATTTCTTGGTTAATGGCAAGTTGTAATAACGAAGACATTTTGAATAACTTTGTATTAAAAGTGTTATGATTTACCGAATGACACTTTATGACAACCGTCATAAATATTCATGAAAACTTACTCATGTTCATGACAGATGTTATGTCATGTTTATGACGGTGTCTTATTCACAACCCGTCAAATAAAGTGTTACCTCAAAGTCTCCAAAAGTCTCAAAAATCTTTAAACTCAACGGAAATTTGAAGCTGTCCAGATGGACAGGTCAGCTGTGTTTTTATTCTATATTCTTCTTGTGTTTCAGTAATTCTGTCTTCTGCATTATTCATATTATTAGGATAGCTTAACTCTGTTTGCTTAATGGCATTTGTTGCTTTTGGAATTGCTGTCTTTTCTTGTTTAACTGATGGCACCCTTTGAATTTCGTTGTCCTTGTGACAATGATAATAAAGATTTATCTTATCTTATCTTATCTTGTTTAACAATTTACTGTTTTATTCTACTTCTCCAGCAGTTATGTGGATTTAGTTGATGTGCAACTTGCTAATGGAGAGTTAGCTACATGTTACTGACACTTTATGTACACATTGAAGCTTGTGTGTGTAATTATAATACACTTTTTTCACTCCAAGCTGAGCTGCCAAACCCTTCAGGTGTTTCAGTCCATTAATATATCTGCAGCACAGCTAATCAGAGTGTAAACAGTTTCCAGAGTGGAACTGTGTTTTTAGATGCTACAATGGGAAGGTAGACAATGTTGCACCTACACAACCTTTTATTTTGCTGTATTTGTTTGTGTCTCCTGTCCTGCAGGCTGTTTGATGTGGGAGGTCAGCGGTCGGAGAGGAAGAAATGGATCCACTGTTTTGAAGATGTGACGGCCATCATTTTCTGCGTGGCTCTGAGTGGATACGACCAGGTTCTGCATGAGGACGAAACCACGGTAAGAACCCGACGAATATTTTACTTATAGATTTATTCATGGCTGTTTTATCATTTATAAACGTGGTTTGAAGTCAAATAAATCCCCTTGAACCAAACAGCTGTTTGTAACTTGGTGAATTGTAACAGCTTAAACACCTGACAAGTCAGAGATTCTTATAGTATTATTATTTTTAATAGTTTATATGTTTTTACGTTAGCGACATGTAACCTTATTTTCATCTGTGACAAACCTAAAAAATATAAATATTATTGGTTAATAACAAGGCTTATGTGAAAATGCTCCTGTATGTGGCTTATTCAGGAAGTCAGAAAAAATTTAAGGATTACATAAATGTGTTTAATAAATATTATTGAAAGGGGATTTTTGAAGCTGTCAATCTCACTAGTAACTTTACATTGTGCAATTAATTTATCTGAAAGATGAACATGAAGATAAAAACTCAGATTTTCTATCCATATATATTTGAGCGTCTGCTGCTTTGTGAATGTCACTGTCACATTTATTTATATAGCACTTTAAAAACAGGTGTAAAGCTGCACCAAAGTGCTGTACAAGAACAACAATAACAAATTGATAAAAACAGAGTATCAAAAACACTACTTCAAATAAATGCCAAAGAATAAAAATGAGTTTTGAGAAGCGATTTAAAATGATCCAGGCTGTGGGCAGATCTAATTTGGAGAGGTAAATTGTTCCATAGAATAGGAGCAGAAAAAGCCCGATCTCTTCTCCTCTTAAGTCGGGTCCGAGGAACTGTCAGTAATAGCTGATTATTTGATCGTAGGGTTCTGGACACAGACTGAAATTTTAAAAGGTTCCAAAGATAAAGGGGAGGTAACCCATTTAAAACTTTATAAGTTCATAAAAGAATCTTAAAATCTATTCGATAAGAGACGGACAGCCAGTGTAAAGAGGCCAGTATGGGCCTTATATGGTCACGCTTCCTGGTTCCTTTAAGAAGCCGTGCTGCTGCGTTCTGGATCATTTGAAGTCGCTGCATCTGTGATTTATCCAGGCCTCTATATAATGAATTGCAATAATCCAAACGAGCTTTAATTCAGTTATTCCAGAAGGGAAAGTTTCTGAAAATAGACGCGATGTGTGTTTTAAACACTTTAAACGTAGAAAGTGTTGAGTAAGCCGACAGTAAACAGACGGCCTGTGGAAAGGCTTCAGACAGGAAAGGATAAATGTCTCCAGAATTTAGGAATAAGCATTTCGGTTACAGAGAACGCTTTAAAAAATGACCAAAGTTCATTCAGAGCTGCAACAAGCCGTCTGATCACAGAGTAAACACCGCTCAAAATCCTTTTTACCTTAATGAGGATTTGCTGAGTATCTTGAAGGTAAAATATGTCATTATTGACCTAAAGCATCATAGTCTGCATTCAGAAATAATATTTGACCAATAAATCTCAGGATAATTTCAGCCCTTTGCCAATTTGTACCCTCATTTTTCACTAAACCAGTGATTCTCAAATCCTAAATCAGGCCTCTGTTCTGCTTTTCTAAACTTTCAAACCATAGAGCTGATACATGTTTGCCTCATTGTACACTCTGATATTGTAAACTGAATCCAAAATGTTCACATACTTTTACATTTTTCATTTGCAATACATTTGAAATATTCTCTTAGAAACTGAGGAATCTGTGCAGAATTTTTTTTTATTTATGTACAACAGGAAACAATGGACGTGTGAGCATTTTAGAAACGGCAACAAATAGATCAAGTTTCATTAAGGTCAAACACATAGTCAAGCCCCAAATTATTCACGCCCACGAAATCATCCAAAAGTTTAAAGTCACACAAACACAGGATCATATTTTATTAAACAACATGCATACTTTGATAAAGTCAATGGGCAAAGCCGCCCAGATCTCCATGTGGTACGTCTGAAATGATGCAAAAGGCTGTGAAAAACAAAAAAATTATTATTTATACTCCTGGCAGATAATGTGTAAGAGCTGTTGTTTTTATACAATTCTCAATATCCTTTAATGGAATTACAAATAATACATGACCAGTTTTTTCTGTTTGATTTATTGTTTGCATTGAGTTAAAGTCCTTGACATTGGAAGGCCTCTTGGCCGAAACCCTAATCTTTTGCTCCATCCACAGATTCAAGCCGAGTGATATTAATCATACTTTCTAGTTTGAAGAAGCATGTTTGTTAAATTAAAGGTTAACTTTAAGTAAAAATCTGTCAGTAGCTGCGTTTTCTTTACAAATGTGAGCAAAACTTTGTCAGTATTCCACTAATGTTGAAAAAACAAAATTTTGCAATTGCATTGTTTCTGTTAACAAAGAAACACAGTTAAAATCACATTTGAATAAGTTTGTTCATGCAATAAGTCATTTAAAAATAATGATTCACTCCATCATTCTCCCTCCACTTCCTGTTGGAGGGATATTTTCTGCCAATAGCAACATCTTGTTGTTGATCACGTGACTCATGAAGCGAATAAAGCATTTCCATTGCAGTTTTACAAAACACACTAATTTTGATACAGCAGAGAAACTACCTCAAGTTAGCGTGTTTCCATTAAACCAGTTTAGTTTTGTAGACCTAATTTGCACAGTTTTAAGGTGAATGGAAATGCCGCTGGTCCTGTGAATACGTTTTGAAGTCATTCGATGACATTTTAAACAGCAACGGAGAGAATCGTCGTCTGCAGTCAGCATCACTAGAATCCCCAGGATTGGTTCGTAATCACACAGGGAGACACAATCCATCATGGAGGAAATAAACGGGGAACTTCATTGACTCATTTAACGCAGCCGTTTCTGTAATTGTTAGACGTCTGTAAACTGAGGAACTTGCAGTGAGACAAAACTGTGACGTTTTCACAGAAACCCGGGGATGCTTTAAACAGACCTGATCTTCATTCTGTTATCCAGTTTTATTATCGCTAAGCTAGAAATGATGTAGGAGTTCTAACTGGCAGACAAATGTTTCTCCTCCTGGCTTCAACCTTCTCTCTGTTTTACTACCGAAAGCCTCCCGTTCAGCAAAAATATTCCACAATTAGGAAGAAAAAGCGAAGGACCTCCCAGTAATTGGACCGAAGAAGCAACACATAGCCCGATCCGGCAGCTCGTTAAACTCACTGCTCTGCTGGAGTTTTAATTAGCAAGCAACTTTTCTTAAAATTCTAATCTACCTGTAATGGCAAGGAAGCAGTGGAAATCTGGATTTGAATCCATCTTCACTCCTGGTTATTATTCAGTGACCAGCCCTGGTTCAGGTGTTTTCCAACCAGACAACTATACTGATTTGAAAATTATTTATTTTGGTTTCCATTTTTTTTACAAATAAATTCTGGAAAGTTTGGTCTGCATTTGTTTTCAGCCCTGTTCAGTCCGCTTTAATTCAACTCCACTCTGTTTGTCTAGAAAGTCCAGTTCGTTTGGTGAGGTGTGAATGCTAATCACACTCTGAAGTGCAACAAAACAGCAAACTCTGGTCCACCTAAAAACTTCGGTCTCAGTTCATTTGACGTGAACTCTGCTGCGGTCTGAAAACATATGTGAACACAAAGTGAACCAGAGACCGCTCCAAAAGCAGGAAGTGGACTACAGTGCAAGGCATTCTGGGTAAAAGCAACCTAAACACACGCAAAAGTGTGCAAGAAAAATGGTTTGTGGTCTTTTACCAAAGACAAAAAATAAATCCTGTAACCACTAAAATCTGACGCCACTAGATTTCTGTTTATATTTTGTGAAGAAGGAAATTGCTCTCAGTGTCGCCTGATGTTTTCGTATCGTTTCCTTCAGTGGTTCTTGGTGCAACGCCACAGTTAGTTTTTGGTCTTGTGATGTGAGAACCTACCAGAGGACATGTTTGCTGTGTTCTTTACATGGCTTCTGGTAAACTGTGATGCCTTCATAGAACAGCTGGATTTCTGACTCTGTTTGCTGGTTAAGCTGCACTGTATTTCATTTTTCAGAGAAAATGCAGCTGAATGCAAATGCAGACTTTTCAGATTTTCATTTCTAATAACATTTCTTCTACATCAGAATTTATACATGACTTTCACCTCTTCAGCTCCCAGTAAAACCCAGTGTAGCATAACGTGACAAAATGTGAAGGAATTGACATGATATTATGAGACGCTGAACTTTTCAGGTTAACAGTTTCTCTTTCCCAAAGCAGTTTGGGATCAGTTAAAAGAGATATCTTAAGACAGTAATAATCTATAAACCATTTAAATCTTGAACCAGAATGTTAGATTTTAGCACCATGAAGCTGATATAACCTGCTGTGGGAAGCAGAGCTGCAAGCTGTTAGCTGTGCTCAGCCTCCTGTCTCTGTATTTCAATAGTTGGACTCATAAAAGGAACATTTGCATGCAAACAGGCTGAACTTTAGTCAAAGGGAGGTGTATAGTTTTATAATGTCAAAACACCTGTGAAAGGACCTGTGGGTAAGTAACAGAGCTGATGCGTGTCACAGCACTGGAAAGCAAACACAAGCTGAATATTAACTTAGTGGATTAGTCATCTGCTATGTAGAGCAAAAGTATTTGCCTCCTTACTGTATTAGTTTAGACTTAGACAACAGTGAATTTTTTCACAAAATGTTGTTGCTTGGCTACCAGAGTGCAAAGGAAAAACACTAAAAACCATATAACTCTTGTGTTCTTGTTCTTAAGGTCTTAAGTGGCACGTTTTGCTCACACAAATCAATGTGTGCCTATTATATCAAAAACATCAAATGTTCAACATCTTTTTCAGAAATGATATTCACAAGATGAAGTTGTTAAAAATCTGTTTTTGAGTGAGACAAAACTTGTTAAAGATCTCTAGCTTATTCAGCAAACAGATTATTCTTTTTTCCAACATAATTTGTGTATTATATATTTTAAAAAGAAAAAACTCATACAAATACATTGCACAGGTATGAGGTATGTGAGGAATATGATAGGCAGAAAGTTTTGAAGATAATAAGACCAAAAAATTCAGGTCACATCAGTATCACAAAAAAGGAGAAAAAATAGTCTCATCTAAGCTTACTTAGATCATTTTAAGCCCTTTTTAGTACTTTAGTGACAAATATAAAAAAACATGTCTTCCAATTTTTATAAAATTCTTACATATGTTAATTTATTGAATCTTATCCATTTTATGAATTTCTTTCATGATTCTGCTGTTGGAGGATCCTTATTTTACCATCAGATATTAAAACCTTTCACTCCAGGAAAGTTTTGAGCTGCTTGGTTTAATATTTTCTCTGTTGGTAAAAACAGTAAAAGCTCCTGATAGGCTCCGCCTCCCAGCTTCTGACTGGTTTCCCATCGGTGTCTGTTGGTACAAACACGCCCTGCACCACTTACTCTCTGTCACTCCCTTCCTTCTTCTTCAGATGCGCATGTACTGTGTTTGGTCGTTGCTCCTCTTCATCGTGTTCTCTGAAATGACGACTGCTCGTTGTGAACGCTGCCTTCCTGCCCTGTGAACGCTCTCTCTGCAGCACCGGATGTGTGTTAGCATTAGCATGTCGGGTTGAGGAGGGGAGGGGAAGCGGACGCAGGGGGCGGGTCCCTTGCGTTTTTCTGTTCCTTCTCTAAGCTCCGCCCTGCAGCATCTCTGGCTCCTTCTACTCCTCTTGTCACTGTCGCCACCGACTGTCCTCTCTAACCAATCAGCTGTCAGATGCAGATGCTCCACCCACAGCCAGGTATGAAAATCTCCAAATAGGTCGACACACTCACTTTAGCAGCTGGAAGCAGGTCCTCTCTGTGTTTGCTGTTTCCTCTGTTTTATAGCTAGAGATGCACCGATCCCTTATTAATATCGGTATCGGTCCCGATATTGAAAAAAATTCTAGATCGGGTATCGACGACAATGTTCCCGATCCATAAGGGCAGATCTATTCGGTCTAATTCAATGCTTTATTATTTATTTTACATTATGTTTACAATTCCTAATTGCACTTCCTGAGCCATTTGAAAATGATTTGTTGCAGTTTATTTTTACAAAGTAGTCACCCTGTTGTTTTTCAGTTTCAGTTTCTTCATTATTTATTTTACATTGGCTGTTTTACTCCTAATTGCATGGACCGAACAAATTAAAATTGTTTTTACAGTTTTGACCAAGCTTGTGATGCTGTTGGTGTATTTAAGTGAGCTGTACTGTAGCAGAATTATCAAATAAATTCCTAATTTAGTACATATATGTCTGCATTTAAAAGAAATGTTTTAAGTCAGTACAGCTGTTTTTCTATATCAGATCGATAAACCTCAGATATTGGTATCGGAAATGAAAAGGTGCATCTCTATTAATAGATCTGTCTTCTTCCTTTTCCTTGTTTGTGAAACTCCAACAGTCGTTTCTCATGAATCTGATCGATGGATCCCATCGATCTCTTTCTCCTCAAGTTAATGTTGGATCAGAACCAGAGAGAAACTGCTTTCAGCTCACAGTTTGAAGGAATCTGTCTGTTTTTATTACCTGTTACATAAAAAAAATCACTGGAACAGCTAGTTAGTTTTCTCCTTAATCCACAATTTATTGTAATGCAATGTGAATAATTAGGTGGCAATGATTCACTGAAAACACAAATTAAGCATGATAAATTTTGTAAAAGGAAAAATAATCAAGTAAAATATTCTGGTTTTATGTAATAAACGAGGTTTGATACTTCTTAACCAAAGCAGCTGCAACATTAATTTAGCAGCTTTTACATCTGCTCTTCATGTTTCTACTTACATTAGAACCCTGTGGAGTTATCGTTGTGATCATTTAACTACATACAGTTCTGGTTTGATGCTTTGATTTGAACAAGGAGGACGACTTTCATGTTTTTATTTCCTCTTCTTCAACTTTAATTGGAGATATCCCTTAATAAGAGCCTCAAAATAAGTTTACATTCATATTAGTGGGTCCTTGATAAGGTGGTGCAAATTTTATCATTTTTGTGAAATACTTGTTTGTTCTTAAATAATTAGTTATATTAACTTTTAAAAATAGTTAATATTTTTAATAGTTGATATTAAAAATATTAACAAAATGATTGCTTTGGTTTTGTTAGTTTTCTGTGGTGCATCCAGACCCCTAGCTTCAGTTTCTCCTAAATTATTCACTATAACAGGGTTTGATCACAAAAATGAGTTTCTTTTCATTTTTACAACCCTAAAACTTTTCTAAAAAGTTTTTTTTTAAGCTCTTCACTAGTTGCTGGGCTGATTCATCTTCAGTTGACAAGTCAGGTTTAATCAAACTGTTGTCACATGAGGAAATTGTGCTCAGTAGCGCCCCTACAGGTGAAAAACTTCACAGGGTTTTAGTTTAACATGATGCCGTTAGAGCAGACTCTAACACACAGCTAACATCTCACCATGCATGGCTTCATTAAGCTCACTGCCAGTGAGTCTTACTAATCATTTCTGAATGTTGCATGCTGATAGAAAATGTTAACACAAACTCAGATCACAAACTGTGGTTTTACGAGGAACTCCCCCAAACTTCTGTTCTGCTTTTTGGTTTTAGCTTTCATCACAGTTCCTCCTTTAGCTCAGATTATGTCGTTTGCACACGTCATGATATCCTGCAGTTTGGAGTTTTTTCTCATGGAGTTCTGTCCCGTTTGACATGTTCTGATCTCTCTCCTGCAGAACCGCATGCACGAGTCGCTGAAGCTCTTCGACTCTATTTGTAACAACAAGTGGTTTAACGACACTTCCATCATCCTCTTCCTTAACAAGAAGGACCTGTTCGAAAACAAGATCATCAAGTCTCCGCTGACCATCTGCTTCCCAGAATACACCGGTACATCCTTCACAGTGACTGTTTGAACTGGATTCTGGTTCAAACATTAGAAAGTCACCAACTTGTCTAACCTCTAAAAAACAGACAATCCCAATCTTTAGGCTTTTGCTCAACGTTTATTTTTTTCATATTCTACTGACATGAACCATCTTAGCATACATTGGTTTATGAACTCAAATAAGGAATCTGACTTCCATTTCACATGCTCAATGTATAGATATTAATCAAAAATTTATGAGGAATAAAAAAAATAAAATAAAAGGAACACATACGTAATATTACTTTGTTATAAAGACAAATAAAATCTGTTAATCAGGGGCTTCATTTTTTTTTTTTTTACATTACTCCCCCATTACAATAAAAATCAAAAACTTTATCTAAAATCCTTTTTTTTAAAAAAAAAAAAAGGAAATCAGCTTTTAAGTTGCCTGCAGTTTTCAGTTTAAACCACTAGATGGCTCTCCATCCTGGAAACAAGACCTTTATTTCTTTATGGATTTTAATTTAATATTCCGGTTAATTTAAAACAGTTAGCCCACAATTTATTTGTAGATTTTTTTTGTTTTTGGATGCTAAAATAATTTTTCTTGATTACATGCACACATTTACAATAACATTAGTCCTAATAAATTAAGTCTCAGAAAGTGCAAAGAGCCCAAATCAAAAACAATCCACTTGAGTAGGTAATTGTGAGAAGTAACATTTTGCTAAATAATATACTTAAATTTCAATTATGGATTTTTCTGAAAGCAAAACCTTTATAAATTGAGATTAAATTAGAATTCTCTTTTTTTCTTACTTTTCTACAACTAATAAAAGTCGAGTAATCACAGTGGCCATTTTACACAAAAAGGAGGAAATATTCTGCTAAATTTTAGACAACAGAGCTGCAGGTTCATGATATCAACCGAAACAGATCAACTGGGGACTATGAATCCTACCAGGGATGAGAGTTACAGAGAGTAAAAAAAGGAAAACAGCAGAAGAAAATGAAATCAGGGCTTCCAGGGTCCAAACTGCCAGGGCCTGAGTGTGTGTGAGACAAGAGAAAACACGAGACAAAACAACTAAACAAGAAAACGCCTGAGAGTGGGAGGAAAATCAGGAAGAAAAGAAACTGTGGGAAAAATGGGTACAGAAAGACAGAAAGCAGCAAGACTGTGAGAAAGAAGGGATTAGGATTCCAAAGCTGTCCCTTCCCCTCTTCATCCCTTCCCACTAGCCGGTCTCCGACCAACTTCCTGCCGGAGCAGACAGGCAGCGAGCGGCTGCTGATGGCCGAGAGCCACCGAGACGTCGGCGACGCTTGGACCAAAAATGACTCTAGTCCCTGAGGTCAGACTCATCCCAAAAGCATGAGAACAAAGGGAAGTGAGCCAAGAGCTGGCAGAAGGCGGCGCTCGCCCCAACAGCTAATTATGAACTGGACCTGAAAGGAGCCACAGTGGATTTGGCTCCGGTGTTAAACTGATCACCACACTCACTGTACAAATAATGGCTCCAGTGTTTTTAGCTTCAGGTTGTCAGAACTGTCAGACTTTCGTTCTGTAGCTGCTGGTTTATCATAGTAATCCAGGAGAGAGCGGCGCACTGCGGCAACAATAACGGGACGTATTAATGTCCATCACTTTCCATTTATTGGAGCAAACTCACAGCTGCAGTTTGTCTCAGAAAGTTGTCCATGCATCACGTTTATTAAAGTGCGCTGGCAGTGAGCTCAGCACACCTCAGCACAATGTTTGCTGAGCTGAAGAGTCAAAGGTTTGGTTTTCAGAAAGAAAATCACAAAATAGTGCTGATGGAGGAAAAAACGGGGATAATGGGAAGTAGGAGGCGGCTAACAGATTTAAACGGTTCAGATGAAAAATGTGTTAAAAGCCGCATCATAACCAAGGCTATTAAAGTTATCAAAAATAAACTAAATAATGAAATCTGAAACATTTTCATTAACAGAAATAAATAAAAATTGTAATTAATGGGGAAAACTAGCTGGAACTATGTTCTGCATATATTATGAAAATATGCTGAAGTTAGAATTATAATACCTTTTGTTTTTGTGTTTATGGATTTATTCATTAGTTGTTCAAACTGATGTGGATTTGTTTTGTTTTTTCCGCACAAGCAGTTTACGTTAACTGTCAGGAAATGACAACACTCCTCCTCTTCCTGGTGGCGATTACACCAGTTCACAAAATGACGGCTAGTCTGAAAAATGGCGACAGCAAAAGTTGGGAAAAAATGCCAGAGCCAGTTTGTTGTTCAACAATAATCAACTACATTTTATGAAAACAGTATCTTCTGTTGAGTACTCATTACCCTGTCGATGTATCACAATGCAATACTGCAACCTTTTTGAATTCTGCACTTAGAAATTAACCAAAGTATGAAATAACTAAAGATAATATAAACTAAACTAAAACAAAACTAATAAAAACTAGAAATTAACTGAATTAGACAAATAAAAAGTCAAAACATAATAAAACTAAACAAATTAAAAATCTATTAAACTGGTCGTAACTCCTGCTTCATGTCCTCTCTGGGTCCCATTTCCAGGTCCAGATAATTACGAAGAGGGGATTGCCTACATCAAGTCTCATTACGAAGGCAAGAACAAGTCGCCCACTAAGGAGGTGTACTCTCACGTGACCTGCGCCACGGACACCAACAACATCCAGTTCGTCTTTGATTCTGTCACAGACGTCATCATAGGCACCAACCTGCGGGTCTGCGGCTTGTACTGACCGGATGCTTTTACCTCTGTGGTACCTTGTTATGTCACGTGTGTGGGGCCAATTTGATTGGTCATCCTGTGAGAGATGGTCAAATGATGTCCTCCTTTATTACAGAGCAGACTGTTGGTCCAGCTTGATTTAACTTCTGTTTGTTTAGTCCTGGACCACTCCCGCTGTGTACTGTTGTTTTTCTGACCTTACCTGTCCCCGGTTCCCTGTCCGAGCCCCTCTGATTCAGGCCTCTATATCAAACAATGGTGTCTTGGTTCATTCTGTAAAGGGGCAATTGTGAGAAAACCTTAACAAGTTTGTTAGAAAAGCCATTAATGCATACATAGTGTTGTAAGAATTTTCCATTGCTTAATGCTTCATTCTATTTGGCCTAATATCACGAGATTCCTCACCAACCTCGTTCAGAATCCAACATGGCCGCTGCATGTGTATTCTTTGCTCCTATAATTACCTGGGTTTTTTTGTATTACTGAGTTTGCATTTCATTGAATCAGTCGCACACACAGTACTCTGCTATATTTGTTACGGTGATAGAATGCAATAGCAAACCAGAAAATTGGGTTGTTTTGCTACCACAGTTAGCTAGTCTCTGAAGACAACCGTAAGCTAATGTCTGTGGTTATAACTGAACACTCCTACATTAGCTATGTCTTTATATTTATGGATTTTTTGTGGAATATGACTCCAAATTATTCCAAAGGAAATGTAGCTTGAGAAGCTAAAATACCTAAATGTAATGCTCATTGACATGGTAATGGCTGGCGTTTGCAAAGCAGCCAATCCCATTTTTCCTTGACACAGATTAGCTATAACTCCTGAGAGCGGAAATGAGGAAAATGGTTGATATTCTGCGGTAGTGTTAAGACGGTTTACACTGTCTGTATTAATATATATTAAGGTATATTTGGTGTTTGAACTAATAAAGTAGGGAGTTATAAGCATTTTAGGGGATGTTTTAGCTATTCACTGGTGGTTGTGCTCCATGTCTCCTATGAATAGCAGGGATGTCACACCTTTCTCTACACTGTTTTCTGCATGGTGACAAGTAATGTATTGTTTGGACATGGAGTATTTTTTTTTACCATTTCTAATAATGAAAACCATTTTAGGCTAGTTTTTCCTCTGACTTCTGATATGAGACATAAGACCTGGCAAGAGATCTGAGAATCAACCATATTTAAAACAAAGAACATTATTATTAAAAATCTCACCATGTAAACCGAAAGTAAATACTTACAACTCTAACATTCTTTATTACATAATTATCAATTGTGTGTTTTTGTTTTTTATTTGTAGACAATTGAGATGTAAGTGGAGGAAAACAGGATCTGAGCTGGGAGGAGGTTGCATCATTGCCTCATGTCGTAGTGTGCACGACTCCATTATGAAACCACTTAAAACAAAGGGCTAGAAAAGCTGACTCAGCCCGGCAGCTACAGATAGTGGCTGGATGGATTCATCGATTTCACCCCGCCCTGAGACTAAAGCCATTATCTGAGGCTGCTCTCTGTAACATTCCTGCTGTCGGCCATGAAAACCCGCAGCTGAGTTTTGGAAGACTGAAACCTGGAGAGAGTAGATGGCTGGGATTTGGGTTCAGATTGAAGATTATTACGTGTTATGGAAGGTAGGAAAACACCACTTCTGCAAAAACTCAACTTTCAATAAAAAGATTTGGCGCCATGATGAGGTTTTTTGGTAGTATCAAAATTGGTTTCTTTTTCAGAACTGTAATGGGAAGACTTTTTATGCATCACAACTCACATGATCAACAATCAGATGTTGCCACTGGCACAAACCACAAAGAAGAAGATGACAGGAAGTAGTTGGAGGATAATAGGCGGCCATGTTTTTTTAATAACTTATCACGTGAACAAACTTATTCACATGTAACTTTAATTGTGGGTTTTTTTAATGGAAACACTGCAGTAGCAAAATTCAGTTTTTTTTTTTACTTTAGTGGAAAAGCAACAGTTTTTTGCACATTTGTAATGGAAACATAGCTACTGTCAAAATTGCTTTTTTTTACTATCTTCTCCACTTTTCAATAAGAGTTTTGATAAATATCCATATGTTTGAAAATATGATTAAATGCAGTTACTGTGTGTAGTTTAGTAATAAAAATCAGACTTGCTGATAAAAGTCACAGCCATACAGTTACCAATTAGAGAAGTTCTTATCACTTTTATCATTATCACAATAGTGCCACAGAACATTGTGTTAAAACTTGAAGTCCATATTGCCCACCCCTCTTGAAAGGTTGAAAGTGTCTGATGTGAGTGGATTTACTGCTGTGATTCGTGCTTCATCACTCCCATCCTCTGCCTCACTTTTAAACAGGTAGATGACATCATCAGTTCATCTTTCCACATCTGCGCCAAATTTCCTAATTAGTGACGGAGCGTTCCCCGAGGCTGTTGATCGGCCTGATGTGCATGATTCTGCTTGTGGATTTTCTGTGTCTGTGTGTGTTTGCAGATTGCGTACAGTTAATGGTGTGTGTGTGTGTGTGTGTGGGCGGGCGGGCATGTGTGTGTGTGTGCGTGTCATTTAACAGAACAGGAAAGGTCAGCTCACAAACGTGTGTGTACGTGTTGTGTTGGGAGACAGCATCAGCTCAGGGGTGCAGTGATGGAGTCAGTATCTGGATTAATTACCCGCAAAGCACCTGTCTACCCTTTACGCTAACACAAACACACACAGCAGCACAGGCAAGTGTTCACACACGCACTGAACGCACAGAACGGCCCTCGGGTTTTTAAAATGTCGCCACACCTTCCTTTGCCAAATGTTCCCGTCGTTCGTAGCAAAAAGCATCAGATGGATTCTGGCTGATTTGGCAAACAGAAAATCTGCTGTTTGTGTGTAAGAATAATGATGCACTTTTTATTATTATTTTGTTTTGTTTTTTCTGTGCATTAAAATTATTTAGTAATAAATTTAGTAATAGTTCTCCTTACTTTTTTATGGAAACTACTTTCCATCTAAATCCACAGGGGAAATTGCATGTTTGTCTTTTTTAATGGAAACTAAATTCTTGGGTCTCCAAATCCAAAGAATGCACCTTACTGGCAACATTTTCATCAACAAATATTGATCTTGTTAAATTTTGCCTTACAATTTTTGTTGTTTAATTCCAATGAATTGAGCCAGAAAAGGCTTTAAAATAGGATGGTAGCAAATGACCGCAGTTTATTAGTTTTGTTGGTTTTTTGTTTCTAGTGCCTCACATAAAGATCTGTCAGCAGTTAGAGGAAGACATCCTGCTGAATTTTCCATTTACGTGACATTCTGTATCAGTTCACAGTGATAAAATAAAAGGCTTTTCATTTTTTTATTTGACTCGTACCAGAAAGTGACAACATACTGTTTGAGCTCCATCTCTTGATTCTGAATGACATGGAGGTGTTTTTTCAGCTGTTCTTTATCAGTATTATTAATTTACCCCCAGTTTGTTCACAACATAAACATAATTCGAACCTAAATGATCTGATATGTGTTTTGTACATCTAAATCTATTAGTGTAAGAGTTTGTGAGTTGCAGCTTGAAGCATTTTGCATATTTTTGGTTAAAGTTAATTGTTATCCAGAACTGAAACAACTTTGCAGATATCTTATTGGAAGCATTACGAAGTGATATGTGGTGAAGTCATTTTGGTTTACCTGATGTTGTACATGCACCTCTCAACATGGCTTCTATTGATTTCTTTGATTCCCAGGAAAAGCTTAAAGGTTTTTAAAAGCTTTTGATAAATGGTTTTAAAATCAGGATGCATAGAAGGATTCTGCAGGAATCTTCTCAGGGTCAGAGACTGGTGACTGTGGACAAGGTCACCAGTCTCTCACAGGAAAGCAAACATTGAACTCGTTACAAAAAATCCTATATTTACCTTACTTTATTTATTATTATTATATCCTATATTTGCATTACATTGCAGGGAAAGATGACTTTTATGCTGCACTCCAGTTGCTAGTTCTCAAATCTGGAAATAATGTAACAATCAAATTAAACTTGTTTGAGAAATTTCAAAATGTTGTTGACTAACTTGCTTAAGTATTACTATGAGTAACAAATTTTATGAGCACAATGTTTGTACAAATTATTTATTAAGATTCAAACGTTTATCAGGTCAAATAACCAGTTTATAACTGCATCTGGTACTTTGTTTTATACACATTGCAGCTATGTTGTAATTTGAAAGCAGGGTTGGTGAGAAACATTTGAGCTTCAGAACCAGAAATGTACAGTACCTTCTGATAGTCATTTCACTTTATCATCATTGTTATGTTTTTAAGCTACAGCTGCTGTCTTGCTATATCGGTTGGTGTCCTTCCTGGGTCTAAACATGAGGAAACGAAGCAGAATTATGTGTGACTTTTGATGGAGTGTGTCCACTGGGATCAGTGGTGTGGAATTCACGTCGTTCTGTCTCGTCATGACCGGGTACAATACTTTTCCATGATGTTTTGCTGTGTTTTTTGGCTCCTATTTAAAATACAAAAAGAAAGTCAACTGACTATCTGATAACTAAATTTTAGTGCCATATTTAAGTGGAGACATAATTATTAGTCAAATAAATAAAAAGTAGATAAAGTTTGAAGTTTCACTTTTAACTTCAAGCATCAGGCATGCCAAGGTGAGTGAAGCACCTGGGCTGTTTGGTGGGAAATTACTAACTGTTTTTCTGAATCATTGTTGCTGTGCTTGAGTCACAGTGTTGTTGATTCTGTAGCAACGGCCCAGATGTTTGTATACACGGTGTTTATGAGCTTCAACGGGCGTGTGGCTCATTTTCCTGGCTTGGCTGAAAATCCTCTGGCTGAGCTGGTGGTCAGATTATGTGTAGGAACGCATAGAGCGACAATTTCACAGTGGTGGTTTACTGTGGTTTTATGGCGTTAGTGAGATAAAACCCACATATGAAATAGTAATAGTTACATCATCCTGGGTTGTAAGAATTGGTTACCGAATTTCATGATGGTGTTCAGGAAAATGCTTCTCCTTGTAATTAAGAGCTAGTTAATTTAGTTAAATGGGAGTAGATTAAGTATCTGCAAACAGTTTGTACCTCTCAGGATTCACAAAAGTTCGGATATTTTCATTGTTACTTTTATCTCTTCAACCAAGTTCAGTAATTATTATGACTATTTTTAATTGGAAAAAAGCCTTTCCATTGTTTTAATTTGGAAAAAAAATAAAACATTGGATGTCTTTTACTGTCTTTAGCAATAACAGCTAAAGCAGTTTAAGATTTACAAAAGCCCACATTACATGAGGAAATGGACCAAAACATCCTAAAGTTTCCAATTAAAAATGTATTAGTTAAAACCTTTGGGGAGTTCTCTTCTTACAGTTTATTTAGTCAGTTGTTTTTTCAAACATAACTTAAATGTATGTCTTTATAATAAATACAAGACTTGTGTTTTGCTATCTATACATTATAGAACATGAACAATTTTTTTTCTTTAATTAACAGTGAAAAACCAACATTTCTTAGCAGCTTATAGTGTTTGTTTAGATTAAACAGTGTGATCTGCTCATTCAGCTTGACCTTCCAGAACATCCAATTGTTTCTTAGAAATAAAGTACCGCACTGTAGCACTAAAGCAGTTTGGGGTTAATAAGATGGAAACAGCGCTGAGAGAAGAACAATGAGCCAATCAGTGTGTCTGTGTGTAGACGTGTGTGTTGGGGCCAAACAGCCAAGACCAAAAAGCAAAACTTTATCTTTTTTAGTAAATATCAAATCTGTGTTGACTACATAAAATAGGGATTTGTGGGTAATGTAGTTTATCTGTCATTTCTCAGTGTAGATCTTAAATTCAGATTTTAAAAAATGCCGTGTGGCTGCAGCCCAGAGAAATGGTTGCATTTGTGCCACGTTTTTTCTTTGTTTTTGTTTTTTGCCCTACAACAGCAGCATAACAAGCTCCTGATATGCCACAGTGTTACAGATGAAGAACTAAAACAAAGTGCCAAATATTTTCCTTATTAGCTCCAGAGCAGCTCCCATCCTGACCTTGCTTGCATGTCCTTATGAGCGATTTTCAGTCCCACTTTGCCGTAATGAGCACTTAAGCCGAGGAGTCACTCGCTCTCCTGCAGAAAGTCTCCCGGCTGCATTAGAGCAGATTTAACTCCAGAGCATCAACTGTGCTTTTTCTCATCACGCCCATAACCCAGCTCTCCTGTTACCATAAGTTAACTCTGTCTCCATGCCAACCAACACTGTAAACACTGTCCAGGTACTGCAAAACCTGCACAAACTGTATATGGATGTGTATATACTGTATGTGTGCAAGTGCTAAACTGTTTGTGCTGTAACTCCCTCTCTGTTGATAATTTATTGAACATTGTATTTATACATGAGACAATGATAATAAAGCACCACATGAGCAACCGGAGATGTGTGATTATTTTCCCTCCTAAAATGTTTTTCCTTTATATGAAGAAGTTTATTAGTGTTGCTCTCGTTCGTCACTTCTCTTCCTCCGATTTCTTTTTCTGGGTTTGTCTTTTTTTCCACAGCTGTAATTATTTATTAACAAAGGATTTCCGTAAACAAGTAAAAAAGCCGCTTGTTTGAGTGCGAGTCAAATGAGAGCAGCATAATGGCTGAGGAAAATGTTGAAGCAATAATTCTAGAGAAAAGTTTCCCTCTTTGTTCCCTCATCACTCTTTCGCTCAACTTTTAATAGTAACATGTTATTGTGTAAATCTTCACTTTTGTTGAGTTGCTGTTAACTTTGAAAATGTCCTCTTTTTTTCTCGTCTTCCCCATCATCCGTCCTCATCATCCCGTTTTCCTGTTTGTTCCTGCTCCTCTCTCATCCTTTCCCCACTCCTTTCCTTCCTCATCCGCAGAATCGCATGCACGAGTCTTTGATGCTGTTTGACTCCATCTGCAACAACAAGTTCTTCATCGACACCTCCATCATCCTCTTCCTCAACAAGAAGGATCTGTTTGCAGAGAAGATTAAGAAGTCTGCACTCAGCATCTGTTTCCCAGAGTACACAGGTGAGAGATTTCTTTCACTTATTATAATGTTATTCCCTCATCAAAAACATACCTGGAGTGTTACCTTGATTCTTTCATGCATTTTTGAGAAATCCTTTAATCTCTATTCAGCTGTGAAAAACGCGTGGTTGGACCTAGCTCCGCCTTCGAGATGCAGCTCCTCCTCCACTCCGTCAGTCTAGCCAGCAGCAATTAGCAAACATCTGATAGGACTGTGCATCTGCTGAGCTCATTATAGGAGTTACTTCTCAGAGCAACGCTGGTAAAAACGTCAAAGGGTTAATAGAGGAGCCGTGTTGTGATGATTTCGTAAAGGGAGAGTTTCAGGAAGAGCAGGAGTTTTTAAAGAGACAGAGGCCCAATTACAAGGTGTTAAATTAGCAAGTAAAATGTCTGGTAAGTCATATTTTTTATTTTATAACAACTGAACTTAACATAGTTACCTGATTGTGCTATAAAATGGGACTTTGTGCCTGGAACACATAATACTCCCCTTAAAGACTATTTTTGTTTTTTTGTCACATTTAAAGGTTTCTGATCCTAAAACAAACATTAATATTAAACAATAATAACAATAAAAACAAAAAAAACTGTTTTCAAGTGATGATGGCATTTAGTCCAGTACTCCATGTAGAAAAACCTTAGACTGAGATTTGCACCGAGGACCTTCTTGCTGCAAGGCAGGAGTGCTACCAACTGTCACCAGAATTACAATCTTTAAACAATATCCTTTATTAGTAGTAGTAGTAGCATTGGTGTTGTTGTTAAAGGAATATGATTTCAAGAGTAGCTGCCGGTTTTTATTTGTTTTTGCCAAATGGACTGCAACGTATGTGCAGGAGCAAAAACACTTGTTTTTCCTCATGTCATCTTTCTCTGATTTTAAAATATTTTGGTCACCTTAAACTTGTAAAACAAAAAATGAAAGAAGTAAACACCTTTTTATTTATAGCACTGATTATTGTAGAAGAGTTCACAGTCAGTAACTCAAAAACAGATTTTGAGCCGATCTTAAATTAATGCTGTCAAAAATTGTAAAGAAATATGGAGTAAAAAAATTCATTTTGACATTGAAATGCTTTACCGTGTCATCAGCATGTAGACATAATGTGATGTTGAGATTGTTTAGGTTTCAGTTTTCTTGACTTGAATTATTTTGAGATGATAAATGTGAGGCTTGTTTTAATTATTAGATTTAGTTTTCTAAATACCACCTGGAGTTTGTTTTTCATGTTAATGTTTCATTATCTCATCAGCTGGAGATAACGTTACCTTGAGGTTGTTTGTTTCTTTATCTTGAGAACATAAACTCTCAAACTTATTATTGTTTCAATAACAGCTCCATTAAAAATCAATATCAAGGTTTTTTTGGGGGGGGTTTCTCTTGAGGCGACAGCTTTATTATCCCATTAATCTGCTGAAATAATAAGACTTCAAGCTTTCTTTGATGAGAAACTCATTTTATTATCTCCTGATCTGGAGATGTCGAGGCTTGAATTGCTGAAAGAATCTTTATTTCAAGCATGAATTTATGACATTCATGCTGCCAGCAGTTTCAAGCTGCAAACATTAAAGTTTCACATTCACAGGTTATCCCCTGATGCGGATCATAAACAAGAACTTTTTGGTGTTTTTTGCACCTTAATAACCACTTTTACCTCCCCAAATGATCAAGTTCTTGATTCTAAAAATGGTCACATCAAAATGATTAGTAGCCGGGGGGTTTTTCTGCCATACGTCTGTTTTGTGGTCAATGGGACTTTTTCTGAGCATTTACCTTGTAAAGTCTTTTTTTGCTTTAGAACAAAGGAATATGCACAGTGGCGCAGTTGGTAGCACTGTTGCCTTGCAGCAAGAAGGTCCTGGGTTCGATTCCCGGCCGGGGTCTTTCTGCATGGAGTTTGCATGTTCTCCCTGTGCATGCGTGGGTTCTCTCCGGGTACTCCGGCTTCCTCCCACAGTCCAAAAACATGACTGTCAGGTCAATTGGTTTCTCTAAAAATTCTCCCTAGGTGTGAGTGTGTGTGTGAATGGTTGTTTGTCCTGTATGTCTCTGTGTTGCCCTGCGACAGACTGGCGACCTGTCCAGGGTGTACCCCGCCTCTCGCCCGGAATGTAGCTGGAGATAGGCACCAGCAACCCTCCCGACCCCATTAGGGACAAGGGTGAACGGAAAATGGATGGATGGATGGACAAAGGAATATGTTTAAGACTCTGGTGGAACAAGCTGTTTTCCAGATTCAGTTTTACGGGGGGCAGAGGGGCTTCATGCTTACCCAGCCCTGGAAAAGCCAGTTGCACATTTATCCATGTTTTAAAGACTCAGCTTTCAGGAGAAACAGCAGGAGCTGAAATGACCTCAGGAAGAATCATCCCAGTTTGGCAAAGGAGGGTTAAGATGTCTGTATGGCTTAGGAATGTAGATAAATTATTTACTTTTTTAATGATTATCTCTGTTTTACAGTAGAAAATGTTATTGATTTTGAACTAAGAAATATTTAGCTAAGAAATATTGGAAAAATACATCCTGTATCTGCAGTGTTGGTCCAGTATAACTCCACTTCTCAAAATTCAGGTTGATTTGATTCTGATTCAGACTTTCTTACAAATGTATCTACAACTGTTTAAAACTGCTAAATAAACTGGCCGAACTTTGAGTTGTGTTCAGCGCCTTTGGTTAGAGCTCAAGTTGCTGCTTTTATGTTTCAGCGGTTCTGACTGCCAGTGATGGCTTCATATTTCCTGTTGGGACAGAAAATCAATTTTCTCCAACAGCTTTTGGCAAAAAAGCAAACGACCTCATTCAGCTAAACTTACTTTGGAGATCAAACTCTTGACCTAAAACCTTAAATTAACCTTAAGATTGTTCAGTCAGAGAGCCGTGTCTTGATCATATTTAAAACTGGATATGAAAGCATGAATGACTGATCTTTACTGTCTGAATGATATTTCCTGGAAATTAAAAACCTCAGGTCTGTTCTCTGATTAACAGCTGCCTGATTGAGGGCATTAGTTGTGCATGAGACCTTCAGATGTGGATTTACTGTCTCTGCATTATAAACCGTCTGAAAAATGTGCCACTTTAAATATTGCGGTACGATTACAGCTGCAAGATAGTTTGCAGCAGAGAGAGAGAGAGAGTGAAATGGTTGGAGGAACATAAAACCTCACTTCAAGAGGAGATTTACTTTACTGCATTTCCACAAGTGGAGAAATAATAGGGAGTACAGGGAGGAGAGGAAAGTTGTTGGCAGTGAGAGTCTGCAGAAACAGCAGAGGGAAGCAGAACGACTTCTTGACGTGGAAGTGGGAGCCAGACGTAGCGGTGACGGATAAAAGCACTGTGAGTAATAGACGCACGTGGTGCGCTATGATAAGCCACTTCACACACTCACAGTGGCGCACCCGTCTCTCCCGCTGCTCTGATAGTCACACTGAGCCGTTCTGACAGGTTCCACCTTTTCTTTTTGCTGCATCACGTTCTCCCTCTCTGTCCAGCCAAAGGTCTGATCACTCCTTATTCTGATCACTGGAAATACATTTTCTGATTTCATTTTATATGACAGAAATGCCAGGGTGGAGTTGGAGGGTTTTGCCTCTTTGCATCCTTAAAGGGAAAGTATTATGGAAAATTCACATATTGCACGTTTTTGTACTTTCATTTGGGTTTCTACTCCTTCTAAAAACAAACCAATCTGGAAATAAGTTGATGCTTTTTGGTGCCAGAATGAAACATCACAAATCAGCAGGAACAGCTCTGTAACCTAGCAACCCAAGCAGAGCTCCACTGCATTTGTTGAGCTGGTTTTACCGCTGTGCGTTGTACAATGGCTGCTGGAAGAGACAAAATGTTCTGTTGACTTATCCAGAAGCCACTTTCTGCATTCATGTTGGTTGTGCAGGAGGCTCCACTTCTGATTTTCAAAGATGTACAGTTGTGCGTCTGTTTTAAGTTGAGTTGAGGGGCGTGGCCAGCAGCAGCTTATTTGGATTTAAAGTGACAAGAGGCCCTAAATGAGCTCAAAATGGGTAGAACTGAGCAGACTAAAATCTTATTATCTAAGAATAATTTTGAGCAAACAAATTCAATGACCATGTTTTGTAAAGACCATAGACCTATCCTAACCTGTTCATAGTGGGTCACCTTTTACAAATATAGCACCAATTCACAAGTACTGTCCAAGGCACTTTACAAAAAAATAATTTCGATTCAGTCATGCATATGTTCCAATTAATCCTACTTATCAAACAGAACATTATGCTCAACTGATTATTCAGAATAGTTTTAAAAGTTTTTATCTAGAAACCCAGCAGATTGGATCGAGTCG
This sequence comes from Xiphophorus couchianus, assembly GCF_001444195.1. Classification (NCBI taxonomy): domain Eukaryota; kingdom Metazoa; phylum Chordata; class Actinopteri; order Cyprinodontiformes; family Poeciliidae; genus Xiphophorus; species Xiphophorus couchianus. Next base: position 7,257,427 of record NC_040229.1, read on the forward strand.
GTGACTTGTAGCATTTACTCCTCCTGGATGTAGCGACAATTGCTTACATTGAGTTGTTAACTTTACAGCAATCCCTCATACTGAGCATGCATGTAGCGACAGTGGAGAGGAAAAACTCCCCTTTAACAGGAAGAAACCTCCAGCAGAACCAGAACCATCTGACATGACTGACTGGAGGCTTGAGAAGACAGAGCAGACACAGAAAGAAACAGAAGAACGGATCTAGGATTATTTTTCATGTTCATGAAAATAGAAAGTTAATAGCTGGAGAGGGAGAACGATCAGCGGATGGCAGCATTATATGAGGGGCCGTTTAGGACAAAATTTACGTTTTGTCTCTCACACACTACCAAAAACTCTCGCATACTCCAAAAAAATAGCCACGCACACTCCAAAAAATTACGTTTTGTCTCTCACACACTACCAAAAACTCTCGCATACTCAAAAAAATTACATTTTGTCTCTCACACACTACCAAAAACTCACGCATACTCAAAAAAAATAGCCACGCACACTCAAAAATTACTCACGCACATTCAAAAAATACTCAAATTGCGTATACACACACTACTAAAATGTCACACACACATTCACAAACGTTAAGTTTCTCGCTCACATACACTACTACCAGCTCGCTCACATACACTACTACCAGCTCGCGCACATACACTACTACCAGCTCGCGCACATACACACAAACGTTAACTTTCTCGCTCACATACACTACTACCAGCTCGCGCACATACACTACTACCAGCTCGCGCACATACACACAAACGTTAACTTTCTCGCTCACATACACTGCTAACAGCTCGCTCACACACAGACGTTTATCTCTCACATACACAAGACTAAAGTTGAACACACACACAGTACTAAGTCTCGTTTTATGTATGTGTGAGAGCGAGACTCTTTTTGAATGTGTGAGAGCGAGACTCTTTTTGAATGTGTGAAAGTTGTCACGGAAGAGGCGGGGCATAATTTTTGGATCAAACTGCGCATGCGTAGATCCTAAACTATAAGTTTCGATTGTTGACTCACTGTATGTTCTATTACTTAGTATATTTGTGCTTTTAAATATATATAGAACGTTTAACTTTCTTGTAGATTAAATGTGCTATAGAAATAAATGAATCTGATTGATTGATTAAAAATAGCAAAATTGCTGTAGTACAATCTGTCCACTGGGTGCCAGTATTACAGGAATTATTAACCGGCGCCAACTAGTGCCGAAGAAGAAAGAGTTTGCTATACCGAACATGGCTAACTCTAATTGTTTAAAATGGCAGCTGCCTGACCAATTCTCTCTCGTTTCGAATTAGAGTTAGTTACTGGCACCCAGTGGACAGATTGTACTACAGCAATTTTGCTATTTTTAATCAATCAATCAGATTCATTTATTTCTATAGCACATTTAATCTACAAGAAAGTTAAACGTTCTATATATATTTAAAAGCACAAATATACTAAGTAACAGAACATACAGTGAGTCAACAATCGAAACTTATAGTTTAGGATCTACGCATGCGCAGTTTGATCCAAAAATTATGCCCCGCCTCTTCCGTGACAACTTTCACACATTCAAAAAGAGTCTCGCTCTCACACATTCAAAAAGAGTCTCGCTCTCACACATACATAAAACGAGTCTTAGTACTGTGTGTGTGTTCAACTTTAGTCTTGTGTATGTGAGAGATAAACGTCTGTGTGTGAGCGAGCTGTTAGCAGTGTATGTGAGCGAGAAAGTTAACGTTTGTGAATGTGTGTGTGACATTTTAGTAGTGTGTGTATACGCAATTTGAGTATTTTTTGAATGTGCGTGAGTAATTTTTGAGTGTGCGTGGCTATTTTTTTTGAGTATGCGTGAGTTTTTGGTAGTGTGTGAGAGACAAAACGTAATTTTTTGGAGTGTGCGTGGCTATTTTTTTGGAGTATGCGAGACCTTTTGGTAGTGTGTGAGAGACAAAACGTAAATTTTGTCCTAAACGGCCCCTCATAGCATTATCTCAGCTGTTGGTAATCTCTTAGTCTATAAGTTGACTACATCAACATGCAACTGAACTGAGAGCAATTTCTGCAAAACAGGCAGATTTTAATGTATAATACTGTAAAATCTCAATTATTTTTTTGCTTCTCTTTTCCAACTGAACAGAGTTTTTTGTTTGTTTTGTTTTTGCAAAACACGCAAATTTTAGTATAAAATCTGGTAAAATCTCATTTAAATTGAGTTCTTTTGTCCTGTTTTCTGCTCGTCCAGGACCCAACACCTACGATGACGCGGCAGCTTACATCCAAGCACAGTTCGAGAGCAAGAACCGCTCTCCAAATAAGGAAATCTACTGTCACATGACCTGCGCCACGGATACGGGGAACATCCAGGTCGTGTTTGACGCTGTGACCGATATCATCATCGCCAACAACCTCCGAGGATGTGGCTTGTACTGAGCGCGCCCACACACACCCTGGACCCCCTCCCTCCACCCATCACCATTCCCCCTCCACTTTTCTCCCATCCTTCCTGTCCTCCTCCTCTTCCTCCTAATCCTCTGTCATGTTCCTTTGGCACTGCTGTGGAAATGATGATGGCGATGATGATGATAATGATGATTCTCTAAAGAAAAACAACAAAAAAAATCCAACTAGGTACATATTAATAATGAGGATGATTTTAAAAAAAATAGGCATACATGCATATAAATATAAATATATATATAAATCTATCTAATGTTTTTGGTTCTTGTGTCCTCTCTGCTCTGATTCCCCCCTGATGTTTTTTTTTGGTCTGTTGCCAAGCAAACAAAATTAGTTTTAGTAGAAAAAAACCCAAACATGCAGCCTTGAAACATCTTGAACAAAGTTGAGGAAAGCCTTCATTCCCGCTCTCTCACGTGGTCGACTGTGTGATTTTTTTTTTTGTTTTTTGTTAACAAAACCGAAGCCTGTACATTTTTTTTTCTTGCATACTTTTTTTATGTATTGTTACTTTGACAATGATGATGCTGTTTTATTTCTTTGATGATCGTGTGTATATTTATTAAGTCTGTACACAGATTTTTCTCACCTCTCACCTGTACTTTCTGTTTAATTCTGGTCATTCTGGACTGTTTTATGGCTTATTAATACTTTTTTTATTTGCAGAAATATGTGTATATGTGAGCAGCACTAAAATGCACCTGACAAGTTGGATAAGAACGTTAAAAAAAATCTGCTAAAACTGGCTTGATTATTTTTGTTGTTTACATTTGAGAAGACATTTTAAGATGTTGTTCTTTTTTGTTTTGAGTAACTTTTAACATCTTCACATTCATGACCCAGTTTCCACCCAGGATCCCCGGTCTCCTGTTTCCATAATCTGGTCTTTGTCATTGGCCAGCCGCCAACCACAACTAGGCTCGAGAGCCAATAGGAAGCTTGCTTACTGACTGAATCGCCAGTGCTGTGTAACAGAGGCACTGCGCTGTAGATAGCTGCGCTTTTAGAAGCAGGTAAAACTCTACCTTCCTCCCCATAATAATCGAATAACATTCTCCATTTAAGAAAACTAATTAATTTATTAATTTATTTATTGACCAATCGCCTGCCATCCTCTCTTTCCTTGCTGTCGACTTTTGCATGGCGCCCAGGCGTCGAGATTTGACCCTTCCCCCCTCCTGTCCTTTTCATTCTCTTCTTTTTCATTCCCAACACAAATAGCATGAGTTACTCAACTTTGTATAAAAAAAGACCAGTTAATTGTTAAAACTTATAACATAAAGCTGCTTATGAGGGGAAAAAAACACTTCATAAAAAGTGCAAATTAAATGGAAACACAATAAAAAAAAATATGTGGAAGCAGCAACTGAAGGGGAAGCTGATGGGTTTCTGAATGGGGGGGTGAGGGATGAATTATGAGATTATGTCAGAAAAATGTGAGTTTGAAGTTTCCGAGCAGGAACAGCTCACATGGGAAGCTTTGAAGTGAAGAAAAGTTTAGATTTTTCCTGCAGCAACACAAAGGGCAAAAATCTCCCAGAGAAAAACCGCCTTCACCACGACACTGACCGACATCATGACGATTTCTCATGATTTGTAGCTACGGAACGTTTTCTTTCTCCATTTCACATGAACCGATGTTTGGTGGACGGTTCCGGTCGGACGGTGAGCTGACAAGGAACCACGGAGAACCCGGTGTTGCTGTAACGCTCCGCTCTGTGCCCCGCCCTAAGCCCCGCCCCCAGGCCCAAGCTCCACCTCCTCTGCCTGTTTCCCTGCATTAGAATCGTCTCCTCACTTTAGCCTGACTCAGAACGATTAAATATAATATTATAACAATATCTATTTTTTATTATTTCTGGGGGGGGATAAAAGAAAAACACTCTTTTTGTGGGGGAGAGCACGTTTCTGGCTGCATCCGCTAGTTAGGGATGCCGCATGTTAACACATCGGCGCTGTATAAATTCATGCTCCTTCTTCTTCTCTATCTCTCTTCAGTTTAGTGCACACCTTCCAGGTCTATAATGAAAAGCACAGTTCTCACCTCACACATACACACTCGCTCACACTCACGCAGACACACAATGAGTAGATTTGGAAATTTGTTATTTATTCATACCTGATCTATGTTTCCCCCTCATCAATCTATCTATAGAAACCTCTCTTTCTTGCCTTCTTGATTTCTAGTTTTTAAAAAAAGAAAAAACTGTGTATAATGACACGATGAAGCTGTTTTGGGGTTTTTTTGCATTCCGTTCCTGTTATCCTCATGATTTATTTTTTCTTACCTACGTTCTGTTCTTTACCCAGTGAATGCTTTTTTTCTGTGCAGCTTTTTTCTCTCTTTCTCTCCCTCTACTCTTCTTTAGTGAATGGTTGTTATTTCATGTGGGATGTCCGTGCTGGAAAAACCAATCGAATGTAGTGTTTACATTAAAAAGCCACTGTTTTCATGACTACAGAAAAAATACCTTCTTGTCTCTGGTTTTCTGACTTTCAGCTGCAAGAAGCATTGCACATCGCTGTTTGTTTTACAGTCAAGCTTCAAGTGACTAAGAAATTCTAGATGTACAGATGTGATCAAAAGTTTCCATTATGAACATTTAATACTTAAACCTTCTTTTTTCAGGGTGGATAATTATAGACGCAACACTTTTTAAAAGACTATTCTTTTTCTCGTTTCTTCTCAAAGAAAAGATCAACAAAACAAGATAATTCTGGCCAAATATTTGCTCATTCATTTGTTACACTTCTGTTAAATTACAGTGAACCCCTGAGACTCTCTGTAAGCATGTATAACTGCCTCGTTTAAATGTTCAAGAACAAATATATCTCAATTAATATGCAGCAGTGTATATTAACGCGGCATCATGTATAAAGATCTGGAGTTTGCTTTTGTTTTTGATCAAATATAAAACAAAAAAATAATAAAAGTCTAAATAAGTTTAATTAGCACCAGAATAACACAAACTGGAACCAATTTAACAAGTCAAAAGTATTTTCAGTTTTTGATTTTTTCTAAAATCCCAAAGTGTGATTTCTTGTTCACCTTATTAGCAATAACTGCAATATTTAAAAAGAAGAAGTTATATTTTTTGTAGGAAAATTATTAAAGATCAGTTAATATTTGCCTTATTAAAAAAAGGCATTCAGTTTGAAAAAAGTTTGAGCTCTGTTGAAAAGAAAACATCTGTCGTCAGCAATAACAATATATGAGTTCCTGTTTTTATAAACACATGCTGTGATTGGCAAGTTCAATAAGCAATAAAAAGGCATCAAAGTCTGCATTAGAATAAAAATTACTGAACCGATGAGGTCCAGTTTCCCATAAGATTAAAGCAGCTGCATAAAGTTATTTAAGGACCAAAAGGCCCTAAATAACCAAAGTAAGGAACTCTTTCGGTTCGTTTCTGACAGTAAAACAATCAAGGCTCGTTCTAAATTGTAGTTTTATTTCCCCTTTATCTTGTTTTTCCCGTCTTAGCTGAGTAAATTTTTGCCCAAAAAAACTCAGAAATTTTGAGAATAATTTCCCAAATTTTATAGAAAAAAATTGGAAATTTCAGAGTTTTGCCGTTTTGAATTTTTGACTTCATATTATGTTTTACTGGTTTTCTTACATCACTACTAGAGGAATTTAAAAATCTTTATGTTGATTCTAAATAAATAAGAAATATCTAGAAATATACTTTAAATGTGGTTGCTGAGTTCAAGATAAAGAACTTAAATTTGTTTTATTTTTTTATGAACATTAACAACATTCAACATAGCTTAATATTGTATCATAAGCTTTAAACCATTAAGCTTATTTATAAGTCATCTGACTGCAATCTCTTCTAAAACTTAGTTGAAGGTAAAGATACATTTTTGACTGTTCAACCTCAGGATAAAATTAACATCCCAATAAAACCTGTAACTTAACGTTTGTTCCAATGCTTCATCACTCAGAAGAAACATTTAAATCTAGAGTTTCCAACCCTGAGCTGCAAAAAGCCATGTGGAGCAGTTAGGAAGCGCTGCAGTAAATTAGAGGAATGCATCTCTGTCCCTGCAGAGGAAGCTTCCAGCAACAGCGTTGATTTAATTTCATGAAGGGCAATAAATGCTGAGTGACGGCGCTGCTCGCTGCAGGGTTATTGTCATCCAGAGTTCTCCTGCCTTTCGCTCCATTATAAAAAATCTCCTCGTCGTTTCTCACCGTTAAAAGGAAATGTGATTACTGTCTTCACAAACGGGAGAAAGTCCAGGGTGTGAAAAGTTTTTGTACCTTAATTTTTATATATAAAGCCATTTTTAGAAAACAGCACAGGACCACAATGCTTTGCTGTTAAAGGGGACCTATTATGCTAAATTCAAATTTTTAACACTTTTGTACTTCCATTTGGGTTCCTACTGTTTATAAAAACAGACCAAGCTCCTAAAAAAACTCAGAGCTGTTTTTGTCAATAATTTAATGTTTTTTGGTGTCTAGAAAATGAATTGTTTCAAAAAACCCCTGAATGCCCATCACCTAGTAACCCCGGCGAAGCCCAGCCCATTACCTAGCAACCAAAGCAGAGCTCCAACACGTTTGGTCAGCTGGTTTTACCTCTGAATGCACTGCACAATGGCTGCTGGAAAGACAAGTGTTTTGTTGTTGACTTACCATCCAGAACCACTTCCTGCAGGTAGGTCCTAACACCAGGTTAAAGGTCATTCACAGCAACCACGCCATTCCATGTCTTTTCTCTGTCCTTCCGACACAGAAACTGAGCAGTTTGGGGCTAAAGAGGTGAAATATCACTTTCTTTATAGTTCTGACTGACTGACTTTGAAACATCTGACTCATCTAACGTTTGGTTTCCTGCCATTAAATTAGTTACTGTATCCTTACGTCTTCTGGCCCTCTCCACACAAATTCCCAAAGTGCTTCTTGTTCTCCACACTCTTCCTGTCAACAGGAAATTGGATTCACTTACTCCTCCTCTGTTGGTGCATTTACAGGAATGTCCTACAAAAGTACACTTAACCTCTTCCAATGGGATTTATTACATGTACACGGATATCTATCTGTAATTCTGCAACATGAATACACATTTCGATAACTGCATTTCCTCAGATATAGCACAGAGGAAAAGTCCTACACATCCAGTACTTATCCTGACATGAAGCCTAACACAAAACGTCCTTGTCACAGTAGATGGGAAAGTCGATGTAAGTGGAGCTTTGAGGCAGAGAGCGACTGCTTTTATCCTGCTACTGCTGCTGCAAGGACTGGCCTGGTTCACTGAGTTAACACATAATAACAGAGAAGTGCAGGAAACAGAGCCTCAAACATCTGCAGGAAATATGCAGTTTTTGCTTTGCTTTACTTTGTTTTCTATGTCTTTCCCACTGCTTTATGAAATATACATAGCCTATATTTTCTTCAGAGCAAAGATTTATGCATTTAGTGTAGATGTGTTTGTGTGAGAGCCTTGAGACTGAAAGATGTTGCAGCCACAACAAAGAATTTTGTAGTTTTTCATCAGATGAGATGCTAATAGATCAAGAACAAAATAAAAAAGAAACATTGGAGTGAGAAATTTATTCATCTCTTTGCAGATTTACTCTTTTCCTATCAAAGTTCTCCCACGTGCATTGGTTTTTATTCACTTCATCAGCTGACAGTTTAAGGTTATAGTCTCCCAGCAGGAGGTTTATTAACGTTATTCTGATTTGATCGGAATAAACAGGGTCCACACCCAAAATAAATGAAAAAAAGGATGCAACGTAATATATTCTGTAAATAACTAAATCTCAAGTGAGATTTAAGAATTATTTGTTATTATTTGTGAAAATATTTTACTACAAAGAAAAGTATAGTGAAATCCTCGTATGAATCCGAAGTTTCAGTATGAAGTTTATTTACAGGAACCAAACAGAAGGAGGAAATGATGAAATGGCGATGAATAGGCATGAAATGTGGCGCGTATTGGTAAAGGGACAAATTAACCACTAACCCTGAAAGTTACTCTGCACTTTTCACTTACGTAAATTCTGCAGCATGCCAACTACATCAAGATGTTAAAACAATATGGAGTTCGTTTCATGTGTGTCTATCTCCAGCTTTCAGTCGTCCAGAGGAAGGAACTGAAATTAGCTAAAATGCTAAAGCTAGCTGTAGTGTTGTCAATGTTTACATTCAAACTATGGCCTGAAGTGACTCAAATCAATCTAATGCGGCCTGTATCTGATCTTTTCATAACGGTCTGAACACTATCATGACCAGGTTTTTTCGGATGCGGCCCACTGTATGTGGATATGTGGTCCTAAATCCAATACGTATCTGATCTGAGTCTGAATGTCATTGATACTCAACAAACGTCCTGATATGCACAAACGGGAGGAAAACAACAACCATGGCGGACGATAATGAGGATAAAGTTGTCAATGTGCTGGTTCCGGTCGGAAAACAACTTTAACATCGTAAGATACTCTCCATCATTAGTTTTACTGCCGCAAACTCTGGGCACTTTCTTTTTTTATGCCGGTTGGTAAAACACTGAGCAGGCCAGCTGTGTGTGACGTCATTGTGCCTTCAGAGACTTTTAGGGCAGGCAGTTCGGGAACTCACATACAAGTCACATATATTTGGAAGTGTGAACAATAAAATTAAATACAAGTTTTTTAAAAAAATCAGAATTGAGCGTTAAGACCTGCAGTATGAATGTAGCCAGTGGGCTAGCATTAGCATGTTAGCCATCACTGACTGACTGCTGGGCTAGCATTAGCATGTTAACCATCACTGACTGACTGCTGGGCTAGCATTAGCATGTTAACCATCACTGACTGACCAGTGGGCTAGCATTAGCATGTTAACCATCACTGACTGACTGCTGGGCTAGCATTAGCATGTTAACCGTCACTGACTGACCAGTGGGCTAGCATTAGCATGTTAACCATCACTGACTGACCAGTGGGCTAGCATTAGCATGTTAACCATCACTGACTGACTGCTGGGCTAGCATTAGCATGTTAACCGTCACTGACTGACCAGTGGGCTAGCATTAGCATGTTAACCATCACTGACTGACTGCTGGGCTAGCATTAGCATGTTAACCGTCACTGACTGACCAGTGGGCTAGCATTAGCATGTTAACCATCACTGACTGACTGCTGGGCTAGCATTAGCATGTTAACCGTCACTGACTGACCAGTGGGCTAGCATTAGCATGTTAACCATCACTGACTGACTGCTGCGTTCCTGTCGAACTCGGAAGTGGAAAATTCCGAGTTCCCAGTCAGAAAAGTCAAATGACCTGGATTGCCCTCCGAAGTCAGATTTCCCAAGCAATTCTGACTTCCCCCCAGTTACGACTAAGCCTGACTTTGTGTCGATATGGCCGCTCCTCGCATCAACAGTAAGCTGCAAGATGTGATGGAAACACATTTATTTTGTAAGAGTGCGTCTTAAATCAATGTTGCATGATAAATCCCTGCCTTTTATTTACAGTGTTTACGACCTGGAAAGTAGCAGAAAGAGAAGAGGTTGGTAGTTGAGCAGCCTAATCACATGGGGCGCCTGCTGTGCTGCTCACCACCTGGTAAGTACATAAACAGTTTCATTTACTTTGAAGTGATTCAACTCAAATATTTAGATTCTGCTTCAACCATGTGACTCCACGTCCTTAAGTGCTTAATTTGAATTTTCCCACCTTTTCTACTTCAATGTAAATTCCTCAATGTTTTGTTGTGACCTTGCAGAAAGCCACAAGCCAAAACGCATTGGTCTGTTTATAATGTTGTTTTTTTATGATTATGCTTCAACCAGTGGGATTTCATCCATGAAAAGAAAAGAAAATGAAAGAGACAGATGAAATTGTTCAAATTTGAAATACAAAAATAAACTTGCTTAATGGAAACACACCAATTTTGAAAAAACTAAATTTTTTTTGATAAAAAGTTTTTGCACTAGGTTGAGGTAGTTCTTCAGCAATATCAAAATGAGTGTACTTTGCAAATCTGCAAAGGAAACCTGTTTTGTATCACTCAAGTCATGTGATCAACAATTGGATGTTACTTCTGGCAGAAACATTGAAAAAGACAGCAAAAAGGGTTAGGAGGATGAAGGGTGAAATATTTTTTAATGACTTGTGTGAACAAACTTATTCATGTGTGATTTTAATTTCGGTGTTTCTTATTTAACGGAAACACAGCAATTGCGAAATTGTGTTCTTTCAACTTTAATGGAATATCAAAAAAGTTTTACACACATTAGTAACAGAAACGCAGCTCGTGAAACAGTGAAAGTACAACAGGATGTCAGATGTTTGAGGAGAAATGAAAGTAAATTCAGAACAGACTCTGCAGCAGAGACAGAGAGAGTTATCGATTTTCTGATTTAACTGGGTGGGGATGAAGTGATGAGCAGTTAGTCCATAAACACATCTGGGGGTAAAGAAAACTCAATCTTAGCTCAGGGTTACTAAAGTCTAAAGTCTGAAGATTCATTTTTTTTAAATGAACTGAAAATAAAACAGAAGCAATGAGGTAACAGAAATGCTGCTATTTGAGCTAAATTTTATGCTGCTAAACATTTTTTAGAATTTGATCTAGGAATTTATCTCGACTTTGTCTCTGTTTTAAAAAAGAAACTTTTTTTATATAAACATATATATATATATATATATATAAACACTTTACGGTGTTGATTTAACCCAAAAAAAAATCCCCACTGACATCTACATAATAATTTGTTCTCTCTCTCTGCTGATATTTAATCGCAGATACTACAAAGTAATATGTTCATGGTCAGCCTCAAAGTCATTATAATCAATGAAGACAAGCAGGACTTAAAAGGAAAAAACTCTGTCGGATTTAATTCAGTGTGCTTTGTGAGGATTTAATAATTCTTTTCTCTTTGGATGTGTCAAACTTTCCCTGGTTATCTGAAAAACATTTATGATTATTTCTGACAATACAAAGAAAAAGAAGATCAAAATGTATCATATTGTTATTATTGCTGTTAAGTTATCCATGTTTAACTGAGGAACTGGACAAGTTTACACTATTTTAATAACTCATGTTATTCATGTTGAAAATTTGCCTTACTTTACAATAGGTTGTTCTTTATTCTGTTTTTATAGATTTTATAATCTTATCTTTTTGTGAATCTCTTTGCTTTGATTGCCTGTCACTTTGCTGCTGTTGCTCCAGAATTTATTCACTCTGCCATAATAAGGGATATTTCTATTTTTACCTATGATAATAATTTAAAATAGAGATGTGTTGAGAAAAAATAGGTTTAAACATTTTCACCAAAACAACAACAAAAACCAATGGTTCTTTCAATTGTTTTTATGTTAAATCTCTTATGAAATCAACACTTTCAAGAGCACTTTCAAATGTTTGTCATAAAAATCCTGTTCTTTTTAAAAGAAAAATAACATTTCTTGACTTCTTAATATATGGAATATTTAATTTTGTTTGGTTTTATTGTTGTCTGATTGAGAGGTCTGAGATATTATCTATGGTGTGAATTTGTGTCTTGTACACAAAAACTGTATTTTTGCACATACAAAGCTGAAAACAGAGTTTTTTTGTGCAGTCTCATTTGTTCCTTCCTATAAGTAAATATAATCAGTAAAGGTTTCAGATAAGTAGTCTGGATTAAATCAGTCAGTTTGCCTTAGGAAAAGGTGTTGCACTGGGAGGTTGTTAACGTACAGCGATATAAATTACAGTACAGACACTCCAGCCATTTCTCCCTCTTATATTCATTATGCTGGTGTGGAGCCACAAACTTCAAACTAAAACCCATCAGTATCCTGTTACTTTGTTGTTGTGCTGAATGTTTGCTTTGTGTTGTCATAAATCTGGCCGACAGGCCTCACACTCACATTTTAATTCAGCTGGAGCGTTCTGGTCCTTATGGTTCTCAGAGGACGAATTCCCTTACTGTAGCACTGCATCATTAAGTAACAGACCCGACTCAGTGCATTTCATGGAAAAAAGCTGACGAGCAGCAAAAAGAAAGCTGCATCTGTTTAAAGTCGCTTCGATTCAAAGATATAAACTTTACTACTAGTGTTAGATTTCAGAAACATGATATTCTGGATACAAGGTAAATATAATAATAGTATAAATAAAGATCCATAACACACAAGTTTTAATTGATCTCTGAAAAATGAGTTTCAAATATTTTCAAAGTTATTAAAAAAGGCCAAACATGGATTTAGTGATTTTTATTCCCTTTTGATTTTAAAGCTGCAGTATGTAACTATTGTAAAAAAAAAAAAAAAAAAAAAAGCTATCACCATGTCATGACAGCATGTTATGAGACAGATAATCTGTGAAAAGATCGTCCTGCTCTACCTCCTCTCTGAGGTACTATTGGTGTCTGAAGAAAACACCAAAAACAACCAATCAGAGTCAGGAGGAAGGGCTTAATGCTGTCAATCAATCTTATATAATTGCTGCTAAATATGCTAAAATATGCAGAGAAACAACTTACCGTTACAGGAAAACCGTTTATCGGCCGACATCGGTGGCTATGCTAACTAATAATACTAATAACTAACTAATGCTAGCCTTAGCATTTATGACAGGCTGTGTTAACTGCATCTTAGCAGAGAGAAACGAGGCAGAGAGAGGAGGTATGAGCAGCACTACACAGAGAGGTGATTGACAGTGCTAGTTGGCATACTGTCATGACATAGTGATAGTTTCAACAAAGATGTAGAAAAAAGATTTTTATAAAAGTTACATATAGCAGCTTTAATGAGTTAGCAAGAAACTATCCCAATGTTCTGCTTCTGCATCAATTACCTGGAGGAAATATATTTTAGAACCAGAAAAAAGCTTAAAATAATCTTTAGCAGTTGGCACTGTGGGTCTCAAGAACAAAAAGGCTCTTTCTTTTATGTTTGAGTTGTCTGGAACCTCAGAGTGCAAAGTATGCTGAAAGTAAGGTTGAAGTAACGTTTTTACTTCACGTCGATGCTAAGGCCAAACATGAAGGGATGTATAGAGTTTGACTGAGTGGTGTAAATAAAGGTATTTCATAAGTAATGTTTTGGCAGCTGCATCACAGTAGAGTCTTGCGCTCTGATTATGTGTAGTAAAGTGAGACTTTTAGCTGCTTCTGTCCAATGTTGTCGATGTTTTACACAACCGCTGCAGTTAGCCACCTGATATGAGCTGTCTGATGTCTGCTTACCGGTTTATTGATTGAGTGTGGTGGGTTGTACACTTTAGTGTAACAATGTTGGTTAAATTGAGTTTTCATGAATGCTGCGAGGCTGCTTTATATAATTTTTTGTTGCAGTTTTTGTCACAAGTTGTCATGTATCACTGTGTTAATTTACAGGCCGATTTGGCTTCCTGCAGAGGGCTTTTAAATCCAACGATAGAGTGTCGGTTTGTAAGATCTTTAACTGGTCTCAAACATAATTTTTCCAGACTTGCTCCTCCTCTCTGATCAAATGTCATGCAAATGATCAGCTTTTGATCTCACATTTGAGATGGAGATCATTTAATTTCAAACTTTATACGGATTAGTGAGAGAGGGTAAGGTTATCCTGAGGTTAGGATTATATAAACTATTCATTCTACCTTTCTTTCAGTGTTTAACCCTCTGTCTCTCTCCTATGCATAATCATTGGCTGAATAATGTTTTTAAAACATATTTCAGATATACAAAATGAAAATTAGCATAACTGCCCATCTGCTCACAATAAAAAAAATTACAATTTGGTGAAACTGAGGAAATAAGCCTTTTAATTTTTTTTTTTAAGTCACACTATAGTCTCTGAAGCAAGTAAGCTTTGTGTTGTTTTTATTTCTCTCAAATCCAAAATAACACATCACTAAGGAACACATCAGCGACAAGAAGCTGCTTCAGAAGTTATAGTTTGAGTTCCAGCAGCAATCTTATGTGGATTTGACTGAAAGTTTAAAGGGATTTGTGAGAAAAGGAAGAAGCAGAAAGAAGTTTCAAAGGTGGAGGGTGCTCACCAAGATCAAGCAGAATAAATAATCATTATTCACCTTGAGATGTTTAGTCAGAGGACTGCTGATTTAATGAGCCCGACCCGCTGCCAGTGTTAATCTACTGAAAGACCTGCGACACAGTCTGGATTTAAGAAGCAGCAACTCTGACTGAAATGTATAGCACCCAACTTTTAATTGGTGTGTGGAAAATGTGAGTACAGCTTCTACAGATATTGTTTTAGATGCTTTCAAAGTTAAAACATTTTTTTCCCTCAGGACCTTAACAGTCTTGATTTTGGTGTCATTTTTTCAGGAGTCAAAATCTCTTTTTCAGACCTTATCATATGTTGTCATTACAGAAAAAACATGCTATTTGATTGTTGCCAAAGACTTTAAGCAATTTAATTACTAAGCAAATGAAAGCAGAGTTGAAGCACAAACTCCTTTTCAGCTGAATCAAATGTCAATGATGAAAAATTACATTGGATGACAGGTACAAATGTGCAGAAAATGGTGAAATGAAATGACTTGACATGAGTGATGCAAACTCTAAAACATCCAAACACATCAAAAACAAAAGTAACTGAAAAATGTTGCGAACAAAATCTGCTGCTATCACAAATAAACAAAAATCCTTCGACCCCAGGAAATAGAAGGAAAACTGAAAGTCTGTCACAAATGTCAAAAACAACTGCAGGTATGAAACAATGTAAACTCGCTTCACAGAAGTCATCCAGACCAGTAGGGGGAGTCGACTACGAAATCGTATGGGACCAGACACTCAGTAAATATGTGATATTGTGATTTAATAAGATTTTCAGAAGAAAGTTTAAGGAAGACTTGACATATTTTTCAAATCTTTTGTAATATTATAGAACAGCAGCATATCTGGCAGCATAATATCACATGCTCCAGACTCCCCCTAGTGGTCTGGAGCTCTTCCATTTTGTGGAACAAGTTTTCAACTCTTTGTATTTGCTGTTATTTTTGCTATGTGTGCCTGTTTCCCTTTTTCTATTTTCTGTGGTTGCAGCATTTTGCATGTGATCACAGCATTTTCTTTTTTTGGTTTGCAGCATTTTTCTGCTGCATTTGTTTTTTTGTGTTTTAGTGTTCGCATCAATTAAGTGTTTGTAGCTCGTTTTGACCTTTCCTGAACAGTTGCACTTGTCGGCCAATGCAAAAAACAATTGTTGTGAATATCAGTTATTAGTGAATAAAGTTGCTATTGTCATAAATTTTTTAGCCTTATAAGTGTTGCATTTATCAGATTATTTAAGGTTCAACCTTTCAGAACACAAAGTCACATTTTCCTGAACTAAATCAGAACTACATGTTTTTCTCCTCAGGTTTGACCTTTAGACAGGAGCCAGAAACCAGCAGGATCTTGTCAGATTCATAATAAATAACTTTCTTTGCATATGCAGCAGTGCAGACATTAGGATGCAGCCCTGACACAATGAAATTAAAATGTCTGTGAAGAAAACAATGATTCAAACTTCTGATGAGGTTATTGTGCAAGCACAGATGTCCAGACGGTGCTATGACACCAGCATTATACTAATCATAATCTCTTCCTCCTTTCACTGAGTGTGAGCACCTGGATGTCATCATCTATCACTGAGCATCTGTCTGCCTCCACAGTTCAACACACAAACTCCTCCTCCACCATCACCCTCAGCTTCAGCCTGTGGTTTTATGCGAGCTTGTTGAATTTATATTCCGCCCTAGAAGTTGTTCTCAGCCAGCCTCCACCTTGTGTACATCACCTGACTGCCCATCTGACCCTCTATGTGCCTGCACACATGATCCCCACCAGCTCAGCAACACTTCAGCTCATGTGGTTTGTTTTCAGATCTGAAAAATGGGTTAAATGTTTGACTTACTTACTGGAATCTAAGCTACACACATTGATTACCCTGTTATAGCAACTGCTTGTAAAAAACACAGTTACACACAGAAATACTCCTATGAGTGTGCATTTTGCATTCATGAGTATTCTAAGAAAATCTTTGGCAAAACTAAACCCTTTCAATTAACTGGCTTTTGTATAAGAAGACATTTAAATGAATACAATAACTGCTAAGTCCAACAGTCTTTTCAATAACTCAGTGTTTGACTTAAAAACAAGAAAAGCTTTCCTAGTAAGCTTTTTATATTTACAGCATCTCTTTGATTTGGAATGTGTGCTTCACTAAAGAAAAGAAAGATATGATTTTTAAAATGCTGCTTTGCTATGAAAATATTGATTTGTTTCCAGTTTCACACACAGAACCTCCATGAATGAAGCTAAGCTTTTGTTCAATTCCAAACAAATATATGTGGTACATAATAAAGTATTTTGTATTGTAATAGGAAGTAATAGGATGACCAAAGTTGAAAACATATGATGTGACATAAAGTTCATTGAAGACATGAAAATAAGTAACATTTTATGGCAATAAATAGACAATTAGATGTAGCAATGCTTCATATTTTAAAGAGACAAACTCTTTCTGCTTAAAGTTTATGGGCACCATTTGCCAACTGTCAGGATATCAGAAGAGGAAGTTCAGACGCTCAGTTTTGCTCAATCCCTGGAGGTTTCTGTGGGTGAGAACATTACACAACATAAGAAACATTCGAGACTTTAGCTGTACTTATTTTCCACAGTGACAGTATATCTTTATTAGGTGTTACAGAGACAGAAATCCCCTGAAGATCTTCTCTTTGGGTGAAATGCTGGAAAGTTCCTCTTATTTTCCCTATTTGAAGTGGAACGGGTGAGCCACCTAGTGGTGGGATGGAGTAACTGCACCACCACACCCTAGATCAGGTGTCTCAAACTCCAGTCCTCGAGGGTTGCAGACCAACAGTTTTTAGATGTGCCACAGGTACAAAACACTGGAATGAAATGGCTTAATTACCTCCTCCTTGTGTAGATCAGTTCTCCAGAGCCTTAATGACCTACCCCCTCCCCACTATGGAACAGATTTACACTTCCAGGCTCCACAAGACAGTTTTGGACATTTTAAATGACTCTTCACACCCTGGCCATGGTCTCTTCCAGCTGCTGCCATCAGGCAAGAGATACAGAGCAATAGAAACCAGGACAAATCGCCTAAAAAACAGTTTTTACCTGATGGCAATCATGGCACTAAATTCAAAGGCATAAGAACTTCTGCTCTTGACACCACTTTGTTAAAAATGTAAATTCTGTTGCGACACCTCCAGGCGCTGCAAACATCTTCTGATGTCTATTTATTTCTCATTTTGTACTATTTATTTCTTTATCTTTGTATATTATGTATATACACATAACCTGCATCTTAACTCGAGTCGAGCAAATCTCAATCTCGTTGTAATCTGTTGATGACAATGACAAATAAATCTTATCTTATCTTATTCTATTCAGGTGTGGTGCAGCAGAGGCACATCTAAAAGTTGCAGGACTGCTGCCCTCGAGGACTGGAGTTTGAGACCCCTGCCATAGATAGATAGATGGATGGATGGATGGATGGAAGGAAAAACCTGGTGACAAGATCAAATACTTGACATAAGAAATATTTAGTGATGAAAATGTGTGTTTAATTTGCCTCTTTTCTTCGTAAATGACCCTGGAGAACACTTTGATCCATCCTGATCCTGGAGATCAGGCCTGAGATCTCCTCAGAAATCTGTTGGAAGCGCCACTAAAAAAACAGTCATGGTGTTTCAGAAAACAATAACATCCATCAGCTCCTTCTGTGTTCTGGTGTGTTACTGAATTTAGCGTCATGTTACCGTTAGTATTCTGGGGCTCTAACATTCATCTCTTCATGCAGAAACATCACAGCAAAAGATTATTGCAACTGAAACACAAATTATGAAGCCAATAATACCAACAGTTTATTACTAATTGACTCCAATGATTTTGCTTCAAATTCAAAATGTTTAATGACTTTTTTTTATTACTCTGTTTTCAGTTATTATGTTAAACATGCAATAAAACCTTAACACTTTTTTTGCGTGTTTCTATACTTTTTGAAAGATTTAATCATCAAATTCAGATTTCTCCTTAATATGTAGTAGTATTCCCAGATCAGTTCTTCTCTCCCTGTTTTTTGCAGTTAATCCCACTTTGTTGTCTTCAGTTTCTCCACTTGCTTTTTGGGCCACAGGTCCAACATTTCAGGGGTTTGATCTTCTTCTTTATTGGTTTTCTTGGACAAAAGTGGCTTCTTTTCTGGTCTTCCTTCCTAAAATGTCTCTTTCCTGAAGCACTTTCTCTGCAGCTGAACCTCCAGAAAACCGTCCTTTGGCTGAGGTTTCCTGTATGTCAGGCTGTCTGGATGCAAATGGAAAATGTCTTGATGCTTTTCCTTGAAGATAACTTGTTAACACACAAAAACAATCATTTCAGCCCACCTGCATCTTCAGCAGGAATTCATCTGCTGATCTGTGATTTCTGCAAGTTTCTTTTACTACTTTATCATTTATTGCTTACATATTTAGTCTTTATTTACAGACTAAAGGTAGTCCATATTTAAAAATAACCAAATAAAATAAATCATTAAGTGTGAAAGACCATCACAAAACAAACAATATTTTTTGGATGTACTCCAAGGAAGTGAGCTGTTCATGTAGGTCAAATCTACAGTAATGAATATTTGTGAAATAAGTAAATATTAAAGTTGTTGCAATTAATAATATACGTCTGATCACTCTGCAAAAATATTTTAAATCAATATAAACTACTGATACAGTACAGTCTAACATCACTCCCAAAACTTTTATTCAATAAAATAGAACATGAACTATAATGTAAAATTTGTTGATTTGAATGATTTTTGTCATTCAAATTAAAATCAAAATGGGAAATAGAATAAAACAGACTTTTTTGATCTCCATTGGGACGTTCCTTATTTGTTCACAAACTACTCCATCCAAAATGTTAAATATTGTTAAATACAACATAACTATAAGAACAACATTTATAAAAATAAATAAATGAACTAACTATTTTCTATGAAAACAATTTCTATGAAAAATGTTAAGAATAAAGTGCTTGATTTAAAAAAATCACTTTAAACTTGAGCACTTATTTATTTTGCAGCACTTTGATTTGGGATGAAATCAAAGTGCTGCAGTGCAAGTCAAAGATTTTTTTTATTGATAAAACAGGTAAAGTCCATAAAAGCACAAAAGAACAGAAAGTCTTGTATAAAGGAAAGTTTCTGTGGATCCATTTCAAGGAAGATTAAAAACCAGCATTTTTTGTGTTGTTCCAGTAGAGGGCGCCAAAACAAATCGTTCTTAAATTTCTTTATACATAATTTATGCCTCTTCTAAATAAGAGTGAAAATCATCGCCTACACTCCAGAGCAAAGACAGATAAAACTGTTAATCATCTCAGCAACTTGTGGCACCATGTTTGTTATTTTCTGCTGAGGATGAGTCCTCTGCAGGTCCTGCAGACGTCTCCTCTGCAGACAGACAAACAGCCAGTCAGACAGACAGACTGGCTGACCGTAACTCTATAACTCTATACTGGACCCTGCGCCGTTCCAAATTTGTCTTTCAGCCACGGGATCCCATCGTCTGACCAGGAATAAACACACACACACATGCACGCTGAAGCATCTGCACGCCTCCATACTGTACATCAGTGTGTGTAGATGTGTGTCTGTGTGAAGAGGGTCGCAGTGACCATGATGGGATGTTCAGGCTGATTCTCAGTCACTGATGTAAGCAGACAGTCAGAGCAGCGTCTCAGTGAACACAGTGTGCAGGTCATTTCATTAAAAGAAGCAGCTGGCTTCATGATGGGATCATCAGAGTCCCACCCTAAATAAAATGAATCACATGGAGATGAGAACAAAAAACTCAAACAGAATGCATTTGCTACTTTTCTGGTTCAGTTTCCAGACTCTGTGTCTTTTATAGAGAAGCTGACAGTTCAGAAAGTTGCAAACGGCTCGTTTCTGTGACAGAACTTTGTTAAAATGGAGGCGACGCCATCCAGCAGCAGGTCGGATGAGGAGGAACTTTGTTCTTCTCAAACATCAAGCAGATGGCAAACGCTGGAGTCAGCTTTGTGTTGCTGTGGCATCACAAGCTTCTCTCCGCTTCTGCCTTATTGCTGCATTTTAAATATTTATTAGGCTGCAGCAGCATCTTCTCACTCAGTGAACAAAGAAGATTTTTGTTCTGTTAGGATGCTTGAATAACAATGAGAAACAAGAAAAGAAACAAAACCAGGTGATGAGGAGGATTTCAGACATTGTTATTTTGTTCCGACCTAAACATTAGGTTTCATGGATACATTTAATTTATTCAGTTATAACTAATGGTCTGAATCAGGCTGATGGGGCAGTTAGGGTCAAATCTCAGTCTGAGACTTTCTTTATGGAGCTGGCATGTTCTCAGGTTTGTTCATCCCAAAAAACAAACCTGAGCAGGATAACTATTGCAACAACACAATATAAACAGGATAAAACTAACCTGTCTCACGTTAGCTCACGTTCCCTATTAGTGGGTGAACAATCCAACGCTTGGTGAATTCTGCTTCACAATGATAGGAAGAGCCGACATCAAAGGATCAAAATCTGACGTCGCTATGAACGCCTTGCCGCCACGAGCCAGTTATCCCTGTGGTAACTTTTCTGACACCTCCTGCTTAAAACCCAAAAAGTCAGAAGGATCGTGAGGCCCCGCTTTCACGGTCTGTATTCATACTGAAAATCAAGATCAAGCAAGATTTTGCCCTTTTGTTTTTTATTTTAGATTATTAAAAAAAAGCAGCTATACAAAATGATTTGATGCAACAACAGTTACTGACTACAGGGCAGATATGATCTGATTTAGTGCAACAAGACAAACAGAAAATATACCAAGCAACTGATCCTATAAATGTTATAAACTTAAAGGGGACACATTATGCAAAATTTACATTTTGCACGTTTTGCACTTCTATTTGGGCTTCTAAAAACAGGCCAAGCATTTAAAAAAGAAAAAAAAACACCCAGCTGGTTTTTGGCAGCAAATTAATGTTTTTTGGTGTCGCATTTTCTGCTACCTAGCAACCCCAGCAGCGAAGCCCTGCCCATTACCTAGCAACCCAAGCAGAGTTCCAGCACATTTAGACAACTGGTCTTACCACTATATGCGCTGTGCAATGGCTGCTGGAAAACACAAGTGTTTTGTTGTTGACTTACCATCCAGATACCACTTCCTGCATTCTTGTTAGTTGTGTAGGAGGCCCTACTTCTGCTTTTCAAACACGTACGGCTGTATAATTGCACATTTGAGACCCCAATACAACTCAGTCAAAATAGGCAGAACTGAGCAGATTAAAATCTCATCGTGTTAAAGTGATTTTGTGCAAAAATGTACTGAACATGTTTTGCATATAGACCTATCCTAACCTGTTCTAGAAAATATAATAAGTCATCTTTAAAAACAGAAATTGATTTGAAACCAATATTTTACCAATCCTTAAAATATACATCAGTTAGTCTGTTCTAACCATGCAAGGTAAGAACAGACAACCAATGAAAAGATTTTTTGAACAATAGAAAATCACAGTGAGTTTTATTTACTTATAGACTCCAGATTCTCAGATTTAATGAACTTGGCTAAAGGTTTGAAGATTATATAGATTATATATTAAGTTAATTGGTTTATAACATCAGATTCAATTGAATTCAATTCACCTTCTTAATAGCCCTAATTCACAAGACATAATCTCAATTCACTTTATAAAAGTCAGTTCCATTAAATCTTACATACATTGCAGTCAACCCTACTTATCAAACAGTGCAGTCAAGTTCAGTTTCTTATTCAAAACGGCTGAAAAGAGTTTTCAATACCCAGTAGATTACATCGAGTCGTTGTCTTTGTTCATTGACATAAAAATATCAACCCAGGATATTTTGATTAAGCTATTATTATTATTCCTATATGAATGTAAATCTTTCATTGTTACCAGGAAACAATTTTAGGGCAATTCTTCAATTACAGTGAATCTTGATTGGAATTTTGTACTCTATAGCAAAGAAACTTGCTAAAACTGAGTCAAAAATACATTTTCTCTAAGCTGGAGCTTAAAGCTGGATGTTCGTCACAGATAGTCGAGGAGTCTGAATGTTTCACTCAGAGGAGACGATGATCCGACACTCTTACCGTGAAGTCATTCTTCATTAATGTCATTTCACTGAAATCAACTCTGACGCTCCGCCTCCGCTGACGAGGCATTCACTATTTGGTTACAGTAAATTTAGAAGAACAGAAAAAGTTAACAGACCATCAAAATGGAGATCCTCAGTTAGCAAATTAATTTTAAGACATGAAAATAAAGGATGTTTCAACACTTGTTTTAATACAAATTGGAATCAGTATAAGACAAATATGACATTCTTTGTAACTAAAATTAGATTCAGATCTGTTTTGAATTATAAACATTTAAATGATTCATATAACAGTATGAACACTAGATGAGACATGTTTTAGGGTTTGAAGAGATTTTTATGCAATAAATCAGAACATTGTCCAACCTAAACAGAAAAACATGGCAACGTTTTACACTGTAGTACCAGATTAGCCTGCTTAATGCTATGTAGAAAAAAATTGCAAAAAGTGAATGGAAGAAGCTAAAAGTCTCACTTTTCTATAGTTAATCAGATTAAATTTTAGTCATGGCACAACAGTCCAATTCAACACATTATGATATTGTTGAAAAGTGCATTTATTTTACAAACTTTATCACTAAGTGAAACATATTTAATAAATTCATTACACACACAGATTTTATTTCTGTCAATTATTATGAATTTCCACTTTCAGATAATGAAAATATAAAGTTTAAAATTAGAATGTTACATCAGACCAATGACATTATTTTCAAAAAAAGAAATGAGCTTAATGAAAAGTATGTAAGTATTTTTGCCATTCAGCATTATCAGTTTAATTTAATTTGACTGTTTTATAAATAGTTGAAATGTATGCAGTTCAATAAAACTAATATAGTTTTATAGTGTATTTGTTGTATTTTGTGGCTTACTAAATTAAAATGAAACAAAGTACAGAAGTCTCAAAGCAGCCTGACATATAAATCAATGTGAAGTGAGTTACGCTTTGCTCAACTAAACACAGAACATGAAGGAGAAAACTTTCCAGGCCGAGTCCACTGTCCTGTAATGATTCAACTGTCAGAACTTTTTTCCATGGCAACCACAGACTTTCTGATTAATTAATGAAACCTTTTACAACATCAGCTACCGTTTTTAATCACCCCTGACTCTCCAACCAGAACACACACACACCCATGCACACATACGGCAGTAAAAAAGCGAGCTCTGTGTGAGGGGGGGAGTATTCTCCAGGCTATCTGAATGGTTGAGCTTTTGGCAGAAATCAATGACACGGGCGTCATAAAAGGAGCGTTTCTTTCCATAAAAAGGTTTGAGAGCATATGCTGCTGCCTGGGGCCTCGTTTCTGAGCGTGAAAAGTCATCACTAAAACATTCAGCACAGAAGCACCGCAACTAGGCCAAAAGTTTTAGAGCCCCGCTAATTCTGCCACAGTTAAAATTAGAAGAAACCCTCAAACTCTCAAACCTCCACGCAGTTAGAGCTTCATCAGAAGTTCTCCTCTTTGATCCGAACGCACGTTTCTCTGATCTCCAGCACACACAGAGGCAGACAGCCCGACAAACACCTTCAAAACAAACAACACAACATGTCACGACAAAGAAACGCAGCACCAGAATGTTAACACACACTTTGAAAGCCTGCTGGCTCATGTTCATGGTTTAATAAAGATTTCTGAGAGAGATTAAGAAACAAAAAAATGTCTGGGAGTCTCACAGTCACTTTTACTCTGAGTGATGGAAACATGTTTTTATCTGCTTACTGCAGGATCAAACAATCATTCCTCACTGGTGTTTCTGTCAGCACATCAGCAGACTGGAAAATACAGTCAAATATAACATGCATGCAGGAATGTTTAGACTTAAATATTGATCATATTTTACCCAAATCAGCATTTCATGGTGTAAAAATACTGAGTTTGTTGGACAGAAACTGCAGCATCTGGATCCCCTTTGAGCCCCAGTTTGAAACTTTGCTACATCTTACTGTTATGTAAAGTTGATACGATTTGAATAACATGACCAGATTATTTAAAACTTTTAAAGCAATTTTAAAAAGTCATGAATGGATCTGGAAATTTACCACAGCTGGAAGTTGAAGTTTTCTGTTTAGAGTTTTTAATGCAAGATAAAAAAAATATGCTTTCTGAACCCATTAGTTCATTTTGTCCAGAACTACTTCCACATTATCCCTCAGCCGCTGTGTCAGCTTGCTTCTCCTGAAAGTAAATCTGTTAATGGAATTTCAAAAATAATTTATGAAATTGTTCAAAATTAGAGTTTTATAATTTGCTTTATAATTTTATTTTATTTTTTTGCAGATTTTATTTTCACCCTATTTCCAGTAATTGTGCTTCTAGATTTTTTTGTACAATCTCCAGTCTTTCTCAAACTGTGGTTCACAGACCACTGTTGGTCCGCGGGCGCCCCCTAAAGGTCTGCAATGGGGCGTGAGCTCAAAGTTCGCCGGTACAGTTAGCTTACAAAAGGAATGTGTTAAAAAATAATAATCGATAAGTAGATTAAGACCAGTCACTCAAAAGAGAAGCTGAAGATACTGGAGGAAAGCAAGCAACAGATCTACATGGACTCCTTGACGTGGCAACGTGATGATGCCGCCTCCATATCTGGCCTGCATGCATCCAGCTTTCTTCCAGGTGGAGCCTTGGTCATGTCTCAAAAAATTAAAGCATTTATTTCTACTGTGCAACTTTTAATTTGTGTTCTTAGATTACTCATTGAGTGATGGCTTTTTGCTTCCTTTCAGCCCATCTAAGTACAGAACTCATTTCCTTGTGGATGATGACACTCAGGTCTTTTCCATGATGTTGCATCTATTTGAGTTGTTCCCTTACAATTCATCCACAGGTGTGCCGCTGTTTACCTTCAAGGCTTGGAAATAATCAGAAGATTACAAAGGAATTACATAATCATCTGGGTTATCCTCATTTGTCTAAAGGAATAGTAATCTTGGATAAAGTACACTTTTTACTTTGAACAAAAACAAAACCACAGAGATTCACTGTGAATCTTTACGATTCAGTCGTGCTGCAAGTGCTTTTTGGTTGTCTGCTGTTATGAATTTTCTTTCAATTTTCAGAGAAAAGTCAATTCAATAGTTTCAAACGTAACTATGCTCTAAAAAGTGCATTTTGAGTGTGTAATCCTGATTTATTAACAGGAAATCTGGATCTTTGTGATTACATCTCAGCTTGTAATCACAAAGTTTGAAAACTCACTTATGACCCACAACTACAACACGACATAAAAAAGACATTCTGTGTATTTTCCGGAAGATTTTAGGATTATTACGGGATTTTTAAAATTCAAACTCAGTCCGTCTGCTTCCTCCTCTCTGTTTCACTTCACACATACGGTTCCCATAAAGTTCCTGCGGTCTGGTCGGAAGCGCGCATGCGCAGTGGCTGCAGCGTGTGGTTGTGATAGTATTGTGAATGACGAGGGGTGGAGGTGGGTGGGGGCGGTATTTTGGGTGTACAGTCACAAGAGCGACTCGGCGGAGCCAGGAAGTAGACTGTTGACGCCTTCAAGCTCCGGCAAAAGTGTCGTAATTTTCAACACTGACAGCTGCGTAGAAGGTGTCACAAAGGAAACAGGCAGAGGAACTTTGTGGCTGAAGCTGATAACAAAGAAGAAATGCTTTTGTTCTTGTTGCCTTCAGGATGTGCAACATAAATTATTCATTTTATTTATTTATCTTCGATAAAGTATTTTAAACAATTGCTGCTATGATACATGACGAATAAATGTTTAACTTTAGTTTTCCTCTTCCATAATAGCCTAAAACATCTTTTAGGCGTAAAATGTATTACTTTAATTGAGGTTGACCATTAATCCTTAATTAGTCGTTTATGTGTGCGTAAAAACCATTTTTACGCACGAATCCAAACGAGAAGAGAATCACCCGGAAAGCTGCAGGTAGACCTGAGAGCGCTCGTTTGTGGCTCAAGATCAGGCGCTCGTCGAGAGACAAGAGGAAAGGAGGGAGGAGGAGGTGGAGGGGGAGCCTCAAGGCCAAAGTGAGCTTTATGTACCGCAGCGGGTCACTTTCTGTGAGCCATTTGGAGCCAGAGGCGACCCGGAGCGCGCAGGAGCCGCACCAAACTGAGGCAGACCATCAGTCCCAATCACTGAGGCCAGCAGCAAGGAGCACATTGCTCCACACAAGGAAGAGAGAGGGGAAAAAAACACAGACAAACAGACACGGAAGAGAAGTGAGAGAAAGAGAGAGAGGTTGAGTGCGGGACGGTCGGCAAAAAAAAAACAAAAAAAAACGCACTGTGGAACTTTAAAGTGTGCGGGATCAGGAGGAAACAGGCTCGAGTGGCCGCGTAGGGTCGGAGAAGATGCCGCGGGTAGTCCCGGACCAGAGGAGCAAGTTTGAGAATGAGGAGTTTTTCCGCAAGTTAAGCAGAGAGTGTGAGGTGAGTGAGACGGCGGAAATAAAGAGAAGAAAGGCTGTGAAAGCGGCGGGCAGAGCTCCGCTTCATCTCATCTGCCTTTATTTCATCTCTGCACATGCTGATTAAAGTCAGGGACAGGTATTAACTCACAGATGCTTCACAAACGGTGGTTGGATTTAGAATTTCTAAGTTAAAGATTTAATTTTTCACCTTTCTTCACTCTTATAAGTTCTTTTTTTAATTCAGGTTCAGTGTTTTATTTTTTGTGCAGCTTTAACTTTTTTGTTTTATATTTTCGCTGAAAATAACAAAAACAATAACCAAGATGTATCAAACTTTTTACATTAAATTGTACATTTTTCCCCCATAAATAAGGATTTGTGAGTTAAATTTTGTGTGTTTGGGGATTAATGTGTTGCTTCTTGTGCAGATTAAATACACTGGCTTCAGGGACCGGCCCCACGAGGAGAGGCAAGCCCGCTTCCAGAACGCCTGCAGGGACGGACGATCAGAAGTCGTGAGTCCAAAACTAGATTTATTTAATTCAGTACAATCAAGTAAAAACGGAGCGGGCTGGTACTGATTACTGAGCGCCATTTATGACACCCAGCAAAGAGGAAGGAACTCTGCATGTTTGGATTTGGAGCCTTCAGAGGCGGTGCTAGACTCAAAGTACTGGGGCGAATCAAGTCCAGGGTTTCATTTACTTGCAGTCAATAAGTTACAATATTATTAAAAAGTGGATGTGTTCCAACAACTCAATCACAAAGTGAAACACTTTATAGATACACAGGGATGTTTTCAAGTCTTTATTTATGTTAAATATGATTATTTTCTGACTACAGCCACTAAAAACAAACATTTAAGATTCAAATATTACATGTAACCCACCTTTCTAATGAATTTATGGCCTTTATGAACATAATCTGTTTGGAGTTTTCATATACTTGTATTGAATTCTGACATGAGAGTACAACGTTGTACTTCTGATAAAGCCTGAGCCAAACAGCAGAGAGGAAAACTGATGGAAAACATGCCAGCTTTGACTCAGCATCATAGTTATTCCACATAATTCAGAACTTTTACAAAGACAACCGTTCATATTCTGCTGTATAAAAAATGAATATGAACTGGGATGGCTTGCTTTAGTTGTAGTCTGAAACCATGGCGTAATCCTGTCATATTTATGTTTAAAATTTGGAGATGTCAGTTGCCTGTGGAATGAAATCTGAATTTTAATTTAGAAAATATATTGCCTCAAAATACAGCCTCAAAACTGAACCTTTTCTGGATAAACAGTACAGTGTATAATTCTTTAGTTCTTGTTTATTCCATCCAAACCCCTGACCTAATAATAATCTT
Source organism: Xiphophorus couchianus (assembly GCF_001444195.1). Taxonomy (NCBI): domain Eukaryota; kingdom Metazoa; phylum Chordata; class Actinopteri; order Cyprinodontiformes; family Poeciliidae; genus Xiphophorus; species Xiphophorus couchianus. The sequence continues at coordinate 7,285,742 of NC_040229.1, forward strand.
TTCAGACTGCACCTGTGGCCACGTTTTGTTCAAATTTGATCAGGAAGTTTCTTGTGAAATGGTTCTGAGATCACAGCACACACCGTTAAAATAACCTGTTAGAATAAAACTGATTGTTTTCATTTTGTGTAGATTTTAATCAGTGTTTCTTAGTAAAACATCAGTTTTACCACAAAAAGACACAAAACTAAATTAGCTAACCTCAACAGATTATGAAGATCAATTTGCTTATCTTAAAATAAAAATTGCTGCTGTGAAAAGCTGTAGAGAAACTTAAAATGTTCCGACAAGGTGGTGAGTGCGTGTTGTTTCCCTGGCAACCACGGATGCCATTCATCGTCAAAGACCGCCTGAGGGCTAAAGAAGGCAAAGTTTGTTTTATGTTGTTGCTAAGTTGAAGCTGGATACAAACTTGAGATCTTGCTCCAGCACTGAAATATTCTCCACCACAAGTCTGACAGCTATTAGCTTTTATTAAACTTATATTATTTATAGTACAACTCATTCCTGGGAGGATGACAGCTGGCTCAACCAACACCTTCGGTAAAATTTTAACAAAACTATTCTGGCAGCGTTTTGAGCATCCATCCACAAACTAATGTGTTAAATTATAAATTAAATGATTTTAATGGCTTGAATTTAGAAAATGTTTCAAATGGCATTGATAAGAAGCATCATAATTTGTTTTATTTGTATTGAAACAAATTTCTGTCCGAACCTTAAACCAGGAAGAAGGAGGGACACCCTCCAGCTTTAACTTCTTATCTTCATCTTCTCCTGCTGTGCTCATCATCGTCATCATCATCATAATAATGCAGTCAGTGGCTCGCGTAAACACGTGTGATCACAGACAAACATGTTGGTCCCAGTTGGGCTTTAACTGGGCCATCATTAAGCTGCCATGTTTGAGATGTTGGGATGAGTCTGACATGATTACCTGCAGCAAAAACTCATCTTCATCAGAACCTGTTTCATAGTAGGAAAAATGTTACTGATCATTAAATGATTTATTGAGAAAATAATGTATGCAAGATCCTCATGATGTGAAAACCTTGTGTAAAAATAATATGATGCTACAAAAACTTTTATTTTTTTCTTTAAAAGCTAATGTGGCTTTACCCTATCAAGCACTTTCTCTGCTTTATATGACCATTTTTGAAAATGTAACCTGGTAAATGTTGCATATATCTGAGGCAAATCTAGTTCTTTTGTTTGAGGGTGCTTCACCAGAATATTTTTGTGTTTTTGATTTTCACTTTGCAGCCAGCAGATAGCTGGTGTCGTTGCAGAGAAATATTTAGTGGCTGGAGAGACATCTGGGCAGAATCTGCCTCCACCGTTTAAAAACCACAGTTTTCTCTGGCTTCACATGAAGCCGATACGAAGAGATGGATGCTCTGCACCGTCTGAACGTATCGCACCAGTGGAAATATTTCCCATATGCCAGAAGCTAAAGGAGCGCCATCCATCACATTTTAAGGTCACACTTTTGAATCAGACGGAGAATAAGCAGCATGATAATAACTAAAATTAATTACTAAACCAGTTTTACTAAACTCAAAAAATAGTTTCTGCCATAAATACCGCAAATTCATCCAAACTCTGAACAATTCTATATTTTTAGTGCAATATCAATACATATCAAGTGCAATATTTTTAATTAAAGATCCACTTTTTTCACTGCTGATACCGATACCAATATCTGAGGTTTAGTATCAGCTCATACCTATAAAGAAAAACATTCTAGACTTAAAATGTTGGGTTTTTTTTAAACACACATAAAAAATATACTAAATTATAAATGTACAGATGCACAGAAATTTACAGATATTAATGTCAGATCGGTGCATCTCTATTTCCAATATCTTAAATATAACATCCCGGTTGTTTCTATTTCTTTTCACTACATTCTTATATCAGTTTTTTTTGTCTCTATGATTGCTATTTTTTTTTTTTATTTAATTGTGCTTTCTTGTACAATAACAATAAAAGAATTATAATTCTCTAATTCTAATCATTGCCTTTCTGCTATAAATTTAATTAATTTGATACATTTTTGATTTAAAGTTTGAGATAGTTTGAAATTTTTGTTATTAGAAGTTAACCTACTGAGAGAATGTCATAGTTTATCAAATAAAATCAAAGTGTGTGTGTGGAGAGTCACTGACCTGCTGCAGGACGGGTCAGCGGGGCGTTTAAGGTGGAGCGGGGGGGCTTGCACCATTTTTTAGAGGGACATGATGCGTCTGCTCGTCTGTATTTATAAACCTCCAGCTGTGACATCATGCTGCAGATTTATCTATGAAGTAAACACGGCTGTGGACCATTTCTCAATATTAATTATGGTCAGACAAAAAATCTGTGAAGGATCAAATTATCTGGACAGTTGTAACCTGGGCTTTACTTACTGATTTCAAAACAATGTGATGAAAATTTTAAAGCCACCATAGATTTTTTCATTTATTTTGAGCCAATTGAACTAGCAGTTCTGCCTGAAACTTTTGATTATCATATTTGGTCAAGATGAAAAATGTATTCGATTTAAACTGTTGGTTTTGTCTCTTCAGTCAGTTATTTGTTTTATCAAGTTTTTTGTTAGATAGGATTTATTTATGTTATTTATTTACACACAAAGTATTAGCTTTGTGACAAATTATAGTTATTATTTACAATGTCACCTATAAACTAACTCAATGCTGTTAAATTACTAGGAAGTGAATTTTATTATTATCATCATTATTTGACAGCAGCTGCAATGCTATAGTTGAGATAAGCAACTCTATAATTTATCCTTTAAAGAGGTTTTCTAAGGTTAACAAGTCAAGACAAAATAAACAAATTAAGAACGATGCAAACAAAAATGTTCTAATAAACCTCACCCAAAAATATCTTTTACTGGAATCTTTTAGTTTTTTATTTTTATCCTTTTTTGAGTTTTTAAATCCTACTCAACTTCTCAACAAATCACTAAGCTTATAAATCCAGATATAAATCTCAACATGTGGATTCCATATATTATCATCTGTGTTTTAGCACATTTGAACCTCCAGAACACACAACTAACTGCTGCTGTTCAGTAAATGTGGTAAAGTAACCGTGACTGCAGCAGGCGAGTCATAATGACTAATGTTCCACTTAATGTTCAGGTACTGTAACTGCAACAGTAACGTACAGATCTGCTCCTCTGGAATATTCTTCACTATATTCAAAGATATATAGCAATAATAATAATGATAATAAAAATAAACGTCCAGAAAACAAAACAAAGATCAATGACAAAGCTCTGCATCTCAAACTCTAAATCTTTCCATCAACTTTTAGATGTTTTTTCTTCACCACGTCTGACTCAAACTGTTAGCTCGTTAGCATGGCTCTGAATGCTAAGGAGGCAATTTAGCGACTTGAATCACACTGTACATAGTGTTAATAAAACACTTGAATAGAAATACAGAAGGAAAACATGATTCATAATTTAAAATGAAAACATTCGAAACACATAGATTAAACATACAATTGCTGTTAAATATTGTAAAAATATCAAATAGTAAAATCTAAAATAGCATCAGTTTAACGGCTCCTGCTGTGTAAATAAGCAGTAACATATTTACTGGCATTTTTTACTGGCTAATTTCTCCCAGTGAAATATTTGGAGCAGTTAAACAGTAAAGAGCAAAGAAAACATTCAAAGTTACAAAATTATCCACTCCAGATTTAGGCTTAAAGTCATTTTTAATTTTCCAAAAAGATTTTTTTCCTGATTGGAAGAAATATTGACGTTGAGTCCTGACTTGGATGTGAAAGAAAATGAGAAAGATTTTTCTCTGGTTTAATAAAAAGGCTAAACATGCCATCTTTAGGTAAAATAAAATCTTTTTTCAAAACTGATAGTCTTTTTACGTGATTTTTTTTCATCTTTTGAAAGATGCTTTTCCTCATTCGGTGGTTGAATGAATGTTGTTTTATCCAAATCTGCCAGGGCTCAGATTTAGAACCAGATGTTTTAATCAATAAAATTAAAACTGTGATTTTTATTAATATTTTAAGCCTATTTTTATTATGTATTGAGTAAGTCACATGTTACTTAAACATTAGCATTCAGAACATATAATTGTAACAATGTTCAGCTTTTTGTTGCTGATTAACAACAGATTGTAGAAATAAAGTTAATCTATAACAAGCTATTTTAGCTTTTTCTTTAGCTTTACTGATTTTCCCAGAATTTTCTTCCTAAACAAAATGGTTGCTCATAGTTACCACATTAAATATCACATCCTTCAAAAAGATATTTTACTTCCAAACATAAATCAAAAAGCAGTAAGGTGGAGTTTTGGGACTCTAAGCTAGAAAGAGAAACCAAGTCATACAGTCATTGTCAGTGTAAATCAGCTGATTCAAAAATAGCATAATAATTACTTATTGATTCTTTTTCCATCCCAATGATATCCCCTCAAGATTCACTGTGGTTTTTTATATTGATATTACGAGAAGTTATACAGCAAGTTTTAATATTTAACAATGGCTTAAAACCAGGAATAAGGATTAATAAGAAAATGAGCAGAAATTGGGTTGAAGGTAAACAAAATGTTGTGTTGACATGAAAATTGTTCATAATTACATAGTAAACCACCACAGGTATCTCTTTGGCAGCATAAATATATAACTCTCCAAATGGTATAGCTTAAATATAAACAAGATTGATTTTACTTATAGCGGTGTAAGTAAGAATTATGGGTTAAAATTGCATGCAAATAAAATTTCCAGCTATATTAGAGTATTTCAATACTAAACATACTTTTCATTAAGCCCACATTTCTGCATTAAAATGTATTTTTTTATTTGTTTGTTATAATATAATCTTAAATTAGCTTTAATCTTCATAAATATCAGAAATATAAAGTGAAACCAGGGTTACACTGTAACGTGTTTCAGTTTGTTAAAGAGTTACTGAAATAAATGAACTATTCACTCATTCTAATATGAAGAATATGACTGGATATTTTCCCCCCCAAGTAGAAAAAAATCAGCATAAAGCATTCCTAATAAATGTGAAATTGGTTTGCTGTATTTGCAGGTTTGTGTTTTAAATAGTTTTCCTCCTACAGACACACACAGGAAGAGTTGAGTGTCGGGACTCGCAGCACGGCTCTAAGCGTTCAGGATTGATTTGAGAAATTGAACAATAATTTGAACTAAATTATCTTCAGCTCAGCTCATTAGAGATGAGTCGCTTTCTAAACTATTATTGATTTCCATGATTCTGTGCTCACTCCCTCCTGCTGCCCTTCTTTTATTTCATTTCCTTTCCTCTCTTCGTCTTTTTCTTTCCATTTCCTCTTTCTGTTCCCATTCACTCTTCCTCAGATCCAGCTTGCTAACCCAACCTTCGTCCTGCTTCATTTCATCCCCTTTATTTTTATTCCCTTCATTTTCCCTCCATCTTTCCTCTCTCTTTCCTGGCTCTCTGCTCCGTCTCATTCTTGCCAGCAGTAGTAGGCAGCAAATTAGAATCAGATGGTTGTAATCCAATACTTCAAATCCAGCAGAAATGATGACTCGGGCGTTCTTTGAGTTTGAACCCTTTAATTTCTTCTCATCTGTTCAGTGTTGTTCTGTCCTTCCTCTGTTTTATTCGCTTTTCCCTTCTCATCCTCTCAGTCTTCCACATTTGACAGGGTGCATAATTCATATGCTTCCATCTTCAGTCCCATCTCTAAAGCCCTTAGTATCGATCCGTCTCAGCAACATATATCACACGCAAAGACAAAAGACATACAGACACAGCGAGACCGAGAAAAACTCAAATTCTCTAATTGGATTTTCTGCGTCTCTGTAATTTATCGCTTCATGACTGCCGGATAGAAATGCATTCTGTTGCTTTTTTCATTTCGTTTGTGTTACTGTGCATCTGGAGAGAGATGCATCTCGTTATGGCACAAAGCCATTTTAAAGAAATGAAAGGAATGGCGAAAGCTGCTGTATGATTTGATTATATGTTTGTATGTAAGAGTGTTGTTGAGGAATGAAAGCAACCGTTTCATTTTGTGAGCAGTCAGATCCACGACTGGACACGTTGCTTTGTTCTAAACAACACACCGCCTTTCAAAAGTATTCATACTCATTTTTATGGAAGAGGATTAAAACCACTTAAATAAAAATAATCATAATTCTCACTTTTTTTCTCAAAATTCTATTTCTGTGTCAATCCATGTCAAAATCCAAATAGAGAATCAAACTTTCTTAGGTGCATCTTATCCACACTGAAGGCTTGTCCCAGATTTATTTGGGATGATAACGACTGCATTTACATGATGGTACATGAAAAAAAAAATATTCTGAGAGAAAAAAGTGAGAATTCTGAGAATAAAATTCTGACTTTATTCTGATCAGATTAAAATCTTAATCTTAATTGTTATCATATTATTATGATAATTAAAAAGATGCTAAAAACACTATTATTTAGCAGATAGAGTGGCTGCGACTGGATGGCTCAGTAATGCCACAAACATTCACATTTTAAATCAGGTTCTTCTAGATGCCATTCACTAAAGAAGCATTATTTATGTCACTAAACTTCACACAGTAACTGTATTTAATCATATTTTTTAATTTACTGGTATTTAGTGATGCTCTTGTGAAACAGAGGACAAAATAGTAATGGTAATAGTAAAGTACGGTAATACACTTTTTTATTGTATTTTGATTTATTAAAAAATAAATCAAAATTCTTGTCATGGTAAGTTTTTCTAAATAATTGATAAACAATACACACCCTACTTTAAAGCATTTCCAGATCAGCCATGAGTTATTATTTCTAGAGGAATCCCAAATGTGAGGAATCATTCCAGTGGGAAATGCCTAAAATATTTCCCAAACAAAGTTTCCAGAATGAATCTTTTCACCAGGCCCACAATTTAAAGTTCCTGGTCCTAAAAATCCCACAGAATATCAGATTTAGGATTTCTGGGTCCATCCTGATATCGTCCTCTCTCTGTCTGCAGGCCTTCGTGGCAACAGGAACAAACCTCTCCCTGCAGTTTTTTCCAGCCAATCTCCATGGCGACCAGAGGCAGGTGCCATCACGGGAATACGTCGACTTCGAAAGAGAGACGGGAAAGGTAGGATGAGTGAAACAACAAAACAGCTCTCTCTGCTCGGTTCAGATCGACCTTCATGTCAAACTTTCTCACATTGGAATATGTTTTCTACAGTTTGCAAACTTTTGCAAACTCTGAATTTGAAGCATTATGTGATCTCAGTTTGTCAAATTCTGATGTCACAGTTGCCACACTGCAAAAACAGAAAATCTTACCAAGTATTTTTGGTTTAATTTCTAGTGCAAATTTCTCAGTACAAATGAAATACAACAAAACTAACTTTCAAGTAACTTTTCAACAAGGAATAGCAGCTTGTTTTAAGGCAACAATTCCTTAAAAATTATGAAAAGGTAACTAGTACCATTGGCAGATTTTTTACAATTATAACAAGACATTTTTCCCATATTATATAGTAGGGAAACTAGTACATTTTCATCAATATTAAGCAATTATAGACTCTAGGCAATCTTCTAAAGCTTGCTGAAAAATGACTTGTAAGCTAGTTTTGTCTTATTTCCAATCTACTAAGATATTTGGACTAGAAACTAGACAAAAATAATTACAATTTTCTGTTTTGCAGTGTACTTATGTAAGTACACTGCTTTTTGAAGTTGCTAAAACAAAAAGCATTCTTTTCTGTTTGCAACTTTGCTTTCACTTCCTGTTTTCAAAGACCATTTCGAGAAATGAAAATGTCCCAAATTGTCCAAACATACAGTACTTTGTAAAAGCTTTAGACCATCTCCTAATCTCTATAATATTTACTTTCTAAGGCGCCAAATTTTCTTGGAGTTTTAATAGTTTTCAAAAGTTCTTCAGACTTTCTGACACCCTGCCAGTCTTTTTAAGTCCAATCCTTGGACTTGACAGTGACAGCAGGGTTGTGGGTTGGTTCGTATCTCCAGCAGTTAGTGGGTGAAAGGTTGTGTTTGTCTTGGAGAAGTCGTCAGTCCATCACAGACTCAACACAAGAAACACACAATCGTTCACATCAAAACCAATGCAGAACTCTCAATACACCTAACAAGCATGTTTTTGAATGTTGAGGGCAAAACTGGAGAAAATCAGTGCGTAGACAGAGAGAGCATGAAAAATCCCCTTTTAGGGATCAAATCTGATCTTCTGGGCTTCACGTTGTGTAAGTACACTGCAAAGATGTTAAATCGTACCAAGTATTTTTGGTCTAGTTTCTGGTGCAAATATCTCAGTACACTTGAAATAAGACAAAACTAACTTACAAGTAACTTTTCAGCAAGATATAAAAGCTTGTTGTAACTCAATAATTACTTAATATTGATGAAAAAGTACTAAATCCACTTATTGCTAAAAAAGTTGCTTCCAAGTTAGTTTTGTCTTAATTCAAATGTACTAAGATATTTACAGTAGAAACTAGACCAAAAATACGTAATAAGGTTTTGTGTTTTTGCAGTGAGTCACAAAAAAAGAAGTGTCAGCTTAAAATAATTTCTCCCAACAGATAAACTGAATCTGAAATTAATTTAGTGAAGGAATAGAAATAAATCTAGAACAGGACTTGATGCATCAATCTTCTTCAGATTAGCTACGCTGTGCCAAGTTTCCAGCTCACAGCGCTTTGGGAGTCACCTTGTTGGCACTGCTGTCGTGTTTTCTGTCAGACTGTGTTGCAATGGAGATTTTTAATAGTTTCAAATTAAATTAAGAAGAAGAGCTCTCAAAATTAATTTAAAAGATTACAAAGAAGTCCAGTCTAACTGGAAACAAAACATAAAGATGACTGAAGATTTTGGACTTCACTACACATCCTTTCTGTCATGTTGAATAAGAACAGTTCAGGCTCTTTGTGGTCTGCATCGTGTTTTGGACACATGAGACTTTATAGGGTCATTTCTGTGGTTCCTCCTGATTTCAGACCCAGATCACACCTCACAACTCAATAAAAGCCTCATTGCAAAAACACAAACTCTTTTCAAGTATTTCTGCTCAAGTTTCTAGTGCCAATATCTTAGTAGACTTGAAATAAGACAAAACTAACTTACAAACAACTTTTCAGCAAGATTACAGGTGCAGTATGTAAGTTTTATGAAAAGAATATATGTTTTTTACATTTTCTTACACCCTTGGCCCTAATGGGGTCAGGACGGGTGCTGGTGCTTTTCTCCAGTGAAAGTTTCAGGCGAGAGGGAGGGTAATCCTTGTTTTTTACATATTTGTTAAAACTATTATGTTGTGACAACGTAATATCAATAAAGACAGGTAATCTGTGAAAAAATTGAGCTCCTCTGCCTTCTCCCAGTGCTCCCCGTACCAACTGCAGAAATACACCAGTCAGTCAGAAAAAAAGAAAGAAATTAAGCAGCGTACACAGGGTTGATTGACAGCACTAAGGCCCTCCTCCTAATTCTGATTGGTTGTTTTTGACTGGAAGCTGTGCATTTCTTCAGACAGCAAAAGTAGCACAAGCTCCTACATCTTTCTGAAAAGTCCTTGTAAATTGGTTTTATCTTTATTCAGATGTACTAAGATATTTGCACTAGAAATTAAAGCAAAAATACTTAGTAAGATTTTGCTTCTGCAGCTGCACTCACTAAAGCTTGTTTAAGATCAAACTTGAGCAACATAAAGGTTCGTCAGGGTGACGCCCTCTGTTTGGTAGATCAGTGATGTTGCGTTCATTTGCATGGTAATTGTCTCCCCCAGAGTGTGTGTGTGTGTGTGGGGGGGGGGGGGGGGGGGGGGTGAATGCGCCACGTCCACGGACACTGGCCAGCTGAAATGAATGCCAACTGGCGGCTCATTAAAAATTCATTCTGAGGAATCGATGGACCTCCATGGCCTGAGGCTGACTGACTGATCTCAAACTGTTAATTATTTAATACCAGTGTGTGTGTGTGTAGGGGTGTGTGCTGGGCATTGCTGGTGTTTACCGGTGTCAGACAAAAAGCAGAAAGAATGCGTTTGAAGGCGGTTTGTTTTTGTCACGTTAACACTGCTCACAGATGCATAAAGTTTTAATGAGGCCAGGAGACGTCAATACCAAGACGTTTACGGCTCCTTCTGTTGAAGTAGACTAAAGTTTCTGCTTCTCTTACTCACACTAACTTCCACCTTCAATAAATGTACTCAGAGTTGCATCCATTTCCATCTTTTTTTTATTATTATTGTTCATATTCCACTTTACAAAAGCGACAATGTGGATTCCTGAAAGCAAAGATCCGCTCGGTGGGTGGGGTTGGGGTGGGCGATACTGTTTAGAAGAGCCTTTAATTGTGCAGATTTTCTGCAGCGCTGCTCTATCGGGATCTGGTTTCACACACACTGATCATGATCCCTGCGGACCTCCTGCAGGAAGCTGCTGTCAGGCCCAGGAACAGATACTGTGTTTGTCTGCAGCTTCTTCGCTTAATTAACGTCACAACTTTAACTCGTTAACTGATGCTCACACCTCGGTTGCTGGACATTACTTATTTTACAAGTTGCACTTAAATAACTTTGTGTTGTGTGTATATCTATTAGAAATCCATTAGAAATATAATTAACGTTTCATAAGGAGGCTGCGTGTTTCATGTAATTCCATGAAATTCATCAATATGTGTAACTCTGTTTATTTAGAGTATTTTGGAGTAATGTTTCAGAACAGCAAATGTTTTGTAGTGTGACTGTCTGCTTTCAATTCTATCTAACATGCATATTATTGAACAGATATGCAGCATACTCCGCAGAGGAAATTTGGAAATGTGCAGAGAACAAAAAGTTTTTTGTGTTTTTATGAATCTCAGTTGGAGAAAGAGTTTTTATTTGACTAGGGGGCAGATATTCTAACTTTACACTTCTTTCTGTTCTTCTTTTCATACAAACTAAAATGAAATGAACATTAAATAAGCTACATTTTCCCATCGTTCTCATTCTTCTTTTATTTTGTTTAAAAAATTAATTTAAAAAAAATACTTTCTACAACATATTTTGCATAAACACACTACAAAAACACAAAATCTTACCAAGTATTTTTGGTCTAGTTTCTAGTGCAAATATCTTAGTACCCTTAAAATAAGACAAAACTAACTTACAAGTAACTCTTCAGCAAGATATAGGAGCTTATGTAAGTCAATTATTCCTTAATATTGATGGAAAAAGTGCAAGACTAATTCAAGACATTTTTCACATGTTATAAGTGAAATAATCTTCCAGTGGAACTAGTACTTTTTTAAAATAAATATTAAGGAATTATTGACCTAAAACGAGCTCCTATATCTTGGTGAAGAGATTCTTGTAAGTTAGTTTTGTCTTAATTTAAGTTTACAAAGATATTTCCACTAGAAACTAGACAATGAACACTTTGTAAGATTTTGTCATTTTGCATAAACATCCACGCCTCGTGTGTGTTTGCTCTTCCCGTCTTTCTACTGCGATCTTTTCTCTGATTTGTTGCCGTTCCCGCCGTACATCCCCCACTCCCTCTTCCTCTCAGTCATCCCTCCATCCCTCCATCCGCTCCCCCTCTCCCCGCCTGCATTTCCAAACACAGATGGTGCCAAACCAGACGGGCAACCCAGCCAGGTTAGACTTGGCGACTGAATATAAAGTGTGTGTGCGTGCGTGTGTGTGTGTGTGTGTGTGTGTGGGTGTGTGTGGGTGTGTGTGTGTGGGTGTGTGTGTGTGTGTGTGTGAGCTCTGGCTCCTTGTGTTGTTGCAGCTAATGGGAGCCAGCTGTGGTTCACTCAGAGCTCGCTGCTAACGGGCAACACAACCTTACATCTGCAGAGGACATGAACTGAGCCACCAGAAGTTGACCTGCAGCATTTCTCTCACCTTTAGAGATTCACAGAGACTTTCAGGAATCAAACCGGCGCACTAATTATGACTCTCAGCTACACTTGGAGTTTAAAAAAAGTCACAATAGCATCCCAGTGGGAAATCAGTGGATTGACTTTCTTTGTCAGCTTTAAAGAAATACAATTAACCAATTTTTCTCAAAAAACAACAAAGACTTGTAACTAATATCTTCCATTGAGCCAGAGATTTATTAATCTGTCTTAAAATCACTCTATTAAATAGTCCAACTTGTTATTTTGCTTATGATTCCTGTGGTTTTTCATGTTTTCTGAGGAAAAATGTTTTTCATTCCTTAAAGAAAATAGGAGCCGGGGGAAAGGAATGTGATGATCTGTTTGTCTCTGAGACGTGACACAAAATCTGCTTCTGCTGAATTTAATGGACGACGGTGGAAACCATAGGAAGTAAAACATGATCAATTTAAATGTTTACATGTTTTTAGTTTTTTTTAGTGCCTTTTTAAAAATCCGTTTCTGGCATCATTTTTGTTTTTCTTTGAGTGGATTAAGGTTGGATTCATGTGAAGCTGCACCAAATGCATTCCCAAAGTTTTTTAATGTCATAAAATCACTCAAATTTAACAGCTTTTTAAAAACAAGGTGTTGAAGTTAAATAGTGGAGCATGTAAAGCTGATTGCTCATCAACCACGAAGAATCTCAAACTTTGCTTCAATATTCATTCAGGTACATACGGAGGCACTCACTGGAAAATTTGGTATCAATTATTCCCAAGGTAAATACAATGAAATGTACTGGGATGCATCTCTAATGACACCAGGAGCCAATAGATGAACTATTTTTGATTGTTTTGTGTTTTAATATCAACTAATATCAACAGCACAATCTAATAAAAATGCATTAATCTGCATGTTGTACTTTCAAACCATGCAGCTGCATATTCACTAAATGCTGACTATATTAAAAAAATATTTATTATTGAGTGCATGGAAGATGTAATGAAACACATGATCTGTAGCGTACATGGAAGGCAGCCATATTGGATTTTTACAATGTCGGGAACACGCCTCTGACTTTTTCCTATCAGAATTCCAACTCCTAGAACATTTCTGTTATCTTTCAACTACAAAACTGAAAGTTTCCCCTGAAGAGTAAAAATGGAGTGCTTTGTCAAACTAACATTAGTGAAGCAAGAAGTAAATGTTTTACAGTGCATCCAGTGAGTTTTCTGTAGAATGCAACTCCATTTAATTGTTAAACTTTTCTTACACAAATCAAAAAAGAAAACCTACACAAATATGGGGAAAAAACGTACAAAACAAAAATAGACAAACGATATTTAAATTCCTGTCAATGACAAGAACACAAAGTTTAGACCGAAAAAAGTCTAGAAGCACAAGACTAATATACTTTCACTTTTACGTCAAGCACTTTTTTTCGACAAGCGTGTCTTAAATATTTTAAAGAAAATGCCGTTTGGGAAGCTGAAATATCAAGGTGCAGTTCTACACTGTAGCTGTTAGCTTCTATTGTAGCGCCAAGATGGCTTCCACCATGTGTGTTAATGCATATTGAGGTTTATTTGATGTTTGAACTATTAAAATGGGCAGTTATATGTGTTTTAGAGGGAGTCTCAAGTATTTGTAGATTTCAGCTATTAGCAGCTGGTTGTGGTTCTTAACTCCCACATGTACCGGGGGTCCACCATACTTCTTCTGTTGCTGTTTTTTATGTGACATAGCACAACAAACTATAAAGTTACAAACTGTGTGCAGTAATGTGTATCAAGCCGGATCTACTTGGAGTATTTGGTATTTATTGAGGTGGTACCGGCTGTTAAAAGAGAACGACTGATTCTGCATTTTCACTGAAGCATCAAGACAAAGAGGCTTTAATAGACCATCTGTTGCAAATAAAGTCCAAGGCAGATTTAGAGAGGAAAGACTTGGATTTGAGTGTGTATGCACGGTGTGTCTGCAGTGTGACACAAACTGCAAAATAAACCTGAAGCAGAGGCTGAAGGGAGGCGTAAAGACAGATTTGTGGTTAGAGTGAGTGGGTGGTGGCGGGGCAGACCCAAAATGAGAAGCTCGACATTGTTTATCAACGTCTCATTAAATTTGAGAAACTTTCTAAAGTTTAAGCTGTGAGCTGAGAGCTGCTCACTTTGCCCTGATAATAAAACTAAAGGAAATCACTTTCATGTAATTTTCTGGTTTATTATGTTTGTAGGAGTTGGGTTTTAAATTTGTTTTAAACCTAATATAAGATTATGAGATATGAATGTTGCATAGAAATGATGGATTTATGCTTAAGCAAATTTCCAAAAGCCTGATTTCTTTTATTGTTTTAATGACCATAAACGCTCCTTTCAGTTTCCTGTTTCTTCTTTTCATGTCACACAGAGGCTGAGACAACCATCACTTTTTACCACCCATTTCTCCTACTACTCTTCATTAGTTTTTCTTCTGCTATTATTTGACATTTTCTGCCTTTTTTCTTACCATGGAAGGAAAATTGAACTCAGTTCTTCTGTGTTTAACTATAGTTGTGTTTCAGGTAACTTGATATTTCAAAAATAAATTTGTAAAAATGGAAACATTTTAGAAAAAACTCTAGTTTTTCTATAAAGTTTTGCCGCCTGGATGAGGTGTGGTTTTTTTTTTTTATGACTATGTCAAAATTGGTTTACTTTGTAAAAATGCAATGGAAACATTTTCCACATCATGCAAGAAGAAGACGGCAGGAAGTAGTTAGAGGATCATGTTTTTTAATGTCTTATCGTGTGAACAAACTTATTCACATTATTTTAACCCTCCTGTTATGTTCGTTTCTGAGGTACAGCAATAATGTTCGTGGGTCAATTTGACCCGGGGAGTGTTTAATCATGCAATAGTGTCAGAAACCAAAAAATTCCTCCAAAACATTTTTCTATCTGATTATTAACTCCAATACTAACCATTTCAATTCATATTTGTGCAATGATGTTTGATTATTTCTCCCAAATTAAGGATCAATGACAACAACCTACTCATTTACTCATTTGGACATAAAAAATGGAATTTGCATTTTTAATATTTACTGAATAAATCCTAAACACAAAAAAACTATAATTTCCTTGAAATTGATTTTTGGTAAATATTTTTATATTACACTTTTTTTTTTTTTTCAATGGGTGATCTTTATAATTGAACTTGAGACACACAAACTGTTCAGGGTCAAATTGACCTGCTGATTAAAATCAAGATAAATGAGTCATGCAGAGAGTATTTATGTTTCCCTCCACTTCTGCTGAGTGTCACTCAGTGTGGGTGGAGTTTGTCCACAGGAACAGAAGAAGTTCTCCTCAAAAGTTGTGTGAACACCTGCTTTCTCGCAGTTTCCTAGTGAAGTAAAGAGAATAGTGAGAAAGTGGGCTTGTGTGTGTCGGGGTGTGCATGGATGTGTGTGGTGTTTGTGTGGTGAAATATGGTTCATAGCTGCAAGGAAACATATAGAAATGGACATTTTTTAATCTTTTTTTGCACTTTAACCTGTCTGCCGGGTCAAATTGACCCGAACAGTATCTGTGTAAAAAGTAGACCTAGGGGTTGGTACAAATGTGTAAAACTAATAAATTTTCAATTGATATGTAGAGTTCACCTATTAAGACAAATAGGAAAAGTTTCATGCAAAAAAAATACTTCCAACTATTTTTAGAAAATTTTCAAACTTTAAAACGGGTCAATTTGACCCGGAACATAACAGGAGGGTTAATTTAATTTCTTATTTAATGGAAACATTGCAGTTGCAAAATTGTGTTTTATTTTGACAATAGCAGAATATTGACAACGTTTTGCACATGTTTGTAATGGAAGCGCAGCTAATGTGTCGATTCTGGACAAAGGAGAAACTGCTGCCATTAACTTTATACAGTATTTGTTAAATTTATGGAAAGTACTTCTGGTTCAATGTGTCGGTGTCTTCCTTGGTCTGCTTTCTGTCCTCTCAACCAGTCAGCCAGTTCTGGTTCTGGTTCTTGTTCCTCTCCACTGTTACTACATGGTTGCTAAGGATCAGAGATTGATGCAGTGTATAAATATAAAGTGGAAGTGAAACTAAAAGTGAAGTATGAATTTGTACTCAGTCCGGTTTACTCTAGATAACAAACTGGATTCAGAAGTTACTTAATGAAATTAAAGTCCACTTTGGTGTAATTTATCTTGCACAACTGCAAGAATGAAACATTAATGAGAGAAAATTTAAGGTTCTTTATTTGCCATTTGTGCTTTAAGTGTACAGGGACACTAAACTTTTTATACAGTTATCTTAGTTATAACAGTTCTGAAAACAAAATGTACAAAAATATAAAATATAAAAGTGGTGCAACTTTAAAAACAAATGATGGAAAAATGTAAAGGGTAAATAATATTCCAGGTATCACTTACAATCGATGGTTTAGATCAAAAGCAGATATATGTGTTAGAATGGACTAGTCAAAGCCCAGATCTAAGTGAAAGTGATAATCTGTTAGAAAACTTGAAACTTGTTTGCATACGCTCTCCTTCCAATCTGACTGATGTTGAGATGTTTAGTGGAGAGCAATGAGCAACTCCCCAAAGGAGCAGCAGCTGTAGTGAAAGGGGGATGTATAAACGACAGTCAGGGGGAATCTAAAAAAAAAACACAGAAATCTGTGGTTGAAATGTGACAGAAAGTGAAACAGTTCAAAGGGCACGAATGCTTTTACAAAGCGCAGTATACAGAAAGGTTAGCGCAAAATACAGCAGGACTCTAACGTCCTTCCACTGGCTCCCTGTAGCTCAGACAATAGGCTTCAAAATACTTTTATTTATCTATAAATCCCTGAACCAAAATAAATTAAATTTGTTTAATATTATTTTTTTCAAAAAATTGTGTAAAATCAACTTTTTTGAACTTTTTCATGCTGTAATGTTATTCCCTCTAAACCCACCTGGAGTGCTGCCTTGGTTATTTCATGCATTTTTGAGAAATCCTTTAATCTCCATGGCAACCATTCACCTGTGCAAAACTCCTGGTTGGACCTAGCTCCGCCTTCGAGGCTCAGCTCCTCCTCAAGCTTCAGATCTTCCGTTTCACAGAGCACTTCTGCCCCTCAACTCCCTCACTCAGCTCCTTCAGACTAGCCAGCAGCAATTAGCAAACACCAGATGGAACTGAGCATCTGCTCAGCTCACTATAGGAGCTACTTCTCAGTGCAACACTGGTAAAGCATTGTTAAAGAGTTAATAGAGGAGCCATGTTGTGATGACTTCCTGAAGGTGGAGCTTCAGACAGAGCAGGAGTTTATAATGAGACAGAGATCAAATTTCAAAGTGTTGAATTACAAAGTTAAATTTCCTTTAAGTAACTTTTTATCTCAGTGGAAGGAAACACAGTTACTTGATTGTGCTATAAAATTATTCTGGTGGTGGCTGGAAAACACAAAATACTGCCTCATTAAAGATCAGCTGTTGTCGTAGCAACCTTCCAGACCTCTCGGGTCTTCTGGTTCTGCTCTGAATTAGAACCAGAACCAAAGATGGAGAAGCAGCATTCAGCTTCTATGCACCACAAATCTGGAACAAACATCCAGAAAACTGCAAAACAGCTGAAACACCGAGTTCCTTTGAATCCAGAGTAAAAATCCAGCTGTTTAGAGCTGCTTCTGATTAATAATAGCTGGAACATTGATCATTGATATATAATTGGATATATATTGATGATTTTCATGATGGTGTGAGACAAAATGTAATGTTTGTTGCTTGTTTCGTGGTTGGTGATGTTTTCATGATATTAAGCCTTGTAGATGAAATGTGCTACACAGAGAAACTTGACAGAATTAGCAGAAGGGTTTCTTCGGTTCACATGCTCAGCAGCTCACAAGTGAAGCTGTAAATAATGATAAAATTAGTCAACGTGGAAAATAGGATATGTGCTGTTATTTATTCCTCCTTCTATCCCATCAGCCAGATCAAGAAAATGAGATCAAATTACGGCTCATTCAGCTTGTTTTGTCAGATTTATTGCGTCCTTGCGGTTGGCAGTGATCTCAGTCGCTCTCAGAAACCCCCTAAAATCACGTTTCAGGTTACACCTCTGCAGCCCTCTAATTTATTCATCAGCTCTAGGCCTGAAGGACTCTCCTGTCACAGCAACATCAAGCCTGTGTGTGTTTGCGGGCGAGGGTGCAGGATCACGTTTCCCTCTGAGCGGAAGTGACATCATCAAAGCCAGACCACTAATTGGTTCCCTCTGCGACTGCTGCTCTCCGTCTGTACATTTTCTCCTCTGGATGAGTGTGATGTGAGGCCTGCGTCCACAGCAGGGGGCAGCGGGTGTTTACTGGGTTTTAATGAGTCTTGTTTCGCTTAAATCCGTTAAAGTCAGTCTACCTCCGAGTCACCCAGACATCAATGCACCTAAACAATCTTTTCTCCACACCCAAACACTCACACACACACACCCGCACGCACACACACTCCTCCTCCTCCCACGGCGTATCAGATTGCCTCCTTCAGGCCTTAAATCGATGACCACACCCTCTCCAACAATGCTCGGTCCCATCTGCTGGTCCCTGTTCATGATCTCTTTGTGTGACTCGCTGTCTTTGTGTTTGAGTAAATTTTGTGCACACATGATTGGAGGTGCTGAAAGTCAGACAGAAAACTGATTTCATCCCAGTGTGAAATCCAGCACTTGTGTGTCAGTTCTTGAGCTCCAGTAACTGTCTGCAAACTCGTCTGACCTGGACCTGAAGGTGTGTGTTCCTGTTTCTGTGGAGGCCAGAAGTACTGTTGAAGTACAGAGAAAGTACTTCAACATTTGTGCATTCTGATCCTCTGTCAGCAGTGACGTTACAATTTGAATAAAGAATAAAGGGAAGGTCAGGAATGTTGGACCCCAACATCTGGAGCAGGATAATTGCTGTGTTTTCAGATCATTTTTCATGCAGCTTCTGTGCCTGTAGATGACGTAAAGGAAACTTTTTATTTGATTCATGTGTTACATTTGTCTCATAAATAAGATTTTGTTTACTTAACTTATTAACTTACAATTTTTGTTGATCAGCCTAGCAGAAGTAGTACTTACTTATTTACTTACCACTTTTTCTCCTTGTATACCAACATTTTTAATAGCCCAGTTAATTATTCTTATTTACTTAATGTAATGCCTACTCACCCAGTTAACTAATTAATAACTAGCCTACTGCGAAGGCATTAATGTGCGAAAACTGGAGCTAATTTTTCATTTAGCACTTTGAGGTTTTTGCTAATTTTTAAAACATTCAATGCACTTAGCTTCAATGAATGAATGGATGAGATATACAGAAAAATGCAACAATTACATGAACAACCAAGCAGGAGTGTTAATTAAACAAACACAAGCAAAAATTTACACATACAGTATGTGTTACTTTTGAGAACATTTTTATTGGCACTCCTCATGTTCTCCGATGAATTAATGACTGCATTGCTTTATTTTTTTTCGTAGCATCTATTTGGAATAGCTCCTTCTTTAAGTATAATAATTCATGCTTATTCCACAACAACAGAAACAAAATTGAAAAAATGTAATAAAATCGACACCAAAAACATTCCAACCAGATCAGGAAACCGATGCTTGAGTTATCTCGGGGGGGGGGGGGGAAATGAAACAAAAACAAATAGAGGACAATTTTAAAATATTTTGTGACTCTAAAATTCTTAAATCATGATAGGACACTCTCTGAAATGTCATTTATGCCATGCCCCTCAAACTAATTTGTTAATCATTGTCACGGCCTGTTGACTTATTTGTTTCAGTTTAACCATCTTCCCTTCCCTGGACTTTTTGTTCAGTAACTCTGCCTCCGCCATATGTCAGGATTTGCATATTATTTCCATGCACATGTAAAACCAAAGGGACTTTCACTTGTTGCATGGTTTGGCCTGTAAATGCTTTAAACCAGAAGCTAAAAACTCAGAGGGACCTGGGATGAATTCACTCAGCTCACAAATAGCCGAGTGATTCTATTAAATCAATTAATACAATAAGCAATAATTCAATTCATCGCATGATAAATTAAAACAGACTCATTCATTTCCATTTGCATGAGTTATTGTTTTTCTCTGTCTACCAAAAGCTGGATGACAAAAGTTTTAGGTCTGGTGTTTTGGTCTCAACTGGGTTTTTTTTCTGGAGAGTAATTATTTTTACAGAGACTTCATGATTCATTTTATTTGTTGTTTTTGCTGTTTTGTTTATTTTATTTTGGATATTTAAAATGACTTCCAGTTCCAGTGTTAAATGTTCATTAGAGTTTAAAGTTTGATATGTTCTTGCATTATTACATGTTTATTACTTGAAAATGGTCTCAAAACAACAATATTATCATTTATCGCGATAACTTCTGCGATAATTTATCATGGCAGCAAAATTGGTTTTGGTGACAAACCTGCTCACAAAGGGAACTTTAATCATCATCAGACAACAGAACAAAAATAACTTGAGAAATTTTTACTCTGGACATAAACAAAAGTCAACTTGAACAAAATGTGTCCAATAAGATGCTCCTCTTTGTTCTCTACATGTTCTTGCACAGTCAGATTTAAAGACGTCCTGTGATGTGATGTTTTTGCCTATTTTCTTCCTTCAAATGCAACAACAACATTTTAGTCATCATCTCAGATGACCCAGGAGTCGCTGTGTGTCATGTGACGCTGCGTGGGTGTTTGTTGCGTGGTATTCTGCAGTCTTCGTAATTACATGGTGTGAATAGACAAGAAGAGAGAGTGATCATAAGAAAGGAGACCACTGTGCTGTTGTTCTTTTGTTGTTTTACCAGATGTGTGTGTGTGTGTGTGTGTGTGTGGGTGGGTGTGGGTGTGGGTGTGTGTGTGGGGGGGAGGGGGGGGGGGGGTGTTTGCTTTGAAAGAGAGAAGTATGAGGATGTTTGGTTGGATTCAATCTGGGATCCGGAGCAGAAGGCTTAATAACGTTTTGATCTCCACCTGCTGCCGCCACAGCTGCTGCAAACACACACACACACACACACACACACAGCACATGACTGCTGGACATTTCTGAATAATCTGGACTTTCCCTGTAAAACACAGAGAAAAGTATTAATTAATCAGCCAAAACTAAAACCAAGCTAAGTTGAACTTATAGGACAACTAGCTGGATGAGTCCCAGGACAGCATCGACTTGTCTGCAGTTTCTCTCGTTTGTTGATATTCAGCTAATGTCGAAAAAACATGATTTCGCAATTGCAGTATTTTCATTAAATAGGAAATTAAAATCAGGCATTAATAACTTTGTTCACATGACAAATTGTCTAAACACGTGCAGCACTAATTATAAGCAGAACTTAACACACACTTAGAAATCCAGAGTCAAGTGAATTTATTGCTAATCTCCTGCAATGTGACTGACAGACTAAAGCTTGAATCTGCTGTTTTTATGAGTCAAACTGTGACTGATGTAAAATTAATTTATGAGTCATTGCTTGTGCTTTTTTATCATCATTCTCATCTGAAAAGAATGTTGAGTCTTTATCTAATCTGAGATAAATCATAGTATAATTTATTATCCAACATGTAGCTCAGCATAGGTGCAATTTGGAGTTGTGGGTGCTTTTGTAAAGCTAGGATCTCTGAATATACTTGAAGTCTAAGGCCAAGAGTTTAGTGTCATCTAGAAAACACTCCTTCTACAGGACCCTGATATTGTTCCATCATGATAACTGACCAACTTATTCTGAAATGTTTTAGTAACAATACAAAATGGATAAAGATCAAACCTATGATTTATGTTTAAAGTTAACTAACCAACATCTAATCTGCAATAGTTTATTTCAAACCCAGCTTTTATGGTGGGATACCATAAATTTTTTTCAGTTTTCTTGTAAAGGAAACTGAAGAATTTGACACTGAATCTATTAGTTTAGGTTTCTGTGCACATCTTGTTGTATTTGTGTTTGTGCTATGAATATCTGAAAATATTAGTGCTTTTTCTCACTAGAACGAACTGTTTCTGTTTGTGTAAAACTGAATTCTTCACCTCGTCTGCTTGTGCTACGTTCGCTCCTTTATTCTTACAGCTTCTGTTTGATTCGCTCTGACAACATAATGTCCAAGGCACATCTATGTTCAGAGCATAAGAGGAGTTATTATGTCTTTGTTGCAGGATGTGAAAGGACCGCCATGTGTGCCGTGGAAGTACAACATGAATCAGAAGTGATTAATGTGAAATGCACTTCAGTGAGTTATTGTCCTGGCAGCGTTCCCGACACAGTTTTACTGGAAAAACCTCTTCTGTTATGAGAATCCAGTGATAGCCTTTGACAGCTAACTGAAAGACAGAAGGAAAAAGAGAAAGGAAGAAAAAGTAAAAGAAAGAAAGAGAACGAAAGACTGGATGCTGACTCAGACACACGCATTTATTGGGTGAATAACACAGACACACACTTTTCCAGCCAGTGTTTAAAGCTCATCTTTAATCTCTCTCTCTCTCTGACACACACACACACACACACACACACACACACACACACACTGATGCTGGTGTGAGTCTTTGTAATGGAGTCAAACAGCTTCGCAGTCACTCTGATGACTCTCTCTGATGTAACATTCCTCTGGATAATAACATAATTATAGCGCGAAATCATGGTACGCCTCCAGCCTCAGACATTGCATATGCACAAACACACACATACACACACACACGCAAACACCCATAAGAGGTATCTTTGTGGACATCTGTAGTCTTCCTGTCATGCATTGAAACATTTTTTAAATTTTAATCAAAACCTTTGACAAAAAGGCTGTGGACCTGAATATGAACATACATTTAGGTGTTTATTTACGGTGCGTTCCATTTACCTCTAAAGTACAAATTTCACCTGGGAATAACATCAAGTCAAACTTTGCTGTTTCACCTCAAAGTTTAACCTGTACAACTTGAGCGCTTCCGGTAAAGACACATACTTGGAAAAAAAACTCAATGACAATGTAGGTCAGGTGACCTTTCAAATTAAAGCCCAAACTCTGTTCTTTCCAACAGTGTAAGTATCACTGAGCTAAGTGCAACTTATCAAACCAGCAGCCAGAGAAGAGAAAAAGATTAGGCTTATTTCATGTCTTACCTCTGCTGTTTTATGGCTGTAATCTATGCTACAATAAACATTTCCTGTTATCCATTGTCCCTGCGTCACATTGAAGTGATTCCTGACTGTTTTCAGCGATTTTTGTCTGCAGGATCCAGGTTTAGTTGCAGTTCGAATGCATATGTGAATGCTAATGTGAACCGTAGGCCACTCCAAAAACAGGAAGTGGATTATAGCGCGGGGCATTCTGGGTAACTAGAACCAAAACAAACATGAGAGCCTAGCACTAGTGGGAGAAAATGTTTGTGGTGTTTTACCAAAGATGAAGCAGAAATCCTGCAGTCGCTAAAATCCGATGCAACTCCGTTTTTGTTTATAAGGAAGTTTTGCTCCGTGTCTTCTTCAGAGGTTTTCATTTTGTTTCCTTCAGTGGTTCTTGGTTCAGCGCCCCCACAGGTGAGGAGGGGAACAGGTTTTTAAAAGGTTTTGGACTGTTTGACACAAGAGTGAAAGTGAACTACAGCAGCTGAAACTGTGACAAATGTTGCAGCTTTTCTACAGGACTATCAGGTCTGAAGACGGCCTTAGTGTTTGTCAGTGTGCAGAGCAGGACAGGCAAATTGCCACAACTCAAAAGGCTAAGAAACAGACAGAGAGCCATTGTGTTTGCACACCTCGTGGGCACTGGCCTGTCTGTGTGTGTGCAATGACGGTGATTGTGCTGACTTTATGGTTGGTATTTTGCTGAATGAAAGGCTATTTGCCAACAGATCCCAGTGAATCTGCGTCACACATACACACCCACACACACAGCATCTAGGAAGTCCTGAAAATAGCAAAAAGCTCAGCGAACGCATCAGAGTACGCTGTTCTACGCTGATGTCCAGTTTAAATACAAGAAAATGGGATTAGGCAGGAACTTCATCCTGAACATGAGCCACAACGATTTGATCTAGCATGCCTAAAGTAGAAAATCAGGATGATGAGGATGATGTGGTCATAGTGGCGTAAGTGGGAAAAGTGGGAGGACAAACTTGGGAGTTGAATCTAAGAGAAAATACTATTCTCCTCATATCTTCATCCTAACTTCAGCATAATAGTGTTACACTTTTTAGCTTTATTGTCTGCATTGTTTGAATTTATGCTTGCAATAGTTGTTTTTATGTACCTGCCATTTAGCTTTTTATTTGTTGCTATAGTTGGAGAATTGAAACAGCTTCTAAGCATGACACTGCCACCACCATGCCTGACAGATGCTACATGGTTTTGTTTTGTTTTTTTTGCCTTGAGTCCTCCACACATACTTCAAGCATACTTGTACAATTTATGCCTAAAGTAAGAAAACCACTAAATGCCATGAAGTATAAAAAAAAAATGTTTGCTGACAGAGAATGGGTATTTTGTTTTAAAAGAGTTTTGTAAATCAGTGTGTGGAGTAATTTATGGAATGGATTGGATGATGAGCTTAAATAAAGTACAAATATAAAAACTGTCCAAAAGTAGCTTATTAAGAAATATATTATATAGGATACTTGTCTCAAAAACCAAAAGTACAATTGCTGGTACGAAAAATGTATAAATGATTGTATATTTAAGGATGATAATGTGAGGTTTATGCGTCATTTGATGTGGAATAATTTAAGAGTTTATGTTTGTAAGTTGATGAGTATGAGAGGGGCAGGAAATCATAAGGTCTTATATCTTCTACGTGCTCCTTCTTGAACAAATTATGTAAAATTGCATGTCAATGGATATGATCATTTGTTTTTTTAATTTTTTCCTGTTTTTATTTTTTGCCTATTCGAAATAAATAAATTTTTAAAAAGTTAACAAACCAGTTTGAATGAATTCTAGTGATTCTCCCTAAAGAGGCGTCAAATATTCAGCAAGAATTTTGCCAGAAGCAAAATCATGTCTAGAGTAAAAATAGATGTAGAGTAACTTTTGATGTTTTATCAATTAAAGCCCAAAATGAATACAGACTTGAAGTGCATGATGAGTGAATATGAACTTCAGATAACTAAGCTTTGATGGATTCACGTGGATTTTTCATTTAGTTCTGTAGGAAGTGGATAAAAACGTAAATGAATTCATTGTACGAAGGTCTTTGAGTTCACTTGAAGCTGTAAACCTGAGTGAGCAGCCCGAATATTCAAATAGGTGCCGAATTTTTTCGAAACCAAAAAGAACAGCGGAGCTTTTGCCTTCGATTTCACTCGACTTGTTTTTCTTTCTGTGCTGCAGTATGTGAGAACTCCAACGTCTTCGTATGTTTCTCTCAGCAAATGGAGATGTGGGGGTTGACATGGTTCTCTCAGAGGAGGAAGTCTGTGGTTGGGCCGTTTCTACATATTTTCCCCTTATGAGCACACACACACACATACACATTCACGCACACACAACCACACACACACGCCCACCTCCACACACACACACACACACACACCCACACCCCTACACATGAACGCATTTTCCTTGTCAGAGCAAATGAAGCTTTCCTTTAAAAGCATCGTTCAGCCTCACAGATGTGGAAGCCATTTCTCCTGCTTTTACACACACACACACACACACACAGAAAAACATTCATTCGAATAAACACAAAACCCACAGTCTCTTGGGGTGCGGTCTCCCCTGCAACCCCGGTGCACTGTGGGTAGCTGTGGTAAAAGAGGTCCTGTGAGAGGCTGTCCAAAAATAGCCAGAGCTAAAATGCAGGAACGTGGAGTTCTTCTCATGCTGTGCATAAAAATCTGATAATCTGTGTTTGTGCGTGTTTTTCAGGAGGAGTGTTTGGTTTTGTTAATTCATTTTGAAATATGTGTTTACACAGATAAAAATATTATCTATAAACTGTTGAGGCCTGAGAAAAACTGAGCTGCTCTGTCACAGTTTGCAGATTTACGCTCAAACACATTTGCCCTTTCTTATGCAACTTGTGTGTTTTGCTGACAGACTGTGTGGGTCCATTCTGGCAGGTTAGGACATAACGTGACTTTGAACTTATTTATGACTTCTTCTTGTGTCTAATCTTTATGCGTGATGCTCAGATGTCAGTGGGACACTGAGCTGATCTGCCGTACTGCGTCCTCCATCTTATATCTGTTGCACAGTCACAGTAAATGCAGGGTTTCAACACATGACTGATCTGGGCCTTCTTGGTTTTAAAATTGCAGTTGACCCCTAGTATTTGCAGGCTTTAGGGACCACAGCTGACTACTAGCTAAACTCCGTCAATACTTTCTCCTTTAAAAAGGCTTGTAACTGCCAGTTTTAATAGTTTAAACACCAAATATACCCTAATATGCATTAGTACACACAGTGGAAACTGTTTTAGCACTAGCACAGAAGCTAATATCTGCCTCCACTCACAGCTAATCAGTATCAAGGAAAATAAATGCCACTCCTGCTTTGCAAAAGTCAGCTGGTAGTGTGTCAAGTAACATTGTGCCAAAGTATTTCAACTTCCTAAGCTGTAATTTTTAAAAGAAATATTTTAATTACCTGCAAATAGGCTGATTTTCTGCAAATAATTTGGATTTATGTTCCAACCACAAATCCATAAATACTGAACCGTGAACATGTGGTGGTCAACTGTATGTAAACTGGATCTGAAGTGTACAAAATCACAAACATTCTGAATTTTAATTATTTAAGTACAAACAAAGTCATATTAAATACATAAAAGCCTATCATATCTGCATGGACAGAGTGGGTGATGTTTTCTTACATGGCTGTTCGATACTTTGTGGTTGCCTGACTATTTCAGGCTCAAAGTTCAACAGTCAAATAATAATTAGCATAATTATTCAAAAACAACATGTTGAATTGAGTGGATTGTCATCAGTGCAGACAGAGCATCTGCATGCTATAAGATTAATGAATGTTAACTTTGATTATTATTGAAACATTTGATTAGCGTTTAACGCTGAGGAAGTTTTCAGCATGTACAAAACATACTGAAAACTGTATGCAGTGTAAATGGAAGGAAGGTGATTAATAGTGTGATGAAGGTATTAGAATATGTCCAAGACCAAAACAGAACTAAATACTTGAATATTTCTGCTTAAGAAGGCAGTATTACATCTTATCTTGTTTTTAGATTCTCACAAAGGCAATTCATCATTAAAATCAGCTTATAGCATCTTTTGGTGAGGTTTACTTTTCTAAATGCCTTTTTACTGTTTTTCTCTGTCTGTTCTTGACTAAATATTTTCACTGTGTTTTGCGAAATGTTGGGACACAGTTTGGTTGTTCTTACTGGAGCTGAGAAATTCAAGCAAATCCAAACAAAGAAGTGGTTCTGTGACGGTGCAGATGTGTGTGGGGCTCCTCCTCCTCCTCATGTAAACACACACATACTGTATATTTACTTTGCTTTCCCTCTGGAATTGAGCCATAGAGTGAGTAACACAACCTGGAGAGCAAAGACAGACAAAGTCTGAACTGACCTCACAGCGCTGCTGAATCAACAAAAAAACACTTTATAAAAATGAAATCCATCATTATCTGAGGTTTTACTCTTGCTGTTCTTATTTGATCCAGATGAAGACAAAACAAGGCAGCACAAGGTCAAAGAAGAGCAGCTGATTTTTTGTTTTTATATTTTTCTAAAATCTTCTGAAACCTGAGGCAACGCCACAGCTTTCATTTTTAACGAGCAGAGAAGAGCCTGGAAACTGTGGATAGATTAATGCTCCATTTCTCTCCTTTCCTGGAACAACGGTTGTAAAAGAAATAAGCACCAACACAAAAAACATGTCTAAAATATTTCGTTGGAAATAAAATAGCTTGTTCTGGTTTGCAGCCCCCATATTTTACAGCCGCTTTGACAAGAGATTACTTAAATGAGTTTTCTAAGGTTTTCTCAGACTTTCTTGGTTGTATACTTGCAGAAAATCTTTTCTCAGATTCTCTCAAATATCATAAACCCAAACAGGGACCAGAACCACAACCAGTGAAAACATGGTGTGGTGGAAGTCCGAGAGAAAAAAAATACAATTAAATTATATGTGATATTTGAGTAGTGAATGGTTATTTATGTCCATAATTCATCAAAATATTAACCTGGAACTGTGAAAGTCACTTGATAACCAAATTGTTATACAAGCTGCAGTTCCTTTGACCACATAAATTCAAATTCAGAAAAAATATATATAAATTTGTTTAATGGAAACACGTCAGTTCTGGAAAAACTCATGTTTTTCCATAAAATGATTTTACTCGAGGAATGCATTCAAAAAATTTCAATAGCTGTGT
The DNA here is from genome assembly GCF_001444195.1 of Xiphophorus couchianus. Classification (NCBI taxonomy): domain Eukaryota; kingdom Metazoa; phylum Chordata; class Actinopteri; order Cyprinodontiformes; family Poeciliidae; genus Xiphophorus; species Xiphophorus couchianus. The sequence continues at coordinate 7,313,951 of NC_040229.1, forward strand.
TCCAATTACAAATGTGTGCAAAACTGCTCATGCCAAAAAGAACATAATTTAGTGATTTCATTGCTTCTATTAAAAAAGAAACACAATTAAAATCACACATGAATACGTTTGTTTACGTGACAAGCTGCACCATCATCCCCCAACCACTTCCTGTCATCTTCTTCATCTCCTCCAGCAGTAGTAACATCCGGCTGATGATCATGTGACTCGTGATCTGATAAAAGTGTTTCCATTTCAGTTTTGCGAAATACCCTGTCAATACAGCCTAAAAACCATCTCATCCAAGGGCAAAAATGTTTTATCAAAAAACGAGTTCTTTTCAAAATTACTGTGTTTCCATTAAGCATATTTATTTTCATAATTCAACTTTACACTAGTCCTTCTATGCACAGTGGACAACAATCTAAAAGCCATTTTCTTGTGTTTCTTATGGGTTTTTATGTTACTAATGCACACAGACTATTGAAGTGGACACTAGTGAATCATACAATACATTATCAACTCTTACACCTGCAAGAAAATGTTTGTGGGATCCAATATAGCAGACCGATGAAATAGCAACTCAGGAATATGCAATCCCTGAATTGCCTCCAAAGTGCCTTACTTCTTATTTTAAGTTATTTTCCTGAGTTTGAGTATTTTCATTCACATTTAAAATATACAAATTACACATGAAACTGGCAACATTTTCAAGCTGCTTGGTTGCTACACAGGATCAAAAATACTGAAATTTTCATCACCCAGAAAAAAAAGGATATTTAATTTTACTTTTTAATTTTACAATGCAGGATTTGTTCATCATGGTGTTTCAGATGTGATGCAGCGTCGACTAACAGGAGTCTGTGTCTCTGTCTTCTCAGGTCTATTTAAAGGCGCCTATGATCCTGAATGGGGTTTGTGTGATCTGGAGAGGCTGGATTGACCTACAGCGGCTGGACGGGATGGGATATCTGGAGTATGATGATGAGCGAGCGCAGGTAGGAAACCCTCTCACTCACTTTTACCTTTTTCTGTCCCAGACCTCTGATTGTTTTGAAGTTTGATCACTACTTGTTGGTTTTTGTGTGCAGCAAGAGGATGCTTTGGCTCAGGCAGCATTTGAGGAAGCTCGGCGCAGAACCAGAGACTTTGAGGACAGAGACCGATCACACCGAGAGGATTTAGAGGTGAGGAGGGGTCTGTGTGTTTTCAGAGGTCTGGAGTCTCCCAAGACAAACAGAAATTAAAGAAACATGTAAATTACTGTTGGATTTATATCCATGAATATTATATTTGTTTGTTGACTCACATCCGCCCATAACCACACCCAACAGAGAAGGCTCAGTAGTTACATGAAGGCTCAGTTATATGTATGTTTTACATCTTGTTTTGAATAACATGTAAAATACAGAAAGCTTGTTTCATTTGGAGTTAAATAAGATGAGCATAGATTAAAAATCCCCTCTTATCGTGTGTACTCTCATGAAGCTTGCTAATCTCTAGCAGAACTCTGGTCCATTTCATGTGTTCTGGCTGGGTTTGCAAGACTTTGACTAAAAATAATCTCATCTTTCATCAAGCTGTGAAAGCTTTGCAAAGGAACAACCTGTGAACGGTACAAACTCAGACTTTAATGCAAAAACAAAATTGAGATTTTCTGTGATAGACTATTACAAAGTGCCTTATTTAAGTCATTTAAATATCAAAATCATGCATTCATCTATGATCACATGATAGAAGGTGCTCCGGTCACATGAGGGCAAGATTTTAATTTTTGGTCCACATCAACTGTGTAAAACTCGAGGCTTGCTGGCCAAATCCGGCCCACTCTCATCCTTCATATGGCCCTCTAGACTGAAGATGACCATAAATAGATGCTTAAGGTAACGGTTGTGCGCTTAAATATTACTTTTTTCAGTCAAATCAAAGTAAGTTTTTACCGTATACTGCTAAATTATGTAAATTTGAAAAGAGTTTTATAAGTGCTTATCAAACCAAGAGGAAGGTAAAACATTCCAACAGTTTGTTAATGGGGAATGTTATCGATAAGTTCTGCCACAAACGGCCCTTTGAGAACAGTCAACACCAGATAGACAATGATATGTGTTACAGAAAACAAACGGCTCTTCACCCTGAACCCAAAGTGAAATGTGGTGGTGGCAGCATCATGCTGTGTGGAGATAGATGTACCCATATACAGAAAAATCCTGGATGAAATCTCGTTCATGTATTTTAATGTAATCTATATGAATTATGCACTACTTTGAGTTGACCTGTCGCATAAAATCCCACTAAAATACACTAAAGTGGTTGCAATGTGACAAAATGTGAACATGTTTAAGGTGTGAATACTTTTACAAGGTGCCTATATATGTGTACAGACAATAATAAAGCTACAGCACACCTTTCTTTGCTTAGCGCTTTGATGGCTCCGAGTTGTGTGATGTGTGCTTGTGTGCCTTAGCTTTATTTCATGAAATTATTCTTTTTTTTTATTCCAAATTGTAGGTTTAGTGCATGATCAGTTTGACTATATAATCTCATTTAATTTTTTGAACTATTGAATGACTGATTCAGTTTTTGTCAGATTCCCCAAAAGCCTGAGAAAGGAAAGTAGTGTACTATAAAAAAAATTTAAAAACATGTAAAACTTCAGATTCTTTTATTCAAAACTGTGAAACTTCATTTGTTTTGAAATATGAAGTGTTGCTAAAACTGTTATGTTGTACGATTTAAAAGGCACTCTGACTGCATATGATTACCTGAAGTCACCTCACTTTCCCAGCAAGGCTTTGGGGGGATCAGAGGCATCGATGCGAAGCTGACGCCCTTCGAATGAACACCAAATTGTTTATTTTTTAGGACCCTGTGGTTTCTAAAATCTGGGACTGATGACACACAGAAAGACAGACAGCCAGCAGAAAAGAACAGGGTCTGTGTCCTTCACTTCTCACCACCTATCACACTGTCATGCACTAAACCACCTTCTGTGTCTGCATGCACGCGCGTGTGTGTGTGTGTGGGCGTGTGTGTGTATGTGTGTGTGTGTGTGTGTGTGTGTGTGCCAAAGTGCCCTGCTCGTGTCTTTGCATTCATGTTTCTGTCCGTTATTTTCCATATGTGTGTTTGTATGTTTGCCTGTTTGTGTTTGCTGTTCAAATATGTGCATGCATTTATGTACGTATGTGTATAAAATGTGCTTTTTTATTATGTTGTAAATAATTAAATTTAGCTGAAAATGAGGCCATTTGATGAGAAACAATACTGCAGTTTTAAAGAAGGGAAGAAGTAAAGTTGCTCTCTGAAGGTCATCTTTCATCTGACTGATATCATGTTTCTCCCCTGAGGCTCAGAAAGAATAAGAAAACCTTTTTTCTTCTAACGAATCAATAAAACCAGCAGCATCACCTCCTAAAAAAATCTACAGTGTGTCAAAAGCTTTAGATTTGGTGCAACAAATTGCTTGGATACACATTCAGCATCTAACAATGGAGAAAGTGTCCAAATCGAGGGTGAGTGCAATATGGCGTCATGCCGACATGCAGTAATTTAAGGTGACATTGAGCAAACATGGAGGTCAAGAGGAGAAAGACCTTCTGAAAAATATTAAATTACTCAAATAAAGATAGATGTTGCACTCTGACTGAGGTAAAACTAGTTCTGGTTTAGCTTGTGCAGCACAGGCGTGTCCTTTGTAGAGCCCAAAGGGTAAAGAGCTATTACTGGAGAAATGACAGAACGGCTCTCAGAGGTCTTCCTATTTACATCAGGGTTACTGGTGCCGTAAAGACAACGGTTGAAAATAAAACTTAACCCCAGGCTATTCCTTAGTGTTATAAACCTACATCTACAGTGGTAATTAGCTTTAAACATAGGGCCAGACTGGTTTTGTTAATAAATCATATCACCATTTAAAACAGCTTTTTCTTTTTACTCATGTAACTTTGTCTCATATTGAAATTTGTTTGTTGATCTGAAATATTAATGTGCAAAAAAACAAAATGGAGAACAAATACTTTTCCCCACCATTGAGTTCGCCATGAACCCCTCTGTATACCAAAGTGTTTTATTGGGAAATATGAGATTATCTGAAGGTAATCCCAACTGTAAAGAACATAAATCCCAACACAGCAACAAATTCACAACAAAAAGAAAGTGTTGCACTGGCCCAGTCAAAGTCCAGACCTGGCTGAAATGATGTAGTGGGACTTCATGAAAGTTGTCCAAACAAGTCAGCGCATCAAGGCAGCACTGTAAAAAATTATCAACAATTAAGTGAACAACTGATAAAGTCATACAGAAAACAAATCAGCTAAAAATTGTTTGAGTTGTTGAAAAACTGGGGGACTTAATTTTTTCCCTGATCTTACCGACACACATTAAGGGCACACAGCAGGCTGCGACCCATATCTGACTTTTTCATGGCAGTCTGAACGGACCGATTCCGATCTTTTCAGCCCCAGAAAGCCAGATGTGGTATTAAATCGGATACGTATCCAATAATTTTTCAATGTGCACGTCGCCTTTTTCTGACTTTTGTCCTGAGACATGAGTCAAAGTTTTGGACCAGAAATCGCCGGAGGCAATTTCATGCAATGTCTTAAAATTATAATTATGAAAGAAATCTGTATCACTAAAGCGCATCACATCGCAATCCCACCACTTCTGGTTCCAACTGCGCATTCAAACAAAGTTCTCTACAGACGTTGCAGTTGTGCTTCCATTTTTCTTAGCTTCCTTGGTCTTCTATGATGATTGTGACGATGCTGTCCAATTCTAGCTCCAATTGCTGAATAACTTTAAGATTGATTGACCATTATTTCTTCTGTAAACAGAGCTCAGACACTTTTTCACAAACCTCTGTTTGCGGTTGCGCTTAATTTGTAATGTGATCAACCAGGCAAAAAAAGAAAAATCTGATCTGAGCATGGAGACCTGCTGTGTGAACGTAGCATAAGTTCACCCTGTACACTATTGTCTTAGAGTGAGCCAATCAAGAACAAATACTGGTAAACACCATGCCTCTGCATTTTAAAGATGAATTCTTTGGTTTTGTTCAAATTTTTAAGTGTTTCAGCTTTTCTCTGTATCTTCATCTTTACTGATAAGTCCTTGCATTCTTGTTTTATTAGTTAACTTTATTAACTATTTGTGTTTACTTAACAAGTGTGAGCACACTAAAGGGTAAAGCACCGAATACACATCCTTGAGGAACTCCTGTGCTCAGTCTGACAGAGTACTTGGTCTTACTGGCTACTATCTGTACTTTTTCTCACAGGAAAACCAAAATCGAGCTACAAAGTGAGAGATGTGGGACCATACTGTGAAAAGAAAATAAAGGAATCGTGGTGAAACTGTTTTTCGTCTTCAGAAGGGACAAGATGGTGTGCAGGGAATGTCTTATCGCTTCATCTATAGAGCAGTTGGAACAACAAGCAAACTGTAGATGGTGGTGGGAGTTTGGCTTTAATGTGTCCCATGACTCAGACATTCAAAGGCCTTCATTATAACAGCAGTCAGCACCATAAGCCACTAGTCATATAGAAACTTTATCAGGTCAAAAGAAGGGAACGAGAATCTTATATAACTTTAAGAACGTTTAAATATTAATCTCTATTTTTGATTGTTGGTAGTTAAACATGCTGGGATTAATATGACATTTTTAAGCTAAAAACAGTAGAATCTCTGACATTAGAAAATCTAAAGCTGGACACGGAAGAATTTAAATCTTAAATCACATCCAGATTTGTTATCCAACATAATAAAATGAAGTAGATGGGTTTGGAGAGTGTTAGCCAAACGTTGCAGGAAGATTCTGCAGATCTGCTCTGAGTTTCTTCTTTGGGTGTGACTGACGAGTTTTGCTAAATAGTTGCACAGATTCGGCCTCTGCATTTCTGTGGTCTGCGCTCCACCTCGCTATGCGTCTCTGTTTCTCTGTGACTCTCTGTGTCTTGTTAGCGGCTGATCGAGTTATCTCTACTGTTTGCTATTCAAAGACAAAGTAACCCTTCCCATCAGAGGAAAGTCAAAGACAGGGAAGCAGATTTGCTTTCGACCAGAAAGGCAATAATTGATGTGGTCTTTATTTATTTTCTGCTTTCCTGTAACCAGCAGATTCCCATCAGCAGATAACATTTCATATGCAAATTTTTATTGAAACATCTGATGATATATCCTCTAGTGCTCATCACACCAACCAGAAAATCTCACTGATTACTGCCTCTACGTTTCCATTCCCAGAATTTTGAAATCTCAATTTTCCTTTATGTCTAAGGATTGAATCAAGACTATATTGATAAAATAAACTTAATCGTTCTGTAGCTCAAAAATGTAGGTCAAACAAATTATAATGTTAACATTTCTCTTTGAAGTAGTTGGATTAATAAAATCTATGCAGAAAAATTAAGAGGTCAAGAAGTTCTTTGACTTTTTTTAGACTTGTAGTAAAATATTAACGTCTCTTTTGCTTACTAAAGCAGAAGTCTTGTCATTTCAGCAGATTTTACTTTTTTTTTATCTAAAAGCAGTGATGTTCCAATCAACCAAGGTCAGAAGGTAGCTGTCATGGTGATAGATGATGAAGCTATAGATTAAGATGAAAGCTTTTTAATTTCACTCTGTCCTCTTCAATAAACGTTGCGTTGTTCTAGCTAAAATATTAAGCCTCAAACTATTTAAACATTCAGCAGTCAGGTACCTAAAAGCTATTGGACCCCTGAAGTGTTGTAGATTTTCAATTCACACGAATATAATCAGATGTAAACAGACACACACACACACACATCCAAGCACTCTGCAGAAAGAGATTTGTCCATAAATGATGAGCTGACACTGAAAGCATTAATATATCATTAGTATTGATTGCTATCAGACCCCCCCATACACACACACAAACACACTCCAGTTCACAAACATATTCGAACGCTTTGCAGGTGCACAAACCTGCCGAAACAGCAAATCTACTCCGATCTCGTCATGATGCGCACACACATACATCCACAGGCTTTGAGTATTGAGCTGCGGTTAAGCAGCCCGTCGTGGCCCTGCAGGCTTCCATTTGTGTTCGGATCAATATGAGAAGCTTTCTCTGGCCCCGATGATTAGCACAGACCACTCCCTTCTTCACAAACACTCAGGCTCTGTGTGTCACATTTTAATAAAGCTTCACTAAACTCAGCAGACAAACACACGTCATTAGCTTCTACCTAATGGTTTTAGTACTTCTGCTTTCCATGAATCCTGGAGGGAAAAAAAGAGAAGATCCCTGAAACCACCTTTCAAAACAGCAGACTTTCCAACACGAAAAATAACAGGAAATAGTTGAGTTGAATTATTGATGCACTTGACCAAAAACAAAAAAATACATAAATAGTACTTTTGAAATTTTACTTTTTTAAGCGTTAATTGGAGACAAAAACACAAGTTACAAACTATCCACATGGTTTTATTTTTCCAAATTCAGTTGGGAATGAGGTTTCCATTCTGTACAGATGTTTTTATTTTAGTTTTTAGACAGAGAGGTGTGCAGACATTACCTAGGTTTTCATCCTTCATTGAGTTTGACACTTTTTCCACTCATTTTCAGTTCATTAGCTGGAAGTTTAGAAGACAATCTAATTTTGTTTGTTCACCTAATGAACCCTTCAGGCATTTTAAAGTCATAAAGGTCCAATTTGTTCTTATTTGTTCACTTTATTTAAAAATTCAGATAATTAAATAAATCATAGATATAACACATTTTGACATTTACCAAATACAATTTTAGCTGCAAAAGAGAGAATAGAATAAAAACAAAACTTTTAATGGTCAAATTCCTCTTTTACTTCAGTGGTCAAATAAATGTTTATTTCAGTTTTACTGCCCTTATTTTATTAATCCCTGCAGAAACAAACAGTAACTACATTATCTCTCTTTAGCAGTTCAATTGAGTTTATTTATGTAAATGTTGACTAAAGGCACTTTTCAAAAAATATGATTTCAATTCAATCATACATACATTCCAATTGATCCAACGGCTTATTTGAGCATATTTCAGCTTCTTTCTTCATATTTTGTCATATTTTTATAGTGTTTCAATAATAGGTCCTTTTATTCAGATGGAGACAGTAACTAGTAGATTTGGTTTGTTTGTTGGTTTGTTTTTTACGGATGATTTTTTTTTCTGTGTAAAGTGGTAGACTGGTGATAATTTGAGATTTTGGGATTTTTTTGTACAAATGGAAGGCCATGTTGGATCATCCAGCCAATCTATAGAAGAATGTCTGGAAAAATAAAACTCAAACCAGGTTCTAATCATTGCATCTCATTTCAAGTGTAGGAACCTTTCCATTGAGTCAGTGTTTACTAAGCAGAAGATGGAAAAGATTATGAAGTTGAGAACTTCTCCCATTGAAATGTGTTTCTAATGGATGGCTCCTTGACACATCCCAATCAAACAGCCTCAAGTTTGAACTCTGGAAGATACTTTTAACTGTTTGAATCTAGAATTTCCTTCTTTTGATAAGGATCAATATCACTGGACCATAGATGAGGATCAAATGTAAACAAGGAGATAAATTGAGAGCTTTGTGTTTTAGCTTAATACTGTTCACTGCAAATATCATATTACACTTTAAATAAAACAAAACTAACTTACATGTACGGTAACTCTTCTGCAAGAAATATGAGCTTTGTTTTAACAGAATTGATATTCAAGTTAATAATTATTGAATATCAATCAAACGGATCCCCTGGCAGAATGTTTCACTTCTAACGAGATATTTTCCCATGTTATAAGTAAAAACTATTCCAGTGGAACTAGCACTTTACAAATATTCAATAATAATTTTTTTAAATAAGCTCTTACATCTTACTTGTAAGTTAGATATTTGCTCTAGAAAATGAACCAAAAATACTTGGTAAGAATTTGCTTGATGTAGAGAATGACCCCAATTTTTCTTCATTTCTGCATCTTGGTTTAAGATTTCTTAACTAAGTGTTGCTGTACAGTATGTATCTTATGTATTATGTATTGCCCCGATTTGTTCTCCGTCTTCTGCAGCAAAAAAAATAAAATAATAGAAAAAAATCACTGTAAACAAATTCAACATAATACTCTGCTGAACAATTACAAGTTGTTTGTTTCAACTCTGCTTTGATCCAGGAGTCATGTGACTGTAACTGAGCAACATGTGAATATCTGAAAAAGCAGCAGTTTTTATTAAACAACTGAGGAGCCAGTCTGGCTGCGTGCAATGAAAATGGAAGCATGACATACTGTACGTATGCGTGCGTCTGTGTTAGTGTGTGTGCATGTGACTGCAAGTGCCTTGCTATTACGGTGAGTCACTGAGATGACACAAACTGCATTCCTCTTGAGCTAAGCAACCCCTCCACTATCTCTGTCTGCATTTCTGTCTGCTCCCGGCTTCACCTTCTCCCGCACCTTCTCACCTCTATCACCCGAGCCGTGCCAAATCCCCCCAGCCATCACTTCAGTGTAAACATACAACCACAAGTATTTTTGTTACGGCAGCCGAGGGTCACACCATGGCCTCGCAAACACTATCCCACCACACCGAGTCAGGAAATATTTTTAAAAGTCTTCTCATGCTGACGGCCTCTGTTGATGACCAAGCGATCAACTTTGTGAGTGTGTGTGTGTGTGTGGGCGTGGGTGGGGTGTGCTTGCGTGTGTCTGTGTGTTGGGGTATGCGTGTGTGTGTGTATGAGTGTGTCGGCCTGCAAGTCTGCCAGTATATGTGTCTGTTTGTCTGCCTGCTGCTGTATTTGTCTGTCTACCAGATACCTTGACTAAAATAACATCAGTGTGTAAAAACAGGAGTAAGCGACGCGTTTCAAAGCTGTTTTGGCTCCATCTAGTGGCAATAGAGGGTACTGCAAATTCTTTTATGCTTAGTTTGAATTCAGGAAACATCTGCAGTATATATACAGTACAGACCAAAAGTTTGGATACACAGTTGTGTCCAAACTTTTGGTCTGTACTGTATATATATATATATATATATATATATATATATATATATATATATATATATATATATATATATATGTATGTAATTGCTAGAATTACAATTATGTCCTGACAGTATTCTATGAGATGGATAATCTGTGAAAAAAATCGATCTCCTCCACTATTGCTGTCTGAAGAAATGAACCAAAAACAACCAATCAGAGTCCAGAGTAGAGTCTTAGTGCTGTCAATCAACTTATGAACACGCTGCTAAATGTGCTAAAGGAAGAGAAACAAATTACTTTTACAGGAAAGCTGTTTATCTGCTGTCATCGGTGGCTATGCTAACTAGCCTTAGCATCTGTTCAGGCTATGCTAACTGCAGTGTCGCAGAGAGCAAGGGGGAACGGTTTCAGTAAACATGAAAAACTAATTATAAAAGTTACATACAAGAGCTTTAATGTCAAACAGTGAGATAAAAATGCTAATCAAATTGTTTTTTTTTATAAATTAGTTAATATGTGTACCATTTTTGAATGCTGTACTTAATTTATTGTCTTTTCTCTTTAATCCTTTTTTTTTGGCCGTCATCCTCTTTTATTTCTTGCCCTCCTCCTCCTCTTTTCCTCCGTCATCCCTCCATCCCTGTCTCTCCCCAGTCCAGACGACAGCAGGACCCCAGCCCTGGCTCAAACATGGCCAACGCTGACATGGAACACAAGATGCGCTGAGGATGGAAGAAGGAAGAAAAAAATGGAAACTGAGGCAGTTTGTTTGTTTGTTGCTCGATTTCAACGCAGTCAGCATGAGACCGTGCTCATTGGCCAGTTGTTTTGCATTATTCCTCAAAATTGCTATATTTTTCAAACTTTTGAAGGCAGACAAAAACGGACATATAAAATTAACAAAAACGATTTAAAAGAAACCAAAGACTTAAGCAGGAATGTTTGGATGAAGAAAGAAAAAGAACAGTTATTGAGATTTTGACTTAATTTGGAGAACTTATGCAAAACGTTGATAATGAGAGGAAGAGGAAGAGGTGAGAGCAAGAAGGAGCAGAGAAAAGGTAGAAGTCGTTGTGGCTCAGGGTCACGGTCAGGGCTTACGTTCACAGCATGAATCAAATGTGAGGTTTCAACAGTTCATGATGTTAAAAAAAAAAAAATATATATATATATATATATATATATATATATATATATATAAATATATATATATATATATATATATATATATATATATATATATATATATATATATATATATATATATATATATATATATATATATGCATTTTTTCAGTGTTTCAAAACCTCATGTTTGCTGATATGCTTGTGAAAAACTTCCATTTTATCAACTTAATTTCTTAAAACCTGCTGTTTTCTGAGACCAAAGTTCACTTTGCTGGAAGAAGGGAGGGAGGGATAAAAATAGGAGACTTAAAAAATTATAGAAAGGCAAACCAAGGACATATTTACCAGGCTGGAGGGTTAAGAAGTGTTTGCTTTGTGTAAATTTAGATTTTTTCAAAACATCACAGGTTCTGTAGCCACCACCTGAAGGCTCTAAATATAGAAACGGCTACAAGGAGGAGATTTAAACGTCCTTCGTCTTCCGAGAGGTTTTGCACTATGTGATACAAACAGTCTTGATCTCCACATTGCTTGTCTTTTTATTGCATGAAATCAAATATGGGGCTTCCTTTGCTCTTTATTGCTTGTATCGCAGCCTCTTTATCCTGGGAGTGCTCTTTGTCTGCTCTTTGATCAGGAACAACTGGGTGACTCAAAGTCTGGTTGTCAAAAGGTTTTAACCCTTAAATAAAATCATTTTCTTCCTTTTTATTACTCTAATGTAAAAACAAAGCTGCAACATAATACTTACTTCCTTATGATTTTCAGAATCATTAAAAAGAACCTCAACACAAAATTAAAGCTTAACGGTTATTGTGGGGTTATGTGGAGTAGCTACTGGCAGTCAGAGTAATCGTAGGAAGGGATCTCAGTTGACTGTTGTTGACTTGAAGTTTTTACTATAATTAATAACTTTCCTTCAGCTTCCTGAAGGAAATTAAGGATTCAGCTTAATTGTTTTCAGAAACTCACCGCTTTCAGCTGTGCGGCTGTTTCCACGCCACTTTGAGCAAAACCCAAACTCCTAAATATGGAAATAACAACCAAAATGATTTTCTGTTTTAAACCGCTTCCAACGTGCACACATTAGCAAGTCTGGTTGGAAAGTTTACTGTTTACTGTTTTAAATAGGTCAACACCAGAGGTTGGTATTTATCACTGTCAGCACCTTTCTAATACCAATTAATCAATAATATTATGATCAGGACAAGGAGCTGATACTTTATTGGATTGAGTGAACTCTAGTGTTTACACGGTGTTTTATTTTCACAATTAGACATTTTGTCTTTAGTTGCTATTAGTGACGTTTAGTTTGACTTCTGCATTACAAGTACAGAGTGCCATAAGTGCCACTTTTGTATATCTTAAAATTATTGATGTAAAATTGGAAACAGGCATTTGATACATACATAGATATATGTGCAAATATTTTGGAGACGATAATGGAATAAATACTGGAATGATAATTAAATCTAAACTTTGAAGCAGTTAAAATATCATATAATGTTTGTTATGGTGCTGCAGTTCATCATGAAATATTTTTCAACTGTCCATCAAAGAGACCCTCACCTCTGATTGGTTAACCTGCACAGCAAGTCGACTTCAGATCAAGTTTTTTTAAAAGTTTGTCCAGCTCACTGATAAGTAAAATAAATGTACAATGTACTGAAGAATGCAACCATCAAATTATTAATTAGTGAAATAATGATGCTATTTGTAAATAAAACAAAAGAAATATATACTCTAGACATATTTGGATAACATAACTTAATAAGTGATGTTTCTGTTTGTAATTTTAATTAAATAATTAACAGTTTTGGTAATAAATTAAGGATTTACTTTAGTCCCCCAATAAATAAAATCTTCCAAACTGCAGCTCAAATATTGTTTGCTCATATCAACTCATCACAACCCCTATTTAGAAAAATAACTGCCTTTCATCTTGATACAGTTAAAAAGAAAGTTTAAAAGTTAAATTCATGAGACATAACCTAAAATGATCGTTGTGAAATCCATATTCACAGGTGAACTCAGTGAAGTCCAAACATTTAATCCTAAAATATTCTAACACAATGGATCAAAATCAAGAAAAGCATACAACGTCCTGTAAAGTGATGATACCTGTAAATGAAAATCTGTTGAGTGATCATGAAGCTCGGTTTTTCTCGGCTCGCTTCACATTAATTACAGTTTGCTCCTACGGAGAACTGAACTGAACTTATGAACCGGTTCAGTTCTTACTGAACCAGAATGAGCATAAATAACTCATCAGAGATGCATTTAGTTCCCGGACTCCACGTCACCCAGATGCTCCTCGTCTTTGCAAGGCCGTAAAAGCCTGAATGCAGTTCGCTTTTCCCTGTCCGGTTACAGCACTCGTCTATTGAAGCCATGTGTTTTCCTGTATGTCGTCACCTTCCTTTTGTTGTGTGAAAGTCAGGATGTTTACTTTTTATATTTCTCTCATCTCAGTAGGAGTTTTTAGTTCTTTTCTCAGCTTATACCTGAAGCAACTGTAGAATATTTTGTTTAAATCAAAACAAAAAAAAAAAAAAGAAAAGCATCTCCAGAGAATTGGGAGGTTTTAGGACTTTTGTTGCTTTTTTTTATGTACTCTTTATTAATGATTTTGTATTGTTCTATTTTTTTAAATAAATCCACCTGAATGTGGATTGAGTCAAGTCCTGTAATCAGAAAATGTTTTACACTTTGTGAAATGAACGGTTGTATTGCCGTTGGCTCCTTTAAGTTTGACTTATTTAGATAAATGCAGACTCATAATGGTTTTTGTACAGTTTCAGCATTTTAATGAGCTTTAAAAGAAACTAAACAAAACAAACATGATAAGCTGGAGTTTGGATTTTCAACCAATTTTCTGGTGGTTCTCTCTGCAAATGCAGCCATAAAATCAACTCAGGGGTCACAACAGAAACAACTTTATCTGACATAACAATACTTTACTCTAGCTTTTAAAATGGTAAAACTTATTGGCTCGATTGTGTTATTTCTTCTGGCAATCAGGTGATTTATTCTCCGCTGGTTCAGTAAGTAATTAGTCAAAAATGTTTTTAAAATCTTTGTTTTCTGCTTGAACCTGCAGGATGAGGAGTGGTTTTATGGTCGATTGTGGTGTTTTTAGCTTAAAGGAAGTAAAGGAGAGAATGTGGATGTTATTGGGTGAGTTAAAGGTATACAAGCAGAGTCCATTAATTAAACTGGAACGTTGATTACAAATTCTCTAACGTCTCATGTTTAGAGAATAAATTATATTGTTGTACAAACAGAAATATAATGAGGAGGGAAAAGGTTCTTAAGAAGCAACCTTTTCTTGTGATGATTTGGTCTATTTAAAGGAAATTTATTTGATTTATACTTGGACAATGAGGAATTCTACAAAAATAAAATAGAATAAGAAAATTGTTCTAAATTCTCTGAATTGAAGCTTTGAGATTAAAACCTGGAAGAAAACTGAGAACTCTCCAAAGAAAAAAACAAATTTGCTTTTAGGTTTAAGAAAAATTAAAAACTCAATCTTTTCTCCACCACTTGCACCAAGTAAACTAGAATTTAAAAAAAACTAAAGCATCAAATCCATCCTTTCCTTTTCTTAATGCAGGCATTAAGTCAAACCATTAAAATATCATTTTCTTTTCTACATTATCTGTTACTTTTTTTAACTTATTTATATGTTAGAACGACTTGGATGTTTTGTAGCTTGAGTAAACCTTCTTGCATTTCTTTTACTGTTTGTGTGCTCTGTGTTTTCATCTACGTTAATGTTGAACTTGTCCTCTCAGAGGAGTTTAACATATAATATGAGATATTCATTTCAAAATGTTGATTGTTTATCACAATAAATGTGTATCAATTCCCCTGGTTGCCTTCAATGTTTGCTGTTTTCTTTTAGACAGCATTTTATGTCCTTCTTGGACTTGGTATTTTTTTAAATAGTACCAATATATTTATTATTTTATTTTTATGTACAAACCATAGAAAATTATTTTATGAATAATATATATGTAAGTTATATAATTGCATTTATCTGGATTAAATATGTAGGCATATTTATCCATAAGTAATAAACACAAATTATTGAAAAAGTAATGAAATAATCATTTATAATTTTTAATTATGACGTTTCAGATTTTCTTATTTATTTCATAATTAACTGACATAATATGCAAGTATTATACCTCTTCATTCCTCATTTACAGCATTACATCTAACTTATTATTTATGTAATATTTATTCAATAAAGATAGAATTTTATTGAAATATTTAAATGAAATAAGTATCTAACTTATAGATATGGGCCCCTCTATATATCAAATTATAGTAAATGATTTTTAAATGTTTTAATAAAAATGCACCCCATGTTATTACATATATAAATATTAATATTAGTTTTTATTGATGTATTTATAAATTAGAATAGTGGACATTTTACCCCCCCCTACATTACCTACGAATATTAATATGTTTATGTTTATATGGAAGTAAATATGTGCCATCAGGATTTGAATTTTAAAAATGCCTCTGGCACGTATTTACTTCCACATTTTCCTGCCTATGCAAAAAAAAAAAAAAAAAAAAAAAAAAAAAAGCACACTTAGCGGCTGTTTAGAAACGTGTGAGTGACGTCATCACGCCAGCCTAGGACGTCCTCCGAGCACAGGAAGTAGAGCTATCAGCTGATCCCGCTGGCTGTTGTTGATGTCTGAAGTTGCTGTTGTCGCTGCGTCTCTCTCTCGTCGGCCCCTCGACATTAACGGACTCGGTGACAAGGAACGGACACGGCAGCGGCCATTTACCGGGCAAAGGGACGCGTCACGTCACGTCGCGTGGAGGTCTGAACGTGCGTCCCCGGCCGGCAGCAGCGGCGCTAGCTCCTGAGCTGAAGGGAGAAAAACAGCAGCGACAGCCCACGGCGTCTCTTTGTTTCAATCCCAAGCAGGATAATAACTTTCTCTCGCTTCACTCAAATATTTCTGTTTGCATATCCGTTATTTATATTTATAGTTATAATTAATAACCAGGACACCGTCAGGGGCAGCTAATTGGTTTGCTAACGTTAGCTTGCAGTGCAGATTTAAGACATTTTTAGATTTTTTCCCCCCCCTTTCGTAATCGCCCGACATTCACAGATACGAAACATAACGGCTGTATTGGAAAGGGAATAACCATCAGAGTTGATATGTGTTTATTTGTCACTGTGCCATCTGTTGTCCCGCTCCTGAACAAGTTGAACTGATCTCTGCTCTGCAGCGTGTCAGGTTGTCTTTATTGATTTTTAGAGTTCATAAACAAACTGTTGGTTGACTGACAGCTTCGTCTTGTGTGTTTTACGTTTGCTGGCAGGTTGCGTCATTTGTTTATTCGCAAGCTGTCGGTCCGTGCTGGATATTTTTGCTATTTTTATGTTTTAAACAGTTTTTTCGTAGGTAGAAAAATCTTAAACACTTTCATACCTCTTCTTTGGAGCTGATTTACAACCCAGGACAAATATCATGAGATAAGGAACAACCCGCTTTGATGCTCATGAATTTGGCAGCTTTGAACTAAGAAAGTTCATCGTTATGATTTAAAATAGGACGCTGAACGCGCATTGGGAAGTCGCTGTGATCAGGGAGAGCCAGCAGAAACAGAGACAGGGTCCCACAGAGTCTTGAGGTGAGGTGAGCTGCCCCCACACTACTTGCCAATGCTGGATCTGGAGGTGGTACCTGAGAGATCACTAGGAAATGAGCAATGGGAATTCGCCTTAGGTGAGTGTCAAACATTAGAACCAGTTAGGATGAAGTTATGTGACAATGTCACTGTATCAGCAAATTAGGATATTACTAGCTTTATTTCCATAATTTAACTCAAAAGACAAATTAAAATAGTCTTATTACACACAGAGGGATTCATCTTATTTCTGTGAATTTGTGATAATTGCCTGAAAAATTAGAAAGTTGGATTTAGTCGCCTTCCTAAAATAATGGTGATGTCATTTTTGCCCAAAAAATGGCATCTGCAGAAAAAAGAAAACCACCAACTGCTAATTGTAAAAAGATGATTTAGCCACACAAAAATAATTATTTTTGGCAAAAACTGACTTGAGCTGTTATTTTAGGAAGGTGACAACAAGTGTAGAAGGTTTTTAATAGAAAAATGTTATTCTATAAAATAATAATATTGTTATTCTAGTATTTAATTTCCTATGGTTTTCAACTTCTGACCCTCAAATTTAAAATGTTAAAGATTCTTGATTATGACTCTTGGTTGAGCATGCAAAAATTTTTGCAACGTTAGTTAAAATAACAAGCAAAATCATTATCAGTAGACATTGTATTGGCTAATATATTGCTCTTATTACAACATTTATAGACCCCGCAGTTATTTGTGACCCCAAATGGGGTCCCGATCCCAACTTTAGGAAATGCTGGTCTAGTAGAAAATCTTATGTCCAGAATGTGGGTAAGCCAATATGTTAAAGACAATCTCTATTCATGGAATGCTGTATGAAAAATTAAGGAAAAAATTCTGTTTAAAAAAACATGCAAATGCGACAAGGATAACTGGAGCCTTGAGAGCTGTTCCTATTCAGTAGTTTGGTGGCGATTCACCACATTTAATAACTTTTTTAATTTTTTTATTTGGCTAATGTTTTGTATTTAAAAAAAAAAACTGGATTGGGAGTTTAAATCTATAAGCTGTAATAACCAAAACCTGTAATAAAACTTGACACATCAGTCTGTGTGTAAGGAGCCTATATAATATACAAGTTTTGATTTTTGAATTGAATTATTTAAAGAAATGAACTTTTCAGTTATGTTAATTTCCTTAATTAAACCTGTATGTCTCTATACAGCTCTGTATACATTGCTCTTGTCTAGTAAAGTACCTTGAGATTACATTTACTTTGAATTAAATGACCTGAATTAGCAGCAGTCGGATGACTCCACTTTCAGGACTTTGTAACAGTATTCCTCTCTTGCATGTGCATGTCTTTACTTTCACAGGGATGCCATTTTCCCAGGCCATCTCTATCCTCCAGAAACACTGCCGTGTAATCAAAAATGTCCAGGTGCTATACAGCGAACAGGTGAGCCAGCTGCAGCTCTGCTCATAGGGCCTCTGTTGGTTGTGTAACCTTAAAAAAATGTTAATCAGCTTGCAAAAGAATTTGGCAGCTCTGGAAGTCTTGCAGACTTTCTGTATTTTCAAAAGATTTATTTTGAGACTAAATCTTTGAATGCAGGAAAACTATAAATTGTTAGGCCTAAGAAACTCATAAATTATGCCTTAGGAAACCTTGTTTTACTTTGTTCTGCATTTAATGCACCTTTGGTACAATGAACATCAGTTTCTACTTTCTGTCATTCAATTAAATGTGTCAAATCTGCACAGATCATATTGGTGAATATTGCAATAATCATGTAACAAATAATTAAATGTGTTTCTGTCTAGGGTTTACAGTGAACAAAGAACCCAGATAATAACTAGTTTATCAAGTTTCAGTTGAACAAAATTAGCATAATGCTTAAAGTTAGATTGCTTGTCTGTTTGCAGTTTTGTTGTGTGACTTGTATTTATGTTGTTTATCACTTTCCATTTTTTACTCTCTGTAACTAAAATCAGTGAAAAAACCAAACATCTTGTGCATTTCAATCAATTGGATGAGAGAAGCAACTAACAAAAACAGTTTATTACCAAAAATGTTGCTTTTGTGAACCGAGTTAATGCAAAGGAAGAGACCCTGGGGTTTAAAAAGCAAGAAAAATGTAAAAAAAAAAAAAAAAAAGTGGAGTCTTTTTTGTTTGTTTGTATTAAAGAAACTATGACCGAGATTTCCCATTATCCCTCCAGACACCGCTCAGCCACGACCTCATACTGAACCTGACTCAGGATGGGATTAAACTGCTGTTTGACGCCACAAATCAGAGACTCAAGGTGAGAATGGCTCGTTTAGCACAGATATCAAACTCCCATTGTAGCGCTGACCTTTGTTACTTACTGCCTCTTTATTACTGGCTGGATTTATGTTTTTACATATTAGGTGATTGAAGTGTACGACTTGAGCAAAGTCAAGTTGAAGTACTGGTGAGTACAAGGATTTTTACAAGCATAATAATGTTAGACTTCTGCTTCATCGTACATTCATAAGTAAGTCACTCTTGTTGGTTGGTAATAAGTCTGAGCTATAAGATCCAAAAGGCCGCTTTCACAGCTCAGTCATCGCTCCCTCTGAGACCCACAGCTGCTCAGTCATGTCACAGTAATTTAATCTGTTTATGTTAATGTATCTGTTAGATTAGGCCTCTGTTATTTTCTCTTCCTGTTGAACCACTTCCAGTTGCGCTCAGTCGTTCTTTCTCTAATGCAGCTCTTTGCTGTATGAACGCTAACTGACGCAACATGCTGTGTTTGTGTGTCCTGTATTTTAGTGGAGTCCATTTCAACTCTCAGGCCATCACCCCCACAATAGAGCAAATAGACCAGTCATTTGGAGCGACTCACCCTGGAGGTACTTAATAACAAAGATTTTATTCACAAACAAACAACTTTTAATGTAGTTTAATGAACATTGTCTCCTTTTGTGCAGTTTATAATGCTGCAGAGCAATTGTTCCATCTCAACTTTCGAGGACTTTCCTTCTCCTTTCAACTGGATTCGTGGAATGAAGCTCCAAAATACGAGGTAAGAATGGACCGGTTCCCTTCAGCCTGTTAAAGAAGACTTAAGGACCAGAACCTGGTGACTTAAGGTCCATTCACCAGACTGGTTTAAACTGATTTAATCCAACTCTGATGCATTTCAAACACAGAATTTTACCAAGTGTTTTTGGTCAAGTAGTGCAGATATCTTAGTACACTTTTCAGGATGTTATAGGAGCTTGTTTTAAATAAATAATTCCTTAAAATTGATTAAAAAGTTCCACTGGCAGAATTTTGTCACTTACAGCAAGACCTTTTTTGCATATTACAAGTGAAATACTCTGCCAGTGGAACCAGTGTTTTTTCATCAACTTTAAGAAATTATTTACTTAAAACAGGCTCCTATTTATTGCTACTTGTAAGTTATTTTAGTCTTTTTTAAGTGTACTGAGATATTTGCACTAGAAACTACACAAAAATACTTGGTAAGATTTTGTTTTTGCAATGTACGGACCAAAGAGGCAAACTCTGATACGCATAGAAACCTATGTCTCGGTTTGGTTGAAATGAACTCTGGTGCTGTTTCAATGCATATGTGAACACTAAGCAGACTGGAAACCACTCCAAAACCAGGGAGTGGACTACAGTTCAGAGCATTCTGGGTAAATGGTCTTTTACCAAAGACAAAAGAGAAATACTACATCTGCTAAAATTTGACACCACTCCATTTTTGTTTACATTTTGTGAAGAAGGAATTTGTGTTCCGTGTCCTCTTCAGAGGCTTTCGTGTTGTTTCCTTTAGTGGTTTTTGGTGCAGCGCCCCCACAGGCGAGGAGGACGGGAACAGGTTACTCAAAAAAAGTAAAAAAAAGAGAAAAGGGTTTGACACAGTGCAGTGTGAAAGAGAACTAAATAACTTCTATTTTACTGTCAGTCCTGCACTTTATATTTTATATTTAGATTTATATTCATATTTTATACTGTATTTTATTTTATTCTGGAGTAACCTCACAACATTGGAAGCTCAAAACACTGTCCTGAGCCGTATGCAACGAAATTTCGTTCTGTATACACCCTGTGCATGCAAAATGACAATAAAGTCAGTCTAAGTCTAAGAACAGCAGCAACTGAAAATGTAACAATGTTGCAATTTTGGTCCCCAATGGAACAGAATCTTCCAAACTGTTAGGTGTGACAACACCAGGAAAGAAAGACTATTAATAGATATACTCTGAGCTCAACTGCTGTTTGTTTGTCAGGCTTTTTTCATACAAGTCAACATTAGTTCAAATGTGGCATCTTATGGCTAAGAATCATGATCCAAACATGTCCCAACTAGGGCTGCAAGATTATTTTAGTATTCAATTATTCTGACGATTAATCAATAAATCAGATTTTTTCAAATTTACGCATTCTGCAGATTGCAGAATGAGGCTAGAGGGCTGCGTTTATCTCCGTTTAGCCTCTGCTACAGGTTAACTGGGGCTACATTTGACCACTTAAGTCATTTTTATACATTACAAATACATTTAAAGATGCAAGTAAACAAATTAACAAGAAAATAAAAATTGTATTGCCTAAAGTGCAGCAATGTAGCATTCCTTTAGTGTACTCTTATTTTTCTAACCTAAATGCAATATATACATATTTTTTGTACAGTTTTGGCTTAATTAGTTTGCTGAGTGTTTTATTCGTTCAGCAAATGACCGTTTTGAAGTCTGAATACTTCATTTAAAACAAATCTATTCTATCTGTGATCGATTAATCATGATGAATTCGATTATTTGTTTTAGCACTAGTCCCAACTCATTGATGTCAGTCCCCACTACACCTCTGGTATGTTATATAAAATGGACATTTCATGTCAGAATAACTCCTGAATGGACAAATAAAATGTATTATTTGCTACATCACTATGAATTCAATCTTTCATACCTCGTAAACATTTAACATTATGCGCCAGCTCACTAGCTGTGTTGTTATTTCATCCTTCCTGCAGATTCCACATGGAGCCATGGTCAAGAGGATGCACATCTACACTGGCAACAACCTCCAAGAAACAAAGTACATAATGACCACAACACTTCCATGTGGCCCAGTGACCTTCCTGCTAGAGGACATTAATGCGTTTATGTTAAATCTAATCAGGAGAAAATAGGGAGCAGCAGAATAAGTTTTCAAACCAGTTCAGACTGGAATGTTTCCTGTGTTTCCTTAGAGCTCCTGCGATGCCGTTGGCTTGTTTTATGGGCAACATCTTTGCAGAGAGTGTCGACGTCCTGAGGGATGGGGCGGGTCCTCTGGGGCTCAAGCTCCGCCTTCTCACAGCAGGTAACGCACCTGAAAGACTGAAAATGACTGATTGTCATCAATCTGCTGCTTTTTGAAGCATCCAAGTGCAAAAACTCTTCCAGCAATATTATTTGGAATATTCCATTAGTTAAAACTGACCCTATTAATATATTTGGTTAGATGGATTAGCAGACAGCAGGAATTCAGTGTTATAGTTTATAAAAGTTTATAGAATTGATTTTATAAAATATAAAATCAGGTTCTGGTAAAGTTCAATGAAACTCTGATTATAAACAGTAACAGAACCTGCTTGATTCATTTCATTTACCTGTGCAGTTTTGGATCGGAGTTCCGTGAATATTTTGTTTATTAAATATTCTAATAGACATATTATCTAATGATACTGATACCGGATTAAACTGAGGATTGAGAAAAACAGGACTGGAATATTTTTGTAACTTGCTTGTGTGACTGTCTGCCGTTCCTGCTGCAGGTTCTGGACTCGGTGTGATGGCTGATGCTAAGGTCCGGTATGTGGAGAGGAGCATCTTCTTTGGAGACTCCTGTCAGGACGTTCTGGGCACTTTGGGCTCGCCGCATAAAGTCTTCTACAAATCTGAGGATAAGGTCAGAGCTGTTTCTCCTTTTGAGAGTCTTACGAATCTGTGTTGCATTCACATTAAGTAAAATGAAACTTGAAATAAAAATGTTCACCTTTTCCTGTGTGTTTTAGATGAAGATCCATTCTCCGTCTCCTCACAAGCAGGTTCCCTCTAAATGTAACGACTACTTCTTCAACTACTTCACCCTCGGAGTGGTACGTGGGCCCAGCCTTATAAAATGTTGGGAGCATGGCACCAAACATTTAGTGGTTTTGATATTGTAATTCTGGGAACTTAGAAATGTAAATTGCACTACTTATTTTATTCCGTAGATTATTTTGACAATTATTCACGTTAACAAATTAACGCATTCTGCAGATTTTTTTTTAACTTATGTCATGCAATATTAAAAATACAATTATTGTTCTTTCAATAATCAATTAATCTGTTTAATTGTTTTAGCCTTGAAATGAATCATTAACAACGCATTTTAATACGCTACCATCCCAGCTGGTGTCTTTTAGACAACATGAGCCTGTGTTGCCCCTCTCTGTCATTTTCGGAGTTAAACAGATGTTTATCCAGTGACCTTTGCGGGTCACTGCCTGAATTTCCCGGAGCGGTTTGGGCAGCCTGCCCTGGGAAAGTAAACAAGCTGAACTCATCTGGCGCTACTGCAGAGATGAGCTAAAAACAGCAGCACGGCCCCGTGTGAGGCTGCAGGGCTTCGTTTATCTCCGTTTACCCAGGTTGACTGGGGCTACAGCTGATCGATGGGTTGTGTTGTGTTTCAGGACATCCTGTTTGACTCGACGACCCACCTGGTTAAGAAGTTCGTCCTCCATACGAACTTCCCTGGGCATTACAACTTTAATATGTAAATATTTCCTGCTGTCAGATCCACCTTGTTATCACCTCTTCTAGATCTCAACCTTAATCATATTAGTCCTTTTGTTGCGGAGTTTGATGTGACTGACTATTTCTGCTGTCCCAGATACCATCGATGTGACTTTAAGATCCCGCTAGTCATCAAAAAAGGTGAGCTGTCACTTGATTGGTCAGAGTTTTAATCTCTGTATTTGTGCTTTACTGGGATCTTTCTTCAACCTGTTGTTTTCTGTCTCTTCAGAAGGAGCAGACTCTCAGACGGAGGACTGCATCCTAACCACCTACAGCAAGGTCAGTTATGAGAAAAAATATTAAAACGGCTTCTATCAAAGTTTGGATATTTTGATTTTAAGCTTTGTATCCTGTTTTTTTTTTTTACTACATATTTAGTTGGATAAGTACTTTTAAGAAGTCAATGGAAAGCTTGTCTTAAGTCAGTAATTCCTTAATAGTGATTACGGGTTATTTTATCTATAACAAGACAACTAGTACTTTTCCATCAATATTATAGGAATTATTGACCTAACACAAAAGTTATTGTAAGTTGGTTTTGTCTGTGTACTAACATATTTGCTCTAGAAACTAGACCAAAAATACTTTATAAGGTTTTGTGTTTTTGCAGTGTAGTGTCATTACTTTCTTAGAGTACCCAGTAGCATCTTTAATGTATAGTCCAATCAGTCTTGGACAGATATGACAACCTTTTCTAAAAATGCCTGAAATGCTTGCACCATAATTTAAAAGAAATATGCATAAAACTATTAGATCTATTTTAATTTGAACAGACAAACAGTAATTATTGTTGCTAAAATAATCTGGTTTCTACAGTAATAATATTGCCACCTGTAATTTTCATTTAATGCTTTTTCATAGAAACTTAGAATAACCATTTTACTTATGGTTTTGGTTGTGTTTTGTTTTTATAATTGTCTTTGGTTGTTGTGTTTTATTTAAAAAAATTATAATATCTTCCAGTTCCAGTGTTGTTCTTTACAAAATCAGTTTGTTTGTCTTTGAGAGGGTGAACTTGTATTATGTTGTCGATATCACTATATTACTTAAAAACAGCCTCAAAACAACAATATTGTCATTTATTGCTCTAATAAAAGGGGCAATTTATCATCCTACAAAGTGTGTTATTGTGACAGGCAGAACCGTGACTGTAAATCCAAACAGACACATTTTGATTCTCGATTGCAAGCAAGGAAAAGTGTAGTAGCTTTATGTCTTAATCAAACATCTGATATGAGTTCAATTTTATCACCATTATCTTTTAATAACCTTTCAAAACTAAAGTAATTCATTTTTGTGCGAAGTAGTTTATTTTCAAAGCACCTGACTCTGAAATTATTGTGTCTGCTGTGTCCGTTAAGTACCTTTTAAGTCTGGTACAACGACTGCTTGCTGAAATTTTTTCTGTTTGTTTATTATCAGCAGCTGTATTTATGCATTTGTTTCTAAAAATTTGTTTTGATGAGGCGTCTTTGTGTTTCTGCGTCAGTGGGATCAGATTCAGGAGCTTCTGGGTCATCCGATGGAAAAACCCGTCGTCCTTCACAGGTAAACACTCCGATGGTCATGATTTCACAGAACAGAGTCGGTATGGATGACATGAAGGTTTTAAACGGATCGAATGTCAACTGATGGTGCTCCTTCGGTATTATTCTGTGATATTTTACACAAGAGGAAATTCTCATCTTTATTTATTTCTGGCAGGTCTTCATCAGCCAACAACACAAACCCGTTCGGTTCCACTTTCTGCTTCGGACTTCAGAGGATGATTTTTGAGGTCAGAACTTTCACAACAAACATTTTAGTCTGGAAACAACTTGGATCAAGCTGCAAAGATAAAGAAGCTCAGCTCGCATCCTGTTTTTTAAAAGCTACACATTTAACTAGGAGTGCACCGATTTCCTTCATTTTGGGAGACTGGTGATCAGTCGATACTTACATGTGAAGTTGCTTTTATGTACCTCAACAAAAGTTTAAAATCAGTCACTGTCTTCTTCTGCTCTGCTGTTGGAGAGGTTTGACTGACAGACCAGCCCACCAGGTCATGTCTGCACGTTTCCAGTTAACAATAGTCATCTCATTCTTTCCAACACACCGACTTTCTTGTTATATTTAGTGACATTTCAGAAAAATTGGAAAAGTCGGAATCAGCAGGTCAGGCCATCAGCCAGAAAACTGCAATCATTTGCATTTAACACTTTAACAACAAAATCTGTTGTGTTAGAGAAAATGTCTGACATTCTTCATAGGGAATAAACTAGCCTGTGTTGTCAACAGGTGGCGCTACACTTGCCTTTACAGATCCTAACAGGTGAATCCTGAGGAGTGTGAGCAGCAGATTCACTGAATGTTTGAGATGTTTTTCTGCTTCAACAAGTTTGGTTTATAGGTGACTTATACTTCCTTGAACAGGTTAGGATAGATTTATATATACAAAACATGTTGATTACATTTTAAGACAAAATCATTGTTAGACATTGAGATTAATCTGGTCAGTTCTGGCTGTTTTCAGATGCTTTCAGAATGAGATGTTTTAGGGCCTCTTGTCACTTTAAATCCAAATAAACAGGAGCTTCTTAAAGAGACATAGTTGACAAGGCATTCAATTAGAAAGTTACATTTCTCTTAAGTCATATTTGATATATACAGAATTTTCCAACAGCTGAAGTTAACATGGTTACTTGATGATGCTATAAAATGGCACTATGTACCTGGAAAAGCTTTAAGGTCATAATTCTGATTCTGTCGGTTTGTGTCAGAATCCAAATATAAAACCAAACATTCAGATTGTAAATATATGAAAATAATGATATAACTGTTTCTTCCTTATTATAGGATTTGTAAACCTGCAGTTTATCCACACTCTGATCTAGGCCAAATTTCCTTCATGGTACATAAGCAATTTAATCAATTCTGATTCTGAGTTTAAAGTCAGAGTTTTATTTATTTTATTTATTTTTTGGTGGCCCTAATTCTCTTCTGTGCCTTCTAGATGTCTTCCAGATTTGTGTCTATTTTGTTTCCAGACAGTCTGTCCCAATGGTGATTATTTTTTAGGGAGGAGCAAAAAGCCCAAAATAGACCTGTCGGTTCTGAACCTGCATCCTGACTCTCTAACACGACCCTGTTTTCTTCTGCAGGTGATGCAGAACAACCACATAGCATCAGTCACCCTCTACGGAGCTCCCAGGACCACCAGTCAAGCCCGACCCGAGTCCAGCGCTAGTTCCCACTGAACCAGAACCACGCCCCATTCTGGCCGACCCAAACAACAGTTATTTTGCTGACTGAATTGGAACCGAAACCAGATTTTTTTTTTTTTTTTTTTTTTTTACCTGAGCAGGCCTAACAGAATCACTACAACCTGGCTCAGGTGCTTCAGATTGAACAAGTCGACATTGAAACCAGACCTGCTGCCTCCTGTTTGGTACCAGCATCCGGTGTTCTGTTGGTACCAAACACGCCCCGTCCTGCAGGGATGCTGCGAGAGCAGCTCGCATGCTTCGGAAAGAAAGCTGTAAAATCTGCATCCTGTGAACCTCAGAGACCGTTCTGCTGCCTGTACAGTAAGAGAAGCTTCATCCCATCGTGAGGTGACGCATTCGGGTTCATCAATGCTGCAGGAAAACTTAAAACTAATAAAACTACATCCGCCAACCACACTGCCATCCCGGTCAGTCCTGCCCGTCTTCTTGCTTCAAGACCGCTCCAAACTGGGTCCAGTCAAACCCTTCCAGTCCTGCACCATGAGCCCAAACACACTTCAAGCTAAGCGTCCATTTCTGTTTTAAATCACAAGACCCAGCCTGACCCGATCCAAACATCTCCATCTTCCCTCACCAAACACTTCCTGAGTCCATTTGCAGCCGTTTCCCGTCACCAATCAGAGCGATCATCTCATTTCTACAGACTTCACTTCCCATCATTTCAACCCCGACTGTCACGCGTTTCTGATGAACGGCGGCCGGTCCAGATGGCTAAAGCTCAACCTGCATGACTCTGAACGAGAAGCGATCTCCAAAGAGCACAGCAGGAAGCGCCCTCGCTTCGTTTGGTTGATTAAAGCTACAGCATATCACTTTTATTAAAAACTTTTTTTTTATATACATATTTGTTAAATTTATCATTAGGTTGTGACAGTACAATATAAGGCAGATAATCTGTGAAAAACTTGAACTTCTCTGCCTTCCGTCACCTGAACACACAGCTCCATGAGAAACAACCAATCAGAGCCAGGAGGAGGGTCTTACCGCTGCCAATCACCCTCACATCCTCTGCTTGTTCTCTGCTAGCCTGCCACAAATGCTTTAGGTAGTTAGCATAGCCACAGATAATGGCAGATAAATGGATTTCCTTGAATGGTAAGTTGTTAACGCGTGTACACAACGTTGATTAACAGCGCTAAGACCCTCCTCCTGACTCTGACTGGTTGTATTTTTAGATGGCAATAGTAGCATTGGGAGGAGTTGGAGGAACTTGATCTTTTCACAGATTATCTGTCTCATATTAAACTGCTACAACATGGTGACAGTTTTAATCATTATGTTTAAAAACCAACATACTTTTGTAAAAGTTAAATACTGCAGCTTTACCAACCTTCCTGCATGTTCTGACTGAGCGTTCAAAGCCCATTTCTCCCTCACCATGGCAACCATTTCCATTATGTAATAATAATAATTTATTGTGATTCCTTTTTTTGTTTTTAACATTTGCACTAATAGACACATTTTTACTTGATTGTGCCCCATCCTTTGAGATGGATATGTATTGAAGAGTAGGAGGGATGTGTGTGTGGGTGTGTGTGTTGGTGCAGATGAGCGGCGGCGCGTCTGCCATCGCGTTCTGTACGACAACGTTTCGTCTTTCTTCAGTGCTTTCTTCCGTTCTGCTTCTGATCCATCTGCTGTTATCTCTGTTTAGTTGCCAAATGCTAAAGCCAAAGACCTTTTAGGAAGTCTTCATTTGATCGGTGTGTTTTCTTGTCTTGCAGAGTCTCAAATATTCCTAACTCCATCTTAATTTGAAGACGTGGTGCAGTTTTTAATCCGTGTTTCAGTAATAATCCAACATGATCAGCCGACTCAGCTCATCCGTTCTGGATAAGTCGCTTCGTGTTTACCGTCAGCTCGTATCGTGGTCGACGTCCTCAGTGAACTGTGACGTAGAGAACAGCCGTCATTTCTGTGGTTGTAAACCCGACTTTTGTTTTGGAAATGGTGAACAGCATCAGTCATTTCTTTCTCCCAGCTTGTAAATTTACCTTGTTTTTAATTACAAACTAATTAATAAACTGTGCATTCATTTTAATAGACAAATTCTCTCATTGTTCCTTGATGCAAATGTTTTTTTTGTTTTGCCGCCTTTACAAAATATTCAGTGTAAGTACTGTGCCTTTAAAAGAATAATCTACTACCTTTGGATTTTTCCACATTTTGTCAAAGTACAAGCACAAACTTTACTGTTCCTGTACACAAACTGCTATTCTTTGTTTAAACGACGTCTGTGAATATATGTTTTAAAATCTTGCCACAGATCTATTAGATTTAGACCTGAACTTTGACTGGTCCATTCTAACACGTGAATATGCTTTGATCCAAAGCAAGGATCTGAAAAACAGCTGCGTTTCCATTACAAATGTGCACAAAACTGTGATAGTCCGCTAATGGAAAACTCTGTTTACGCAATTGCAATGTTTCCATTAAATAAGAAACTCAATTAAAGTCACACGTGATTAAGTTTGTACAGGCTATAAGTAATTAAAGAAAGATGAAGCCTCATCATCCTCCTACCACTTCCTGTCGTCCTCTTCGTCTTTTCCGCCTGTAGTAACATCCGGTCGTTGATCAGGTGACTCGTGTGCCGTTTCTATGACATACACTAGTTTCGATGGAGCCAAAAAAACACCTCATCGTATCATGAAAACTTTGTAATGGACGCGTTTCCATTAAGGAAATTTATTTTCATAATTCTAATTAATATAAACGTCGTACTGCACACCTGAATCAAATAGCTAAATTAGCTTCACAGCATCCAATCAAATTCTACAAAGTCCACAAATTAGCTGATCATTTGCTTCAGGTGCGTTGAAGGCGAGGCCAATCTGAAATGTGCCGGATTTTGACTCTCAAACTGTAGATTATAGATTATATTATATATTTTTTAGCTAGTGTTTAGTAAACTCCTTACTAAATAAGTATTTTATTGCTCTTGATTTTATTTAAGGAATTTACTGGAAAGGGAGAATATTTAAAATGCATTTCATTTGGAAAAATGTTGATAATTATGCATCTATTTTTCCCACTTATTTTATCACATCATATTCAGCCAAATAAAATGATAGAAGTTTGATTTTTGTACCGAGACAAAATGTGGAACAGATCAAGTGGTATTTATTAGACGCTGTAGGCAGAGGCATTACACAAACAAAACGTTTTCTAGAATTGTTTTTATTTGTGATTTTTTCCTCTGAAAGATCCCAAACTAGCTTGTTTCCTTTTTTTCACACTTTTATAATCTGAGAGCCATTAAATGCATGTTTTTCTTTTCAGGCAGCAGTGAATTTCCAAATAGGCTGTTTAAAGTAGCAAGAAATGTTTTCAGTGCAGAGAAACTCATTTTAGTGTTTAGATTTAGATTATTTCTAACCAATAAATGCTTTTTAGTGCTTCTCAAAAGAAAAGTTGTTGTGGAGTCCATGCGAAGCTGTATAAACGCTGTAAATAGCTCTTCATGGCATTCTTTGTTACGACTTGGTTTCTTCTCTTCTATGTTGTGAAGAAAGTTAATCAGAAAAGAGTTTCTGCTCTCGGCTGATTCGGTCAGCGTTGGTATTTCTAGTGGACGATGGAGGGCTGCCAGTAAACGGAAGTCTCTGTGAAGCACATAAACTCTTCATTTACACGTCATTCTCTGCTGGACAAAGTTTGATATTTGTCTGATTTCACTGCATGGTGCAGCCCCCATCTGGATGACGGGGTGAGCCTGGATGTTCAGGTTCTCACTTTCTTCAGCTTTGACAAACCTTTTGGGTTTTGAAGACCCACTTCCAACATATCTCTTTGGGGTTCTGTTAGGTTTCCCAATATTTAAAGTTGAGCTGATCTCTGCTTTGGTATGTTTTCTGGTGAAAACTGTCCTACAAGTCAAACATTTTCCCAAAACTTGCTTTGGTGGAAGAAAATGTATTTTAAAAAAAGTCTAAGGAAAAAAATGAAACATTGTGCCTCATCTCCCTCTGAGCCTGTTTTTATCTCTTTTTTTTCCTCTGTAAAAATGATTTTCTGTGGGACATACAGTGAGAATGCATTTTAATTGCATTGGTGAATGTGTGTGTGTTTGTCATTGAGTATTAGCATCAACCTGTTGCATGGGCTGATTGTTGTTACAGTTATTTTTCTCATTTTTGCAAAGAATCCCAGGTTGGGTTTTTCAGTATTTTTCTGCTTTTATTTCAGATATGCATTTTTTTGTTTGTCTTGCTTTTTTGACACCTCGAATATTATTATCACCTTAGTTTTATAAAACTATAAAAAGGCCGAAAATCAGCCTCCATGTCTAAAAATCTGCTTGTGGTCTTCCTGTCGCTGTGGAAATTGAATAAATTAGTAATCTAAAAAAAAAATTTAAATACAGGGACCATTACTTATTTGGTTATTCATAAACAATAAATACTCAGAAATAATTGTAAACAAAAGAAACCAAGTGTTTTCTGTTTGAGGAAAAAGTTAGGACACCCTACTCGTTAATATCTAGTGTTTACCCCCTTTAGCTGAAATACGTTCAGTGATGCTGCTGCAGTAAAACAACTGCAAACCATCACTCCTCACCTCCACACTGCAAAAACACAAAATATTACCAGCTAATTTTAGTCTAGTTTCTAGTGCTAATATCTTAGCACACTAGAATTACGACGAAACTAACTTAAAAGTAACTTTTAAAATATAAAAGTTTGCTTTAAGTGAATAATTTATTAATATTGATGAAAACGTTCTAGTTTCAATGGCAGATTATTTCACAACATGGAAAAAATGTCTTGTAAGTAAAATAATTTGCCAGTGGAACTACTAGTTTTTCATCAATATTCATACATTATTGACATAAAACAAACTGCCATATCTTGTAGAACAAAAATACTTGTTCATTCGTTTTCTTATCTCGAGCGCACAGGAAACTAGATCAAAACTAATTGGTAAGATCTTATATTTTTGCCCTAATTTGTTTCTTATCAGGAACTGCATTTTTATTACATTTAACAAATACATATTAAATGTAATAAAAACTTTATTACATTTAATAAATGTAATAAATGTTTTTTTTTTTTTTTATTTCCCGTTTTTATTTAGTTGCATTAAATGATGCTAAATATCCATATTTCCAAATATGTTCACCGCAGACTTTAATAGGGTGTTGTAGTTTTTATATATGGTGTCCATGTTGTTTTTGTTTAACTTTTTTGGGGAAATCTTTCCAAGTGCAACATTCAGATTGAGAAAAGAAATGTATGAGCCCAGTTTTTGTTTGCTTGGTGCTGGAGATGCTCGTTTCTGTGGGATCGTGTTTGTGGGAGCAATTTTTGTGTTGCATGTAATACCCTAGTTTAGCCACTAGGTGTAACATTTGTTTTCTGTATAAAAGGTAGAACCTGTTCATCAGCTAGCAGGTGTTCAGTCCAAAGATCAAAGCTTTTTGACTGAACTTGAATAAACTAAACCTGCGCTTAAGACTGCTGGTGCTCAATGTGAGAGTTTAACTTTCATCCTATTTATTTTATGTGGATTTGGGGCAACAGAGAATAAATATGATGGCGTGTTTGGGCTAATGTAGACGGGGTAAAAAGAAGGGTAAATTTACACCGTAAACTCAACATTTTTTAGATTAATTCCAGACATTTTCCATAAAAAAGCGAGGATATTTCTGAGCTCCAGAAGTCAAAAGTATGTGTGGAAAAAAACAATTTTTTGGGAAAAAATCATGTATAAAAGCTGAGAATTTTCACAAAAAAAAATCTTGGAAATTTCTGAGTTTCAAAAGTCAAAAATATTAAACTTTTTAAAAAAGTTTAGATATTCAGAAATGTTTTGGATTTTTTTGGACAAAAATACTTTATTTTATTTGTGTTTTCTATCTAATGACTGCCTCTTAAGACAAAATTTAAAAAAATAGTTACTGTGGCGGCACAAACACTGAGCTTTTATTTCTTCAAACACGTGTACCACAAGAATAATTGATTCAATCAAACTCTGCTGTGGCTGAATAATACAATAAGACGCCAAACGTCTCATTTCTTTACCCATAGTTTTAATATGAGGGTTTAACTGCATTATGGCAATGTTGCTGTCAAAATGTTACATAGTTTTTCATTTTTCTTCAACATGTCATTTGGCATGTTGAAGAAACTCAGTTAAGAACTCTCATATTCAATCTGTTGTTCATTTTGTTCAAATCAGTACTGCAAATTATTGCACATAAAAGGATTAGATTATTTATACTGATAGGTGACACATAAAAAGTAAAAGACCTTCTCATTCATTTGACAAATAGTTTTTTTCATTGTTTTGAACAGTTTTCTCCGATTCCAGCCAACATGTCTGCCTGGAACCATTTATGGTCGTATATTTCCTGTTTTATATTACATTGTATCATTAAAAATGTTTTATTGTTGTTCTTTCATCCGATCCCCTCAGTAATGGTCTCTCTAAACACAATAAAAGGTTCTACGTTCTATACAATAAAAAGTCCAAACAGATTATGACACTTTGTAGCTCAACCAGATTCATCCACAAAATGCAAAAATTACTCCTACAGCATTAAATTAGATTGATGGGTAGTTTAATCTCACCCAAACTCAGGTGGATATGTGATTTATAAAATAAAAAAAACACAAATGAAAACCCTAAGCTGTGTGTGATTCTGGGTTTTTTTTGTTGTTTTGTTTTTTAATAAATTTAACCGTTTGTTGTTATTTGTAATCCAAGGCTTCAGTTGAGTAATCTGATGTTAAAGTTTTTAATCAGTTCGACTCTGATGTTGCTCTCACATTTTTCTGGATGACTTTTATGTTTTAAATCCCATTTTTGGAAGGAGACATGATGTGAAATTCCCTGGAATGTGGCTTTTTTGATATGCATATTTTGAATAACTTTGTATATGAAATAATAAGCAGATTCATCCAGCATGTCCCATGAATAAACGGCAATAAAACCATGTAGTGCAAAGAGACGCATGAGACTGAAGGTTTTGCTGCAGCAGAAGTCCTTTGAAGGTTGTTGAAATTTTCAACAAAGCTACTTGCTGTTTGTTGACAACAGAGTTTATTTTCGGTGTTGCACAACCAGAATATGAAAACAGAAAAATAAAACGTGGATGTGAAATGGAAAGTTTTTCTGTGTGTTTTTTAGAACAACTGCAGTTCTCGTCAGAAGTTTCCATCAGAAGAAAAATGGGAATTTTTTTCCAATTTTCTGCCAAAACTCTCAGAAAATTGGAGCTGAATCTCAAAACTTTTCTAAAGAAAACAATGAAATTTGTTTGAAAAGTTTAAAATTTGCTTGAAAAAACTCAGCAATTTGTTTTTTCTAAAAATAAAATTCTCAGATATTTCTGGTGAACATCTTTTTGGGGGCGGGGGGTTTAAATGTACAATGGTCCTAATACACTGTCATATCTGTTATTTGATAACTGTCCAGGATGCCTTTCTGTGAGTGGGACACTTTAGCATGAAATATTTTGCAACATTCAGTTTGAAATTCAGAGATGCAATACCTTGCATTTTCGCTACTCGTACTTTATCAGTGCAGCTGCTTCTTCACTGTAGTAGCAAGGACACGTCATGAGTAAAATACATGAGCTTCACGGGACTCAACGCTTCACAAAATGTGCTCATATTTTACATGTAAAATGCATTTTTAGATAAACAAATATAAGACAGTAGCTGTGTTTCTATTACAAATGTGCGTAAAACTTCAGTATTCCACTAATATAAAAAAGAAAAACACAATTTCGCATCATCGTCCTCCAACTACCCCCCGTTCTTCGTCTTTCCTACCAATCGTAACGCCTGGTTGTTGATCATGTGACTTGTGTGATGCAAAAAAAAAAAATTCCTTTTCAGTTTTTCAAAGTAAGCTAATGTCAACACAGCTTTGATTTTGTGAAACACAAAAGTTTTTTTTCAAAAGTGGCGTGTTTCCATTAATCAAATTAACTTTTGTCATTTCATTTTGCGCAATTTGACATTTAGGAAACGCCAATTGTAGAAACAACCTTTTTTGCTAAAACGTTTTGACATTAGGATGAAGTGTTTTCTTTCACCGATTGAAATTGGTTTATTTCACAAAACTGAAATGGAAATATTTTATTGTTATCACATGACCATCAACTAGATGTTGGCGAAAACCCCAAAGAAGAAGATGACAAGAAGTAGTTTGAGGAAGATGCTATGACCTGTTTTTTAACAACTTATTGCGTGAACAAACTTATTCATGTGTGATTTTTTTATTGCATTTCTTATTTAATGGAACACACTAATTGTGAAGTTATGTTTTTTTCGATAATATCAGAATTGGGAAAGTTTTCGCCCATTTGTAATGGAAACGCTGCTAGTGTGACAGCAGCTTTACAAATTCAGTTGTGCAAAAGAAACTCTTCACTTTTCATAAACTTATCTGCATATCAAAGACTTTCCCTCTGGTAGTGGATAAATAAGTTGGGGCAGATCGGTCCCTAAGGTCACAGTTACAATGCATTCCTTGAGTTTCACTGCAGAGTCAGCTGGGAGAGATTTCCCCCTTTGCCTTTTCATTTCCTGGCAGGTAAACCATCAGCTTGGCTGAATAAAATTGTTTCCTACTGTCCTCCAATGCTGCACGATACCAGCAGCTCCAGTTCTGCCCGCCTGGCAGGAACTAATGTGTGAGAAACACTGGCTTCTCGCCGTAATCCGCCTCATCTGCTGCCATCTCTCCAACCCTCCCTCTCCATTTAAAGGGTCCGGACGTCTGGCCGGTTCTGTAGTGGCAGCTCAGTTTGGGGTCATGAAGCAGGTTCCACATGAGCCAGATCTGCGGGACGCCTAGGCTGTGAACAACCATTAGCTCCCGGTAAAAGCAGGGGTCAAACGTCTGGAGGTGTGGCGCCGCAGACGGTCGGGGAATCCCGAAGGTTCGAAACCCCTGATGGCGTAAAGGTTTGACGCCGATCAGCTGGAGGCACATTCCTAGAAAGACGTCATCAATCGGGAACAGCTCAACCTAGGAGAAGTTTTACAAATCAGTCACAAACTCATAAACAAAATAGAAAAATTTGTGGTAAACGATGGAGAAGTCTACTTTAACTAGCATGGGCCAGTAATTTCTTGCAGCATAACAAAAGCTGTTCAAGATAGTAACAGAAACAAATTAAAAGAACTAGAGCTGCAACTAGTGATTATTATAGTAATAAGTTATTTGTTTGCATTTTTAGTATAATTCTAATATTATATAAAAAAAATATAGTGGTTAAAAAAATCTGAAAAATTTGCTTTTCAATCCGATTAATTGAATTCCATTTTTAAATAAGAATTTTTTTATTTTTTTTGCCTACAATGAAATTATAGCATTTATTTAATGAACACTTGACCATTTGCAACAAAGGATGAATCTGTAGCTAAAAAATACTTCTAACATCAACATGTAAAAAGCTCAGCCCTTCTGCTCAACTTATCATTAACCAATTAAATTAACCAATTAAATTAATTTGTTAATGATATAAACATTTAATAACTGGATAATCAAATGTGCTTAATAGGAAATTTTCTTAATAGAATTTGAACTGGGTGAAGTTACAACAATGTCAATTCAGGACTTCTGAGTAGAACTTATTTATAGGCAAAGAAGATATTTTTTTATCTTATCTTATATACATATTGCATAGCAATGTGTATATATTTTTTATACAGTTTTGGCTTAATTACTGCTCAGAGTATTGCTTTCAGCAACTCCAATTAATGATTAATCGATTAATAAATTAGTTAACAATTATTTCAATAATCGATTCACCAAAATTAATTGTGTCAGCCACAAAAAGAACCAATGCACACAAGCTGATTTAAACATAATTGGAAAGCAAAGTTCTACCCTGTTACCTAGCAACCCCAGTACAGCTGGAGCACTTTTGCTCAGCTGGTTTTACCGCTGTATGTCCTTTACAATGGCTGCTGGAAAAGACAAGTGTTTTGTTGCTGGCTTACCATCCAGAAACCACTTGCTGCATCTTTTTGGCTGTGCAGGAGGCTCCACTAATGCTTTTCAAAGATGTACGGTTGTATTATTGTGCATTTGTTTGCAGCAATTTTCACATCCGAGTGTAAACATTGACTTGGGGGTAAAGGGGATGTGGCCTGGATCTAGATTTGGATCCAGAACCAGATCCAGGTGATCTGGATTTAAAGTGACAGAGGCCCTAAAACAGTTCAAAATAGGCAGAACTTAGCAGACGAAAATCTCATTATCTAAGAATGATTTTGTGCAACAAAAAAAAAAGAAAGAAATGTAATGAACATTTGTATTGCCCACCTGTTCAATGAAGCACAATAAGACAGCCTGTTTCTAAAACCTGTTTACCTCAGTAAGTGGCCTAGGCCAGAGATTTAATCTTTAGCTTACCTGTTGACAGGCGGAGCTCAGCCTTCGAGCCGTGTGTCCTGACATCACAAACCCTCCTCCTCCAGCATAGCTGGGGTACAGACCGCCTCCGTACACAAACTCCGGAACGTAGTACTTGGAAGTGCGACGGCGGATTGGTTTGGCGTTCACGATAATATCCCCCACGAACAAATCCTTCTCCGGCTCTCGGCCTTGGAGCATCTCCAGGATGTTTTCCACGTTTACGTAGACGTCAGCATCACCTTTGAAGATGAACCTGAAGGAGAGCAGAAGGATACTACTGCCTGCATTCCCATCACAAATTTGTGCAAAACATTATCGATATGTTTCCATTAAAGAAGAAATGCAATTAAAATAACACTTGAATAAGTTTGTTCAAGTGATAAATCATTAAAAAAAGAATGGCACATTCTGTTACCACTGGTCTGAACCACAAAGACAAGATGACAAGTAGTTGGAGGATGATGGAGTTGGAGTTTTTTTAAAATTGGTTTGTTTCCATTGAGTAAATTTATTTTCAAAATGTCAGATTGCGTAGTTATATAGTCAATGGAATTGCAGCTAGTTACAGCTTCAGATGAGGCTAAAATAATAATCATTTAAGACTTTTTCATTCACACTAACTTCACATGAGGACAGCTGCTGTTGACCCATTCCAGAAAATGTGTTTCTTTCAGCGTCAGGTTAAAGAAGGTGTCCTCGAAATCCCAGAGCAGGACGTCCTGGAAGGCTTGGCTCTCGTAGGCCAGCAGCCGATCCCACAGAGGCAGGGAGGAGCGGTTCCTGGGAATCCCCAGCAGGAACACGGTGCGAATGGACCGGCCAGGGTGGAGCGCCCCCTCCCTCCCCCAGGTCCGACGCACAACCTGGAGCAAAACCGTGAGGAGAAAAATAAATAGCTGCAAAAGAAATGTGACTAATAGATTTAAAGCGGTAACTGTCATAAAATATATTTTTCTTACATGTTTGTGTTAAAGTTATCATTATATCGTGACAGATGAGCAGTGCCAGCCCAAGGCATAAGCAAACTAAGCAGCCGCTTAGGGCTAGCATAAAGCTAGTGGCCCCTCAGTGGAGCTGATTTTTTTTTTTTCTTTTTTTAGTAGCGATTTCTATGTCATTATAATAATACATAATTTCATCATGAAGTGATTTGTTTTTACAATAATATATATTTGATGATGTGTGTAGAAATAATTTATGGACAAAAAGAAAAAACAAAATTGCTCTTTTTTTAGGGTGAAGCGTGCGTAGGTACCGCAATTTAACCGGCAACTTAAGCTGCGGGGCAATGAGCAGTGAGCGTCCAAACGTTGTTAGCAAAACGTCTCAAAAACGGACTTATCCTTCGGAGAGGGAGGAAAGAGGAAGAATAGAAAAAAGCCAAGATAAAGGCATGTTTTAATGTGTCTTGGTAATAATTATAAAAAAAAGATCTGTGAAGTTGCTAATAGAAAATTAGCTTGATAGCGACCTTGAACGGTTCAGTTCAACATTTATGCTGCGTCTTAGTGTGAAGCTGAGTTTTAACTTGAAATGAGTTGATTCTCCTGCTTGGCTCTGTATATTTCTTAGGTTGTTTTGGCTTCAAAACGGCGTTTGATAACAATAATTAAAACTTCTCAATGTTTGATATTGTCTAGCAAAATGTTTTCCATCAGGCTACATGGCTGCTGCATTAATGCATCAATGAGCTGCTCTAAGCTGTTGTTGGTGATATGATGTTTGCTGCTGATCATTTATGTGGCTAAAACAAACAATATTTTTACATGAACTTCTAAGTTATGTGAAAATCATTTTGTTCTACTTTCTCAGGGAAGAAAAACTCACCTGTTATAAATAAAATTTTTGGCTATTGGAGTTACACTTAAGAGAAATTAATTTAATCATAGAATGTCATGAATAAGTGTGTAGAGCTGCACCGAGTGCAGTTTTCTGGCCGATCCCCAGTTACCAATTTTTTAAAATCCGATGTTGATTTTGGCCTATATGAATCTTTTTGTCTGAAATGTCACTAAATATAGAAATAAAGTCGCTGAGTTGGCAACACTGGAGTGAATATTGTTAACTGTAAATGTTCAGACCAGACCTGGTGGGCCGGTCTGTCAGTCAGACCTCTCACTGCATAGCAGAAGAGGACAGAGACTGATTTTTAAACCTTTGCTGACGAAAATAAGATCAGTGGATAATATGGGGTTCAAGTATAAGTATCAGCCTATTAACGATCCCCAAAAAATAAGAAAATCGACTGGCTGATAAATGTATCCTATATTAAACATGCATAGGATGTAATGTAAACAGCACTGTCAGACATGCAATAAGTTTACAGCAGGTGTGCGAATGATCTAAGGCTTGGGCCGGCCCTGCAGATGAGCACAATAATCTGAGAGAAAAAAAACTGAGCTCCTCTGCCTTCTCCCAGTGCTAGAAACAACCAATCAGAGCAAGGAGGCAGGCCTTAGCATTGTCAATCACGCTTGGCTCCCTGTAGCTCAGAGAATAGACTTTAAAATATTGTTAGTTCACTGAAGATCACTGAAGGGTTTAGCACCACAATACATCAAAGATCTGCTGTTGTATCAACTTCCAGAAAACTGCAAAACAGCTGAAACACTGAGTTCCTTTAAATCTCGACTAAAAACCCTCCTGTAAGTGAAAGTGAAACATTGATCACGATATTTGATGTATATTTGATTTTGATGACGTTATTTGACTAAAAGTAATGTTTAGTACTTATTTCATAATTATTGACTGTATGAAGTTTTTATGATGTAAGGCACTTTGAACTCCACAGTTCAAATGAAATGTGCTTTACAAATAAACTTGAGTTGACTTGACTTGTGTAAGCGCTGCCCAACCCCGCCGCTACGCTAAGCTGGTTCACCACGGTGAAGCCTGCCATGAATGCTAAGGCTAGTTAGCACGGCTGCCGGTGACGGTGGATAAAAGACTTTTCTGGAATGTTACGTTGTTTTTCCGCCATTAGCACATTTGGCAGCGTGTTGATTGACAACAATAAGGCCCTCCTCCTGGTTCTGATTGGTTGTTTTTGACCTGGAGCGCTGCATTTATTCAGACAGCAATAGTAGCTCTGCGGGATCTTTTCACAGATTATCCGTCTCATGACATAGTGGCAGTTTTACCAAAAACATATTTTTAAATAAAGTTACATACTGCACACTGCAAAAACACAAAATCTGACAAAGTACGTTTGGTCTAGTTTCTTGTGCAAATATCTAAAGTTTTGTATTATTTCAAGTGTACTAACTTTAAAGTAACTTTTCAGCAAGATATAGGAGCTGAAAAATTACTCACTCCTCACTATTGAAGGAGTGAGGAGTAATTCTTCACTCCTTCAATAGTGAGGAATTATTAAGAAAATAATTCCTCACTATTGATTAAAAAGTACTTGTTTCAATTATTTCACTTATGACATTTTCCCCATGTTTTAAGTGAAATAATCTGAAAGCGAAACTAGTACTTTTTAATCAATAGTGAGGAATTATTTTCTTAAAACAAGCTCCTATATCTTGCTGAAAAGTTAATTATCATATAATTTTGCTACCTGCCGCTTGTCGAAATCTGCAGCTGTAGATTTCACAGCAATGAGCATGTAGGGAGCTAAAACAGCGGCTCCTCTTCCTCCTCCTTCCTCTTCTTCTCTGATGCGACATTTCTCAGGCTGGTCGATGAGCAGATTAAAGTTCCTTTTGTCCTTTTCTCTCAGATACTTCTCGAAGTCGAACGGCGGCAGCGTCGGCAGCCGTTTTCCATCAGCCGCGGTTGGAAGAACTTTCTTCTTTCGTGACCTGGATCTGATCTGAGAGCTGGATTTGGACTGGGAAGGTTCGGACTTGAGTCGGGGTTTACAGGAAGGCAGCTGTGGCTGTAGAGGAGCCTGGATTTCAAAAAGGAAGGAAAATAGAACAACAAATGATGAAAGATTCATCTTTTTGATTCAAGGTTTGATTATGAGAAAATTTCTACCTCTGCTTTTAAGATAATTATCCCAGAAGGAAAAATCTGTTTTGGTTTGTAGTTATGAGTGGAGAGCTGCGTCATGTACAGAGGTTAGTGGAGCAGCCAAACATTAAACTCAGGTTTATGTTTATTATGACTTCAAAATGGACGGATGGATGGATGAATGGACGGACGGACGGACGGATGGATGGATGGATGGACGAACAGATGGATGGATGGATGGATGGATGGATGGGTGGATGGA
This sequence comes from Xiphophorus couchianus, assembly GCF_001444195.1. Taxonomy (NCBI): domain Eukaryota; kingdom Metazoa; phylum Chordata; class Actinopteri; order Cyprinodontiformes; family Poeciliidae; genus Xiphophorus; species Xiphophorus couchianus. The sequence goes on from NC_040229.1 coordinate 7,355,316, forward strand.
TGGATGGATGGATGGATGGATGGATGGATGGATGGATGGATGGATGGATGGATGGATGGATGGATGAACAGATGGGTGGATGGATGAACGTATGGATGGACAGGTGGATGAACAGATGGATGGATGGGTGGACGGACGGATGGATCAACGGATGGACGGATGGATGGATGGATGGGTGGACGGACGGATGGATGGACGGATGGATGGATGGATGAACAGATGGATGGATGGACGGATGGATGGATGGATGAACAGATGGATGGATGGATGAACAGATGGATGGGTGGACGGACGGATGGATGAACAGATGGATGGATGAACGGATGGATGAACGGATGGATGAACAGATGGATGGATGGATCAATGTGTCAGTTCCTGCCTGCAGCGCCTCCTTCCTCCCAGTTTGTGAACTGGAGCCCAGCAGGGAGTGACTGGAGCTGGTGGATCCATGGATCTGCAGCTTCCAGACGGATCGGCTCCAGCCAGCGGAGAGGACGACCTGGAAACAGCACCTGGTCAAAACTAACATGGAGGAACTATTTCTTCTCAAAACACCCGCAGTTTTCTCTTCCTCTTCACCTGACGAGCGTAGAGCAGAAAACACAGCGCCACCAGGAGGACGAGTGTGCACATTACATCTCCCTTCACATGGAGGAGCCTCCTCATCATCACCACCCTCCTCAGCATCTTCTCAGCTCTGCTGCATCTTTAGTCAGCTGGACGAACTCTGACCTGAAACACAAACACACTAACCTTTGCTAGTGACCAGAACAACCACCAACAACATAAAGACAAAAAAACAACGTAGCTTAGCATAAATCATAAAATTAATAAAAATATGCACCTGTTTTCCTCTCTCTGCTTTTTCTACATCACTGAGGATTTGTTTCAGCAGGACAGAAGTTTGGAGTCGGCGGTCTCAGTCTGTAAACATCACAGGTCTCTCCATCCTCACGAATCATTGTATTTGAAAATTCTTTTTAAAAAAAAACACCAAAAGCAGCACAACAATATTGAATCAGTATAAAATCAGTTAAAAATTACAGATTTTATGTCACAACCAATTATTTTCCTCAACTGTCCTTTTCTCTATCATGCCTGTAATTTCTCCTGAAAAGAAAATCTAAACTGCTCTGAAAATGTAAGAAAGGTTAAAAAAAAACATGTTGTATTATTTAGGATAGGATGAAAATATATTTTATTTACATACTGAGCACATTCAAATAAAAACAGTAGAACAAACATGCTGAAAGGGTCCAAAAAACATCAGTAACTGTGGAAATGTGCTGCTTTTCTTCTGTTTTCCTTCATTTTAAACAAAAGTTCTAGCATTTCCTTTGCCAATGCAGAGACATTACTCACTCCTGAATTTCACCTCATTCAGTCAGACCTCTCCTGTTTAGCCCACTGAAATCTTGTTTTCAGGACATATTTGTTCTGGTTTTCTGTCCTGATGAATTTGATGTTTCCAGTGTTTCAGTTGACAGCTCTCTTGTTTGGCTCAAGATTTAAGACAATCAGCCTTTTCTATGGAGCGGTAAATGGCTCATATTTCAGTTTTATTTTATATTTAGACATGTTTTAAATTTGTTTCTGTATTTTGCAAATTGCAAAATAAATTCAGAATTTCCCCCTTTTTTTTGTTTGAACTAATATGAGGTTTAGCGTCTAATTCGTTATACAAAAAAAACGTGACTAATTTTACTAAAGAAAAGAAAAATCTGAAATGCCAGACTTTTCTCCGCAGTTCATGAGATGTACAGGATAAAAAATCATAAAGTTTTTATAAAGTTATATAACTTTCAAGTTTGTATACAATAAATAGCGCCAGAATATCGTTTTTGTTGAAATGTGTTAAGAGGACGTTCGGAAAAAGACCCATATTATAAAAATTAAAACCTAGCAAGGAAGCTATTAATCAGGAACTTATGATTTTTCCTAAAATAGAAAAAAGTGCACGCATGAAACAAATACTTTAACTTTGAAATGCGTCAAATAAGCGATAATCCGGTAAAACATCCAGACTTACCAGAGAAAACATCTGCATCTCTTTCTGCTCCACATTCTCATCTCATAAACACAAAGTCTGACTCACACATTCTCCAAACACAAAGATTTCAGCAGAACCGAACCTGAAATTTCCTCTGGTTCTGTCTGAGCTGGTGCTGCGCTCATGAAGCGTTTACGTGCATTAGGGAAATATTAGATGTAAATGACGATGAACCTTTTGATGGTACGGAGCCTAAAAAATTTTCTTCCTCAACAATTCTGCGCACCACAACGAACCCAAATCCGGAAATCAATTCAATAAGTGGCTGCATTTTGTTTTTCATACGGCTGAACGCAACATGACACGTTTGGACTATTAAACAGTTAATATTTCCAGGGGGCGTGGCGACAAAGTGAATCACTGACCAGAAACTGTAGGAAAAAGAACTATAGAAAGAATATCTTCTTCACTAAAAAGCAGTTATATGTTTGCCAGTGCTGTAAGTTAAGGTTTTGGGGGGGGTTTTTAAAAAAAGATGAAGGTGCAGTGCAGTAGAAGGTGTGAGATAATAGTCAACATCACAGGTTCCTGAAGGCAGCATCGTCATTCTTTGCTTCGACCATGTGGTTTAAATTTCAGCAGAACAAGTCCAGCTGCCAACTCAGCAAGAAAGAAAACCCACAGCATGGCTTCAGCTGGTCTGCTGCAGAACTGCGGACCGAACATCTCCTGGAAAGGAAGCAAAATGGATGAGACAGACGAGAAACATAAACGGATCTTCATTTTAATTTCCTTATAGTATCATTAAGCAGCCACACTTTCTTTCAATCTTTTACATTTGTTTTGATCAGCAGTTCTCCGATAAAAGTTTTTTTCTCATTAAGGTTCATGTTCCTAACCATGTTTGTTACATAATTAATTAATTAATTAATTGTCACAGAAAAATGAAAGACAAAGCAAGTGTCAGAACGAAAAACGGGATTGTGCCGTAAAAACCACAATATCTGAGGTTCATCATCATCCTTCAGCTCATTAGGACTTATTAGGGACCTATTACCAGCAGGTGGCGCCAGAGAAAACAATAATTGCTCTATAAATTAAGTTTTGTTTTCAATTGTTTGATAAGATTGACTGTTGTAATGAAGAAAAAATTCCTGGAATCTCCGATCCTTATATTCAAACTGTCTGTGCTTAAGTTTTATTTTTCTAAGCTGCGTGCAATAACATAAAACTGAAGGAAAAATTAGGAGCTAAAACACTATCAACAGACTTCTGCAGTTTCATAAAGGATGCTCTAGTTTAGACAAATGACAAAAACATTTGAAACATTAATACATTTTAATAGGAACGCTGCAGCAATCACAAAAACAATCTACAAAAGGTAAACAAGATATAGACACACGATCACACTCGTTCCAACAGAAACATACACAATTTCCTTTGGCTAAAAAAAAAGACAACGACTGGGAGAGCTAACCGCTCCGACCCAACAGCTCCGCGCCTCGCTGCAGCCGTCTCCGTCAGCTGGATCCAACGAACAGAGACCACATCCAGCACAGTCATTTGGTCAAAACGTTCTGATGGCTTTGTCGAGAAGCTTAAATGTTTTGTGCACCATCACCTAAAACGGCGCTAAAAGACAGATTTAATCCTGAACGAAAGATGCAGACAGACAGAACTGTGAGTCCGTTTAGACTGTGGAAAGCTATGCTGAACTACATCAGGCCTTTCTAACCAGCCACACAGCTAAACTGCAGCTCTAAGTCTGTTCTCTGAGTTACCTAACAGAGGTGTTCCCCAGTGCCGCTGCTTCGTTACATTTAAGGCTGAGTGAATGTTTGTCCCAAACGCCTACAATCTTTTGCACATTTTGCGTGTTGTCCTTTCTAGGCTAGCTGGCTGATTCCTGCACTCTGTCCTCAAGAAGAAGCCGTGCCGGCCCTCATGATCCTGAAGAGCGCGTTGATGTTGTTGCTCTTGATGGCGTCTCGGCAGGCGGCGATCACCTGGTTCTTGGGTTTACCCACTGAGGAGAAACAAGAATAGTTTAAAAAATATGTAAAAACAAGAAGATGTGGCAACTATAAGCAAATTATTTCTTCTAATTATTGTTAAGAGTTTTCTTTCTTTACCACCAACTCCAAACTGTGTGTTAACATAATATCTAATGTAATCCAAACCAGGTTTCTGTTTTTGTGTTTTGTACACTGTCTGGAAAAGATTTCCAAAACACCAAGCTTAATTTTATTAAGATTTTATGTGAGAAACCAACACAATGTAGTGCAAAACTATTAAATAAGAACGAAACAATTTACAGCTTCCAACATATTTAGAAAAAAAACAACCTGAAAAGCGAGGCGTGGATTTATAATCAGATCCCTTAATTTTGTACCCCAAAATAAAATTTAAATAAATAAAAACACTGCATTCAGAGGTTTAGTTCGATGACCTTTGCCACATCCTTCCCTTTCTCAAAATCAGCTTTCAACTACCAAATCACAGGAGTCAGCAGAAGAGTAGAAAAAAATGTAAACACAAATCTTCAGATTTTTAACTGCAAAACATGTTGAAACTATGCACTATTTTCTTTCCACTTTTGCACAACTTTATGTTGGACTAATCATCACACGAAACTTGAACAAACAAATAGAAGTTGGTGGTTCTAATGTGATAAGACGTGAAGAAGTTTAGGGTCTATATTTCTCATGTTACAGTCCAGCGGTGGCGAACCTCGGAGTCGGCCGGCCCGTTGGATAGCCTGGTTGACAGACTTGAGCCGAGCCAGAAGGGCGTTGTGATTGTTAGAACGGATCGTGTATTCATTTATCAGATCCCTGTTCAGATCAAACAGCTCCCTGTAACGCTTCTTCATTGTTTTCCTACAGATAAAAGCACAAGAGTGTTTGTTGAAGATTGTGTTTGCTGTTTATTTCAGACAGAAATTAGCACTTCTAATAGCCAGTAGTATTACAATGAATGGTTTTAGTCAAGTTTATACAAAGTTTGGGTTTTGGTGGCTCACATGTCAGCCATGAGGCGAGCGTCCTCTGCCTGGACCAACATGTTTCTGATGTAGTTGGAGTGGTCGGCCATGTCAGCAGTTAACTTCTGATGCACAGAGTGAAACTCGTCTACCTGTGACACAAACATCCACGACTCAGCATTAACATCTCACAGTCTTGTTTAATTTGTTTTAAAAACAGCTGGCAAACAAGTAAAAGTAGAATTTAAATTTTAAATTTCGTTGTCCTTGTGACAATGACAATAAAGATTTATCTCTCTATCTCTAACTAACACAAAAAAAAGTACTTCTAAAAATTAAAACCAAACGATACTGCAGCAGAATCCTGTTGGAGATTTGTAATGTCTGGTTCAACTTTACATCATAGGCGACTGACACTAGAAACAACTGAGCCTTTAAGACTGAACTGGGTTTTCTGTAACTAAAAATGTTTCAAAAAACCATCTCAGTTTCAGTGAGAACCTCAGTGAGCGTTGTGCGGAGCTCCTCAAAGTATGATGGGAAATCTGCTTCCACCGACAGGTCCTCCATCGCCAGGAAGGAGGCGAGGGACTGGACCAGATCGCCCGCTAGATCAATATCATCGGTCGTCAGGGTGATCTCACAGAAAAAAAAAAATCAGGAAAGTCTCAATTAGGTGGAAGTTAATAGTGGATTAAATAACCCTAAATATTGTCGCAGTCCTAAAATAGTGGCCTTAGTCATTTTCTGCCAAAAAAATCACCGCCTCTTTCTTTCCAAAAGATGTTTTAGGCAAAATAAAAAAAGATGCTTTTGGCAAAAATTGCCTAGACTATTATTATCTGATATGCAGCTTCAGTAAAATACAGGTTTGGTCACTAAATCTAAGATTAATCAAAAATTGCACTCTTTCAATTATTTATTTCAACCAATTTTTGTTGCAGGATGGAACGATTATACAACTGCAATGATTTTTAAACACAGAAACTGGATTAAAAATGTTGAACTAATTTGGGATTTTTTTAAACTAAATGAGTCAGGATTACACCTACAGAACCATATCCTTAAGAACAAAGTTTGCTATTTCTACGTATTTAATTGATTCTACACATATATTATTTTGATCATGTGTTGAAAATTTAAAGAAAATCTTAATTTTTGTTTTTAAACGTCATTGTAGTTGAATCTTGACTCATCATTCCATCAATGAAAAAATACTAAAATACATTTTTAAAAAAGCCCCAAATTAATATTCAATCACACCAATGATGAGATGATCTAAACTTCTGACTGGACCCGCATATTTAAAATATTCATAAAATGCAAGAATATGACATTTGAAAAAAAAAATTCTGGAATATTGAAGGTGAAAGCTGCAACTACCAGAACTAATTTAAGAGTCTAAATTGAGCGTTGCAAGAAAAAACCACAAAACATCACTGCAACACAGCAAATGACAAAAACAGTATATATATGATAAAAAAGAGAAAAAAATGAAAAGCATATATTTCCGATTTGACCTTCCAGAGACCCATTTGGGATGTTTTGGAAAAAACAATAAATAGTTTTTTAAATAAATATATGTATAATTTTTTGTGATTAAAAAAGTAGGTTAGTGTTTATTGTTTACCTGTCCGTTACTGGCCATATGAAAAGACATGAGTCCTCCTCCACGGAGGGAATGAAATGTAACATTTGGACTCTCGACCACCTCTGGAAGCAGGAAGTTCTGATTGAGCCACATTACCACCTACGTTCACACAAAAACATGAACAGCGAGAGAAAGGAACAAGTTTCATATGAGAATGCCTCCTGAACCCGATCAGAACGGTTCTTTATTTTGTCCTCCCTCTCACCCTCTGCGGTCGCTCGTTGATGCTGAAGGAAACGGTTCCAGCAGGCGCGGCAGGCGAGTCCTCTGTGACCTCATACATGGAGAAACGCGGCAGCTGGCGAGTGATTTCAAATACGTGGAACTGAGTGCTGCAGAGGGGATGATTCAGAAAGCAAAATGTTACAATGAAGCATTAAAGGACTGTGATTTTCAGCATTTTCTAAACATTATGGAGAGTTTAACTCAAGCTGTTTTACATGTCCCACCTGGTCCTCCCTCCAACAAAGGCCTTGATGTGCAGATCCACTGGTATGTCTTTAGGGGGGATGATGGGGACTCGGACACAGCCCGACAGGTTCTGGACACTTGGATGAACAACGTGACTCTCGCCCTCAAATATTCCCTCAGCAAAGATGAGAACCGCACGGATGATTGTTTCTGGAGAGAAAGCGTCACACAGACAGTAATTCTAGCAGATTTGCTGAGAACACAGATGCTTAACATACATGGAGTGTGAGAAGGAGCAACCATTTGGAGTTGAGATGCTAAGCTCTACATGAGCCTTCTGGGCCTCCGTAGCAGCTCTGACAGACAGTGTTGTCTGCAGCTGAGTGTTTGCTGGTATTACCCCCATCCCGCTGTTTGTCTGTGACACGCCCTGAAACGGAAGGTGTGGGAGAAGGTTAGCATAAAAATTTTTAAAAACCATGATTCTGGTGTAAATTATTGAGATTAGATTAGATTAGATTAGATTAGATTAGATTAGATTTATTGTCATTGTCCAGTAAATAGTACAATGAAATGAATAGTACAGCTCATCTTTAGGCATTTAGAAACAAACAGTGAAAACACATAAGTGTAGACGGTGTGATCTGGAAAAAAATGCTTCCTTGAACAAGTTAGGATCCGTGTACGGCCTAAACAAAACATGTTCATTGCACAAAATCATCTTTAGACAATGAAATCTGCTCAGGTCTGCCTATTTTGAACTCTGTTTTAGGGCGTCATGTCACTTTAAATCCAAATGATCTGCCGCTGGCTATGCCCTGCAACTCAACGTTTTCACTCACACATGAAAATTGTTGCAAACAGAAGCACAATAATGCTACTGTGCATCTTTGAAAAGCAGAAGTGGAGCCTCCTGCACAACCAACAAGAATGCAGCAAGTGATTTCTGGATGGTAAGTCAACAACAAAATCACTTGTCTTTTCCACCAGCCATTGTACAACGCATGCAGTGGGAAAACCAGCTGACCAAACATGCTGGGCTTTGCTGGGGTTGCTAGGTAATAGGCAGTGCTTGCTTCTTTGTGACGTTACGTTCTGGAGGTTTTTGAAATATTTTATTTTACAGACACCAAAAAAACATTGGTCTATTGCCAAAGACCAGCTGTGTAGTTTGCTTGTGAATTATGAATTTTGCACAAATTCAGAATTTGTCCTAAATTATGAATTTTGCACAAATTATTTTGTTGCTTTAAAACAAAGCAACAAAATGAGAAAATCTACTGTCAATCTGTGCATGTGTCAGAGTCATTGTCAGAGGTTAAAAATGGTTTGTAAATGAAAAAGAACCATGAATACCTTGGCATTTTCTTCATAGTTACGCAGCTCCAGCAGCAGGTTCTGCCTGCGCTGGCTGAGCTCCCGAATGCGATCCTGCTCAGCGTTGGAGTCCATCAGATTCCCTTTCAAGGCCTTACTGGCTGGCAGGTAACCACGGACTAGAAAATACAAACATGGCCAAATGTCATTATTTCAAAGGGTGACAAATCAGGTTTTAAAAAAAAACATTTAGGAGTAACGATATTTAAAATTTTGTAAGAAGGCTTTGAGCAGAAACTGACGCAGACTGGACTCACCTTCTCCTTCTATGGAGGTGCAGATGAGTTGTACCTGTCCGTCTAACCTGTAGTCTCCCTCCACCACTCCAGCTACAGATGAGGAGAAATTGTCCTTAAAGATGACCTCACCTGTGCGGTCGCTTCGCGCGTCGATCTGAAACGAGAGCTGGACATCAGCAGAGGCTCCAAAGAGCTAAACGCATGAAACAAAAGCTGGAATATATCGCATTCCTGCAGAACGGGCACGGACCTTTCCATTGGACCAGCCAGTGATGAGTTCCACAACTCCATCAGCATTCAAGTCAAAGGCATGGATGCTCATTGCATGGTTCTTAGACTGAGTGGAAAGATCAGTGTGTAATTAATTAGTAATAATATACAGACGGGTGCAAATTCAAAAGCTTGAACACCTTAGCAGAGGTGTAGTAAAATAAGTTTAAGTAATTACTAACAGCAAACCTTGACAGGTTACACACATTCACAAAGTTATTTATCTGCTAGAGATGATTTTCACCGTTGAATGGAAAATACTGTTTATACAAGAACATAATTATTCCCTGTACGACTATATAGCCATAGTTGTACTATGGATTGATGAAGAGCTAAAGAGCTCTTTGTCAAAGAAGCAGATTAAAAATACATTTTTTAGTCATTTCCTATGTTGAGTATTTCCACATTCTGACTACAACTTCCAGTATTTACTGAAGATGTGTCTCTAGACATGTTTTAACATTTTAAATGGTAGTAATTTTAACTGCTCTCTAACTTCTATTTTTTTCCTTATTTTTTAGGTTTTCTATTTCAATTAATAATTATTCATCTCGTTACAAACATCCCACAGCATGTTCATTATCAATTCCTGTGTTGTTCCAGTGTTTTTCTTACTGCCTACCAGTTTACATGTAGCTTTGGACCTTTTGTTATCTTGTTGTCTTAGTGTTGACAATAAGCAGCAACCCTTTTTCTTTAATATTTCGTGTACATTTAAATTTTGGCATGTTATGTTCTAAACTTGACAGCTAAAACGAATTGTAGTCATCGTCAGCAGTTTTTTTGTCCACTCCTGTCCAGAGGTTCAAATTGAAAAGCCGCCACAGTGGGATGTGCATTGCTCAGATTCACACGCCACACCTTACCTTTACCTGCATTTGGCCGGTGGTAGGTGTCAATTTCAACCCGTAAAAATAGCAGTTTTAGGGTTGGTGTTGCAAATAAAACAACAGATTTCAGATTTCTGTGAATTAATATTCACCTTAATCCTCCAGTAGCGGGCCGTGCGGTCATACACTCCAACGGTGCCATTAGCCAGAGCGTAGCCGAACCTGCTGCCATGCATGTGACACAATGACGTCACAGTCTGTCAAGATGAGAAAGACCCAAAATGTTCTGAACTGATATGGAAGATTATTTAGGTATTGAACAAAGCCAATAATGCTTTTCTTAACTTTATCATTCAAAACAACAATGCAACATGTTTATTTACCTCATTTTCATTCAGTTCTGAGACGATCTGATCCTCTTTGAAAACCCTGATGTCAAAGTCCTCAGAACCAACAAGAAGCTGTCAAATAAGAAAAAACTATTATTGTTTGGTATGAAAGAACTCTTTGCACAATCTGAATTCATAAGAGTTACAACAACATTCAATTTCTTTTTGGGATCTATAAAGTATTTTTGAAAGTGCAGCACTTCCTTAACATTTTTAACCAGGACCTGCAGCTTTTCAAAATAAAAGTTTAATACTTAACTGAGCATGAGCCTTTTTGAACAACTTTAAGTTGAAACATTTGGTTTATTTCATCAATCTTTTCAGTTGCAATTAAAAAGTAGTAACTTCTCTAAATAGGTTGTTAGGTGGATACCTGAAAATATTTTTTATAAATCAAACACCAGGACATTGTTGTTATTTTTTTGTACTTTCCAAAACCAGAAAAATACAGGCATATATTATTGATATTATTATTGTATGTTGCAACTGCAATAACAACAGTGATTAACTCAGATTTTCTCACTCTTCTGCTTCTTTTCCGTCATCACAATGACCTTACCACTCTTCGTTACCTAAAATTGCTAAATACAAAAAAAACACTCTTTCCATGAACTATTATCATAAACTATGATAATAGTTCATTATCATAGTTTATGATAATGAACTATTATATGACATGCGAAAAAAAGTAATTGAAATATCCATCCATCCATTGTCTGTTCACCCTTGTCCCCAATGGGGTCGGGAGGGTTGCTGGTGCCCATCTCCAGCTACATTCCAGGCGGGAGGCGGGGTACGCCCTGGACAGGTCGCCAGTCTGTCGCAGGGCAACACAAAGACATACAGGACAAACAACCATTCACACACACACTCACACCTAGGGAGAATTTAGATAGACCAATTAACCTAACAGTCATGTTTTTGGAGTGTGGGAGGAAGCCGGAGTACCCGGAGAGAACCCACGCATGCACAGGGAGAACATGCAAACTCCATGCAGAAAGACCCCGGCCGGGAATCGAACCCAGGACCTTCTTGCTGCAAGGCAACAGTGCTACCAACTGCGCCACTGTGCAGCCCTAATTGAAATATATCATCATTATTACTAACTGTTATGCACAATATTTATAAATAATAACTATGGTTAACATCATTACAGCTATAATAATTACAGTAAATTATTTTAATTTTATCAGTGGTAGGAATAACTCTTATTTTTCTTTTTGAAATAAAAGTAATTAGGTCACACTATTCAGTTTTGGGGTTACCATTGTATTGTAAGAATCATATATCACATACAAATCCAAATAACTTCAGATTGCTAAATTTGATCAGGGATTGTAAACTCTTAGAGTATTTATCATTCAGATTTTGTTCTAATTCTAATAATGTTATTATTGGTTCAAATCTCAGACTTACCTCATTTTTCCCATCTCTGGTGAAGTCAAAAAGCACCAAAGACCTAACGTTATCACCAGTTACCTGAGAAAAGGGGAAGTCATAGTTACGACCTAAAGAAATATAGAAGATATAAGCTGTGAACACATTTCATGAACATGTTCAGGCAAATAAACAAGTTTTTGAAATGCGCGATACATTAAGGCAACAAAGGAAATGTGTGACGTAGCATTTATGCTATTTTTAACAGAGCCGTGCCTCAAGTATTCAACCGCGATACAATATTGTTGTTTTCAAAGTCTAAAAGTACTGAATAACTGGTAAATTACATAATCAGACGGACCAAAATACAAAGTTAAGGGGATATTTTTTATATTTTTAGGGTGAAAATGACAATAATTCATATACAAAAAATCAGGCAAAAAAAATATTTTCTGAATCAGCTATTTTCAGTAAAAACATTATAAAACTTTAACAAAAACTGCAGGTGTGTGTGTGGTGAATGTTTTGGTTAAAACATGTTTGTTCTTCATTGAGTGGGTAGAGAATCCAAAACTTTTACTCAAGAGCAGCAATACTTCAAAAAATTACAGCACAGTAAAAATACTAATAAAAGTATTTTTTTTCAAGAAAGTTACTCAAGTAAATGTAATTGAGTGAATGTAACTAGTTACTGCCCAACTCTGAGTATGAGGGTCGGTCACTGATGTTATGGATAGAAATCTTGATTGTGTCCCCGACACACTAAATTATATTTAGTGTGTTAATCTTTTTAACAAAGATTGTTAACAAAAAAGGTCCTGGAACCCGATTTCAATGTGAACAAAACTCTTCACTGAGCTACAGTAGATGTTTACAGATTTTTCTGGAAGAATGTCACTTCCATGTTTGTCAGAATTTGTTACACATTAAGGAAAATACATTTACGTGTGTTAAGAGTTACAATTTTAACTTGAACTTCAAAGTTATGTCAATTTCTGTTGTCCAAATCACTCTAATTATTTCTGACTTATAATCGGACTGCAACAGTAACTGAAGTTATTCTGTGAGATGTATTTGCATCGAATCTTACTGTCCAAAAGTGGTCGTTCCCTTCATAGTCAAAACCTTGCAATGCACAATTCCCTCCGATGATGGCGAGAGGAGAGGAGATGTCTCCCAGTTTTCCTAAAACAATGGCATTAGCTCCATCTGTAACCTGGAACAACACAAAACAATTAAAAAACTATGAACAAACATCACAAAACAAGGAGTCTGCTCTACATCCAGTGACTCCAAAGATAGTTCTTCCACTTACGTCTCTGTAAAAAACATCTGTATTGTCGTGAACATCATAGGCCAACAGATTGGTCTGAGATCCCACCAGAAGCGTGTCTCCTGTGGTGTTTGGTCCCAGTGTCCCTGCAGTCAAACATGTTACGGCCTGGTTGATGTTGAGAAGAGAGATATCAGAGTCCTGGGTGCTCTGGCTCAGTCGATGGGTCGCAGGTCTCTGACCACGATCATGAGGGTTGTGGATGAAAACCTGTAAATGAAGAACAGTTAAGGTTAAAATGAAAATATTTGATATATATTCCTTCAGTAACTTTGAAGCCTCCTGCTGGCTGAGCAGTTATGCTACATATTCCCCTCACCTTTCCTGCTTGCGTTGCTGCTGTTAGACATGGGTGCACTCCATCAAACTTTCCAACAGCCACCATGCGGGGGTTAATCTTGTGGTTTAGCTTCAGTGTGAAGATGGGGACCATCGTGACGCGGCCTCCTTGTCCTTAAACAGTGAAACATAACGTCAAACCGCTTCAGGACAACTTAATGTTTTATCTTGCTCCTGACACATAACTGTCAAACTACTGGCACGTAAAGCGTGTCTGCGCGTATGTAACCAGTTGGCAATGCGTTTTTTTGCGTCTCTAATGTAATTACAGGCTTTACCTCAGCCAGACAGCGGCGACTTCTGTTGCCTAGCAACAGCGACTAGCACGCTAAAGCTGTTCATCTGGCTAATCTCTCTCCGATTTCCGGTGCAAGAACACAGATTTTACAACCAAATCAGTTCCTTCACTGGTTAACATGTGGTTACTGCTGTAAAATAATTAGAATGCAATAAGGGAATTTTAAAATGACATAAAACTAAAAAGTAGGATAATCATATCAAGTCAGTTCTTTCTAACTACCATCCAAACTCATACGAGGAACATAATATCAAAAAACAGCGACGTCTTGTAAAAAATCATACCAGGTTGTGTAATCGCTGGCCCGAGCCCCTTCTCAGCTGTAACTGTCCGGGTTTGGTGGACTGAAGTCGGCTAACCAATAGCTACATAGTTCGGCGTAACGTTTACAGGCTAACGTCCGGTCATTTCTTTTCAAAATAAAACACAACAAAAATAAAATTACAAAATATTTAAATATCTTTTCTCAGAAAGAAAATACATTTTTGTAAGAAGAAAACGAAAGAGAGAAAAAATACAGAAAGAAAATACAATATTTTTTGGATCAACTATTGAGGGAATTATGAAGATGACGATACAAAAAAAGCAGAAAACCTAAAAAGAAGTGAGTGGAGAAAAGATAGGAACAAGGCTCTTAAGGATAATAATAACTACTCCTGTTATTAGTAGTAGTACAATTAAATCGATTATTTTTTAAGCATAGTTTTACCATTGATGATTACATCCTAATCATATTACTAAAATCTTTCTTTTAAATTGGTCCGAAAAAATTCGGACCAATTTTTAGATCATAACAGAAACTAACAGAATATCATTAACATAACTCATTTTGTGTTTTAAATCACATACAAATACATAATAATTCAAATATATATTTCCCTAACTGCTGATTTTAGGAATGTCTCCTAAACATAACAATCCCTCAGGTGAACCTCAGCTGACCCTGATGAGATTGTTTACAGTCCTGCACAATTTTATTAAAACGGTGTTTCGAGAAATGTAATAGTTATTGTGCAAATGTTAATAGTGATGTGAGAAATGCAACAAAGCAACTGAGAAAGCCTCTAATACTTCAGATTCAACAGATGACAGATTATAGAAAAACAAGGGCTCGTCCGGGATTTGAACCCGGGACCTCTCGCACCCAAAGCGAGAATCATACCCCTAGACCAACGAGCCACAAAGTTTGTGTTTCCACAACTATAAAGTCCTGGAGCAAAATTTGACATCTGAAGTAGATGTATGTTTTTGATGTGTGTATGGTTTCTGCAGCAGCATCCTCTACTGGTCAGTAACAGAATTGCAAGAACGATTCTTGAAGTTGTTAACCTTGTAATGACTATGTTTTTATTATATTTGATATAATGTGAAAATGGAAATCTAACTAATAATTAAAATTAACTTAGAATGCAAAATTTAAATTTTGAAAAGGCTGTTTGTTTTATATTTATTTGTCATATAAATAAATAAATAAATAAATAAATAAATGTACATTTATTAGATTACCACAGTAATTCTAAACTGCTTGGCAAGTGCAAACATATTGAAAATATTTAATTTCTAAAGAAGAAAATTTACTGTGGTATCTGTGAAAGGATTTTGGACTCCTCCTCTTGAGGGAAACTTTTTAATTCTGGCTTAAAGGAGGGTTTCGGAAAGTGAATGACCCGCTTAAGAAAAAGCCACAGGATTTTCAAGTCTTACTAAATCACCACAAAATCTCAGTGTTTTTTTTTTTTTTCTTGTTTGTTTGCTTTGCAGTTTTTTTCATTATTATTATGTTAAAAAGAAACTGTGTTTTTAATAATCCACTTTGGTTTAAGCTCATTCGGTGTATTCATGTGAACAGTAGAATGATTCACAGATTGAAGTTCATCCATCCATTTTCTGTACGCCCTTGTCCCTAGTGGGGTCGGGAGGGGCGCTGGTGCTTATCTCCAGCTAACGTTTCGGGCGAGAGGCGGGGTACACCCTGGGCATGTCGGTAGTCTGTCGCACAGATTGAAGTCATTGAGGTGAATAAAAAAATAATAATAATTTCACAGTAAAACCAAAACAAGGGCTCGTCCGGGATTTGAACCCGGGACCTCTCGCACCCAAAGCGAGAATCATACCCCTAGACCAACGAGCCATCTGAGAAAATTAGGACAATATGTTCCCATTTAAAGGCATACAGAGCGCCGATGTCGACGTTACGGATAAATACATATTTTTCGTTTTGACATTATCGCTCTACAAATACTATCAAACCTTACTTTGAAAATGATTCAACAAAAAATATTGTATCTGTCCTGCATTTGTCTCAAATAAAGCCTGTCCTGATAGAAACGCCTGCCTACAAGACCACGCTCAGGTTAAATTTATCCCAGCTCATGGCAAGCTAAATAGCATTAGCATCCGGCCAGACCTGTAGTCTGACTATGGCGACTGAAGCGAAGCGAGTAAAGGTTGTAACATTGTTCTGATTTAACACATACAAAAAATATGATACTAACCAACAGATTCACTTTGTATGAAAAAGCGGCGCTCATTTTGAGTTTCATGCTAACTATTAACTAATGGAGTTCATTAAAATGTTTGTTGTCAAAAGGTCTTGAAGTCCACGAGGCTGCTTCTGTGCGTGTAAACACGTGGATTTGAGAGCGTGAAAACAGTTCCGGATATCAGTACCTGTTTGATTTTTTTTTTTTTACGCAGGTGGGTGATGCTTCAGAGCGCCTGCAGGACTTCCTCCAGTGGTGTGACAGAGTCGGTTTGGTCCTCAGTAAAAAGGTTTGTTATTACACTCTGCACTCTGACATCCAGAGTAAACATGCAGTTTCCTCCGTTTTACTGGAACGAAGAGGTTTTCAGCAGTGGCTGTAAAACAAAAGGATGGATTTGTGAAATAGCATCTCAGTCTAACTGTAGTGTGGAAGATCTGTCATGCTGTGGGCCTGTTTCTCATTCAAGGCCTGAGGAATCATAGAGTCTATAAAATAAGTGTATGTTTTCAGTAAAAATCAGGTAGAATCTGTCAGAAAACTAATAATGTGTCTTTATTTGGTCTCTCAGCAGAATAGTGATCCAAATAAATTGGCCAGAAATGGTTCACCAGACACAGAAAACAACATTCTGCCATGGTGGCGTCACAGTTTCTGGGCCTAAAGTCAATAGAAAACATCAATTCATTTCAAAAATACTTAGTTGATCCCAAAGGGAAAATAAATGTTGTTGTAACTCATATTTATTCATAATTCTTCATAGAGTTATTATAGATGGTGATGGTTTTGTGCAGGAAAACTCTCCTGTAGCAGACTGTATTACAGCGAATATGAAAAAGCCTCTGACATTGTTGGGGGTTTTTTAAGACAGTCTCATGAAAGATTTTAAAGTGAGTCAAACCCTGGTTCAGTGTGTGACGTTTTTCCTGCCCAGGTGTCTGAAATTGATCCCAGGTTTTTGTCTGCAGGTGTGCCTGAGCACAGAGGGAACAGTGGCAGATTATGGGATGCTGGCAAAGGAAGACATAGAGGAAGGAGAGATTTTGTTCACCATCCCCAGATCTGCTCTTCTCCACCAGGAAACAACAAAGGTTTCTGGTTTGTTGAAGAAAGGTGATTCTACTGAAAGTGAGTTTTATAACGTCAAAGCTTCCAGATTCTATCAACTCCCAAATGTTTTTTTTTCTGTTTCCACAGAGAAGTCGTCTCTGGAGAGCTCTTCTGGTTGGGTTCCCCTGCTGCTGGCTCTGTTTTATGAGTCCACGTCTCCTGAGTCCCACTGGAGGACTTACCTCTCCTTGTGGCCTGGCTTCAAAGCGTTGGATCATCCCATGTTCTGGTAGGCTTCACCTCCCTTCCTTAAAGGGGACCTATTATGCAAAATCCACATTTTGCACATTTTTATACTTCCATTTGGGTCTCAACTGCTTCTAAAAACAGGCTTTCAAAAAATCACCCAGCCGATTTTTAACAAT
This sequence comes from Xiphophorus couchianus, assembly GCF_001444195.1. Lineage (NCBI taxonomy): Eukaryota > Metazoa > Chordata > Actinopteri > Cyprinodontiformes > Poeciliidae > Xiphophorus > Xiphophorus couchianus. The sequence continues at coordinate 7,372,761 of NC_040229.1, forward strand.
AAGTTAATGCTTTTTGGTGTCTGGAAAATGAACCATTTCAAAAACCTCCTGATTTTTAAGTCATATTGGACAGCCACTGTGTCGTTACCTAGCAACCCAAGTGTAGGTGCAGGACATTTTGGTCACCTGGATGCTGGAAAAGACAAGTGTTTTATTGTTGACTAACCATCCAGATACCAATTTCTGCATTCTTGTTGATTCTGCAGGAGGCTCCACTTTTGCTTTTCAAAGATGTATGGTTGTGTATTTGCGCCTCTGTTTACAGCCATTTCCATAACATCAAACTCCATTTTCTTTCTGTTTCCAAAGTAAAATCAAACCCCCTTCCCAAATATTGAGTTGGGGGCGTGGCCAGCAGCCGGTTAGTTGGATTTAAAGTGACAGAGGCCCTAAAACAGATCATTCTGAAAGGAGCAGACTAAAATCATTATCTGAAAATAATTTTGTACACAAAACAAATGAATTAAACATGTTTTGTACAGAAAACTATTCTATTCTAACTTGTTCAAGGAAGCATAAATAGGTCGCCTTTAAGCTCAGCTGAGTGACAGCTTTATGATTTCCTCAGGTCTAAAGAGGAGCGAGACAAACTGCTGAAGGGAACAGGTATCCCAGAGGCGGTGGCGACAGACTTATCCAACATCCAGACAGAGTACACAGATATAGTCCTGCCTTTCATAATGAGACATCCAGAGCTGTGGAACCCCAACACACACACTCTGGAGCTGTACACACAGCTGGTGGCCTTCGTCATGGCCTACAGGTTAGCACACACAGACCCAAAATCTTTACGTTTTTAAGATTCGTTTTCTCCATATTTCTGAGCCCGTTTCATTTCTGCTTTGACTGAAGCTTCCAGGAGCCGCAGGAGGAAGACGATGATGAAGATGATGAAGAGCAGAGGGCCCCCAACCCTCCTATAATGGTTCCCATGGCAGACATGCTGAACCACGTATCCAAACACAACGCTAACCTGGAGTTCAATCCGGTAAGGAGGCAATTCCATTTAATCTCATTTACAAAGAGAAAAGAAAAACCTCATTAATTTAAAACTGTTTTCAGCAACACTTAGTGCATGGGGGCCAATCATGCACACACTCATACAATATGTGTATGTATATTGTTGGAAAAGTTATCCAACTCAAATGTAAATCTATGTAGTAGGGCTATTGTAGATAGGGAAAAAAACAAATGGAATACATTTCCCCCAGAAAAATCTCAGATATTTATAGAAAAACGTGGACATTTCTGAGTTTGAAAAGTGGAAAACTTAATCCTTGTTTTCAGGACAGCCTGAAGATGGTTTCTGTGCGCCCCTTGCGTAAAGGCGAGGAGGTCTTTAACACGTACGGACAGATGGCCAACTGGCAGCTGCTGCACATGTACGGTTTCACGGAGCCGTATCCGGAGAACAGCAACGACACCGCGGACATTCCCGTCGCCTGCCTCTACCAAGCCGCAGCGCAAGGTAACCCTGGAAACCTGGATGTGCTTAAAAAGAAAAGATTTTCATCTACATGCTTTAATTTCCAGAAAACTTAAATTTCAATCTGGTTTGATGCTAAAGTAAAATTACTCAGTACTTAGTGCCATTTCTGATATCACAGTAGGAAAAAATTATGGAAGCTTAGAAAGTGTTATTAACTTTTCCCCCTGAATTCTCTGCCGGTCTTAATGAAAAAAGGCCTTGAAAGCTGCAGTTTGTAACTTTAAACTTTCAAAATATATTTTTTCCATAGAGATGGTGGAGGGACTTTTTTTCATAGATTATCAGTCTCATACAATACTGTCTTGACATTTTGACAATTTAAACAAATAAGTAAAAATATATTTTTTAATAAAAGTTACATAAGGCAGCTTTAAAAGATCAGCATTACTTGTTTGTGTGTATGAAAAATAGTGTCTCTTTGGACACAAATATATGCAAAAAGAGCTAATTCAGGGAAAAGAGTAACTCAACTGAACAGAAACTGAATGGTTAAGAGGTAATTTTTGCTTTGAATGCTTATTTAGTAAAATTTGTAAAAGAACTTGCTGCAGATTTCAAAAACAGGTATTTTACTGGCATGCATGTTTTTCTGCTAAGCAATGTTGCAGATCAGGACAGAATTATCCATCCATTTCCTAACACCCTTGTCCCTAGTGAGGTTGGGAGGGGTGCTGGTGCCTATCGCCAGCTAACGTTCCGGTCGCCAGTCTGTCGCAGAGGACAGAATTAAGTCAACTATTTTAAAATAAACAAAGGCTGTATATAAATTAGGGCAGGGAAGTTAAATCATAAATAAAACGCATTAAAGTATGTAAGTCTGTTTCCTCCAGTCAATAAAAAAAGTATTTACTTTTAAAAATGACTGATTTGCTTATTGATTATGTGCTGAAAAGGGCTCGTCCGGGATTTGAACCCGGGACCTCTCGCACCCTAAGCGAGAATCATACCCCTAGACCAACGAGCCTCCTCTGACAGATGTTCCCATCTGGCCTGTTCTTCCAAATATAGGTGTTCAGTCTGCTGATGTGGCAGGTCAGGATTCAGGACTCCAACAGTGCCCTCTAGTGGTGGGTGTGTCAAACAGCAAACATGGCATCTTTTCAGGTGTTTTCCGGAGATTGAAAGGTTAAAAGTTTGGTGTTGTGAGGAGAAATTTGTGAGTTATTTTAATTCAACTGAGCTGAGAGCAACTTCTATCTACAAAGAACAAAATAAATCCTCTTTCCGGGAGATTTCTCAGGCTATTCATAATAGAGGTGCAGAAAAAAATTGATTTGTGGGATTTCTGAATCAATTCAAAATGCTAAGAAATGGATTTCAAAAATATGTTTAAGTTGTATATTTTTGCCACTTCTATTTGCAAGTACACTGCATAATGCACTCGCTCACTGTATGTATTTTGAATAATTCTTTGATATTCTTTTATTTAAGAAATAGCCAGGCAGCTGGCTATTTCTGTAATTTAAGTTACAGAAATGTATTCAAAACCTATTTTTGTTTAAATATAAACCAATTGAATTTGATGCAGTATGGAGCCTTACAGAATTATTTTAAATTGTTTCTCTTTTTCCTCTTCTCTCCTCGCAGACATTCAGTCTGAGCCGGAGCGTCAGCTTTTTGATGAGCGCTTCAAGGTTTTGTCCCAGATGATGGAGGAGAACGCAGCGTTTGTGTTCAGTAATCATGGCTGCCTCACAGACTCCGAGCTACACTCTGCACTCAAGGTAATGCAGCGCAAACATCCCAGCTGCTTTCCCTCCAATACCAGATAAAAACTTTACATTTAGACCAAATGTGTCAAACTCATAGTCTAGGGGCCAAACTGGCCCTCCGTGGCTTTTTATGTAGCCCTGTAGACTCCAGAGGGATTAAATAATTGCTTAAATCTTATTGTATCAATCAAATCAAAGTAGTTTTTATCTCTCTACTGCCAAATTGTATCAGTCTCTCCAGTTTTTCCCAATTTTACAAACATTGCAAATTATCAGATTGCCACAATTTTTCGCAATATTATGCCTAATGGTGAGTTTACTGCAAATTTTAAACATAATGATCAAAAACATTATGTTTATGTGATGCTAACTCCCACCTGCAGGTGGCAGTATTTCTTACTTCTGTTACAATGCTTCTTCAGCTTTACGTGATGTCGATTAATAGTCCGTTATCGAACAAAAAATCATATTTACCATCATACATAAGCACAAATATAGCTAAATGTTTTTGCAGATATTTTGAAATCAGTGATTGTGATTGCACAAAAATCACAAAATCCTGGAGGGACTGATCAGTTTCAAAACATGTTCAATATTATTTAATTTTAAGTAGTACTTATCAAATGGAGGCACAGCTGTTTATTAATATTTTAACCGTTTGTTACTGGGTTTTATTGATGCATTCTGGCACATTTGTGATTTTGAAATGACCCAAAATGAAAATGAGTTTGACGTTCAGCTCCTGTTTTGTTGCTGCAGCTTCTGTGCATGTCGCAGGAGGAATTCTCAGAGTTCAGAGACAACGAAGGATGGGAGGACGACGACGAGGACGACGACGATAAAATCTCCCAGGCCTTCTCCAACGAGGGTCTGCCCGATTTAAAGTTGTCATGGAAACGTCTGATCCACCAGGCAGCCCGGCTCACGCTGAGGTCGTACGGGGATGCAGAGTTGGAGAGCGACCGGAAGCTGATGGAGGACGGAGCGGATCTGAAAGGACAGAGCAGCAGGAGGTGGAGGGCGCTGCAGGTCCGCTTCGGACAGAAAGTCATCCTGCACAGACTGCTGGAGCTCACCGCGTCCTGACTCCTGAAAACAGACAATGAACATCTGTCTGCTTTTGTTTCTGTTCTTTTTCACAGCTTCACCAGCTGCATTTCCATTACAAATATCCACAAAACTTAAAAGATACTGATGTCGATAAAACACAACTTTGCAATTGCAGTGTTTCCATTAAATAACTGGTAGAAAATTATTATGATTTGAGTATTTTTACTGTATAAGTGTTATAAGTGTGATATGCAATATGCAACCATTAGAGGTGCGTAATACTGAATATTTTGGAATATTTTGAATAATGGGCCAAAATCACCAATATTGATACCAATACAATATAGATTGGAAAATCTACACTACAAAAATCAAATAAAATTTCAAGATGGAATCTAAAACTAAACTACTAACCCAGTACTAAATAAATATCAATCTGCCCACTTCTAGAAACCATAAACACAAATTCTCCTGGTGAGACAGTCATGTTAGTTCCAGTATGAGTTCCCAGTAAGAACCCACACTTGTGCACGAATGCTAAATTATTAAAATGGGCTCGTCCGGGATTTGAACCCGGGACCTCTCGCACCCTAAGCGAGAATCATACCCCTAGACCAACGAGCCTCTCCTGACAGATATTCACATCTGCCTGAGCTTTCTAAGTACAGATGTTCAGTCTGCTGATGTGGCAGGTCAGGATTCAGGGATCCAACAGTGCCCCCTAGTGGTAGAGCGTGTGTGATACAGAAACCAAGGCTTGTTTTCAATCCTTCACTAAACTCTAAATATTTATCTTAAGTGAATTTCTGAGGACAAATAGCTGAGAGCAACTTTTGTCTGAAAAGTGTAAATTAATCTGCTTTCTTTTGTTGATTTTTCCTCACAGCATCAAGCAAGAAACATGAGGATAAGAACAGACAAAACGTTTTGTCTGGTCAACAGAGCAACCAACGATGCTGAATTAGAGCCATTGTAGACATGAAAAGAAGGTGTAAATTTCTGTCAAAAAAACTCAGAAAATTTTAGATTAATCTCAGAAATTTGCTAGAAAAGAAAACGAGAATTTCAGAGTTTGGAAAAGTAGAAAATTTGATAGAAAAAAAAAACTGATTTTGAGATTAATCTCAGAAATTTTCTAGAAAAAGTGAACATTTCTGGTTTCAAAAGTAGGTAATTTGCGACTTCTGAATTTCCAGAAGTTGAACATTTTCAACTTTTGTAACTGAGAAAGATTTTCTTACAATAAAATGTCTGAGAACAATCTTTTAATTTCAGAGGTTTTTCTTGCAAATTTTCAACTTTTTAAACTCAGAAATTTCAATGTTTTTTTTTGTAGAAAATATTTGAGATTAATCTCAAAATTTCTGTTTTTTTCTAGTCATTTTTCAACTTATCAAAATCAGAAGTTTACCAGGTGAGAACCTACACATGGACAGAGAGAACATTCAAACTCCATGGGAAAAAACCTGTCTAATTTAATCCCAGGATAAATCCAGACATTTTTAAAGACTTCACACATTCACTACAGAAAAGAAAAAACAATGCAAAAGAAGTCCAAATAAATCGACTCCACAGAACCTGAATAGTTCAGTGGAGAATGAGTGAAGAAACCCAGTTTAACACATAACTTGATGAAGAGGAACACATAATCTGAATTGTAAGTTTTAAGTCTCTGACACTGTTAAAAAGCTCAGATTTGTGTGGGGAAAAAAAGAGGGCTCGTCCGGGATTTGAACCCGGGACCTCTCGCACCCTAAGCGAGAATCATACCCCTAGACCAACGAGCCACATCCATGGGGTGAATATATCTGGTTTACTGTCCTACGACTGTAAGTCTGATGATTACTGATGTGGCAATTTTGTTTTGTCCAACACCGCCCTCTGGTGGTCAGTTCGATCCGCAGAAGGCTGTAGGTTCAAACCAACACTTTTCTTTGCGGTTTTCTTTTCTGTTTAGCAGGAGATGACAATAAAAACTATAATGAATGCTAAAGAAAATTATTTTGTCATAAGAAAAAATTTTAAAAAATGTAGGTAACACCAGAAGTGTCAGGAGTAAAATTACACAAACACATCAGGCCAATGTCTCAAAAGAAAATTCCACGATATACCAAGAAAATCTATGTAAAATTCTGATTTTGAAGATGGTTTTAAAAATGTTGGTGTCTAAAATGTGTTTTTTTATATCACAAATATTAGTTTAGTCTGAACTAATGCAAAGAAGAAAGGGTGTGCGCCTTTAACAGTGTAAATATCTGACCAAGTTAAATGGTTTGCCATGTGGTCGTCTTCATAAACCGTACCGCCGTTTCTGGTGACATAAACGTTTGTATTTCAGTTTCCCAGTAGCAGATAAGCTACTTGGGATTTTTTTCTGTTTAAGATTTTTGTTCCATTATTTTGGAAGCTGTGGATCTGGATCTGGATCTGTTTTGCGTTTAATTTTCTTTTAGTTTCAGATGGTTAAGATGTGTAACCATGACCACCTTTTTTTGTTTGTTTTTACAACTGGGAGCAGCTAATTAGCATCTAAAAAAGACCTACACAGCTTGAACTAAGACCCTAAGGCAGAAGTTCAAACTATCTCTTCCATTCATCATAATAGGCAGCAAGGGAAACATCCCCTACTCCAACATCTTTCTGTCCAGATTTAAAGAGGAGAGGCACAAGTAAATGAGTTGGCATAGCAATGCCAAGGATATTCCACAACATCCAGGACATGTTGTTGTGGAATATCGTCACTGCTCCCTGGATATTAGCTGTTAGCATATGCAGGATATGCTAACGGCCTTACATCAACATCTTCAGATTGGCTGCAAGACTGACTGCTGCTGGAGGTCCTTCCTGCCAACAACTGTTTTGTAAAGTAAATAAAGCATTTTTCATTTGAATGTGCTAGGTTTTGGAAGTAAAATTTTTTTTGCAGCTTTGTGGTAAAGGGCAGTAGAGATGAAGATTTTTAACCTCTGAAGGACTTGATTTTATGAAACAGGCTATATGCATGATGATAGATTTTTGACAGAGCTTCTTGGGTTTCTGTCTCACTGAGTTCATAGATGCTATTCAAAATTTCAGAACTGGATTTAGTGTAGACCTAAAATTTAGCTTTTTTGATTTAGCATCTATGAACTCACTGAGACAGAAACACAAGAAGCTCTGTCAAAAACCTGATAATCGATCAGATTTTGTTTTAAATATCTTAAGTACTGCCAAACTGGTGGCATGACCTTTCCTCTTGTATCCAGTTTTCACTTCACACCGTTTTTTATTTTCAACAATTTTGAGGCACAGTAGTAAAACCTGAAATTCCTGTTGATAGGTAACTGAAGTTGGAGGGTGGAGGGGACTTGAAACTGCTGTTATCCAGCAGGTTGTTGCTAGGTAACCAAAGTGTGAGTGAGTCAGTTGATTCCAATAACCTAGCTTAGCTCAGCTAGCCGTGAGGTTGAGCAGCTAGTCTTTCTACTGCCTACATCTCCCAGAATGCTGTGTGGTTCTGGATCGGCTATTCTGTCAGATGTATTATGCATCGCTATTTATATTATTGATTTATTGTCCAGCCCTAGATTTAAGCCGTAATTTGAGATTATTAAATTAACTGCCAAATGTTTCGGTCTGAGTAAGCAAACATGGCTGCACCTTCAATGCTTTATTTTCTTTATTTACGCATACTGCAGTTAAAGTAGCAAGAACTAAAGGCAAACTAGAAAGAACTACAAAATACAACACACGGACCAATACATTTACAAAACATTCAAAATGTTACAAAATGGGCTGTATTGGTCCTTCTATTGTTCTTCAGTTCGGAACTTTGTACATGTTGTCATTTACGATGTTATCATCACTTTGCACATTTTTTACAAGTGCCAGGGAAAGAAACCTCCAGAACCAGTTTGAAATGGACAAACCATCAGCAACCAGTCTCCACCACCATCGCACCTGAGAGACTTGACCTCAACTTTTAGTCCCACTCAGAAAAAAAAACAAAAACAACAACAACAAAAAAACCTCAAAGAACCAAATAAAAGTAGCAGGCAGTTTCTTCTCTTCAACTGTCAACCATTCAGCCTCGGGAAGCAAAGTAAAGTCACAAATCAAGATCTGTGTGGGAGGGAAGCAAACCAAAGACTTTGGTAGTGAAACTCTTCAGGTGTCTTTACATGTCAAAGGTACGTTTTAACCAAACGTGAACTTTAATTCATTCATCCACTTCCCTGCTCTCTGTTTTTTTTTTTTTTTTTTCAATATTTACAACAAAAGAAGCATTTTAAACAGCATTTCTCCTCCTGTTCTTTCCATCCCAAAGGGGGAAAACAAAACTCCTTAGATCCATGAACAGTAGTCCTTCCGGCCACATTTAATAGAAAAATAAAACAATGAAACTGTGGTTGCCAGTTTATCCAGTGCCAACAGTGAATTGGGAGCTGGGTGTGTGGTGATGGGATGGGCGAAGGCCGCGGCATCTCTCTGACACGGTTAGCTGGCACCGGTGCCCTCCATCACCTGCTGGGCCTGCTTCTGCCCCATGCAGCACTGAGCCACGGACTGGAACAACCTGCACACACACACACACACACACACACACACACACACACAGTAAATATCAGAGACAAGGTTGCCAGGTCTGACAGTTTCCAGCCCAAATACAACATAAACCCCACCCAACTCCAAAAACAAAAAAACTGCCCAAATCTTAGTGATCAATTATGATGATTAATCGGATAAAAAAAAATAATAAAAAAATTATATATATATATATATAAGCGCCACATTAGCCTTTTTTTAATACGATATTAGAAATACATTAAAATGTGCAAGTGCAAAAAGTTAATTTTTTTAAGTAAGAAAATAAACATTTTATTGTCTAAAATGCAATAAAATAGCATTCCTTTAATAAATATGAACCAGGTGAAGAAAATGCTGGAGTTAAACTTACTTTTCAATCTCAGGTGCACAGTGAACAAAGTCGTGACTCCAGAACTTGAAGGCAGGATTCTTGATCAGCTCGATGAAGGTGATGAGGAGTCCCCAGGGGTGAGGTCTGTTGACGATCAGCCTCTCAAGCAGAACCCTGCAGGACAAGCAGAGTGCAATTAGCCTTCAGAGGTTCTGATGAGGTCAACCCGACCCGGGGTGAGCAGCTCTCACCTGGTGATTTGCTCTTGAATGGCCTCGGTGTTGGCCTCAGCAAACAGGTAGAGCATGGTGCAGCTGAAGTAGTGAGTGTGGCTGTTTGGGTAGCGCAGCTGATTGGCTATCGCGTTCAGGAACAAGTATCGCCCTGGAAACACGAGAAAATGGAAACGCCATCAGGAGATTCTGTTTAACCTTAAAAATGTATTTGCACTTCTTTCATTACAACCACAAACTCTTGGTATATTATCAAGATTTCATGTGATACGGCCCTGTGTAATAATGCAATTTTGTCCTCTAAAAGACCAACAAACTTTTAATTTTATACAGAAAATTTAACACTGGAAAATATTTTAAGCATCCAACATAAAAACAAGAAAGAATTACTTGCAACCAAACCCATAAATAAAATGGATTATGATGTAAAATAAATTGTCCTTCAAAAGACATAATCAAAAGGAAATTATTGAGCTAATTTTTATTTATCACACAATAAAGTGATTAATTAGATTTCCTACCTTCAGTGTCCAGGTCCACAGCCAGGTTCTGGAAGATGTCCATGTGTGCAGAGTGTGTGATGGTGCTCATGGACGGGGTGCTGCCCTTGTTGTGGATGTGAGCGATGGCCTGTGTGCCGACATACAACACTAATGCGTTGATCAGCTGGATGTTGTAGCGGTTTCCTGGCTCGTTCGACACCTGGAAGAAAACAAAAATTAGCAAATCTTTAAAGTTGATTTGTTATGTTTCCTTTAACAGGTTAGCATAGATCTGTGGGCTACACCAAACATGTTCATTACAACTTTTTGCACAAAATCATTCTTAGATAATGAGATTTTAGTCTGCTCTTTTCAGAATGAGCCGTTTTAGGGCTCTGCCACTTTAAATTAAAATAAGCTGCTGCTGGCCACGCCTCCAAGTCAATATTTGGGAAGGTGGTTTGATTTTACTTTGGAAAATTTTAAAAATGGAGTTGATAGAACCAGAAAGCTTTGATGTTATGAAAATGGCTACAAACAGATGCGCAAATATATAACCATAGATCTTTGAAAAGTAGAAGTGGAGCTTCCTGCACAACCAACAAGAAAGCAGCAAGTGGTTTCTGCATTGTCAGTCAACAACACTTGTCTTTTCCAGCAGCCATTGTACAGTCATGGCCAAATGTTTTGAGAATGATTCAAATGTTAATATTTACAAAGTCTACTGCTTCAGTTTTTATAACGGCAATTTGCATATACTCCAGAATGTTATAAAGAGTGATCAGCGTAACAGCAATTAATTGCAAAGTCAATATTTGCCTAGAAAATGAACTTCATCCCCCAAAACACATTTCAACTTCATTGCAGCCCTGCCTTAAAAGGACCAGCTAACATCGTTTCAGTGATTGTTCCATTAACACAGGTGTGGGTGGTGATGAGGACAGGGCTGGAGATCAATCTGTCATGATTAAGTAAGAATGACACCACTGGACACTTTAAAAAGAGGCTGGTGCTTGGCATCATTGTTTCTCTTCTGTGAACCATGGTTATCTCGAAAGAAACACATCATTGCACTGCACAAAAAAGGCCTAACAGGAAAGAGAATCGCAGCTAGAAAGATTGCACCTCAGTCAACAATCTATCGCATCATCAAGAACTTCAAGGAGAGTGGTTCCATTGTTGCCAAAAAGGCTCCAGGGTGCCCAAGAAAGACCAGCAAGTGCCAGGACCGTCTCTTAAAAGTGTTTCAGCTGCGGGATCGGGCTACCAGCAGTGCAGAGCTTGCTCAGGAATGGCAGCAGGCAGGTGTGAGTGCATCTGCACGCACTGTGAGGTGGAGACTCTTGGAGCATGGCCTGGTCTCAAGGAGGGCAGCAAAGAAGCCATTTCTCTCCAGGAAAAACATCAGGGACAGACTGATGTTCTGTAAAAAGTACAGGGAGTGGACTGCTGAGGACTGGGGTAAAGTCATTTTCTCTGATGAATCCCCTTTCCGATTGTTTGGGACATCTGGAAAACAGCTTGTTCGGAGAAGACGAGGTGAGCGCTACCACCAGTCTTGTCTCATGCCAACTGTAAAGCATCCTGAAACCATTCATGTGTGGGGTTGCTTCTCAGCCAAGGGAGTCGGCTCTCTCACAGTCTTACCTAAAAACACAGCCATGAATAAAGAATGGTACCAGAATGTCCTCCGAGAGCAACTTCTCCCAACCGTCCAAGAGCAGTTTGGTGATGAACAATGCCTTTTCCAGCATGATGGAGCACCTTGCCATAAAGCAAAGGTGATATCTAACTGGCTCAAGGAACAAAACAGAGATTTTGGGTCCATGGCCTGGAAACTCCCCTGATCTTAATCCCATTGAAAACTTGTGGTCAATCATCAAGAGACAGGTGGACAAACGAAAACCTAGGAATTCTGACAAAATGCAAGCATTGATTGTGCAAGAATGGACTGCTATCAGTCAGGATTTGGTCCAGAAATTGATTGAGAGCATGCCAGGGAGAATTGCAGAGGTCCTGAAGAAGAGGGGTCAACACTGCAAATATTGACTTGCTGCATTAACTCATTCTAACTGTCATTAAAAGCTTTTGTTACTCATAATATGATTTCTGTATGTGATGACAACATCTGACATACACACATGAAAACCAGAGGGCAGCAGATCATGTGAAAATATAATATTTGTGTCATACTCAATACTTTTGCTCATGACTGTACAGAGCAAACAGGGGAAAAACCAGCTAACCAAAAGTGATGAAGCTCCACTTAGGTCACAAGGTAACAGGATGAGTTTCTGATTTTTAACGTTACATCCTGGACGTTTTTGAAATGGCTCATTTTTGAGACACTAAAAAACATTAACCTGTTACCAAAAACCAGCTGGGAGGATGTTTTTTAAGCGCTTGGGCTGTTTTTACAAGCAGTAGAGACCCAAATGAAAGTATAAAAATGGGCAAAATTCATATTTTGCATGTTTTTATGCTTCTATTGGGGTCTCTACTGCTGCACCACTTCTTGCAGTCTTGTTGGTTCTGCAGGAGGCTCAATTTCTCCTTTTCAAGGATGTACAGTTATATAATTGTGCATTGTTGCAGCTATTTTCGCATGCGAGTGTTAAAAACTCAAGAGTTGGGGAGCGTGGTCAGTTGCAGCTTATTAGAATTTAAAGTGACAGACACTCTAAAACAGCTCAAAATAGACAGAACTAAACAAGTGAATCTCATCTTCTGAGAATGATTTTGTGCAAACAATGTAATGAACATGTTTTGTATAGGACATAGATCTATCCTAGCCTGTTCAAGGAATCATAATAGGTTGGTTTAAGACATTTTGGGCCTTAATCTTTGATACACGGGTTGGGTTTAAGACTTTTTAAGGATGCACACACACCCTGTGGTGGGGAGGAAGTGGTTTCTAACCTGCAAGTTGCTGCGAAGCTCAGACAGGAAAGTCACAGGTGAGCGAGTCTTCAGGTAGGAGTCCAGATCCTTCTTGAACTGAGACGGCATGACGCCTGTGAAGTTGGTGAGGATACGGGGAGCGATGTTTATCTCGCTCAGCATGTCCACCTGAAGGAACAGTGGAGAATTAAATTCAATTCCAAATCTGCAGCTGAATAACTAAAGTTTGGAGCTCAGTTTGGTTACCTTTAGGTTGGGTGTGAAGGGATCCGGAAGCCTCATGTTGCGTGGGAAGGCACTGAGGATAAGGTTGCGGAGTTGGATGCAGTTGGGTGGGATAACATCACAGAAGCCATAATGGTAATCACAGAGGAACTCTGGGAAATCATGCAACAGGACCAGAAGCACCCTCAGTGTGCCCTGAACAACAAACAAGGAGACATTTCAGGCAAGAGAAGCATTAGATTGCTGCAAACTGCTAAATGTGTCATTACTATTCAGTTATTCAAACTTTATTCGTGGCCTGTACCTTGTAGAGGATTTGCATAGGTTTGTTGAGCTCTACGTTCCTCAGGAAGGGAGCCAGATACTTAAAGAGGTCAATCAGCAGTTGTGCGTACATGGGCCAACCCTGAAAGAGGTCCGCCATCATTATTTAATCTCCGACAGATGAAAACAAACGGTGTCTGACAGAGGGGGGATACAAGATGCTCCTACCTTCTGCTGGGGAGTGTGCGCCAACATCCTGGCGATGAAGATGCGATGGGAGATCAGTTCCAGCCAGGCGTACACGAAGCCGGGAGCTTTGGTGGGTCTCAGGATGTGGAACGTGTTGCTGCAGGGAAGAGCAGAAACTTAAAGAATCTGATTTCACAAATAATGAAGTAAGGGGTTACAATATATTGACATTCTGCAAAAGCAGTGTAGTCATTGTCCTGTTACCTATTGGCTGCTAATCCAACATTCTTTGGTCTAATTTGTCTTTTATCTAATGTTCTTTAGGAGCTTTGTTTTTACTCCAGGAAACTGATATATGAATTTAAATGCTGCCCAAATTTAAAACATCTTGTTTGTTTTACCAGAAGGCAGTGAGTGTCTGGAAGTTGATGGTCTCCAGGACGTGTTCGGGCGCGTTGAGCTCCAACAGCAGCATGATAAAAATGCGATGATACGGCAGCTGCTGGAAGTCTGTGTGACGGACATCGTGGTCCTGGATCAGCACTCCGACAACAATCCCCAGAACCTGAAGCAGGACAGAGCAGTCGATTTTTACTTCCAGATTAAGATGGACCAGATGATCATCAAGCAGAAAAATCCAGCTTACCTTGTTGAGCAGATTGATCTTTGTCACGGTGTTGGTGGCCTCTCCAGAGTGCTTCACTAGCAGGGCTATGAGCCGGACGAAGGCATCCAGGTTGTGGTAACATTTGGCTCTGATGATGGCTACGCTAGCTGCTGGGTTGTGCTGCTGTTCAGCCTGTGCACGATAGCTGATCTCCACGCACATTTCTGTGCACAGCCGGAAGAACCGCGTTATCAGGTCGTCGGTCTTCAGTATGCCCTGCTGGTGCATCTGAGGAGAAAACAACCGGGGAGGATGTGAGAAACAGCAGTAACTCATTAATTCATTATTTCAAGATTAAATTATCTTCAGATCCAGAGAGGAACGATCTAGAGTCAGCGCAGCTTCAGATATTAGAAACTAGAAATCAAGCTGAAATTTGAGAGTAGTGATGGACTCCGACCTGAACCTTCAGTCACATAAACACATTTACAAAATTGGCTTCTATCACCTGAAGATCATTTCCAGGGTTACAGGACTAATGTCCCAGCAAGATCTAGAGAAACTCATCCATGTGTTTATCTTTAGTTGCATTGATTACTGCAACAGGTCTGCCTAAAGAAAAATCAATCTTCCAGCTGCAATTGATCTGGAATGCTGCTGCTGGGTTTCTGACTAAAACCAGCAAGATAGAGCACATCACCCAAATCTAAAGTCTCTACACTGAGAGAATAGATGTTAAAATACTCTTAGTTTATAAATCACTGAACGGCTTAGCACCACAACACATTAAAGATTTGCTGCTGTTCTATCAACTCTCCAGATCTCTCAGGTTTTCTGGTTCTGGTCTTCATTCTTCCCAGAACCAAACATGTAGAAGCAGCATTCAGCTTCTATTCACCACAAACAAACTTCAAAACAGCTGAAACACTGAGTTCCTCAACATTTAGGCTAAAAAAACCACCGCTTACAGGTGCTTTTGATTGATAAATGAAACATTAATCAACATATTTGATGTGCACTGACATTGGCATTTAACAAAATGCAATGCGTTATGTTGCATTATGTTTTTATGAAATAAAGCACTTTGAACTTTCTATTACTGACATGTGCTATACAAAGAAACTTGTAACTTGAAGACTAAAGCCTGTAAAGGAGTGCTAACCTGGCCGACAAAGGCAGAGAAAGCTTTGGTGCTGTCCCTGCCAGCTGCAGCTGAGTGATACAGGTTGACCCACTCTCTCAGCAAGTACTCTGCCTTCTCCCTCAGACCTGGAGGATCATCGTATTCGGAAGCTTGGGAAATCCCAGAGTGCATCATGAAGTTGGGCCCTCCGTGTGCTCGGTCAATCATGGCTTCGTAATTGGAGCGAACGACATCCATCAGTTGGGGAAGCCTGAGGATGAGCAGCGAGTTAGCAGAGGTCCAAAATATCAGGATAAACTTCAAATTCATCACGGCAATTACACAATTAACCTTCTTGTTATTGATAATGGTCCAACATTTTAGTAATTATCTTTTCCAAAGATCTTATAACAGTTTTTATAGAAAAGAACAAATATTTTTCTTTTCAATAAATGTAATAACCTTTCTTTTTTTGGTTTCAAGTCCTTAAAATCCTCAATGATTTAGTTTAGTGTTGCGTCTGGATGCTCTTTTACACCCGAATGATGAGTCAGAATGAAGTACCTGTACTCAGGTGTAAATATGAAGGTGAAAGAATAAACATGAAAACCTTCAGTGCATGTGGGAAAAGATTAAAATACAGTCTGTAAACAAAATAGAAGTAAATAAATCTGGGCTTTTGTGGACAGCACTTCCTGACTTAGTTTTAGTTTGTGAATGAGGTCATTACCCCTCTGGTGCGTTGGCTCTGGAGTGTGCGCAGGTTCTCATCAGAATCTCGATGGTCTGGAAGAGGTCTGCCTCGGTGACGTGGCTCACGCTGCGCTCGTCCACCAGCAGCAGCTTCACCAGCTGCATGGCAAATGCGACCGCCATGTAGTGGAGTCCATTTTCCATCGACTGAAAGACGATATAAATCAGCTTAGTAACGCCTCAGACGGACTAAACGGAGAAAACCAGGAAGTAAAGTCCGCATTTCTACCTGCGCCAGGTGCACGTCGTACTGCTGCATGTTCACCAGATGGTTCCTGATCAGAAGCTCTACTGCTTCCACGTTATACTTGTATTCATCCCGGCATTCAATCAGACACCTATAAACACACAGAGCAGATTTCACATCAGGTTTTCATTAACAGAGCACACGAGTACACTTTTCACAAAGTTAAATTCAGGCACTTTTCAAGGATTGAGGCAAGTTTCCACAAAAAGTTTCAATTCACTGTTAGATGATATAATTTATTACTGACATTAAGATCTTGCAACAGTATTTTATATTCTACAGCAGGGACAAAGAAAACTAAAATATAACAAAAATGTATGTTTTGGAATGCGTCTCACTCACACCTGACTGGTCTGAGAACACTAAGAGTAACAACGTTGATCAATGTAAATAACATAAGCCAGCCAATATTTATATTAATTGCACATATCAATAAATCACTGAGCCATTTGGAATAATATTCTTTAAATTGGAACAATCCAAATAAATCATGTCAAGATAAATGACCTTCTTACTCAAAATAAATTGTCATTTATAAAGAAAGTCATTAAAAAAAATCTTTAAAATATGCTCTCACTAAGTTTTCTGGCTTTTAGTAAATGGACATAATTCTGTTAATTGTATCTGACCTAAAACAAGAAAAGTTTAGTCTGACTTAGCTTCATACAGCGAGAAAAATTCCACCTCTTTTTATTAGGTGTATGAAAATATCTGGTTTCAACAGTAAATAACGCTTTCCAAAATTAGGCTTTTAATCAAATGTTAGATTGGACTTCGTTACAAAATTGTTCAATCAGAATATCAAATACTTCAATGAAATTCCAGCATTTTCGTAGATTGTGTACAAACCCTGAAAGATACCGAGTCCACAATATACAGTTTTTAGTATTAAACTCTCCAAAAATACTGAGGAGTGAATTTACCTGGTAATCTGCTTATTGCACCACTGCGGTCCGTAGGCCCGTCCATCCTGCAGAGCTTTCAGCACCAGCAGGTGGCACTCTCTGTAGCGAAGCAGCAGGTCAGCATCAGCACCACTGGTGGCGTCCAGGAGACCTTCAACGGCCTTATGAGACAGAAAGCAGCTTGGTTACACATCAGGAGCCTCATACGTTTCCACAACAGCCTCAGCTGCCGGGTGTTTGCTACTGAAGCAGTCCTACCTTCTGCAGGAGGCCAAGGGCAGCAATGCCATCCCTGGAGTTTCGCGCCAAAGCCACGGCTTCCAGCAGGTTCCGCAGACCCTGGGTCAGCGGGTTCATGGCGAGCGCTGGAGGAATGGCATGAAGGTGCTGCTCCAAGTCTGTGATGCATTTATCGTAGATCTGAGCCACGTCGTCAGTGGCCCAGGCTTGTTGCTAAGCAATGAAAAGGAAATAAAGTTAAAATTATTTAAAGTTTTTTCCTGAATTTCTAATTTAATTACATTTTATGGGATTCTCAGAAGGTTCGGAATTACGGGAAGGGGTTAATAAAGTAAAGCAACTTATTTTCAAAACGCCTGTGGAAGAAACGATCACAAAAAACCCTCACAAAATTAAATAACTCAATGTAATTACAAACTTTATAGAAAATGTCATTTATTTGAGACCTAAAATGTATTTTTATTAATGTAATGACATCCTAAGATCCTGTTGATGTTTTCTAAGTATAATCCAAACTTTCCCTTTTGTTCATTTACCAAAATTTACCTTCATGGGTTGAGCCAGGAAGCCAGTGGGTTGGGAGAGATCGTTGCTGGGTAAGAAACCGGGAATGTTCCTCGCAAACTCTTCATAAACAGCCAGCTGTTTAGAGTCCACTCCTCCCACCTGAGACAGAGAGCAGCAGTGAGGAAGGTTGGACGAGTGCTAGCTGGTAGCTTCATGACCAGGCAGTGCGGCGTTGTTACCTTGAGTCTGATCTGTTCCGGCATGCGCTCAGCCTGGTAGGTTAGGACGACGGGGTCACAGTAGCGACGGCCTTCCTGCCGTGCGTGCTTCCTCAGCTCAAACTCCTTCAGCAGAGAGCAGATTAAAACAATGATGAGTAAAAGGCGTTTGGAAATACCTTGCTGCTGAAATGTGCTATACAAATACATTTTTTATTTGATCAACAATATTAAGAATTACCTGAGGTTGTTTTGTTATACTTGAAATTATATTTTATTTTTTCACCAAATTTGAATTATCTAAGGATCCTGTTTAAATTTTGTGACTGACTAGAGGAAAGGACAGTAAACTAGAACATTTAAAACAATTCTATAAGGTTCCATATTGTATCAAATTTCACCAGTTTATACTTAAAAATAGGCTGGTGAATAAATTCTTGTTATTTAAATTACCAGTATAATAAAATATGCATTATATTCACAAATAGGAGTGAAACACATAAAACTTGAACACATTTAACAATATTTTTTTCAAGCGTCTTGAATAGATTCAGAATTCCCATGACTAGGAATTTATATTCTATATTCTACCTACTAACAGATGCCATGATGAAGAGTCAGAGTTATCGACTCACTGTGGCCAGCCGCTTGTCCATTTCAGGTCCAGCTTTCTCCACAGCAGTTTTCTGGATGAAGCAACAGGCCAGTTCACAGTTATCCTGAGCAATCCTGGCTGCAGCCTCCTCCATCATTTCTCTCTGCTGTGGCGTCGGTGCCTGGTGACAACGACAAACACAGAAACCATGAAGGACTCGGACATGGAAAGAATAAACTGTGAAGTGCGTGAGCCGCCAGTGGCTCTCAGCTCACCCTGAGCGCCGCAGCAAAGCTGTTCTTCAGATTGGTGGCGATGCTCATCAGCAGCGGCTCGCGGCAGGTGATCATGGCCATGCCAGCGGTCAGGTTTCTCATCATGTGGTGGGCGGCTACGCGCATGCGAGACTCCTCCGAATCCAGGGCAAAGTCCTTCCTGATGATCTGCTCGCATGTTGTCATGGCTATTTTGATGGAACGGTCCACCACGGGGTGCACCAGCTCCTGGACCGCTCGCTCCACAGACTGACGCACGCACTGTTTGAGCTGAGGATGAGCCTGCAGCAGAGCGATCTGCAGGCAGGAAGGAGAACAAGATCAATGTCAGATCAACTGAGAGGAGTCCGCTGGACCAGTGGATTATATTTATAAAGTATCTATCTAATTTTCCTGGGATCATTAATATTAGATTGACTTTTTGACTTACGTTGACATTAATGTTGATATGTGGAGCCAGGCCTGCCAGGGCGTAGACATTGATGTCATGGTAACTGAACTGAGGCGTGGGCGGCCCGGTGGTGGTGCAGGTGGTGGTGGTGGCAGCTGGGGTTGTGGAAGGAGCTGGAAACGGAACAAAGTCACCTGTTGGCCACAAAAAGCAGATCAGAAAAACAACAATAAGTACTTCAGTAAGTCATTTTAAAGCTGCAGTATACAACTTTTATAAAAAAATATTTTCTACATATTTGTTGAAACTGTCACCATGTTGTCGTAGAGGAATGCATAAGACAATCTATGGAAAAAAAA
The DNA here is from genome assembly GCF_001444195.1 of Xiphophorus couchianus. Classification (NCBI taxonomy): domain Eukaryota; kingdom Metazoa; phylum Chordata; class Actinopteri; order Cyprinodontiformes; family Poeciliidae; genus Xiphophorus; species Xiphophorus couchianus. The sequence goes on from NC_040229.1 coordinate 7,392,423, forward strand.
AAAGTTAAAACTTGCTCTGCCTTCTCCCAGTGCTAACTAGAAACAGCCAATCAGAGCCAGGAGGACTGTCTTAAGGCTGTCAATCATGACTGTGTGTGCGCAGCTCCCTCCCTGCTACCATGCAGCTTATTCCTGTCAGCAGTCTGTCGTGAATGCTAAAGCTAGTAGCATGGATCTTATCGATGATAGAAGATAAATAGTTTCTGTGATGGCAAGTTGTTCCTCTGCTTTTTGTACATTTAGCAGCATGTTCAAGAGGATGATTGACAGCACTAAAACCTGCCTCCCGGCTCTGACTGGTTGTTTATTACCGAAAGCGGTGTACTCATTCACACAGCAACAGTAGCTCAGGGAGAAGATTGATCTTTTCACAGATTATCTGTCTCTTATTATAAAGCCGCAATGTGACGACATTTTAACAAAGATGTTAGAAACTTTTTTTTTTTTTCAAAAGTACTGCAGCTTTAATGCACATTTTACTTTAAAGCTACAAAAGGTTTAAATTTATGGTCATTTTTTCAGTATATTTCTGAAGAATGTGAGAACAGAAACTTGGCATAATGTGACAACCTGTGGTAGGAGGTGGCAGGATTTCGTCTGGAGGCTTCGCTTCTTTCTTTGGTGCAGACAGCTGCTCCTCGAGGTTCTTCAGCTTCTCTTTGTCCTTCAGCAGGTTCCCTGGCTTCAGCTCGTTGATGTCCAGAGACAAGTTCTTGCACAGAACTTCAATCTCAAACTTCAAATTCAACTGAAGAAAAAAAGATGAGAACAAGAAATGAGAAAAAATTGCTCTATCTTGGATACTGTACAGGATAGAAAACAACTGAACAAATTACTGCCACTTTATGATACTGTCAACAGTGAACCACCAACTCCAGGTCAATTCCCTCCCTTATTTCCTGTACTTTAACAACTGCGTGCAAGTGTATTTTCATTTTTATTTAATCTTACTTTTATTATAGTCCTTAACACAAAAAAACGTGCATATTTTCCATGTACACCCTGTTTCTGTTTACTAGATGCACCAGTTACCACCAGGCCCCTTGTTGAAATACATTAAATGTGTCACATACACCAAAATCCCAGTTGCTGATTATTCAAATATTCAAAAAAATTAATCTAATCTAGTCTGACTGCCATTTTCCATTTTAATTAAAAGTGGTGACAAACACTTAGTAAACAAAATAGTTTACATAGCGATGATGTAAACTATGGCACAAGATCAGTGAAACCTGTAAGAAAACCAGAGCTGCTCCACCTCTGGGGTGGGGGGAGTTATTTACCTTGAGGTCATGTTCCTGATGGAGCTCAGCGAGAACATTCATGATGGCCATAGTCCAAGGGTTCTGAGGCCTGAAAACCTGCAGCATGAAAATATATATTTAACAATTAAATCAAATTTTATTTATATTGTACATTTATAAAACCACAGCACAAGTTTTGTACACAAAATGTCAAAAAGGAAAAGCTTGAGCACTACAAAAAACACTACAAAGTTAAAAATCACATTTCAGATTTGATGTTTTTTGGAGTCTTTTTGTCCCTGATGTGTTTATAGAGAAATACAAAAGCATTTATGTGTAAAAATCAACTTGAACTGACACATTAAGCAGAACACATTCATCCACTTGCTCACCATGCTCCGTAGGCTAGACTCCAAGACTTTGGCCACAAAGGGAACCACATAGAGGAGCTCCTGCTGGCCTTTCACATAGGCTTCTAGCAAGAGAGATTTGAGCTCCAGGTCCTGAAAAAAAGAGGGAGAATGTGCTTTAAGCTGCTGTAGGAGGACAGAAACGGTGCTAGTATTTACAGAATGATTCCAGCTCTTACTGTGTAGAGGATTGGCTTGTTTTTGGCCAGAGTGATCATGCCCAACCAGTGGCCAAGGTTCTTGAGCAGGGAGCGATCGGAGAAGTTAGCAGCTGCTTTGTCAGAGGTTAGAAGCACCTGTCACAAACAGATGAGCAGAGAGAGATTTGACTAATTAGTATGGCAATGCCTGCAAAATAAGATCGAACCTCTTACAGGGACTAAATAACACTGTTTTAAAGTGAAGGTGTACCTTGATATTCCTGTAAGTTTCATTGAGAACCATCTTGACAAACTCCGGGTTCTTCAGTGTGTCCAAAAAGTTGGAATAGAGACTGTGAAAGTTTGGCTCAATGCTAACGCGCTTCATCACTAGGTACTGAGACACCCACGGCATAAACTCTTCCTTCACCGTTTCCTTCAACTCCTCTACCTGTTTTTTGAAAAAAGAAAACAGGTGTTGCTTAAAGAGCAAAGAAACATCAGGGAATAAAATATTTTTGGTTATGTCCTCTTTGTCATATTGCTCAGAAAATATACAGATAGATACAGGTACGGACATATTGGTTAAGTTACAAAGAAATTATTAGGATTCCAACTAATAAACTTTTTAATAAGTAATGCTTTAAAATTCAAAGACAATATACATGCAAAATATTGGAAATAAAGAAAGGAGAATTGAAACAAACTTCCTTCTGGAATTCAGAAATGATTTAATTGAAGAATAGTATTTGCTAATATTTGAACATGCTAAAGAGAAAAGTACAGTGTGAAACTAGAATGAGTTTAATGATCTCAAATTATTTTCTTTCTTGGTGAGCTTTAAAATGTAAAATTATATGGACTGAATGCATACAAGTTGTACCAAACTTGTTCAGGGAACAGCCAACAGATAAGACATTTAATTTTCTAGTTCTTGGGTTCCCCACCCCTTTCTGATGCCGCCCTGGTTAACTGCCCACATTTCGAAAACCACCACTGTATCCGCAGTTTCAAAAAATCTTTTGTCTCAAACCGTGCAAACACTTTAGGTCAACAAAGGTAGTTTAATCTGTGTTATGCAATATTAACACGTAAAAATGTTCAGATTAATTGCAAGTGCCAATGTAGACATCCCTGAAATTAAAAAATAAAGATAATCCGAATTTTTCTTTACCTTCTGTGTCATGTTGGACTGAGAAAGGTTGTTGAAGATGAAAGCAATCTTCTCTTGGACATTCTCTGGAGGTTCTACAATCCGTTCGGTTTGATCCGTCGCCACCAGAAGTGTGTCGATGTTGGTAGTGTTTATGGAAGGCTGGAGGGAGAAACCAACGTTTGTGAGCGTGTTGTTGCAGATTAACGATAAGAGTTATAACATCAAACCTACAGGCATATCCTTCTTGAAGGTGCTCTGCGTGGGCCTTGAGATGGTGCCTGTTTTGGCTGCAGTGGTCGTTGTGGTGGTGGTGGTGGTAGCCAGTGTACTGGGCTGGCCCGGCTGGGGGGCTTTGAGGTTGGGCGGCTGCTGGGACTGAGCCTGAGCGTGGGCCAGGGCGACGCTTCCAGGTGTAGTGATGGATCCCTGCATCTTCACCGGAGGGTCACGTGACTGTTGGCCATACTCGATATACTGCACACACAGGATGTTTAAAGAAGCAGAGCGGGAGAGTTAATCTATATGAAGGCGAGACGCGGTGTAGCCCTACAAACACTCAGAGAGCATCATTACCTCTTGTAAATGGTGTGGAAACTGCAAAAAGTGAGCAATTGAAGCCAAGTGTTGACAGTACTGAGGGTAGTCTTTAAGTCTAGAAATAGAAATTATATCCATTAGCCTTAAACACATTACATTTCACATGAATGACAATGAAAAACCTATTTAAAGACCTGTTTTTGAATCTATCCAGTGCAGCAATTCCAAAGTAATACATTTTGGATCCGAATGGTTTCCGTAAAGCTTCGAGAACGTATCGCAGGGCCAGACCCAGCGCCATGTAGGTTACCAGACCCTTCTCAATGATGCCACCAAAGAGGCAGGCAGTGATGTGCAGTTCTTTGTCCGGGTACTGAGGGAAGAATCGGTATTCCTCAAATAAGTTTCGAAGCATGCAGTTGAACACCTCTCGTTCTCGCTTGATGGTTGAGTCCTTAAACCTCTGTAGCATCTCCAGAACCTGGAGAGAAACAACAATATTTAGAGATAAAACACCAGAGTTCACACAAAACATAAAATCTTACCAAGCATTTCTCGTCTAGTTCCTGGATATGTGAATATTTTAGTGTCTAGTGATTCCATTCCAATGTTTTCTCCATTTGATAAAATGACTGATAGTTAAATCATTAGACAAAAAGGATGAACAAATGAACAGAATGTCAACATTTAGACAAGAAGAGGAAATAGAAAGTTTTCCAGATTTACACCAAAGGCTTTTAATCAAAGGTCATTTACAACTTAATGAGTTTATTTAGTGTATTCAGTGACAGGAAGTAAAAACCTGAAAAAAATATCATTCAAAGTGGTGCTTACTTCGTCCACAGACATGGTCGGGTGAGGTGGGTGGTTGTAGATACGCTGGAAGTAACTGTTTGCTTCGTCGTCGATCTCCTTACTAAAGTGCTGGTTAGCCTCTGGCCACACCTGAGAAAGATCAGCTAGAAAAAAGAAAGAGCAGAAATATAACCTTTAAATTGCACCGTAGCACAAATTTAAAGTCTTATGAGCATCAGCACTGACTCAATTATGAAAACAAGCCCAATACAGTAATTTAAAAGTATCTTTTAAAAATAAAAGAAAGTTTTTTGCAGGATTTAGTATTTACAAATATAAACACTGCCAGAAACATTTTATTAAAATTTTGACGTGACGGTACAAAACATTTCCTGATTTACGTCTTATTTTTTTAACCCTCTGGTTTAAATTTTTTTTGGCAATGGAACCAACATAGATCACCTCAACTTCTAAAGCTTCAAGTCATCAAATCTGCATACAATTCCCCAACAGTAACTGTGACCTTTGTTTTGTTAGTGAAAATGAAATTGACTGACTCCAGAGTGTCTAAGTCTGTGTGGGAAGCCTGGGATCAGAACTTGATCCCAGGCAGATGTTTCCCTAATTCAATGACATGATTGGGAATTGAGATCAAAACACAAGAAGTACATTATAGATGGGTTTCAGCACCAAAAAGTAAACAAAAATAAAATAAAAAATATCACTTGAGATGCATCGATCAAGTTCTGCATGGCTAATATAGATTTTCTTCTAGGTCTGCCAATTGTTTGGATTTTTCTTCCATTTTAAGGGCAATAACAGAAAAGAAATTATACTACAAGTTAATTAATGGAAGTAATAATTTAATAATCCCAAAACTGAACCAAATGCATCTGGTTTATCCAGAACACCCAAAACAGTAGTTCTTTGCATGAATAATTGTTCCAACTTTCAAGCTCTGATAGATGCATCTCTTCTAAAACACAAAAAATGGGGCAATCAGCGTAAGCAGACAAGGAATGGAAGACTGATCTGTATTTCCTCTTCAAAAATTGCTACAATTTTTCAGAAACTTAAAGCAAATTCGGTGGGAATTGATTCAAGGCTCCAAATCAAGCAGTTCAAGTTGAAATTTACAAACCAAAGCAGTTGCTACTTGAAGAGGAAATACAGTGCAGAGCAACGCAGGGCGGGGCTCTCAGTCACACCACTACCATCGCCACTTACAGGCCTTCATCTTACTCTGCTGAAAGGTAGGAGGGTTCAGGACAGGTGTGCTCATCTTCCTGGTGACGAAGGGATCCGAGCTGACTGACGGCATTCCCAGGCTGGAGCCGATGCTGGAGCTGATGCTGGAGCCGATGCTGGAGCCGATGGCTGAACAAAGCAGAAACTTTAATCACACAAAGCTTAACCAACATAACTTTCGCCTAACCGTGGCTTTACTATGGCACTTTAGATTCATGTTGGTTTTATGTAACTAACTACTCATTAAAGATGCAGTATATAACTTTTATAAAAAATCTATTTTTTTTAGCATATTTGTTAAAACTGTCACTATGTATAAACAGGAAAACTGTATCTGTTGTCATTGGTGGCCATGCTAACTAGCCTGAGCATTCATTACAGGCTCTGCTGTACACAGGCATGACTGACAGTGTCAAGACCCTCCCCCGGGCTCTGATTGGTTGTTTCTGACCAAGCTGTGTATTTCTTAGACTTAGACTGACTTTATTGTCATTTTGCATGCACAGGGTGTATACAGAACGAAATTTCGTTGCATACGGCTCAGGACAGTGTTTTGAGCTCTGCAGTTAGAAGTGGGAGAATGTGGAGGGGCTCAATTTTTTTCACAGATTATCATGTAATAAATATACTGTCACAACAACGCGATAGTCTCAACTTAGACTGTCGTAACAAATTTTGCTGGATGATAAATTGTCCCACAAGTTATTGTGATAATATTGTGAGACTATTTTCAAGTAATATAGTGGTAATGGCATAATAATGCAAGAACACATTCTCAAAGATGAATAAACTTTAAATTATAATGAACATTTAACAATGGAACTGGAATACATTAAATATCCAAAAATAAATAAAACAACATAAACAATAAATAAATAGCCTCTGTAAACATAATTATCATTAAAAAAAAAAACCATCAGACTGATCGCTTTTGTCATCCCGTTTTTGGTAGAAGGAGACAATAGAGAAAAACAATAAATCATTGATCTCATTTTAACTTGTCGTGCGATTGATTTATTGCTTATTGCAGCAGGCCTAGTTTTAACAAATATCTAAAAATCTTTTTTTTTTTTTTTAAGTTACATACTGCGGCTTTAATCTATTTTGTTAATCTTACAATGACAGTGTTGTGTTAGACTGTCTGATCAGAAATATGAATGTTTTTGTGTGTGAAGGAAAAACAAAAGGGATAAGTACCAGAGTCCATACCAGGAAGCTGGGAACTGATACTGCTATGAACCCCAAAAGGTGTGGTTGGGTTCGGGTTTGGAAGAGGAGGGAAGGCCTTTGAGGGGGACAGAGGGTTACTGAGAGCCGAGCTCAGTGAGGTGGCGAAGCACTGCATGCTCTGAGTGTGGGAGGTGGCGGTGCTGCCCAGACTCAAGGCGCTTATGCCAGTCAGAGTGTCCATCTGGGGAATAGAAAGAGGAAAAGACTGAACCAGTGCTAAACGCAGATGATCTACAACAATACGAAATGTTTTCTGTTAAAGTACCGTTTGTTTGTCACATGCCGATACCTGTACAGGTGAGATGGCATCCAGGCTGCTGGTGCTTGGGGCGCGCCCCTTCGGCATCACTCCTGGTGGAGGCTGCCGAGCTTTATTCATTACATTGCTACGGTTGGCAACCATGGTGAGGATCGTCTCCGACAATTCCTGGGACACACTCCTGAGGGCGGAACAGGAAAATTAAATATACCCATAGACACATCAATGGTCAAGTAAGAACAGCAAAAAAATATAAAGATAAAACGTTTTAAAACATTCATGAAAATGCGAAAGAAACTAATCACACATTTTACAATCAAAATTAAGTTGCAAATAATACAACTTTAATTTAAAATCTAAAATCAGACAATATTGGTAGCCACATGTTCAAGTTTCTCTGCAGGAAAGGATTTAAAAAAGGTTTTGTACCAAGTTTGCAAAATGGACAGAAAACATTTGAAAATATTGCTGGGTTTACCCATGTTTAATAAACTAATGAAAATCAGATCTGCACGCACCAACATCTGTTATTATGTAAAAGTCACTGAATAGATCTGGTTCTATTCTCAATGAAATGAAGGAGAACACAGAAAGTGTGAAAACAATGTTGCACATTTTCAATTGTGACAAGATTTTATTTTTGCCTTATTTAGAAATAAAACGTGTCCATCTGCATCATCCACCTCTGCTGGAGAGGTAAATTTGTATCATTCTTGAAACATGGATCCAAACAAAATTATTAGAGTACAATATTCAGCTCCCTGCAGACATGTTGTAAAAGAAATGCCATTTTCTTTTTAACAGCCTCTTACATTGTTTTGCTTCCCCTGATTTTACTTTTGAACACCTCAATCACAGATGATGAAAATGACTAAATCCTGCAGTAAAAGCTCCCACGCTGTTGTTGCATCATACCCCCAGTGTATTATGGTGCACTCAATGATTGGAAAAAGTTCAGAATTTTTAGTTTCTGACAGTGCCGATTTCATCCCAAACACCTATAAAACACCAACAGTCCTAACAACAAACAATGCTGCTTCTCACCCTGCACATGACTGCAAACAGGCAAGCATGGTGGCTAAAGTCTCCGGGGGCAGCTGGGCACTTTTGGGCTGGTCCTTGTCAGGAGCCAGACCTCCCATGATGGATGGGCAGCGTCTCTTCAGAAACGTAACACATGCCTGGATGAACGGTTCCTATGATGGGGAAGAAACATCAACAAAAATAAATGCATTTTAGGATTTAAATGACTTAATATTTAGCAAAAGCTCTATTAAAGGTATTTGCATATATTTTTCAGACTTACTCCATGCTCCCGGATTTTGTCAGTCAGCCATTTATCAAGTTTGAGGTATTCACGGCGAGAGGCAAGTGCAGCGAGGTCAATGACAAAGGCAAACGGAGTAGCATTCAGCAGCATCGATAGAGACTGAAAAGAGAAACGGATTTAGTCATTTGGAACTACAAAACGTTACTCAGCAATGGCAGAAAATACGTTTTTGCCAAAAAGATGAATCAATTTTTTGGAAAATAAGTAAAAGATTAAACAGTATAAATAAACCTTCAAGTCCTGGGCCACATCCAGGATGCGAGACAGTTTGGCCTGGTCATACTGCTCCCCTCTCATGTACCACTCAGCCATCGAATGCATAATGAGCTGACGAATGGAAGGAGACTGACCCTGTGGATGAGAACGCCAAAATAACAGGTCGCTTTGAGTAAGTGATCAAGACACAATAAAAAAAAAAACATATCAAATAATTAAAGGCATATACTGGTTTATTCAGCTAAAACGAGAAAAGGACCAACCTGTCCATGCCAGGCGTAGTGCAGGATAATGGCAGAGTTGGGGTGGTTGCCAAGAAAGATGGGCATGAGAGTGGAAATGAGCTCATGGCGTAACGTGTGCCAGGAGGTGGAGATCTGCAGTAGAGCCAACACCAACATGTCCGGGCAGTGCTTGATGGGGAAGCTGAAGAGCTGCTTCACCTGTTCGTATTGCCCAAGCTCAGAGAGTCTGAGGAGACTCTCCACCAAGTCCAGACTTTTCCTGCAGGATGTTACAGAAACTTTGTGAAAGAAATCAACGGAAAACTGTCTGATATTTTGAGAGAGAGAAACATTTAAAGATGGGCTGACCAAACATTTTGCCCCAGGGGTCAAAATTGGCTAATTTAAACTATAGGTGGCCACAAAATTCATTAAATAAAAAAAATAGTTTGTGATTATTTTGTGTGCGTTTAATCTGCTCACCATGTTTTTAAAAATGAAATCTGTCTACACTGCAAAAACATAATATCTCACCAAGTATATTTGTCTGGTTTTGGAGTAAATATCTTAGTATCCTTGAAGTAAGAAAGGTAATTTATAAGTAACTTTCCAGCAAAACATAGGAGTTTGTTTTAAGTCAATAAATCCTTAACATTGATGAAAAAGTACTACTTCCACTGGTAGATTATTTCACTTAAAACATGGAAAAAATGTCTCAAGAAATCCACCAATAGAACTAGTACTTTTTCATCAACATTAAAGATTTATTGACTTAATACAAGCTCCTATTTTGCCAAAAAATTACTTTTACCTTACTTAAAGTGTACAAAGATAGACAAAATGCTAAGTACTACGTGCTAAGATTTTGTGCTTTTGCAGTGTATCATTAAAGATCCAAAACATAAAAAAACTTTCAGAATGTTGCTTTACAAAAAGAAAATCCTACATTTTCCAGATTTTTTGGGTGAATAGTTTTCTATTTTGTTGGACAAATTTTTACCATTATTAATGAGGCTGAACAAAATCATTTTAAGGGTCACACTTTTTACAGCCTTGCTTTAAAGAGAGTTACTCAAACCTTCCGTCTGTAGTCAGAGTAACGCCTTATATATGTAACACATTCATATTATATCTCTTGGATGCAGCAGTAAGACTCCAGCTTTTCTACCATGTAGCAATCTCCCTGTTGTCATCCTCAGGTGGGGCTTTAAGGAGGTCAATGACCACAGTGTGACATGGGTAGTCAGCAAAGCAGAACACTTCTGGGTTCATCAGAGAGTACTGAATAAACGACAGCTGGAAAACAAAAACTCACACTTAGAAACAAAATGCCATGTCAAATCTAGATTCCATGTTTGTCCTAAACCACTTACCTGTCCCTCTGCGTGTTTCCATGAGCGGTAAATGAGATCAACAGGGAAGACCTCCATTCCCAACCCCCGCTGGATCCCATACACCACGATCTGCAGGCCCTTGCTGTCTCGGATCAGAAATCCGGGGTGGTCCAGTTCGTACGTCACCTCTTTGAAGTTCAGGTTGGGATTCTAAGACAGTCATGAAACAAAAAACAGACAAGAAACGTTTGACACAATTACTTTTCTGAGCACGTAGAACAAGATTCTACTAGGAAACAGAACTGCAGCTGAACAATATATGGAAAGCCTCTCGGTAGAGTTGTTGGAAATTGCAATGAAAATGTCAATTATGGTTCAGTGAAAATGTTCTAGGATTTTTTTTACTTTACCATGCCTCCACTCTCTGTGCTTTAGGTTCAATAACTATAAAAATGCCCAACTGTGCTGATAGCATCACACCTGAACTCTAGGAAATATCAAGTGACTTTATTTAATAGAATGTTTATTCAGAGTAATTCCATTATTATTTCCAAATTCTGTCACTTGCTATAAGAAAACACACAAAAAAAATCTTGATACTTCTGACAACCAATCAAACATAAAAAAACAAGAAGGTTCATTTTCACGATCAAACGCTTTCCTTACCACTTCTTTGACAATGTCAATGAGAACCTCAACATTCCACGTATGTGCCTGCGAGCCGTCGTTCTTGTCCTTACCATCACTCCAAATTCCACTTCCTGGAGCAGAAATGGACTGTGGGGAAAAAATAAAAATAAAAAACACACAGAATAACAATGTAATAATGTGTAAAGTTAATAAAAAAGCAGAATTGGAGCTGCATTTAAATTTAAAAAAATATACATTTAAAACTTCCAGTGTATGTAAAGCATGTAGCATCAAACCTATGTTGTGAAATTAAATTAGGCGAGAAACAGGCGCCTTACCTGAAGTGGGATGCCGTCAGACAGGCCGGAGTGCGTCCGGGCCATCATTCCCAGAACTCTGGCTACCTGGCTGGCTGTCACCTCTCTCACCCCATACTGAAGGATTATGTTTCTGCATTCATCAAGACTGAGACAGAAGGACACCAACCATGTCAGGGGTGAATGTCCAGAAAATTCTGGAACTAATATTTCACAACAGCTCATTTCACACTGAACAAAAAGAACAGAACAGAACTCAGAAATAAAGATCGGAGGGTTCAAACTGCAATCATCAAATTGCAATTTGCAACAGATTTTTGCAACAGTGCATTTTTCTATAATCAGAAATTGTTGCTTTTTTATAACTTTGTGAATAGAGTTACGTCTGTATTGGCTGTTGAGATTATTTATTTTTGAAATTTTGAACTTTTCAGTTTCAAACAGAGTCCCAGTTTTCCTTTAATTGCATTCATTTTAAATTCCAACAAGATTAGATTCACTGTAAAAATACAAAATCTGACCAAGTAATTTTATGCAATTTCCAGTATAAATATCTCAGTACACTTAAAATTATACCAAAATAACTTAAATGTAACTTTTTAGCAAGAAATAGGAACGTGTTTTAAGTCAACAGTTCCTTAATATTGATGAAAAATTACTAATTCCATTGGCAGATTATTTCACTAATAACATGGGAGAAATGTCTTGTTATAAAGTGAAAGAATCTGCTAATAGAGTTAGCAATTTTTCATCAATATTAAGCAATTGCTTACTTAAAAAAACTTCTATATCTTGCTGAAAAGTCACCTCAAAGTTAGTGCTTTTGAAATAAGACAAAACTAACATATTTGCACTAAAAACTGGTCCAAAAATACTTTGTAAAATTTTGTGTCTTTGTGGTGAAGAACAAAAACTATAGAATTAGCTTACTGAACTCACCTGGCACAAAAGCCGTAACCAACTTCCTGAATGAAGTCTGCGAGAGAACTCTCCATGATGGTCTTAGCTAACTCCCCGGAGTCTGGTAAGATCCTGTCCATGGGAATGTCCCGTTTTTCAGGGTACAGCAGTGGTGCGAGCACCACAGGACAGCGCTCTTGGGGGAAATCTGACAGACACAGAAATATGTTCAGAAATTCAAACTGAGATATTGATTATTCATCATCAGGCAGATGGATGCCATATTTTTATTATTTTTTTCCTTTTAATACCTCGGCAAAGTGTCTTAAGGAAGGCGTCAATCTGCTCCTGCCCTACCCCACTGGCTCCCTTCTGTCCAAACAGTAGATGGGAGAGCAGCAGGTGCAACACCTCTATGGGAATGTCTTGAAAGCCACCTTCCTGATTTCCTCCGAGATCTGCGTCAACGTATGACCGCAGAAGGTCGGGAAGTTTCTGCTTGATGAACTGTGCAGCTGAAATAACGAAAAAATTTCAGGATTAAATTTTATATTTGGTGGAGAAACATGAGAAATCAGTATAACATTTTTTTAAAAACTGAAAATATTTTATGTTGAAACATCAAGACTCTGCTACAACACTTACCAAATCCCCGAAGATCTGTGTTGCTGGAGTTAAGCAGAGCAAGGCCAAAAATTACCTGGAAAGTAGAAAAATAAGTCACATACAGGTGGTTCAGTCATGTTTTATCACCTTTTAGCTAAACACAAAGGTTTTCAGTTAAAATCAAACAGAGATACGTTAGCACACATATCTCTAAACAAAGTCCAGTGAAGATCCTCCTCACCTCTTGAACCTTGCTGAGTTTAAGTACTTTACTCAATTGAGTAAACAGGTGGGCAGATGGCTTCAAACTCTGAAAGATAAATTAAGGAGAACATCTTAGATCAAACTTACATTTTTGATTGTTGCACACATAAAACGTACAATAATTAACGTACAACACCCCAGTTCTGTTGCGCACCAGTTAAATAGACCTGAATTTCACTTCAATTTAGAATAATTTAAAGTCTCAGAAAAAGTCTAGGCATTTCTGCGAAGCAAAAAGAGAAGATTATCGTTGAGCTCTAAAACTAAACTAATGACAAGACCGCTGGCTGCCAATCCAGTACAGTGGAAGCTCTGGGCATCAACTGAGCCCATCAGCATTTTATAACACTGTTTACCTTCTGGTAGTGCAGGGGATTGTCGATGGCGTAGCAGAGAGTAGAGATAAAGTTTGGCTTTGATATCAGCGACACACACTCCTGAATCACAAACTGTGTCTGGTAGGGAGGAAAGACAAAGAGTAGAGATGTATCGGCAGCAGAAACAAACAAAGACTTCAAAATTTTATACAAAAGAAAAACAACTTGCTGTGGCAATTGGACATGAAAAGAAAGAAACTGCTCCCAACTTTAAGGGTCAATTTCCATTTCTGTTTGGTATAACTTCACTTATACAGACAGGGCTCTAAAGTGCGACCAATTAGGTCACAAATGTGACCTCATTTCTCAACAGGGCACCTAAAACATATCTGAGGCTGCAGCCGGTGTAAGCGCTCAGTCGAGGAGAAAGTCTCAGACACTGAAAGCCTCCTTGTGGTTCAACAACATACACATATTAGACCTATAAAGCAATCAGAAATAGAGATGGGCAAGACCTGTAAACATCAACCTCAGGTTAACGGGCCACTGATCTCTTTGTATTCCACTGCTGATAATTATGGTATTATATTTATGCACACAGTGAGACTGATGTGAGCATACATATCTATGCAAACAAATAATTCGTAGTGTGTGTTTGAATCTCACACTCCAACTGTCCACATTCGCAAATTAGCAAAGTGTATGTGAACATCGATGCAGTTCTGATACATTTCAAACTGAAACACTGAAAAATCTTAACGCATCTATAAAAATATCACATGCCATCAGATTATTAGTTCGGTGTTGCACACTATTTTGCAAAGGAAGAATTTTCCTTCACTGAGTTCGAGTCCAAAATTATTTTTCATTAGAAACCCCTGTCGCAGGTTTGATTCCCGGCCTGGTGACCTTTGCCGCATGTCTTCCCTTTCTTTCATTACACACTTTCCTGTCAATACACTATCAAATAAAGGCCACTAGAGCCAATAAAAGCTATAAAAAAATATATGTTTTTAAGTTGAAATTTCTGCTCAGTGGCCCTTTAAACACTTTTCAGTAAGTTTCCTCTCTTGTGCAAATAAGCGTCAATAAAATTACTTTATGTCAGCTAGATTTCTAATCATTTTCAAGTCAAAATTGTGTTAATGGACAGTGATTTAAAGAAAAAAAACCTGATTTTAAATATGACGTGGTCAAACATTTGGGTGCACCTAAGAAAAGCAATTAGGCACACCAGTTTAATAAGTTAGTCTAGGTTAGTTAAAGTTGGAAGCTTTCAAATATTTCAAAAGGCCATAAAAAGTTGTCCCACAAAAACACAAACTGGAGATAAATGTGATTGTTCAAAGATTACCTGGTGAAAGTCCTTGCCACTGCTTTTACCATCGCCACTGAAATCCACATGGGAGAAGAGACAGCGTAGTAAATGCCTGTCTGCCTCAGGACCGTGACGATTTACAATCTGGAATCACACACAGTCGAGACAACTTTTTTTACACAATCCATGCAGATAAAGATTTTACAAGCTCTTCAATAAGCAATCCATGTTACAAAGACTGTTTTCTTCTCAAAACAGTCGTTATCTGCGAGTCTAAAGATTATTTGTATCATGTACAGTACAGACCAAACGTTTGGACACACCTTTCTAATTCAATGGGTTGTCTTTATTTTCATGACTAATTATAAGGCAAGAAATCCCACTTATTAACCTGACAGGGCAAACCTATGAAGTGAAAACCATTCCAGGTGACGACCTCTTGAAGCTCATCAAGAAAATGCAGAGTGTTTGCAAAGCAGTAATCACAGCAAAAGGTTGCTACTTTGAAGAAACTAGAATATAAGGGCTATTTTCAGTTGTTTTACACTTTTTTGTTTAGTGCATATTTCCACATGTGTTATTCATAGTTTTGATGCCTTTAGTGTGAATCTACAATGTCAATAGTCATGAAAATAAAGGAAACTCATTGAATTAAAAGGTGTGTCCAAACTTTTGGTCTGTACTGTATCTTACACATTTTAATATTAGAAAAACATAAAAACGAGGGATTGTTCTTGAAAAACAAAAAGCCAACTTCTGATGGGGCAAAGTCAGCAGTCTAAATCATTTCTTGATAGGAAAACATCATAAGCAGCATTTAAGCTGTAAGAGGGACTGCATGAAGCAAATGATCAGTCACTCCCAAGAATCTAAATAAAGAGGGTGGAAGATGTAGATAAAACTAAATGCATTTGAAATGAATACACATTTTGAAAGATCCAAAGGTTTTTCTAATTTTTTTGGGCACAATCTAGTTGGGCTAATCAGACTCATCACTGCACACCGAACTCAAAACAAAACTCTGTAGGTGGTTTTTAACAGAACTGGTGTTTGAATGACAGCCAAACATTATAGAACAAATGTCAACAAGTTGATTAAGTCAAATACATAACAAATACATAATACATAAAGATTTGAGTGTTTACTCAAATCTCAATGAGGATGAAACATACAAGAGGCACACCTGGTGTTTATAAGGAGAATTATTCATTTCAGTGACTGTACACAACTATGAACATTTGAATTAAATGTCAGATTTTCTGTACATATTGACAGTTTACGTTGATTTACAAGCAGATCCGGGAACCTAATACAGACTATATGCAGTGGATGTTGCTCCTACTTACATGCTGTATTTCTTGCTGGCTGGCTCGGTAGTTTTTCTTCGTTAAATTGTCCACCAGATAGCTGATTTGAGACAAAGCCAGCGAGAGCGAGTCAAGATTCATTGCTGGTTGGGGCGGAAGCAGGCAGCCGAGCACGGCGCAAAATCACCATTATTCCCCTTTAGTCACTTCAGTGATAGGTTACTTCTGCTCCCCCCCCCCAAAAGGTGCGACAATTGTTGTCTTCCAAATGTGTGCTCCGATCTGTGGCTCCTAGTGCTAGCAGGTAGAATCCTTCAGTTTAAAACCATGGACAGCATCTGTAACGGAAGAACAGTTTTTCTAAGTCATTATGAAACAGATTTTTTCTGTATCAGAAATATTTTTATGTGAGCAAATACTTTTAAGACAAGAAAATATTATTCAAGTATAATAAATGTTCTGGGATTACATTTACATTTAATTATGTTCTGTTCATGTTAAACCCATTTTCTATTTACAGTGGTGGTCAGATATGTGTATTTACACTGTGCTGTCCAAAAAAATAAAAAGATATTTACATAAATTGTCTGCTGAGGCAGAATGTTGATACAATCTGGAGAGCAAATCTCCACCCACCAGTCTAGAATATGACATAAAAACAGGGAAACCCAGCCAATGATAGTATCACTCATAAATTGCAGTTATGGTTTAAAAGAAATGTACTGTTACTCCAAATTATGTGAATAAGAGTAACTACAATAGATTTTAAGTTAACTGTACTAATCCCAACTCCCAAATATGTGTGGAGGAAAGAAAAGAGTTCCAGTCACACAAATAAAATCTGCAGTTTTCTGCAATAAGACTATAACAATATATTATAATGATAACACCTAATAACTTAATTAGGATCATTTCGCACTTTATGGACAGATGTAACCTTGAATAAAAGTTTAATTTATTTAGCTGATGCAGACTGGCATGTTGACTCCTCTTTTTGAACAAGAGCAATGGTCAAGAAGAAATGTATGTGATTATTTCACAATAGCTACCAGTTAGATTAACTCAAAATTAATTCTATGATTATTACTGTAATAATTGAGCTTTTTAAATCAATAACACCCATATAATCTACCCCACAGTGACACTGACATAAAAACAGGAGATGTAACATGTCTGCTTCTTTCAAATTTAAAATCAGCAACTGATACAAGTTTCTAAATTTTAATTGTAACATATATAGTGTAAATGCATTATAACCTTACAGGTGTAAATAGAAAGCTGAAAGTAAAATTCTGTGCTTAATTTGATATTTTCCCAAAAGTGACCAAATGATTGCATATGAATGTAAATATCATGCTATTATACATGAGTTGTTAGATTTACTATATCGCACAATGATTCAAAAAAAATATTAACTATTCAAATTTAAACCATAATATGCCTCTAGTTTAAATGAGATCAAACTCCATAATTTTATAATACACCATAAATCCATGCCTTGTTGTTCTAATTCTCCTTTGGGCCAGTGACTGTTATGAAATCCAATGGTCCCTGATCAAACCAAAATAACAATGAGAAAGTCACATTACTATAATTCCATAATGTATACAAGAGAATATATTGCTGAAAAATATATGAAACTATTAGTTGTTAACACATGGATGAATTTTAGCATGATCAAATTGAAGTTGATAGGCTCCTGAAAAACATATGAAACTATTAGTTGTTAACACATGGATGAATTTTAGCATGATCAAAATGAAGTTGATAGGCTCCTTTTAAAAAAAAAAAACAATAGTAAAAGTGAAAAAATATACATCAAAGGGCAGAAATGACCAGCAGCTTAAAATATGTTATTCTACGCTGAATAAAAATAAAACCTTAAGACACCAGTTATACACATATCTTTAATTACATTTATAGAAACACAGAAGCAGAGTATTTCACAGGCATTTCTGTGTTTTTGGCACTATTTTATATCTTTAAATCAAATAAATTGATAACAGGCCATAAGAATAAGTGTTTCTCTGGTCACAAATTGTGTTTTTAAATGTTGAATTAGCCAAGAGGGCCATATTAAAAGTAGTCCAAGTGCCATAAAAAATAGATTGAATTCACTCCGTTTCTCCACAGACAGAATAACTTCACTGATCACTCACTTCCAGTTCAAATTTTACCAGTCTAAATTTTCCATTTTACAGCCGACTAATCCAAAGGTAGCACACATCCGCTAAAAAAAACTTACAAAAAAACCAACAAGAAACTAATGCCACCTTTAGTCTTGCTCTTTCCCTTCCCACGCATTCAAGCGAACAGATACAAAAATAACAGAAGTCGCTCTCCGGACAAAGAACGTGCTAATGAAAGTTAGCAAATCTAAGAAGCTAACAAAATTTAATTAATAAAGCAGAGCGTTCAAAGCAGCCCCGAAACGTCCACCAATGTTACTGATGTGAAATTATTTCACTAATTTTGGAAAACCTTTGACCCTTCAGCGACCACATTCAGCAACAACTGAGAAAACCTAGATGTGTAGATCGGCTAAAACCACCATGACGCTGGTAAACACCGTTAAGAACCTAGCTCCCATATTTGATAGATTTAAAGCCAATAAAACATAACTCCCTGTCCATTAATCCATGACTTAGTAAAAAATATGTTTGACGTTTACGTTTGAACTTATGAACAAGCAAAGGAAATGTGTTTCCAATTCTTCCTAAACTAAATATGACCAAATTAGCATTTGCGAGAAGCTAACGTTAGCAGCACGAGCATGTTTCATATAAATGTGAACGGAAAAAAATATTTCCATTTTAATGGTTTTAAATCAATCACATACATTATGAGTTGTAAGGATTCTCACAGTCACTTTTAATGTTTAGTTTGAACATTGGACATTAGTTTTACGAGATATAGTTCGCCAACGGTAGCATTAGCCTTGTTAGCTTGCCTTCCTCGGCTCCAACTAATCTCTGAATATGCTAACGTAGCTACAAACGTTGATTTCTTAAACCAGTCTGTAAACCTTCATTCAGCCAAACGTGACTGTGGCTTTCGGATACTACGAACAAAACACAAGGTGGTTATCATATTTACATAAACGAGAAACATTTCTACCTGAAGAGTAAGCTACTTTCTACCTAAAGAAAATGACAGCTGTTTTCAGGAATTAGACTCCCCCTCCCTCATGCTGGTGTAAAACGGACATCCCCCTACTTAAATCTCAGTTTTTTCTTTGAATGTAATCCTGTCGATTGTTGTTTGTTAAATACATTCTCAGTCTCACCGTGCTTCCAGTAAAGTAATTCAGATCGTCATTCCTTCTAGTTTCCCCACAACAAACTTGATGAAATGGAAGGGTTGCAGCGTCTCCAGTTTAGTTTGATTTTCAAAATAAAATGGCGTCTGTCACCGCTCGGCGCGCTCACGCTACCAGGCGGAGACGTGCACGAGCTTTACCCGCTGAGGACACCTGAAACAAATAATATAAATATATAACACAACCGAAGAAAACTAAGGTATTTGGCGTTATTTTTTTTTATTCTAAACTGTTTTTTATAGGTAAAAACATATAAAGACAGCTACAAAGTTGGCCTTTTATCACCTGAAAAACATATCTAGAATTAAAGTACTATGTCCCAAAGAGAACATCTTCCATTCGTTTATCTTTAGTCGAATTGATATCTGCAGCAGTGTCTTGACAGGTCTACCAAAACGTTGAGAGAATAAACTTTAAACTACTTTTGTTAGTTTATGTCATTGTGTGGTTTAGCACCAAAATACTGTTGTCGTTGTATCAAACTTCCAGAAAACTGCAAGGCTGCTGAAACACTGAGTTCCTTTGAATTAAGGTTAAATCCCTACCTGTTTACGGCTGCGTTTGATCAATAATAATGTGAACATTGATAGATATATTTGATGTATATTTGCTTGATAATTTTGAGGATGGCATTTGACAAAATGTAATATTTATTGCTTCTTTCTTACGTGATTACCATATAATATTTTTATGGTGTAAAGCACTTTGAACTGCCTCGTTGCTGAAATGTGCTATACAAATAAACTTGACTTGACTTGAATACTCAATCATGTGAGTGCTTGGAACCAAAGTCTAATTCCAAATAAAGCTGATTCTGGTAAACAAATACAAAAAATAGGTCCAAGAACTGTACTGCCAAGCCAATTAGGAAACCGGCAGATTTTTTAACATCATAACTTGGGTGACTCATTCCGAACAAACTTGAGACAACTATGGAGAAGGAATATCTCAGTTTTAACAAGAAGAAACCTGCCACAAAACCAGATCCAGACGCTCTATAAGCCCTATCTGAACTAACTGTGGATTGTGAGGCCGTAAGCAGACAAAGCATTGAACACCCGCCATGAGGAAATTGAAAGCCTTCACACAACTCTGCAAGCCAGCCCAGAGACGTTGATCTTCTTGCCATTCAGGTGCGATTTGTAAAAGTTTTACAGGGACATGGGGGGTTGAAATGAACACAATTAAAGCCAACTAAACCAGAAAGAGCCACAAAAGTGAATGAAAGGTTAAACTGGCTTTGCCTGTAGTTCTCCCCTCATTGGTACTACAGTGTTTGCTGAACAGACGAGGTAAATGCAACTGTTCTCAGTTAATCACCTGGTCGTTCCAATACATGACGCCATGAAAAAGGGTTTCTCCCCATATAGATTTTTGCAGTCTTTGGTTGTTTGTCACTCCTAAATGTTTGAGATCATAAAAAATTAATTAATATTGCCAAATGGTTAAGCCAGCCTTGTGGAGAACAACTACTTTCAAAGGTTTGCAGTTTTTTAGCCGTATTTGCATCACTGCAGAGGAATTTTGAAAGTTATTCAAATATCACCGTGTTGCGGGACACATAACTTCTAAAAAGCTTTAATTTTGTCATGTCACTCCACAGAATATTTTCCCTAAAGTCTTAGAGATCCTCCAGATATTATTTTAACCAAATGTAAGATAACATAAGATAAGATAAGATAAATCTTTATTGTCATTGTCACAAGGACAACGAAATGTAAAAACCTCCAGGTCCTGATGTTCAAAAACATCCTAGTTTGTAAAAAAATGTAAAAACTTCTTGTTTTTGTTTTGGCTCCTGGAACTCTGTCATTGTTGCATTGTCTGTTATTTTTAAACCATGAACTCTTACCTTAGCTGACGCAAGTGAAACTTTACATGTTGTACAGGGTTCTTCTGTGAACCTCTGGATGAGCCGTTACGTGTTCTTGAAGTAATTTTGGTAAGTGGGTCAAGTATGGAAACTTGACCTTTTAGTCACAGTTCACATCACTTAGAGAACACAATACAAACAGTGAAATATGGTGGTGGCAGCATCATGCTCTGAGGTTACTCTTCTTCATGTCAAACTGGACTTTTTTTTTTATCAATGTGTTGATAAAAATTATGAGCAGTTCTTAATGCCAATCAGTGTCTGATAGAAAGATGAGGTTTAAGACAGGTTGTGTGTTTCAGAATCACAGTCTGTCGGTGACTCTAAAGGCATCTGAGAAAGTTAGAGAACTTTTGAAACTTTTGACAAATATTGTCAAAATTTAGGATGGTGACAGATTTCTAACAAAAAGACTTAATGCTGAAACTGAATCCAAGTGTGCTTTAATAAATTACTGGTTAAAGGGTGTACATACTTGCAACAAAGATATATCAGTTTTTTATTTTTATATTTTGTCCTCTTATAGTTATTTTTATGTAACCTGTAGCGAATATGTAACTTTAAAGGCAGAAGATGTTTCAGGTATACCTATGCAAATATTGAGTTTTATCTTAATAGTTTTTAGAAT
Organism: Xiphophorus couchianus; assembly: GCF_001444195.1. Classification (NCBI taxonomy): domain Eukaryota; kingdom Metazoa; phylum Chordata; class Actinopteri; order Cyprinodontiformes; family Poeciliidae; genus Xiphophorus; species Xiphophorus couchianus. The sequence goes on from NC_040229.1 coordinate 7,414,025, forward strand.
TCTATTTTCACAATGTTTATCATGTCATTGTGTATATCTTATGCATGTTTTCATCAAACTAATCATTATTATTATTTAGTTTAAAGCGTCAATTTTGTCTCTTCTTATTACCTGTTTACAATTTTTTCCAATGACACACAAGTATTGCATTTCTTTGTTCACTAAAATTTAACCTGATGTGAGCTAATAAAAATTTAAGTAATGAGCAGCTAAATTTAATTATACACAAAGCTTAAGCATTTTTATCATTAGGTATTTCCATTATGTGTCAAAAACTACTTTAGCTTTTCCATGAGTGAGAAGTAACTTTTACCATTTACTCAGTTAAATTTAATTGAATAACTTTCTCAAGTCGATATACTTCTAGGAGTAGTTTTACTGCATCTTAATTTTTACTTTCACTGTACATGTGTCTGGTGGGATGTGTGGGTTGTAAACAGGCTTCATTGATCTAGTGTTATTTCAGATCTTCTGAGCCTATCGTGCCATTTGGAGGTCAAGTGAACATACAGTAAGCCACAGACATTATCTCTTGAAGTATTTTGCTCTGTCCAAATATGTAAACATTACTTACTTCAAAAGTTAAATGTTATGGAAAAATTAGATTTGGGAATGAATGTCTCTTCTGCCCGAATTTATTTTTGTATTAACTTTTTATTAGAACTTGCACATATTGTATGTGTCTGAATGACTACATTCTTTTCAGATATTTATTAAAATTAGACAGCAAGTTCTCAGTGCACCCTTTTACCTAATACTTCTTCACTGTTACTTGAGTAATTTTTCAGATGGCTATCTTTCACTTGAGTAAAAATATATTGAAGTAATGCTACTCTTGCAAAGGAGTGGGTAGAAAATGACTCAAGTAAAAATAAAACAAGTATTTGTTAAAAAAGGGAACTCAAATAATGAGCACCTAATCGTGACATCTGATTTAATATAAAACATTATGAAATATAAAGTTATGTGCAAATTCTGGTTTTAAAAATGTGACAGAATGGACATTAGAATTATTACACCCCCCTCCCTCTTTTTACTTTATTTAAAAGACTATACTCTTAAGCTGCACTTCTACTTGAACTGAGATGTATTAAACTGCAGTTACAGCAGTTCGCCACCAGTTGGCACATGGAGCACGGTGAGCGCTCCTGACTCAGCGAGCCAATGGCAATTTAGTTCGGTCACGGCTGGTCAGCGGAGGCGCTCACTGTCGCTCTTGTCTGTGTTAACAGCGTTCAGAAAATAAAAGAACCTGCGAAAACCACACTGCTTAATCATTAAGTGTGCAACAAAAAGACTAAAATAAGACTATGATTTGTAAGTACAGTACAACCCTCTAGGTGGCGGTAGTTGCCTAAAATGGGCTCGTCAGCGCGGCGCTCCTCCCCTTTTTAAAACCTCATTTCCACTGGTGTGTTCATGCTGGACACAGCCGTGAGGGACATTTTTTATCTGATCCGTCAGAGTAAATGTGTTGTTCTTAGTCGAGTTGCAGTTTTAGTTTTAGTAAAATGTCGAGTTGGGCGAAGCCAGCCACAGGTGTGCGGAGACCGTCCGGCAGTCCAAACGGAAGGTTAGCTTCTTTAGCGTTAGCAGCTAGCCTGCACGGAAGCCTCGAACAACAACTTTACCCAATTACAAGTGCATGTTTCTGCACCGGGCGCGAAGTTACATACTCAAGTTACCATGAATGTCGACGTTAAAAGAGTAATTGTTGTCTTGCAGTGCTCAGCAGCTGCGGTTGTTCCGGAGAGCGGCTCCGTACCCGAGTAGAGAAGAAAGAACTGAGGAGCTAAAGGATGCTCTGGACAGGTAAAAGCTGCTAACGGTGGCTAGCACAACGGCTTAAACACATGACAGAGGCGGTAGGGTGCAACTGTTACTGGAAACTATACTTTTTAGACCATTTGTTTTCTCTGTGAGTGGAGGGCTATTTTGTTGTTGAGTTTGTACTTTATTTTGTTATTATAATTCGCCCCCCTTATTATTTCAGTTTACTAGCGTTACAACTTCTTTGACTTGCTTAATAAGCAAAATCCATAAGAATTGTATGGAAATATTAATACTGTATTAGAGGTATATATTTTAGAGTTTGTAAATAATAATAAAAAACCTGTAAATAAAGGCATCTGATATTTTAAAGAAGGCAGTCTCTAGTATAAAACTTCAGAGAAAATGTTACATATAGTCCACTGCTTGATGTTTGATGACATAATGTGGATTATAATTGTCATTTTAAAATGGATTATGACAGGATTTTAAAAAATCCTGTCAGTCAGAAAGACAGACTGGTACTTAAACAGTTATTGAGCTCACACTGATGGGCTAACCTGGTGCAGAAAATCCATCCAACAAAAAAGAAAACTTGTAAAAGCTGAGTCTTGGTTATCAACAGCAGGAATAAAATTATTAACGGTGAATGGCTTATGTTGATTTTTTTAATTCAACACCATGAATCCTGTGATGTTAAGGTATCAGTTTGCTGTCCACTCTGCTTGTATGGTATATTTTTGTTGCAAATATTGTACTAAGCCGACTGGTCAATTGTTTTATTAAAATAAAGCCACTCACTTTTAGCTAATTCTTTTTCTTTGGGATTTATTGGCTTCGTCAGTCGAACTGGAGTCGAAATGTAAACATTTGAATGATTCAGTGAGAATCTTAATGTTAACCATGGATCCATTTTTAAAAAATAAAAGTAACAACAAAAATTTGTTGAGTTGGCGCTATAGAAATAAACTAAATTGAATTGAAATATTGATTAAACAGTTCTTGGAGTCATCTCTTCTCACACCACAAGTTTCTGCTAGAAGACATGTCTGAACTCTGAGAACAGATTGGATAAGTTAAAATAATTTAAAGTTTTTAAATGGTCCTAAAGTTCTTACTAATCCCTTCAGATGATCTGAGTCCAGAAGAAAAGTTTCAATCTTCCTGTTTGCTGCCGATGTTGACAGTAGAAACACAGTAGACCAGTTTTCTGCTGCACTCACCAGTGTCAGTCTGTTATGTAGAGGAAAAATATGAACTTGGTTTGTCTTCAGAAGGAAACGGGGAAGTTTTTCTCCACAGCAGTCAGGCTTCACTTTGACTTTTTTGTTAATTTCTGGAAAGTCCCCATTTTCCAGATTCTCATCTCATCAGGTGTATTGCAGCCTGCTTATAGTTTCACATTAAGTGTTTCTGCAGAGTTTTTCCTCCGACTTCCTCTTATGATGCCATCTGCTGGGCAAAAACAAAACCTCATCTGGAGGTTGGAAATCTTTCACATCTTGGCTTTGATCAAATGGCCTAAATTTTACATCAGTTTATGAATCAAAACTTCAATTGAATTATTGGCTTTAAAACTTTAAGGAACAAAAAAAATTGTGATTATATTTGGAAAAACTAATGATTCAACTGTGAATCACATTTAACAGACGAATGGATCTGCAGCTTAGTGCAGTTATCACAGGTGTTATAAACACAGATGTAATAATTTGCACCACTTGGCACTGCAGAAATGTAAGAGGTTCCTGCCTCACTTTGTGGTTCAGAGAACTGAATCAGAGGTTCTGTAGATCAACATATTTGTTTTTTAGGATTTGACACTGAAACCTAAGGCCATCTGGACCCAACTTGGCATCAGAAACTCTGATTTTGTTCTCTGAACCACACACATTTTTAAAATTTCTTAAGAAATTTTCTAGTAATTTATCATCATGAATCAAAATTCTTATCAGAAATTTTTCACAATGATGGTAAGCATTGCGGTAAATGCCCATCACTAGTTGGATAGATATATAGATAATTATTGTTATAGTATAGAATCTACATTATGCAAACAGAGCAACAGCATGAAATATTAAATGTGCTATTGGTGTATCGCTTTCAACACATTTAACAGATACTAATAGGGTGGTGAGGAATGATTGCTACAAACTTCAAATTGCAAGTTGGACCAATGCAACAAGAACATGACAACTCCCACATATGTGAAAGCTACAATCCAGCTTCTGTTTGTTTAAATATTGTTTTTCAGCAGGATTTTCAGTGTTTAATTGGGTTGTTTAAATTGTCATTTTTTTAAGGTCAGCCCTGGTTCTGTTTTTTTCAGAAATTAAAATAGAATAGAATAGAATTCAACTTTATTGTCATTGCACTGTCACAAGTACAAGCAACGAGATGTAGTTTGCATCTATCCAGAAGTGCTCTACGAGATATAAATATTTATTTACAGATGTACAAGACTATGTATGTATGGACTATAAGGGGTTATAGCAAAGAGATATACCGTATTTTCCGCACTATAAGGCGCACCTAAAAACCTTCAATTTTCTCAAAAGCCGACAGTGCGCCTTATAATCCGGTGCGCCTTATATATGGACCAATATTGAGCCACAACAGGTCTGGCAACTACGGTAAGCAGCCGCCGACTTCATTTTCCCCCGTGGAAGAAGAAACGGGAAAGCAGACACAGACTTTATTTTCCCCGTAGAAGAAGAAACGGGGGAAAGCAGCCGCCGATGCAGCCAGCGGTGCACGCTGGGTTTTGTGTAAAGACCCCAAAATGGCTCCTATTAAGAGACACGCTTACAACGCAGAGTTTAAGCTCAAGGCGATCAGTCACACAGTAGAACAGGGGAATGGGCTCTTTGCACCTGCCGCGCTGACGTCACAACCGCATGCGCAAATGCGGCTCTCTTTTTTCGCTTTGAGTTACCATGACGGCTAGAAAAGACAAAGTCTTATTTCAGACGCAAATAAAACAATACTATGAACATTGCTGTCTTCCTAATATAATGGGCTTTTAAGTTTTCATGGATTTCCAAACGATCCTGAATTAAGAAGACGGTGGCTTGTAAATATTCATGCTACCAGTTAAAGCTAACGCCGCACAGCAAAGTTTACAGCCTTCACTTCACTCCGGATCAGCTTCTTCAGCCTAAAGCAGAAGGTAAAAGAGCCTCCTGTGTTATTTCCATGGAATCACTTCTGTATTCAGCCTGAAAGAGTTTATGGGAACCAGAGAGCAGACCAGAGCCAGACAGCCGAGCTACTGATCCGCCTGTACACACTGCTGTAAACACCGTCCTGGTTCACAAGAAGCATGTAAAACTAATAAAGCGAAATAACACGGAGACCTTAAGGAACACGGCCATATTTTTCTAAAAGCAACAACTGAACCTGAACCATCAGCTGAACTAGAACTCCAACACCAGAGCTAATGTTAAGCTATGGGCTCGTTGTGCTTCAGAAGCAAAAAGCCTGAACCGTAAAATCCCCGTTACTTGGTCTCTGACACTAACGACAATAAACGCACGTAATATAGTTGAACATAAGGTAAAAACATTGTCCGTTAATGAATGATGAAAAATGTTTAGATACTTAAATAGCACATTTTTACAAGAAAAATGTCTAGCATAAGCAAAGCTAATGTTAGCCACAAAGTTTAAAGAAAGTAAAACCTTTGTATCTGTGTATAACGAGGCGAACATCTTAAAACCTTTCTCCAGCTACTTGTCAGGGCTTCGGATCGATGTACATCATTAAGCTGAGGTGCAAAGAGCCCATAGAGCAGCAGCGAGAGAATTTAACATGAACAATGGTGCGGAAGTGGAGGAAGCAACAGCTGTTCATTTTGGGAATGAACGGAGTTTTCAGAACGCTGGTTTGTAATCTATTAATAAAGTTTGACTGACCTATCTGACTATTTTGTCGACATTCCCTTTATCGCAGGTCCATCTAATGGATGCATAACGTAACCCCAGCCTCTACTGTAGCGTCTATTCTATGCGCCTTATAATGCGGTGCGCCTTATATATGAAAAAAGTTTTAAAATAGGCCATTCATTGAAGGTGCGCCTTATAATGCGGTGCGCCTTATAGTGCGGAAAATACGGTAGATATTGTGTATAAATATAAATATGGAAGCTATATGCACAGATTATACAGAATATACAAGAATGTTAGGGAATGGATTATATACAGTATGCATATAATATAATACAAGATAAATAATGGTAGATAAAATTTACAGGTTGTATGTGTAAATTAGTTGATAAAAATATTACACTTTTGTTTTTATTTGGTGTCAAGTTTTCAGTTTCTACTGTTGTGCGTACTGCGTTTATGTGTACAAGTTACTCCAAGTTAAAAGGAAGTGATCAAGTCTTATCTGATTACTGTCACTCTGAATACTGTACTCCACTGTTGGCTGCTGTGGTTTTTTGCTGCAGTGTGTGCTGCATCAGTTACGTCGTCACCTGTTGGGGCTTTTCTTGTTTTTTTAGGTCGGCTTTAACAAATGTACACATTTCAGGAGTTCAACTGTGCAGACATTTAGAAAATAATGCTTTGCATATACATTATATAATAAGAGGAAACAATGTCAAAATTCCTTCTCCCTTTGCTTGCATTACTGTACCTACCTCTCCAGTTTTTAAAAAGGGGTCTATATTTTCAGTGCACAGAAATCTGTATTATTTAACCACCCAGAAAAACTCAATGAAATTCTGCACATTGAAACTTGTTTTGCTCCATTTTTAGTTATGAAGAACTGGAACAGCTTCAAGGTTACTCCACTAGTGTAAAGTTTGAGACATACAAACCTCAGCCAAGTGGTGAGACTTTCATTTTCATCATGCAGAACCTTTTATGTTTTTAATATAAAATTACTACTCCTGGTCACTTAAATTACTCCCATCATCTAAATGTGCACTCTCCTCTACCCATCCTGCTACCTCTTCCCAAATTTCTTGAAGTCTTGAACCCGCCAGTCAAAACCGAGGTCGTCACTCCGGCGGACAGACGTAAAGCTCTGTACCAGAAGTTCTACAAGCAGGTCCAGGAGGAGAGAAAGCCAGCCGACTGCGTGGTCCTGTCCGTCACCAACAAGTTCCTGTGAGTTTTCCTCTAGCAGTTGCTCAACTTAAGAGTTCAGCTGAGTTTAGATTTGGATGTTCTGCTTAGGATATTTAGCATCCACTAATGGATATTTATCGTTTTATTGCAATTTCAGGATGTGATCTGACTAATTGAAACACTTTTTCAGCACTGCTGTCAACTGAGAATTTATTTGAATTTCTTATGCTTCTTTTTAAACTGCTACCAATAGGGTATCTATATCCCATTGGGTATAATGGTGAATAATTTCACTATTAGTGTCATTATTCAGCAAATATCTAATGCATCAATGCTAGTTCTTGACTGTTCCAGTAAATAAGACTAACCTTATAGTAGCAGATATTTTATGCCAATGTGATGGTAGCTTGGTTTGAAGTGAACCCATATAATCACACATTTTTGCATTAAATTACACCATTTTCAACTGAAAAAGAATAATATAAATAATGCAACAGGTAAGGAAACTTGGCACAAATCATTCAAGAACATAAAACACACAAAGGCCATGATTTGAAATATTTGAGCTACATGTTGCATCTAGTTAAGGTTTCTGACTCCACTTCTTTCAGACTGAAGCCAGACATGAAGTTTTTGTTTTTTTACTTTCAACACAAGGTGGAGCATCAGATGTTCATATTAAAACCACAAACTGTTACATCTTTGAGGCATCCTCAGATGAAAAACTGACTAATAACAATTACCACTGATTTTGGAACATAAACAATATGCAGTCTTCTACATCGATGCCAGATATGTTAACACACATGTTGCTGTAATATCTTGATGGTTCACTATGTATCTGATTGGTATTTGTTTTAGTGCAGTTTCAGCATTAACTTAAACGTCTCTTTTTAGATAAACTGGTTTGTTTTCCATTCTTTTATTCAGTCATACACGCACACACATATAAATTCACCCAGAAATTATCACCAAACATTTAACATTAAAGTTAATCCTCTTTGTTGGCTGTTGTTGCTGTGTGGTGGTTCAGTCATCAGACAGGTAAGTTTTCCTTCATGATGAAAACAGGGAAAGTTTAAAAATGGGTTGTATGTCACTACACCATTAAAAACAAACTTTTCTTTACCAGGTTGGAAAATGTATGTAAATGTAAGCTTATGTGTAGAAAAACATTCAGTCACACACCACAACAAACGCAATAGGCAGCCTAAATCTTTACATTCATTTTTGTCTTGACGGGAGAAACATCAAAACAGCTGTTTTCATGGATGTAACAGTTCTACGGAAGAGGTGGAATATTTAATTTTTACATTTCAGCTTTTATTTTGCATACAACATTCACACTGAAAATGCACATAAGATTGCCGATAAGGCTTCTTCTTCGCTTAAAATGCACTCACTGACAAAGTCAAATGCAAACCAGTAAGAGTCCTACTCTGACATCATTTGGTTCAGATAATTTGATTTCCACGGAACTGGTATGTCTAGAATAGATGAAACACATTGGCTGAATGGAGTTTTCAGCCAGTTACCATATACTCTATCAATCAGAACAGTGGCTGTAGGTCAGCAGATACAGAAGATGCATTAAAGACACTTTAGATGTCTTACGTTTTGCATATACATGAGGAAAAACATTTAAAACAGGGACTGTCTTTAACTTTGATTCAGGTTAAATCACTGGCCACTTTATTACAGTACACCTTTCTAGTGTTGGTCTGCCTTCAGAATTCTTGAAATTCTGTTAAAGATTCAATAAGCTTTTGACATTCTTTAGATATTTTGTTCTTTTTGAGATTATGGCATCATTAATTTTCTGCAGTTTCCTTGTCTCCACTTCATGAGAATTTTGAGTTTCACCACAATCCAGAGATGTTCTGCTCAATGTCGTATCAGGTGACTGATGGGCGTAATCATCAGAAGATTGATGGACAGTAGTCATAAAGTGGTGGACAGGACCAACAGTATTATTCAGAGAAGCTTCACAGTTAAAATGATGCTCAGTTGGTACCACACGATCCAAATTGGACCCAATAATATATCCAATACATCATTACTTGGTTGTCCGCAGCCTGGACCAATACCAGCCAGGACAATCCATATTTTCATTTTTATGCCATGTGTAGATCTCCTCCAATAAATCAAGACTTGGCAAAGGTTGGAAAAGGTGACATTCATCCAACCTGTTGTTCAATTTTATTGTATTGAAGCTTCAGTTTCCTGTTATCTGACAGTTGATGCATGTATATGCAAAAAGTAAGACATCTAAAGTGTCTTTAATGCATCTTCTGTATCTACTGACCTACAGCCACTGTTCTGATTGATAGAGTATATGGTAACTGGCTGAAATTAGTTCATATTTAAAGTTCTTATCAAGCAAGTTGCCTTCAATATTTGTAGATGCTTAAGTGCATGTAGTTCCTGTCATGCATTTAGCTAATTCAGTGTTTGCCGTAACAAGTTATGAAACTGAAGAAGTTTCTAATAAAGTGGCCAGTAGATTATTGTGCCCTAGAGAACGTCATGTACTTTTCCATTATCACACCAATCTACAGATGAACATTAAAGAGTTGTTGCACATTTCATATCTAAAAAAGACCTTATCGCCTGAAACTCAAGAAATAAGTTTTGTTTTCAAAAATATATATTTTATCTGAAGAAATAACTTTTATTTTCACCTCAGAAATGATTATTTTATATGCCATCTAATTAACTCAACACAGAAAAGTCTAGTTAACAAAGTGTTTCTCTTCCTCTCAAAGGGATTACCCCAAATCGCTAAGCCAGTGCTTGCAGGAACGTGGCCTGTCAGTGGAAATGCTGTACCTTCAAGTGGAATCGGGCCTGACCCGGGCCCTGCAGGACGTCCGAGCAGACGGCTCCCCGTTATGTATACTGGTGGAGCAGAAAAATGTAGCTCTGTCCTCCTGCACTGTTATCATATTCTCAGAGTCCCTCAAAAGTAAGTCCGTACCCCTCGTAATCCTTCAAGCCCTCCCCAGAACATGTACGTTACAACCCTCAGTTCTTTAAAACTCTTTCCACTTAAACAAAAAAAACTGCATTTTGATCTTAACACATTGACATAAGAGTTTCATAAAGCTTTCTTATTCTGCTCATCTTTTAAACAGACACTAAAATTGAATTCTGTTGAAGCAAACGCACACCATTAGCACTAAACGTTTTAGGAAATAGCCTCTGCAATAAACACCATAACAAAACACCAAATGCAAACTCTGAAGCCTAGAAAAAACTAAACTCATATCATGATTGCAAAGATGGGTCGTTTGCTCTTTTTGGCTTAAGCTGACTTGACTTGGTTAAAACTTTAACTTTTTCAGAGGAATGAACCACTAATCATAACCCTGGCCTTTTATGCGGTTGTCCTGTTTCAGTTCGACCTGTGTAAAGACTGAGGTGACCAGATTGAAAGTTGAATAAGAAAGGTAATAAGAGCAGAGTTGAGGTTGGGGCCCATCAGGCAGTATCGCTGACTCTGACTGCCAGTTTCACTTTTGTAAAAACTGTAGTTGGGATTTTAAATATTGACTTGGCAAACTTCAGTGGTTGACTTGTGATGGGCGAGATAGCCTAATTAAGTGTTCAGTTGCGGCAACAAGTAAATGACAATGACAGACCAGTTGTGACAACTTTCCATAGAAAAAATATATGCTATAGTCCAGTGGTGCCCAACCTTTTTAGTCCCGCAGACCGGTCAGCCCTTCGCAGTTTTGCTGCAGACTGGGGGGGACGTGCGTGCGTCGTAAATATTGAGTCCGCAGTACTCCGATGTTGTTTTGTTACTCATTCTGCTGCAAGTTGGCTCAATTTTGACGCGCAAGACGTAACCGGTAAAGTCCGGTTTAGGATTTTCAAAATAAAAGTACGTAAGTAGTTCATTATTTCTTGCGCGGCCCGGTACCAATTGGTCCGCGGACCGGTAAAATGAAGTCGGCGGCTGCTTACCGTAGTTGAGAGACCTGTTGTGGCTCAGTATTGGTCCATATATAAGGCGCACCGGATTATAAGACGCACTCTCAGCTTTTGAGAAAATTGAAGGTTTTTAGGTGCACCTTATAGTGCGGAAAATACGGCAATTCACTCCAACGCAGCAACCTATGCGCACATTCACTGCGCAAGACTCCACTCATGAAAATAAACTTGTTTAAAGTTCACTGCAGAAGATTTGGAGAAGTTAATGAAATACTGGTAGAATTTAGTCTGAGATTAGACCAAAACTGGACTTATTATAAGTCATTATAAACATTGTAGAAAGACTGGTTCTGCACATCACAGCTCCCAAAAACATTCTGGCACACTTCATATTCCTGAAGAAACAGAAAGAAATGCATTAAGAAACTCTTGGTAAGAGCCTGCAAATGAATTTCCAAGCAAGAGTAAGGGGCCAAACACACAGCAATGGACATTTTTAATTAGTAGTTTTAATTAGAAAAAGAATGAACTAGAATGACCAGGTCCATCGCCTGACTTTTATCCAGTTGAAACTCTAAGGAAAGAACTAAAGATGAGAGAGTGAAATCAGAGATATTACCTCCAAAACCTTCAAGATTTAAAGACCATTTGTTGGAAAAATGGATCAAAATTTATACAGGAGATGTCCTACAGTTATCAATAGCAAGAAAGTTTTTTCCACCAAGACATTGATAATCTGTGTGTTCAATACTTATTTCCCGTCTCCTCCCAATTTTCAAACCATAACTACATTTTTGGAATAACTTATTTGGCTTCTTATGCACAATACTTGGATTATTGCAGACATTTTATGGCAAATATTTACTGTATATTTTATAAATTTTGTTGAGGGCGCCTGTCAGAAAAAGTTTGGTTTAACCAGCAGAACAAATGACCCAATTAACTGAAACACAACTCAAGTTGGAGGGGTGGGGGGAAAGCTCCTTATTTTCATCTAGATTTCACATTTGATGCCATTTGCAAAATCTACACCTGACTTTCATTTATGTGCTTCATGCACCACAAATCTGCATATAAATAGAAAACTGTCATAAAATAACATTTTAGGTAAGATGAGAAGTCAAACAAATTCAACCTAAACTTGCCACAAAGTAAGGATTTTTGTTTCCCTTTTGTAATGAAAAGAAATGGCTATAAACCTAGGAAATATATTTCAAATGCTGCCACAATTGTAAGGAAAACACATTTGTTAGTTGTCACACAGTAATGGTCTAGTTAGAGAACATATTTAATTTTCTTTTGAAATAAATGGAAGTAGCATTGAATAAAATCTGAATTTCCAAGTTTTACATGGGTGCAACATATGCTGCTGCTTAACCCACACATGAATTTTCCTTACCACCATTTAGGGGAAATGGATAATTTAATTAAAAAAGCATTATTATACAAAAAAGATGAAAAAATAATAAACACGTTTTGTCATTTACACAAAACATTGTTTTATTGTTCAGCGTGTGTCCCAATCATTTAAGCCCTTACTCTTAAAACAAAATGGAGACTTTTGTCTCCAAATTTCTCTGGTTAAATAATCAACAGCCACATAAGCCAATACAAATGCACAATGACGCCACAGACGTCCTTTACACCAATGGAACAGTTTTTAAAACGTATGAAGCTACAGTTTTTCTCTTGAACCATTTATGACAAAAATATTAGACACTTCAAGTATTTTTTGGTGAATAGACAGTCCATCTAATTCACCAAAATTGAGTGAATAAATCGGTTATTTGCCCTTTACAGCATAAGACTAAACTGTTAAATGCACAGTTAAAAAGCGAATATACAATTATTGAATTTTCTGGATCATGAACAAAGCAAAACTGAAAGAAACTTGTAAGGAAATTTTATTGCGATTGCATAAGCTCCACACTGCTACCCATTACCTTCTTAAACCTCAATGTATTAAACGCAAAATTTGCTGAATGAATAATACAAAATAAAATCCATCTGATTATGATGGAAAAGAACAATTAAAAACCTTTTCTTTTCTTCATTCTAAGTTGAGTCTCCTTCCAGCTCGGTTTTAACGCTCCCGTTTTCCTCCCAGTCCACCGTAACATGCCTAAAGACCAGGCTCTGGATTTTGTCCAAGCTGAGTACAGTCGCGGACTCCTCAAGGAGAATTCACCAAGGGATCCTGCAGACATCGCAGCACAGGCATCGCAGCTGCTGGATGACTTTCTGGATCGAGAAAAAATTGCACGGCACACGGTTCCCTCTGAAATCCGACATCACCTCTCGCTGCTTGCCGACGGGGTGCATCTGTATTTGGAGGAGCTGGAATCCATCTCAGAGTACGTCGCTTCCCGACAAGAGCATTTGCAAGGTGAGACACTGGTGATTGATTGAGGCTCATACAGTCTGAACAAATGGCTGCAGTTTGCGTTTTTTTTCTTTTTCAGCTCTGGCCTTAGGTGATGAGGATGATAAAGGGAACATGATACCCCCAGGACTGGGAAAACCCCCTCCTCTGCTTCCAACTCCACCTGGGCCTCAGTCTGCCTCAATAGGATCTCTTGGGGACCACTCTCCACCTGTATCTGTAGGTCTGCTGCCGACACCAGGTCAGGACTGCAAGCAGCTACATCCTGTTTTACTGAATCTACAAGCAGTTACCAATAGGCATGGGCTGGTTTCAAAGTATACTGTGGTATGAAAAAGTTAGTTTCAAAACCATTAAAAATATTCTGTTCTGTTCCTGTGGTACAGAAACGTTGAAGCGTGACGTCACACATGCAAGATCTCGCCCACCACCTTACCGGAGGGCAAAAAGCGATGACAACCATTGGTTTTAGTTGTCAAGTTGTCAACATAAGTTTTAAATGTACACATAATATATGAAAGAAAAAGGGACACACTGTTTTGCTATTAAATTTCAACACTACAACAACTAGATAACAAGGTCCAAAGGTATCACAATTCACAGGTCAGGAAAAAAAGTTCTAAAAAATAGTGAGGGAGAGGCAAGTATGTCAGTTATGCTAGCTTGACTATGACAACTTTTAACTTGTAGATGTCCTGTGGAATTCGGTGTGCTTTGGTTTAGTAGAAAGTAAAAAAATGACACAAACACAAACTCTGATCAACCACGGCTGTGTTCTTACTAATGATCGCAAAAACAAACATCAAGCCTGAAAACATAAAACTGTAATGGACTGAATGTTCTGTTCTTTGTGTAGAAATGTTTCTGGGTTTTTTTGGTGTTGAATCCTGCTACGCTAGTGAAGTTGTTGTCAGTCTATGGCAACACATCTGCGTGTATCATAGCTGACATATAGTGAGAAAAAATTAGTTTTTTCAGCATTATTTTTCTCTTTGCTGTGGCGCACTGAACTGAATTAACATCTACATCTCCAGGTTTCATTTTGTTTGTTGGATTGGTCTGACGCTGCAGCACAGCTACAGGCGGCAAGTAGAATAGTTTTTTTTTTGCCTTCCCGTGTTGTGTGCATACGCAAGATTTCTGGACGTAAACAATAACATGCAACTTATCTACAACCTGATTAAAGCAATTGGATGCAAACTTTATCAGTGGAGCTTAATTGTGTTATATGCTGAAAATTAAGTATGAATGCGTTTGTTAGAGGGGAATGAAATTTCCACATCACCTGTGATCTAAAAGCAGCTTCCAGATAATTAAAGTTGGCCGACTGTAGAGATTGTGGTGATTTGAAACTTCAGTTAAATTCACATTTATCATAATTGTTTTTTAGAACAGCTGTGGCTCTGGCAGCAACAGGTCATGTGAAAGGGTAAAGATCAGCTTACAATTCAGCTAACATTTAATTAGCATTCACATCAAAGCCTGCTAAAGAAAACGCGAAATAACACTGTAATTGTTACCGTCACCAGATCTAGGGGAATCTGCAGTATCTAGTGGTGCACAGGCAGATGAATCCTGTGCAAACAATATCTGTGGATCACAGAGGAAGTAAGTTGATACAATGTTACTCTGGCAAGAGCTCGTTTATTCTGAGCCGCGCATGCTCAGAGCCAGGAAACTCATTCTCCCTGTTAGCCCCACAGCGGCATGAGAGCGCCCCCACTGGCAAGAAGATACATGCACACAACAAACATGTCTATATACATAAGAAGAAAGAAAAAGAAACGAAGACAAAAGACAAGATCAATTCTGATTAAAAAATAGGGGGCGTATTAATTAATTAATTTTTTTACTGTTTCTCAACCCACTACATAATCATAATTAGTTGTATTATACCGGCCCATGCCTACTTACCGATACTGGCAGTGATTATCAATGCTTTGGAGACGCACTGGTATTTTTCATTTTTGTGTCCTGAAATAATTTCCTCCTCAGGCTCTTTCCCCAAAACCAAACCTCCTCCACTCCTGTCTTTGCATCGGACTCCTCCTGGGATGTCTTTAGGACCCCTGGGTTCCCGGGCCCCCCCGTCCTCTCTGGATCCGTACGGAGCTCCAGGTTTGTCCCGAGGGCCGCTGCTCCACCACGCTCCTCCGCTCTACCCGGGCCTCCGGTCCAGGCCCAGGGCGGCCCCTCCGTCCTTGAAGGGTTCTCGTCCTCCTCTTCTGTCAACACCAGGTAAATCACTTCATTTGAGATTTTTGGCCTTTTTAGACAAACTAATTGCAAGATTAGTTTTAAGATGATTTCTGTGAGTAAACAATTATTTTTACGTTTTTACAGTTGGTCCCCATCTGCGACTGGGTGGACCACGACACTGAAGGCCGACACTGTAACACACAAAGCGTTTTAGTATATCAGATGATTTCAGAGCAGGAAGTTTCCAGAGGAATTCCCTGCTGGTGTTTATTAAAATAGTAAAACAGTAAATGTAAGTAATGCATATTTTCATGTTTTGATGCCTTTTCTATTGTTTCCGGCTTTTAACCTCTTATTTGCAGCAAGAGGTTAAAATTTGCTGTTGCTGCAAATAGTCCAGCTTTATTTTCAATTTTCTGCCATTTTTTTTCTGATGAAGTTTCAAATTTAAGGAGCAAATGTAACTTTTTCTTTGTGGCGGTAACATCAGCAGCAACAATATTGCTCTTTGTGACAAAGTACAAAAGTTTAAACATGATTCGGCTAAAAGAAAATAGCAAGTTCTTATCATTTATTGTGTAGGATTTAATTTTTGATATTCTGCATATTTTTGTTCTTTATAAAATTCAGTTAAAAATGTAAATGATCGTCACTAAGCAGCCCATCCTTTTATTACTGCATTGTGGACAAAGATTTTAGATCCCATGGACTCAAATGCACCAAACTCTATAGACATTAAATATAACTGTTAAGTGTATTTCTTTTTGAAAGGCCTGTTTGTTCTGTATTTCTGATAGTAATTAAATATTGTCTTTTGTTTTTCTTTTAGATGTAATTATTGAGTCTGATTTTCTTTCATTGCAGTTGTGTTGAGGTTTGAAGGATCAGATGTTTTACTTTGGAAAACCTTTGAAATGCTTCAGTGTTTAGTGAGAACATTTTTATCTTCAGTTCAAACAAGAAACACACACATCACATTTATATAACAGGCAGCTTGTCAGCTATTGTTGCGTTCATTTTATTTGTTTTTTTCACTAAAGGGTAAGAGATGTTCCAGCAGAAACTCATGAATGAATAAAATACTTTTTTATTTGTTTAGTCATTTTAGCTTTTATTGGGCTAAAAACATTTCCATGAGATTCAAACAAAATTCAGTTTTTCTGCTCTATGCAATAAATTGAATTTACGAGTTTAGTGTTATGTCTGGAAAACCCAAATTGTTCCTCTTTGTAGGTGTTGGTTCTGTGTAATTAAATCCCTAATTGAAAGGGACATGTTTGAATCATCATCACTCTGTATCTGCATCCATGAGAATAAGTCAGAAATGTTTAGTGTCTGTAGGAACATTCAGATGCATCAGCAGCAAAGTAGCATTTACATAAAGGTAGAAATGCTAAAAAAAGAATTTACAGTTTATCCAAATGTATGAAGAATTTTGAAAATGTAATTACAAAAACTATTATACTCAGATTCAAAGACTGTCTGTCTGAATGGAATGTGTGTTCTGTAAATTTATGCAAAAATAACTACAAGGAAATGAAAGTGAATGTGGGGATATAGACACTGTTTGTTGGAGAAGAGAAGGTCATAAAGTAACAGCTGCTGAGGGAAAGGATCTGTGTTATCGCTCTTTTGTGCATCTATGATGCAGCAATTTGTCACTTTTAGAACTCTCTAATTCAGCAACAGCTTCATGCAAGAAGTAGGAGATAATGATGTTTTAACCAGAGTTTTGTCTTTCACCACCTTAACTGAATCGTGGGAGCATCCAACCAGAGCTGGCCTTCCTGATGAGTTTACTGCTTTACGCTCCAAAAACTCTACATCTTACTCAGTAATTTTGTCTATTTTCTTGTTTAAATATCCTAGTACACTATAAATAAGAGAACTAACCTGCAAGTAACTTTTCAACAAGACATGGAATCTTGCTTTAAGGATAAGGTGCTAGTTCTGATAGATTTCACATGACATTTTCCTCCATGTCTTAAGTGAAATAATCTGTCAATGAAACTAGTACTTTTAGTTTTCTATTTAGCCATTTTTATCGTTCTGTTGGTCGCTCGGTTGTAATATTAAAGAAAACGTTTTCATACGTGTAAAGTTTCCCGATCTGCCAAATCATGTGCATGTTGTCTTTACACGTTTTAAACTCTAGAGGGCGACACAGTCCAGCTTTTCTTTTCCACCGCAGTGAAAGCTGAACTTCATGAGTCAATTCAGTTTTTACCGTCTGCTGTAGTCAAAATATTTAACTAATACTTATTTAAGCCATGAGTCATGTTCAGGAAATATTTAGAGGGTTTTAAAATGCATAGAAATGTCTCTTTGACAAAGCTCAGTGAGCAGAGGACATGTAATGAGAAGCACATAAATCATAAGACGAGGTTTATTTAGAGCTTTGCGTAAAGCCAAACATTTCAGAGATATCTAAATATGGTACACAAATTTTGACAAGTGAATGTGAGTCACATGAAAATCACATATACACATGTGAATTTGGGATGTTTAATATGCGAAAACATGATTCACATGAAATATTTGAAAATATATAAAATCATAAAAAATGGAAATTTGTTAGACGGTGAAAAATAAATCAGAACTAAATGTTTATTTTTGTTTCAGATCTAAATGTGAAGATGTTCTTTTTCTCACATGTCAAAGTTTATCTGGTCTTGTTTAATAATTCTTAACTTTTCATAACGGGGTAAATATGCAGTCATGTTAACCTCATTTCTTTTTATACTACACAACTCTATATTAAAATAAATTTCCAGCTATGACTCAAGACATGCAAGACAAACAAACTTGACCAAAAAAAACAATTTAATTTCTGTTTTGAACCAGAAAATCCACAGTCATGTTTGTCATTTCTTTAATATGACACGATGTCAAACGTTTGGGTTCAACCAATAAAATTGAAACATTCTCCTTAATGTGTTGGACCAAAAAATAACGCACCACAGCAGCTGTTGCAGGAAACGAGGCAAATGCTTGTACAAACTACAATGGATGGCTTACTTTAATGCAGGTTCATGCTAGTGTCCTAGTTAAAGTCCAGAACTAAATCTGAGAATCTGTGGGAAAACTCTCCATACTGTCTGACTGAGCATTGGCTAAGTTATAATAGTTAATTATCTATCAAATCTGAATATGGAAGAAATGTGGGTTTGTTTATGTTCAACATAAAGATCTTTTCTTGTTAAATTTGATTCACCACATTTGATTAAATCTGTGTTGCGCATTAAACAAATGAATATTTCCTCAAACATTTCTCAACAGTTTAGCTTCTTTTTTCCCCATGAACCTCCAATTGTTTTCCATAAGAGAGAGAAAATCCATCTCCTTATTTTAAAAGTGTACCATAAGTAAGATCATTATTGTTATTGCTGTCATCATAGTGGATGAAGTGGGAGTTAAAGATGCTCCGACACAAACATACACGACGTGAATATGGCTGAATGTTCTCCTCATGGAGCCTCCTCCTCGTCTTCTCCAGCTGTGGGAGCGCTGCTGCGAGGAGCCCATCATCTCAGGAAGTAATGGACAACCGTCTCCACCCCATTACACCAGCCTACACACACACTACACACACACTCTGATTGGACACGTGTCTAGAAGCAGGATAATGCTTTTGTTCTGGTGTCTTAAATTCATAATTTCAACATTTCACTCTGGGTCTCACTTTTATCTGATACTTCTGCAATTTAGAATAGCTAAAACAACACACACAAATGCACATCAACATATTGAAAAGACCCACACCTGATCAAGTTTTCCAAAATTACCTCCAGTTATCTGCAATGGCATATTGGGGCCATTGTAAATGGGGAAAAGGAGTTAATTTCTGCCCAAACTCTCAGAAAGTTTGAAGTTAAGCTCAGAAATTGTAGGAAAAAAAACAGAAATTCCAGAGTTTGAAAAGTAAAAGAAAAAAAAAAGCCAGAAAAACTCAATCTGAAATTAATTTAATTTTCTATAAAAACAAGCAAATTTCAGTTTGAAAAGTTGAAAATTTGCTAGGAAAACTTAATGAAATACCAGTTTTAAAAGTCAAAAATTTCAGATTTGGGACATTCATGAGTTTGAAATGTCAACAGTCTTCGACTTTTGACACTCAAAGTTCTATGTTGTTGTGTTTTTTTATCATAATGTCATTAAATTCTTTTTCTTAGGGGACGCCTTTTTGGGATTGTGAGATTATTCTCAAAAATTTTATAGCAAATTTTCAACTTTTTCTGAAATGTCCCTTTTTTGTACTTGAAAATCTAAATTTTTGCCAGAAATTTGCTTCTCTTCTGCCTTTAAATCTATAGTGACCCTGATACGCCATTGTAGTTATCGGATCTTCTTTCTCTAGCTTTAGAAATGGCATAACATCTTGAAATCACAAAGAAGTTGAAGGTGTCTTAGAGAATTTCCAAAGGCAGAATCATCTATGCATGTTATGTACCGTCTTTTAGGGACAATACTCAGAGACTCATTCTCAACCCGCATGAAGCACTCCACCTTTTCCCAGAGGAAGTCATGATCTCAGATTTAGAGAAGTGAACCACTTCATGCTCAGCTGTGTAATAGTCCAACTCTTGCTAAAGTTGCGGCTTGAAAGCAGCAGCAGAACCACAACATCTGCAAAAAGCAAACCGACTCCGACATTCCCAAAGCAGACAACCTTCTCCCCATGACTAGGCCTTGAAATCTTGCCCAGGAAGACCACAAATGGTTTGGGAGGCAAAGACAAGAGTTCTGGGAACAAGTTTGACCTTGGATTGAAAATGCTAAGAGTTGAGTTTTCAGACTTTTCATGAAAAGCATGAATATTGTTCTATGGCTTAAAGAAATTCAGAGAAGTTCAAGTCATAAAATGTTATCTGGCAACACTTTACCAGACAAACAGGTCAAATTAAATCTTATAGTACACAACTAGATTAAATTAGACTGAATATGTCACTTTCCTAGAAATTACAGGATACTTTAATTTATAAGTTATTTTCCTAAATCTTAGAAGTTACTTTTCCAGGACCTAGAGGTCAGTTTGCTTAATCTTGATTAGTTTGCTAACTCACTTTCCTAGAAATTGTTGGCTACTTTACCAGAACGTATAGGATATTTCCCTTAAACTTAGAGGTTACTTTTCCACAACATGGAGGGTACTTTACCAGATCTTGGATGTTACTTTTTTAAACCCTAGAGGTTACTTTCCCAGAACTTGGTAGTTATTTTTAAGACTTACAAGTTACTTTGTCAGAAGGTCAGTTAGCTTGAACTTTATGATTACTTTCCTAAAACTTAGAGATTACTTTTCCAGAACTTTGAGGCTACTTTGTCTGAATTTGCTAGATGCATTTTGGAACTTACTCAAAACTTAGAGGTTGCTTTCCCAGAATGTAGAAGTTAGTTTTAATAAATTAAAGGATTTTGTTTTTACTCATCAACACTTTCCCAGACTTAGAAGTTACTTACCCAGTGCTGCTTTCAATAACTTTACAAGTCTTACCCTCAAATTCTCTTAACTTCCAGTTTGTATTGAAAACTTATCAGGCTATTTTGCTCATTTTATTAGGTAAGTTCTAGAATAGTTCCTCAATATAAATCACTTATAAATAAATCACAGAACACAGCCTAGTTCTTCAAAGTGCCCAGTGTGTTCACTGAATGTTACAGGAAAGTATATGGGCTATGTTCTGCAGCGTTCCCATCTCAGTCCCAATAAAAAAGTCTTTGGCTCCAGAATAACGCAGATAAACAGGTTTTGTTCATCAGCTCTTCCACCAGTCAGGTTTGCTCCTCATGTTTTCCCACTTCTTCCTGCACATTTTCCACATCCCCACCTTTTGAATTGAGTTTTTTCCCTCCTTTTTCACAAACATCAACGCAAGTCTGTCATTAAAACGATAGTTTGAGAAATCCATTTTCTGTGCCGTATAGCTTCAGTTTTCCCCCTTCCTCTTTTTCTCCCTCCATGCACCTTTCACTCCCCCCTCTCCTCCTCCTCTTTTCCTCTTCCTCCTCCTTTCTCTGCTCCCCACTGGATATCAATCAGAATCTATCACTCCACCTATTCCTGCTGCCTTTGTGTCAGAATTCACAGGAACTTCACGGAATAGGAAACTGTTTTATTGTTACATCGAACTCTCGCTGTGTGTGTTTTTGTGAAGGAGTGCGTCGAGCTTCAGTGGCAGAATTAATGGAATGCATACACACACTCACACACACACACACACACACACACGTCCTTGCCACCCAGCATCACCACAACGCTTCCACACACACTCATGCGTTCATGCACACATTAGGGTGTTAATTGTTGTGATAACACCTTCCAATAACAAGACTCTAATTATCAACATGTTTGGCTGTGGGAGTGTGTATCTGGCACTTGCGCGTAGATCGTGGGGTGAGCGTTTCTGTGTGCGTGCCAGTGTGAGGTGTGGCACCGAGGGAGGAAGGTTTGATGATTTTCGAACATGCTGCTGTGCCTGCTTCGGTGTGAGGGGTGGATGCTCTCATGTATGGGGCGATGATGTCTCAGTCTCAGTCCGGATTTGCATATGACAAGAGGTCTTTTGTTGTTTAGTTAATTGCAAAAGGCTCTGCTTGAGAAATGACACCACCGCAATGCATTCCACTGAATGTGTTTGTTGTATTCACAGAGAGAGATTTTTGCAGATCTTTGTCATGTGCTTTGCAGATCATATGGTGTCACAATCATCCTGCAGAGCCAAACTGGAAGACACGTGTCATCATTTGAAGGAATAGTTTTTGAGTTTTAAATCTGGACATGAGCTATAGTTGTCAACAGTCATTATCTGCTGACTCTAATACCAGAAAACTGGCTCTGTCTTGGCAGCAAGAAAGTTTTACTGTCCAAACTGCTTTGCTAATGCTAGCTTGTACGTAAACCAAAGGATTAAATTTAGTTTTCGCTGGACAATTTGTTTTGATTTATGTTCTCCATTGCTCACAGAGCTAATCATTCAGTATTTTACTGAGATCTTCTGGAAAATACACACTTTCTTGGCCGCTGCTATATTTTTGAGCACACTGTATTGCTAACTTTCAGCAGCTAACTAAGGGTTCTGCGTGTTTGAGACAAACTGCCGAAAACGGTTCTCAATGTCGCAGTTGCATGACAAAAATCACATTATTTTGTTCTCAGTCTCATCTCGTCCCCTAAATCTTATCACAACCCAGCTGTCAAACTTTTTGCCCCCCTCTCCATGGAAAAATATTGTGTGATGGTTTGCATATCGGTTTGAATTATAAAAACTGTTCAGAAAAAACAGTAACAAACCAGATTTGTTTGAGACAGCTGCTTGCTGAGATAACAATATTTCTTCCCGGCTGGAAGAAATATTTTGAGTTTCACATATAAACCACTTCAGATTTTAAAAAGAGAACTGGTCCAATTTTGATACTGGTTTGTATTCTTGTCCAAAGCAGAGATTGACCAGTAGGCCAATGCGCCAGAGAGGCCAAAACGTAGCAATACAGGTTGATTAACAGTTACCAGTTTGGCACATACACTTATGTTCACCCTGGACGGATTTAGATTTAAAACAATTTTCATTCAACCCTGAAATTAATTTCTGATCAGAAATAAGATAAGTGTTTCAAAAAAAGACAAAACGATGTAAAATTTGATTTATACCCTGAGAAAATCTTTAAGGATCTCGCAGCAATCAAACTCTCCTTGACAATTTAACTCATGATGATGTCCAGGTCAGTGACGTTGGATGACCTTCTTACTATCACCCTAATCTTTAGCATCCTCCACTGTTTCTCTATCAAACTGGGGTCAGGACTTTTACTGGGGCAACTCAAATCTTTAATATTACTTTACTAAATCTGTAAGGAGTATGAAATATTTTTGGTTTAGTAGACACTGATGCCATGGTGGCCCATTGGACCAACACATCCTGCACCATGTGGTGAACATTAAACCCTGGATACTGGGCAGTTGGACAATGCAAACCTTCAAGGTGACCTTCATGAGACCCTCCTCATTCCTGATGGTTTGCAAACTGAATCATTTATACACCTATTGCTAGGCTGCATGTAGAAGAAATTACATCTAAATCTGAGTGTTTATTGAGGTTTTGTTCATTTGTTTAAAGCTGCAGCATGTAACTTTCATTACAATTATGGTTTTTTTTACATATTTATTAAAATTCTAATGTTGTGACAGTATGATATAAAAAATTATCTGAAAAAATCCTGCTGTCATCTGAACAAATACGCTGCTCCATCAGAAACAACCAATCACAGACAGGAGGAGGGTCTTAGGGTTGCCAATCACTCTTATGTACCAGCTAGTTCACCACAACATAGCCTGCCATGAACACTAAGGCTAATTAGCATGGCTATTGATGATGCCGGATAAATGGTTTTCGTGAACGTTGTTTGTCTGCACAATGAGCAGCATGTGCTCAATGTGCACATTGATTGACAGCACTAAGACCCACCTCCCGACCCTGATTGTTTGTTTTTGACTGGGGAGCCAATATTAGCATTGAGAGGAGTTGGATTAGCTTAATCTGTTCACAGATTATCTGTCTCATGCCATAGTTTGACAACATATTGGAGCCAAAAAGGAGCAGATTATGGCCAAATAAAAAGAAAAATCTGAAAAAGAAAACTTTGAAAGCTCAAAAATTTGCTAGAAAATCTAAAAAAAATTAGATTAACCTCAGAAAATTTCTAGAAAAAACTTGGAAATATTCAAAGTTTCAAAAGTCGAAAATTTTCCAATTTTGAAACTCAGAAATTCCAACGTTTTTCTAGAAAATTGCTGAGATTAATCTCAAAATTTCAATTTTTTTTCTTGCAATTTTTTGACTTTTGAAAGTCAGAAATTACAAAAAAATTTTCTAGAAAATTTATAGATTCATGTCAATTTTTTTTTCTTGCATATTTTGGACGTTTGAAAGTCAGAAATTTCTTTGTTCTAGAAAAATTCTTAGATTAATCTCAAGATTTATGAGTTTTTCAGTGGAAATATACTCCTAATTTTTCTTTTTTTTTCTATCAACAATGGTCCTAATATGCATTCTTACCACACAGTCACGAGATGGTGTCAATTTTTGTAAATATGTAAAGAAAAAAAAACATACACAAATAAAGCAGTGCTCTTTGTTTAAGAAAATCAGTCAGTGTTTTACAGTGGAAGATGATGCAGGCAAAAATAAGGCATCTGTCTTATAAAAACATATTTACCCTTGTTACAGCAAAGATCACATCATGGAGACAAAAAAAGCCTTGAGAAACCCGCAGCCTCTTCATGCAGCAGGATGTTTGATTGTGACTGGCTCTCATGGAGGCTTTAACGGCCCGGTAGGTGAACTGAACAGACTGCTGGTCGGTTTCCCGGCTGGTTGACTGTTTGACCGGCTGTCTGAGTGGGCGGCTGGCTTCTTGCCTGCCTACTTGGTTTACTGGCTGACTGGTTGGCCCGGTGCCTGATTGGCAAGCTCACCAGCCTCAGTCGTGTCCCAAGCCAAGCCCCTGCGCCCCTCCAGATCTTAATTGGGTTAAGTTTGTCCGCCACAGATAACACTTCCTCTTTCTTCGGAGAGTATGGAAACAAAAAAAAAATGGCCTGGCAATAATGACGCTCTTTAACGGAGCTCTTTTCTGCTTTAGGTGGAGGAAAATTAGGATAAAGGGGGAGGCTCCCTGCAGAGGGACAGTGTCGGGGGAAGTGCGGCATTGTTCGGCGCTACGCGCTCAATGAGAATCGAGAGAACGAAGAAAGAAAAGGGAGCGAAGGAAAGTAGATTTGGTTGTCGTTGTAGGGCTGTCACATTGCCACGGTTTCTTTTTAACAACGTCTCATGGCACAGACACACACGACCCTGAGAGACGGGGCACACACCCAGGAATACAAACGTGTCATTGTGTGTGTGCACATGGCTTTTAGACACACGATTTCCCACTTTCCTGTTCAAAACTAACACAAAGAAAATGTTATTTCCTGCAGCTGAGCCAAGAAATTTACAAAGAGAGCAGTAATAACAGCTTTCAGTTAAATTGAACAAAGGTGTGTGAAGCTATGACCAACTCAGGCTGAGCAAGTCTGCCTCATGGTGGTCATAATGATGCTTTTCACTCTCCAGGAATTCATATTTCACCTTTCCGATTATATGTGCTATCAATAAAAATGGCCACAAAGACAAATAACTCATATTTCATTTTACCATTAAGGGGCAACTATTATGCAAAATAGTTGCATAATAGTTTTTGCATTTTTTTGTTCTTCCATTTGGGTTTCTAAACAGTCCAAGTGCTTTTTCTGCCAATAAGTTATTGATTTTTTTGTTTTTGGAAAACGAGCCGTTTCAAAAAGCACCGAGTTCTGAAGTCACAATCAGCTAGCGACCCAAGTGGAGCTGGTTAGCTGGTTTTACCGCTGTATGTGTTGTAAAAAAACGAGTGTTTTGTTGACATTGACTTACCATCCTGAAACTACTTACTGCATTCTTGTTGGTTGTGCAGGAGGCTCCACCTCTGCTTTTCAAAGATACACGGTTGTATAGTTGCACATCTGTTACCCACCATTTTAGAGCGCGAGATTAAACGTTGATTTGGGGGCGTGGCCAGCAGCAGCAGATTTGCATAAAAGTGACAGAGCCCTAAAGCAGCTCATTCCGAAAGAAACTCAAAATTTAAAATTAATGCTAAGCTACTTTAGAATATAACTTTAAAAGCTTGGACGACCTTGAGCCTGGATGGAGAACCTTTCGGAGACTTTAGATGTCAAGTCTTATCTTCTAATAAGATGATTAAAATTACTCCAAACTCAACAACAAGAACTTCTGCTGCATTCATTCTGCACATTACGCACAGAAACACATTATTTCCTCTGAAAAATCCTTGGCGAGCGAGTCAGGCTGGAAATGAGCAAAGCCTCAAAGCAAACATTAAAATGATGTTGATCTTTTTTCTCTGTCTCCACGCTGAATATTTATTGGTATATGGCTACAGGCTAAACTCTCTCCCACTTTCTCACCTTTGGATCAGTTGACGAATGCAGCTTACACTGAGACAAACACACAAGCAGCAGTGAGCACACATAATCAGATTGTTTTGCTTTTTTATATATTCATTCATGCATGTGTGCAGCATGCACACCAGAGCATGCGTTAAATTGAAATTCAAACTAGTTAGGAATAATGCAGGAGACTGCAGTGCATCTGCAGAAATCTACCTTCTTTCTGTTGTTAACAGCCGATAAACGATGCAGCTTCATGTTAGCATTTTAATCGGTCACACATGAACTTGTTTCAAATAAAAGAAGGCAATACAAAGTGTAAAAGAATGAGATTTGAGGAGAGGCAGAGCGACACAAGAGGCAGCAGAGGGATTAAGGCAGGCGGGGAGAGAGAGTGTGCTTTAGGCTACATAAATATAACATGAACTGTGTTCACAGGTGGCAGGTGGGGAAGCAGCACAATGCAGAGGAGTCATGTTCAGCAGCACTTTGTTCAGCAGTGGAGAATAGACTTTCAGTGCCTCTTCACCTCAGGAACTCCAGGCTTTGATAGCTGGGAGACAGAGAGAGGGCTGATGTGGAAACGGCTCGCAGCGCTCTCTGACCCTGACTCCACTCTCACAGCCTCTCTGTCTTATTCCTGTTGCAGATGCTCTCACCTCACATTGTGTCGTCGTCCAGCTGACGCCAGGTGAGCTGCGAAAATCCTGAGTCTGGATGGAAGGATGACGTTTAAAAAAACTCATTCCCATTTTCTGAAGGCTGAATATTTATTAAAAGTTTCCCATCAATTCATTTTAAATCAGTCTTTACATTATTCATTAATTAAGTTGCACTTTGTACTTTTATTTTGAATTATCGTCATTTTAAAAAAAAAATACATAAAATTAACTTCTTTTCACCTCTAAATTGGAGTGAATAATGTTAATTTTTGACAACTTATCTTTCTTTTGAAAGGACATTAAAAAGTAAAAACATAACAGATTCTGTCCTATGTAACCCACAATTAGCAAACGACTTTTATTTTTGCGGGCCCACTTCCTGTGTTGCCCGAACGCTGCTAACTTATTTAAAGCCACGCCTCCAGTGCGCAGTAAAAGATCCTCACCTGTTCCACTGTGATTGTGGCTTGCTGTTGGCGTCTTCCTTAGGAATTCCTCAAAAAAATCTTTGAACATATTGATTTGATTGCTGGGTGAGTTTATTTGTTAACAGTGTTATTTGTTCTATGTGGTACTTCTGCTCAATTGCTCATTGGAGCGTTGTTTTATTAGAATCACTGGCATTGTTTACCTGGACCGTCACCAGGATTCTGTTAGTGCTGATTGTGGCTAAGTACGCCCCACTCTCTTCAAAAAGGTAACTTGTTGCTGAAGTTTGTGCGTATTCTGACACCTTTACATTGATGCCGAGGCACTGAAGTTTAAACTAAAATTGATCAGAACAGAATGTAGCTACACTTAAATTGATATTGCGCAGTATATTTATTTATTTATTTATTTATTTTTCTTCCCTCACTCTGCTTGAGTATTTGACAATTAATTTATTTTATTTTTCTTGATTGATATTTTGGAAGTGCACTTTAACTTTAGTACTTTAAGTTTAAATTGATTAGTTGAAATATGATAGTTTTGTTTTATTTAAATTATGGTTAGTTTAACCTGATTGAAATGTCTGTTTAATTATTAGGAATCTAATTATTGCATTTGCATTTAGTATGCATAAACTAGATGTTTAAATTTAATAATTATTTCCTTTGTATTATATTTGTTTCTGATAAAACACTTAATGGGTTTTCTGACCTTTTAGGTCGGGTTTTTTTTTTCCACCTGTCGGATCAGATCCTCATCTGGATCGAAAGATGGCGAGCTAGGAATGGACTATGGACTTTATGATTTGGACAATCAATTTATTCTGAGTCAATTCTCATGTGTCTCATTGTGTTATTGTAATTGTATGTTTTTTTATTCAAATCACTTAATATATATTCACCAAAACTAAAAGCACTGCCTCCTGTGTTTTTTCACACCTCAGGCTCCTTAAAAGGCCACTCTTCCGATGCTGCTTATGTAGCCGCAGTTAGCTGCCTAGCCCATAACTGTTACATTACTTTGGCGAGCTAGCCAGGAGCCTGATACTGTGAATGTTTTGGTGAATGTGTTTTGTGGTTTGGTATTGAAATATGGATTTCTTTGACCAAGTTGGTATCAATGTTGCTAATTCTGTCATCATTAGTGGTGTAACGAACACTCAAGCAGATGATGAGATTGTCAATCTTTTACGTAGTTATGGTGGAATTAAGGTTTTTTCTGTTACTGCATGTGAGAGTCCATTTTATAAAAACCTGGCCGTTGAATTTACTAATTCTGCAGATTTGGAAAAGCTAAAATCGCTTTTACCATATGTTTATCCATCTCAGGTTGCAGAAGATGTTATATTTGTTGTTAAATTGCTTTCAAGAGAGTGCCCTGCCACAGTCACAGTGGACACGACCTTACCTCCTGATTATCTCCATGAACTGAAACGTATTTCCCAGCAGAGTGGACAATCATTTGATGACGTTTTGAGAGGAGTTTTTGAACAAATAAGTGCTCATTTAGGAATAGCGGCTACCGGAGGGGAGCCTGATGGGGATGATGAAGGGGATGGTGATGAGGAGGATATTGTTGAAATACTTACCATTGAAAGAGAGTCCAGTCAGACTCAGCCATCTACTCTTCCCGCAAACCAATCAGATCAGTCCACCACCTACCAGCAGGGACCACAAACTCAGCCTAATCCAACTACAAATGTGGGGCCGAGAATTTTCCTCTCGGGGACTGATCTGAATCCTTCTGGGGTTCAAAGGGTTGTTGTCGAACACATTGTGCGCAGAGATGATGTAAATCTTCAACCTCTGTCTTCAGTTAGACTACGCACCTTTTCAGGAAGACTTCCAAAACCTCAGCATGAGGCAGATTATGAATCCTGGAGGTCTCAAATAGAACTCTTAAATGCAGATCCAAGTCTAGCACCTTTACATGTTACAAGGCGCATTTTGGAAGGTTTACTCCCTCCAGCTGCTGACCTAGTGAAGGGTTTGGGGCCTGGTGCCCTGCCTGCAACATTTTTGCAGGTACTTGATTCTGCATATGCCACTGTTGAGGATGGAGAAGAATTGTTTGCAAAATTTTTAAACACGCTTCAGGACCATGGGGAACGACCATCTTCTTATCTGCAGAGACTCCAGTTGGCTCTCAGCACAGTGGTGAAGCGTGGTGGGATTCCAGCCACTGAAATTGACAAATATTTGTTAAAACAATTTTGTAGAGGTTGCTGGGATAACAGCATGATTAACAAACTTCAACTAGAAAAGAAAAAAGACCAACCACCTCCTTTCTCAGAGCTTTTATTAAAACTCAGAACAGAAGAAGACAGACAGTTGGCAAAAGAGATGTTAATGAAAAAACATATTCCATCAGTCAAGCATCGTGTCAGTGCACAAGCTCACACTACCAGTTCATGTTCATGTAGCCATCTATCAGACTCGGGTGCTATCGAAGACTTAAGGAAGCAAATGTTAAAGCTGCAGAGTCAAATGTCAGCCCTGCTGTGTAAGGACTCTAATTCTGCTAAACCAGAAAATCAGATGAAAAAACAGAAACCAAAATCTGGCCAACCTAGTAATAGGCCAAAGCCCTGGTTCTGTTTCAAGTGTGGACAGGATGGTCACATTGCTCCCAACTGTTCCAGTCAGCCAAATTCCAGTTTAGTTGAAGAAAAACGCCGCCAGCTCAAACACAAACAGCAGTCCTGGGACAAAAGTAAGCCATTAAACTAGAAGCAGTTCTTACTGAGGGACAAGTGGGAGCTGCAACTAGTGAATGTCCCCACACTACAGACTCATTTTCACATTTTTCATTACCTAAAGGATTAGTGGGCACAAGGAGTACTGGTGAGGTGAAGATTAAAGGGATCAATTTTCATTGCCTCTTGGACACAGGTTCCCAAGTCACCACAATTTCACATTCCTTCTATAACACCCATCTATCAGATCACAAAATAAAACCAATAAATGATCTTTTGGAGATAGAAGGTGCAAATGGTCAGAGGGTGCCTTATATCGGATATGTGGAACTCTGTTTGACATTTCCCCCTGAGTTCACAGGAGAAGAGATGGACATAAACACCTTGGCCTTGGTTGTTCCAGACCTGCGATCATCACAACCCCCTGTTCTGATTGGCACCAACACTTTGGATGTTGTGTATAACCAGTGCTGTCAGTCACAGTCTGAGTTCCATCCTGTGCCTTTTGGATATAGAGCAGTGCACAAAATTTTGGAGATAAGGCATAAACTAACAACAGATGACTATCATGGCATTCTAAAAATGCAGTCATCCATCCCACAGGTCGTTCCTGCACAGAAGATTGCTGTGCTGGATGCTCTTCTTATTTGCCCATTACTGCAAGGTGAAAAAGAAGTAGTTATTCAGCATCCAACCTCTTTCTCTCTACCGGGTGGTTTGATAGTAAAATCTAGTCTTTTTGATTTACCTCCTGTACAGCCTGCTTCTCTGCCAGTGGTGATCACTAATGAATCTGACCATGACATTGTGATTCCAGCCAGAGCAGCCATCGCTGAAGTCAGTACCATCCAAACCATTCTTCACAAAGAGCAGAGTGTGCATCAACCTTCCTATAGTTCTGAGCCAAATCCAACCAAATTGAACTACAACTTTGGAGATTCGCCACTCTCAACTGAATGGAAGCAACGTATAACAACCATGCTCAACAGTATGTCAGATGTTTTTTCAAAGCATGATCTTGATTTTGGTCGTACAGATAAGGTCAAGCATGAGATCAAGCTATCAGATCCCACGGCTTTTAAACAGCGACCAAGACCCATCCACCCCCTAGATGTGGATGCGGTACGTAAACATATTCAAGAACTGCTGCAGTCTGGTGTTGTACGTGAATCCAACTCACCCTTTGCTTCCCCCATAGTTGTAGTGCGGAAGAAAAATGGTGCAGTACGGCTCTGTATTGATTACAGGAAGTTGAATGCACAGACCATCAGGGATGCATATGCTTTGCCAAAGCTGGA
Organism: Xiphophorus couchianus; assembly: GCF_001444195.1. Taxonomy (NCBI): domain Eukaryota; kingdom Metazoa; phylum Chordata; class Actinopteri; order Cyprinodontiformes; family Poeciliidae; genus Xiphophorus; species Xiphophorus couchianus. The sequence goes on from NC_040229.1 coordinate 7,445,456, forward strand.
GGACACATTTTCAGCACTGTCTGGCTCGACGTGGTTCTCCACACTGGATTTAAAATCTGGTTACTACCAGATTGAGATGAATGAATCAGACAAAAATAAAACTGCATTTGTCTGTCCGCTTGGATTTTATGAATTTAATCGTATGCCTCAAGGTGTAACTAATGCTCCTAGCACCTTTCAACGCCTTATGGAGCGGTGCATGGGAGACATGAATTTAAAAGAAGTGCTTGTTTTCATTGACGATTTAATAGTGTTTGCACCAACTCTAGAAGAGCATGAACTTCGGTTGAAGAAAGTTCTTCAACGCCTGAAAGAATTTGGATTGAAGCTGTCAGTTGAAAAGTGTGTTTTCTTTCAGACATCTGTTCGCTACCTTGGACATGTAGTTTCAAGGGATGGAGTGGAGACAGATCCAGACAAGATTTCCACCTTAACATCTTGGCCGGTTCCTCAGAATTTAAAAGAGCTCAGATCATTCCTTGGTTTTGCAGGGTATTATCGCCGGTTTGTGGAAGGGTTCTCATCAGTGGTCAAACCTCTCAATGAGTTAACAGCTGGATATCCACCCTGCCAGAAAAGATCAAAACAGATGAAGTTGCAGCATTACCTTGACCCCAAAGAACCCTTTGCTTCTCGCTGGACAACTGCTTGCCAGCAGGCCTTTGAAGAGGTAATCCGGAAACTCAGTACAGCACCAGTTCTTGCATTTGCAGACCCAGGTAAACCCTACATATTACACACAGATGCTAGCTCTACTGGCCTTGGTGCAGTTTTGTACCAAGAACAGGATGGGCAGAACAGGGTGATTGCATATGCCAGCAGAGGTCTGTCCCGCAGTGAAAGTCGATATCCTGCCCATAAACTTGAGTTTTTGGCCCTCAAATGGGCAGTTACAGAAAAATTTTATGACTACCTGTATGGATCCGATTTCACTGTGGTTACAGATAGCAACCCATTGACATATCTGCTAACTTCTGCTAAATTGGATGCTACAAGCTATAGATGGCTTTCTGCTCTTTCAACTTTTACTTTTAAGATCATTTATCGGGCTGGCAGGTTAAATGTGGATGCTGATGGTCTCTCTCGGCGACCTCATGCTGAAGAGGTGGCTGATCCTTTGTCTCTTAAGGAGAAAGAGAGAATATTGAAGTTTACTGAACAACATCTGGAACATCCATCTTGTATTTCCATTGACCAGCACTCAGTCCAAGCAATATGTGACAGGCAACTGGTGTACAGCTCACCCAACCTGGACCAGGTTGTTGCTCTTGTGCAAACCCTCTCCATTAACACTGACAGTTTACCAGACAGTTTTGTTAATGATCTACAGTTCTCTTCACCTGTTGTGCCATCTTTCTCTGAAGGTGAAATTGCTGACAAACAGAGAGCCGATCCAGTCATTCAGCACATTATTGCTCAGTTGGAACGAGGGGAAAACCCACCGCCATTTCTGAGGGAACGGCTCCCCGATCTGCCATTACTCCTGCGAGAGCTTACACGCTTGGAGCTCCATAATAATGTTCTTGTCAGGAGGAGGAATATTGGAGGTGAGCTTACTTACCAACTTGTACTTCCAGAGGAATGGCGGCCTGAGGTCCTCAACCAGCTTCATGACCAGATGGGCCATTTGGGCACAGAAAGGACTCTGGATCTCGTCAGATCACGGTTCTTCTGGCCACGAATGGCAGTTGATGTCTGTAACAAACTCAAGAACTGTGAGAGATGCATCCGAAGAAAAGCACAACCTGAGAAAGCTGCACCACTTGTTAACATTAAAACCTCAAGACCACTCGAACTTGTCTGCATGGACTTTCTCTCCATAGAACCAGACCGAAGCAACACCAAAAATGTTCTAGTGATAACTGATCATTTCACAAAATATGCTGTTGCCGTGCCAACCCCAAACCAAAGAGCCAAAACCGTAGCAAAAGCGCTATGGGAGAACTACCTTGTCCATTATGGAATGCCAGAGCGTCTCCATAGCGACCAAGGGACTGATTTTGAATCTCATACTATCAAAGAGCTCTGTCAGATCACAGGAATCCAAAAGATTAGGACCACACCTTACCATCCCCGTGGCAATCCTGTGGAGCGATTCAACCGAACACTCTTAAACATGTTGGGTACGCTGCAAAAAGAAGATAAAATTCACTGGAAAGATTTTGTGAAGCCATTGGTACACGCTTACAACTGTACCCGAAATGATGTCACTGGATACTCCCCATATGAATTGATGTTTGGTCGGCAACCCCGCCTTCCTGTTGACTTAGCTTTTGGACTGCCTGTGTCTGAAAAACCATCTACATCTCATTCACAGTATGTTGAAAAGCTCAAGTCACATCTCAAAGAAAGTTATAAGATTGCAACTGAAAACGCTGAGAAAGTCATGTGGAAGAACAAACTCAGATTTGACAAGCAAGTCACAGCTGCAGAACTCTCAGTTGGAGATAGAGTTCTGGTTAGAAACGTCAAACTGCGAGGCAAGCACAAGCTCGCAGACCGGTGGGAATCAGACGTGTATATTATTCAGAAGAAAGCCGGCACTCTTCCAGTATACACAGTCAAACCAGAAGGCAAAGATCGTCCCATCAGGACCCTCCACCGTGACCTGTTGTTGCCTTGTGGCTACCTGTCCCCAGCCTCTAAACCAGAACAGATAAAGCCAACAACAGCCATTGCACCTGAGACTTCAGAAAATGTAGATCTTTTAGACCCTGAAAATGAAGAACTGTTTTTATTTGACTTACCTGATTTCTCCAGCTCCTATGTCACCAGAGTTACAACTGAGGTTGACTTACCTGCTCCTGCATCTACTGTCGCTCCTCTGCCTGTGGATCCGCCTGGCCAGCATCCCCAGAGCTCTTTGGAAGAAGAGGTTGGTGAGGAAAAGGAAGTGGAGTCTGGACCTGAACCTATTGCTGAACTGGACATGGAACAAACAGCTGAAGATGGAACAGATTCTGATGACTCAGAGCCTCTCGTGGAAAATTCCTCCTCTCAATCAGGACCTGTCTCTCCTCACCCAGAATCTGCATCCTCTCCAGGACAATCCAGCATGTTAAGTGATTCTTCTGCTGCAAAACTCTCCAGCCCAGATCCTGAACCACCTGTCAGACGCTCTACCCGAACACATCAGCCACCAACTCGTCTGCAGTATTCAACACTTGGTCATCCACTTCTGCAGAGCATCCAGACCCTGTTTCAAGGACTCAGTACAATCTTTACATCTGCTCTGGACCTGGATGAGACCTCTGTGACCTCTACATCATGTGACAGTGTGGTGTGTCACCAGCCTGTTGCATGTACGAGGCCGCACATGAGTTTAGGGGGGGAACCTGTAACCCACAATTAGCAAACGACTTTTATTTTTGCGGGCCCACTTCCTGTGTTGCCCGAACGCTGCTAACTTATTTAAAGCCACGCCTCCAGTGCGCAGTAAAAGATCCTCACCTGTTCCACTGTGATTGTGGCTTGCTGTTGGCGTCTTCCTTAGGAATTCCTCAAAAAAATCTTTGAACATATTGATTTGATTGCTGGGTGAGTTTATTTGTTAACAGTGTTATTTGTTCTATGTGGTACTTCTGCTCAATTGCTCATTGGAGCGTTGTTTTATTAGAATCACTGGCATTGTTTACCTGGACCGTCACCAGGATTCTGTTAGTGCTGATTGTGGCTAAGTACGCCCCACTCTCTTCAAAAAGGTAACTTGTTGCTGAAGTTTGTGCGTATTCTGACACCTTTACATTGATGCCGAGGCACTGAAGTTTAAACTAAAATTGATCAGAACAGAATGTAGCTACACTTAAATTGATATTGCGCAGTATATTTATTTATTTATTTATTTATTTTTCTTCCCTCACTCTGCTTGAGTATTTGACAATTAATTTATTTTATTTTTCTTGATTGATATTTTGGAAGTGCACTTTAACTTTAGTACTTTAAGTTTAAATTGATTAGTTGAAATATGATAGTTTTGTTTTATTTAAATTATGGTTAGTTTAACCTGATTGAAATGTCTGTTTAATTATTAGGAATCTAATTATTGCATTTGCATTTAGTATGCATAAACTAGATGTTTAAATTTAATAATTATTTCCTTTGTATTATATTTGTTTCTGATAAAACACTTAATGGGTTTTCTGACCTTTTAGGTCGGGTTTTTTTTTTCCACCTGTCGGATCAGATCCTCATCTGGATCGAAAGATGGCGAGCTAGGAATGGACTATGGACTTTATGATTTGGACAATCAATTTATTCTGAGTCAATTCTCATGTGTCTCATTGTGTTATTGTAATTGTATGTTTTTTTATTCAAATCACTTAATATATATTCACCAAAACTAAAAGCACTGCCTCCTGTGTTTTTTCACACCTCAGGCTCCTTAAAAGGCCACTCTTCCGATGCTGCTTATGTAGCCGCAGTTAGCTGCCTAGCCCATAACTGTTACACCTAGTTGGTAAAAACTGCATCTGAGAAAGTAAATGCACCTTTCCTGCTTATGCCAGAGGTTCACTAACTAACCAGGAGTTCAGGCAGTTTGCAGCTCAGGAGCAGAGAGGAGCGAAACACAACGCCAAGATGGGAAGTGATCAGCAATGACTTTTCCATCCATCCGTCCGTCCGTCCATCCGTCCATCCATCCATCCATCCATCCATCCATCCATCCATCCCATACTCAGTAATATGTGGTTTATTTTAAGTTTTTAAAACGATTCATAATGTCTAAGAGTTGTGTAACTCAATCATCCTAAAACATTGTCTTAATAAATTAGCCTAATGGCACATTTTTGTTTAATTGTCAGAGAATCTGAACACAATACAAATCCAGAAGAGAACATCATTATCTTCCTGGATACGTTTCTGAAGATGTGGTAGAATGTGTTTCTTGTGCATAGCTATTTAGAAAACTAATTAAATTCTAAAAACATTTATGTAAATGTTACCTTCATGTAATAACTTATGCAGGTTTAAAGTTTAATTTAACCGCAGCTCACTGAATAAACCAGTGTCCAGCCAGCAGCAGGTTTTATTTAATGTGAAGGTGAAAGATCAGTGAGATCTTCATGGAATCACCTCCGGCTCCTTGTTTTCCATCTCGCTGCTGTTAAGGTATGAAATCTTTGAGCCAAATCCCCATTTTGGAGCCATAAAGCTACATCTGCTGCTGGTTTATTCCATTGATGTCCTGTCTGTATCAATTCCCGCTGCATGTCTGTTGGCGGACTTATTCAGAAGCTGCTGCTTGATGTTCTCTTGTTGTGTGCATTAAAAGCCAAATCCTTGTGGAGATGACAGAGGGTGTAATCGCTGGCTATGTGATTCAACAATAAGGCCCTTAGAAGCCATTCAGAGTGGGGCCTGTCCTTGACCCTTAAGGAGCTTGTAATGTGGGCTTTTTCCCCCCGCTCTTTGTATTTACAGGCATAAACGGGGAGGGGCGCCGGAGGTGGAGGGGGGCCGACCGCTGAGCGGGGGCTTTTGGCCCTCCATGCCACTGGCAGCATACAGGGGGAGCCTCACACACACACACACACACACACACACACACACACACACACACACAGATATCTTTGCAGGGACTTTCCATTGACTTCCATTCATTTCTACAGCCTAAACCTTACCCATACCCTAACCATTACATACCCAACCCTAACCCTATCCAAAACTCAGTTCACACCTTAGTCCTAAATCTGACCCCTGACCCAAAAACAGTGTTTCCCCTTGTGGGGACCAGGCTTAGGTCCCCACAAGGAGCAGTGTGTCCCCACAACATAGTATATGTGAGGAAAATGGTCCCCACAAGGTATTAGAAACAAACACACACACACACACACACACACACAAAGACATGCACACCTGGGTGTCTTGCATGACCAGAGTTGCATAGTAAATAGTTACATTTACTCAGTTACAGTTTATTTGAGTAACATTTTGAAAATTGACTTTTTACTTTACTTGAGTAATTTAATTATGAAGTATCGATACTCAAGTAACATTTCTGGATATTTGACTCACTGTGAGTACCTTCACCAAATGAAGAACAAGTTTGTTTTAACCAAAAAATTCACCAGACTCAGTCAACCTGCACAGTTTTAGTTAAGTTTATATCTGGGGTTCCCTCTCTACAGTGACACCAAATACTCCCGGAGTTTAGTCTTTCTGCAGAAGAGGCAACTTCTTGTACCAGGATCTCATTCTGTCTGTAAGTTTTATATTGAAAAAAACTTTTGGGAAAAATTTTTATTTTCCCTGATTTTGTTATTTTTTTTAATGGAGTCTGTCTGGTGGGAGAAAAAATTTAACCCAACTTAATCATAGAAGGTTTGGGGGTTTTTCTCCTATGGCACCAGGCAAGCTCTGTAATTTGAATGATAATTTATATAAATTATTTTCATTTTGGTCTTTAAACTATCAAAATTTCCACATAACTTTAAATTTTGGTCCATCTGATGATGGAATTTCTGAATATTAAATGATAATTTTGATCAGTTGCTCAATACACAGGAAAACAGACTGTCTTCAGTCAGAGGCTTCTTCAAATTCACAGCAATACAGACTGCTGCAAAACATCTTTCCTGCAGTCATCACCATCCATAATAACTCTATGAAGGATTTGAGTTAATGAGTCACAACAACATTTAATTTTAATATAGTTGCTTTGAATTGAATTCCCACAAGTCTGAACCGGAAATGATCTGCGCCACTGAACCGCCATGTTGGTAGGCAGGGCACAGAACAGTGATGTTTGTGGGCAAGTATCAGTGATGTTCAGGTCACATTTGAAAAGATTGGATATGTATCGGATTTAGGAACATATATTCACACTGCAGCCTACAGAGACCCAATTCCGATTTTTTGTCAAATCTGTTTTTTTGCCGTGTTTGTTCACACTTCCAAATATATGCTACTGGTCCAGTGCGCATGCACAATAGAGGTCGCAATAATGTCACACACAGAGAGCGTGCTCAGTGTTTGCAGAAGTAAACATGGATGCTAAAGGTGGAGCGTATCTTAGGACTTTAAAGTTGATGTCCGCCCGGAGTCAGCACATTAACAACTTTATCAACATTGTCCGCCATGGTTGCTGCTTTTCTTCTTTCAGGACGCAGAATAGTGACGTTTGTCGAGTATTAATGACATTCAAGTCTATGGGATGAATGCAACCTGGCCGTTCAGATTCAGGACACATTTGAAAAGATCGGATACGTATCGGATTTATGAACACACATCCAAGCAGAGTGGGTCGCACTCAAAAAAAATGCAATCTGTGTTGTTCAGACTGTCATGAAAAGATGAGATACAGATCGTGTATCAGATTTGGGTCACTTCAGGCTGCAGTGTGAACGCAGCTTTAGTTGGGTACATTTTTGGTCACTTTACCCACCTCTTGCTCTTTTCATTTTGGAGGGAAGGGTGAAGGTTTGTGAGTGAGACAATTGACGGGATGGAGAGAGAAAAGAAGTCCATCTTCCTCCTCCCGCCTCCAGCAGCTCCAGCGGGGGGCCGATCTTAAAGGCTTCTCTGCCTCTCCGCGGGGCGGACAGGGTGTGGTAGGGGGGCAGGGAGGCTCAATCTGCGGCCCCGCTGGTCAGCACTGGGAGCTCCACGTTGCTGGGCTATCCATGACAACCAGAGCGAAAGCTGGGAGAGGGTTAGTCAGGGAACATGGAAAAGCTCAGCTGCGGTCAGAGAGCGCTCGGTTGGAGCAGAGAGACGAGAACAAAGCACCCAGTGATTTTCATTTCTCCCTCTTTGTTTGCTTTATATTGTCCACAGACGTGTCCCCTCTTTGCTTTACTGGGAATAAAGGAGCTTCAAAGGAGACACAGCCACACACAACCATGTAGACATAAATGCACACACATGTGTGGCTAATTGAATTATGTGTGTACAGTGAGTCAGATGCTTTCTGTTCGCCTTGAAAGCAGCTCTCCGAAGGGGCGCAGCACTCCTAAAGGCCAGCGGAGGACGCAGAGAGGCGCATTTTAAGGAAAATGTCACCAGATTTTAAACCTAGGAGTAACGTCCCCTTTGCACAAAGCGCCATGCTTGTCTGTGCTCACTGCCAGATTGTAAGTCAATGTGGTCCAGAGAAAGAACAGAACAGGAAGGTTAAAAGAATGTAAAATCAACTTTTTTTTAGTTTTACATAATGTTATAATGTTAATGTTATCTCATCAAAAACATACTTGGAATATTTTCTTGATTCTTTCATGCATGTTTGAGTAATCCTTTAAGATTGCTCAAACCATTCAGCTACAAAACACCTGGTTGGACCTAGCTCCACCTTCAAGGCACAGCTCCTACTTGGAGTAGCAGTTTCCATCTCTGCTCCTTCAGACTAGCCTGCAGCAATTAGCAAACACTTGGTGGAACTGTACAAATGCTGAGCTGATTGTAGGAGCTACTTCTCAGTGAAATGCTGGTAAAAATGTTGTTAAATAGTAAATAGAGGAGCAATGGTGTGATGACTTCCTGATGGCAGAGTTTCAGAAAGAACAGCAGCTCTTAAAGAGACAGAGGCCCAATTTCAAGATGTTAAATTACAAAGTAAAAGTTATTTTAAGGCATGTTGGATCTCTATAGCTTTTCATAACCACTGAAGATAACATAACACCATTTTATAGCACAATCAAGTAACTATGTACCTGGAAAACACGTTACTGCCACTATGATAAGTTTTAAATCTCATGAGTCCATCCACTGGTCTGTCCAATCCGTCCAATGTGCCCGATCCATAAGCACAGATCTATTCAGTCTAATTCTGTTCTCTGAAAAATACAGACATTTCTAGATTAATTTCAGAAATTTAAAAAGGAAATTTCTGAGCTCCAGAAGTCAAGAATGTATAAGAATAAATTTTTTTTTTAATTTAACCTCAGAAATTTGCTTGAAAATAGCCTGGAAATTTCAGAGTTTCAAAAGTCAAATTTGTGTTAGAAAAAAGTCTGAAACTTTAATATTAATATTTATATAAAATTCAAAGCTCAGAAAGTCAAGAATTGCCAACTTCTGAAACTCCAGAAATTTCCTCTTTCTGTTTTTGCAGAAAATTTCTGACATTAAGCTTTTTCTCCCATATTTTTGACTTTTGGAGCTCAGAAATTTCTAGTTTATGCAAGTAAATGTAACTAGTTACTACCCAACTCTGGCCAAAAAGGAAAATGGTTTTGACACCCCTGTTCTGTTGAGTCCAAAGGTGGACAGAGAACCCAAAAGTTGTACTCAAGTAAGAGTAGCACTACTTCAGCATATTTTTACTCAAGTAAAGAGTAGCAGTCCAAAAAATACTCAAGTAAAGAGTAAAACAGTATTTGGTAAAAAAAAAAAAAAAAGTCTACTCAAATACTGCGTAACAGATCAAATTATCATTAATTTAATATTTAAAATTGCATCATCAAATGGACTAAAATATAAAGTGGAAATTTTGGTATTTTAAGGATGAAAATGACAATAATTCAAATAAGTAATAAAAAATAACAAAATCAGGCAAAAGGAAATGTTTCCAAATCAGTTTCTTCCAATAAAAAACTTATAAAACTTTAACCAAAACTGCAGGTCTGTGTCAGGTGAATTTTTGGTTAAAACATGTTTGTTTTTCATTAACTGAGTACAGAATCCAGAACTTTCAGTCAAATTAAGAGTAGCAATACTTCATAATAAAATGACTCAAGTAAAAATAACTACAGGGTAGTAAAAATGCTCCTAAAAGTAATTTTAAAAAGCTACTCAGGTAAATGTAACTAGTTACTACCCAACTCTGGCCAAAACTGAAAATGAGTTTGTCACCCCTGCTCTGTTGAGTCCAATTCCAGGTTGCAGTTGCGCCATTTGGCCACAGCTCGCCGCTGTTGCACAACTCCCCTCCCCTTTCTCCCCTCTCTCCCTCCCTCTGCCCATCTTGTGTCTCTCGCTCTCTCCCTCTCTCTCTCCTGCCTCTCTGCCTCAGCCAACCCGGGCTGTGCCGAGCTGCTCCCTGCGGGATCAGAGCGCTCCCCCGCCGGGACCCTTCTCTCACATCCCCCTGCTGGGACGCGGCTACATTTCCAGCCAAGCACTGCCTGCCTTGGCTTTATTATGTGTGTCTGCGCCGCAGCCCCGCCAGCAGAGGCAGGCAGAGGAGGAGGAGGGAGGCTGGTAGCCAGAGTCAGGACAAAGAAAAAGCAGGGAGACAGAGGCTAGCGCAGGGTTAGACCGCTCCAAACATCAGCCTGCCGTTTATTAGGAAATATTAACAAACTGAACGGCTTGTAAAAGCAGCTTTCCCCTCGGGGTGGAGAGGCAGGGGGAAGCGGCGCACTGTCCATGCCACCAGATCCACAACACCTAGAGTAGAAATAACGGACGGTTCTGGCCGGTTCGGCTCCTGGAGGGGTGGGGGGAAGAGAACCAGAACAGCCTGAAACAGTGACACTAAACTAAAGAAGCTGAGAGGAAGAGGAGAGGAGAAAGAAGGCGCGCTTCAATCGATAGAAAATATTAGAAAAAATACCCGAAAAAACAAAAACAACAATCCGTACGAGGTGCTGGCTGTCACTTCTCTCTATCGCAGCGCGTGGAGGTCCTGTCCAGGTGTTGGTTGGTGTTTTTTTCTTTTCTTTTTTTTTTTTGGACGCGCGCGTGGGTGGCAGCTCGCGCACAGGTCCGTCCGCGAGCGCTGGAAGAGGTCGGAGAAAGCGGAACGCGTGCGGCAGCGGCGGCGCGGCGAGGAGACGAAACAAAATCAAGGTTGTCGGAGTCGCGGCGAGCGAGGAAGTTGTGTCCGCTTCTCCCACAAAACGCAGCAGCTGCGGCAGCTGCCTGGCTCCAGTTCCCAGTGCGTCGTGGCCGGACTGACGGCAGTGACCGAAGCTGCCGCATTGCAACAGGCGAAGAAGCAGCGAAGAGGTGGTGGAGGTGAAGAAGAAGAAGAAGAAGAGGGAGGAAGAGGAAAGGACAGCCCGGCTGCTCCGCCGCCTGCATGGGAAGCTGAAACCAGGAGCGGAACGAGAGCAGTTAGAGAAAATCCAGGTTTCAGAGCGCAAAGCGGAGATGTCCAGGCGGAAACAGGCCAAGCCGCGCTCTGTTAAAGGTAAGAAAAGTGCTGGTTTGGGAGCGGAACCGGAGTTTGTGCCGCTGCAGCGTTGACTCTTAATTTAATTTAAGTTGATTTTCCCCCAAAGGGCTGTAAGCAGGCTGTGTGAAGCTCTACAGCTGCTTGGCTTAAGACCTGAAGTTTACTGAGTCAGATTGTGGAAAATAAAAAAGAAGCAAGTCCTGTATACCTGACTGAGTGGAAATTGGTTTTTAATTAGCTGACACGGGTGGATCATTGTTCTGACAGCGTGGGCTGTTTTATTATTATTATTATTATTATTATTATTATTATTATTATTATTATTATTATTATTTTTACACCAACTTGTTGTGGTTCACTGAATAAAGCAAATTAGAGTAGAAATCCCAATTTTTAATTTACTCTTAAAAATGTACTACAGTATAGAGGCTATTAGAATATGGAAAAGCGCATATTTTAGCGGTTTGAAGGTTTTCTGTCTTATTTAAGTCTAATAACTGCTATTTTCCCGCATATTTACTATCTAAACATCGATAAAATTGATTGTTTCTGTTTGAAAAATAAGTTTTATTTGCTGCTAAACGAGGCGTGAGTTTTTCCCCCATCGTCATGAAGTGGCGTTCATTGCAGTGCATGGCTGAGTGGGCATCACGCAGGGGCGGGGTGGAGGGGGGGCATGTGGTGTCCTTGGCCTCCCTGTTTCCTTTATGGGACCCAGATGGGCAGCGGGACTGTCCGACCATGTGGTCACCAACCCACCTCCCCCCTTTTCCTCTATTTCCTAGAGCCATCCACGCTTTTCCTTTGCTTTTTTCCTCCTGTGCCCATGAAACCTTCCTGGTATTAATTATAAATCAGGATTGTTGGATATTTTTGGGGGAATGTTTGGTGGGTTTTAGCCTTTGCTTTTAGGCGGGACGCTTTTTATTCAGTCCACATTAGAGGGGAGGCTGCATGTGCTGTGCAGGAATCTCTGACGGAACGTGTTAATGCGCTCCCTCGGGGATGGGTTTGTGGTTTTTATGTCTTTCTACTGCGGGTTGCGTGTGCAGGAAAACGGTTTAAAACTGTTGCTTTTTAGCTCTCGTAGGGAGGAGGATGTGATCGGCAGTGACAGCTCTCGCTTTCCACAGGAATCCTGGGCAAACTCTGGTTCATTTTGTGTTGATTCCTGCATGGATCTGTTTCTGGTTTAAAATGTATCACATCGTCCACATCCTTCAACAGTAGCTGCGTTTCCATCGACTACATAGTTGCACGACTTGGATTTACAAGATTAAAAAAATTCAAGTGTTTTTATAAAAAGCTTTTGTACTGATGTATTAGTTTATTTCACAAAGCTGCAATGGAAACACGAGTCACAAAATTAAAGGGAAAATGGTGAAGAAGACGACAGGAAGTGGTGAGAGGATGATGGCTTAATGACTTATCACGTGAACAAACTTTTTTACATGTGATTTTAATTGCATTTCTTAGTTAATGGAAACAACACAATTGTCAAATTGTGTTTTCTTTTCTACACTAGCAGAATATCAACAAAGTTTATAATGGAAACGCAGCTAGTGTTTCTATATTTTAACTGTGTGTGCACCGATTGCACCTTTTAAAAAACCTGACCTGCTGATTCTGATTTTGGCCGATGCAGATTTTTTTTCTTTGGTCTGAAATGTCGCTAAATAGAGAAAGAACGTTGCTGAGTGGGCAACAGTGGGGCAATTATTGTTAACTGCAAACATGCAGACGTGACCTGGTGCGGGTCTGTCAGTCAAATGCCTCAATGCTGAGGTGGATAAGATCGGCTTCAACTGTAAGTATCGGCCAATCGTAGATCTCTCAAAAGTAAGGAAATCGGGGTGGATTTATTGAAACTTTATGTACAGCTGGACTGAAGAGTCTCCAATAAAGACTAAACAAAAATCAATACTGTAAAATAACAGAATTACTCAAAATTGCATTAAATAATGTCACGTTTAGATCTGGAGAACATGAGAATCTACAATCATGTTTTTCTCTCTGATCGGAATGTGAGAGATGGGATGAAGATGGTTGTTGCATCCCGTCCAGATCAGTGGATCCGTGTGTGCATGTGTGTGTGCGGGCGTGCATGTGTGTGTGTGTCGGCTTGTGTGTGTGCGGGTGTGTGGGTGTGTGGGTGTGTGTGTGTTTGCGCTCATGTTTTTGGAAGTGGGATCTCGTTGAGGCCGGCAGGTCTCAGCAGCCTGGATAACCGGAGCTTAGCTTCAGTGAAGCAGCCGAGCGGAGCGAAGCGAGGCAAAGCCGATGCAGACGACCACCACACACACTCACACTCTCTCTCTCTTTCTCTCTCTTCCTCTTTCTGTCTGTTTCTCTCTCTATCTGTGTGTTTTCTGCAAATACAGCCCTTGTTGTCTTGCCTTAAGCACCATGTGTTGTGTGTACTCCTGTGTGTTTTTGCTATCTCCCGTCCGCACCTTGCCCCTCTGACAGTTTGGCACGACCTGGCGTTGGGGCATTGGGGGGGTTTAGGGGGAGAGAGATGGAGGAGGAAAGTAGGGAGGGGGTGAGGGGTAAAAGGTAGGAGGGGTGCAGCAGGTGAGGTGGGCATCACCGAGGGATTATCTGTGTTTTCATGTTCTTCTGTCTTTCACCTGCTCACCCGACTCTGACCGGCTTAGCATCAGCAGCAGAATCCCAACTCGGCCGTCTCTGCTGCTGCTGCTGCAGGTCCGGACCGGATCACAGCGACCCGATCAGAAACGGATCTTTCACTCACCAGTCTGAGGTTAGATAGCAGAAATATTGTCAGGTTTCTGTCATCCTTCATTAAAGCTGCAAAGAAAAGCTGTCTACATACATTGGTCTTAATGAGATTCATCCCACCAAACTCCTCTTTCCAAAGTGCTTCTCTATATTATATCAAATAATATAATTTGCCTTGGGTTGTTTGTGCATTAATTGCAACATTTTACGTTACAAATAGCTTTCAAATAGTGAATCAAAAGCGGCGTGATAATACACGCATTTATAATTGTTGAACTTTAACTTGTCATTGTTTCTTTTTTTATTTTAGCATTAAATATAAAAGTAAATTCTCAGAAACTGGAATCGACCAATTTCCCCCCGCATTGTTAGATTCAGTACTAAAATCTTTAAATGTATTTTCCCCCTATTCATTAAATGCAGCACTGTTTGTGATGTATCTTCTTGTCAGCTGACAGCAGGATTCTTTGTTGCACTTTTGAGTTTGATAAAAAATCTTCAAAATGTTTGCAATATGTTTTGATGCATAAAAGTTTTTGTAAAATCTTTAATTTGTTCTTTAATTACAAACCAACACCTCTGTCATAAACTTGAAGCTCGTTTTTTCAGAATGTTTCGTAATTGGTCAAAATCAGAATCGGTTGATCAGGGCTCGGTGGCTGATCAGTGCATTTCTAATCCTAATAAATGTCTTTTAGTCAAATATATTGCAAATCAGAGGATAAATGCAAGAACCTGAAATATATCAGTGAATTTATTTTAAAAGTGAGCTTTCTTCTCTGCTCATTAAATGCATAAAAGCTTGTAACTTCCTCCATTTTCAGTTGTTAAATGCATCAACCAGAAGCATGCACTTTGATCCAGTTAGTTTTTTAATATGGATTGGGGATAAAGTTTGAAGAATAAATGAAGATAATCTTAAACCGACCACCTCATCAAGGAACCTTGAAGATTTTGATCTGATGAAAAACTGGTGTTGTCTCCTGAAAAGTCTGTTTGGTGCAATGAAGGACAGTAAACGTCCGTGCAACTGATCCAATATAATACAGTCATGCAGATGCTAATAATCTGATTCATTTTGTTTCAAAGTAGACCTTTAGGATTGTAAATATAGATATTGCCACGATTATTATGATTTAATGTTGTGCAGGCCGAACCTTGGTATATTCTTTTCCATCAGACAAATTAGTCTCACTCTTTGATCACCGTGTCACATTATGATTCGTATCTTATCTATATTTCTAGGTAGAAAGCTAAAGTTGGTTCAGTTTCTGTAAAGAAGAGGTTGAAGTGTTTAAGATGTTATTCTGAATCTTCGGCTGTTTATCTTTTGAAACTATGAAATTACATTTATTTTTGTTTTTCAGTTATTTTCTCGCGTCTTTACTCTCTGCAACATATTGCTTATGTTTTTTTTAATAGCTGAACAGATTGTTTTTCTCTCAGCAAAAAATTGAGACAGAGTTTTATTTGATGGGTTATATTTTTATAAAGCAGCATTCCTTTAAAACATGAACACATCTTTACAGAAATTTTCCCTATATTTTGAAAAGATAAAAATAATATGCATGAGCACTTAAAGGCATATTTTAATATCTCTGTCCAGTTTTCTCTGGATATTATTATTATTTGAATTAAGTGATAAGCAGCTGCTCTAAGGAATCCATAGCAGGATTAGAGTGGTAAAGCCTTCCTGTATTTATCAGTTGACATTTTCCTTGGAAGCCTGAGAGAATGTGACGTTGGTCAAGTTATCAGAAAGCTTTACATCAGTCAGAACTTTCACTCAGTCTGTAGAAACTGCAAATGTAATAAAAAAAAGTCTTGTTTAATAAGGATAGTAAGGATCGTCTTTTCCACAGAATTGTAGCGTGAAGAAATGCGATCAGATGTTTGGAAATGTCCTGATGAGCAGCAGTCCTCAGGTTTGTTTGACGGATTTGGTGGAACGGTCGAGCCTCTGCAGCGATTAGACCCTGTTAGCAGGGACGGGACCTGACTAATTGCTGTCTGTTAATTGAACATGGACTAATGGTGCGATGATGGAGCTCCTGGGTTAAAAAGAAAGCAGGGATGAGCCTGAGGAAGAAATGAAAGCAAGCTCCGCTTCCCTCTTATCTAAATATTATTTCAGTGGATTAATCCGTTTTTAATGTGTGTCTTTAGTGAAGCGAGGAAGGCAGAAATCTCATTCTGCGTCTGCTATCTCTCTCTCTCTCTCCCTCTCAGCCCTCAGCCCCTGGAGTCTCTCATGCATTATGTAGTGATGATTATTACTTAATTACACATTAATAAATCCACTTCATTTGCAGGACATTAAACGGGAGCTGAGCGCATGTGACAGGGAGATGGAGGAGAGTGGGAAGACCGGAGCGGGCGCTCACTTTTTAGCTGTTCTTTGCTTTGTTTTCCACTGTTTGTTTGGAGCCAAATGATTTCTGTGGAGGTTGGATTTGCTGCTGGAGGGATCTGGGATAATGACATCACTCCGTCTCCTCCTTCCTACTTCTCCTGCTCTCCGCTCTTTCTGCTCCATGCTTACATGCAAACAGGGTCAGGGTTTTACCCATTAGTGTAAACATAGATTCTCAGCAGAGTCATCATCGGGATCCTTTGTCTTTCACTTTGTTTGCTTTGTATTTTAACAGAGAATGAATTATAGTCAAGTATTGGACAGAATAGTCAGTAGTTAAGAAAAAGTCTAAATGTACACATTTACAGATCAATACTGGGGCAAGTCAAGGTTTTTGTTTTACACCATGTTAAAAATTATTATGCAAATTGGATTTAAGTCTCATAAAATTAGATTTTTTGTTGTGCTATTAAATTCATAGGTGATATTGTGTGTCAGGGCTCTTTGAATCACTATAATTAATTTCAGAGAGCTGGTTGATTAGTTTGTCTGGTGAGCTCAATGAAAGGAAATCTACTTAAGAAGGATGTTCCACATTATTAAGCAGGCCACAGGTTTCAAGCAATATGGGAAAGAGAAATTTTCTGTCTGTCAGACAGTTTAAAGTTTCCCCTTTCCTTACGTTCCTGTTTTGTGTTTGTACATCTCTGGAGTTTAGGAATGTTTTTCAATGACCGATGAATGGAAAGAAAGGAACCTTTCTCAGGGAAATTGTCATCTCTGTCTCCCATACATAAAACACCTAAAACTTTAAAACATGTGAAAATGTTAGCCCCTCCGAGTCTTGAATGACATGGATAATGTACTGAAATAAGTGGAAAAGCAGTTTCAAGAAAATTGTGGAAGACCTTATGCTCGACTGCGTAAACCCATCCTAATATGGTAATTATTCTTTTCCTGGTGTTTTTGTCAGTTAACAGCTCAGGAGCCAAATAACTGCAACACCAACACGTCATATTGAAATTAAGTTATTTAGAAATGACATTCAGTTGGAAGCCAGTTCAGGAATAGCATTTAGCCAGCACTGAGAGTAAGTTTAATTTGGAAAGACGTTTCACGGTTCTTGTGTTTTACTATACAGGCTGAGGATTATGTCACACAAAGATGGCGTGTTCAGCACAGATCTGCTGTCTGTCTGTCTTCCTCCTTCCATCTGGCTTTGCCATCAGCGGGTCTTTAATGTCACCCTTTGGCAGAGCGCGGACTCTTTCACAGGGCGACCCGCTCTTATAAAACTCTAACCTCCAACATGTGGTTTTGATTACATGAAGGCTGCAGTGTTTCGCAGGTGCGCATGACTTTTAACAGCACTGTAAAGGCTGCGTTTTGCTTTGTGTGTCCTTTTTTAAAACATCCCGTTCAGAGTTAGCGCTGCTTTCGAACAGGTTTGTGACGGCTGCACGTCGCTCCTGTATAAAAAGCTTGTTGTTGCTTTGCATTAAGGCTTGCTGAACCATTAAATGGCTCTCTGAAAGCTTTGTTAGAAATTCCATTGACTCCTCAGCAGGAGGTGGATTTGAGTTTTTGCTATTTTTCTTTGATAAACGGGACAAAACAAGCTAATGTAATTGGTGATTGGTGGAGCCCAGCGGCACCATGAATTGAATGTAATGGACTCATGTGGATCTGCGCTCAATTAGAACCAAATTACTCCACAATGGAAAGCTTAGAGAGTAACACATACCTAAATAGATTAGGCCTTCTTTCACTCTGGGAAGAAAACAAAGTGAATGTGTGAATATTGAAAGTAGTCACTCTTAAATTTCTTTTAGCTGACCCAGAAAGGATTTCAGGTATTATTCAGGAATAAAAACCAGTGTAAACAACATCTTTATAATAATGCCTTTTAAAGCAAAGACTAGTGAGATTTAAGCAGATATCAGACTACACTTCCAGTCAGAAATGATTCATTTGGCTTTTTTAATGGTTGATTTTAATTGCTCTTTTTCAGGGTAGAAATATTGGCTGATATATGTACATGTATCCCATTAATATTTTGCCTAATTTCCTGTAGCAAGTTGTACATGTACCACACATTTTTCTGGGTTTCTGATTACTGTTCTTTGCAGAATTGGTGCAGCTCATTTAAAGCATGATTTCCAAATCTTTAAAGGGGAAGTATCATGTAAAATTACTTTTTTGGGCGTTACCTCGTGTTTTAATGTTATTCCTTTATCTAAAACAAACCAGGAGTGTTGCTTTGATTCTCTCTTGCATGTTTGAGAAATCCTTTAATCTCCATGGCAAACATTCACCTGAGCAAACGCCTGGGTGGACCTAGCTCCGCCTTCAGGGACACAGCTCCTCCTCCTCAGAGGTGCTGTTCCCAAGCTCCCACCTCACAGAACAGCCCTTCTCCATGGCTCTACCAATCGGCTCCTTCAGACTAGCCAGCAGCAATTAGCAAACACCTGCTGAGCTCATTATAGGAGCTACACCTCAGTGAAACGCTGGTTAAAACGTTGTTATCGGGTTAATAGAGAAGCCATGTTGTGATGACTTTCTGCAGGTGGAGTTTCAGGAAGAGCAGGAGTTTTTAAAGAGACAGAGGCCCAATTTCAAAGTTAGTTTCTTTTAAGGCATATTTTATATGTACAGCTTTTTTTCCCTTTTTTTTTTTACAACTGAAGGTACTTGATAGTGCTGTAAAATGTCACTATGTGACTTAAAGAATATGTAATACAGCCCCTGTTAGGGCTTTTGTTAGGCCCTGGAAACTTAATGCTAGCCTGTTTAGCTAGTTGTTGTTGTTTAGCTGTTCTGAAACGTGTTTTTGATCATCGTCATGTTAAAAGACCAAACTAGTTAAAATCATATATCTGTCAATTTGAGAACAATTTCCAGTTAGTTCTGCTCCTTCATTATTCCCATTAACTCAGTGCAATTTACCTCTACTCCATAGCAACGTGCTGCCTCCACCATGCTCAACAGTTTGTTTGGTGTTTTTACATTTAAACGACTTAGAGAGAACCCATCTAACATATTTTCATCTGATGATAAAAGTTTCTCCAGAGGGAATCTGACTTTTCTCTGTGTGCGCAACTGCAAATTTTAGTGTCAGTTTTAAACTGACCTCTAATGTCTGCACCCTCTCAGACTTCGGTGATGATTGCTCATGGTTGCTGTAGATGACAATTTTCAAATAAATTATGAAGTTGTTTAATATTCCTACCAAATAATTAGATTTAAGGGGTGACGTAAACTAGATGTTTGAAATATTGGATGAGAAAATGTGGTACCAGTTTGATCTGGTTTGCTCCTCAGTGAGGTGTGCATCATGCCAGCACATCTCCTTATCAGCAGCCGGCCTGGTGCGGTCGGGCGGCTGCATGTGCGTGGGACCAGCAGACCAGGCCAATGCCATGGTAGCGGCTTAGCTAGTCTTGTCTATCAGCTGCAAACTCACTGAACCTGAACACCATCCCTGTCCCCAACGTCCTGGAAACAAACACACACTGAAACAAACAGAAACGGTGTCTTTAAGTGTGTAAGATGTTATTGTGGTGCATAAAGGTAATATTTTATTTTATTTTAGTCTCAAAGATGTAAATTCTTCACGTTTAGAATGGTGATTTTGTAAATATCTGTAGCTGTCTTTGAATTTTTGGGATTTTGGACAGATTTGCACCATTTCTCTAACACTTCTTAGTTATTTAAGCCTTCCTCTCCTCTCCCACCCCAACATATTATGTACATTAAACATTAGTGGAGGGGCAATTAGCAGTTCCCCTTTGCACACCTGGCTGATGCATAATGAATTTACTGCACTCCCCTTCCTCTCTCTGCGCCACACACTGATGTTGATGAAAGGAGGACTTTTGGGAAAAGGGAATTTGCGTTTCTTAGGGTGCTTTCCCACCAGCCATGTTTAGTCCGCTTTAATTTAGTCCGATTTGTGTGGGGAAGCGTGAATACATAATACTCTGATCTGGACAAATACATTGAACTCTGGTCTGCCTACAAACCTTAATGTCAGTTCGGTTGAAGTGAACTCTGGTGCGGTTTGAATGTGTATGTGAATGGGAAGCGGAATGGAGACCACTCCAAAAGCAGGAAGCGGACCTCAACCCAGGGCATTCTGGGTAAATACAACCAAAACAAACACGAGTCCAATGCTAGCTTTCTCTCTTTTACCAAAGACAAGAGAGAAATCCTACAACCGCTAAGATTTTTTTTTTTACCAAAGTGTTGCGGAAAGTGCCTCCACTGTATGTGATGATAGCTCAGTAAGTGGTGTGTATGTTGAGTGTAGGTGAGCGAGATGTGTGGCAACCGTCCTCCGGTCAGAAGGGGGGCGCTGCGTGCTAAAAACAAGAAGAACCGGGATGCTGGGGGAGCGAAGAGGAGACAGTATGTGTGAGGGGTGAGCGTAGTCGACGACCGGAGCAGTGGCTAAGGGAAAAACGTCTGTGAAGCTTTCAACTGTAAGCTGGCGCTATTACTTCCAGCCACCGTGTGGTTCATGTTCAAGGCGTATGAAGGAGTTAACCCCGAAGTAGACTTCACTTTGGCCCTGGAGGAAGAACTCCCCTGTGTCCTCCGACCACGGTCAGAAGACTGAGCAGGAAAGGTTAATAAAAGACAAAAAACACAAGGAAAGGACCTCATGTTTCTTTCAACGTTAGTAAGAAAAAATGCTAGTTTGGTCAAGAAATGACTACAAATAAATGGTTCCTGGCCTAAACCTGTAATCATCTACAGCCAGAGTAACGACCGAAATGTTAAAACATGTCAGACAGTTTAGGCTGGGTGAGGAGCTGAGATAACTTTTAACATTTGCCACCAGTTTTTAAGTTCACAACCCAAAGCAATTCCAACATTTTACATTTTTGTTTCCAGTCTTGCCACTTCAACATTTGCTTAGTTCATACATATACATTTTGAAGCATCCACACAGTCCCCAAAACGCCCAGAACCCGGGCTGGGACCCAGACTAATGTTCATTGTCCTCTGAGCGGGGAGTCTTCTGCAGAACAAGCTGCTTCTGTTGTGTTTCTGCTTTTTATCGAGCACTCTCCCAGCTCTTTGTAGAGAGCGCCCCGCTATAGACCCACCGATGTTTCCTTTCAGCACTGGAGTCTTCAGTTGGTTTTTCTAACTCCTTTCCATTCACCTCCCAGTCAAAAGGCAACGGCGTCCAGCTGAGAGGCCTACAATGGAGCGAGTTGCAGCAGGAGAAAAGAAAGAGTAAAACAGCGAGAGGCAGAGAGGCTCCTGGCTGAAAAAGATGTTGCAGAAACTGTTTCGGTGAAAAATAAGACCTGACGTGTGTCTGTAAATTAAGTTTTCTATTTTCTAAATTCCTCCTTCGCTTAAGTCTGAAAGAAATGTAGAAACTTTGGTTCATAAATAAAAATCTAAGGAACAAATTGAGAGTTCCTTCACATTCTTAGAGAATTTCTTGTTCGTCATGTATCTAATTTAACTTTTAACTACTTAAACCGTCTCTAAACAAATGGAGACATGAACAAAATTGTGAAAAAATACTTCTCTTTCTGAAAAACAAAATCTGGGCTAGTTAGAAATAGATACTTAATTGCGGTACATCTTCACATTACAGTAACTTAGTTACTCCTGATGGCAGCAGCATGCAAACCTTTTTGAAAAGTTACTTATTCACTGCAGATTTTTTCTTATTTGTTGGAAAAACTGTTAATCAAAGCTATTTTCCCAAACTTGTTTATAAAGTAATTTTTTAGCATGCATATTAAAACCGAATGAATTTACAGAAGATCATTTCAGATTTGATTAGGAGCTAATGCTAAAACCGGAGCAGTTTGCTTCAGGAAAAAATTTAGAAGTGGAAATTCTGCAAAAATGTGGGTCATCGTTTGTTTTTTTATTTATGGAAAGTTTTGTTACCAGTCTGGTCTACAGCAGCCAACAGCTTATTAATAAATTAGCTTAAATCTGCAGAAAGAAATGATCAAAATTACCTTTTGAGTTTACAGATATACGTACAGAATATAGTTTTCAGATAGTTTGACTTTGAATGATTGAGCATCAGGTTTTCTGTCTTGACCTACATGATTTCTCATGCTGACAAATGATTAGTATCACTGAAAAAGCAGTGGGAAGATTAAGAGGAAAAAGAGACGATTATCTTACTGAAGCATGATGCAAACTCAACTTGGATGAGATTCATCACAGATTTCTGGTGCAATTTGGAGAAATTACTATCACAGAGAATGGGTTCAGGGCCTTTAGCTATAAATCTGCTGCTTCAGCCATTTTCTATGTCCAGATTTATCGTGTTTGGCTTCTTCTGGTTTAGAATTAAGACGCACTTCTTTTACATTATTGTCCAGTAATCTAAAAGTTGGACAAAACACAACATGATTGTTCTGAATGCAGACATTTTGAAAACTGTTGGATATATATTTATTTAGTGTCACATATGAAAGTGGCACAAATTGAATTTTTTGGGTGAAAATATTGAAATTGGGCCGTTAAAAAAGTTGCATATACTGTATACTGCATTTGCCCGCTGTATAAACATAGTCTTTGTTTCACTTAGAAAACAATAAAATTTGTTGTAGTTCGTGGTTAAAAATGTTGAAAAATTCTCACAACTCACATCTGGGAATGACGTCACTAAAAGCTTTCAAGTTTTCAGGATAAAATCGTCTCAGGTGTGGGATTTCCAGGTTAACTATTAACAATTGGCTTTTCTTCTTTTTAGCACTAAAAATTATTTGCCTTCGAAGCTTACAGTTTTATCCACAGAACTAAAGAACAATAAGTCTGTAACTGAGGCAGCCTTTTATACATACAGCAGCCATGTTGGATTTAGAAGTTAAGAAACATCCAACTTCTGGGTATAAATGAAAATCATGGTTGCTGCAGGCCTACAGTGAAGATTTGCTCAGGTTGGAAGACTAATTGTTATCTTCAGAAAACTTAGAGTTGGTTTATATCAGCAGAGGAAGTGTGTTCTCTGCTCTCATGAAAAGTTCACACCATCTGAGACAAAATGAAAAGAGGAGACTGGAGAAGAACAACAGACTGTGTGGTGGGGTTTTGATGCAGGACTCAGTATCTGTGGACATTATGCAGGTTCAAAACTAACCTTGTTCTGTCTGCTGAACTCGAAGGCATCAGAGTGGAAAATGGGGTGAAATGAGGATTTTGAACCCCTGTGGAAACTCAGAAACAACCCAGCTAAACTTTAAAAAAACTAAAGAAAAGAATGTATTTCTTCTCAAAAGTTATGGTAAAAGTTTTTAGCTGCTACGAAGTAATTTATTTCCTGTTTATTTTGAACATAGTTTTAGCATTGTAGCGAAGTACACTTGTTTTTGTTTATTGCTTGATGGCAGCTGTTGTTCTCTACTGCGGTTCAACCAGTTATTGTGTTTAGAAGAAATTACTTTTTCACACATGATCAAGTCGAATTGGATTTTAACGTTTAATGAATGAAACCATGATTTGAAAACTGACTTTTTGGATACTACTCATCATAAAACAAATTTGTCATTTGCTGTATCCTCTCCATATTTTTGGTTATTTGCTTGAAACGGTTTTTTTAAAAAAAGTTGTCTGCAGCAAAACAGTAGCTGTGTTTCCATTACAGAAGTGTGGAAAAAATTGTCGATGTTCTGCTAAAGTAAAAAAAACACGATTTTGCAATTGGAGTTTTTTTATTAAACAAGAAATCACACATGAATAAGTTTGTTCACGACATAAGTTAGTAAAAAAGATGCTACGCTGTCGTCCTCCTACCACTTCCTGTCGACTTCTTCGTCTTTTCCACCAGTAGTAACATCCGATTGTCGATCATGTGACTTGTAACGTGTGGAAATGTTTCCATCGTAGTTTTGCAAAATACATGAATTTTGATGAACCAAAGGACCTCCTCATCCTAGTGGCAAAACCTTTTATTGAAAACAAGAATTTTTCAAAATTGACGTGTTTCCATTAAGCAAATTTACTTTTGAAATGTCAAATTGCGCAATTTTACTTCTAATGGAAGCACAGCTACTGCTAAATACATGCATAATCTCTCTGTTCTTTAATTGTAGACATCAACATGAAGAACAAGCGAGTTTAACTAAACTTGGTTGGTGCTCGTGCTTCAATGCCTGCAGGGAAGGATTAAAAAATTATAAGCTGTGTGAAAAGGCTTTTAGTCTCTTTCTCCTTCATTATCTGTGACTGAGCAACAACCAGTCTCCACTGAAGGATTTTAAGGTTTATCTTCATTTTATGACAAAATATTGATAAGATATTGTTTTCCTAAGAGAAAGCTCACAAACAAGCTGAAACAGTTTGAGTGTTTCTTTTAAAAAAACAATTTAAAAATAGAAAGTATGGCAGCATATTTGATTATAAGACTGGTGGAGAATAATAAAGCAAACAACGAGGCACGCTCCGAGCGCACACTTGCTGTGCTGTGTGTATATTTTCCTCGTTTCTCCCAGAAGGAGCATGACGAGCGAGTTAATCTGTCCGCCAGCGACACAAAGCTGTTTATTTCCCTTTTTTCCTCTCCGACGGTCCCTTTCTCTCTCTCTGTCTCACCTCCCTTAAAGCCTAATCAAGTTTGTATCAAGCTAAATAATGCCTTAGCGTGAAATTGGTGTCTTCAGTCAAAAAGCACTCCTGAGCCTGCGCTACAAGAGAAAGCAATTATGTTCCCCTCCAAACCTCGCTGCCCTCGTTGTTCATGTTCTGCATATGTGTGTGCGATCTGCTGCAGCTGAGGTGTTCTGACGGTGAGCTCTGGGCCCAGTCTGTACTGGTGGATGCAGGCGGTGTTTACTGGGAGGTGGGGGTGTCTTCTAGTTCAGTTATTTCTGGAGGCTTCCCCAGAGTGGAGGTGCTCCAGAGGAATGCTTTCCTCCTCCTCCTGCTGCCCTCTCTTTTCTTTCTTTGCCCTCCTTCACCTCTCCTCCTGTCTCACATGTGTGCTTTTCTTCACCTTCTTCACATTTATTTCAAACGCATGGATCAATACAAAGACAATAGAAGAAGAACTGAAAATAAAAAGACTTAAAACATTGTTTTATCTCATGAAGGCTGTTTTCAAAAAGCATGAAAAACAAATTTTCAGTTCAGATTAAAGATAGTACATGTGCACCTCCACTTAAAAATAACATTTCAGATGGATTTCTTTTCTTAAATGTATGTTAAAACAATGTAACGCATATGAGATATATATTTATTCCTTGTATTAGAGTACTTACAGTAACCATAATCAGAGTTTGAAATCTATTTCAATATTATGAAATGTTAAAATAAGCTATTTTAAAAAACCAACACCGCTAATATAATATTTATACATATATTCTGGAACTTTTTTATTGCATTTTTAGCACAGATGTTTCTGTGTTTTGTGGTTTTGTCCACTTTAATATTTGTAAACTCTGTAAAAACCACATTGTTCATATGTTTTAATTGGTTCTGAAATGATTCATCGTGATGAATCAATTATTGCAATAATTGTCAACTAACTTAGTAATCGACGAATTGTTAACTGCACTCAAATGTAATTTGGTGAAAGAAAATCATACTTAGAGCAGGAATTAAGCTAAAACTATACAAAAAATACACTTTTCATTTAAGACACAAAATAATTTCAGATTTCAGATTTATTCATATCCCAAATTGGGCAATTGATGCTGCAGCAAGTATAAAAACTAAAAGACAAAGTATCAAAGATTAAAAAATAAGGAACAATAAAAAATACCAAAAACACATAATATACAAAGCAACACATAATAATGGGAAGATACAGCAGTGCATTTCATTATTGACCAACAGTTACTACACTAGATCAGGTGCAAGTCCTCCTACCTTGTCCTGCATTTAAAAGAGATATTGCTGTAGGAACAAAGGAGAGTTTGTACCTGTTACTTTTTATACAAGGAAGTCTGAGCCTGAGCCAGAAGGCAGAAACTGGAACTCGGCATGTAAAGGATGATCAGCAATAATGGCTTTAGTTTTCCTAATGATTTGTTTTTTACACAGTTCTGTAAGTGAGCATTGTTCAACCCCTAAGATTTTATTGCTAGTATTGCTCTGCTAAGGGCATTTTTTGGTCTAAAACTAAGATTCCCAAACCAACAGAGGAGTGAAAAGGTCAACAGAGATTCAATATAGGATCTATAAAATAGGATCATAAATGATTTATCAACTTGAAACTTTGCAAACCTCCTTAGACAAAAATAATCTTTTTTTTGTAGGTTTTCTGAATGGCAGGTAAATTTTAACTTATTATCCAAAATAGTCCCAAGATATTTATAGTTTTCCACTGTCTGACCTTTAATCACTGTTTGATTTGTGTTATGGGGTTTCTGTCTAAAATCAATGCACATGTCCTTTGTTTTCTGTACATTTAATAAAAGAAAAGCTTTATTACACCAGTCAACAAATTCATCGACCACAGGGCCCTGGGCAACATGTTCACCCTCATGTAGAAGTCTAACTATCACTGAGTCATCTGCAAATTTTAATATTAACCTTTGATCATGCCGGGGAAAGGACGCAGCCTTGAGGCGACCCGGTAGACAGGGACATCTCTCTGGACATGCATCCATTTACTCTGAATTTCTGCGTTCTGGACAACAACAACGAAACTCTTTAAGTTGCAGTTTTAGCTTCACCCAGTTCATATTCACGAACAGAATGCTATTGTTTGCATTTTAGGAAATAAAATAATTATTTTCTCATTTAAAAATGGATCTATTGTTTGTTTATTTACATCTTTTAATGTATTTCTAATATTAAAAGGCTTAAGTGGTTAAATGAAAAATATCCAGAATATGGCAATTTTTTTATCCGATTAATCGTAAGAATAATTGATAGAATAATCAATCACTAAAATAATTGAAGTTGAAGCTCTAGTTAAAACCCTGGATTTGTTGTTGAGTGTACTTTTTTATCATGGTTGTACACCAGACCACATTGTATTTGATATTTGCGTTGCTTCTTCCCTTTTCTCTCTCTTTTACTTTCATTTTTTTCCAACTCCTTTGTCGTTTTTAACCTTCTTGTTCTAAGTTTAGTCCTCCACTTAATTTCTTTCCCCTCCTCTTCACGTTTCTCCTGTGATCGATTTCTCTTCCCGCCACTCTCTCTCTCTCTCTCTCTCTCTGACAGACAGAAAAACAAATGTCAGATCAGAGAGGCTCTTTAAACTCAAGCTGTGTTGTTTGGCCCTGAACATCAACTCTGTGCTCATCTGATTGTAAGCGTGTGTGTGAGAGAGAAAATGAGTGCTGTACTCCATAGATTTGTTCTGTGTTGGAGCGCTTTCTGCATTTATAAAGCTTTGTAAATACTCACTTTTTTTTTTTGTTCGGTACAGATAAGAGACAGAGGTAAAACAATTCAACCCTTAAGCAAAATAAAAGCTTCTTTCTTGGTTTTAGGTTTTAATATCATTCAGTTCAACACAATTTGTCACCACTGACCTCCTAACTTTCTTCTTTAACATATTCTGCACCTTCTTGTCTTTATCTAGTCAATTTAAACTCTAAATTAATGTGAATTTTATTCCTGTCAATAATATAATGTAACAGCAGTTAAAGTTTTATTCCAATTTAAGATATAGCCACAGAATCCCAGATGCAAATAAAAATTCATCAACGTAACTGCTGTTGATGCACTGCTGTTGATGAAATAGTTGAATTTATTAACTTTGCAGTTGTAACAACTCGTTAGGTATTCATCTTGTGAAGTTTATAGATGGTTTTAAATTTGTCTGTTCAATTTAAAACAGTTGTAAAAGTACTTAGTACCACAAATATTCAGCAACTTCTATTACCATCCAGACCTTTTATACACTTTATTAATTAAACTTAAGTAAATGCAGAGATATTTTGTGAAGATGGATTGACTCATATCCTCATCTTGTTCCTTAGAATAAACTTTTTTGTTTTGTTTTAGCAGACCAAGAAAAAGAAAATGAAGTGACTCCAGAATTAAAGCATTATGTGTCTTTTGCTTAATGATCCAAAAATCCAAGACCCTTTTTATTTTCCAGGCTTATAATTTACAGATTACATTTCTAGAATGTTGGATTTTCAGTTTTAAGCAGGAAAAATAAAACAACATTATTTGTTCCCCACAAGTTTTTTTTTAACTTGACAATTTTGCCCTGCCTGACCAAAATATTGGGCAACACTGACTAAAAACTAGCCCAGTAACTAATAACTTCTTAGCTATATAACATTTTAGCTTATGAAATCATCAGCTAACAATTGTGCTGTTATGTTGTTTGCTTATTATCCTGTTTGTAGCTAAATTGGTTAATTACGTTGTAAAAATATTAACCTACTTCATGTTGTCAGACATGTTCTGCTTAGGTAATTTCTTGGTTATTCAGATCTGGCAGGATTTGGCTTTTAAATAACAGTTAGTCTGTATAGTTGTTTTACTTAAATGGGACCTACTGTATATTTGCACTTTTTGTTATATAATGGATTTGTTTTACAATGGCTGCTGGAAAAAAGTTTTACTGTTTGCTTACCATCCAGAAACCACTTGCTGCATTCTTGTTGGTTGTCCAGGAGGTTCCACTTCTGCTTTTCAAAGATGTATGGTTGTGTAATTGTGCATCTGTTTGCAGCCATTTTCACTTGCTAGTGCAAACGCTGAGTTGAGGATGGCTGGCAGCAGCTTATTTGGATTTAAAGTGACAAGAGTCTCTAAAACAGAACTGATCAGACTAAAACCTAATTATCTAAGAATGTGCAAAAAAATAATGGAGATGTTTGGTATAGGCTATGTTCAAAAAAGCATAATAGGTCAGCATTAATAAGTAAAAAGCCTTTTTACAAATAGTCTTTTGTGCTTCCTTTGGTTGCTTTATTTGATTTAAATTTGAAGGACTAGCTAAAGGATTTAAATGTGAAACCAGAACCAGAATAAATCTGCAAAGGGTGGAAACTGTAAGTTGTACAACCGTGTCTCTCTGACCGAAGGTGACAACCAAACCAACTTTGCCGTCGCAGCTGGAGACAGAATCAGATAACGCAAACATTTTGGGTCAAATCAGAGGAAAAGGGAAGAGACTTGCGATAAGAGAGGCAGCGGAAAGGGAAAAGATAGCGAGGGCGACGGAGCTTGTCCGCCAGGCTTTCTGTGCTTGTTTGTCTTCCTCTCTGCCATCCATCCAAGCCCGCTGCTAACTCTGTCCCCCAACGCGCTCACAATGTCACAGACAAAAGCAGACATGGACGAACACTCGCCCAGTCCCAAATCTCTGAGTGGCCTGGTGTTTCTGGCCCGTGACAGTGCTGGGGATGTTTTTTTGTGTTTTAAGGCTGTTTTGTGCAGAGTGCAGGCAGGCAGAGAGAGCAGTTTCACTGCTGATAAAAGTATTTGGTTAATCAGCTTCTGTCCCCGTCCCCCGAGTTGATCTGTTTGCGTGTGTGTGTGTTTGACACAGGCCATTGAAGTTTGTGATGTTGGGATGGAGATGGAGAGGGTGGGGGTGCTGGTGGTCCCTGAGGGCTGGCTGGGGATGGAGATTGGCATCAGCTCCAGGCCAGTAGCGTCACAAAGTCGCTCCGGAGGGATGTGAGGGCTAACCAATGAGAGAGTCCTTCTGGACCCAGGAGGGAGCGCTGGTCTGGGTGGAAGATATGGGGGAGGATACGGGTTGTAGAGGGGACACAGGGAGCAGAAACAGAGATGGGAGAGACAGACAGATAAAGAGGGGGAGAGTGTCAGATGACAATTAGCCTCTTGACTCCCGTCCAACACCGGTTGTCAATCAGCGCAGCCCTCTGAGAGGAGAGCCAGCCTATCATTGGCTACGCTGACCCAAAGTCCCGCCTGCTTGGGCTGCCTGGCCGACGGAAGATTGGCCGCGCTGACCCGTTCGTCAAATAGATGTGGGAATAACCAGAACCTCAGGCTGCTTTGGGAATATATGGCCCTGATACTGTGGGTGCAGGCTGTTTAGACAGAAAAAAGACAAAGGATTTCATTCGCTCTGCTTTGCTTTTGCTGGATAGTTAGAGATAAAACAAAGATTATAGCGAGCTAATGTGTGCTTTAAGTAGGCCTGCTGCGATAATCAATAAATCAATTAATGACATGATAAATTAAAAAGAGCTCAATAATTTCCATTTGTGTGATTTATCATTTTTCTTTTTTCTCTCTTTCTACCAAAACCTGGATCTTCAGTTTGGTCCTCTGGTCTCAACTAGCGCTTTTTTCTGAAGGACAATTTTGTTTACGGACCCCAGAATTAATTTTATTTGTTAATTATGTTGCTTTGTCTATTTATTTTGGATAAAAGTTCCAGTGTTAAATATTCATAAGAATTTAAATATTATTGATCTTTGTGAATGTGTTCAATTTATTGTCCAGCAAAATTTGATGGAAATAAACATAAATCAGTGAATCGCTGTGGTTGATAGGGGATGAAATCACAAGCAGTTAAAGTATGTAACTTTTACAAAAAAACACATATTTGTTAAAATTATCATTATGTCGTGACAATGTAACATAAGAAAATGCACCACTCCCAGTCAAAAACAACCAATCAGAACCAGGAGGAGGGTCTTAGCGTTGTCAATCACTCTCATGTTCACCCTCTAACCGATGCTCTTTGCTACCCTACACCTGGTTCACTATAACTTAGCCTGCAACAGATGCTAAGGCTAGTTAGCATAGCCTCCCAGGACGGTGGAGAAATGTTTTGTTTATGATTTGCACATTTAGCAGCATACACGACTATAATTGACAGCTCTGATTGGTTGTTTTTGACTGGGAGCAGTGCATTTTTGCAGACTGTAACAGTAGCTCAGGGAGGAGGTGGAAGGGCTTGATGTTTTTATGTCTCATACTGTACTGTCACGATGTGGAAAAAACATATTTCTGCAAGAGTTCCATACTGTAGCTTTGAGAGACGACGAAAGGAAAACTAGAAATGAGGTGTGTGGCGGAGTAAACAGTGGAAATGGGTTAAAAACACAGGAGGAAAATGGGAGCGACAGGGAAGGCTGGGCTGCTTTGCTTTGCAGGAGCGTGAGCAGATAATTAATGACAACAACAACTGTGTAAATATTTGTACATGAGAACCTGGTGATGATGATGCAGAGGCATGCTGTAGCAGTGCTCCACCATCTGATCGTCTGTGATGAACGGAAAAAATATGGAGCGTGAAAAAAACCCAACCATCATGAACCAGAATTTATTACAACGGATGAGGCTTGTTACTCCAGTTTGTCTAAAAGCAGCATGAAGCATGGCCTGAATCTAGTGAAAGGTTCGTTAGCAGGCCTCTGCAGAGCTCAATGACTGGATGCTGATGAGGAAATGTATTCGTTCCAGGTACCTCTGCGTTAGGTTATCCAGTTTTCTGGGCTTCCTCAGATAGTTTCTTTTCCTCAGCTTCAGAGGTTTTCTGTAGTATTTTGGTCTGAGATTGTCTAGGAAAAGATGAATTTTGTGTCTGTTGAACCATTAATGGCTGAAAAGAAACAGACAGAATCCACCAGATTTAGGCTACATTCACAATGCAACCTGAAGTGAACCAAATCACATTTACTTGTCTTAATGTGACCCATATCTAATCTTTTGAATGCAACCTGAATTTGTATCCGACCTTAATGTCATTGATACTCGACAAACGTCACTATTCTGTGTTATATGGCCCAACTTATAACGAGAACAAGGCCCACAGGATCCTGGATCCTCCACTGTACGCGGTACTTGGTTTCACATCTGGAGTGATTGTTGCTGGAAAGCTCAACTTTACTCTCATCTCATTCCTCCTGTAGTCACCTGAAATTCAGAAGATGAAAACATTCCTAAAAAAAGCATCAGGAAGTCATATTTTTGTTGGGTTTCAAATCCTCATGTTCTGGTGTTTTGTTCATCAATCAATCAATCAATCAATCAATCAATCAATCAATCAATCAAGTTTATTAGTATATTAGCATAGCAACAAGTGCTTTACATCATAAAAACACAAAAAATTAGCGACTGAAACATCACAGTTTTCCATGTTCCGTCATTACACATCAAAATGTTGGTTAGTGTTTCATTTATTATGGCTCAAAAGTAACTCTAAGCAGCTGGGTTTTTAGTCAAGTTTTCAATGTTTTGGCAGTTTTGGGGTTTTCTGGAAGTTTGTTCCAGATTTGTGGTGCATAGAAGCTGAATGCTGCTTCTCCATGTTTGGTTCTGTATGCAGAGCAGAGCAGAACCAGAAGACCTGAAGGTTAATACAACAACAGCAGATATTTAATGTATCATTACGTTAAGCCCTTTTAAAACTAACAACAGTATTTTAAAGTCTATTCTCTCAGTGGAAGGACTTTAAAACTGGAGGATGTGCTCTATCTTCCTGGTTTTAGTCAGCATGCCAGCAGCAGCGTTCTGGATCAGCTGCAGCTGGAGGATTGATTTTTTTTAGGCAGACCGGTGAAGACGCTGTTGAAGTAATGAATACGACAAAAAATAAACGCATGGATGAGTTTCTCTAGATCTTGCAGAGACATTAGTCCTCTAATATCTCTGCTCTGGTTTCACTCCAGGCTCCTGTCTGCTGTTGACCGAGAGACCCTGGTTTTGGTAAATTCTCATTTGCATCTCAGGTTCGATTTGCATGTAAATGTGTGTTTTGTCGCTGTGGACAACCTGGTGTAATTGTGTGCTTAATGAAGCGTAGCATCTCATTACAACAGAGACAGGAGTGTGCTGTTGTTTGGTTCTGTAGCTGCTGTAATGCAGAGGTTACCGCTGGAGTGTGTTCCTCTGCTTGTGTGACGCATGTTTTTGCATCTGACTACTCTGTTCTCAAAAAGAAGCAGGCACTAAAAACTCGGGTCACCTTACGGGAGATAAATAATGAGATTAGACATCAATATATGAACTATGAACAAACAAATCCAGTTTATTGATTTGGTTCAAACAAAATAATGCAAATAATGTTTAGAGCAAAATTAAGTTTATGAATCCAGTGATTATTTGTGAATTTACAAAACATCAATCAATCTAGTAGATAAAAAGCAGGTATTTTGCTGTACTTTGAATTAAATTGTGGAATAATACAAGCATGGACTTAGCGTAGAGTGTAGTTCATTATGAGTTTTCAAAAAAATTGATAAAGAGAAAATATCTGATGGCTACAAGAATAAATAACTTCAAATTGTGTTGCATCTATTTTGGTTTTCTTTCCTTTTATGTTTCTGCTTAATGATTTTATATATAAAAATTATTTGTTTTGTATTTTTATATATATATATTAATAGTTTATGAAGGGGTATTTTAGTTTAATTTGATGTGTAGCAGAGAAATAAATAAGCCTTGTGCTTTTGCTTCTACCTTTTCAGTCAAGTTATTTAAATTGTGGCATTATTTTAAAGTATCAATAGCAAATTATTTGATAACTATTTGAATAAGTAAAAAATCAATCAATCAATCAGTTAAATATTTAAACATTTATTTAAATATTTGCATATTCGGAATATTTTATATTTGAATATTCAGAAAAGAACCGAATATTTCTACTAGAGTTGGACAAAGAATCAATAGCCATACATATTGCGGTAGGTGCATGACCAGTATCAATATGTTTGATAGACTTTTCACTGAGCTCTGATTCAGAACCGCACGGCATTCTGGGGGATGTAGGCAGAGGAAAAACATTAGCTGCTCAACCTCTCATGGCTAGTCACCTTTTTTTGGAAGGAGTAATGTTCTGCAGTGAGTCATTTCAAGTTTCAACAATAAATGTTTATCAGTCAAACTTTGAAACAAGTTTATTTTGAAATTGAGTTCACTTATTTTAGCAGCAAAAGAACATTTTAAGTTGAACCACCCTAATAATTTTTACATTGAACGACCCGAAGCATCCAGCTGAAACTACACAGACGACAAGAAGCTGGTTGTTCTGTAGTGGCCTAGTCAAAACCCAGATGTCAACCTAATAGATAATTTTTGGGAAGACTTAACAAGAGCTGATCACCCTGAACTTTAGCAGGAAGAATGGAAGAAACCTGCTGTGCATCCATTAATACTAACTAGAAAAAGGTGAATATTTATGCTATAACTTGTTTTAAGTATTTTTATTTAGTTGTCATTATTTTTGTATATATCATGAAATAATATCCAGTTATTTTTCAATAAAACAATTATTATTTTTCAGTTATTTTTTAATATATTAACACTTATTGAGGAAGTAATTTAGTTGCACTTTAACAACAAACTTGATCTTGTTTTCATCATTAGAAGCTAAAAATGTGTTGAAAAGATTCAGATACCCTAACTCACTTTCACATGAAATATTGCTTTTTTGTGAAAATAAAAACCCAGATTTTGTTGATAGTGCTTGTCTTACAAAAGCAATAAAAATGTAAAACATCCAAGGTGGAGAGTACTTTTTATAAATAGTTAGGAAGCATCTAGAGGTGTAATGATATCATGCCGGGAGCCTTTTTCAACATTTTCCGTACAGATTTAATGAAACATGCTTCGTGTTTTGTCTTCTGTGTGAATCAATGTCTTCTTTCATGCAATGACGGCATATTATCTGCAGAAAATCCTCGTCCTGCTGTGCCAAAATGTCCAGAGATTTCTTGATTTAATGTGTGAAGACTCAGTGGACATTACTCCTGCGCAACTAAAAACTGAAATCTATTAATTGACCCGTTTCTGCAGGTGTTCAGGAGGAAATGAAAGGAGTGGAGTATAAATGTGTTGCCTTTGGTGTAAAAATGAGAGTTACTGGTGTTGTTGGGTTGTTAATTGTTTTCTTGTGCCAATTTTAAATTTCCAAAGGAAGGATTTCTTCTTGTTAGTGTAAAGACATTAATTGGACATTTTATTTTTTACCTCTCCTACTCATTCTTCCTCTCAGATGTTAATAATCAAATGCAGATTTCTGCTCCCTCATTTTCCCTCCCTGCACATAGTTGCACATGTGCTGCACAAACGCTAACGGCTCACGATGTGCGAGTCTCCAAGGAAGACACAGAGTCTAAATAAAGCTGTGTGTGTGTGCGGACTTTTATCGGATCCAAAGTTACTCTTCCAATCATAGCATTTTATTTTAAAAAATCCCAAATCTTCTTTTTGTTATAGATGCTTCAGTCTGAGATTTGAAGCTTTTCTTCGATCTTCAGGTTTTGTAATACTTTGATTTTCTCAGTCCAGGTCAGGCAGACTAGCAATCCGATCCAGGATTTGTACAGAACTCGATACTGATTTCTTTTAAATGGATTTTTGGCTGATTTTACTTTGGAAATTTAAGCATTAAGCCAGAAGAAAAGTTGCATTTTGAAATTGTTTTCAGAAATATTCTAGAAAAAACAAGGACATTTCTAACCCTCAAAAGTTGAACATTTTCAAAGAACAAACTCTGAAATTTTGAGATTAATCTCGGAAATTTTCTAGAAAAAAACTTTGAAACCTCTGATTTCAAAAGTCGAAAATTTTCGACTTCTGGAAATGTGACAGTTTTCTTCTTTTCAAACTCAGAAAGACGTTTTTGCTCTAGAAGATTTCTAAGCTTATTTTGGACATTTCAGAGTTCTTTTGGCAGAAATTGATTCTTTTTTTTTTGCTATCTACAATGGCCCTGACACGCCGTCATAGTATTGTCATAGCTTATGTAAAAATACAAACCTTTACGCAAAAATCTTGAATCGGAGCTTTCCTGTTGAATTCCCAAAAATCTGATTTTTTTTCTTGTTCATTAAATACATCAAACTGAAAATAATTTTTTCTGGGTGGTATCAAATGCACTTCAGTTAAAAAAAGACAGAGGAAAGGCACAGATGGTTTGATGGATAAAATTGGATCACCATAGAATCATTGGAAAGAAAATTAGACTCTACAAGAAAGCCAGAAATCGGTCAGAAAAAAGCTTGATCTGTACTTTAGGGGGATTCCCTTCCTTCACACACAGCTGACGGCAACAACCGGTCAGAGCATCATTACTCCACACAGCATGCAACCAGAAAGCATCACTCTCTGTAAAAACCTGCAACTCGTCCACGATTGTATTTATTTACAATCAGAAAATTACAGACACTTGTTTAAAAGCTTATAGAGAGGTAATCAGATTTTTCTCTTTACAGAAATGCAGTTCAGCCCCATTCCTGTGTTTATCTTTACGAAGGAACAATCGGCTGATTTATAACTTCTTGTTTTGATCCGAGTTCTTGGCTCAGGTCTGACGCAAGGACGGCGGCGGTCCGGGGGGAGTTGTTGCGGACGTGGAGGGAGGTGTTGCTGTTCTGGGAGCGGAGGGAGGGCGGAAGTCAGCGGTGGGAGTGGGGATAGAGTGGAGGATTTTCAGGGATCAGAAGCGGCCGTGCGTAAGCGGGGAGAGGTGCGACGCTGCGTGCTGGGGAAGGGGAGAGGAGGAAATCCCATTGTGTGCTGACTCCGGCCGTTTCCTGTTTGTGTGCCAGCTGTGCTTCCCTTCTTCCCGTCGTACCCAGGAAGTTGGTATCACATTCCTGTTGTGATCGGCTCAGCGTGTGAATGTGTCGCACAGATCCCAGAATATCAGAGTTGTCAGCTGGCTTGTTAAACTCCTGTATCCAGATTATATTTTTTATATTTATTGTGTTTTATTTGTTTTTAGTTTGTCATCAATTTGTTCACTGAATTTTTTTTTTTACCCCTCCAGGGGGTCTTTTGTGGGCTCTAGTGTCCCTTATATGACAGTAGGGGGGAAGACATGCGGCAAATATCGTCGGGTCCGGGAGTCGAACCCGTGACGGCCGCATCGAGGACTCAAGGCCTCCAAACATGGGTCGCTCTATTCCCTACGCCACCACGGCACGCCCTGTTCGCTGAATATTTTAAATGTGAGAAAATCTTGAAGCTTCCTCAGGTTGGAGCCTCTGATGGTTCACCAGAGCCCCATCATGGCTCCTTTCACACAGCAGGCAAATACAACCCAAATCCGCTTTTTTCCCTCAAATGCAAGCCATTTCCGATCTTTTCACCCCCTCAAAAAAAAAACCCGTATTTGTGTCTCTAAACTAAATTGGGCATGTATCTATTTGTTTTCAAAGTGTCTGCAGTCTGGAGCGTCGGATGTCATCTGGTTTTTATTTCGTTGATGTAAGACATGCCTCATAATTCTGCACCAGAAAAAGCCAGACGGTAAATCTAAACGTAAACAGTGGCTGAAAATTATAATTACGAAATTATGAAGAAGTCTTTTTCACTGAAGCGCATCACGACACGACACCACTCTTGTTACCAACAAACATGGAGACGAGCGCTGCTGTGTGCTATCAAATTTCTTCCTCAGCGCATGCGGGTCGTAAACTGTTCACACAAAAATCTTATTTGTTTAACAACCAGGCAAAAAAAATTATTTCTGCAACAACAAAAATCCAGAATTGAATGTCAAAACCTGCTGCTTGAACATTAGTTTCTGTCTCTGAAGGTAGCATCTTTCCCATTTTGAGGAATAACTGTACTCCTGCATTCCGGAAGAAAGTTAGACATGAAGAATGTTTTTATGTCTGTAGCTACATGTGGTCCTATGGGTCACGTTACTCATGCTGCAAATACAGGAGACACATTTTAGTACATGCAAATGCAGTTTATAATTAATAAACACTGTAAAGATCATTTTGTTTTGGAGTTTTAAAGAAGTCATCCTGAAAGTTCTCCAAAAATAAAACTCCATACAGTCGTCAGTTTAAAACTACTATGAATCAAATAGATCAATAAAAACACCGACCACATGTAATGGTTCATGTTTCTGCTGAACTGTCCTATTACATAAAATTCGTATCTTTCATGTTGGTTCTTATCTTTGAAAATGCAAGTTGTATGCAAATCATAAAGTTTCCGTCTTCTTTGTGTCTCTGTTTTTTTCCCCTCAGCGGTGGAAGAAGGAGAACCGTCGGAAGGAGGAGGGACTTGGGATGAATCTGCCGTCCAGACAGGTCAGTTTTTATGACCTGAAACATTTTAATAAACTTCCAGAGACTTTTTCTGATCCACACCAGGAGAGAAAGGCCTGCTGGGAAAGATTTGTGAACTAACATGAAGGATGAAGGGATTTTTAAAAAGCGTTAGATGAAGGAGAAGGATGTAGAGGAGAAACAAGGGGATTTGTGAAGAACGGGAGGAGAAGGAGGGAAGAGCGAGAGATTTTCTCTCTCTGTTGTCTGATATCTGGGGAAGAAGTTTGAGAGATAGATGAGCTTTTCTTCTTTTTTACTTTTTCTTCAGTAAGATTGTCTCCAAGTCTGTCTGTCGCTTCCTTCTTGCTTCTGCCGCCAACTGGAAACTTAAGTGCATTTATGTTTCAACATTAGCCTTTTGTTTTTTTACAAGGAAAAAAATTCCAAACATTTAAATTTTTCCTCACATCTCATAAGCATCTGCAGTAATAATTGCTTAAATTATCTTCCACAAAATCACAAAAGAAGAAATAGTTGCTTAAATTTACTCAGTTATTTTTACCTGAGTAGCTTTATGATATAAAAATATGCAGTTTAGTTCTGCGTATTATGAGCTCCTTTCAGAATGAGTGTCTTGTCACTTTAAATGCAAATGAGCTGCTGCTGGCCAGGACCCATAACTCAACGTTTACACTTGCACGTCAAAATGGTTACAAACATTTACAAACATATATCTTTGAATAGCATTAGTGGAGACCCCTGTACAACCAACAAAGATGCAGCAAATGGTTTCTGGACTGCAGGTCAACAAAAAACAAAACGCATACAACGCTGGATTGTATGTGTTGTACAATCCAGCAGCCATTGTACAACGCATATGGTGGTAAAACCAGCTGACCAAATGTGGTGCAGCTATGCTTAGGTTGCTAGGTAACCAACTGGGTTCTGCTTGGGTTGCTAGGTAACGGGCAGTGCCTGCTGATTTGTGATGTTACATTCTGGAGGTTTTTGAAACGGCTCATTTTCCAAACACACAAAAAACAAAAAAACATTTTGCCAAAAAATGCAAGGGTGGTTTTTTAAGAGCTTATCCTGTTTTTAGAAGACATAGAAACCCAAATGGAAGTAAAGAATGGAAGCCTTTTTACCAAATATTTTTTCACAGTTGCTTGAGTAATTTCTTGGATGGCTTATTTTTTGCTTTTACTTGAGTAAAAATCTGTTGAAGTAGTGCTGCTCTTACTTGCATATAGTTGGGTATGCATCTGTAAATGGCCTTGTTGTTCCAGGTGCCTCCCTTACTTCAGAGTAGTTGAAACCTGCGGCATTACCAGGTTGACGTTAATGTCCACGTCTGTCCTGTAGGTGCGATCAAACAGCAGAGCACGCTCTCGACCTGTTGTCATGGACACCCCGAATGTTAGCCAGCTTCATCCTCGCCTTTTGTTGCGAGTTTTTAGCAAGTATCAACACACTTTTTCCCATATCTTGGCAGAAAAAGAACAGTTAGGTGTTTTTCTGCTCTAGTGAATTTTCCCTGCTCTGGTTTTCAACCTATCAGGGAGCGGTGAAGCACTTCCTCTGACTGGATCCCTGCAGGGAAACGAGATACTGCTGAATGTGGTAAATATCCAGTTAGCTCCCTCTCAGCCTCTCCTGGCCCTGTCTCTCGTTTAGCTCTATGGGGGATGAAAGGGAAGGAGAGGAATCACTCCTGGGGTGTGTGTGACGTGCCAAACCCTCCATACCTGCGCTAACGCTCCTCCAGGGGCCGCCGTGCAGCCTGAAGTCTGCAGCCGTGTGTGTGGGTGGGTGTGTGTGTGTGTGTGTGTTTTCAGCAGGGTGCTGACTTTGGTCCTGAGTGGTTCACTAGAAATGCTGTGTGTGTCAGTTCCTGCAGGAAGCTGGAGTCCCATGACACACACACACACACACACACACACACACACACACACACACACACACACACACACACACACACACACCTATCAGAGTGTTCCTCCAATGAAAACATTCTGTCCCATATTCCCTTACTCAGCCACACTTTCAGTTTTACCGCCTGTACCTGATCCCAGCAGCTTTCTGCATCACATTTTTACAGTTTCTCTGCAAATTTCTCCCATTCTGGCTCCTCTCTCTCTCTTTATCTATCTCTCAGTCTCTCTTTATCTCTCTGTCTTCCACAG
Source organism: Xiphophorus couchianus (assembly GCF_001444195.1). Taxonomy (NCBI): domain Eukaryota; kingdom Metazoa; phylum Chordata; class Actinopteri; order Cyprinodontiformes; family Poeciliidae; genus Xiphophorus; species Xiphophorus couchianus. The sequence continues at coordinate 7,485,692 of NC_040229.1, forward strand.
CTCTAACTTCTTACTTTTCCATCGTTTGCTCGTTAACTGTGTGTGCAGAAGAAGTTGGGAGTGAAAATTACGTCTTATTCCCTAGATTCAACGTGACGACTCCCTCATTCTCAGGGATGCAGTGAGAGCGATGTAACTAAGACAAGATTCTGAAACTTTTACTCATCTGTCACTCTTCCTTTCTTTCTTTCTCTCTCACCCTTTCCGTCTGTCTTTCTCTGGAAAATGTGTGTTAAGTTTGGAAAGAACGACAGGAGAGAAACTGAACTTATCCTCCCTTTTTCTCCTCCTCTCTTTCCCTTTTCTTCTTTGTCTTAAAGCTGCAGTATGTAACTTTTATAAAAATATTTTTATGTATTTGTTGAAACTGACACTTTGTCATGAGACAATCTGTGGAAAAAATCTGGCTTCTCCCAGTGCTCCCAGTTCTAACTAGAAACAACTAATCAGAGCAAAGAGGCGGGTCTTAGCGCTCCCTCTCTTGCTCCCTGCTATGCTGCAGCTAGCATAGCCTGTTGTGAATGCTAGGGCTAGTTAGCATAGCCATCGATGGCGGTGGATAAACTGTGTTTCTGTAATGCTACACTGCAAAAAACTCAAAATCTTACTGAGTATGTTTGTCTAATATCTTAATACAATTAAAATAAGACAAAACTAACTTAAAAGTAACTTTTCAGCAAAATATAGGAGCTTTTTTTTTGAAAATAATTTCTTAATTTTGCTGAAATTAGATTATTTTATCAAAATAATCTATAAGTTTTTTTATAGATTATTTCTTGTTATAAGTGACATAATAAGAATAAGATTATTTCACTTATAACAAGGCAACACTCTTGTTATTAATTAAATAATCTGTTAATGAAATAAATATTTCTTTCACAAATTTTAAGGAATCATTTACTTAAAACATTTACTTAAAACAAGCTCATATGTCTTGCTGAAAAGTTACTTGTAAGTTAGTTTTGTCTTATTTAAAGTGCATTAAGATATTTGCACTAGACGAAAATACTTGGTAAGATTGTGTTTTTGCAGTGTAGCATTACAGGAGCTTGTTCAAAATGTTGATTGACAGCTCTAAGACCCGCCTCCTGGCTCTGATAGGTTGCTTTTAGTCGGGAGTGGTTCATTTCCTCAGACGGCAACAGCAGCACAGATTGATCTTTTTACAGATTTTCTGCCTTCTGGTAAACTATCAGAACATGGTGGCAAATGTGTAAAAACACATTTCTTACAAAAAATTATATACAGCCGCTTTAAGATAAGTTCGCTGAAGCTAAAGTTGCCCCAACAGAAAACTTCTTCTTTTCTTGTTTTCTCCTCCTCTGCATAGAAAACGCAGAAGAGACGGCCTCTTTCTTTTCTCTTCTCTGGACGGCGTTTCTCTCAAACTACAGTCAGCAACCCGTTCCGTGTGTTCACGCTGACACTTAAACAGCCGGTGAGTCATCGTGGAAAAGGTTTGTCAAGTCCCCAGGCTGAAAGCGAGAAGCTGAGACCAACCGGATTATTGTTATTCGCTGTGTGGTATCACACACTCGAGTGGAGCACCGAGAAGCAACTATCACATGACAGATCTGTGTCAATTTTAGAGCCGCAGCTCTCCACTTGTCTAGTAATCCAACACTCCATCGATTATTTTGAACACAAGGAGACATATTTACAGTTTTGGATAGAAGTTTCTCTCTCTGAGTGATTATTTCTATGTTGTAATGCTGCTTCTTGGCGGTAAATCTGTGCCTCATTTGTAAGGAAGATGCAGTTAGCAGAGACGCAGCTTTATTCTGATTCTTTCATGCGTGTTTGAGAAATCCTTTCATCTCCATGGCAACCATTCAACTGTTCAAAATGCCTGGGTGGACTTAGCTCCGCCCTCAAGTACGAAGCTCCTCCTCAAAACTGCAGTTTCCAAATCAGCTCCTTCAGATTAGCCAGTAGCAATTAGCAGTCACCTGGTGAAACTGCGCATATGCTGAGCTCATTGTGGGAGCTACTTCTCAGAGCAACGCTGGTAAAAACTTTGTTAAAGGGTTAATGAATGAATGTTGTGATGACTTCCTGAAGGTGGAGTTTTAGAAAGAGCAGGAGTTTTTTAAGAGACAGAGACCAAATTTCCTCCTCAGTTTCGTTTTGTTAAATTTGGATGGTTTGCTCAGACAAACCAGGGAAAATGGTTTATCTTTCCAGATTGCCTTATTTTTTTCTTTCTGAGGAAAAAAATAATCTGGAGAAATGGAATAAATCATAAGACATAAAGTATGACTTAAAATAATTTTTATATGCAGCTTTTTTATAGCAACTGAAGTTAACATAGTAACTTGATTGAGCTATAAAACACACAATTCTGCCCCTTTAAAATGATTTGAGGAGAAGTGGAAGAATTTTGAGGTTGTGCAATGCACCGACACAATGGTAGGAGACCTGATCCACAGTATCATACTGACACCACCATGCTTGACAGGTAATTCAGTGTTTTTTTTTTTTGTTTTTTAGGTTTGAGAGCTACTGCGGTCAAACTGTTCAGTATTTGTCTCATTTGTAGATAAACATTTTCTCCAGGACTTCTCCTTTCTATGCTGCGCAGAGACCCGACCGGTTGTCCTCAATCATGATCACAATCACAACCTGTTCAGGTTGTTCCTTGCCTCTAGTCCCGTGACCCTGCACAGAATAAGAACAGCACTGGAAATGATGGATGCATTGATTTATCAGTGAGAAAACAGGATTTGCAGGTCAGATTCCCTCTTATCAGTGAGCGTCTTGTTGTGGCCGGAGCTAAAAAAAAAAGAAAGCGGACTCTTTCCTCTACTTTGTTCTCCTGCTTCCTCTCCCGTTGCCCTCTTCCTCCGTCGCTGTCTCACTGCTCCCCTCTGGAGCTCCGTAATGTAGTTTTAATTTCCCCAAGGCTGCCACAGGAAAACAGTTCCTGTGTCTCTCTCTCTCTCTCTCTCTGTCTCTCTCTATCTCTGTGTGTGTGTGTGTGTGAGACTGAGCTCCTATTGTCTGCTTGTGTCGCTGCTTCTGCGTTTTCTTCTGTCTCTGTTTTGCACCATTTAAGCACATTCTTGGTTTGTTTTTTTTGTGAGTTTATGCGAATCATAAATAGGAAAATTGCCCAGCTGTCAGCACATTTGTGTCGTGTTTCTGCTGATCTGTTTGTGGCTGGTGTTGCTGCTTCAGGTTTGCGTTATTTTAGCATGTTTTTATATGAATTTATTGTTCAGCCTGTGTGTTTGTGTGTCTCTGTCACGTCCTTCCATGACGTTAATGGCTCTTTCATCATCCTGTTTCCAGACATGGGTCTTGGGTGCTAACCTCCCTGAGCACATCCCGTCCCAGAGGAGTGTGTGTGTGAGTGTGTGTGTGCTCAGCTACATGCATGCATCCCAGTGTGGTCTCTGTAGGTCTTGTCCCATGAGGATTGGAGGCCTTACATTGTGGAAACAGACACATACAGGCTGCAGGAACCTCCTTATGTAGAAATCAGCTTCTTCTTCACACACACACACACCTGAGTGATGACTCAGAGGAGGCAGACGGTACCGCAGAGGTTGGTGGGCTCCTGGGACACACGGAGCAGGCGTGTTGTTGTTGCGTCCAGCTGCACCTGTTCAGCCACTCTGACACGTTCGTTTCTGCACCTAGAACCAAACCTGTTCATCTCTTTACCTTCACAGCACCTCTTTAAATCTTTTTGTGAGAAAATCGAGTTACAGTTGCATGATGTTTGAGATGTGCACAATGGATAATACACCGTGTTCCAAATTATTATGCAAATTGGATTTAAGTGTCATAAAGATACATTTTTTTTGTTGTGCTATTAAATTTATAGATGGTATTGTGTGTCAGGGCTCTTTGAATCACTATAATTAATTTCAGAGAGCTGGTTGATTAGTTTGTCTGGTGAGCTCAATTAAAGGAAACCTACTGAAGAAGGATGTTCCACATTATTAAGCAGGCCACAGGTTTTAAGCAATATGGGAAAGAAAGGATCTCTGCTGACGGAAATCCTCAGATAGTGTAGTGCTGTATAACAAGGTATGAAAACATTAGATATTTAACAAAAAGTGAAGCGTTATCGTAGTCTTTCAACTGCGGAGATAAGTCAAAGTTAGTGCTTTAGTATTAGCTTTTGCTAAATGCTAAGGAAAAAGTTTTTGCGTTAGCAAAGCTAATGTTTATCATTAGTGCTTTAGGGTTAACCTAACTTACGTTTCAGTTAGTGGCGTCCACCACAATTTTTCTTTTACTTTTTTCTTTTTTTTGTTTATTGATTCTGATTGATTTTTATTTATTTTGTTTAGATTTTTTCCTTCATCCCATAAACAGAAATTAAGATTTACAGTTCATGATAAAAGTATAATTTTACCTAAAACAATAACATCACTGTTTGAAGTTATTTGAACGCCTGGTAATAAAAGTGCAACAGTTGTGGAATCAAAAAAGTAAATTTTTTGAGTCAATGGCACCAAAAATCTTGAGATTTCTTTAGCTATTTGCATTGGAAACTTGACCAGAAATACTTGGTAAGATTTGCTTTTGCAGTGGAGGTCAGGGGTCAACCTCTGCCTGAAACAGAGGAGTTCAGGTATCTAATTGTTCTAGCATTAAGAAAGGAAACTGGGTAAATAGAAAAGGTTTTCAATGATTCAAACATCTGGATTCAGCTGAAAATGTTTTTCTTTAATCACTGATGAAACTAGAGTCCCTTAACTGATGATCTGGTTTATGTCAGGTAAAATATGTCCTTTTTGTGCATTTACTTAATAAAATAATCTGCCAGATGTTGCTTATTTAAAGTGTTGGTTGTGTTTTGAAGCCCAGCCGATATCACAGATGCTCTGATTACAGTAAGCAGTCTGTATGAATAAATAATGCGGCGCAGGTCTGATGTGAACCCGGCGGCCAGGACAGAGCGGTGTGGGTTTCTATTACTCAGCTACGTTCCTCTGAAACCGGCTCTGCTGCACAGCAGAATGAAGGCCTTGTGCTGAAACTGCTGGGTTTCTAAACATCCTCCTGGAAGCTTGACACACACCTTTTCAGCCGCTTTGATTCCTCCTTTAGCATGTGGACTGAGACGCGTGTGTTTTATTCATGCTTGGCCGGCAGATCTGCAGAATGTGTCCCAGACAGGCCGCAGTACCTGCTCCTGTTTGCCAAATCAAACACGGGAACCTTTTGCAGGATTACAGCATGTTTTATTCCCCTTTAACTCCCCCTCCAGCTCTGCTGCTCTCCTCCTCTGCACTTCTATCACCCCGGGGCGGTTCAGGAGCGTCTCCCCGAGTTCATTACTTACCGAGGTTTCTTCCCACAGGATGGATAGACGGGTTTGGTGGTCGCTGACTGTGTGTGCTTGATTTTTTTCCTGTTTTACTTTGTGCATTAACTAGCTTAACCTGGCAACTGCTCACAGCAAAGAAATGAAGCCAGAGTCGGGTTGAAAGGTAACTAACTAAGCTGGGAATGTTTGAACTCAGATCCTCCAGTTTGCTTTAAGGCTGCAACACACCAGCCATGTTTAGTCCGCTTTAATCCAATTCTAGTTCCGATTCTCTTGGGGAGATGTAAATGTAAATTATTATTGTTATTCTACTATGAAGTGAACTCTGATGTGGCTTGAATGCATATGTAGATGCAAGCGGACCGGAGAGCGCTCCAAAAGCAGGAAGCGGACTACAGAGCTGGGCATTCTGGGTAAATACAAACGTGTGAGTCGAGCGCTAGCAGGAGAAATGGCTTGTGCTCTTTCGCTAAAGACAAAAGAGAAATCCTTCAACCACTAGAATCTGTCACCACTCCATTTTGTTGTTCTCAGTGTCTTCTTTGGATGTTTTTGTTGTTTCTTTCAGTGGTTCAGTGGTTCACACCCATAGGCGAGGAGGGGAACTGGTTTTTCAAAGCATTTAGTTCATCTGACATGGTGTAGTGTGGAAGTGAATCACAGCAGCTGAAAATATATCAAATGTTGCGATTTGGTCCCCAATCGAACAGATTCTACCAGACTATCAGGTGTGAAAACAACCTAAATATCCAAGTTATGTGAGCTGACATGGAGCAAGTTCTCCGTCTCCACCTAATCTGTGAAGGCTACAGTTTTATTATCACTAAGCTGACTAATTACCTCTCTGAACTTATTTTGAATGTGTTTAATGAGAGAAAACACACACGCAATCTAATAAACACAGCGATGCTCTGAAAACACACTAGCCTCCACATGTGAGCCTAACGAGCGGTGATTAGTGGGTCCCAGCTAGGCGTGGTTCGGCTGTGTAACATCATTTCTGCGCGGTGGACTCTGCTAATTCACTCCTCTTTATCTAATTACCCAGGGTGAGCATGAACACACTTATATGCACCAATACACTGCATATAAACACACACACACACTCTTAAGCAGCACCTGCATGCATCTTGTTCTGCAGATATGCAGAATGACCTCATTATTCCTGTTATATATTTATATTTTCATCTATCAACAAACATTTCCTTGTCCTCGGGTTACAGAGACTGGTGGAGACTGAAGAATAATGCTTATTATCTTTACTCTAGAGACACACTGCCTCATACATTATGTCACACAGTCAGGCCTGCTATTTAAGGGCTAGTTTGGTGCGCCGGGTAGTTATGACCTGTCAGTATCTTCCTCCTTATCCTTTTGCACAGAAATTACTTGAAAATGTTGAAATTGTTACTCAAATGTCTGGTTTAATATGAACATGCAGATTTCTTTTTATGTTTTTCTCCTCAAGCTCAGGCAACCCAAAAACCTATTTGCAGTTGTTTGTGTCAAAACTGTTTATTTTAGCTAAACATCAATTCAGTTCAATTAAAGTCAAAAATGCTTTATTTATCCTAAAGGAAAATATTTCAATTTCATAAAGAAAATATTTCAAGTTGAGTATCTTAAGTTACTTAAGTTAAGTAACTTACTTAACTTGTTGGATAAGTATCTTAACTTGGGTATCTTAAGTAAAGATACTTACGACTTTTCTAAGTATCTTTAAAGAGTCTTTGTGGGCAGTTTTTCATGCATGTGTAATGGAAATGCAGCTAGTGTTTGGTTTATAAAGGGGAAATTTGGAGAAAATAGGATTTCCTCATATTTTCTGATATTTTTTTATTCTTCCTAATATGACATAAGAACCAACTGGGTGTCTGTTCTGAGGTTGGAATCAGGTATTTAGCCCATTTTCTGTGCGTCTGGCTGAGAGCGTGCAGTAATGCCTGGTGCAGGAACAGTCTGTGACTCTGAGATAATGGTTTTCAGGAGCGTAAGTGTGTCTGCAAGCGGCTGCAGCTGCATGTCTCACCAACATGAATGCAAGAGATATTTGCTGGGGACCAATGTCATAGCATTCAATCAGCAGCCAAACAGGCAGACTGCTCTGCTCCCTCAGCCCCGATGGGAGTAATGTCTGCCTTCATTAAGTAGGCCTGCTGCTGCTTTCTGCTGGAAATGGGCTGGGCATGGAGCGTCGCACCGGAGATGAAGGGAGATCTGGAGACTTTTGTTCAAAATGAGAGAGAAAGATGAAAAGTTCATTCTGCAATGTGAAAATTTACACCGAAATAAGCTCAAATAAAACTTCCTAACTACTAATTAGAATACACAAATTATTAACGTTTAACATTTTGTTTAACATTTTGACCGATTTACCGGTCGATCTACGTTCCCACCCTCATCTATGGTCATGAGCTTTGGGTCATGACCGAAAGAACGAGATCGCGGATACAAGCGGCCCAAATGGGTTTTTTCTGTAGGGTGTCTGGGCTCTCCCTTAGAGATGGGGTGAGAAGCTCAGTCATCCGGGAGGGACTCAGAGTAGAGCCGCTGCTCCTTCACATCGAGAGGAGCCAGTTGAGGTGGCTCGGGCATCTGGTCAGGATGCCTCCTGGACGCCTCCCTGGTGAGGTGTTCCGGGCACGTCCCACCTGGAGGAGGCCCTGGGGAAGACCCAGGACACGCTGGAGAGACTATGTCTCTCGGCTGGCCTGGGAACGCCTCGGGATTCCCCCGGAAGAGCTGGAACAAGTGGCTGGGGAGAGGGAAGTCTGGGCCTCCCTTCTGAAGCTGCTACCCCTGCGACCCGACCTCGGATAAGCGGAGGAAGATGGATGGATGGATGGATGGATGGATTTTGTTTTCCTAAAATGTGTCATAGCCGAGTTTCCTTTACAAATGTGCGCAAAACTTTGTCGATATTCTACTAAGAATTTTGCAATTGTGATGTTTCCAATAAATGACAAGCAATTAAAATCACACGTGAAGAAAAAAATATTTATTTTTGACCAAACTTGTGAAGCTAATGGTGTATTTAACTGTGCTGTACTGGTGCAGAGTTATCAAATAAATTGTAATTCAATACATTCATCAAAGTTTCATTTCAGCTGTTTTTCTGTACCGGATCGGTACCATCCGATGCTAAACCTCAGATATTGGTATCAGAAGTGAAAAAAGCAGATCGGTGCATCCCTAACTAAGACCTCCTGTGTGAACGTAGTATTAGCTTGGATCAGCTTTTATGCTGACACCGCTCCATCAACGGCACATCAAGTGATGAACACTCACTGCCTCTTTAGGCTAACTGGGACCAGAACCCGATCACACCGTCTTCCCGGAGCCGCGCAGGGTCAGCATTCCTTTGAAGCCTCCAGAATCGGCTTCCCTGGGAGATCCGTAAGAGGAGCCGTAATGATCCCGTCCCTGAGCGGAGTGAGGTGGGTGGGTGGCAAACCGACAGAGAGAAACGCTCCCAGCTGCCATCCGTTCTCACACCCAGCTCTGGTTCATCCGCGTTCCCGAGTCCAAATGAAGGGATGAGATGAAGAAAGGAGAGGCGGTTACGCCAGAGAGCAAGATGGAGAGGTTTCATCTGACTCTTTCCTCTGTTGCTATGACAGCAGGTTGTGTTGGCATGCGCTGGAGCTGGCGCTGCCCTCACCTCTGGCATCAGGGCGCCCCAGGGAGAGCGTGCACGTAGCGTGTGCACGCTCTGATTGTTTCCATGTAATGATTCCCAGCAAAATGTAGAAAGAAACGATTTTTAAAATTTTTTAATCAAACGTTTTTATGTTTTGGCAGCTAAATGAAGAAATCACAGCAGAAACACTGATGATTGTGTTTCATTTTTAGCGAGACGTGTTTGTGAGCATGTGCACGTGAGCGTGCACGAGGGGCTTCTCCCCGGCCAGACGGCGCTCCCACCACTGGACAGATGGCCAGCACCCTCCCATCGTTCCCTCCATCACTGTCCTCCTCTCCTGCAGCACCGCTGATCGCCCCAGTCCCTCGTTCCCCACCTCCCACAATCCCTCCATCCCAGCGTACCTCTACCCATAATAAATCAAGGAGGGGAACCCGGTTCTGTCCCTCTTTCTCTCTTTAAAGCAAGGCTTTTTTCAAAATGCTTCATGAATATGGAAAGCAGTGGGATGGAGTTGGGTTATTTATGTTTAGAAAGATTAAAAATAATAATTTTGGTCCTCTCTCTTTTTGTTGTAACTGAACCAGAACCACGTGGCGTCTTGATTGATGGAGGATATTTAGGGTGCCTTCACAGCAGCCATGTTCAGTCTGCTTTAATTGAACTCTGGTTCGTTTGTGGAGGTGTGAATGTGCAAAACTCTGATTTGTACTAAGAAGCTAACTATGGTCCGGCTACAAACCTCGGTCTCTGTTTGGATGAAGTGAACTATGGTCCGGTTTGAATGCTTATGTGAACGCCAAGCAGATCATAGACCACTCCAGAAGCAGGAAGTGGACTACAGAATAGGGCATTCTGGGTAAATGCAACCAAAACAAAAGTGCCAATCTAGCAATGGCTGTAGAAATGAGTATGATTTGTTGCCGAAAACAAAAGATAAAATGTGATTCTGCTCCATTTTTGTTTACATTTTGTGAAGGAGGAAGTTGCACTGATTTTTTTAGACGTTATCATGATGTTTCCTTCGATATTTCTTGGTGCAACGCCCCCACAGGCGAGGAGGGGAACAGGTTTATAATTAGTTTGGATCGTTTGACTCAGTTCAATGAGAAGAAAGTACTGCAGCAGCTGAAAATGTACCAAATGTTGCAACTTTGTTCCCCAATTAGACCGAGTCTACCGGATTTTAAAGTACTTGTTTATGTTTCTCAGTGTTTTCCAGAACACTTAGAGCATCTGCCTTAAAAGTTAAATGCTCTCTAAAGTTTCTCCTAACCCGTTTATGTCGCGCTCTCATTGTTCTCTCTCAGGTTCCAGTGTGACCCATTTAAATCACCCTTTTTACTGGTTTGTCTGCTGGTTTAGCTCCGACAGTTAAATGTTCCACCGTGTTTTGTAAAAATTGGTTTTTACTCTTAACAATCAGACTTTATTAAGAGTTTCAGATCTCTTTTTCTTTACTTTCCTTTATTCTCCTCTCTTCTCCTCTCCTCTCTTTTCCTCCACTCTACTCCTCTTCTCTCCTTCACTTCCTCCCCTCTCCTCTCCTCTTCTCTCCTTCACTTCCTCCCCTCTCCTCTCCAGACCTCAGAGTCTTCAGTGTCAGTCCTGTTGGATCCTCAGCATTTATAATGTGATAATAAGGTGTGAAAATGGAGACACAATGGAGCGGTGAGGATTGGGCCGTCGCAGCCCTCCGCTGGTGTCCTCTCACACTCTGACTGCTACCAGAGCGCGCGCACACACACACACACACACACACACCCACACACCCACACACCCACACACACCCTGTCAGAGTGGAGTGAAGATCGGGACAGGGTTGATCATGTCTCTGCTCTGGTTAAATACTCAGAAACATCCACTTTGTTCAGCTGGGAGAAACAGAATCAGTAAAAATAAAACAAAAACATGAGATGTGTCTGTTTAGTATGACAGACGGAGTATTAGAGCCTTACTAAGGAAATATAAAAGATCATATTGCAACTTTATTCTCATATTATTTTGACTTTATTGTCAAAATATTGACTTATTTTCATTATTTCAGCTTTATTATATTTATTTTGACTTTATTTTGATAACATTGCATATATTTTCATAATAGACTTTATGCTCAAAATATTGACTTTAATCTCATATTATTTTTACTTTTTTGTAATTTTATGACTTTATTCTTGTATTATTACAACTTTATTTTCATAATATTGTGAATTCTCAAAATATTGACTATTCTATTACTATGACTTCATTCTTGTATAACTTTATTTTAATATGATTTTGACTTTACTCTCGTAGTAATAAGACTTTATTTTCAAAATATTGACTTTATTCTCATATTAGTTTGACTTTATTCTTGTAATGGTAAGACATATATACACTAGCATGAGAATTATTCTCATAAAGCTTTCTCATATTATTATTACTTTATAAAAAAATTCTTATCCCAAGTGATTCATCATATTTTAATAATTATTTCATATGCTCTGATTAAAAACCTTTTTCTCGTTTCATCCTCAGACGTTCCGGCGCCCAGCAGAGAGGCGGGGCTTAAGGACAGCCAACGGGGCGTGGCCGAGGAGGGCGAGCAGGAGGAGCACGACGACGACCTGGACGATGAGTCCATCTTCACCTGCGATAACTGTCAGCAGGACTTCGACTGCCTGGCCGAGCTCAGCGAACACAGAACCAACCACTGCCCTGCCGGTGAGACAGCGCCCGGTTCCGGTTCTGGTTTTAACGCAGCGCTCCCAGTATGACGCGGTGATTAAACGTGCTGCAGGTTCTTCAAACACTCGGGTGGCTCGGTGTTGGAGTTTCCTTTCTGCATACCGTTAGCTATAATCAGTAATATCCACACGCTCCGCTGGGACCGGCACAAAGGCTGCTGTTGGTACCGCTGTAATTAATGGAGCGGCTGAAAGGAACGCGACAGGCCCGGCTGGTTCCCCCAGATTAAACCAAAAGCCCACACACACTCTGTCTCCCTGTGTGTGTGTGTGTGTGATGAGGAGGTGTGCAGTTTAAACTTAAAGATGATGTTGTAACTTTTAATCAGGTTCATCTGACAGCAGAGCTCTGATTTTAACGTTTTCCAGAAAAAGAAAAAATCCCTTTCCAGACTTTGGTTCTTGTTCCTGTTGTCGAAAAGTTTAATCTTTCCTTTCCTTCCTTGCATTGTTCCTTCTTTCCTTCCGTTTTTGTGTCCTACCTCCATTCTGTTCTTTTCCTTTCCATCCTCCCTTGTTTCTTCCTTCTTTACTTGTTTCAGTTTAGTTTCTCTTCATTTCTAATGTCCTCTCTTCCTTCCATTACTTCTTTGTATCCTTCCTTCCTTCCCTATTGCCTTCCTTGTGTTTTCTCTCTTTCATCCCATTCTTGTTTCAACAGTTTTCTTCATTTTATCATCTGCTTTCTTTCTTCAGTCTTGTCCTTTCTTCATTTCCTTAATGACTTTTCTTTCCTTCATCTTTCCTTACTTGTGTCATTTTTGGTCGTTCTTTATCCCTTTCTATCCTTCCCTTTTCCCTCTTTTGTTCCTTCCTTGTGTCTTCCTTTGCTCCTTTCATACTTCGTTCATTCCTGTTTTCCTTAATTTCATTTTTCATTTCTTCTTTCCTTTTCTCCCTCCTGCCCTTTGTTCCTTTCCTTATTTTTCTTTTATATTGTCATTTCCTTCCTCCCTCACATCCTTCTTTCCTTTCCTTCATCCCCCATATTTTTCCTCCTTTCCTTCCTTGCAGTATCACATTTTTAAAAACTCAACCATGTAAAATGTTAGAAACTGTTATTATAATTCCATGCTTGAAAATCTTTTTTATTTTTTGATCTGAATCTCATTTCCACCTCTAAATCTTAAAAAGTCTTAAATCTGAGTTGATGAAATCTGCAGAAACCCTGTAATAGCATTGCTTCAAATGCACCAGAAGCTTTTAAAATACAGTTTTTCATCAGCAGACCCTGGACAGAGGACAGAAAATGCAAGATATAACATCTGATATATGCAAGCAACTATTAAAATATAAAATATAAATACACACAAAAGACTGACTAACTGCTATAATCAGGCATTGAATAATAAACTACCAAAGGAGAGAAAATGCTAAAACTACCAGCATGTTGTTAAAATATTCTAATATTTAAACGGAGACGGAAACAGAAGGACAAGACGATAAGGTCAGGACAAACTTCCTGTGTCAGTCCATTATAAAGCTGTGTTCTTCACAGCTTTATAATTTTTAGATGAATTCAACAGATTATATGAGGCTCATTCTCTGATGTTCACTAAAACAGAGTTAAATTTTCCAAGAACCAGCTGCAGTTTGCACCAATCTGTACCGATCAATGCCCATATACAGCAATTTCCATAATCTGTGATTAACTAGGTGATTTGATTTTATATAAGCTGTGTTGCTGTTGCTGTGTCTGTGATATTCCGTATGTTTGCTCCCGGCCTGTGCGTAAACACACAGCTCCGGTCGTCTCCGCCGTGTCGCACTCAGAGTCCCACTCAGAGAGCATCACACTGGGCTTCTGTCAGAGCGCAGGATGTGGCCTGTGATTTCAGCACAGGAGTCTGTGGAGGGCTACATGTTGCTGAGCGAGAAATCCGAGGGAGGGAGTGAGGGAGCAGAGAAGAAATGAAATGATAAACCATGTTTTTCCCTGGAGAAGGAGCGGCTGAGATTGCAGCGTAATCCCATGGCTCTGCAGGATTTGCCGCACTTGGATGCAGGCTTTTTCTGTACTTGTTTTCATATTTATGCCGCTTGGTCTTTAACATGTGAACTGCTGCTGCTGCTGGTTGTGGTGGGATGACCCGGTTCTGGTGCCTAAATGAGATTGGACACAATGAAGAATCCTCTTTAAGTCTCTGGGGGCTCTTGGGAGTCGGGGCATGGGGCAAAGATGCTCAGAAATGTTCGGAAAATGACAGGAAACTCGCAGTCTGCCGGGGATAAACACACGCCAGAGAGAGAGAGTTAATGCGTTCGTGATCTCTGCAGTTTGATGTTTGTCCCTGAACAGAAACACTCACACATCAGCCATGTTGATGGGTTCTGATGGATGGGGCCATCTCTGAGGAAAATTAATCTCCGCCATGTTACTTTATAGTTAGCTTTTTTAAAGTACAACAAATATTGTTTACATATTTGTTAGAAATGTCTCCATGTTGTGACAGTTTATGAGACAGATCTCGATGTGCTACTGTTACCTACTGAAGACAAAAATACAACCAATCAGAGCCAAAAGGCAGGTCTTAACGCTGTCAATCAATGTTGTCTACATGCTGCTAAATGTGCTAATGGCAGAGAAACAACTTACTCTGGTTGATTCTGGTCAGCACTGGGAGAAGGAGCTCGATTTTTATTTTCACACATTATCTGTCTCATACTGTCACAACATAGTGAGAGGTTCTACAAATATTTTAACATTTTTTAAATAAAAGTTACATACTGCAGCTTTAATGGTGTTTTAATGGGTTTGACTGGGGACCACAATTGCGACATTTGTTGCATTTTCAGCTGCTGCGGTTCTCTTTAACTCTAAACTGTGTCAAACGATCCAAACCCTTTGAAAAACCTGTTTTCCTCATTACCTGTGGAACAAACCACTAAAGGAAATGACATGTAAACGTTTAATTAAAACGCAGAGATTCTGGAGTAAAGTCAGATTTTAGTTGTTTGAAATTGAGCAAAGTGTTTTTTGCTTTCTCACCGAAGCCCTACTCTGGTGAATTAGGAAAAATCAGCAACAGAGTTATCAAAACTCAACAACTATGAAACTGAAAACTTTGTTCTACAGAATCACGTCCTGAAGCAAAAACGGGTACAGGTGAGTGTTTAATGACATATTTGATCCTGCTGAGGGCGACTGGCACATGTTGGGTATCAAAATGGCTGAATTTGGCACAGTAGCATTATCTTCTGCTAAATATAATGTGAGTGTAGCACTTAAGTGTTCATGTTTATCATTATTGCTTTAGGGTTAGTGCTGCTAACATTTTAGTTAGAGGTTCCTAGCACTTGAAACTATTTTATAAAGATGTGAAAACAGTGCTAAGTAGTTCATTTCATTGCACGTTTTAGGCCAGAAGTACCTAGTGTTTGTTTAACTGGTTAAAAATTGACTTTAAAGAAGATAATTCATATTATTACAACTTTGCTTTTTTTTAATAACCAAGGTTGGATATCTTGCAGGGTTCCAGCTCAGAGCAAAGCTTTAACGAAGATTGTTTTCTTTATTTCTTGAGCAGATGTTTCATCTTCAGAGCTTTTCTTTAGCATTAAAGCTTTACTCCTAAACTCTGCGGTATTAACTGGGAATCAGTCACCTGTTCTTCACAGCTTTATTTATTCTAGAAACTGAAACAGACTTTTTTAAAATTTTCATTTCATTAAAGGCATTCTTCACATTGAAAAGTAATGAAACAGAACATCTGTGGCGATAATACTGACGTTTGACCTGTGATGCTTCCTGATTGTTTATGGTTTTGCTGACACTCTTTAAGTAAACTTCTGGTCATATTTGTGAATTTGAAGGTTCAGAAAAGGAACTTTAAAGCACTTCATGATTATGACATTTCCTGATATTGCTTGAAACTTGCATTTGTGTCTTGAGTCTTGAATTAAGAAGATGCACAAGATTTTCCTACTTGACAGGAATCATCACATTTTCACTACTCTATTGCTTTGCTGTGCTTTAAATGGAAAATGAGGAAAATAGAAGACATATTTTTATGCAAAGGCTGAACAAATCTTTGCATTTTTAAATAGCTGTTCTGAGTTTTTTTTTAAATAAAATTTTAGTTGAAACATGAACTAATGCTTGTCCCAGGTGGTGGTTTGAGAGCGCTGTTCGTTAGCAGCGGCGTTCAGCTGGTATCTGTTATGCTAACTACACTGTGGTAGTAAAATGAGTCCCAGGTTAGCAGCTAGCCGCTGCATGCTGTAACACTGAATGGGTCCCAGGTGCGGGAGTGAAGCACCAAGTAATTCAGAACCCACTCCAGCAGAAGGCCTGTAAAGAGGCTCCATTAATTTGAGTGGAAATTGGACAAACACACGCAGACACACAAGCTGCGGCTGCAGATCAATGACGAGTGCGGGCACTCAAACACGCACATACCCACAGACACCGCGCGTCTGCTTAATGGAGCGCTGCCTTAATGTGCACGAGTGTGATAGCTCAGCTGGCTGTGTGTGTGTGGGCGTGTGTGTGTGTGAGGGATATAAGGATTACATGTTTCTGTCTCTGCAGCGTTGTTGTTATTCTGCAGCGCTGCAGCTTTAAGCCGCCGTGCGACGGCTGGGGTTGAATTATGGATCAGTTATTCAGGTTGTGTGTGACCTCGCATTCGCTCCCTGTGTTGCGGTTCATTACATTCGGTTAGATCTAATTAGACGTAAACAACTGTCGTACTGTTTTAATCAGACCTGAAACAATTTTTTTATGTTGGATATCCTCACAGTACCGTTGATACTAAACACATAACAGTAACTGCAGGCCCCTGAGGTCCTATAATTGTGTTTTCAATTAAGTTTTTGGAACTTTGAATTAGATCTAAAATGTTTAAAAATGAATCACAAGGTGACTAAATAATCCTTCTCAGTGCTTCAGTGTAAGGTTTTTGGAATGAAATTTTCAGCATTCATCCATTCATTGTCCTCCACCTATCTGCATGGCAAAAACACAAAATCAAACCAAGTATTTTTGGTCTAGTTTCTAGTGCAAATATCTTATTACACTTAAAATAAGACAAAACTAACTTACAAGTAACCCTTTAGCAAGATATCATTGTTTTAGATCAATAGTTCCTTAATTCTGATTAAAAAGTGCTACTTACACTGGTAGATGATTTCACTTATAACAAAACATTTTCCCCATGTTATAAGTAAATTATCGGCCAAAGGTACTAGAACCTTTTAATAAACATTAAGAAATTATTGACCTAAAACAAGCTTGTATATCTTCCTAAAAAGTTCATTTTGTCTTATTTCAAGTGCAGTAATATATTTGCACTAGAAAGTTGATCAAAAATACTTGGTAAGATTTTTTGTTTTTGTGGTTCATTGAGAAAACAAGTCCAGGAGAGAAACTAAGGCCTTCATCCTCCTTGCGACTGTCTCCATCTCATTCCCAGGTGACCCCAGGGAGTTCCCAGGTCAAAAGCGATGCATCGTCCCTCCAGCGTCTCGTTTCAGTGAAATTCACCCATAAAACCTTAAAAGGTGGCGTCCTGATCAGATTATTCACCTCAGTGAAATAATTTCACTGTGAAGAAAGTTTCAGTCAGCAGCTTTTATCCGAGATGAAATGTTGCAGCCCCCTAAAAATGTTGCACCCTGGGTGCTTTGCCACGTTGCTTATAAACAAACAAACAAACAAAAATCACCCTCAAGTGTGATGGTTGTATCAAACTGTGTGGTTCTCCAGTTTGCATCCACTAAAAATGTTGCAGATTTCGTCACATGACGTTTGCTCGCTCCAGCTCTCGGTTCTGGTTAGACCGTAATTTGTGTTGCGTGTCTGCCCCCCTTTTAGTCCTGGCGGGGTGTGTGTGTGTGTGTGTGTGTGTGTGTGAGCCCTGGATATGTGAGCGAGGCAGGCCGAGAGCGTGAGTCGAGGGAGTGTTGATGGGTCTCAGTAGGAGTCAGAATGTGGAGCAAAGGCTCCCTTAGGAGAGGAGGAGCGGAGAAAAACCTCCTGCAGATCAAATGGAGAACATTCTCTGGCCAAGCACACACGAAAACACACACGTATCCCATCAGGGAACACCGAAACGCTTCCCCGAACTGCCGCAACGCTCCAAGGTTGGGTCAATGTGAAGTGTTTGGAGATTGAAACCGATTTAAAAGCTTTGTGTTTGGCCGTTTTGCCATCAAGCCTTCCACAGAAGAAGAAGTGCGAGAAAGTTGTTAAAGATGGGGTGAGTAATGCTGCGTTCCAGTTGTACTCAGAAATGGGGGATTCCGACTTCCCAGTCGGAAAACATCAACTGGAACGCCCTCTGAAATCGGATTTCCCACTGGGAAACCGAGGGCAGCACAGACTACCCCCAATCGCGACTCCTAAGGTCGACTTTGGCCGCTCCTCACATCAGCAGTAGTAAGCTGTGATGAAAATATGTTCATTTTGTAAAAGTGCGTCTTAAATCAATGTTTCATGTAGCAAATGCAACTCCAAGCTGAACAAATTCCAAGTTTGTTTATGGAATGTAAAGCTTAAAATGTTGTTTGTAAGTGATACTGCAAGCAATGTGTATGTCGAGTGTGTGTTTTATGCTGCGTTCAAGTCTGAACTGGGAAATCTCAACTTCCACTAAGGAAAATCAACTGGAGCACCCGCCAATGTCAGATTTCCCCCAGTTACAATTTGTAAGCTTGACAATATGGCTGCTCCTCACATCGACTGTAGAGGAGGGGCCTCTTCAACTCCAAAGTTGTTGGACTGGTTGTTTTTGGAAGGTAACGATAATGTTTGTAAGAGGTACTGCAAACAATGTTTATAGGTGTCGCCATTTTAGAGTTTCAACTTCTTAAAGTTACTGTATGTAATTTCTATTTAAAAAAATATGTTTACGTATTTTTTAAAACTGTTACTATGTCAAATAACATGAGAAAAACAACCAATCAGAGCCAGGAGGAGGGTCTATCATTGTCAATCATGCTCATGTACATGCGCTCACACCTTCCTGCATGCGCTCTGCTACGCTGACAGTTGATCCAGTCATGAATGCGTGTTAGCAAAGCCACCGATGACGGCCTATAAACAGTTTATTAGGAACAGAAAGTTGTTTCTCCGCCATTAGTACTTACACGAGGTTGATTGGCAGCGCTAAGACTTCCCCCCTGGCGGTGACTGGTTGTTTTAGATTGGGAGGGATGCATTTCAACAAGAGTAGCACAGGGAGGAACTGGAGGAGCTTGATCTTTTCGCAGATTATGTGTCTCATTCTATACTGCCAAGAAGAAGTGACAGCTTTAACGAATATGTAAAAATCATAGTTTTTGTAAATGTTACATACTGCAGCTTTAAGTAGCCATCAAACCCAGCTCAGAGTTCCCACTTCCCAGGTAACTGGAACGCAGCATAAGTAAACGAGGGAGCTGTCCATCATGGTGGTGGGCAGAAAGCGTCGCTGTCAGTGACAAATAGCTCGTCATTAACCCAGCTAGCTGCTGGGAAGGGGACACAGGAATACCGAACACACTCCTTCTGCTCTCTTCCTCCCTCATAGGAGACAAAGGAGAGCAGGAGGAGAGAGGGGCCTTTAGGTGGTTCTCCCTCCTTTGGGATGTCCTCCCCCCTGCAGAGCTCTCACCGTCTGTTGCAACCCGCAGAAAACACACACACACACCTTGCTGTGTCTGTCATCAGGAAAGCAGCTGAGTCCTGCGAGGCCGAGACTCTTATTAGAACCACAGATCACTTTCTAGAGAGGAAGGAGGGATGTAATTCGAACCAGAATGACTCTGATCTCCATCTCTAACCGTTGTTTCAGTGGCATCAAACATTTGTGCTGCAAAAAGTTTCATTTGTGCCGATAGCATCTTAAGGATACTAATAAATTTTGTAAATTTATTTACAAAATAAAACAAAATATGGTGTCAGTCAATTGTCCTACATTCGTGCAGCACAAATTTGTGCTGCTGTAATTTTTAAGGTTTAATCTTAAAAGCATTTTTAAGATTTAAGAAAAATAGTTTCCAGAGATCAATCCCCAAACCCACATTAACAAAATCAAACATTTATATAAATTAATATTTTGTATGCTTGTGCTGCTTTGTGCAGCTAAAAGTTTCATTTGTGCTGCTGATAAAAGGTCATCAGAGGTCAACTGGCCTTCCCTACCACATTTACAAAATCACACAATATATGGTGTCAATCCATTGTGCTACATTTGTGCTGATTTGTGCAGCAAAAAATTTAGTTTGTGCCACTAGCACTTGAAAGATATTGATAAATGTTTTGAGAAATCATCAAAGGTCCCGCATTAACAAAATCAAACAAAGCATTCTGGGGGATGTAGGCTTTTGCCACTCAACCTCTCCTGCTTGCTAAGTAAAGTTGGTGGCATCAACTAAGTCACTGGTTGACCTTTGATGACCTCTGGAAACGTTTATCAATATCTTTCAAATGTTAGCAGCACTATTGAAAATTTTTGCTGCAAAAAATGGATCAATTTTGTTCGATTTAACTTATGTGCAGGGGGATGACAGTTGGATCTCTGCTGGACTCTGGAAACAATCTTTTAAGATCTTAAATTATAGCGGCATAAATAAAAAAAATTGCAGCACAAACAAAGCACAATTTGTGCTTGAAACTATATTTTGTTTGATTTTGTAAATGAGGTGGGGGCTGGCGGTTGACCTTTGATGACCTCTGGAAACTTTTATCAATATCTTTCAAATACTAGCAGCACAAATTAAATTTTTTGCTGCACAAACAGACAACAAATTACTTTATATCAATTATGTTTGATTTTGTTAATGGGCGCGGGGAGAGCAGTTTGATCTCTGGCGTGTAGAACCTTTTTTTTTTATCTTAAAAATTAGAGCGGCACAAACGAAAATTTTTGCTACACAACTGATTGACACCATATGTGTTTGATTTGAAGAAGGTGGAGGGATGGGGGGCATCTTCGCTCGGGTCCCGCAGATTCCTTCACTGAGCTCCTGGCAAATACACAAGTGTGCAGCACACACACACATGCGGACACACACACGGACACAGCTGGCTGCCGCTCAGGTTTTCCAGGGAGAAAGCCGGAGAAGCACCAGAGGAGAAGAAGAAGAGGAGGAGGAGGGGGCTTGGGGGTGGCGGTGCTACGGAGAAGTCATTTTTCATCACGGGGTTCATTTTTCACTGCAGAGTTCTCCCAGTCTCTACATCGCTCTATTTCTCTTTATCTGTCCTCTCCTCCTCCTGTTCCCCTCCCTTGATCCCGCTTTGTCTCTCTTTATCTTCCCTTTCCTCTCCCCTCCACCCCCTCCTCTAAACTCTTTCCATCCTCTCTCTGTCTCTCTCTTTTTCAGCCTACTTTCTCCTTTATGAAATATGGATGGGAGCAGTTTTGGGCGCGCTGAGAGGTTTGCAGTCGGAGGGAGGGATGGATGGAACTTGGGAACCGGCGAGAAAACGAACGGAGGAAGGGAGGGGAGTCGGTGTCTCAGCAGACGTGCCTTGTGCATGCACCTAAACACCTCACTGAGCAATCTGTCAACATGTCAGCAACACATGTTTGGTTAAAAAAAAAAAAAGGAAGGAGAAGAAGAGGGAGAGGTGGCAAGGAAAAAAAAGTTTCCCCCTCCGGTGGGAGTAATGGCTCCCACCAGGACTCTGGAAATGCTTTGAATTCAGCAGATTTCTATTGCGGGGTTCTCCCCCGAGGCCCCCTCTCTCTCCCTCTCACTCTGTTTTTTTTTTTAACCATGCCTGCATCTCAGAAATTTGAGACCAAGGACCCCTGGGGGCGTCCTTTCATAATGCCTGAAAATGTAGGGTTATATTGTGTGCTCCTACCCATGGGGCTTTTATTAATACCTGTATTCACTGCCACTGGAAATTACACAGGCGGCGCTGCAGGGCCCCGCGCTCGCTCCAGGAAGGCAGAAAGGCTCTGCAGGGACGTTTTCTCTCTTTCTCCTCTTCCTCCCTCCTCCTCTTCCTCCTTCCCCTCCTACTTTGACTCTCTTCCCTTTTCTACTTACTTAATGCAAGAGTGAAAAAGAAGAATTTGCCAAAGGACACAGGGAAGTGAGTGTGAGTGTGTTGGCACCGGCTAACCCTCTTGTATTCATCCCTACTTTGCTCCGAGGAAAAGAAACACTCGATTAAAAATGCAGCTTCCTTCATCCTCTGTGTCCTTGTGTGACTGAGAGTAGATCTGGCAGCGAGTAAATATTTGTGAGTGAAGTTTAAATCCATCGTCCAGTGCAGTGTGTGCGGTTCATTAGAATTTGATCAGCCGAAGGCTTTCTCTCTCTGTGTTTACGCATATTGATCCAATATTAACACAGCAAGTTATAGAGATCTACATTTGCATTTTACTGAATAAATAAACTGGGATTTTTTTTTTTTTTTTTGCAGTTTTTATTTCACAACTAGGAGGATCTTATGCTTGCTGTTTTAAATCTGGATTTTTATTGTGACTTGTTGCTTAATTTAAACACCTTTTAAGTCCACAGACCATCAGTATTTTTCGGTTTCTTCAAATTAATAAAAGTGACATGATGTCAACATTGAAGATTTTAAAAAAGTGCAATTCTATAGCAAAATGAACATCTCTAAGTGCATTTTAGGTTGCTTCAGATAAATAAAAATGTAGAAATGGAAACAAATGATAAAAAATAAAGTTTTCAGAATGTTGGAACATTTGTGTCTACACACATCTGAAACACATGTAAATAAAAATTTAATCTGTTTGAAAAAAAGGAAAGGAAATATTGATTTATAGAGAGAAAAAATAAAAAGCAAAATAAATATTAAAAATTGAGGAAAATATAAACAAATAAGTCTAAAAAAGGATCAAATATAAGAACATTTAAAATATTTTAAAAATCCATTAAAAGCTATAAAAATTGTAAATATAGATATTTAAACCC
Source organism: Xiphophorus couchianus (assembly GCF_001444195.1). Taxonomy (NCBI): domain Eukaryota; kingdom Metazoa; phylum Chordata; class Actinopteri; order Cyprinodontiformes; family Poeciliidae; genus Xiphophorus; species Xiphophorus couchianus. The sequence goes on from NC_040229.1 coordinate 7,508,223, forward strand.
ATGTATAAATGTTAAAAAAAATAATAAAATAAAAATTAAGCATCTCTAACTCCTAACCATAACTGCCTTCATCAGGCTGAGAAAAATACCAAGTAGAGTTTTCAAAAAAATTCTGATGCGAAGTTGGTTCTTTTAATTTTATTTTGGAGCAACAGTTTTAAAAATCAGCTTCTGTGACATTATCGCCACCTGATGGACAAAAGCCTGGTACTGTTGCATGCAGCAGGAGTTCAGTGCTGGAGTGAACTCTTCCTGACGTCTTGTGAAACAAGCTGAGAATTTATTTTGCTCCTCTTGAACCCAGGGTCAGCAGCGATGATTTAACACATAAACATGGAAACAAACAGTTGATTAATTCAGCTCTCAGAACTCGTATGTGGAAGAAAAACACTTCAGTGTAATGTTTTTCAAAGCGGCAGCCTGAAAGTTGGAGCAAAGGTGATAAAAAAAAGCAAATAAAAAAAACATTTAAACATAACATTTTAGCTACATATATTTTATCATCTTTTTACATTATTATAAAAGATGCTAAAATAACTTACTGATATGTTTTTTGCTATGCTAATTTTTCTGATTGGCTGCCAAATTTTGTGCACAATACTTTGCTTTTTAAGCTAGCGTAGCGAGCGTGAAATAGAAAAGTTAATGACATTAAAAAACCAAAGGAACCACCCAGCTGCCCTGCTCTGGACGACGACCCTCTGAAAATCCCCCTAATAACTCATGGATGACTAAAATCAGAAGGTAGGAGGCAGCAAACATGCTAAAGGAATGTAAAAATGATTGACGATAGTAGTAGACTCGGTTTGATTGAGGATCAAAATTGCAATATTTGTTACGTTTTCAGCTGCTGTGGTTTTTCTTTCTCGCTGCAGTTAGTCAAACGAACCAAAATCTTTGAAAATCTATTCCCCTCCTCGCCTGTGGAGGCGCTACACCATTGAAGGAAATGACTCTATTTTTGTTTACATTTGGTGAAGAAGGAAGTTGCACTCAGTGTTTTCTTCAGAGGTTTTTGTGTCAGATTTTAGTGGTTGTAGGATTTCTGTTTTGTTTTTGGTAGAAGACCTCAAGCCATTTCCCTTGCTAGCGCTAGGCTAGCACGTTTGTTTTGGCTGTATTTACCCAGAATGCCCTGCGCTGTAGTCCACTTCCTGCTTTGGAGTGGGCTTTGAAACGCTTGTCGTTCACATATGCATTCAAACCGCACAAGAGTTCACTTGAACCGAGCTGAGACCGAGGTTTGTAGGCGGACCACAGCTAGTTTTTGTGGTTCGCACCAGAGTTTTACACGTTCACACCTCCCAAACCGAACCGGACTTTCGAGTCAAACAAACTGGAGTTTAATTAAATCAGATTAAACCAGGCTGGTGTGAATGCAGCCTAAAAGTCAATGGTTCTTTATATATTTTGTTGCATTGTCTCAAACAGAAGCTAGCTTCCGCTTTAGCAGATTCTTCCTCCATAAATCCCAGGTTCCTTGAACGCAGCATATGAATAGAAGTGTATATTCGTTGCTCTCCTCCTGCAGACTCTAAGACCCGGCAGAGGCTCAGGGGTTTCCTACGTAGCGACGCGTCCTGGTGGATCCGGGCTCTTCTGCGTGTTTGCAGTGTTCTCAGAGAGTCGGTGGGTCAGGATAGAGCCGTCATGGGGCCGTGTGGGGCCCCCTTCATATGTGTGTACATGTGGGGGGTGTTTGGATAATGAGGAACAGGCCATTGCCTTGGATTCCTGCACCCCTGCCAACAACCCTCCTGCTGCCATCTGGGACGTCTCGTTTTTTTTCCTCCTCTTCCTCTGTCTTCTTCATCTCGTTGCTACCTTCCCGACTGGAACTCATCCCTCAACCCTCCCTCCATTTTTGCACACCTCTCCCCTCTCAGCCCTCGAGCTTAGAGCCCCCAGTGTCTTCGTCCCGCCCCCCCACTGAGTTCTCAAACTCCAAACTGACCACATCCTTTCCTCTCACCCTCTTCCACCCTTCCCCCACCGCCTCCCTCCATTCTCTCCCCATCATCCCTGCTCCCTGTGGAGCTGGCCCCAAAGCTCTGATCCCTTCCTCCATGCCCCTTCAAAACTCCCCACTGTGCCCTCCGAAGTCACACACACACACACGCATGCGCGTACACACACCCTGTGTTAGCTGGCCCCAAACCAACCCTTCTCTACCTCCCCCCTCCTCTGTTTTTCCACTTTTTCTTTCTCTATTTTCCCCACCTCTCGCTCTCTCTCTCTGTTTCTCTCTGTCTCTCCCACACCCTGTTTGATGCTTTGGATTTGATATGCAGGATGTTTTTCTTTACTTATTTTGTTCAAATTTAAGAATAATTGCATTGATTACGGTTCTGGGAAATAATTTTAATCATATTTCTGAATCTCATTAACCTACACACTGCAGAAACACAAAATCTTCCCAAGTATTTTTGGTCCAATTTCTAAAGCAAATATCTTAGTACTCCTGAAATGAAATTAACTTAGAAGCAACTTTTCAGCTTGCTTTAGGTCAATAATTTTTGAATACAGATAAAATATTACCAGTTTCATTGGCAGATTTGTTTGCTTATAACAAGATATTTTTCACATTAGTGAAGAAATCTTCCAGTGGAATTAGTATTTTTTTATTGACTTAAATCAAGTTCCTAAATCCTGCTGAAAACCTGCTCCTAAGAAGGTCTGTATTATATTAATTGTACTAAGATATTTGCACAAGAAGCTGAGCAAAAATACGTGTTAAGATTTGGTGTTTTTTCAGTGTAGATGCAGGTTGCAGGTTAGGATTGTGCAGCAAACTGCAGACTTGACAAAGTAATCAAACAATCCTGATGCATTTTTTTCTGTTCTCTATATACAGTTAGAAATTATTTAAACTAATGAGACATTTCTGAGTAGATTTTGTTGAGACATCAAAGTTTTTGTGCTCTGGATGTCAAGAACTGGGAGAAATAAGTAAATAGACGACGGGAGATCTGTCATTTTTCCATGTTTAGGTCCATAAACATTAATCTGAGAGTGCAATGTTTATTTTCCATTCATCTCTTCTGCTTTTTGGAGGTCGTTTCCTGAGGTGATAGATTTAAACTACAGATTTATTTCCCCCTAATAAAACATTACAGCTCCTGCTGAGATACAGACCAGTTCTGGGTTTACTTTTAGTTGGACTTGCCAGCAGAACACTGCAAAAACAAAAAGTCTTACCACGTATTTCTGATTGACTTTTTAGTGAAAGTATTCTAGTAAACCTGAAATAAGACAAAACTAACTTTTCAGCAAGAGACGGGAGCTTGTTTTGAAACAATAATTCCTTAATAATGATGAAAAAGTTGTAGTTGAAAGTGAAAAAATTGCTTATTCTTATTTTATAATCTTTTTGTAAATCTGCATTCTTTCATTTCCTGTCACTCTGCTACTGATATACCTGAATTTCAACACTGAAGGACAATAAAGGACATTTCTGTTTTTCTGTTCTGATCTGGGGACAGTTTGAAATCACCCAGAATGGAGAGGTGAGGAGAAGAAAGTCTGTTTTTCCTCTTCTTCTTTCAACACATCTCTGATTTGTTTTTGTGCTTACTTGTCTTAGACTAAAGGAGGAAAATTACCTATTGTGCTAATTGCTGCATATTTACACTGCCATGAATTGTAGTAATGTTAATGCACAGTTTCCCAATCAAATCAATTAACTAAAAAATAAATAAGTGGAGAGGAATGAATAGATGAAGGTCAAGTTAGAAGTTTGAATTTACAAACAGGAAGGTTTGTGGCGTTTTGTTTGTTGCACTATTCTCTGGTAATTTGAGAGCATATTTTGATATTTGAGCTTTGAATATTTGTTTCATTTCATATATAAATCAAAAATTAAAACAGCAAAACAGACCCTGATCATGATTCTCCCTAAGCCGTGTTTCACTGAAGCGATCCGGTTTCATTGATGATGATGTTTGAAAATCGACCTGCTCAGTTAAACGTATATCTTTGTCTTCCTGGAGGTAGCAGCAGAAAATGTAATTTCTCTTACTTGAACAATTTTTCAAAATGACAAACAAAAACACTTGCTTTGCAATTTTTGTAGTTTTTATTGTGAACAAACCGTACTTCTTACTTTGACCCAAACTGCAGGATGTTTCGCTCTCAACGATGTGCAGTGCTTTATGTCCGACACAAAGGTGCATCCAGGTGCACATGCACACTCACATGCACACTCACACGCGTGCTGACGTGTCGGAGTGGCAGACATGGCAAAGGGCAGCGTACCGCAGGGAGAGGACCTATAATAGTTTTAACCCAGTGCTCAGGTGTGTCTCTCCTTTGTCCGGCCAAATGTCAGAGAAAAGCAGAACCAGGTGGGGAGGGGGCAGCAGAACATGGATGGGAACTTTCATCTCCACTGCAGGTGAAATTTTGATGTTTAAATCTGAATTTTATTTGGCAAATGGCTGATTTTTGTTTTTTACTGTCTGCGCTGACGTTTCGCTCCGTTCTCTCCACTCCTGAACAGCTCCCTGGGGGACCAAGAGGGCCAAAACTCTGCCAAGACACACACACACACACACACACACACACACACACACACACACACACACACACACACACACTCACCCCCAAACTGACGTCAGCTGCTCCGGGCCTTCTCCCCTGGGTGCTACCAGAGCCCTTTGTTTCCAAACCCCCCTCTCCATCTCTCCTTCCACTCCTCCTCATGGCTCCCCCTGTCCTTTGTCCCTGGAAATAGCTGTCCTGCTTACTGCCTGATTGGAATTCACTTCACTCTGTGAAGTCACAGGGGAGGGCCTTTGTGTCCGTCATTATGTGTGCACATGCATGCAATTTTTTCTTTTTTTCATAATGATGAGGGCATCCATATTTCAGATGCATGTGTGGCTTATAAACGCAGGCGGTTGCTGAGAAACTCAGTAAACATTGTTCTGCTCTGGAATCTGAAGTTCAGGAAGAAAATATCTGTTAAAAAAAACCAGTATTTTCATAAATGAAATGTTTTATACAGGCTAACTTTTTGTAGATCAGGACATGGATCAGTGTTTCCTTACAAGTTCAGAGATAATCATGAACTTTAGAGGGAATGTTTGTATCTATAAAAATGATCTGAAATGTACTGAGATATGGAACTTCAATATGAGGCAAATTTATTTACACATTATGTTCATACATGAGGATGTCCAAAATGCTTTTCAGGACAGAAAGAAATTGTTTTTTAATATACAGATAATAAAGGTGTAAATGAAGGAACTCTTTCAGTGTATTAGTCAGGTTGTTTGATTAAAAACTGATGAAAACTTTTGTTTTCTGTTCTGATTTAAAGGAACCATCAGTTTCTGCACATCTCAGGTTTTCAGGGAGTTTGTTCCAGATCTGAATAGCATAGAAACTAAATGCTGCCTCCTCTGGTTTAGTTCTGGTCCTGCAGATCTTTAAACACCTGATGGCTCTGCATGGTTCATATTTGAGAAGCAAACAAATGTAGTAAAAAAAAGTAATTTCAGTCCAATCACTCTGTCCGAACTGATCCCAGTTAGCAGTTAAATTCAGTTTATTATTCAAATTAATTAAAAATGTTTCCTGTCGGAGGAAACCAGCTGATTGCATCAAGTCGATTTCAGTTCGCTTCATTTTTTTTTACTTTGTGATGGAAGATTTCCAAAACCAATTTGTCCGTTTGTTTTCTTTTTTGTTTGTTTTTTTACCAAGATCATTCATAAGTAACAAAACTAAGTTTATGATACCGAATTTCATCACTCAGGAAAATACAGGATATTTTGTTTCTATTTCTGAGTAGGTTCTTGGCTGTAACTGAATTTATTTAAAGATTATTTCTGCGTCAGTAAAAATGTTTTGGGCCAAATCCTGTGGAAGTTGAATTGTCACCTCTAAAGAAGTGATTAGTAGAACTAGACAAGCTACAAAACATTTCTTTCCAGAGAGTTAGAATCCAATGAGAATCCTCAAAATACATTTTCTTTTTCTGGTGCAAAACCACCTTCAAGATTCAGAAAGATTCAAAATGTAAGCGCTGGTAAGACGGCTTTCACCTCAGCTCTCCAGACTGGTGGACATTTTACTAAAATGTCCAACTTCTAAAGGTGATAGCAAGAAAGAAATGGCTTAAATGGGACCAATTATGCAAAATTCACATTTTGTACATTTTTGTACTTCCATTTGGGTCTCAGCCTCTTCTGAAAGCTGAGACCCAAATTAAACATTAGTTAATGTTTTTTGGTGTCTGGAAAATGAGTTGTTTCAAAAACCTTCCTGTTGTTGAGTCATATTCGCTGGAAGCAGCCAAAAGGACGTTCAAACAGTTTGGCGTTTGGCTCCATCAAACCTGAATCCTTTATATACCATCAAGTTCACCAGACATCTGGTCATTAATCATTGATTTAATGCAGGTGTTTTGGAGCATTGATGTGTCTAAAAGCTGCAGGACAGTGGGACCGGAGGACTGGAGCATCAGATCCCTGATTGAGTCTTTTTCTTTTTAAAAACAGCGGTGAATTCCTGAGTTTCTGTCACAGTTTTAATTCCCTCCACCTGCAGATTTCAAAACTTTGCAGTAGTCATTCTGCTGTGTTTTATTTTTTTAAATCAACATTTTCTAAGCAGCCTCCTTTTCATTGTGTTTTCTGGCTGTGTGTTTTTGTGTTCATGCATTTTTCTGCTCCCAGCAAGAATCCAAGTATTGGGGTTAAGGAACAAGAGAATTCCTCCTGCGTGGTCCCTCTTTTCCTCCCCTTCCTCCCCATCTCCGACTCTCCCCTCCGTCTTTGTCTCTCTCTCAGCCTCACCCCTGCAAGTGGGATGTCTTAAAATATTAACCGATCTGCTCCTCCTTTTTTTTTTTTTTTTCTTTTCCAGATATGATAGAAAACATACTTGTGAATAAGTCAGGAGCAGAGCTTGCTGGGGAGAGCAGCAAGACGGATAAACAACATAAGACAAACAACACCACAGAAGAAATGGTGAAGGAGAAAAGAGGCGGAGGGCTTTACAGCCTTCCATCAGCTTATCCTCCAAAACTACTTTTATTTAGTGGCTTTTCCCGTTTTTCTCTCACTTTGCGTTTATTTCCTTCATGCTAATGAGAGCCGCTTTGTTCGCTCAGGTGGCTCTGAGTGTCGGTGGGACAGTCTGGTTCTGTGGCGGCATTTGTGGGGGTATTTGGGTTTTCCTCCTCCTGCAGGCTGCCAAGCAGTGCGGCCTGCGAACTGGCAGATAAAACAGCGTTTGTGAAGTCAAGAAGCGCGGAGTTTTGTGTTCAGAGATTTGCAGTCGGACGTGTTTGCAGTGCATGTGGGTGTTTAGTGTGTGTGTGTCCTTGGAGAATAGTTTGTGTGGTGGTGGGGGTGACAGTGACAGCTGCAGAGGGGGCCGGGAGGGCTGACTGCTCGCCGCCTGATAACGGGGGGGAATCGCATCAGAGACACAAGAAGAAAAAGAAGAAGAAGAAGAAGAGTGATAATTCTGCAGTGCAACATGAACGCCCTCAGACGTGAAGCGAAGCGATGAGGGAAAGCGAGACGAACATCAGGACAGGAACGCCGTTCGGTTCGGTTCGGGTCGGAACCATAAAATGTCCCAGAAGTTATTGCGACCATTTTCATGTGATGTAATAATGCAAGAGCACATTCTCAAATATGAATAAACTTTAAATTCTAATGAACATTAACATTAAATAGCAGTAGTAATATTTAGCATAGTCATAAAAGAATAAAGAAAATTATATACAAATAAAATAAATTTAAAACAAAAGCAAACAAAGCAAAAGAAGAGCAGCAGTAAGGAGTGGGTAGAAGTATGAACTTATTTTTACAACCACCTCTCTAATATCCAATAAATTACTATTCATGTTGGTTTTAACAGCCTTTATCCAAAATAATTAAACAAAACAACAGAAACAACAAACCAAAGCACCAGACTGAAGATTTTTATCTCCCATTTTGGTAGAAAAAGAGAAAAACTCATTTATCGTGCAGTTAACTGATTGCCTTCCTGTGCAATTCCACTCAAATAATAATAAGTATTTGAAGTTTCAAAGGCCATGCTTCCATAACCCTAATAGCTCCCATCCACAGTTTTTCTATCAGATTTATGTTAGGCTGAACCTCTTACTGAAACTTTAATCTGACTTCAAATTCAAGTTAAACGATTAATTTAAACCTAAATCCACCAGATTCATTTCTTACTCTACAGGTAGAATAATGAACTTGTTAGAATTGGGGAAGAAATGCGTAAAAAATTCAAACTTGTGCACCAGACTGCGCATAAAATCATAGTTAATCTATTTAATCTCTTTAAACCTAAACCTTTCCACTAAAAACAAATCAACTTCAGTTGCAGTTTTTCTTATAGATCCTTTGAAATCCTCCAGCTTTTGCTTTATGGAAATGATTTTTGGACAGATTTCAGTGTTTATGGTGAATTGGTTGTTTGGAAGATCAAGTGTTTTTGTTTGGAGCTGCAGCCTGTAGGATGTGATGCTTCTTATATTCTCATTTGTCTGCATTGCAGAACGCACTCAATCTCCATGCACAGGTTGCTACACTTCCTAATATGCTCTAAAACGTTTTACTCTGTTCTTTTTTCTAAATTAAGACTGTCATGAAGTAGGTTTTGTTCAGGAATGTCAGGTTGCAGTAATTTGCATGACAAAAACTCATCCTATGCAGCTGAAGTGAAACCATTTCCCATTAAATCCATTCCTGCAGCCTGATACATTTCTCCTCATCTTTCCTGATGTAACATCAGCCCCCACCACTCCTTAATTATTCATATTTTAGTAATACAATCCAAGTTAGCAGTTCAAACATTAGTACATAATAAAACTCCCGAGGCTTCGCTTTTAATTTAATTCCTCCGTTTAAATTAATTTTGGGGCATGCTTGTGCTTTTAGCTTGTTCCTCCGCAGAGGGGGGGTGGCGGGGGAGGAACAGCGGTGCGGGTGGGGTGGGTAGAGGAGATGGAAGAGACGGAGGAATCGGCTGAGGGAGACAAATTTCCTGCAGGTGGAATAGGAGCAGCAGCAGCAGTGCAGGTGTTTGTGCATGAATGATACTGGATAAAAAATCCAGACAGAGAATAAAATGGCTTTAAAACAAGATCAGTCACTTGAACAGACATGGCTAAAAGCATCGCCGCCATACTTGCATGTTCATTACATGCTTCATCCTTCAGTTATATGAAGCATTTTCAAGTTATGGCATCAGGTTTTAAGAAAACTTTTAAACCTTCATTGTATAAAGAGTTGTGTTTGTATTAAGGCAGATCTTTGTTATATTATGAGTTGGTCTTGATCAATAGTTCTCAAAGCTCTTTATTTGTCTTTAACTGTTCTCCTTTTTTTAATCATCAACAACATTTCTGTCCGTGAACTTGAATGACTGCATGCTGTGCTGGGTTTTCAAAAATTAGAAAACAGGTTGTCCAAATATAGAAATATTTTCAAAAATGGGATAAAAGGAACTTCATAGAAGACCTAAAACTGGATCTGAGAGACTCTTCAATGTTCAACTGGTCATTGTATGTGATCTAATAAAACCTACCAGCTCTTATTAGACATGATTTTATGTGTGCAAACCACATTTAGACAGATTAAAGTACCTATTGACATACAATATAAGTATATTTGATGCTAAAGCTATGGAATAACATCAAATTATTACCATCTATAGCTCAGGTGTAAGCTTTGACACAGACATCAGATTCAACAGCAATTGAGTAGAGCTTGATTTTATTTTTCAGACTATCTTTTGTCTTATTCTGTCAGACAGTTTTAACAAACTTAAAAAAAGAACATATAAAGTTACCTTCTGCAGCTTTAATGTGGGTTTAATATGAAATTTTGAGTGGAGAAAAATTTTATAAATATAAAAAAGATGCAAAAAACCCGTAGAAATTTATTTTGGTGAATTTTATAAATCTTCATGTGAAACTAAGTTAAAATAGACTAATCTTCAACAAGCTAATATTTGCTAAATTAAGCTAATTTCAAGCAAGACAATGTAGGCAAACATTTAGCTAAGCTAAGTTCAACTAATTAGATGCTAAGCTACAATAAGTTAACATAAACAAAGCTAACTTAAAGCAACATACATCAATGCCTTGTTTATGTTTATGTAGGATAAGCTAATGTCAGTCATTAAACTACTAGGCATCTTTTATCTGCTTCTACTCAGAGATGTGAACATAATTGAGGGTTTGAATGTAGATCTTCCCAAAACTAATACAAATTAAGTTACATTTTTAGCTACATTTAAAATGTATTTAACCCCACTGTAATGAGGCTACCCTACGCTAAGCTAAATCGAGCTAAGCTAAACTAGCTGTTTTAAAGCGTAACAACATTTCACTCTTTTTCTGTTTCAAGGACAATTCTTGCTGTTTCTGGGTAAAAAGGTGAACTTAGTCCAACACTACTACTGATTTTGTTACAGTATTTCTGTCTGTTTTAAAATAAAAAAGAGATGCATGATTTTGTATGCTAAGTTTTCAGTTAGTAGCTAACCTTGTTGGAGCTAAAATCCTATTTAGACTGTATTATATTTAAGATTTTTCATGTCTTCCATTCAGCTAAAAAAACAAAAACAAAAAATCAGGCTTTTTGGCAGACTGCTGGCAACAAAGAGCCTAAAAATCCAACCTATACTCAGTTCTTTGCTAAATTCTAAATGCGTCGACACAGCAGTGGTTCATCCCTGGAGCTAAGGAACCTTTTTGTACCTGATTGATTCAGAGGTCAAAATAGAAAATAAGATTTGGCTGCTTAAAAGGGAAAAGGGATTTGTAACCTCTCCATTTGCATGGAGAAGCTGTGATCTTCTCTCTCCCAACCTTTCCTGCTATATGTTGATGTGCCTCTGGGCAAGGCATTTCAGTTGATCTGCATATTATTGTGCAAACATTGTGACCATTGAGTAGAAATCAGTTATTTCCATTCACAGTCCCTCTGTGTAAAAAAGACTGTACCCTGACATTAATGTCTGAAAGAGTTTATATTTTGATATGTAAGATTTTAGTCTGAGCTACCAGTTCTCAGGTGTTTCCATTTCTCCGTTGCGTCTCGTTTTACCAGACATCCTGTATTCTGTTCATGTTCCTGTTCATTTGTGGTTTCATTTCTTGTTCTTATGTAGAAGTTGCAGTGAAGAGAAAGGAGTGTGTTTTTGTCTGCGTGGCGTTTTAGCCTAAAACACCTTGCTTTGTTCCCCAACCACACGCCTGCCCTATACCTGTGCGCACACAGAACCGCAGCTCAAAGGTTGCTATTTGTAATTACGGGACCCCCTGGCCTTACTCTCGCTCCGTCCCGTCGACCTCTCCCCCTTTGATCTTGCTTCTTGTCACACACAGATTTTGTCCTCCAACTAAATCCACCTTTGTTTCTTTCTTTGCACCCCTCCCAGTGTGTTTTAGCACTCCTTTTTGTTGCGGACGCTGTGGGGTCTTTAATTCACATGAGCCTCTTTTCTGGCCTTTTTGCCTCAAAATCCCTGCTTCTCCTGCAACGTATTGATCCCAACACTTAGGAATATTCCCCTCTTGACTTACCCTAACACTGGAATTAAAGCTGAAAACATTGCAACATACAGTGAAATGTTTGTAATGTTGTTGCACTAAATGAAAGCATCAAACTTTGCAGGATTTTTGTTTATTACTAGAAAGGAGATGAAGGAACATTTGAGGTTTTGTAAAAAAAAAAAAAAAAAAAAAAGCAGAAGAAATACAACATATATCATTAAAAAATAAAATTTGGCATACAAAAATGTTTTAAATAATCAAAAATATAATAAAAATCTTTACCATAAGAAATAAAATTTGGGGTAGAAAAATAAAAATTAATAAAAACGAAATGATAAAATAAAATAAATAAAAATATAAAAATTAAATAAAGAATATAAATATATATAAAAATAAAGTGGTGATTTAAATTTCTTTTAAATAATGAAATAAAATGAATGAAAAATATAAATTCCATTTAAAACATATACCATAAAAACAAAATTTTGAGGATTAAAATTTTTTTTAATAATGAAATAAAATTAATAGAAAATTAAAATTTTATATAAAATAAAAATATGTACTACAAAAATAACCTGCATTTAAAATTCATACATTATGCCAAGAAATGCAACAAGATTTAACTTTACTTTAAGCATCTTAAAAAGTCAGAAGAAATAGCACATAGTCACAGTGATAGCTAATGGTTTTAAGTTACAGCTCTTTTGCATCACAGATTTTAAAATCTTTAAAGCAGTGAAGATTTGGATGCATTTGTAGCACTCTAAAATAATGCTACAGCTGGTTTAGTTTGGCTTTTGCACATTTTCTTACCATCTTCTCCACTGTAGCATCTTATTCACAAATCAAATAGCGCTTAAGCAAACATCCAGTTTCCGCTGGCAGTTATTCTCTCTTCTACAACGTTTATTTACACATAATACTGAGGAACTCCTTCAGACTGCGTGCACACAGATAACTGTAATGAGGATCAAACATTAGAGTGATGATGTTTAATTTACTATTGATGCATGATTCAGAGCTGTAAGAGGCAGATACATTTGGCTTAATTTAAACGGGATTGCTGCATATTTGCAGGTCAGCATTCACAGATTTTTCTGCGGAACTTGAATCCAAATTATTATTCATGTTTTTTTGTGTATTTTGGGAAGATGAAATACATTAATTTTCTTTGGCCCTGATTGGCTCTGCACTTTAAGAGGAAGAATGTTAGATTCTGTGGTACACCGGAAAAAAACACATTACCAAGTACTTTAGGTTTTGTTTCTACTGCAAGTATCTTAGCACAGTTGAAATAAGACAAAGCTAACTTACAAGGGAGGCATTAGTAAGACATAAGATCTTGTTTTAGGTCAAAAAATTTCTTAATAAAATTAATAAAAATTCCTTCAATTCCTTAATATTGATTAAAAAGTACTAGCTTTACTGGCAGATTATTTGACTTATAACAAGATAGTTTGTCCCATCCTGTAAGTGAATTAATTTACCAATGGAATAAACATTAAGGAATTATCAACCTAAAACAAGATCCTACATCGTGCTACAAAAGTTACTTATAAGTTAATTTTGTCTTAATTCAAGTGTCCTGAGATATTTGCATTAGAAATGAGACCTAAAGCACTTGGTAATGTTTTGTGTTTTTGCAGTGCAGTTGTAAGATGATTTCCACTGTGTGTATTAATGTATATTAAGGCATATTTGCACAATTAATATAGCCAGTTATTGTGTGGAAATCCAAGTGTTTTTAACCTTGGCTGAGCTTTTTAATGGCTCCTGATCTTAAAAATGTTTCTGACCCACACGGTGCGGCCCGGTTTGTGCTCTCCAGAGGAACCTCCCTGGTTCTGCCTGCTTATTTTTGCTGTAGTTGTCATTATTTCGTGCCTGTGAGTGTTTATGCAGATTACTTTCTGGATGCTGCGTGCATCCCAGTGTGCGTTCTCCCTCTCCATGCCTCCTGCCGTCTGTGCCTCTAATCCCTGAGTGTGTCAGTAATGGCAGGTCCAGGTGTTCTGCACCGCTCCGTACCTCCCCCGGGGGACGTCTCTTCCATGTGTGTGTGCATGTTCTCCTCTCATCAGGGGGTTTAGGAGCTGTGAGTGAGGGGGCTGTCCAGGATCCCGTCCTCCAGAAGGGAAGGGAGGGAAGGGGGAACGTTATGCTGGAGGTACCCGCCTCTCACAGCTTGCTCTCAGGCCTCCCTTGGGTCCCAGACTCCCCTCTACTGGTCTCCCCCAGGACTTCAGCAGCCTCATTGCCCCGCTTGTCTCTTTCCCCCTCGTTTTCTCTCCTGATCTCCGCTCAGATCCAGCTCTTGCTGCTGCACTGCAAAAACACAAAAGTATTTTTGGTCGAGTTTCTTTTACAAAAATCTTAAAATACGACAAAACTAACTTACAAGTAACTTTTCAGTGAGATATAAGAATAGACCTGTCACAATAAGCAATTAATCAAGTAACTGCATGATAAATTCAAAGAAACTAAATAATTTTGATTTGCATGATTTATCATTTTTCTCTTTTCTCTCTTTCTACCAAAAACTGGATGATAAAAGTCTTCAGTCTGGTGCTTTGGTCTCAACTAGCTACTTTTTTAAAAGACGATAATTCATTTTATTTGTTGTTTCTGGGATTTTTTGTTAGTATATTTTTAATATTTAAAATATCTTCCAGTTCCGGTGTTAAATGTTCATTAGAATTTAAAGTTTATTGATCTTTGAGAACTGCGATGGACTGGAGAACTGTCCAGGGTGACTCCGCCTCTGGCCCGAAGTGTCTCGCTGGAGATAGGCACCCACCCGACCCCACTAGGGACAAGGGTGTAAGAAAATGGATGGGTGGATGGATGATCTGTGAGAGTGTTCTCGGATTATTACTTAACCATTACCATTTTATTACTTGAAAATGGCCTCAAAACAAACAATTATCGTTTATTGCAGTAACTTCAGGGACAATTTATCTATAACTTTTTCATAAATAATAAGGAATCATTTAAAACAAACTCCTATGTTGTCCTGAAAAGTTACTTTTGTCTCATTTCAAGTCTACTAACATATTTTCCCTAGAAATTGGATCGAAATTACTTGGTAAGTTTTTGCAGTGTATGGAGCAGAAATGTTTTGAAGTGGGATGAAAGATTCTGGATGTTTCTATCAGATGGCAGCGATCAACTCCCAGTAATTAAAAAAATGTTTCTTTTAATGAAAATTTAAAATAATTTTGTCTTGAATCGCTCTGTAGTTTGCAATTTGGATTCTTTTTACTATGAACCTATTTGTAATCAGGACAGGAATCAGACTTTGTTCCATAACTAGTAGAACCATTTGCCTTTAAATTCAACCTAAAGCCTCATTTTAAATCTACTTTACAAGATTTTGTGTTTTTGCCGTGTGCAGTCGACCCGCTGAAACAAACACGGCCTTTGCAGGTTTTGCAGCTTGACTTAAAACTGTAAAGAAAAAAGTTTACCTGCTGATGATTTTGTGTTTCTCCTCTGAACAACAAGCTGCAGCTGCTTCACTTATTTATAAGTCCCACCCCTGCGTAGGTGAAGACGTGTGCGTTAATTCAGTTTCATTCATCAATCAAAGCCATTTCTCACAGAGAAAGTGTGTTTTAAAACAATCTAAACTTTCATTACCAGCACATATATCGCTAAGAAGCGAACCAGCGCCTGGTAATTCTGACTGTGAGTGCTATTGCAGAGAAGTGGGAGCTTTAATAGCTGGAAAACGCCTCAGACGTGTGTGTCCGCTGGATGTGCGCAGTGTGTGTGTGTGAGACTCGGGTGAACATGTTTCTGGGTTAGTGAGCGGTCTGCTCGTCCAGCAAACCTCATTCTTATAAATAGATGATGTAGCCGGCGGCGTGCATACAATGGGATGGCTGCTGAGTGTGTGTGTGGGTGTGTGTGGGTGTGTTGGCATGATGCTGTTGTTTATTTAACACTCCTGCCTGACAGCTGGTTCTCGTTTCTCAGCGAACAAACAGCAGAAACAAAGACGGACAGAAGCAGAGAAAGGGATAGGTGGGAATAAGTTGCCACATAGGGAATTGAACCAGCAACCTTTGTAGGTTTAGCTGCAGCGACACATGTTTGGTGGATTTACAGAGGAAGACAGCAGAGATGAAGAGTCTGTTTAAAACCTGATGAGGGGAAACAGATGTCAGCTTTGTATTTTAGTGAGTAATTTGCATGTAGAGGTGGAAATACTTTGGACTTTGTTGGGTTTGTGTGTATGAATTTTGTTTTCTTTAGTTTATTTACTGTTGAAATTGGTGCAGCTGAGATTGGAAATGAATCAAAAATGAAGCTCCGTTTGGAAATCACAGGAGAAAGATGGAAAAATCCTGAAGACTGTCAGTTTCCATTACAAATGTCCTGAAAATGTTTTTGATATTCTGCTCGTGCCAAAACAACAGAATTGTGCAATTGTGATGTTTCCATTAAATAAGACATGCACTTAAAATCATGTTTATTAAAAATAATTTCTAATTCCACTGGCAGAATATTTCACTCATGGGAAAAATGTTTTAGATAATCTGCATGTTGAAGTAAAATCTTTCCTACTGTCATCCTGATGATTTTGCACTGCAAAACACAAATTCTTACCAAGTATTTTTGGTGTAGTTTCTAGTGCAAATATCTTTGTACGTTTGAAAGGAGTCAAAACTAATCCACTCGAAGCTTTTCAGCAAGATATACACACTTCTTTTACGTCACATGTATCAAACTCAAGGCCCATGGGCCAAATCTGGCACGCCATAGTTTTTTATGTGGCCCTCTAGATTCTAGACTGAACACTAGATGTGCTTAAATATTGTTATCAATCAAATTAATGCAGCTTGTATCTGTTTACTGCCAAATTATATCAATCAGTCCCTCCAGTTTCTTGAGAATTATGATGGAAATTCATGCAAAATCAACAAATCCTCACACTTTAATTAATTGGAACTTTATTGCACATTTTTCTCAAAAATTGTCGAAAACTTTCCTACTTGTACTAAACAGCTGTTTCAGACTTAATTGATGTCAGATTATAGTCCATAATCTATGCAGTGAGTAATAAAAAGTCACATTTACTGTCATAAATAAGCGCAAATATTGCAAATATTTCCAAATTAGTGCCACAAACACTTGGATTTTTATTGCGAAAGATTACTAAAAGAATAACGAAATCCTGGAGAGACAGAAAAGATCTTCAATAAAATCAATTAATTTTAAGGATTCATTGATATTTTAACAGTTTTGTGAACAGGTTTTATCAATACATTCTGGCACAGCTGGCCCTTTAAGAGCCTTCATGATCTTGATTTGGCCCCAAACCAAAATGAGTTTGACATTCCTGTTTATGTCAATAATCCCTAATATTGATGAAAAAGTAAAAATTTCACTGGCAGATTATTTCACTTGTAAAATAGGTCAAATGTCTTGTTATAAGTAAAATAATCTGCCTATGAAACTTTTTCACCAGTATAAAACACTATTTGATTTAAAACAGGCTCCTATTTCTTGCTGAAAAGTTAATGTTTTATTTCAAGTGTACTCAGATATTTGCACTTGTCGTTTTCCCAATCGTTGCAGGTTTTAAAACCGATTTTGCAGCTTGTCGTGTTCTCTGCCTTGTTAAAACTTTTTTTTTTTTTTTGATATGTCAGGACAAACTTGTCATCTGTCTGCCCACCCCCATCCTTAGCCCCCTGCCCCTAACCTTCTGCCCTCCAACAAATTTTGCACGCACACACAAGCCCACTCCGGCCATATGGTGCAGTTGGCGCCCAAAAGCAGCCGGACCCATTCCCAGGGCAGGAGGTGAGGGTCCCTGCAGTCTGCACAGAGTGTACCAATGCATGTGTTTGCCTCCTCGAGGGCCCGGGCCCCGGCCCCGGCCAGCCTGCCTCATCGCTGATCTTTCACTTATTTATTTTTCCTGCACTTGTCCCGACGGACTGCCTCCCGTCTGAGCTGCAGCGGAGGATTCTGGAGTCCTCCAGAGTCGTGTTTGTGAACCGTTTCACCCCGTGCAAAACCTCACTGTGAATGCATGTTGCGTGCATTTGAAACCATTCACTAGGGTTCAACTCCATGTACTCATATAGAGCCAATTCAATGCTCTTTACAAAAAGAATTTCAGTTAATTTCAGTTCAATCATTTACATTCAAACAGAACAGTATGCTCAGTTTATTATTCAAAGTAGTTTAAAGTTTTTATAACTGCAGTATCTCAGGATTAACTAAGCCAATCTTAACTATATGCTTTATCAAAAAGGAAAGTTTAAGCCTGCAATGCAAAATCACAAAATCTTACCAAGTTTTGATTGTCTAGTTTTCTAGTACAAATGACTTAGAACAATTGAAATCAGAAAAACTAACTTAAAGGTAACTTTTCAGCAACATATAGTATAAGAGTCATTTTAAGTCATTAATTCCTTAATATTGATGGGAAAAAAGTTCCAGATTATTTAACTTAAAACTTGGAAAAATGTCGTTTTAGCAAAATAATCTGACTTGGAAGAAACTAGTACTTTTTTATTTTGATCAATATTAAGTAGTTATTGACTTAAAGCCAGCTCCTAAATCTTGCTGAAAAGCTACTTGAAAGTTAGTTTGGTTTTATTTCAAGTTTTCTACAAGATTTTTACTAGAAAACTTGGAAACATTTTGTGTTTTTATAGTGTAGTCTTAAAATTAAACAGGGTTTCTTCCTCACTGACTAAAACTGGGAGCTGGTAACTAAAGGATCTACTTTTAGAAACCAGCAGTAAACCTGCAGCCTGAGAGCGAAGCACTCTGTTAGGAACCAGTCAGATGTCTGATGTAAGATGAATCTGATTCTATATGCTGTTCTTCATATGGACTCTGTAGCAGAATGAATTCGCATCCCTCTGCAGCAGCAGAGAGACGACACAACAGGTAGTTTCAGCCAAACAATATGACTTGTCAAAGAAGCCGTCCTACTGCGCTGGTTTCATTATGCATGGCAACCAATAAGCTGCTCTTAGCTTTCTGGTTGCCATGTGAACTCGTGGTAATCAGTCGGCCAGGTAGGGATCATTCTTCTGTTTTCTCGTCAGTTCTCTGTGTGCAGCATTTGGAAAAAACCTCGGAGTGTTTCGGTGCAACGAGAGCCGATGGGTGGCTCATTATTCCTGTCATTTATTGTCACTGGTGGGAGATGACTTTGGTTACATCTCCTTTGTTATTTTGCATCAAATGGAAATAAGAACCTTCAAACACTCTCTTAGAAATAAAGATTTTCAGTAGCAGCTCTTTAAATTCAAAGAGCTGTAATTTTGCGATATATTAAGGAGGCTTTTCAGTGTGAAGCTCAACAGAAGGAGGCCCTATATGGATACTCTATCCCTTTTTATTCAGTATTGAACATTAAATATCCCCCTTTTACGTGTTTGCATGTGCAAGTCTGTGCAAAACAGTGAAAGCCAGAATGAAGCCAAGGGTGGAAGTTGTTTTTCTGCCCCCTGTGGCGAGTCTGGGGCTGCATGTGTGCACGCCTGGGGCAGCCTGGGGCCATCGGAGGGAGCCTGGGGAGCAGAGGGAAGGAGGGATGAGGCTCTGGTGAACGGAGGGATGGAAGGTCAGCAGGGGTCTTTCAGGGAAAGGTGCCCGTCTGGGCCGAGGGCCAAGCAGAAAGGTGGGACGGAGAGTTGGATGGATCAGGCGCGGAGGAGGAGGATTAAAATAAGATCAGACATGACGCCTTTAAAATGGCAGAGGGTTAGCTTTAACCTAAAATTTCAGCTTAATCTTCGCAGCGGTTCATTGCACTTTTACAGCGCTCTTCGTTTAGGTTGTTAATTGAGATGTTGCAGCACATAGCTGCAGGTTGTCGGCAGTTTTAACTTTTGTAGCAGCAGCTCTGGGACAGGAAAACCTTTTTGCTGCAACCAGCTGAGCTCCTTTGATTCAAACATCAAAGCAACAGAGAGGAAACATGACATAGATAGACGGTGTTTCCATTCCAGGCGCTTTGCAGACAACGCTATCCTGATGTTCAGCTTCAGACCGGCACTCAGGTGAATTCAGAGAGGCGATACAAACCCGAGAATGTCTGTTTTTGAAGCTTCTACAAAGCTTCGTCACATTACAACAAAAATCAGAGTGTATTTTTGTTGGGTTTTAGGTATTGCATCATTGGAACTGGTGAAGAAGATGACGCATGCATGCATTTGCATCATTACTTTTAACGTTATATTAAATTAGCAACCAGAGTCCAATAGGGTGTGATTCAATGTTTTCAAGTCTTGTTTAATTTGGGACCAAAATTTCAACATTTGCTACATTTTCAGCTGCTGTGGTTCTCTTTCACACTGCACTGTGTCAAATGAATCTAATTGAGATGAAACCAATTGAAAAAAACCTGTTCTCCTCCTCCTCGCCTGTGGGGGCACCACACTAAGAACAACTGAAGGAAATGACATAAAAACATCTGAAGACACAATGAGTTTCCTTAAACAAAAATGGAGTGGCATCAGATTTGAGGGATTGCAGGGTTTCTTTTTCGTCTTTGGTAGAAAACAACAAGTCATTGTTTGGTTGTTTGGTTTTGGTTCTATTTACCCAGAACGCCCTGCGCTGTAGTCCACTTCCTACATTAGGAGCGGTCTCCACTCTGATTGGCGTTCACATATGGATACCCACCACACCAGAGTTTGAATAGCATTCACACTTCGAACGAACCGAATTTTCTACACAGACGGACTGGAGTTGGATGAAAGTGAACTAAACCTCAATATTTCTTCTATTTTCCAAAGATGCACTACTTTGTTTTGTTATAGCTGATAAAATGTGTGTCGGCTTTTGACGTTATGGCAGGTGGAGCTAAAGGAGCGACTGATCAGTGTGTGTGAGGCTGTTTCCTCCACGTGTTGCCTTGCTGTCTAGCCTATTAGAGACTCTGTGTGGGTGTGTGTGTGTGTGTGTGTGTGTGTGTGTTGTTTCAGGTAGACGCAGGCGGTCCGTTCTTTTTTATCCCCGACCCCTGGCTCTCTCTTCTTCTCCCCTCTTTCATCCCCCCCTCATCTTTCCCTCTTTTTTCCGAGTTCAGAGTCTGTCCATCTGGAGGGTCCCCCCCCCCTTTCCCTCTTCTCCTCTTTTCTCCCCCCCTCCCTCGGTCCCATCCAGGCCGAGACAACGGGGGTGAAGGCCAGAAACTGCCGGAGACGTGGCGATACGGAGGGCGAGACGTGGACGCTGTAATGAGCAGCAACATGAAAGATGACGGAGGGAGGGAAGAAGATGAAGCGGGAAGGGAGTGGTTGAGTTTTCAGAAGAACAGAAACAGGAGGAGGAGGGGGGACAGAGCTTCATTTTCCCAACACTTTCTCCTACTAACCCATCCATCAGCACTCCTCCTGGAGGACCTTTCTCTAATTTAACTTTTCATTGAGCTTTTCCCCGCTCCCCCTCCTCCCGGCCCTCCAGTGTCTCCCAGTTTGCCGTCCGGCCTTGTCTTGCCAGGTCCCCTTGCGGCCGACCGACAAAGGCGCCGTTAAAAAGCCGTGTGATCCTCCATTTTAGCGCAGCCACGCTAGTCAGAGGATTAGGCCTCTTTAATGACGCTAATCTCCCTCCCCTCCAACCCACCAACCCGCTCTCCCCCAAATCTCTGCAGGCCGATTCTGCTGCCTCTTCACCCCATTTTCCCACCTCGGAGAACCTTGAGCTTCCCGTAACGATCCAGATTTCTCTCTTCTTGTGTCCCATCTTTAGGAATTTCTGATTTTATTCCTTCTGTTTGAGTCAGTTGGAGTTTAAACACTTCCACCTTGTCATGCAGCCAGCAGGGGGTGTCTGGATCGACCTTTTATAGACAATTTTTACTGTTAAGCCGCCTTTTCTCTGTGCAGATGCTTTATTTATGGGTTTCACTTTGTTCCAGCTGTTCAAATTTATCGCTTCTCTGCAAAAACAGCAAATCTTACCAAGTATTTGTGCTCTAGTTTCTAGTGCAAATATCTTACGTTTTATCTTATTTCAAGTTTACTAACGGACAAGTAACTTTTCAGCAAGATACAGGAGCTTGTTTTTGGTCAATAATTCCTTAATATAGAAAAAAAAGTACTAGTTATAAGTGAAATAATGGAAAAATGTCTTGTTCCACTTGCAGATTATTTCACATGTACACTGCAAAAACACAAAATCTTCCCAAGTATTTTTGATCTAGTTTTATAGTGAAAATATCAGTTTGTTTTATTTCAAGTGTACTAACTTCAAATAACTTTTTAGTTGTTTTATTGTCTTGTTTTAAATCAACAATCCCTTAATATTGATGAAAAAGTCACAGGAATGAGACATTTTTCCATACTGTCTAATTCCTAAAATAAATCCTAAGTCATTTTGACAAAAGATGATTTAAACAAAACGAATCACTTTTGGCAAAAAAAGACTTATGCCATTATTTTAGAAAGGCATGGCAAAATGTCTTGTTCCACTGGCAGATTATTTCACTTGTAACTAGGATTTTTTTCAACAATAGCAGAAAAAAAAATATATTAGCTTGTTTAGCTTAAAACAAGCTAATATATTTTGCTGAAAAGTTACTTGTAAGTTAGCTTTGTCTTATTTCAAGTGCACTAATATATTTGCACTTTAAACCAGACCAAAGATACTGGGTAAGATTTTGTGTTTTTGCAGTTTACTATTGTGTCAGATTTCTCTCTGAAGGTGAAGTTAAGCCCTGGATTTTCTTTTTCCGCAGCCATTTTGTTGCAGGTTTTCTGCTGTATTTTGTATTTATCTTGTTGACCCAGTTTGGGCCAATCGGCAGCTGTTCCACAGATGGCCTCTCTTTGCCTCAAAGGTGATTTTTTATTTTTAAAGAAATTAGCGATAGCGTCACTGTTCACCTTCCAGGACAGAAAGAAACGGCTGCTTACATCTTGGTGCCAGTTTCTACACCATTCCCTAACTTTGCTGTTTGGCGTCGAAAAGACAACCAGCACAGTTGCAGGCAGGTGGTCATAATGTTTTGCTAGATTTCTGTTTAATTAAAGGGGATCTATTCATATTTTGCATGTTTTTATACTTCCATTTTGTCTCAACTGCTTTTAAAAACAGCTCAAGCACTTAAAAAAACCACCCAGCAATATTTTGGCAATAGGTTTATGTTTTTTGGTGCCTGAACAATGAGTTGTTTCAAAAACATTCCGAATGTGGAGTTACAATTGATGGGAACTGCCCGTCACCTAGCAACCCCAACAGAGTTCCTGCCCGTCACCTAGCAACCGCAGCAAAGTTCCAGCTCATTTGGTCAGTTGGTGTAACCGCTGTACAATGGCTGCTGGAAAGGACAAGTGTTTTATTGTTGACTTTCCATCCAGAAATCACTTCCTGGGTTAGGTACCCGGTTGTGCAGGAGTCTCCACTTTTCACATATGTGTGGTTGTATAATTGTGCATCTGTTTGCAGCCACTTTCACTTGTGAGTGTAAACGTTGAGTTGAAGGGCGTGGCCAGCAGCAGCTTGTTTGGATTTAAAGTGACAGGAGGCCCTAATGGCCCATAATGGGCAGAACTGAGCAGACTGCAAACTCCTCATCGAAGAATGACTTTGTGTAAAAAAAAATGTAATGAACATGTTTTATATAGACCATAGATCTATCCTAACCTGCTTAAGGAAGCCTAATAGGTCACCTTTAATGTTGATTTAGTGACTGGAGTCCAAGCACGCCCCCATCATCAGCCCTCCACCTCCATGTTTAGATGTTTGCTTAAGTCAGTGAATTTATTTTAGAGCCTTGCTTTAAGGCTTCATGTTTGTGTTCCTTTAGTCTGATTTTTGAGCTTGGTGCCCCCTGCAGAGTTATATTTGCTCATCCCAGTGCCTTCATTTCACCCACCATATTTTAATCAAATTTTTGTCGCCTCTCTGCACGCTGTGATGCAGCTTCCACTGAAACTTCACTGCGAAAACACAAAATCTTACCAAATACTTTTGATCTGGTTTTAGTTCAACTATCGTAGTACCCTTGAAATAAGATAAAAAATAACCTACAATTAACTTTTTAGCAAGATATAGAAGCTTGTTTTAAGTCAATAATTTCTTAATATTGAACTGAAATAATCTGCCATTATAATTAGTACATTTTTTATTCATATTAAGGAATTATTTTCTTAAAACCATATATCTTGCTGAAAAGTTACTTATTAGTATTTTTTTATTATTTTAAGTGTAATAAGATATTTGCTCTAGAAACTAAATAAAAATACTTAGCAAGATTTTGTGTTTTTGCAATGTTGCAATATTTAGTACACTTGGCATAAGACAAAGCAAATTTTCTGCAAGATATAGGAGCTTGTCAATAATCCCAAATTATTGATAAAAAAGTATTAGTTATGAGTAAAATATTTTGTTAATATTATAATATGTAATATGGCAAATGTCTTATTTCACTTATGCCAAGTAATTTTTCAATATTATAGGATTATTGACCTAGAAGCTCCTATATCTTGCTGAAAAGTGACTTCTAAGTATTTTTTTTGTTGTGTAATAAAATATTAGCAGTAGAATTTAGACAAAAATACTTGGTTAGATTTTGTGTTTTTGCAGTGTTCTCTGCTTCTCTTCTGTCTAATCTGACATTTCCTTCTTTCTCCGTTATGCCTCTCCAGCGTTTCTCCCTTTTTTAATTTGTTTTCTGGCTTCACTGATGCGACTCTCAGATAACGCGGACGCTGCTCTCCTTTGCATTTTCCAGGCGAACGTTGAATATCTTCGCCGCTCTGCTGCGGAGCGCACAAAGAGCAACAGAACAATATCAAGCATAATTCAGCCCGCTCTTTTGTTGCATCCAATCCATTCTGAAGTGTCTATTAAAGGAGCTGTGGCCTTTCTGTCGCCTCCGTGCACGACTACGCCGGAGGGGGGGAGAGAGAGAAAAAGAGAGAGAGAGAGAGGAAAAAAAGAGCAGTGCATAATCTGGTATGTCTGACAGATAAAGGGAGCGAGTATCGCCATCTTTCCGCTCTGTTCTTCTCATCTCCTAATCGTTTTTCTGACGTTTCAATCTGCCAAGGCCCTAATGAAAATATGATGAGGCGGATCTGCGGTCCTCGGGGACGGAAGGGAGGGATGGAGCGAGGGATGGCTGCAGAGGGAGGATGAAGGGAGAGAAAATACACTCTGTCCTTATTTCCGGGCTCCGGTGGGGATACATAGTTCTTGGAGCTTTCTATTTAGATGTTGCCACTGCAGGAGCGCATCTCTCTCCCTCTCTTTCTCTTCCTCTCTTTATCTCTGCCATCCTCATTTTTTTATGTATATTTATGTATGAATGTTTGTGTGTGACTAGGATAAATGTGTTTATTTTTTGATTATATCCTCCTATGAACTCCCACAGGCTTCTCCCTTTTGCCATCCAAGAAACATAAGACTTCTCCTTAATCATCCCACTTCGCCCTGCTTTACCCTCACTTTTCCTCTTTTTTTACGATCCTGCAGCTGTGAGTTAAAATACGTCTCCCCCTCCCTCCTTTCCTCTAGATGGCGACGATGACCCCGCCGGATTGTCCTGGGTGCCCTCCTCGCCCTCCAGCAAGGACGTGGCGTCGCCCTCCCAGATGCCCGACGGCTGCTGCGACCTGGGCATGGCCACCGGCGGCGAGGAGGAGGGCGGCGCCGGCCTGCCGTACCCCTGCCAGTTCTGTGACAAATCCTTCAGGTATCTCCTCCACATCTGGATCCCGCTCATGAATATCTGGGTGCTCATAAATAAGCTGCAGCCGCCTCGCTGTTATTTCCATAATAAAGTGGAACGCTAAGGCAACAGTAAAGGGAATGAGGTGAATACATTTCTCACCAGCGTCTCCGGAGACTCAGTCAAGAGCCATTTTAAGAACAGCTGTCTTACACACACTCCAGAGTCATCATCATTATTATTCTCCGTATTAATCGTTCTGCCGAGCTCACCTCCGTCTGTCATTCTTCAACACTCACACCCTTGTTCTGCCGCGCAGAAGCATCTAAACCCCTTCAACATCTCGCACATTTAATGACATGTAATGGATTTTACTAGGATTTAATCTGACAGATAAACTCATAATAATTATATATTTTCAATTTATCTGCTTAAAAAACATACAAATAAACTAGGTGTGAATTTGCTTGCAGAACTGCTTAGTTGGATGCCCCTAAAGGAAATCAAGTGTAAATATATGTACAGCTGTGGAAGAGGATCAGGAACACTGAAAAAAACTAATTCAGACTCTTATCTTGTGAAATCAAGAGCAAAAATTCTGGGGAAAAAAAGTCAGAATTCTGAGATTAAAGTATGAATTCTAAAAAAATTACTTTAATCTCAGTAGTCTCAGAATAAAAAGAACAATTCTGAACTTAATCTCAGAATTTTGACTTTTTTAAAAATTTCACTTTCCATTCAGAAGATTAAAGTCAGAATTCTGAGATTATATTTGAGATTAAAGTCAAAATTATGAGATTAAATCTGAGCCTGAGAATTTTTACAAAAAAGGAAGAACTCTGACTTTTTTCTCAGAATTCTGAGAAATAATCAGAATTTTTAGTTTAATCTTAAAACACAGAGCAAATTCAGACGTTATTCTCAGAATTCTGATGAAAAGAAATTAGAAAATTGAGGTTGAA
Organism: Xiphophorus couchianus; assembly: GCF_001444195.1. Taxonomy (NCBI): domain Eukaryota; kingdom Metazoa; phylum Chordata; class Actinopteri; order Cyprinodontiformes; family Poeciliidae; genus Xiphophorus; species Xiphophorus couchianus. The sequence goes on from NC_040229.1 coordinate 7,534,369, forward strand.
GTGACAATTCTGAGATTTATCAGATTTTTTAAAAACTGTCTCTAATCCTCTTCCTTAAACAGCTGTTCTGTGAACATTATTGGAGTTTATTGTGACGTTTACAGCAGATTTGAGTTATGAAACAATTTTCCAAGCTTTGAACATTTAAATGAATCAGCCAAGCGACTCATGAGAATTCTGGGGGAGTTGCAGAGATCCACAGCTCAGGTGGAAGGTAGCTATTTGTTTTACACTCCACAAACCTTTACTCCGTCAGCCCCTCCAGGATATTTTATTGTAATCAAAATCACAGATTTTATGGTTCTATTCCAGAAATATTTGCAAGGAATTTTCCTCATTATATCCCTTCCAAAAGATACAGATTTGAACTTAAAGAACTTAAATAGCTTGACTTTTGTTACTCACCAAATCGATTTCGAATAAAAACTTGTCATCAAGTTAGGCTGAGGCAGCAGTGTTAGTAGAAGTAAGTAACACTGCCACCTGTAGGTGGGAGGTAGCATCACTTAATCGCAATGTTTTTGACTATTTTTGCAGAAAATTAGCAATAAGCTCAAAATTATGCTTTAGATCTGTTGGTTTTTGGTGAATTTCTGTGATAAAGGATTTGCAAAAAACTGGAGGGATTGATTTATAGAAATCTACTAAAAGGCTTTACTGGTTTTCCAAATTAAGTGGGAACATTTAGTTTCAGTGTTTAGGTTTATGTTAGCTAGGAGCTGAAATAACACCTGGTTCTGTCCGCTTTCAGCCGCCTCAGCTACCTGAAGCGACACGAGCAGATCCACAGCGACAAGCTGCCTTTCAAGTGCACGTTCTGCAGCCGCCTGTTTAAACACAAGAGGAGCAGAGACCGCCATGTGAAGCTCCACACAGGTTCGTTCAAACGCCTCTACAGGTCATTACTCCCTCAGCCTGGTTCTCTTCTCTTATTGACTGAAGATTTGTCATCAGGTGGCCTCTCAGTCCACCTGATGACGGAAAAGATCCAATCAAGTATTAGAGTTACTGGGAATAGATTTATTAAACCACAATTCTCCACCGCTTGTAAAACATTACATGCTTCTTTCTGTTACTTTCCCAGAGTTGAAATCTTTCTTTACAGAAATCACTGAGCCTGAATTATCTCCAGATTATTGAACAGATTGTTAATAAATCAGATTGTATGCATTATGCTTAAGCAGCCTTGCAGTAAGCATTAAAAATTAAAAAGCAATAAGAATTAAAAACCTCTTCTTTAACTTTTTTTTGTTTTATTAAACATAAACGGACATGTTCCACCAGGAATTTCATCTTTAGTTTTTTTTGCCTGCAGGTGATAAGAAGTATAGCTGCCAAGAATGTGAAGCTGCGTTTTCTCGCTCCGATCACCTGAAGATCCATCTTAAAACACACAGGTAGTAGCATTAAAAATCTCTTCACAGAAAATTTGTATTTCTGTTTCTTCAGTCTGATTTGTGGCTCATCGATTTTTCCTCTGCAGCTCCAGCAAACCATTTAAATGCTCAGTGTGCAAACGTGGCTTCTCTTCCACCTCATCACTGCAGAGCCACATGCAGGTAAACGGCTTTTTATAATTTTCTCTAGGGATGCACCGATCCCCTTTTTTCACTTCTGATACCGATATTTGAGGTTTAATATTGGCCGATACCGTTTCGAAAAACAACGGCATCGGTACTGATACAGATATTAATATTGGGTCGGTGCATGTCTAATTGTCCTCCAAAGCTAATAGATGAGTGTGTTAAAATGTTCTGACCTTGCAGGCTCACCGTAAGAACAGAGAGCATCTGGCGCTGCGGAGCGAGAAGGACGGCGGGAAGAAGGGGACGGGCGGAGACGTGGACCTGGACCAGGACCTGTACATGTGCGATTACTGCGAGGAGACGTTCAGCCAGACGGACGAGCTGGAGAAACACGTCCTGACCCGACACCCGCAGCTGTCCGACCGGGCCGACCTGCAGTGCATCCACTGTCCGGAGATCTTCCTGGACGAGGCGTCGCTGCTCACGCATATCGAAACGCAGCACGCCAACCGGAAGCACAAGTAACGGCGGCGTTCCACGTTCTGAATGCTCCTCATCGGAGAATCGCTGCAGCTGGAGCTCACTGTGGTTCTCCTTCCACTCCCAGATGTCCGGTCTGCTCAGAGCAGTTCCCGTCGGTGGAGGACGTCTACTGCCACCTGGACAGCCACCGCCAGCCCGACTCGTCCAACCACAGCGCCGCTAGTCCCGATCCGCCGCTCGGAAGCGTGGCCTCCATGAGTTCGGCCACGCCGGACTCCAGCGCCAGCCTGGAGAGAGGCTCCACCCCTGACTCCACCCTGAAGCACAGCCAGAGCAGCGAACGAGGTCGCAGGAGAGGCGGAGACTCCGGGGAGGACGCAGCGATTAGTCTGGCCCATCAAGGTACTGGTACCATCAGCTGGTACCATCAGCACCCTCACAGGTTTGCCTAAAAAAATCAGTCCGGGGCGTGCTGTGGTGCTGTGGTGGCGTTTGGAGGCCTTGGGTCCTCGACCCGGCCGTCACGGGTTCGGTTCCCGGACCCGGCGACGTTTGCTGCATGTCTTTCCCCTTTCCTTCCACCTTTCCTGTCAGCCTACTGTAATATAAGGGACACTAGAGCCCACAAAAGACCCCCTGGAGGGGAGAAAAAAAAATCAGTACTCCACCTGGATTTGATCCAGAATGCTGCTCCTGGCTTTCTGACTAAAACCAGGATGATAGAACACATCACTCAGTTGTACAGTCCTTCCACTGAGAGAATAGACGTTAAAATACTGTTATTAATTTATAATTCATTAAAGATCTACTGTTGTTGTATCAACATCCCAGATCTCTCAGGTCTTCTGGTTCTGCTCTGCATCCCCAGAAGCAGAACCAAATGTGGAGAAGCAGCATTCAGCTTCTATGCACCGCAAATCTGGAACAAACTTCCAGAAAACTGCAAATTGAAATTTGCTGTACAAATAAACTTGATTGATTGTTTTAGCAATTAAAACTGTTTAAGAATTAAGTGCAGAGAAGATACTGACTGCTCATGCATACCTGTTAAAACCCCAATTTAATAGTAAATAATTGCGGAGAAACATTTTCCTGCCAATGATTGACAGTGTTAATGTCCAGCTCTTGTTTCTGCAGGCTCGGGAGGGAGTTGGTCTAAGATGACGTATTCGTGCCCGTACTGCTCAAAGAGAGACTTCCACAGCCTGGCCGTGTTGGAGATCCATCTGAAGACCATCCATGCAGACAAGCCGCAGCAGAGCCACACCTGCCAGCTCTGCCTGGAAACCCTGCCCACGCTCTACAACCTCAATGAGCACGTGCGAAAAGCCCACCGCGCCAGCGGCGGGAGCATCGGCTCGGCGGCGGCAGCAGCGGCTTTCCCTCTGCTCCAGTTCACAAACGTCACGGCGTTTCACTGCAACTATTGTCCGGACATGTTCGGAGACATCAACTCCCTGCAGGAGCACATCCGAGTGTCCCACTGCCTGCCTGGGGGGATCATGGCAGGATCCACCACGCTAGGTCTGCTCACTCTGAAGCTAACGGCCTCTGTCTAAAATATCTGTCAGTCTGACCAATCACCTGCTCCCACAAATACTGATGTTTATTTATAGCTGCCACTTGAAATAAGTCATAAAAGGAATAAAAATAAAAAAGTAAAATAGGATAAACATATGAAAGCTAATTAGAATTTTAAAAAAAGACTGACTTTGGCTAATTAAACATTTTTATATGCTTTTCATTGTATTTATAAGAATAAAAATAGACAAAAATAAAACGAAGAAAATCATAATAATAAACAAACATTAAATAGCTAAATTTCTATATCCAATTTGAAAAAGAGTAGGAAGCTTATTAAATAAGGAATAAAAATAAATAAGTAAAATAATAAAAAAACCCATAAAAAGCTAGTTAAAATGAAAAGACAGCAACTTTAGCAAATAAAAGATTTTTCTGTTTTTCATTATATTTATAAGAAAGAAAATGAATAAAAATCCGCCTAACGGTTTTCTAAAAATATCGCACATTATACATATTTACACATCTAATGTTTATAATTATACAAATCCTTTGTGTAATCCTATAAAATAGGATTAATATTTGGAACTTGACTTTTGTAAAATGGGAATGTTTAAGACAATCTTGGCAGATTTATTATTTTTTGCTGGTACTTAAAGTAAAGTATTGAATGATAAAAACTGATTTCTGACATTAGATTTTAACGTCCTGTTGCTCTTCCAGAGGGGAACCACGCCTTCTTCTGCAACCAGTGCTCCATGGGGTTCCTGACGGAGTCCTCGCTGACGGAGCACATCCAGCAGACGCACTGCACCTCGGCAACAGGAGGCGGGACGGCGGCTGGAGGGGCCGTGGCCAAACTGGAGTCCCCCGTCCTCCAGGCTGCGTCTCAGTCCTTCATGGAGGTGAGAATCAAAACAAATAAGAAAATCTCCCACTACTTTAATTCTCGGTTTTTGTTTGTTTGTTGTTGGGGTTTTTTTGCAAATGAAATGCCAAATTTGAGTTTATCTGTTGTACTAAATGAAGCTAAGTTTGATTTGAGCTCAGCTAAAATCAGTTAGCTTACTCATGAGTTAGCTTACTTTTAAGTAAGCTAAGTTAAGTTAGCCTATTTATGTTGGTAAGCTAACCTCATATTAGCTAATTAGCTAAGCCTTAAATTAAATTTAATTTTCTTGAACATTATTAAAAAAAGCTTCATTGTATAGATTTTATTATTGTGGATTAGCTAATTACATTAGCTAATATGAGGTTTACTAAAGTAAGCTAATCTGATATTAGCTTATTTTATTTAATACTAGCTAGCATAGAACAAAAAGTCTTACTATAAGTGAAATAATTATAAGTCAGTTTAAGTAGTGCTTATAAATTTTTTCTTAATTTTAAGGAATTATTTACCTAAACCAAGCTCCTACATCTTGCTGAAAAGCAGATTGTAAGTTAGTTTTGTCTTATAATGACCAAAAATACATTGTAAGATTTTGTGTTTTTACAATGTAGGCTAAGATGTGCTATCATTTGCATTTTTGCTAACTTTGTTTTCTTTAGCTGTTCCTTTGTCTGCTTTAAGCACATTTTTTAAGAATTTAGTTGAAATAGTGGATTAGTTAATTTGTGTATTTAGTTTTAGAACATAGAAGGTTATTTCTAAATAACCTTTTTCTGTCGATCAAAGAGTGTTATTTTTTTCATGGGTTTAATTACAGAAATGTGAACAAATTGTGCTTCTTTCAGTTCAGAACCGAGAATGATTCATCGATCAGAGTGAAGTGGCTCAATTAGCACAAAAGCCTGAACTTAAAGGTCAAGACCACTTTAAAGATTACTCACACTTTGGAAGGGAAAGGAGTTTAAAATTGACTCTAGATTTCTGCACAGCTCTAAAAACAAGCCGTCAAATCTAATTGTGATTTAAGGAGTGTGCTTGTTTGTCTTCCTTCTGCTCTGCATATCTTTCTCCATTTCCTCTCTCCCTCCACAGGGACGCAGCGTTCACCATTGGGGACTAACGGTGAATGCTGATTTTTATGAAAATGTATTTTCCATGTCCAGGTCTATTCCTGCCCTTACTGCACCAATTCTCCCATCTTCGGCTCACTCCTCAAGCTCACCAAGCACATCAAGGAGAACCACAAGAACATCCCGCTGGCTAACAACAAACGGCAGGCGAAGGTGGCTGACCTCAGCCCAGCCTCCTCCGACGTGGAGATCTCCTCTCCCAAACGCCACCGCCTGGCCGGTGACTCCACCCCGTCCCTGGGAAGCAACGGCGATTATCCCTGCAACCAGTGCGACCTCCGATTTTCCAGTTTCGAGGGTTTCCAGACGCATCTAAAGTCTCACCTGGAGATGCTGCTGAGGCGCCAGTCCTGTCCGCAGTGCAACAAAGAAGACTTCGAGACGCAGGACGCGTTGCTGCAGCACCTCACGGTGCATTACACCACCACGTCGACGCAGTACGTGTGTGAAAGCTGTGACAAGCAATTCTCCTCCGTGGACGACCTGCAGAAACACCTGCTGGACATGCACACCTTCGTCCTGTATCACTGCACCCTCTGCCAGGAAGTCTTCGACTCCAAGGTCTCCATACAGGTATACCACACACTGCGCTGCACAACATGGCTGCTGGACTCATGCTAATGAGACGATAATAAAACCTCTAAAGTCTTTCTATAACCAAACCCTAAAAGATGTAGATAAAAAAAACATCTGTTTTATTTCTATTCTAAAAATTAAATGTAATTAAAATCACACGTGAAAAAGTTTGTTGTTCTTTAGTTTTTAATGGCAGCTTGCATTCATCAATGTTACACTGCTGCCAACTCGAGAGTTTTTTTTACAGTGTCTGTACTGTTGATATTGTTGTAATTTCATGATATTTTACATTAATTGTATCTATACAGTAGTTTATGGGTACTTTCATTGTGTCTCATGATTATGTTTTATTCACTCACCTAGTCAGGGACTAAAGATGGAAACAAGCTAAACTAAATCTGACACAAAGCCTCTTTTATTAGTGGTTTTTGCACATTGTCCCTATTTGAAATAAACTAATAAACTGAACCAATGCATGTGAAGAAAAACAGTCTGGAAAAGTCCAGTGAAGCGTTTGATCTAAGTTTCACACCGTATTTGTTAAGTGTCCAGCCATAAAATCCTTTCCTCTGTAAATCTGCTGCACAACTTTTGTATTTATGTTTCAAAATTTGAGGAAAATGTGGAAAATAGATTAAGGAAAAGTGTGGAAATTTAAAATAAAAACCCATGGATTTATGTCCTCCTGTCTTCCAGGTGCATTTGACTGTGAAACACAGCAACGAGAAGAAGCTGTTTCGCTGCACAGCCTGTGCCTGGGACTTCAGGAAGGAGGCAGACCTTCAGCTCCATGTCAAGCATAACCACCTGGGTCAAAGGTCAGGCCTTCCAGGAGGACTCGCAGGTACATTCATATCTCTCCACACATTTTCTCTGTTTCGCTTTGACCCTCACACTTATTTTAGTATCTTTGGCCATATTTTCTTATTCAACCCTTTACAAAGACAAAAACTGGGATTTCTACCATCTGATGCATCAAGAGAGGTTGAAGTTACTACCTTTAGCAGCTAAAGGAGCTGAAATGACGAGTAGGTGGGAAGTAGAGGGCAGTGTGAGGCGGTTAGATTTATTTTTAAAGACCTTAGTTGTTCTAAGAGAAGCTCGTATTTGCAACCTTCCAGCTCTGCAAACAATGTTTCTGCTCTAGTTTCTAGTGAAAATATCTTATTACACTTGAAATAAGACAAAACCAACTTACAAGTAACTTTTCTGCACAATATAGAAGTTTGTTTTAAGTCAATAATTCCTTAACATTGATTAAAAAGTAATTGAAATAACCTGCAAGTGGAACAAGATATATTTCTTATATTAAGCCAAAGTGTCTTGTGTTACTGGCAGACAAGCCAGAGATGAGAGAATTAGCTTAAAATGTCATTAACAGTAGAGTTAAAGTAAACACTTTAGATATTAATGTGCTAAAGTGGCTCTATTATGTAAAATTCACATTTTGCATGCATTTGGGTCTCAACTGCTTCTAAAAACAGCCCAAGTATTTAAAAAAGCCATTTTTTGGGAATAAGTTAATGTTTTTTAGTGTCTGGAAAATGATTATTTTCAAAAACCTCTTGATGTCAATCCACATTTGACAGGCACTGGGCTGTTACCTAGCAACTCCAGCAGAGTTCCACATGTTACCTAGCAACCTAAGTGGAGCTCCAGCACGTTTGGTCAGCTAGTTTTACCGATGTACAATGGCTGCTGGAAAAGAAGTGTTTTGTTGTTGACTTATCATCCAGAAATCACTTTCTGCATTCTTCTTGAATGTGCAGAAGTCTCCACTTTTCAAATATGTGTGGTTGTATAATTGTGCAATTGTTGTGCACTTCCTGCATTCTTGTTGGTTGTCCTGGAGGCTCCACTTCTGCTTTTCAAAGATGTATGGTTGTAAATTGCGCATCTGTCTGCAGCCATTTTCACATGTGAGTGTAAACATTGAGTTTGGAGGCATAACCAGCAGCAGCTTAATTGGGATTTAAAGTGACAGACGCCCTAAAACAGCTCAAAATATGCAGAACTGAGTAGAATAAAATCTCATTATCTAAGAATAATTTTGTACAAAAATAATAATGAACATGTTTTGTATAGACCATAGACCTATCCTAATCTGTACAAGGAAGCGTAACAGGTCTCCTTTAAAGCAATGTGGATTCTGAAATCTTTCCTATCTTGGGCTGAGAGGAGAGAAAAAAATGTAACAGCACACAGTTATCATAGTTTTGACGTTAACGAGATGTTTATTCCTGAAGGGCTGAAGCCTCGGAAGTGCATCTTCTGTGGGGAAACGTTTGGAACAGAAGTGGAGCTCCAGTGTCACATCACCACCCACAGCAAGAAGTTCACCTGTCGCTTCTGCGGCAAAGCTTTCCACGCCATCTCGCTGCTCGAGAGGCACCTGCGGGAGAAGCACTGTATCTTTGATGGCAGCAACGGCGGCGGCACCGGCAGCAGTGGGAGTCAGAACGGGACGCCCAACGGCCTGGCTCAGACGTCCAAGCGGGGAGGAGCAGGAATCGGCGGTGGCGCAGCTGCAGCAGCAGAGAGAGCGACGGTAGTGGCCGCCGAACAGGCCGACCTGCAGAACATCCTGCTGAAGGGCGGGGTCGTTGGGGGTGGGGGGTCGTCGCAGGCAGGAGACGCGGCCAACAGTCATGAGGCGAGCGGCGGAGAGGAGGAGCTGGACAACTCCGAGCCCATGTACGCCTGCGACATCTGCGGCGCGGCGTACACCATGGAGTCGCTGCTGCAGAACCACCGGCTGCGGGACCACAACATCCGGCCGGGAGAAGACGACGCAGGTAAAACTGCTCTACTATTCAGTTGGGAGGGCTGGACGATATGTAAAATGTTACAAGTCATTTTGGCTTAGTTTGTAGTGAAAGTCTTTCAGTATTCTTAAAATAGAACAAAACTATTCAAAACTACCAAAACTAACTATAGTGACTTTTCAACAAGATATAGGAGCTTTATTGAAGTCAGTCATTCATTAATATAGATAAGAGATACAAGTTAGTTTTGTTTTATTTCCAGTGTATTAAGACATTTGCAGTAGAAATTAGAGAAGAAATATTCTTGATTCATTTCATATGAGTCCATATCAATAATTACTGGTTAATTTTTTGTTTTAAATATCTGAAATGCAGCCTTACTAGTGGCGTAACCTTTCCTTTATTATCCAACATTTTCACACTGGACCATTGTTTTTTTTTTATTTTCATGACGGAATCTTAAACTGCTGCTCTGCCACTTACTGACACGTTGTTGCTAGGCAACCAAAAAAAGAGTGAGTTGCTAGGTAACCAAAGAGAGTGTGAATTAGTTGATTCTACCAACCTTCCTTGAAATTATTGCTTATTCTACCTCATGTATTGTCTATTGATATTTATCTTGTGTATATTGCGATATTTATTGTCACTGATTTATTGCACAGGCTGGATTTCAGATTGTTGTTTTTTTCTTTCTGTTTTCCAGGTTCCAGGAAGAAGAAGGCAGATTTCATCAAAGGGAACCACAAGTGCAACGTGTGCTCCAGGACGTTCTTCTCTGAGAGCGGGCTGCGTGAACACGCTCAGACGCACCGCGGCCCCGCCAAACACTACATGTGTCCCATATGTGGGGAGCGCTTCCCGTCTCTGCTGACTCTCACTGAACACAAGGTACAAACTGATCTGCAGCTCTGGGTCTGTGTTTTAGTCCACTAAATGTTTGTTTCCTTATTTATGGCAGATCAAGAATGCTGAGAGGTTGCAGTACCAGCTGTAAACTGTTTATTGTCCTCATAATAACTTATTAAAGGTTTTATTTATTGGGTGAATTTTTGAGACGGATAAATATTATTATTAATGACATTTCAGACTGAATGAAGTGTCTGATGACTTACCCATCAGATGGGCCAGACATTTTTTAGGCTGCATTCCCACCAGCCCTGTACAGTCCAACCAAAACAAACACAAGAGTCTAACGATAGCGGAAGAAATGACAAACGAGAAATCTAAAATCTGACGCCACTCATTTATGTTTACATTTTGTGAAGAAGGCCGTTGCACTCAGTGTCTTCAGAGGTTTTTGTTGTTTCTTTCAGTGGTTCTTGGTGCAGTGCCCCCACAGGCAAGGATGGGAACATGTTTATAATTAGTTGGGTTTGTTTGACTCGGTCCAGTGTGAAAGAGAACCGCAGCAGCTGAAAATGTAACAATTGTTTCTATTTTGTCCAATGGAACCGAGTCTACGGACTGTCAGACGTGAGAACAGCCTAAGAGTTTCCTCATTGTTTTTTTCCCTGCCTTAAAATGCAAAGCAACTGCTGCAACTAATGCTGCAACTAGCAAGTTCAGCTTCAGTCTGTACAGTCTGAGCTTTCAACCCTGGATTTCTCCAATCTAATAATAGTTTCTGTTTTCTGACCTTCTATCTGTATGCTGTTAATTCCTGGGTAAACTCTTCCTCCAGGTGACCCACAGTAAAAGCCTGGACACGGGAACCTGTCGGATCTGCAAGATGCCCCTGCAGAGCGAGGAGGAGTTCATAGAGCACTGCCAGATGCACCCCGACCTTCGCAACTCGCTCACCGGCTTCCGCTGCGTTGTCTGCATGCAGACCGTCACATCAACGCTGGAGCTGAAGATCCACGGTACCTTCCACATGCAGAAGCTCTCCTCCGGCTCGGCGCTGGGGGGAGCCGGAGGAGGCAATGGCGGAGCGGGAGCAGGCAACGGCTCGGCCTCCTCGTCCCCCAACGGGCAACTGCATCCACACAAGCTCTACAAATGCGCCTTCTGCTTGAAGGAATTCAAAAATAAAGGGGATCTGGTGAAGCTGGACGTCAACGGGCTGCCTTACGGCCTGTGTGCAAGCTGCATGAGCAGGTAGGAAGGGAGACCACCAACCCAGTTTAGCCATAAATTAAATGAGAATTCAAGCATTCTCAGTTCTAAAGATTTTTTTTCTCTTGATTGTTATTCCATCTTCTCTGTGCATAATCAGTTCTTCATATTTCAACTGATTTCAGCTACTTGTATGTCGAAATGTTCAGCTTTTTCTGGAGAATTCTGCTGTATCTTTTTGTAATTTCAACTTTTATACTTTTTGTACTATTTCAACTTTCATGCAAATTTTTCCTCAATTGAAATGCACTGAAGTTTTGTGGAATTTCACAAAATTTAGCAAAAACTTTCACAAGCTACTACTTCTGTCTACTTCAACCTAGAAACTCCATTCAAGTATTAAGCAAGTCACAAGATGTAAAGCTATCTAGAAATGATTCGGCTTTTTGATATCTCCTACAGTTTTTCTAAAATCCCTATTTAAGTTTTATCAGATTTTGGGGCGTTTTCAGTTTTACAATGTAATCCAATGACGTAATTCTTCAACTGACAGAGTGCACCATCTAGTCGCTGACACTTGACTGATTTTTCACAAACAAAATGCTGCTGTTGGTACAAATGTTACTCTAAAGAAATAATTTATACATCAAAACGTAGCCTTAGTTGTCTGTTTTGAGGAAATGTACTGTATGTGTCATTAAAGTAGGTTTTCCGATTTTCTTTCAAACACTTCCTGAGAGCAGATATGTCACCCCTTCCTCCATTGGTTTATCCACCATATATCTGGTGCATTCTTTCAGCAGATTAGCATTCTTATGTCTGTTTCGCTACGTATTGCCATTTTTCTTATGTTATGATGTTTAATCCATTCAGGGGAACGAACGGCCAGAGCCCCAGCCAGAGCGGAGGAGCGGTGACGCCGGGGGACACGCCAGCAGAAAAGGCCCCGACCGGGCTGAGGTGTCCGGAGTGTGGCGTGAAGTTTGAAAGCGTCGAGGATCTGGAGAGTCACGTCCAGACGGATCACCCTGAGGTCAGCCCCGAAACCAGCGCAGCAGGAAAGAAAGCCGAGGCTTCGCCTGCACCCAAGGTGAGACAGAAACTGTGGAGTATTGGAGAATGTTGTGGTTTAATTCATGCAGCTCATCCAGCTATGGTAGTGTTGCAGCAATTTAAACTAATATGAATTACAGAACATTAATAGGTAGTTCTGCAGATGAACACATAATGCCATCTAATGATTGTGGGTCTAATACATGGTCATTTTAGAGCAGGTTGTGGTGGAATGGGCCTTGAGTTTAACACATGCATTACAGAGTAAACCACACAAACAGAAAAATTATAAATGGTCAAAGTGATAATATTCTGCGGAGATTAAGGCCACGTTTGACTTTTTTTCTTTTTTGTCTGAAACTAAAGTCAGAATTTTGAGAAATAGAGTAAAAATTCTGAGATTAAAGAAATTATTCTGAAAAAAAGTCAGAATTCTAAGATTAAAATCAGAACTCTGTGATTCCAGTTAGAATTATGGAAACAAGCCAGAATTATGAGATTACGGTAAGTATTCTAAGAAAAAAAGGGTCAAATTTCTGAGAAAAAAATGGCAGAATTCCGAGATTACAGTTAAAATTCTGGTCTTTCTTATAATTCTGAGATTAAGGTAAGAATTGTAGAAAGAAAAATCATAATTCTGAGCTTTCACTCAGAATTCTGGAAAAAATTGTCAAATTTCTGTGAAAAATAGTAATAATTGTGAGATTAAAGTCAGAATTCAGAGAAAAAAGTCAAAAGTCTTCTTCTTTTCTCCTTTGATCCTCATCCTACTCTGTAGCGTACGAGTTGTCCTCTGCTGGTAAGATGTTTGTTGCCGGTAACCTCTCAGCAGAATCCCTCCCGTGCAGTGTTTGATACCTGAGCAGGAGTCAGCAGATGGAGACGTTTCTGGGAGAGCGGCAGACAGTTTGTGTTTGTGTCGGGCGTTGCTGCGTGTTCCCGCGGTGGATGTGCGTGTGCGCACGGCGTTGTGTGTGTCAGCCGGGCCCCAGCGGCTCCTGCGGCTGGGCTATGCTGCTGCATTGTGGGAGCTGTTCACTCTACTTGATATTGACAGTCAGGCTCTCCGGGACCTGCCGTTGTGTTTCTGAGTGAGTGTGTGTGAAGGTGTGTGTGTGTGTGTCAGTTCCCAGGGACTCCCTGTCTTACCTACACCTTTGTTTCTGCTTAGTCTAACAGCACAAAGCAGACAAAGTAGGATTTTTCTGAGTGTGTGGGTGTGTGTGTGTGTGTGTGTGTAGTGACTGTAGCAGAGTGAAGCAGCAGAGGGAAAGTGGAAGTGGGGCCTTTGTGTATTTTGTATGTGTTTGTGCATGAGTGATCGCTGTGTGCAGTGAATGGATAAGCAGAGCTGCTCCTCAGCTCTCACTTTCTGTGACTCATCCTGGATTTTCTGCATCTTTCTTTCTCTCTTTTGTTCAGACATCTTTCCTAAATGTTTTCATTACATTATTATTCTTTATTTCTCGCTGTTTCTGCAGCTGTTGTGCATCTGAAACATTGTTTTCTCCCCCCAAACTTTTATTTAAAAAATTAAAACCAAAACAAGGGCAAAAAGCAGAGTTATTACCTTGCTTTATTATGATCTTGTTAAGCTGCTATGTTTTGTTTTTAGTGCCAGTCGTTACAGTTAGAAACTAGAGATCAGGCTGAAAAAGGAAAATACCAAAATTGCATTGTTCTGGGTGTAGTGATGAACTCTGACCTGACCCTTAAAGACGATAACAAAGTCGGCCCTCTGTCACCTGAAGAACATTTCCAGGATTAAAGGACTAATGTCCCAGCAAGATCTGGAGAAACTAACTCAGCCATGTGTTTATCTTTAGTTGCATTAGCTGTGTTTCCGTTATAGATGTTTGCAAAATTGTGTCAATATTCTGTTAATAATTTCGCAGCTGTGGTTTTCCATTTAATAAGAAATGCAATAAAAATCACAATACGTTAGTTCACATGATAAGTCACAATCCTCCTACCACTTCCTGTGATCTTTTCTTCGTCTTTTCCGCCAGCAGTAACATCTGGTTGTGTTTCTATTGCAGTTTTGCGGAACATACAAATTTTGATACAGCAGAAAAACCGCCTCATCGGAGCGCAAAAACTCATCGGTCACCCAAATGTTTGAACAAATCTTTCTTCCAGATTTGCACCTGAAATCTGTAGCAAACTACCAGAAAACTGTAAACCAGCCAAAACACAGTGTCAGAGGTGGGAACTCGAGTCACATGACTTGGACTCGAGTCAGACTTGAGTCGTTAAAATCACGACTTGAGACTTGACTTGAAAAAATGCTCAAAGACTCGGACTTGACTTTGACTTTCATGCCATTGACTTGGGACTTGACTTGACTTGAAGCTGTTTACTTGAAAAGACTTGATATTTTTTACTCAAAGTCTTAAAATTTAAAACACATTATTTATAAAGTGGCGTCATTAATTAATGTCACTCATTCCTTATCAATATGCGCAGACCGTCACTATGGTTTTCCTCTCTCCTTATGTATGTATGTGTACGTAGCTGCAGCACAACCAATCAAATTAACAGGATTTGGACGTTTAAAAAAACGCGGCAAAGCTGCAGAGCTCAGGGAACGAAATACGAAATAACCGCTCGAATATGCTTCCGCGAGTAATTTCTTTTGGCTACGTAGGTTATGAACTTTCGACTAAAAACCGAACTGCAACTTGTAAAACATGCAAGAAGAGAATATCGGATGGAGATGCCACGACGTCCAACTTTGTCCGGCATTTGAAGCTTCACAAAGATCGGTAGGTGGCACTTTTCTTTTGCTGTAAGATAGCTGACTTTAGCTAACTTCGAGTTAGCATGTGTACTCCGGGTTAAATTGGTGATTATTTACCATAAATCCGGTCCTTCAAATGCCTCCACAAATAATGTGCACCGTGTTAGCTCAGGAAGCCGGTGGATAGTGAGCGGGGCTCCGGAACAGAAAGCAGATTCTGGACCTGAACACAGGGAACAGAGTCTCTCTGTCCCATCATGATGATGAGCCGGGTCTAGTATCATCTAAGGATGGTTGGTGTATTTGAAGACATCTACGTTGGGAAATTATATTGACAATATATTGTTTTGACAGGTCAGAGAAAAGAGGAAAAAACTGCTGTTATGGTTCTTTGTATTGTGCTGTGGAAATGTCAGCATTTTCCTCTTTTTTTATTGAATATCAAGTTTAACAGAACTGGGCAATAAAGTGGTCCAATTTAAAAATGTTTTTTATACTTTGTGTTCAGCTACACATGTTCTATCATTTGAGATAAATACATATTTTAAAACAAACAAATGGTCTATTATTTGAATTTTATGTATAATTGCAAATTATAAAAAAAAATAAAAAATAAAAACGACTCGAAATGACTTGAAATTAAAGGTTCCTGACTTGAGACTTGACTCTACTTTTGCCTGTCTTTACTTGAGACTTGACTCGGACTTGAGGACAAAGACTTGAGACTTACTTGAGACTTGCAACACAGTGACTTGGTCACACCTCTGCACAGTGTTCCTTTAAATCAAGACTTAAACCAACCTGGTTACAGTTGGATAATTGGAACATTGATCAACTTATTTGATGCATTTTTGCTTGATGACTTTGATGACGACATTTGACAGAAAGTAATGTTTATCGCTTGTTTCATAATTGTGAAACTGTTAGCACTTTGAACCACCTTGTTGCAGAAATGTGACTCATTTTGTTTGATGTCTTTTGTGTTTTCTATTCTAGAAAAAGACCTACCAGTGTATTAAATGCCAAATGACGTTTGAGACGGAAAGAGAGATCCAGATTCACGTGGCTAATCACATGATCGGTGAGTAAAACTGCTTTCTTTTTAATGTGTGTGTTCTGCCGTTGTCATCTTGATGTTGGTTCTGTGGGGCCTTTGTGGCGCTCCAACGCGAATATTTTCCCCTGATAGCACATGCAACACACTCATACATGTTCAGAACACACAAACTGGATATTTGTCATTTGTTGGTTGTTGCGTTGGAGCTGCTGTTCATCTTCTACCTTCTGAGAGGTTGAAATTGTTAATGTTTTCACATCAGATGCTAAAAAGAGTTGATTGGTTCCTCGGTTGTTGTGTTTATTTGTTGCCTAGGTTCGCTTTTGCATTAAGCGATATAGGCATACAGACATTCAGAGACTTGATTAATTGTGGGAAAAGGCTCTAAAGTTTTGCTCTCATTGTTGCCGAGCAGCACAAGTTAAACTAAAACCCTTCCTTGTGGCTTGGATGTTCTTTTGGAAACCTCCTGCGGGACTCTTATTATTTTTTTCTCTGCTCACCACTAATTTGCTGCCTTAGCATCCCTGTCGTCATGGAGATTAACGAGGTGGACCCTCGAGTTGTTCTGGAGGAAAAAATGCTCTGCTCGCCCCACACACACGCACACAAACACATGCACACACCTGACAGGTAGAGGCGCTGATGCACTCCAAGGGGCTGCGAGTGTGTGTGTCTGAGTTTTCCAAGTCGGCTCTGATGCAGCTGCAGAACCTCTTACTTCATCTAGCCAACACACACACACACCCCCACACACACCAGATGGGATTTTAGGTATTATCAGGTCTCCCATAATTGCTGCAGTATTGCTATGAATAGTAAAAAGCTGTTGGTGAACCAGTTATTTTTGGAGCTTATTCGAATTACAGAAAAAGACGGAAACTGGAACTCAGTAAAAGTTGACGTTAGTTGGTCCTGAAGACGAGACACAGAGAAAGATCTGCTGCCGCCATATTCATTTTTAACAACAACAAAAAAACTTTAGACCCAAACGTTAATAAAATGTAATGTTGAGACCCATTTTTGGTTGAAAGCTTTTCTAAGGTGTGACTTATTATTGTCAAAATATTGATATTTCGGGATGTAACAACTGCACACAACTCTGTTATGATGGATGGATGGATGGATGGGTGGATGGGTGGGTGGGTGGGTAAAAAGGTACATTTTATATATAAATAAACAGAGACACTGTTACTGTAAATGCTTGTCAGTCTTTTTGTAGCATTACTTTGCTCAGATGCGTCCTAATTCCTGAAACTGCGATCAGTTGAACGAAGTCCTGTTTCAGGTGCTTTACTGCTACTTTCTGAGTGAGGAGGAAAACTGTGTTTGACCTGGAAATGCTAATGAAGAGAATTATTAAACCTGAAAGAGGAAGACGTTAATTATCAAGTCCTTTTGTTCTCTCGGCTGCAAGGAACTTTTAGTTGGTATTATGAGCAGAAATTAATCCGCAGCTTCATTTACAACAAAAAAAGCTTCGTAACTAAGGGTCAAAAGGATAGAAAAGTAAGTTATGATGTAGAAACGCCAGAAAACATCTAGTAAGCTTCAGACCATCTTCAGATAGCTGGGATGTCTTTTCGTTTGGGATTTCAGGAGGATAATTCAGAGCAAAGCTACAGACTGTTTATAGAGGTCTAAATGTTCAGCTTTTGATGCAAACAATGCAATTTTGGTATTTTCCTTTTAGAAATATTATTTTTATGCAGTAAAAAGTAGTTCACAAGCTTGGCAATGATGCTGTGTGTGTTTATGTCTGTATGCTGGTATAATGGTGCAGAACATGCAAACATGGTGGGAATATTTCTGATCTGGTCCAGTTCTGCTCTTCATTCTGTTTCACTGATTCGCCTCACTTTTTTCTCCCTCAGTGACAAATTCCTGTCATAAAATCGTGTCATAATCTCTTTTTATGTATCAATTTTTGAAACGATAATATTCAGCAGTTTTTAATTTTCATTCAGTATAATTAATATACAAAAAACTGAAGAGAGAATCTGCATCTCGCAGCCAAAGTTTTGAAATCAGGGAACATTTCTCCAGCTGCAGAGATCAGAAGTCGGTAAGACTCTCTGAAAGAAGAGTTTCTTGTTCCACAAGTTTTCTCTTCAATCCTGCAGCAGTGGTTCAGCTGCTCCAAACCACAACTGTTCAACGTGCTGTTAGCTCCCAGGTAGCGAGATGCATGGAGTCCAGTCAGGTGTGTAATTCACACATCTGTAATTCAGGTGTGTGAATTACAATCTGTCAAAATGACTGCTGGCCTTCAGATTTTTATGTCACTATTTTAAGAAAATGGTCAAAGACAGAAAATATTTGGTTAACGCCATCCCTGCTCCAGCCTTACATCTACCACCTCATGGTTCTTTTAGTTACACCATCACAACCAACTAAGTGACATAAATCATAAAGGATGAATATCAAAACTTATTTTTATTCCCTTATCTACTTTTTTGACCAACTAATTTATTTCCAGATTTATAGTCCTCCACTTTACTCAGCAGCATCTCTAAAAAACAAAAAAATAATTAAGATGTTTTTTTAGATTCAAAAAGTCCATTTTGTAAGTGAACCTGGAATGTTACTGCATCCCAAAAATCTGGATCAATAATATCCAATCAACATGAATAATAAAAGATTATATTTTAATTCTCCAATCCATATTTTTTTGATGAACAAGACGTATTTGAACTTTGATTTGACACAAATGTAATGTATTATTCTACTTTTCTCATCATCCTACTCAAAAAGTGAAATAGAAGAATTATTTAGAGGCAGAAATCTCATTTTGCTTGTGGCTAAAATCTTCTTTATTATGTAAACAATACCTCAAATAATAACTTTTATCTATAATTTTCTGATAACTCTGATATAATATCTTGTTCTTCTGTGTAAAACTCTGTTTTTTTTTCTTTTTTCCATCTGGTCCGACCGGGTTTCCTGTAAACTTTTCCTGATCTTTTGTTCTCCGGGTTTTCTGAATGAAGCAGAAAAAAAAAAGAAACGAAAGCTGGTTTAAAACTTTTGCTCAGTGTTATATTTATTCTGAATTATTCTGATGATCAAGGGCCCACACACTGATCTCACTTCATCTTCAAAGTGAGGTCCTTAAATTGCTGCTGGTTCCCAGTTCAGATTCCCTCTGATTGGACCGTCACGCCCCGTGTGTGTTCTCCCTACCTCCGGCTCCGATGTTAATTAAAGCACCATGAGGCCTTTGCTCCGAGACCAGGAGAGAAGAGCCGCTCAGCCACAGGAGGGGAAGGAGGCAGGAAGGTTGAAAGCAGCAAAATTAGCAAAAAAAAAAAAAATCTATCTCTGAACCAAGTTTTTATTATGAAAGTTTCAATTGTTATTTTCTTTTTTGATACATTTTGCTTCTTCCTGTGTTTCCTACACTTGTTCACTCTGGACTTCTTGGATCTGGAAAGTCATTTTTACCTGCAGCTTCATCAGGTTCCAAATCCTTTTTTGGAAATCTGTGGAATATACTACTTCCTGTTTTCAGCAAACATCTATCTATTTATCATTAGCAAATCAACAACAAGGTACTTCTCTGCATTTTATTGCTAGAATAAACAGTAGAAGAACATGTTTACACTTCAAAAACAAAGTCTTGCCAAGTATTTTTTTTACACCCCTCCAGGGGGTCTTTTGTGGGCTCTAGTGTCCCTTATATGATAGTAGGCTGACAGGAAACAGGGAAGGAGAGGGGGGAAGACATGCGGCAAATGTCGTCGGGTCTGGGAGTCGAACCCGCGACGGCCGCGCCGAGGACTCAAGGCCTCTAAATACGTGTCGCGCTAACCACTACGCCACCACGGCACGCCCCCTTGCCAAGTATTTTTATCTAGTTTCTAGTGCAAATGTCTTAGTTCACTTGAATTAAGACAAAACTAACTTATAAGTAACTTTTCAGCCATAAATAAAAGCTTGTTTTAAGTCAATAATTTCTTAATATTGATGAAAAAGAGCTACAAGTGAAATAACCTACCAGTAGTAATCTACCTATATTATTATAACTTGCATTTGGGAAAAGCTGTCTTGTTCCACTGGAAAATTATTTGTATTATAACTAGTATTTGTTCAATATTAAGGAATTATTGACTTAAAACAAGTTTGCATTTCTTCCTAAAAAGTTAGTTTGTCTTCAAGTGTGCTGAGAGATTTACATTAGAAATCAAACCAAAAATACTTTAACATTTTGTGTTTTTCAGTGCAGCACTAGTAATTCTAAATCATGAATGGTTGTGTTTGTTTGGGTTCTGGACGACCGAGCGGTTCCTGGACTTTACTGGATGAGAGGAGGAGGAGAAGACGAAGGTGCACTGCAGACATTGATGGACGTAGTGAGTGAAAATTAACGAGACATGCAGTTTTTTTCTTTTCTTTTGCATATTGCAGCTGCTGAAACAGATCAGCTAATTTTCCAGAGCAGCAGCTGTAACAGTTTCATCATCTGCTCTCCTAAATTTGATAGATTTTCTTTCGGGGTAGCGACTCAGTGTGCTGATTTGTTTCGTTCTCCTCTCTCCTCTCACCTCTCCCTGTCACCATACATGAACATGTATATTTGTTCCTGCGTCTCTCTGGACTGTGTCGCAGTGATTTCTGGCAGCCTTTATTGTTTTCTGCTGTGCAGCTGCACATCATGAAGTAGTTCCCTCCCTGTGTGATGGTGTGAGGCGGTGAGACGGATCACCGAATGTGCGTTGTTTCTGTTTCCTGGACGCCAGTCAGGAAGCGAAAATGGGCTGTTGATTTTTAAAGCTCTGTTGTGACAGAAGCTGTTTGAAATGATGCACTAAACTCATGCATTTCCCTTAAATAAAGTCGTCAACAGCAGGTTTGAAATGTTGCATATGGCCACTAATGCTTTGCTAATCACCTCGGTTAAGATTTCACAGCATGAAACGTCACATTTAGAAGCACAAACAGAACAGTTTCATTGCTCAAAATAAGACGTTCACTTTATCCATGAAACTGTTTTTTCTCTTTTTTTTTTACATTTATTATCGCTTTATTACTTCTTATAGTCGGTAATGTTGGATTTCAGCTAGTTTTGTTGTAGGAATCACCTAAACTAAGATTAGAATCACCTGAGATCAGACCCAAAACCCGAACCAAAGACCCACAACCTGACTTTATTTAACATCTACGGAGAATTTGTAAAACGTTTTGTAAATTTGATTGGAAGCTTCTATTTAACAGGCTTTAAAACCTTAATAATGGACAAGCAATTGTTATTCTGATTCTCTTGTTTATTTCCCAGATATAAAAGGAGTAAATTAAAACTAGAAAGTATGGATCATTTTGCTTTTGTTTGAAAAAAATACTTTGATTTTTGCATGAATAAATACAAAAAAGTAGCACTGAAGACTCAAACATAAATTTCACTCTAAAGCCAACAAAAGAATAACAAAACATGACCAGCAGTGTGTTTGTTTTGTTTATTTTCTTCAGCGTAACGATGAAAGATGTTTTCCCTTAATGACTGGTGAGCTGCGTTGTCTGTAACACTGCTTCCTCCTCTCCCCTCCCGCCTCATTCACAGCACATTTTACTAATCCTGGTCATTCTCTCCTCCGTTCTCCCCCATCCCCACCTTGGATGGCCATAGACGAGCCCACCTGTCAGCAAGGTTTGTCCGCTTTCTGTCTATTAGCTCGCTCTGTGAGCGAGGCAGCGCTGCTGTCTCTCTGCCTGCTCATCACCATGAACATTACCCCCCTTTAAAGAAAATGCTGAAAATTTTACCACCCCTTTATTTATTTCTTTACATTTTCTTACCAAGCAGACAAAGCCATAAAACTGGGGATGCAAACAATGAATTAACTTATGATTAATTGTCACTTAATGGTTTATCAGATTAGAATTTGATCGATTCACTAACATCCGCTTAGATCTTACTTCAGTGTTGTAGTTTGGCCTCCACCCAGAAGAGGGCGCAGCTGGTAATCTGTAAGCAGAGCCAGTTGATACAGAAACAAAGTTGGTGGGGCCATACCAGAATGGGAAAGAATAAAAGGTCCAAACAGAGTCCGGTGTGGGATGCAAAATGCACTTTATGAGGTTTTGTTTAGAAATATAAACACTCAACAAGCTTCTTCAGTTTCAGAATGTTTTTTTGTGTGTATCCAACATGTTATAAACAATTTATTCCTTTTTGTTAAGGTAATACAGTCTCTTCACTGCAAAAACACAAATTTCAGTTTTGCCTTGCACAAGCAAAAATCTCACCAAGTATTTTTGATCTGGTTTCTAGAACAAGATTTTAATACACATTAATAATTTATAAGTAACTTTTCAGGAAGATGTGGGAACTTATTTTAAGCCAATAATTCCTTAATATTGATGAAAAAGTGCTAGTTTCACTGTCAGATTATTTCACTTATAAATAGACATTTTTTCCCATGTTCTCAGTGAAATAATCCACCAATGGAACTTTTTCATCAATATTAAGGAATTATTGACCTAAAACAAGCTCCTATGTCTTGGTAAAAAGTTATTTGCAATCTCATTTTGTCTTATTTTAAATGTACCAAAATATTTGCAGTAGAAACTATATCAAAGTTATTTGGTGAGAATTTTGTTTTTGCAAGACAAAACTCAGGTTTTCCAGAAACTGGCTGCTTATCAAATAATTGTTAATTGATGGATAAGCTAAATCAACTATAGATCAACTCATTAATCAATAACATGCATCCCTAAAAGATACAGCTCAGAAATCCTGGAGAACTTCAGTTCTGATCCACTGCTTGGAAAGAAAATGCAAAGGAATGAGGAGTAACTGAAGATTTTTGCACAAAACTACTATTTGAAAAAGAAAAACTCAGATAAAGTCCAGATTGTCGCAAAATCCAGATTGCATGGTGTGCAGTCAGCAGATTCCTGCAGAAAACTTCCTTAAATTGTTTTAAAGAGACAGAGATTTTAATGTGACACATCCTGCACACTTAACTCCCCTCACCTCCCCATTTACCCGATCCCTGCTGCTGGCTGCATGCTCCATTGTCCTTCATACACGCACACACACCCACGCACACACACCTGCACACAGCTGCCTTGGAGGTATCGAGTGGCCACTCACCTGTATCTAAGTGCTCCCCGTGGACTGTGGTGGCTAATGATGTGTCCTCAGCATGAGCTTTACTTACCTATTTACATCAGTGCACAGTAATAACTGGAACTCACATTCCTCATATGTTTCTGACGTTCGCTTTTGGAGTAACGGAGCAAATTTCTAAAACACCAAACAGCCTCCTGAGAATCAGCTGCTCTGCGACCCTGGAGTCCGACTTTATCAGGCATCAAATCATCTCCGTTTGCTTTTTTGTTTTGTACCTGGAGGTTGCATTTTTTTGCTTTCTATTAGCCTGCAGTCAAATCTGTGATGCGTCCGACTGCTAATGTCGGTGTGCTGTCTAAGCAGCGGTCCCGCGGGTTGCGGCTGAGCCGATGTGTGTCTGCGCGCGCCGCTAAGTGCACACACCTATTGGTACGTACGTTGATGCGGCTTTGGTCTGCTTACTTTGTGTCACTGAAGACTTAATGAGGCGAATAAGAAGCTTTTAGAGTCAGTGGAGGTGGATAATGTGGTTTAAGGCCCACTCATGTAGGGGTGTGTGTGTGTGTGTGTGTGTGTGTGGGTGTGTGTGTGTGTGTGTGTGTTGGCCACCAGATACAAACATGGCTTCTCGTTTCTGCCCTGCTGCACTTCAGCTAATAAGACGGTGGCTGCTCTTCTGTTGGTGTGGAAGATCAGACTCTGCAGCAGAAACAAATGCAGCATAACTCAGCCTCTCTGTGGGGGGGAAGGAGGGAGTCAGCTGGTTTTCTAGATTTACACCAATCAGGCGTAACATTATGACCACTGACAGAAGGGGAAACCGCTGGTGCTGCTGTTGGATCTCCATATGGACGGGATCTGGAAGCAATCACCGCAAAAACAGAAAAATCTACCAAATATTTTGGTCTATTTTCTAATGTAAATATCTTATTACACAGAAATAAGACAAAACTAACTTGAAAGTAACTTTTCAGACAGACATAGAAGCTCTTTAAGATCAATAATTTCTTGATGTTAAATGGAATAAGCAATATTCTTGTTTTAAGACAATTTTTATGTAATATATTTATAATGGCACAATAATGCAAGAACACATTCTCAATGATCAAAAAACTTTAAAATCTAATGAACATTTAACACTGGAACTGGAAGATATTTTAAATATCCAAAACAAATTAACAAAACAACAGAAACTTCAAATAAAATTAATCATGAAACCTCTCTAAGCAAAATTGTTCTTCAAAAAGGGGCCAGATGGATCAAGTGGTCCAGACTGAAGACTTTCGTCATCTTGGTTTTGGTAGAAAAAAACCCAAGAAAAACTATTAGGCTCATTTTAATTTATCATGCAATTAATAGATTTATTGTTTACTCTGACAGGCCTGAGTGGAACTAGCATTTTTTCATCAATAATAATAAGCTCTGGAAATTTGCTGAAAAGTGACTTGGAAGTTATTTTCATCTTATTTCAAGTGTACTAAGACATTTGCACCAGAAGTTAAACCAAAAGCACTTAAGATTTGTGTTTTTACAATGATGGAAGGCAGTAATGGACTAGATGTTTTCTATCATGTATGTAGCTTTTATATATATACAGCTCTGGAAAAAATTAAAAGGTCACTTAAAATGATCAGATTGTCTGATTTTACTTTTTATAGGTATATGTTTGAGTAAAATGAACATTGTTCTTTTATTCTATGAACTACTGACATGTCTCTGAAATTCCAAGTAAAAATTTTGTATTTATTTGAAGAAAATGAAAAATGACGAAAAAGATGCAGCGCTTTCAGACCTCAAATAAAGAAAACAAGTTCATATTCATTTAGAAACAACAATATTAATGTGTAACTCAGGAAGAGTTCAGAAATCAATATTTGGTGGAATAACCAGGAGGTTTTCAATGGAGTTCAGTGCAGTGGGCTCTTCATTTCTTCCAGAGCTGCAGATATACATATATATCTGTGTGTGTACTATTGTGTTATATATGTGCTATTGGAAGAGATTCTTCTTAAATATTCTTCAAAGACGAGAAATGATCCTTGTTGTTTTGCTTGTATTTTTGCAGGGTAAGATGTGACTGAGGCCAGTATTAATATTAATGTTAATAAAACAGACTGAGGCAGGGTGTTGGGTCGCACTCTGATGGTATGAACACGGGAACAGATGACGGCCACCCCCTCCTCCTGTCTTCATCCCTCCCTCCATCCATCCTTCCCTGCATCCCTTCCTCCCTTACCACCTGGAGCCAGCGAGCTGTGACACCAGAGGGAAGGAGGGAGTGATGATGGAGGGGCAGGGGACTGGAGGAACGGAGAAAAACAGGGGAGCAGGGAGGGCTGGATGGAGAAGCAAACCAAGGAACTTCAGTCAATTAAATCGAACAAGAAGATGCAATTATCTTACAAACCAAATCCATGTCATCGTTGACATCACATTGTTCTAAAAGCTTATTTAATTTGGTCAAAAAAGAAAAAAAAACACAATTATGAAAACAAAAATAAAAAGAAACAGCACAAAACTAAGACAGAAATAGATAAACAATAATTAAATTCCTGTCACTATTCGTCTAATATACAGAGATGGGTAGAAAACCCCAAAATTATACTCAAAAAGTAAACCCAAAAATTATACTCACGTAAGAGTAGCGCTACTTCAACATATTTTGACTCAAATAAAAGTAAAAAGTAGCCGTCAAAGAAATTACACAAGAAAGAGTAAAAGTATTTGGTACTGAGTAATTGATCAAATTATCAGCCATTTAATATTTAAAAATTACATCATCAGACAGACCAAAATATAAAGTTAAGTGAAAATTTTTGGTATTTTCAGAATGAAAATGACAATAATTCATATTAGTAACAAAAATAACAAAATAGGGCAAAATAAAAATGTTCCAAATCAGTTTCTTTCAATAAAAAACTTATGAAAGTTAAACAGAAACAGCAGGTGTGTGTCTGTGTCTGATACATTTTTGGTTAAAACATGTTTGTTCTTCATTCAATAGGTAGAAAATCCAGAAATTTTACTCAAGAGTAGAAATACTTCAAAGTAAAATTACTGAAGTAAAAGCAAAAAGTACAGTGTAGCAAAAATAAATAATATAAAAAAAGTTACACAAGTAAGTGTAACTAGTTGCTACCCAACTCTTCTAATATACCTACAGTTATTGACAGTAATTGGCTTACATAATATCAGTGTAATTGATTTTTACTTTACAGGAGTAGCAAAGATGTTCCCTCTCAATGACCAATAAACTTTAATTTTGTAATGAAAAACAATAAATAAAAACAAAATAAAAACCACACACAACCAAAACCATAAATAAAGTAGATTGTGAAGTCTCTGTAAGCAAAATTGCCTTTCAAAAAATATTAATAATCAGAATGTAAAAGAACAAGCAAATTTATTTTTTTACTTTTTATTTTCAATAACTGTTTTATATCAACACATACACATGTCCACCTGTCACAATTCACATCTTATTTACGCAGATTATTCCAGACATTTAACCCACACCAAGCAAACTGGTCGAACAATTCCAGCTCTGCCGAAAGTCTTCCAGGGAATGTTGATGGAGGAAACGCTCCAACAGAGATGCATTTCCTTCAGATAGACATTGGACTCGTTAAGAGACACTTATATTCATCAACATCCATGGATATATACACTGCAATGATAGGGACAACAGTAGACATAATGAGAATACAAACTAAACCAGTAAAAGTACACAAAGATATTAATACAAAATAAATTTGAAAGGTACACAAACAAACAAATAGAGGTATCAAGGTTACAGAACAAGCTAATTTTAATTCATCATGTGATTAACTCATTGCAACAGGCTTAGCTGTACGGTTTTCCCAAACACTACTGTAGCTTATGTGTGTTAAATGAAGAAACTGTTAAATTATATCTTTTTTTGTCCAGATTAACCAATTCAGTAGCAGAGTAGGCTGTTTAGCATTGACAGGGAGGCTTTAAAAAGTGTTTTATGCTGAGATTGAGTCTCATTTTCCTTTCAAATGTCACCATTTGAGAGGAAATAGACACATTTATTTCCAAGAAGCATAGCTGGAATAAAGATATGATAAACCAAACACAAATTTCCGTAATGAATTCCAGTACATCTGTCAGACTGTGACCTGTACGATAACTGGCACTGTTGGCAGGATCGGCTGCATTTGAATCCGGGAACAGAATCGTTTGGAGTTTTTTTTTTTTTCCCCGTCTGTGTGTGTTTGTGTTTTGAAGGCTCGGAGCATGGTGGTCCCCCGGAGAGCTCATTTTGTCGTCTCCTCGCTTGATTTACCTTCCTCTTCTTCTGCAGTTTATTACCAGTCATTACAAGCTGTTTGGAAACCTAATAGGACACGCTGACAAATAGACTGGGAGAGACTCAACCAGGATCAGCATTCCTAACACGAAATGACAATCAGCGTGTGCTTTTTTTCCTCCTCGGGATGTTTGTATGTGTAGCATCAGCGATCTTAACTTAAGGATATATGTTTTTAAGGAATTATGAGTTTCTTTAAATCTTCCTCTGTTTCTCTGTTTGTGTTTAGAGAAAGTCCAGGTATGAAACACACTCTCTCTCTCTCTCTGTGTGTCCCACTCTCTTCAGCTCGTCCAGGTGTGGCTGCACCAGCTGCTAAAGAGAACAGGACACTCACACACGCCCACACACACACACACACACACACACACACACACACACACAGTTCCTCTCCATCTCTGCTGGCTAATTGTCAGAAGAAAAACAAGGCGCTTTGCCTTTCTGCGCTTCATAAACAGGGGCCAAGCAACAATTAACTCCCTGCTTAATTCACTAACTATTCTGAATTCATTTTCTCCTGTGACAGCCGCATCTGTCACAGCTGGTGCCGAGTGGCTGTGGTGTGTGGGTTCGCTACAGACCGCTGCAGCAATGGAACAAAGTTGTGACTTTGAGCAGAAAACGCTTTCCAAGGCTACGTTCACAATGCAGATTGAAGTGACCCAAATCCGATTTCTTTTTTCTGTGAAATTGTTCACATGTCCAAATATGTGCGACCTGTATGTGATCTCCAGTGTGAACTGCAAACGCCCTCTACTTATTGCGCAGTAGAGGGCGCAATAATGTCACACATAGAGAGCGTGCTAAGTGTTTTACCAATCACGATAAAAAAGAAGAAGAAGAAATGCTCTGTGTTTTGCGGGGATTTTACAATTTTAAAGTTGTCCAACCGGAGCCAGCACATTAACAACTTAATCCTTGTTATGGTTCACCATGGTTGTTGTTTTTCTTCCCGCTTGTTCGACTCCGGACGCAGAACAGTGACATATGTCGAGTATCGGTGACTTTCAGGTCGGATAAATGCGACCTGGCCGTTCAGATTCAGGTCAGATTTGAAAATATCACATACGTATCTAATTTAGGATCACATATCCAATCAAAAAATCTGATCTGTGTTGTTCAGACAGTCATAAAAAGATCAGATACATTAAGTTTTGTTTTTTTAAACCCCTCCAGGGGGTCTTTTTGTGGGCTCTAGTGTCCCTTTTACGAAAGTAGGCTGACAGGAATGGGGAAGGAGAGGAGGGAAGACATGCGGAAATGTCGCCGGGTCCGGGAGTCGAACCCACGACGGCCGCGTCGAGGACTGAAGGCCTCCAAATGTGGGTCGCGCTAATCACTACAACACCACGGCACGCCCCCAGATACATTAAGTTTAAAAAAGTCTGATTTGGGTCAATTCAGGCTGCAGTGTGAACGCAGCCTCAAACAGAAAATGGATCACAAGTGAAGGTGTTTGATTTCCACATCTTCATCCTGCAGGATGTTTCTACAAACAGGTGCAAATCCTTTAATGCCAATTGCTGAATGCAACTGAATCCTTGAAATATGATGATCCTCTGGTTGTTGTTTGTTTTCCTGTTGGGGAGAAGTGACTTTTAATTTAAATTAATTGTCAATTTAAAGTCACTTATGCAGCAAAACAATAAAAAAAAAAAAATCTAAATATCTGCTGCAAAAACACCAAGTCATGCCAATTATTTTTGATCTGGTTTCTAGTGCAATTACTCTTAAAATAAAACGAAACAAGTAACTTTTCAGCAAGTTATACAAGCTTGTTTTATGTCAATAATTCCTTAAAGTTTAGTTTAAAAGTACTTGTTCCACTGGCAGAATCTTTCACTCATAATACAGGAAAATTGTCTCGTCATAAGTGAAATAATCTGCCAACTGAACAACACTGGAACTGGAAGATATATTAAATGACCAAAAGAAAACTCCACACAATCGAAACCATGAATAAAGTTGATTATGATGTCTGTAAACCAAATTTCTCTTCAAAAATATAAATAATCAGAATGGAAAATATTGAGCTCATTTTAATTGATCATGTGATTAATTGCTTGTAACGACAGGCTTACTTTTCAGTCAATCACAGAATTTAAACAGAACAGATTAACTAGTTTTTGAATTAAAAATTGTGACCCTAAAAATTGGAATCGAATCGCTCGACACTGAAAGATAGAGAACATTTACCTGCACACAGTCTCTCCAGATCCACCAGAGTGAAATTATTCTGAAATCAGTGCATAAACTGAATGAGTTTGTTGTGATTGCAAACCAACTGAGTGAAAAACAACAGGAGAGGCAAACAAACAGATGCAGACGAAGGAGAGTGCAGGTGAAAGCCGATCAATAGTTAAGAATGAGGAAAGAGAGAACGACGCGGCGTGATCGGATGGATGGAGACGAATAGAGAGAAGGATGGAGGGAGACGGAGGAGGAAGAGAGCGATCTCTGGCAGCTTTTGGCTCGCGCTCCGTCCTCTCGCCGAGCAGCTGGACTTCATTAGTGGCTGGTGTTAATTACTGGGACTGGACACGCGTACGTCCGCACACAGCGGATCTGCAGCGCGCAGTGGCGCGGCGTGCGCGCTGCCGCGCATCCGGTGATTCAGGGTCACCTTGTTTGGACCAGCAGAGAGACGGAGAGGTGGTGCCAGACTGAAAAGCAGAAACCAGAGGAGCTCACACAAGGAGGAAGCTGCTGTGGGACTTATTTATTTATTACTTTATTAGTTTATCAATGTGGTGGTTCAGAAGTTGATTAGTAGAGTAATTAGTGATGGCGGACAAAGGCCTAATACAATAAGCAATCAATCAATAAATCAATTAAGTGCATGATGAATTAAAATGGGCTCAATAGTTTTTCTCTTTTCTCTCTTTCAACCAAAAACTCGATGCCAAAAGTCTTCAGTCTTGTACTTTTTTCTCAACTAGCAACAATTTTGCTTAGAGGAGCTTCAGAATTCATTTTTTTTGTTGTTTCTGTTTTGTTTATTTATTTTAGATATTTTAAATGTCTTACAGTTCATTAGAATTTAAAGTGTATTAATCTTTGAGAGTGTGTTCTTGCCATTACTTCTGTATTGCCTGAAAATGGTCTCAAAGCAACAATATTGTCGTGTATCCCGATAATGTCTGGGACAATTTATCGTCCATCAAAATTTCTTACGGTGACGGGACTTGGCGAGTTTGATCTGAAAAACTGAAAAACTACAAGCAAAACTACAGACCAGAACAAGCATAGATAGATATGTTAGCCAGGAGAATAACTACTAAAAGTTAATATTTTTGTCCAAAATTGCTATTTTCCATGTTTTATATTTCCTCTTGCACTTAAAAACACACTCAGCTGTTTTCTTGGGAATAAGTTAATATTTAGTGTTTCAAATCACCACCCAATTCTTTAGTCACATTCTACCGGCTCTGCGCTGTTACCTAGCAACCCAAGTGAAATTCCAGCATGTTTGGTCAGCTGGTTTTTCGGTTGTAAAATGGCTGTTTGAAGAGACTGCTTGAAGAGTGCTTTGTTTTGTTTGTTTTTGGGTTTTTTAAGCATTTTTTTTTATGTACTTAAAAAAAAACACTACTAGGTATTATGGTACAAACTAAAGTGTTAAGAGCTTAAAAATCACTGGGATAGAGAGGAAGAAAAAATAAAGATAAACACATAGATAATAACATAAATAAAGGATTAGAAGTTATTATTGTTGTTGACTTACCATCCAGAAACCACTTACTCAATTCTTGTTGGTTGTGCAGGAGGCTCTACTAGTGCTTTTCAAAGATACATGGTTGCATAGTTGTGGATCTGTTTGCAGTCATTTTCATGTGAGAGTGTAAACATTGAGTTGGGGGCGTGGCCAGCAGCAGCTCATCTTAATTTAAAGTGACAGAGGCCCTAAAACATTCTGAAAAGAGAACAAAATAGGCAGAACTAACAGACTAATATTACATTATCTAAAAACGATTTTTTGCAGAAAGTGTAATGAATATAATGAATATGTTTTGCATAGGCCACAGACCCATCCTAACCTGTTCAACAGGTCACCTTTAAATAATTGTAGTCAGTATTTTTGACTATTTCTTTAGATTAAAGCCTTAAAAAGTTTCTCTCCATCAGCTGGTGACTTGTTTAGGTTTTGTCTCATTGATTGTTTTCCGTTTCTGATGTTTTCCCCCTCTGGCTTCGCTGACGTGATGTTTCAGGAGACTCCCTGCTGTTTGTGTGTGTGAGGGGACGAAAAAAGGAATAAAAATCCCATCAAAGCAGAGAAGATGAAATCCATGTGAGGCAGGAATTAGAGAGGCGTGTTGGAGTTCATTCAGAAATATCTGCAGAATAAATCAGCTTCCTGAAAGCTGCAGCGGTCGGTGTTTGTGTGGATCTTACAGTGACTCACTGAGTCAGACCGAAGCAGTCGAGCTGCAGAGCAGAGAATCCGTCACTCTGGACTCAGAGCTGGTTTATTTATTTATTTAAGTGTCTGGAAACGCCCAGAATTAAATCTACCCATCCATTCATCCCTTCTTTCTTCCTTCATCCTTCCTCATTTCTTTTCTTATTTCCTTCCTTCTCTCCTTACTTCCTTATTTTCTCTTTTCCATCCATCTTTCCTTCCTTCATTCTTCTCTTCCATTTGTCCTTTCTTGAATTCTCTTTCATCCGTACTTCTTTCCCATCTTCCTTTCTTTCTTCCTTCCTTCAATCCTTCCTCTCCTCCCTCCTTTCTTTCCTGCATTTATTCCTTCCCTCCTTCTTTTCTCCCTTCCTTTCTTCCTTCGGTGCTTCCTTTCCTACTTCCCTCGTTCCTCCCTACCTACCCTTCCCTCTGTTCCCTTCTTCCCTCGTCTCCTTCCTTCCCTTATATCTCCTGCTCTTTCCAGGACAGACTCATAATACATCTAAATTATATTACATATTTGTATTTTCTCCTTGAACTTTGTAGTGAAAACATGAAACTGAGTTCTGATTCATCACATGAACCCGGCTGCGGTTCTGCTGATGTGTCCAGGTGGGATCCGGCTTCATAGCGGTTGATTTAAAACAGCCTCCGTCACAGCAGGAGGCGGGACTCTCTGTCCTGCTGTGACGGAGCCTGAATTATAAGCAATATTTTTATTTTTTATTTTATCTTAATTACACAACAGAAAACAGGAGGAGGAAAGCGCGATCACGAAGAAGAGAGGAATGTTAAAACAACGCTGCAGACTGCGGCTTTTATCTTCTGCCTCTAAACAGATGTCTCTTTATTGCAGCACAAAGGCCTGCTGACAAACACACACACACACCTACCTCATCCTGAATAAATCAATGTGTTCTGGTTGCTGTGATTTCCCAGGGTGCTTTGCTCTATCCCCCTCTGGGTGAACAAGGTGACAAAGCGAAGGAGAGACCCTCGCCTTCACTGCCCCGTTTTTGACCCTCTGTTTGCTTATTCTTCACTGTGAATAGATTTACTCTATGATTATTTCTATTTTTTTTTTTTTCACAGTTTTGAACAAATTCCAGAAGTTTTTTTCTTTAATGGCTTTCATTTTAAAGTGCAGCTAGATTACATTCACTGTAAAAACACAAAATCTTACCAATTTTAATTTTAATTTTGGTCTAATTTCTTAGCACACTTGGAATAAGACAAAACTGACTTACAAGTAACTTTTCAGCAAGATATAGAAGCTTGTTTTAGAGTCAATAATTCCTTAAAATTGATGAAAAATTACTCGTTCCATTGGCCGATTATTTTATTTATAATAAGACATTTTTCAAATGTTATAAGTTAAATGGACAGATTACTATGGAATGAAGTGTATTAAGATATTAAGAAATTATTGACTTAAAACAAGTTTCTATATCTCGCTGAAAAGTCACTTTTAAGTTAGTTTTGTATTCTTCTATTTTTGTATTCTAATATATTTACAATAGAAACTAGATTAAAATACTTGGTAAGATTTTGTTTTTGTTTTTTTCAGTGTTTTTCAGATTCAGATGAAGACTGAGTTGTGAAATTACAATTCAAAAGAATAAATACACTCTTGCATGTAGCCACACACATTTCTCCAGGCTTTATGCAGCCCGTGGCTGTTCACCATGTAAATACAGATCATAATGACAATAATATGCATTAGAATATTTACAAAGCCTAAAATCTAAAGGAATCCATTCATTCCCTCATAAGACATTCATCTGGAATGCTTCGTCATTTTATCCAGTTTTTCTGCTCGTATCAAATTTGTGCCGAGGTGTTTAAGAGAGACAGATCTTATTCATCTGAGGTTGTGTCAAGTATCTCTGAGCAATCAGTATCTTCCCTGCAGCAGACAACAGTTAGTGCAGTCTCAGTTTGGAGAAACATAAAAAATGTCTCATATAGAAGTCAAACCAAGAAACTTTCTTTCCAGCTCCATTAAAATTCATGTTATTTTATTCGAAATCACCTCCAGAAAAAAAACTAGCTCGTTATTTAGTTCATGTGTTTTAAGCTTACTTCTTTTCTTCCAATGTAGTCTGAGCACATTAACACTTCCAACCTTAACTAGTCCTCAGGGATTCCTAAAATCTGTAATTAGTTAAATGTAAACTATGGATAATAACATTTTTCACCAATTATCATTTTAGTTATAGCATCATGCAGCTTATTTACCGTATTTTTTGGACTATAAGCTGCTACTTTTTCCCCACGCATTGAACCATGCTGCTTATAGCCCGGTGCGGCTTTTCTGTGGACTTTTCTTCAACCACCAGGGGGCTCTTTAGCAGGAAGGGAATCATTGGAAGTCAAAATTGGAAATCAAAGAAGAACATGTTAATTTTCATTTAGAACAAGTGCATGTTAGCAGCAGGCACGACGGAGAAATGTTTTCAAAAGCATACGCCCTCATCAAAGAAAACAACACGTAGAAGTTCATATGATGCAGCTTTTAAGTTGAAGGCTGTCGATCTGGCAGTACAGGAGGGAAATGGAGCCGCTGCACGTAAACTCGGCGTGAACGAATCCATGGTTCGGCGTTGGAGACACAGGGCTGCGTCCTTAATAGCAGATTTATTGTGAAAACCAAGCGCGGTGGAGATACCAGAAGTTTAAAGCCCGGTGTGGCTTATATATGTATGTTTCCAGTTTTTAAAAAAAAAAAACTTTGTGGGTGCAGCTTATCGTGAGGTGCGCTCTATAATCCGGAAAATGAGGTACATTTCTAATGGGGCAAATTTATCAATATTTGTAGATATTTTTAAATATTAAAATATTTTTTGTCTTTGTTAACTTTAAAGGAATAAGCTGAATTTAGTTTAACTGTTGGCTTTTTTAGAACAAAAAAGCCAACAACATAATGCAGCTTGAATAAAAAGTCTGATTTACTCTTTCTGAATGGTGAACTCATTCATAGTCTGATCAGAACCAGCGTTAAATCTTCTTGCATCTGCAAACAGATGATCTCACAGCTTCTCTGAGGCGTCTTTTACATTTTTTAACCATAACAGTATTCAAGGCATGTACATAATGCAATAATAAAGCTCTGAAAGCAGAGAAAATGTGGATAAAGTAGCGGGGTGTCTGCGACTGATGCACATTGTCCCACACAGCATTAAACGCCTCACCTGCGGTGCTCCGTCACCTGGATGTGCCGCCTCTGTTCTCTGGCGGTTTTTATGATCTGCAGCTTTATGTTATTAAATCTGCTGCATGGTTTAAGGAGAATGGGAAGGTGCTTCATTCTCTCTTTTTATTTATCAGATTTTGTTTTCAACGTTGTCCCTCCTCTTCCTCCTGGATGGGAGACGGATCATTTGCGTCTGAGCCAACCTGCTAATGGTGGATGGCAGGAAACGATATACTTCATGCCAAATATGCACACATGCACAGGATTTGTACCAACAAACAAAAACATTCATCTGGAAATCT
The DNA here is from genome assembly GCF_001444195.1 of Xiphophorus couchianus. Lineage (NCBI taxonomy): Eukaryota > Metazoa > Chordata > Actinopteri > Cyprinodontiformes > Poeciliidae > Xiphophorus > Xiphophorus couchianus. The sequence goes on from NC_040229.1 coordinate 7,569,472, forward strand.
GCATACTGACACATTCCCTAATTTCCATCCATATGTACACATCCAGATATACAACATTCCCACTAATGCATCTGCATGCTCCCCGCTGCATTGCTCCTGGTGCTGGGCTCCCTCTCTGCTCTGTGCCGGTCCTCCTCCACCTCCTTCTCCTTCTCCCAGTACATCTGGCACGCTCAGCTGCCGAGGAGCGCCATAATTATCCCGCCGGAGACGCACACGCCTGCACGCGCACACACAAGGCTTCCCGCGCTCTTTGACGGGCGCTCGTCTTCGGCGATCCGCGCCGCTCCCTGCTGCTCTCCGTCACTACCGGGGCTTCATTAGAGTGTGTGCACCGTGTTTATGCGTGTGTGTTATGTGTGTGCCGATGCGTGGCGCCTTTGGATACCGTCCAGATGTTTTTTCTTTATAGTGGAGGAGCCGGGCGTGTCCTAGATGCAACTGCCCTGCACTGTGTTTTAAACTTTTCTGTCTGTCCTACATATAACGTCATTTTTCTTGCCAGATATTTACACCAGCGTCCGGTCTAATTAAGCCGTCATGTAGCAAAGCTGTGAAACAGCAACTCAGCACCTCGGTCACACATGCAAGTCTCATCTTTGGCAAGCAAACCTTTAACAATAAATCTAACAGAAAACTGTAATACAGTAACACAGGCCGCTACAAGAGGTCTTTCTGCCAATAACCATCACTATCTACAATAACTGTTTGAAGAATCTGAACTGATATGATTTTAATTTCCCTTTGGGATCAATAAAGTATTTCTGAATTTTGAATTTGAATTTGCTGGCTAGAGTAGACCTTCAGAAATCTTAACTTTGGCAGAAATGTCACCTTCTGACATTCTTCAAGACGTCAACGTTGGCTTGTTGAGAAAATTTCTTTTTCTGCAGATGATGACCTTGCTGATGTTAAAGAAGGTTGTTAAGAACTCTGTAAGCTTTTAAAATAATCTGTTCTTGTCAGTTCCTCCTTTATTTATAGTACCAGCCATTATCGTTTTTTAGGAAAACGTTCTGTCTCTAGAATCTTTAACAAAATGGTTTGTGTAAGTACTATGGAGTAGCAGTTGCACAAACTAAAAGACTAGTCGGTTCTTTGCTCTGCTGTGACTTGTTACATATCAAGTTGATTTTTCCAAGAAGATGAAAGATGAGGAACTTGACGAGTTTGTCAGATAGCTTGAAGTAAATATTTTACCAAAACGGTAATGCAAACTCCAGCAAAGGCTTCTGGGATAATATGCGGCATGTTACATTTTGGGCTCTTTTTCATCCATCCAACTGATCAGCGTCACCCTGCATGTTGAAATCTCTAACCTGACAGCTTTACGCGCTTATAAAAATATGCTGACAACATTTGGAAACATAGTTCAACCTGCATCCTGAGGATCTGACAGTCTGTAGCTGTCAGTTCATCCTGGAAAGTCAGAGAGCTGCTGCTGTGAGTCACCGGAGCAGCCCGCTGCACATCGAGGGAGAGCTACCTGGAGTGGCAGGCAGGTCCTCTGAATTTAACTATAATCAATGAAGTTTGGTTTATAATGTTCCTATGTGCACAATTATTTGTTTGTCTAGAAAGTCCAGTTCGTTTAGGGAAGGGTTAATGTCTAATCGGAAGAAAAGTCTGGTCCACCTACAAACCTAGGAATTGGTTTGACTAATGTGAACGCCAAGCGGACCGGAGAATACTTCAAAAGCAGGAAACGGATCAAAGCGCAAACCATTCTCGGTACATAAAACCAAAGTAAACGCGAAGTCTAATGCTAGCAGGAGAAACGGCTCATTGTGCTTTACCAAAGACAAAAGAGAAATCCTACAACCACTAAAATATAACGCTACTCCATTTTTAAAATTTTGTGAAGAAGGAAGTTGCTCTCAGTGTCTTCTTCTGAGGTTTTTGTGTGCTTTCCATCAGTTGTTCTTGGTGCAGCGCCCCCACAGGTGAGGATGGGAACATGTTGCTCAAAGGGTTTGTTTGGTTTGACTCAGTGCAGTGAGACAGAGAACATCAGCAGCTGAAAAAGTAACAGATGTAGCAATTTTGGTCCCCAGGGGAACCGGACTATCATTCTACACCAGGGGTGTCCAAAGTCGGTTCTCGAGGGCCGGCATCCTGCATGTTTTAGTTCTTTCCCTGGTTTAACGCACCAGGGTCAAATGATGGCTCATTAGAGGCCTAAGAAGAACACTGACCTGCTGAAAAGGTTGTTACTACCACCAGAGAGAGAACTAAAACATGCAGGCTGCCGGCCCTCAACGACCGACTTTGGGCTCCCCAGCTCTACAGTGTCCAAGGAGATGATACTGCTTTGGGTTTCCATGATGAAACATCTAAGGATGAGTTGCTAAAGATACTTTTTCCATAAACTGAGGTTGATATCAGGTAAAGGAGCAGGACAGATGTCAGTCATTACCTGTACCTACCTACCTGTAGGTAGATATGGTCTCATCCACTGGAAAGAAACTAAAAAATTTATCTTCAGGAAACTCAGATCAGTTTAATTTTTGTGTATGAGAAACAGTCCTGATTTCAATCTGACTGGTTGTTTGTGGTGGAAACTGGAAACAACGCTCCGTCACGAGGAAGGAGCCGGTTTAGGTTTAGGGGAGCCATATTGAGCTGCTTTACAGGTTAAAACAAACCGTCAACTCATCATCAACACAACACATCGTGTAGAAAAAGAAACAGTCCCGCTTTGCGCTGCAGCGGCGGGTTCCAGTCCGTCTCTTGTCAAAGTATAATTACAGGTGCGTTCAGGTGAAGGAGAGGCTGAGGTCGGAGCTCCGCTGTGTCCGCAGGTCGGAATTGTGTTTGTGAGTGTGTGACGGGAAAAGACTGTGATTGGCGGTAATTGTGTGTATTTATAGCATGATTGGCATTCGGCGTGTCGGTGTGTGGGTTCGCTTTGTGCCGGCCCACCGCGGCTGCGCCGGGTGGGGCCGCAGGTCTGATTCCCGGTGCCACTTTGTGTCAGACTTACCGCCGAGCCAGAAGCAATTCAGCTTTGTGGAAAAAAGCTCTGGAAACGCCTCCCACCACTCCACTTTCAATCCAAGCTTTTAGTGCCGCAGGAAACGTGGAACAAAGGCACCTGCATCAGTCACATGGATTGGCGCTAAAGAGCGACTGGCGACATGCTTTGACTGCGTCCCTGTGTCACTGAGACAATTGAGCTGCTGATTGCAGGATTTCTTCAGTCCCTTCCTGCTTTGGTAAACTGTTGCTCTTTACTTTTTAAAACTATGTGCTTTACCGTCAGAAGAAAAAGATATAAATTGCTGTTGGGTTGTCAGTTTAAGTCGTTGAATTGACATTTGAGTCCTTTCATTTTTGTGAAACTTGAGAATTATTCATTTAAAATGTCAAATTAAGACGACAGTGAAGTTTTAATTAAAGTTCAAGGAAGACTGTAGATGTTAGCTTCTGGAGTTATGTCAAGATTACAAATTTAGGGTTTGACCTCTGAAAATAGCCAAATATAAGAGATTTTAGAGAAGTCAAGTATTCACAGGCAGCAGTGGTCAAAAAGCCGCCCAAATACAGTTCAACTGTATGAAACGGCGGTGATTAACTTATTAGGACAGAAAAAAATGACACTTATTATTAATGTTATTATCATTATTTCAAATATTTGTCCTTTCAGACATAGAAGAATATAAATCATAATTTAAATATTGCTTAAATACTTAAAATTTGAAAAATTAGAAAGAAAACTGCTGTTTCGTAGTATACTTCGGGCATCAAGAGTTAAAATAAAGAAATTTGTTTTTAAATGAATCAAATGTTCTTTAATTGTTATGTCCACTAATTATATATTTTTAAGTTTAGCTCTAATTAAAGGTTTCATGCTAGAATCAGCAATAGTTTCTGCCAATTTCCGTTTTTGGTAAGAAGCTGAACCTCATTTTCCCAAAAAAACCTTCGGGTTATCAAGTTTACGCAGAAATAGTTGCATCCTAGAGAAGAAAGAAGACGATTGTGAGGTCATCTGTGTTGCCAAACATGGAAATAGGAGCTTGTTTAGGATTTCTGCTGCGACAAAAAAAACAAGACAAATACGAGGCTGCAGATGGGGATGAGATGAAGGAATCAGACTGTTTGTTCAAGTTCCAGTTTCTCTTGAGTTAACCGAAGAACTGCGCGGCTAACATCCATCTGCAGTTAATATCATCGCCAAACAAAGAGATCAGCAGTTTCAGCGACGGCTCTCAGACTCCAGCTGGATTCTTGTGCACAGAAACAAACAGATATATTTTATTCCGTCTGCGTTAGCGGGTCGGTCGGCTGGTTGCCGCCGCAGCAGTAGACGCAGGTTAAGATTGGAGATGCGTCTTGGACTCGGTGATGGGAAATCCTCTCCCACATAATGAGAAGCGAAGGGACCGGTCGGGCAGAGTTGGCTTCTGTTCCTCTGTCCTCTTCATCTTTAATCCCCGCAGCTTCTCTCCTGCACTCCATCATCATCCTCCCCCCACCCCAAACACACTCTCATCCTCTTCATTGTCCGTCAAACCCTCCTCCCCTTGAGGTAACAGGTGTACCCCAGAGACGTTTCCCCTTTTTCTCCTGCACACACAGCACTCGGGGCCTCGGCAGAAGTGTAATTTCCCCAGTGTTCTCCCTAACCTGGAATATCTGACACTGTGACACCAAAAGAAAGGGGTTGGGAATCTCTGTGTGTGTGTGTGTGTGTGTATACCCAGAAGTGCATGAAAAGATGTGAAATGTTGCAACAGAAGGGAGGTCTGATGGTTCAAAGGGGGGGCGGTGGTGTTCAGTTTGTTATTTTTGACTTTGTGAGCGTTTCCAGGCGGTTCTGATGTTCAGAACCAAGCTGGGCGAACCAGAACATGCGGCTAACTCTCAGGCACTTCCTGTTTTATTCAAGGTCGCAGATAGAGATACAAACAACTCAGACTTGGGTAGTAACTAGTTACATTTACTCAATTACATTTACTTGAATGTTACTGAAAAAAGTACAGTTAGGAGAATTTTTACTATGCTGTACTTTTTACTTTTACTTGAGTAAAAATATGTTGAAGTATCACTGCTCTTACTTGAGGTCAATTTTTAGGTACACTGTCCACCTCTGATTATTAGGTGAAAATGAGCTCCAATTGATTAACTCATAATGACCGCTTAGACCTTTTTTGGTGTTGTATTTCGGCCACCATCCAGCAGAGGGCGCCGCTGGGCATCTTTAAACTGAGCCAGTTGATACAGAAACAAATATGGCGGCGGTATCCCACAGAAAAACGATCAAAAATCCCTCTAATCAGCGATGTCACCGTGTTGACAGGTGGAAAAATCTGAAACATCCAGAATCGTGCTGCTTTCTGTCAGCACCGCTTCTCCAGTTTTTAATGTCCGGCTGGCTTTTATAAGATGTTGGTCTCGCTGTCTGTCTCGCTGTCCACTCCTCCCCTTGATTAAAGTGTGGACAAACGACTTTTGGATCGATAACTTCCTACAAGCAATATTTGGTATCGATGCGTGTCCTCCTCATTACCGCAGCATGCTGTCCTCTCCATGGACCTGAATTATTCACACACACACACAGTCGGGCTTTTTACTCCTCCATCTCTGTCGTCTGTCATTTGTTTCCTCCTTTCTGCATTATATCTCTGACTCCTTTCAACTTTCTTATTCCTGTCTGGATATTTTCTGCGTGGAGCAGATTGTCTCGTTTTCTCATTGTTGCATACTGGGAGGACTAATGAAGCCGTAGAAGTGACATTTAGCATCAACAGTGTGCAATCAGTGTCAGACGCAGAAATATGATGTGCATATTGCTGAATGAAAATGGATGACATGATGCATTTCAGTGCATCTATCTAAATTACCTTCTGCGCACCTTTCCTGCTGTCTGAGCGTTCAAACTATAATCGTCCTCCGTAATGGCGATCATAAAGTTTAATAGCTTGGTGCTGTTGTAGCCGTTAGCCACTTAATGTTGTAATTTAATGTGTGAAAATTGTTTTTAATGACGCTCCTTCTGTGTGTGTGTGAGGTCCCAGAAGTCCCATCATTTCTGCTCTGCAGGAAGAAAATAAACCTGAGTTTGATGTTAATTACAGATTACAAAGAAAAAGAAGGCCTACTCAACTTTCCTCCTCCTGTTGCACGGACAACATTTTATGAGGCTACATGTAGGTCACTTTTCCAGGGAGAATAAACTTAAATCTGAGCTCATTTCTACTGCTAAAGATTTTAAACATACCCTTTTGCACATTGTAAATAATTAGATGAGTGTCTTATTTCCCAAATTCAACCAAATTTGAACTGGACAAAGATAACCCGAGTAAATAGAAAAGTTAGTTTAAATTTTTTACTTCATTTATTAAGACAAAAACCCATCAAAACCAACCTGACCCTATGTCAAATTTAATTGTTCCCTTTGGTAAATCTTGATTTAAAGGGGACCTGTAATACAAATTTGTACTTCTCTACTACTATAGACTGTTTTCACACCTGATAGTCCGGTAGACTCAGCTCGATTTGGGACCAAAATTGGAACATTTGTTACATTTTCAGTCTCTGTGGTTTGCTTTCACACTGCACTGTCAAACTATCCAAACTAATAAAAATAACCTGTTCTCGCCTGTGGGGGCGCTGCACCAAGAACCACTGAAGGAAACAACACAAAAACATCTGAAGAAGACATGAGCACAACTTCCTTATTCAGAAAATATAAAGAAAAATGGAGTAGCGTGAGATTTTAGTGGTTGTAGGATTTCTCTTTTCTCTTTGGCTAAACACCACAAGCCATTTCTCCCTCTAGCATTAGACTTGAATGTTTGTTTCGGTTGTATTTACCCAGAATGCTCTGAGCTGTAATCTACTTCCTCCTCTGGTCTGCTTGGTGTTCATGTATGCATTGTAATCCAGAGTTCACTTTTACCGAACCAGCAACAAGGTTTTTAAACTGACCAGTTTTCGCTTTTTTAGACCGCGTTCGATTACTCATCACACCTCCCCAAACAAACCGGACTTTCTATGCAAATGGACCAGAGTTCGGTTAAGGCGGACTAAACAGAGTTGGTGTGAAGGCTCCCTAAAAACAGCCCAAGGACTTAAAAGAAACACTGAGCTGGTTTTGTGAACTTAATGTTTTTTGGTGTGTGAAACATGAGCCATTTCGAAAACCTTCTGAATATGAAGTCGCAATCAACAGGCACTGCACCGTTTCCTAGCAACCCAAGTGGAGCCTGTTTTTTTTTTTAAAGGAGATTAGTTTCACAAAGCCAGTTTGCTGCCAACCCTCTAGAACCAAAGAAACAGTTTTAAAACCCATCCACCATCATGAAATAGACTAAAAGCAAAGAAACATGATCATTTATTAGTTTGGAAAAGATTTCAAACCGACTAGCCAGCTGCAAAGTTCTTAATCCTGCTACATTTTGTTCTACGGCGGTACAAGTTAACGCAGGAAAATGATAACCAGCTAACAGCTTGGTCGGCTTAAATAGTGAAGCTGGAAAAACAAACCGGTGCAGCCTGCTCTGCTGCTGTAGTTAATCACTAAATAAAATATTCAGCAAAATAAACAATTTCTACAAAGCTTTTATTAAATACCTCTGGATGGACCAGATCCTTGTTTACACTGTAAAAACTGTTTTAAATGATTCAAATCCATCTTTGTTTTGAAACAATTTATTTTAGTCTAACATGAGCTTTTATTTATCCCACAGTTTTTAAATATATTTGTATAAATTTCAAAATAAGCAGCTATATTTGCACAACTGACTTAAAGGTGCATACTTTCGTAAAGGATGTTCAAGTAGAAATATATTACAGTAAAATGGAGGTTTACCAGCAGCACTTTAAACAGCAACTTAAGCATACCTAGTTAACAGAAAATTTGTTCTATATATGGAATAATACTTTATAGTTAGAAATATTACTTAACACTTAGTCTCAGTGTTATTTTGTTTACAATTTTTGCTAAACAGGAAAGTGACATTTTAAATTATGTAGTTATAAATGAGGGTTAAATTTTCCCCTACTGATTGGTTTTGCCCTAATTATACGGAGACTAAAATAGACAAATAACTCTGTCCGTTCAAAACATGTTGACTTGATATCTAAACTAGTTTTGAGTATTTTTCCTCAATATTGGTGTCAAGTTTGAAATTTTAGTATTTTAATTTGTTATACCTTGTTGTAAACCTGATATTTGGAGTCCTTTCGAAATGATGATACACAAACTTGTTTTTATAAATTTTTTACACTTTTGACTCTTTCTAATAATCTGCCAATGTGTGTACATATATATATATATAAAAGGACACGTCAAAGAAATAATTGTGCTTTTTTGTGGCTGTGTTTGAAAATCCTGACGGTTTTATTTTATTAATCAGCAGCAACTGTCTATAAAACACAGACAGTGGGACCCCTGCTGTTGTAATTAAAGGTGTCCTTGACAGAAAGGCAGGCCACTTTCACACTTTTCAAAATCAGAGCTCCTGTTCGGACGCACACACCACCACAACCAGTTTGATGCTCCATCTGGTGAGTTCACTGACAGCTGGGAAAACTCCACATTTTCTAGCTGACATGTAAACTCTACACCAGGGCTGGGTTTACAAGGATCTAGGCCCCTCGGCGGGAGGCAGTCTTCGTGCCTTATTGACTGAAGATGAACTATTTTACTTGTGCTTGTTCTGTTGCAATGGGCAATAAATCAATTAATTGCATAATAAATTTATCATCCAGCAAAATTTATCGTGACATTTCTAACCAGTGCCAATTACAGTAAGTTAATAGGTAACCCAAAACATCAGCAGGTATGAACAGGTGTGTTGTACGTAGGTTTAATACAGCCTGGAGTCCAACGTTTTTCAAAGTAAGGGCCACCAGGGGGTGCTAGTGGGGCCTCAGAAAAAAAGCAAAATAAAAAAAAATCTAATACATTTTTTAATCAGAAAAGTATTTTTTATTGTAAAATCTAATTTATGTATCTGTATTTCAAGCCATTATAATATATAAGTTAATATAATTTATTGAAATGTTATTCGACATGCTCATCTTTCTGATCAGCTGCCAGTCAAAGTTATCAACTTGCTTTGCTCCTCAAGCTAGTTTTGGCCAACAAAAATCAAAGTGTGAGGCAGCATTTATGCTAAACAAATGTAATAATTATCAAGAATAGAGAATAAAAAACATTGTGAAAGTTGATGTTTCTTTACATATTTTGTAGTTTGCAAAAGGTTCCCAGTCAGCAGTCAATGATGTTTTAGGGATCATGAAAAAGCATGGAAAAGTATGAGAACCTCTGCTCTAGGCAGCAATTCCATGTTGTTCCTCCCAAAACCCCAAAAATCCACCATCCATCCATCCATCCATTTTCTTTACACCCTTGTTCCTTAGAGGGGTCGGGAGGTGCTGGTGCCTCTCCAGCTAACGTTCCGAGCGAGAGGCGAGGTCACCCTGGACAGGTCGCCAGTCTGTCGCAGGGCAACACAGAGGCACACAACCATGCACACACACACTCACACCTAGGAACAATTTAGAGAAACCAAATAACCTGACAGTCACGTTTTTGGACTGTGGGAGGAAGCCGGAGAACCCGGAGAGAACCCAGCATGCACAGGGAGAACATGCAAACTCCATGCAGAAAGATGCCGGGCTGGGAATCGAACCCAGGACCTTCTTGCTGCAAGGCAACACCTCTCAAAAATTAACTACAACCTCATAATTTTAAAACTCTTAAATATTGTTTATATTCATATAAATCCTAAAATAATACATAAACATTACTGAGTAACTGATCAAATTATCAATCATTTAATGTCTAAAAAATACATTAGAAGGACGGAAACATAAAGCTATGTAGAAATGTAGGTAATTTAGAGATCAAAGTGAATATTATTCATAAAAACAACAATATCAGGAAAAAGAAAACAATTCCAAATCAATTTCTTTTAATTTAAAACTTATTAAACTTGTGTGGGTGTGTCAGTTTTTGGTAAAGTTTGCATTAAAACGAGCTTGTTCTCCATTCATAGAAGTTAGAGTATCCAGAATCTACTCAAGTAAGAGTAGAGATACTTCATACTAAAATTACTTAGGTGAAAAGTACAATGTAGTAAAACTACTCCTAAAAGTAACTTAATGTAACTGAGTAAATGTAACTAGTTACTACCCACCTCTTTAAACAGTTCCAGGTAGCCTTAATATGTGTAAATATAAAATGTGACGCTTTTTTTATCTTTTTCTCGGGCCGTTTTTATCTCCTCCTCAGTGGAAACACCTGGAGGCGCCATCTTCCCTGGGTGTGTTTGCGTTGATGCGCCGTGCTGCTGCAGCGCTCTGCTGTGTGTGTACTCATTGTGTATGCATGCTGTGTGTCAGAGAGCGACACCGAAAACCAGAGAGGAGTCACTGTGTGTGTGTGTGTGTTTGGTCCTGGGACTTCTGTATGTCCCTGGGCAGGGAATAAAGTGTGTGTGTGGGGTGAGGGGGTGCGGAGGATGTGTGTCCCTGGACTCTATGTTGCTTCCTGCTAACTAGACACACACTTACATACGTTTGTTACACACCGCATCGATCAGGGTGAGGACGAGGGTTGCTCTGTGGCCCGTTAGCCCACCGCTAAGCAGCGAGCGCCTCGGGGCATGGTGCACCCCAACCTCCCTCCTACATGCACACACACACACACACACACACACACGTGCACACGCAGGAAAACACACACTCCGATCTTCCATCTGCATTCAGGTGCACATACCAAAAAGGCTTCACTGCCGGGCCATATGACGATTACCATAACAACTAACATGGTGGACGTTCTGCGTTTCCATGGCGACATGACAACTCAGTTCAACTCATTTCACTTCATTCATCCCAGCAGAGAAATTTAAAAGGCAGAGACAAGGTGCATGTAGAAATGTGGAAGTGGAATGCATGACTTACTCACCGGCGCACCCTACTGGCAGTTTTCAAATAACCCTGCCGATGATCCGATATCAGAAACTGATGTAAATATTTACATCAGGACTGCAGATGTTGCTATGGCTGCTAAAAGGCTCGGTCACAAAAACACAAAGAAATAGTAATGTTTGTCTGGGAAGGTCAAAGTTCACATAGCTACCCCAGGCTTAGCTAATATCTTCCTTGTTGGTCTTTTGCCAATAAAACTGCTGCAGCTGAGCTTTTTTTGTCCTGGATTTTAAAGTGGCCGTCAATAATAAACACATTCAATCAATAACAATACATGTCACAATAGACACGTGATCAGTATGCATAGATAAAATACCTCTGATAGAATATTCAATAATCAATATATAGAGTGAACCCTAATCCAGAACCACACTGCATTTTGGGGGATGTAGACAAAGGAAAGACTTTAGCTGCTCAACCTCTCACAGCTAGCTAAGCAAAGTTGGCGGCATCAACTCTCTCACTCTTTGGTTACCCAGCAACTCTCTCACTCTTTGGTTACCCAGCAACTCTCTCACTCTTTGGTTACCCAGCAAGTCTCTCACTCTTTGGTTATCTAGCAACAACCTGTTGAGTAACTTGTGCAGCAGCCGTTTAAGGTTTCGCCACTATGCCTCATAACTGCTTAAAAATAAATGAAATACTGATGAAGCTAAGGACTGTAGCTTGGCAGTATTTCAGATATTTAAGACAAAAAACTAATCAATAATTATTGGTATCGACTGATATGAAACGCTTATATCATGATACTTTCTAGGGATAAGTGGATTTAGATGGAAAAGTTTGTGGTGGTTTGCAACCACACAGGACACACAACATTAGGAGTCAGGACCAACTTACATGAGCAGATAAGTTTTATTAAAACTTATTGTCTGTACCCAAGACAAACTCAAGACTCCATGGGGAGTCGTGGCAAAATAAACAAAAGAATGGGAGAAGTCATAAACCAGCCAGCAGTTGGCCGTCGGATTCGGGCCACCCTCCTCACCCTGCCTCAGGATTTCATCCTACAACCAAAAACCGGAAAACCCAGCTTAGCCTACGATTCCCAGACCAAACAGGTTAACAGGTGGTCTAAGAACAAAAGATGGCATCGATTAAAACAGGAGCGGGAACGAGGCTCGGAGTGACGCGAACAACCAGGTGCTCATCTGAAGTCCCTCACTCGCCTGGTGGGAGGGGCTTGTTCCTTTAAAACCCCTTCCAGCCAATCAACTGCAAGGAGAAAGCACATCAATTAATCAGGCACTCATTCACAAAAGTGACACAGGGACACGTCACAGCAGCATTTATACATTGAAAGTATTTCCAATTAATAACCAGACTTAGTCTTTCAGCTGCTTCACCGAAGCTGCATTATGTAGTGAAAATGTCTGTCATAGCTTAAATATATTTGCATTATTTAATGGAACGAACTGCTGGTAATGCGGTACAGAAAGTTTTTGGAGTTTCCAAACATAACCACAATACATATCACAATCACAATGCATGTAAATTGGTATTACTGCGACTCCTTTTCCTGAGAATAAATATAATTACCCTTCCCTCATTTTCCTCCTTTTTTATTTCCTCCTCCTCTGAGCTTCCCCCTCCTCTCTGCAGGAGGAGCTGGATGTTGGGGGGTTTATGAGTTGGCAGTCGGACTGTTGAAAGGGTGGCCACCTATGGGGATCCTCACAGCAGCCGGCTTACACACACACACACACACACACACACACACACACACACACACACACACACACACACACACTTACTTCATAACCAGAGCTCAGGGAGTGTGTGTGTGCTGTAAGTCTAGCAGACTGTTACTGTAGCTCTTTGTTCAGCCCTGGCTCGACTCCACTGCATGCCTTTCTTTTTCTCTGACGCTTTGATTTTACTCTCTGGCCATTTTTCCTCTGAGTCTTTTACCTGTTTTTGTCGACCATTAAGCTCTTTTTTAGTTCCTCTCCTTTTTGTATTTCTGTTCTTTCTTTAAAGGTTCTGACATCTTATTAACCCGTGTCTTAATATCCAGCCATAAAACATTTGGATTTTAATCTGAATCTAATCGTATTGGATTAAATGTAAATTTTGCATAACATAAACTTCAATTGATTGCACTAAAGTTACTACATTGTGACTTTCTGTTTTTTAATAAATATATGGAGCTAAACTGGGGTCAAAATGTTTATTTGGGAGAAAAAAAGATATATGAAACAGAAATGTTGTTGTTTGATTTAAACCAGAGAGCTGAGAGAATAGAGCTCTGTGTAGCAGCATTTACATTTTAAATATGCGTAAAACTTTGTTGCTACTCCTCTAATGTCCAAAAACCACAATTTCACAATTGCAGTGTTATCATTAAATAAGAAATGCAGTTTAAATCACACATAAATACGTTTGTCGTAAATAACAAGTCATTAAAAAACAAGTTGCGTCATCATCCTCCAACCTCTTCCTGTCTTCTTCTTCGTCTTTTTTGCCAGTAGTAACAGCCGGCCGTTGATCATGTGACTGATATGTTTCCTTTGCAGCTTTACGACACACACTAAATTTGATGAAGCTGAAAAACCACCTGAACCGACACAAAAACTTTTTATTTCTGGCCAATTGAAGGAATAATTGTCGCTTTGTCTAGAATTTACAGTGTGCCTTCAAAAAGCACAATGTGAAAGTAAACCAGTAAATGAAAAAAAAAAACAAAGTTGGCTTTTAGTTTCGACCAAACAAGCCAACTATAGGACTTTCCTGGTGGGAAAACACATTGAAAAAGCTAATTTCAACAAACCAAAACTTGGAAATATCAAACTTATCTACATTAAATCTTTATGACCCTAATTTAGCTCCAAATAAAAGCCTTAAAGTGCAAGAAAATAGTTCCACCTGCAGCTTAAATCTCTTACTGACATGCAATCTTTGGCTAAAAACACTTTCGCTCCTGGTTTCACGTCCAAAGTGAACAGAAAGAGACGAAGACAGTCAGGTGAATTAAAATACTCAGCAGACGGGGGCTTGAATTTCCAAACTTTTGGTACGTCTCAAAGATTGAGCCATTTTTTCTCCACTTGTCACTGCTGTGAGCCCCCTCACACACTTTCTGTGTGTGTGTGTTTGCAGTGCTTCTCCCAGTGTTTGTGTGTGTAACTCATTCTCCCCCACATCTCTGTGCTTCTATATAACAGACATATCAGTGGTGTGTGTTTACTTTTTCCTCGCCCGAGTGTGTTTTAGTGCGTTGTGCCAGTTTTTGAAGTGAGGGGATGAAAGAAGCCATCTTCAGCCGCCACGGCGATCAGGCTAATTACAGCAGCTTAAGTGCTTTACCCACGGTCATCACACACTGTCAAAATACACCACTGAGCTCGAGTGTGTGCGGTTTAATTTTTAAAGGCCATGAAAGCTTGCTTTTAACCAGCTCGGCTCAACTTTGGAGCTGCACACACGCATTTGTCAACGCACTGCAGGGGGTTTGAAGGCACTTGATGCTTAGTTTTTTTTTTCCTTTTTTGGGATGTTTAATCTTTTAAACTCTTTACTCTTTTTTCCCTCCTTGTCTCAAAGCAAATTAGGCGAGACGATCTCAGATGCTCGTGTTCTTCGTTTGTCTAAATAGTGACAACAACAGTAGGGTAACGGCCGAGCGTTTTCTCTTACATGGAGCTACGTTTGCAGCATTATGTCCTTTGTGAGTTAATAAGTGAATTACTGGAGTAGTGTGTTGGTGTGTACCTGTCTACCAGGGGTTTTTAGGTTATGTGGTGCTTGTGGAGCCCTAATGGAGTGTGCAATGTGTGTTTACTGGCTCCCAGGCTGCTGTTTATCGCTTGGCGAGCTGGAACTAATTTACTAATTGAGTTTTGAGTTTTGGAGGAAAGAAGGCAAAATAGTATGAGAGGGAGGAGGAGATGAAGAGACACACCAGAGGGTTCAGACAAAATATTTTATACGTTTCCTGAGGAAAGAGGATTTGAATGACATGAGAGGGAATCTAATTTGATTCTTTGTTTTGTCTTTGTCGTGGTGTAATCATTAGACCATAACAAAGCAGCAATCCGCTAATTGTGGAGCTAATTTGTAAAGCTTAGCACTTTAGCACGCTTGCTAACTTTGAAAACGATTAGCGCACATAGCTTCCTATAAAGTAATTTTTCCTAATAAATTATAAAGCACTATTTTACTTGTCTGGTTTGTAAACATTCAGTCGAATAAAGTTCGACATCTGATTAAGTCGACATTTACATTGACTCATATTTTAAAGACTGTTTACAGCAGTTTTGTTTCCTCTTTTCACATTCTCTACTGCCAGTGGTGTTAATTAAACTAATAGATGCTAAAATGTATATGCACCTATTCAATAAATTAGATTATTTTTGAAATTTTCCATTCATTTCAGGAACTTTATCACTAAGGAAATCAAGTTACACAGATTAACTACACGCAGATCGACATTTGAAAGCCTTTTTTCTGTTAATTACGATGATTTTCCACTTACAGTTGATTAAAATGACATTTGAAATAAGAATATTACATCGGACCAAATAAAAAAGCTATTTTTAATTAAAAAATGTGGACTTAATGAAAAGTGTGTTTAATACATCCTGAAATGTTGTCACTTTTTAAAAGGTACTTTATGAATATTCTAATTTATTGAACATGACCATATGAATTGTTTTGAGAGCATTTTTGTTGGTAAACACAAAATCTAAGTTGCTTCTATTCTCTACCCAGAATTCATAGCTGTACGTTTGACCCTGTTGAGGGCGATACATAACACGTTGTGTCATTGACATGGATTTAGCAGAGGTCTGCATACATTTACATGTTGCATATTTAAAACTTAAAAACCGTTATAAATTTAATTGATAATTTAGTAAGAGAAATAAAAGCATCCGTAGTAAACTCTGGTTTTGGACTTCCTAACCCGACACTGGAGGATCGGATCATGTTATGTCTGAAAAGCGTTTTGTGAAAACGACGTTTCTCTGCATTAAAACATCCTCCTGAGCGTCAGTCACTGGATGAGCATGGCAGGAGTGATTTTTATGATACATCTCCGTTCTTTTTTCTTCTCCGTCTTGATCTGTTTTGCCTTTATCCCCAGTCCTCCCTCCCTCTCAGTGGTTCTCCTGTTCTCCTCATTTCTCCTCCCTCCATCTCTCCATCCCTCCTATGGAGAGCAAATCCCTCTTTTCCTAGTTAGGAGTGCAGGGAGGAGTGCTGCGTCTTAGATCTCGAGCCCCCCCATGTCGTCCCTTCATCAGGTTCCCCTCTGGTCCTCTCACCCTTCCATCCTCGCTCCATCCCTCCATCACTCCTCTATCTATTCTCTTGTTAAATTACGGCTCTAAGCTCCCTCCTCTCTCCTCCCTCCGTTCTCCCTCTCAGCAGACGTCTGTCTTCTTTCTCATTACTCTTGCATTTACATTAAAGGTCTAGCACTGAGCAGATGTTCTTATCTAACATAACTCTCACTGTTTTCACTTGAATCATCTTTAAATCCTGCATCACCTGCAGATTAACTCACACTCTGTGAAGCTAAACATGAAAAACCTGAACGTTCGTCTCTTTAAATGTTATTCTGCTGCCATGTTTGTCACTTTCACTCATTCAAGTCTTTGTTTCCTATTAGACCACTCCAGATTTATGCTTTTATTCCTCTTAATTGTTCATATTTAAACATATTTTGTTACGTTAAATATTTGTTTACGCCTCCACAATCCCTGCCACTGAAGCAATGACACAAAGTCAGTGTACTAGTAAAACCCAGGTGTTATGAAGAAGAAAGAAGTCAACTTTGGGAATCTTGTGCTACTTGTTCTTGAGGTGATTTTTAACTATTTTTATTTAAAAGTTGTTTCTATTTCCAAGAACCAGTTTGAAGCTATGCTAACCCATCAGAACTGACTTGAAGCTACGCTGACCTGTATGAACTGGCTTGAAGCTATGTTTACCCTTCAGAACCGATTTGGAGCTATGCTAAGTTTTTAGCAAAGGCTTAGAGCTATGGTATCATATCATAGCATCAATGCTAACCCATCAGCACTGGCTTGGAGCTATGCTAACTTGTCTGAACTGGCTTGGAGCTATGCTAACTTGTCTGAACTGGCTTGAAACTACGTTTACCCTTCAGAACCGATTTGGAGCTATGCTAAGTTTTTAGCAAAGGCCTAGAGCTGTGGTATCATATCATAGCATCAATGCTAACCTGTTAGCAATGGTTTGGAACTATGCTAACCCATCAGCACTGGCTTGGAGCTATGCTAACTTTTCTGAACTGGCTTGAAGCTATGTTTACCCTTCAGAACCGATTTGGAGCTATGCTAAGTTTTTAGCGAAGGCCTAGAGCTGTGGTATCATATCATAGCATCTCTGCTAACCTGTTAGCACTGGCTTGGAGCTATGCTAACTTGTTAGTGAACTCATCTCTTCCAGTAAATAGTTGACTCTGTCTCTGTTTTGGCTTTGTAAAGATGATCAGAGTCTCATTTACTGTCCTAACAAGTGCCCGAGTACTGGGTTAAGCTAGCATAGTTAGCATGTTAGCTTAAATTCAATTCAAATATACTTTATTAATCCAACAAAGAAGTTAAATGTTGGTGTCTCATATTATCCAAGTTTCTTCAAAGATACTTATGTCTCTGCACAGGAAGGGCCGTGCAGTCCATATTGCAGCGGTTCTGAAGAAGCCTCTGATTTAAGACCGTAGAGCAGTCTGATAAAGAGGATTATCAGGGTTAGCCATAATTTTCTTTTCTTTCTTCCTCCAACTTACTTCTGGATTTCCCATCTTTTCTGAGTCTCATATGACTTGGTGGTCGGCACCTCCTTTGGTCTGGAGTAGTTACTGTTGTTTTTACTATTTGTGGGATTTTCTCTTTTGCTTCCACTTCCTGTTATGGCAGCATTTATTCTGTAGTTACAGCATTTTTTTGTATTTTCACTGTAGTGTGCATTTGTTTATTGTTGCCTTTGAGTTTTATCAACATTCATGAGTTTGTGGCACATTTTGCCATTTTCTGCATGTTTTCCCCTTTTGGCCACCGTAAAAATTACAACAGACAGACTTTCGCACAATGTGTTCCTGTAAGTCAGTGGTCCCCAAACTATGGCCCGCGGGCCAGATGCGGCCCGCCTCCACATTTGGTCCGGCCCCCTGAACAATACCAGAGTATTTTCATATATGTGCATTTTTATTTGATAAGTTGGACTTTTGCAATAAAATGTTCCTTAGTAATGAACTTTATTTATTATTAACTATTAGTTAGTAACTATTTTATACATGCATATAATTGACCCTAACCCTTTTTTTTATGTGGAGAACCCAGTGTTATTTGGTTATTATTTATTTCATAAATAGTGTTATTTCCTGACTTTTGTTCTCTGAAGAATCCAGAAAAGGTTATTTGATTGTACTTTCTGAAAAACAATACATTTTATGTTTAGCACTCTTACAATCGTCACACTTTTTCTGTTACAAACTGATCCCGGCCCCCCATCAGAGAAGGGACAAGTTATGTGGCCCTCACAGGAGAAAGTTTGGGGACCCCTGCTGTAAGTAGTGTTCATCTTGTGCAGGTTATATCGAACCCAAATTAGACCAGCTCTGGTCTAACACTCATAGAAACAGCAAATTGTCCTCGCCAAACCAGGATGGCGTTGTGCCTCGATTAACCAAAGAAACTTTGATTATGTGAGGCAGAGCAGGAGCAGAGCAGAGAGAAAATACTTCTATAAGTGGGTTTCAGACCCTTTATTCCCATAGAAGTGCCGTAACAGGCTGACGGAAACAGGAAGCTGTAATAAAATGGCCTCATTATTAGAAAGTGTGATTTGTTGAAAGGTTGTAATTTTCCACTGAGGAAGTCTGACTGGAATTACAGCTGTTGGCCAGTTAAGAGTGATGCATATTTTCTATTAATGGGCTTTAAAGGTATTAATAGAAACTGGTTTCAACGAGTGACTGTTTGGTTTAAAGTAAACGCGTCTCCCTCTTTTCTTCCCTCTCTCCGTTTATCCGCCTCTCCGACCTTCTCCGCTGCTGCATCCCGCTCTCTGGGAGGTGGTGGATGGATTAGCCATGTGTGGTTTCACGGCTTCACACACCGACACACACTGCCACTGGTGTGTAGCTGGTTGTGTTAGCATGCTGCTGTGGATTCACCGCTGGAAACACACACACCCACACACACTCTGTAATAATCCAGCTCACACCTGGCAGCACACACACCTGTAGATGCAGAAAGCCACCTACAGCCACAATGTGAAGACGTAATCCTGCTTTACTGGCCCACATGTTTTGGTTTTTAATGTGTCAGAGCAGAGGGGTGGAGGAATGCACCCCCTGCCGGGTTATGAATGGACCAGCCCACACCACGGACCCCTGGGGGCCCCTTTGCTGCAGCAGCGCCTCTCTCCTTCCCTCCGATTCTCTCTGTTTGACTGCTTCCACAGATCGCTCGTTGTTTCTGCACGGATGTCAGTCATGTGTCGGTTTGGGTCAGATGTTGGGACAGCTGCGAACCCGGATCGGGTTTTCAGGTTCTGGTTATGAGCTGCGTGTCGTCGTTTTTTAGACCCTGGTTCCTTCTCTGCATTCATTGACTCCTTGTGGGGGTGTGCGTGTGTGTGTTAGCATCGCTGCAGCTCAGTGGGAGTGGGCCGCTGGGACCAGGCCCCTGCTCTACTGACCTGGAAACCCTGTGTAATCAGACAGGACAATAGAGCCAGATTCCCGATGAATCAGAAAACAAACAGCTCAGGATCCGAAACGAGGCCTCGGAAATCTTGCCCTCATGTTTCAGATGGAGGAAATGATTCTTTCTCGTCTTTTTTGAATTTCAAATATATATTTTTGGTACTTTGATCAGAGGTGAAGGCTTGAGTCACATGATAGTTTCATTAATTCAGGCTGCATTTACACCAGCCATGTTTAGTTCACTTTAATCAAACTCTAATGCGGACCGTTCTGGGTAAATACAACCCAATCAGACGCGCTAGTCTAGCACTAGTGGTGGAAATGGCTTGAGATGTTTTGCCAAAGGCAAAAGAGAAATTTTACAACCACTAAAGTCTGATACCACTCCACCTTTGTTTACATTTCATAATGAAGGAAGTTGTACTCAGTTGTTCTTCTAAGGTTTTTGTGTCGTTTCCTTCAGTGGCTCTAAGTGCAGCACCCCTACAGGTGATTAGGGGACCATGTTTGTTTGACACAGTGCAGTGTGAAAGAAAACCGCAGCAGCTGGAAATATAACAAATGCTTCAGTTATTCCACTGGCAAATTATTTCATTATTAATACAGGAAAATGTCTTATTATAAGTGAAATAATCTGCCAGTGGAACTAGTACTTTTTCATCAATGTTAGAGAATTGTTTTCTTAAAACAGGCTCCTACATCTGGCTAAAATGTCACCTGTAATTTAGTTTGGTCTTATTTCAAGTGCAATGAAATATCTGCTTTAGAAACTAAACCAAAAATAGTTCAGATTTTGTCTTTTTGCAGTGTAATGTTCCTCTTTGTAGCGATAAGGAAAACATTGCAGAGTTTCCTCCTTTACTGTGTTGCTACAGATGCCCAGATGGGACAAACTGCTGCCTAAAATCTTGGCCTTTTGCTTTTTTGTTGAGTTGCTGATCATGTCGCTGGTCGAGTATCTGAAACTCTGGATCTCTGCGTAGAGTTGGACAAACAAAAGTTTCAGGATGATAAAACAGAAATAATTGTTCATTGTTCCACATCTTTCCGTCCCTGCTGAGAATTTCCCCTGCTGCTTATTGTCCAACATCACAGAAATTATAAACCAGTGTTTGGTCAGAGGAGGTGTTTTTTTTTTTTTCTTAAATAATTTTTTATTCCTGCATGACATCGATGAAGGCTTTGTTAGATTTATTGTTGCCTGTCTGTCTGCCAGTGGGTTCATTGGTTAATGACTAATCATTAAGACAAGTGTGTGTTGTGTTCCTGGAAAACAGCAGCTGAAGCAGAGGTGATTAAACGATGCTTCTTCCATCGTTCCCTCACTTCGGACCACCCGTTTGTCTCTCTGTCGTAGCCGTCGGTTCTCCCGCTCTCATTATCTCTCCCAGCTCCTCTTCCTCCTCCCATCAAACGCTTCTCTACGCCTCCTCTGGCTGCTTCTCCCCCAGCTGCAGGACATTAGGAGATGAATGAATTAATAAATCACTCGCGCACTGACGTGACTGCGCGCAAACAACGCTGACAGACAAGCAGAGTGGGCGAGTGTTTTGCTGTCATTAGGAGAGACACACCAACTCTCCATCATCATGATCTGAGGAGCTGCTGAGAGCTCAGATGAAACCCACACGGACCGGGTTTTCACGTCCAAACATCGTCTCTAATTCATCCAACAGGACTCAGATGGAGACTGGTAATATTTTAGGTAGTATGAACTTATTAAAGCCATCATTCTGGATCATTTTTCTTATGCCGGGCTGTGGGAAATGTTTTATTCTATAGGGTTTCGATTGCATTTCAAAAACACAACATCTTAGCATGTATTTATGGTCTACATTTTAGTGTACATATCTTATTACAGGGGTTCACAAACTTTTCCATGCTATGCCCCCCCCAAAGAGCAAAATATGTAAAACTATTCACCGCACTAGCAATGGGATTCATCACCGCTGATGTGCTGCGGTCAGAGAGATTTTGAGAAAAATAATAGGAAATCGTGGTCTAACGTTGTCAGTGGGGAATATGTAATCCCAACAGCCGTTATCCAGAGCGTTTAGGGGCGGAGTACAATTTATTACATTTCCAAAACCAAAACAGTTTGAAATAACACAAGACATGGATTAAGCCCTGCAGCCGACCTCATGTCCAAACTACCACATGTTCATCTCCTTGAAGGTAACTGGTGGTAAACATCCCATAACGACGCTGATTGATCTTTGATTGTCAAATCAAAGATCCATAAGTTAAGCTACCTATGCTTGATTTTATTTGTGTAAATTCCAATGGCAGCTCCATGGCAGCCGGAAAACATGTGCTGCAGTAACTGCAGTATTTACGTTTAAGCACCTTTTTATGCTAATGTTTATTTTTAAGCATTTTCCTGAAGGCAGATTTTCACAAGTCGGTATTATCTAAGTCATGACTCACCCGCTTTGTGCGTGTAAATGCATTCAACACAACATTCACACTCGCATCCAATGAGACTTTGAACTTTAACTCTTGATTTCTCTCTTGTTTTCCCAAATAACCTTAAAGACCTGATGTAGGACTTGCTGTCTTTGCCTTAGTGTTGGCTAACTAGGCGAAAATGACTCAAAAATCGGGTAGCGCACTGAGTTCCAGGTGCGCTACCCGAGGTTTGCTCTACTTCCGTATGGAGGTGGAGCCAGTGTCAGGTCAATTGATATTGATCTTGTGTTTGTTGTGATTTATTACCCCTCCCTACCTTTGCTCTGTAATCGGAATCTGAGATCAACTGATCCAGAACACCTCTGCTTTCTGCTTCCTGAATCCGTTCTGATGTTTGCTTTATGGAGGGCCCGGTGGGTTGCAGAGTGTTTGATATTTGACAGCTGATTAAGGAGAGGAACGCGGCGCTCCGACAGGAAGCCTCCATGGGCATCATGGGAGGTAGGACCAGGAGAGGGGGCGAGTCAGGTGAGAGGCTACAGGAAAGACGAATAATCTGGAGGAGAGACGGATTTTCTATCCTTGTTTAGTGGAAGTGAGGAAGAGGAGAGGAAATGGAAAACAAGGTGGAAAAGGAGAGAGCAAGGCGGCCTGGCACCCTGCCGCTTATCCTTGAACACTCCGAGGAGGACTCCCTCTTTCTCCTTCTCCAAGCACATATCCACGGTGCCCAACCGGCGCATGAGGGTGCTGTTGCAATTAAACCTGCGCAGCGTGGAGCCCAGATTGAGAGAGAAACGGAGGGAGGACTCCTCTCTGCATGAGCGCTTCCCCTGGAAGACAGGAGAGGGAGGAGAGGAAGCTACCGAAAGGATGAAGCCTGAGTTTATGTTAGGATTATTACAGAGCTGGGATAAAAAAAATGTTTGGAGCAAGATTATAGTTAACTGACTGAAGAGAAACAATCTGAAATTGTTTTTTGGTCCAACTTTCAGAAAACTGCAAAACAGTCGAAACACTGATTTCCTTTAAATCAAGTCTAAAAAAAATCCTGGTTAGAGTTTCCTTTGATTGTAAGTGCGCAAAACAAAAGTATTTTTGGTGTACATTCTAGTGTAAATATCTTATTACGGATACACTTGAAATAAGACAAAATTAACTTATAAGTAACTTTTCAGCAAGATAAAGGAGATTGTTTAGAGGAAATAATTCTTTAATATTGATGAAAAAGTACAAGTTCTAAAGGAAAATTAGAAAAAAATTCTTTTTGTTACTGAAATAATCTGCCAGTGGAACTAGAACTTTTTCATAAATATTAAGGATTTGTTAGCTTAGAACAAGCTCCTCAGTTAAAATCACACGTGAAAACGTTTGTTCACGTGATTTCATTAAACTTACTCTCCTACCACTTCCTGTCTTCTTCTTTGTCTTTTTTGCCAGTAGTAACATCCAGTTGTTGATCATGACTAGTGTGATGCAAAATAAAATGTTTCCAATGAATTTTTGTGAAATAAACTAATTTCAATTTGGTCGAAAAACTACCTCATCCTAGTACAAAAACTTTTATCAAAAAATGTGAGTTACGCAAATTTATTTTTGTAATTTCAAATTGCCAATTATATGGTCAGTGGAAACTAGAAATACATCAGTCCAATATTAATATCTGTGTCCAATATTGACAAAAATTCTAGGATATTGGTAAAAATGTGTCTGATCTAGAGCAGATCTATTCTCTGCTTCATTATTTATTTTACATCATATTTGGAATTTGTTGTTGCACTTTTTGAACCATTTGAGAGAAGGTTTGTTGCAGTTTATTTTTACATTTGACCAAGGTAGTCAACCTATTGTTTCAGTTTCTTTATTATTTATTTTCCATTGGCTGTAATTCTCCTAATTACACTGAGTTGTGTTGTTTTTACATATTTGACCAAGCTTGTTTGTGAAGCTGTCTGTGTATTTAATTGTGCTGTACTGGTGCAGAGTTTTCAAATAAGTTTGTAATTCAGCACATTTATGTTTGCGTTTTTTTAAAGAAGAAACATTTTCACTCAATTCAGCTGTTTTCTGAATCAGATTTGTATCGGCCAATACTAAACCTCAGATATTGGTATTGGAAGTGAAAGAAGTGGATCATTGCATCCCTCTGAGAACTGCAGCTGTAGTTACTTTATTGTGCAATAAAATGTTGCTTTGTGTCTGGAAAATACATAACACTGCCTCTTTAAAGTAAATGCATGTAAAGAAAATCAACATTTCTGGTGATTTTACTTTGAAAAACTTGAACAAGCGTTGCACGCAGGAACCCTGAGGCCTACACTCTTAAACGATCACAAGCAAAGTGTTGCACAGAAATGTTGTTTTCCATCTCTAGCTTGTTCACTGTGACACAGTATGACATGCTCACCCTGCTGTGATTGGTTCTTTAATTAGCTCCTAACAAGAGCCTTCAGGAAGCCAGCGTGCTGATTGGATGTCTTATCATTGTTAATTAGCTCAATTAAGTCATTAAGAGGGTCCTCAGCTTTTTGCTTCCTGGGGCCGCACAGGTAGAGCTTCCCCCCGCCTGCACGATTTTTTAAAAAAACGGTCGGAAACGGATGGTTGTGGGGGGGCGAAACGGTGTATATTTAGACATGAAATCATTTCCAAGCTTGGTTGTGAATATGATCCAAACATGACAGGATTCAGCCATGTCAGAGCGCCTGACTCCCAGATTTGTCATGTTTACGGGGCGACATGGATCGCTTGTTGTTGTTGTTGTTGTGCGCGTCTGCGGTGTCCAGGTGTGACGCAGCCCGCGGCTCTAAAAAACATACATCTGGAGCAGAGAGAGCGCTCCACAACCAGATGTGCTCCACTCTGCCACTTCACTTGTAGCTTTTTTTTTTACCGTTTCCGGTCGGTAAAGGTAGAGTTTGTCCAGACATCAGCTGAGTCTGTCAGGTGTGTTTGTTCAGAGGCTAACAGATGTTATTTTGATGTTTAAAAGTGACGAAAGGACAAAGAGAGGCGGCGGCGCAGACAGAACATCTCGTGAAACGAGCCATGAGACGATGTTTGGTCAAGCATGGATGGCTGGAGAGCCAATTAAAGCGGCGTAGGCAGAGGAGAGGCGCGCCTCCACCTCCAGCTGTTGGCAGGCTGCAAATTACTCAATTATTTTCACATGCGTGTGTGTGTGTCGCTATGCTTCAGTTAATGTGAACAAGTGTGCATGTATGATTCGCGTCAGCTCATAATTGTTAACAATGATTCATTGTTGGCTGAACAAAAGAGCGGGGTGTTTTGTTGTCACCTCCGCCCCCCATACACACACACACACACACCCCGATACGCCCACACACACACAGACACCAACATGTTGGTCAAGCTCAACGCAACGACCCTAATTGCAGCCCAATGCTTCGCTCTGAAGCCGCTTCCCTCCTTTACGTTTCATCACTAATTGAGAGACACTCCACTAGCAGAACGCCTAAACCAGGGGTGTCCAACATGTGGCCAGGGGGCCTTTTGTGGCCACTGGACTGACATTGTTTGGCCTCTGACTTTCTTCCCTGTTCGAATTTGGCCCCCAGTACAAGGGTTTGATGTAAATGGGGACTTTCTATTGGTAATTAAGGCAAATTATCACAGATTAAGTAAAAAGATTTGAGGCATTTCTCAGAATTTTCTATTTGTTTTTCAAGAATTGTAATTCTTTTTCAACCCATCTCAAAATCCACATAAGTAACCAAACATTTTTTGGTTAGATCTATATTAGTTATGTTCTTAGCACATGAAAATAATCACAACTTTTTGGGATGTATGCACACTAAAATCTTGTTCCATTTTCATTTAGTAGATTTAAGACTATGATTTGCCTGATGGCGAAGGAACAATTTAACCCTGCAGCCTTGAGAGATGGACTAATTTTTATCCTACAAAGTAAAAAGTAAACTTTTTACATTTGACCAAGGTAGTCAACCTAGTAAAGTAAAAAGTAAACTTTTTACTTTGTGCGCAGTCCAGCGGTGTCACTTTGACCCCGCGTGCTCTTTTAGGAGTTTTTTTGTGTGTGTGTTGTTTCACAAACTGATGGTCTAATGGGACAAGCTTCCCTGCTGTCTGGTCGTGACGTTTGCTGCGCTCTTCCTGAGCGTCACAATAAGACCACATCAGGGTTAAACAATACTGACACTGAGGAAAAAAGTCAGAATTCTGAGTTTAAAATGAAAATTCTTAACGCTGGGCTGTGTGATGGTGGCACCAACCAAGCTGTACTGTTGCAACCAGTTTGAAAACTAAAGAGGGCAGCACTTAATATATTATGTGGCCATTATATATTATGGCCAAATATTGCAGAACTAAACATAAACAAATGCTGCAAAAATACCAAATTTTACCAAGTACTTTTGTCCTGTTTCTACTGCAAATATCTTAGTGCACTTGAAATGAGACAAAATTAACTTTAACTTTTCAACCAGATAAATAGACTTGTATTAAGTCAATAATTCCTTTATATTGATGAAAAAGTACTTGTTCCGTTGTCATGAGTACGGAACAAACGTAATCAAATGTAATCAATTATGAATTTAATGATGGAACTTCACTTAATGTCATGTTTTGAAAGTTGATTCTATGTTGCATGACTTTGTGTTTTTGTGTTTGTTATGATGTGGATCACTTTGAAAGGCCTTGCTGCTGAAATGTGCTATTCAAATAAAATTTGATTGATTGATGAGTGAAATAATCTGCCAGTGGAACTAGTACTTTTTCATCGATATAAAGGAATCATTGACTTAAAACAAGCTCTTATTTCTTGTTAGTGTTGTCTTACTTTAAGTGGACTAAGACATTTGCACTAGAAACTAGACAAAAATGGTTTGCTAAGATTTTGTGTTTTTGCAGTGAAGATGTTAAAATGTGGACCCTTATGGCCCCATAAATGGGTGTTTTATCTTGTTTTTAAAAAAAGAATCTGTTGATTAAAATTTGTTTCCCTACAAAAGCAGCATGAAGCTTTGTGTGTGCAGAGGTATGACTGGGAAGTAGCGTAGCGGCGGCAGAGAGACGAGTCTTGATGATGGAAATGACGGAGCGCTCCAGAGAGACACGGAAACAATCCCTTCTAACCACTGCGCTGACACCTCTGTTACGAGTGTGTGAGCGTGCACGTGTGTGAGCATGTATTAATATTGATTTAGCATTCTGGCAGGGGGTCTTTGAACCTCACTTTTCCTACTCCAGGCCTGCAGGGACATATTGCAGTGACACACACACATACATACACACACAAGGCAGTGTCAGATGTAATTAATGGCATAACATAAAGACAAAGAGACAGAACAGCAGCGTATTAAACATGAGCCATATAAACACGTCTGTGTGTGTGAGGATGATGAGGTAGAGAGGAAGGTTTAAACTGTGAATCCGGGACGTGGTTCTGCTCCACATGTGAACTCTCTTAAGTTGCTGCTTCTCTTTGCTCTTGGATGGATGTGAGAAGCAAAACGTTTAATCCAAATGCATTGAGAAATCAGCTTTTTCTAGTCATTAGCTGCAGAAGAGCGACGCTTTCTGAATTTGCAGATACCAGGAGATCTGTCACAAACCATCACTGACATAAATAAAATATGTTTCTGCAGAGCATTGCTTCAAATTAAAGAGTGTTTGAGATTTTACTGCTCAGAAAAACTAAATACGTCTGAAAACATTGATTTTAACATCCTGTCTTAACTAAATACTTCCTCAAATACAAATTTTAACATTAGTGTTAAAATCCAGAAAACATGCAGAGAAATATGTTTTCTGGATATTAGAAGAAAATATAGAAAATACATGTAAAAAGTAATACTCAAAAAAATTACCAAGGGAAACAATTGAAAAGAAAATTTAGAAAAAAGTAATACACTACAAAAACACAAAATATTACCAATTATTTTGGTGTAGTTTCTAGTGCAAATATCTTAGTAGACTTGAAATAAGACAAACCTAACTTGCATGTAACTTGTCAGCAAGATACAAGAGCTTGTTTTAAGTAAATAATTTCTTATTATTGATTTAAAGACGTACCAGTACCACTGGCAACATGGAAAAATCTTGCGTCTTGCTGAAAAGTTACATGTAATCTAGTTTTTCTTATTTCTTACACTAAGATATTTGCATCGTTCTAAGAAGGGTTTGACCATTTTTTCCCAAAACGTATTTTCCGTGATCTTTTATTCACCCTGGAAGAACCTTCTCACTACTTTACAGCGTTTACTTTGTGAAATCGTGTTAAAATCGCTTCGAAGTCAGAGGAAGTTAAAGGTGAATTGATTTTTCTGATTGTTTTCTTTGTGTCTCAGAACATAAAGTCCTTTCAAAGCAGAAGTTTCTGGAGATTAGCAGATATTAGTCATTTATAAAGTCTATTAAAGTTACTGCTTTGTTGTCCATCGCTGATATTAGCGGATATTGCTTGTGAGTCAGATTTGCAGGTGTACCAGAAACACGAGAACAGGTTCCAGCTCAGGACTTTAGTATGTAAAAAACTAAATAAAAATAAATGGGAAGAATATTAATAATTGCAGTACAATTGTTAATATTTTAAAACTTATTAAATATATATGTATTTTAAAAATTCATTAACTCATTGATATTTAGGACAAGATTTCAAGCTCCCTGAATTTGGACACAGAAATGCTGAATCACCAGTTGCCATGGTGATTCACACCTTTTCTACGGGAAAAAAACAGACTCTACAGAGATCGTTTAATTCTAGGTTTTATTTTCACATCCCAACATAATGGGAGTAAATTCAGAGTTTAGATATTTCACTTTGAAATGAGATCCAAGAGAAAAAAATCCAACATATTGGATGAAAGAAGACCTTTGAATATTAGAGGCTAAAACTGAAAAACCGTCAACATTTACAATTTTCACTTTTATAAATTATGTTCTCTTCAGATAAAACATTCCAGCGTTACAGTTCATCAGAGGCGGCTGGTTTCACTTCATCAGCGGGAAAAAAACACAGAAAACGTGTCTTAAAGCTGATCAATCTGGTGGATTAATCTGTTATTTTGTCTCTTCATGTGAGTGACCAACACATTTCCTAAGTGTAAGCACTTATTTTTGTTGCATTGTTTAGTTTTTCCTGTTTACTGGTTTCTCCGGTGGTCTGCCTCGCTGTCTGTCTTTGGGGAAACTGTTTAGAAGTCTTCATGCACTCTCACACAAACCCCCAGACACATTTATATTTGATTCCTCCCTCAGAATAATTAATAACTTACTGTTCATTTATTTATTTGTTTGTATTTGAGGCTGACAGGAGGGGAGAAATGTGTTTGTGTGCTTGTCTTATGAGACCAAGCAGAAGTTATTATTTTATTCTTCGGTGCAGCGCAGTGGAAACTGGCTTTGTTTTGCCAGGTTGTTGCAGCTTTTTTTGTTCTGGTTGCTTTAAGGAGAGATTAGAGATGTTACTCATTATTTAGTTTTTACACCGGTAATAAAAAACATGATAGAGTTTAAAATAGCATATTTTTTTGTCTGATAATTTTTATTTAACATGTTTATGGGTGAAAATGCAGCTTAGTTGAGTTTATTTTGTACAGCCAATAAGGATAACGGGTTTCGACTCTACAGTTACAATGTTTGGGTTTAAAAAATAAAAATCTAGTTTTCTGTCTGTTTATAGCTTTAATTTAAATCATTTGAGCACATTTAGCGATGCATAATAAAATTATTCCATCCATCTATCCATCCCTTCACACATCCATCTCTTGTTAATCCATTTGTTCATCCATATATCCATCGATTTTCCCATCCAACCAACCATCTGTCCTTTTGCTCATCCATCCGTTCTTGCATCCATCCATCTATCCAACCAACCAACCAAACGTTCATCCATCCATTGATGTATTTTCTCTAGAAAATGAAAAAAATAATAATTTCTGGATATTTCAGGGTGATTTATCTGAAATCCTGACATTTATATGAAACCATTAATGACGAAACGCTTCAGTTTTGCTGTCAGTTCTGATCAGTTTTGGACCGAAACGCCTGTAATTACCCACGCTGTCGCCCGTCAGACACCAAATAATTCAGGTGTAATTGCACATAATCAGATTATCCTGCAGCCTAATCTTCCAAGGTCACTCCTCTCGTCTGGATTCCTAATCTGCCGTGTTCCTCCTTTAAGAAAGCCGCTGGCTGATTATGCCTCTGCCATTACCTGCTCCGCCCAGCTGGACGCGTCTTTTCACTCCAATGCCACCTTGATTAGCTGCTCTTAATTTAGGGGCACACCCACGAGTGCGCGGCGGCACTCGAAGGCTTCTGTGTGGTGAATTACGGCTGAACAGTGGGGGAACCTGAGGAGCTCAAACCGCGGGAGGGTTGTTCATTTAACCACAGAGTGAGAAATACAAGAGTTTGGGAAATGATTGGCTGCTTCGCGCTGGACGTTTTTGTTTCTGCGGCTCAAATCAAGATGTTCCTCCTGTTTGTCTTAAGGTTTTCTGTCTCATTTCCTTATGTGTGCATCCAGCAGGCATCTCCAGTTCTTCACCACCCACCCACACACACACAGACACACACTCGGTGTGCGGTGTGGGACGTCTCCAGCTGCGGCTGCAGGTATCTGGCAGGCTCTTCCACACATGACCTCGCAGTGATTAAGTGTCTTCATTAGCATGCTATTCTGCGCCGTGTGTGTGGGCGGTGTGCTGTAGGGAAGCGGGGTTTCAGTCGTGTGTATTTCGGGTCTGTCAGATTTTGGAATCAATAATAAAAAATAAAAATAAATCCGCCTCTGTTTGCTCTTCAGGTATTTTTTTTATGTGTTTTTTAATCTCAGATCTTCGGCGAAGTCGTTACCATGACCACGGCTCGGCTCGGGTTGGCACAGCCCGGTGTGGCGCTGTGCCGGCGTGGGTTCAGAAAGCAGAGACAGGAAGGGCTGGCTGGGGCGGGAAGGGGTGGGGGGGTGAGGGCAGGCGGACCGGACCAAGGTCACTCCGACTGAGGGTGTGTGTTTGTCTTTGTGTGTGTCCACATGTCCACCTCAGTGTTGTGGAGGATCCAGACTGCCCCAATAAGATGTCTCTGCTCTGCTTTTGGTTTGTTTTGATCATTTCTAGATGCATGCAGAAGTATTAACACCCGTTTTATGGCCACGACAAACTTTAATCTGCCGTAGAGAAACACCAACCAGCTGCGTTTTCGTTACAAAATGGTCGCAAAGGGAGGTTGTGGTGGTGCAGGGGTAAAGCCCAACCCACGTATGGAGGCCTTAGTCCTCAACGTCACAGGTTCGAATCCCAGCCTTTCCTCTCTTGTTACCCACTTTCCTGTCTAACCACTGGCACAAAACTTTGTCAAAAATAAATAAATTTTGGAAGTGTTATCCTTCCATTAAATTAGAAGCTCAGTTTATAATCATATGCGAATAAGTATGTTTACACGATATCCTGACATCTGTCAGAAATTAGGAATGCACAATGTATCCGCACCAACATCTGTATCTGTTTCTGGTTGTATTTTCACCCAAAGGTGCCGAAACTGTTGGAAAATATATATAATATTGGCCAAAACAGCAATTTCAATATCAAATATAATTTTTTTTTACATTGGTGCATCCCAATCATAAATCATAGGTCATTATATGTTATGCATGTTATTTTAGGTTTTTAATCCCTTCCGTCAGCCTGCTGGGAACCACAAATAAAAATTGGATGTAAAAATGAGTCTGTAGGAGGAGAGGAAGATGGTTGTTTTTGTTAGAGACCCATAGATTTGTAAAATGTGCTGTTTTCCTTCTTTACATGGAAAAAAAGCCTCTTCCTCATCACTGATTCAGTCGGCTACAGCCCTGCCTCCAGTCCTGTCTCTGTGCTCTCCTGTCTCCGTCTCCCCGCCGGTCTCCCATCATGGATCTCTCTGGGTCCAGATGGGCAGTTTGCAGGTTAACTGGAACAGCTGGAGCTGCATTATTAGCGTCCTGCTGTGAGCTCTTATTGGCTCTGCTCATCTCCTTTCCTCCTCCTTGTTTCTCCCTCCTCTTGTCAGATCCTTAACCAACTGGAAAAGATTTTTCCTTTAGGTAATTTTAAATCAATCAGGTCCCTTTTAACCCTAATTCCTCCTTGTTGCTTAAACCCAGAAGGACGAGCGTTTGAAACCTGATGTTGGAATAAAAAAACATCTATTCTCTCAAAAAAATTCGCTCAAATGCATTTAATTATCTCTTTGACAGCAGTTTGAAAAGCTTTATTAGATATAATTTGTGTGCAGAAGAGGTGCTTTTAGGGTGGAGTTTAAGCCGGGAGTCTCTCAGGCCCGTCTGTGTCTCGTGTGTGTGTGTGGGGGTTGGCGTGTGTGTGCGGGGGTGCACATGTGTGTGTGTGTTAATGTTATTGTTGTGGAATGGAGATTGGCTTTTTAGTGGTATTTGGATGCAGAGATGCAGTGAGGATAAGCCTGCTAGCTCCCCCTGACGCCCCTTGGGAGAACAGATTAAAGAAACACACACACACACCCTCACACACACAGTAAACAGAGGGCTAGGATTAGATGGAGGTAGGTAAACACACATACTCTCATTTCTGCTGGATTTTATTGAACAAAAACACGTTTCTGCAGCTTTCTCTGAGATGAGATATGAAAACTCGATTGCTTGGTTCTGACCAAACAGAAGAGCTGCAGGTTTGTCCAGATGTGGCGGATCAGAGGCGTTGTTGTTTTATCATCTGACTGACCAACTACAAGCCTGGTTTTATGAACTGCAACCTTTCCTTTGAATAGAAAGTTTGTCTACAGGCGCAAAATTAAAATAAACTGGTTAGAAATGTGATGTTATGTTGCAGTATGAAACAAAGCTGCAAATCAGATTAATTATATGTTTCTTAGATTTCCCAGTTTTGGAATGGAAAAGGACAACTTAGGTTGCTAAGTTTAAAATAGCACAAATAGTGTCATGAAGTGGTGTGGATGAGTGGTGAGGCAAAACACTAGGAGACCCAGGTAAGAGAGATATGGTAGATTTAATGATGAAATGATGCACACAAACAGTCCAAATCCATGGCAGCACTGCTGAGCGGAAGCTGAGGCTCAACACAGGTAGCAACAGAGAGCACGAATGGACTAACCCGACACACGGCAGAACAGAAGCCAAAATGAGACGAGGACCCGACAAAGACACAGACACACAGGTGACACTAAATACACAGGAGGTAATCAGGGAACGAGACACACCTGGGGACTAATCAAAGGGAGACAGGACAACACGGAGACACAGATACACAGGAAAATCAAAATAAACACACAGAAAAACACAGATCCTGACAAATAGTTGCAGCCTAATTACCTAAATCAGAGTGTCTGCACATCCTTAAAAAGTCTTACATTCATGCATCTAAAATAAATACTTAAATTGTCTTAAATTCATATAAAAACTCTAAGTTGGCCTTAAATGTGTCTTAAATGTTATGGCTGGACAACTTAATGCCATATATTCTATGTAGTTTTCTTCTTGCTGTAATTTACTGTTAAGTCTATGTTCTCTATGTTATGCGACTCAAGGCAATTCTGGTAACTAGCTGCTAACGTTACCCTTGCTAGCGAGCTGGCTAGCTGTCAAGACTGAAGCTAGCTAGCTTTTTCACATCCATTCATATAAGTACAAATTTATCACCATTGCCTCACTTCACTGTGAGGAAATGGTTGATTTATTTGTGATTTTCTTTTGTGCATTTTTGTCTTAAAATCCATTCATAATTGTTTTAAAAATACCTTAGAAAGTCTTAAATGTGACTTCGTGAAACCTGCAGAAACTCTGTAAATAATTTAATCTGAATTTAGTCCGATCTTTAACTGCGTTTATTAGGGAAACCGCACATTTCTGATTCTGCCATGATTCATTATACTTTACATTTCAAGCCTGAAGCTCAAGTTATGTCTAATAAATAATAAAAAATATCACTAAAATAATCTGATCCTGCCCACTTCATGAATTAAAATAGAAGGAAGGTACTTTTGGGATTCATCTACTCTACTTTAAATGTTTGTTTCTGTTTAAATGAATTTAGAAAAAGGCTTAAATTAAAGCAATCTGATGCTGAAAAGTTTAGAAAAGTAAGACATTTATTTAGTGGAGAAATATCAAGAAAGACAATCTCCTTAAAAGTCTTTTACTACAAGGCTGCAGGAGAACCATGGTGGCTTGGGGTAACCAAGTCTCTAAATGTATCTCCATTCCAACTATTTATTTTTTTTATTTTTATTTTTTCCAACACACTTCAGGAAGAGGAGTTTTCTGTCCTGCCAACACAAACGTAAACATGTCGGCCTCTACTGGAGCTGTGAGCTTTGGTCAAATAAAACTTTGACCAAATCAACAAAAATTCCAGCTGGGTCTGCTGTGGAACAAAAAGATGAATATGTAGTGAATTAGGTGTTTAAGCACGGCGGAGGATGTATTATGCTAGACTCCAATCACTGCAAAAATACAAAATCTTACCAAATAAGACAAAACAAACTTAGATGTAACTTTTTAGCAAGATATAGGAGCTTCCATCCGTTTTTTTCTATCCCAACCCCGTTGGGGTCAGGAGGGCTGCTGGTGCTTGTATCCAGCTGTCAACAGGCGAGAGGCGGGGTCACCTGGGCAGGTCACCTGGACAGGTCGCCAGTCCAT
This sequence comes from Xiphophorus couchianus, assembly GCF_001444195.1. Lineage (NCBI taxonomy): Eukaryota > Metazoa > Chordata > Actinopteri > Cyprinodontiformes > Poeciliidae > Xiphophorus > Xiphophorus couchianus. The sequence continues at coordinate 7,604,163 of NC_040229.1, forward strand.
CGCAGGACATAGGAGCTTGTTTCAAGTAAATATTTCCTATTGATAAAAAAGTACTAGTTCCATTGGCAGATTATTTCCACTGGCAGATTATTTCATTCATACCATGAACAAAATGTCTTGTTATAAGTGAAATAATCTGCCAATGGAACTTTTTCATCATAAAGGAATTATTTTTTTAAAACGAGCTCCTATATCTTGTTGAAAAGTTACTTCTAAGTTATTTTTATCTTTTTTCAAGTGTCCAAAGATATTTTCAGTAGAAACTAGACTAAAATTACTTGGTAAAATTTTGTGTTTTTGCAGTGATCCCTTTAGTTGTGGCAACAATGATTGATATTAAAACTGAATGAACAAACTCAAATAAAAAGTAACTTCAGTTTGACATCATTTATTTAAAGGCTGTAATAAATCATCTAACAGGTTGTGCTAATAAACGCCTCCTTCACATGTTTCATCTTTAAACCTATAATTTTGATACCAGTTCTTGTACCTGAAAAGCATTTAATTCAGTCAGAGGAAGGAAAAATGCAGTTAGGGTTGGAGGGGGGGTATGACCCTCTGTCCGTCACCATGACAACTGAATAGGAGCTTTGATTACAACTACAGAGGTGATTAACTGTGGATACAGACGGGATCTTGGACCTGGGTGACTATGAGTGTGTGTGTGTGTGTGTGTGTGTGTGTGTGACTCGCTTTACTCCTCATTCTGCCTCTCGTGCTGCAAAAAACATCTTACCAACTGTTTGTCTAGTTTCTAGTATATATATCTTATTACTAGGCCTGTTGGAATAGGCATTAAATCAATTAATCACATGATGAATTGAAATAAACTTTAATTTCCATTTGCATGATTTTTTTCTTTCTCTTTTCTCTCTTTCTACCAAAAACTGGATGATAAAAGTCTTCAGTTTGGTGTTTTGGTCTCAACTTTTTTTTAAGGACAATTATGTTTACAGAAACTTCATAACTCATTTTATTAATTGTTTCTGTTTTATTTATTTTGGATATTTAAAATGTCTTCCAGCTCCAGTGTTAAAATGTTCATTAGAATTTAAAGTTTATTGATCTTTGAGAATGCCATCACCATTATATTACTTGAAATGGTCTCAAAACACCAATATTATCGTTTATCGCAGTAACTTCTGGAACAATTTATTATCCTTTAAAATTTATTATTGTAACAGGCCTATTTATTACATTCGAAATAAAACAAAAACTAACTTACAATTAACTTCTCAGCAAGTTACTTACAAGTTACAAGTCAGTAATTTTAACTTTTCACATTTTAAAAGTGTCCTGTTATAAGTAGGGAAAAAATCTGGCAGTGGAACTAGAATTTTTTTATTGGTTTTCAAGATTTATTGACTTTAAACAAGCTCCTATATCTTGCTGAAAAGTTAATAGTATTTCTTATTTTAAGTGTACAAAAATATTTGCACCAGAATCTAGATGAAAATACTCCGTTAGACTTTGTGTTTTTGCAGTGCAGACGCCTCATCCTTCACTCTGGTTATTTCTGACTGTAAAAATCAATCGTTGTTTTACTCTGCTTCAGAAACATAAACACCCAATTGGTGTGAATCTGGAGGGTTTAGTTGTGTTTTCCAAACTATAGGCGAACAGATGTTGGAAGATGTTTCAGGAGGATGACAGGTGCTTCCATTTTAAACTTTATCTCAGGGAGCAGTAAGCTTGTGTTTGTGTTGATGGTTTATTTACACACACTGATTAATCTTATTCCCCTCAGGCCCGTTTCAGACTTTCAGTTAAAAATCTAAACATAAATATTCTCCACATTCATAGCTTGCACTCCTCTTAAAGGCTAAAAAGAAACCTTATGTGGCTGTTAGTTAATCTAATCACTGATACAGAGATCCAGAATGATGGAAGATTTGATGCAGTTTGATGAAATGAAAAGATTTCTGCAGGAAAGTTTCATGTTTATGTTTCAGTTTCTCACGTTCTAATTATTTGCATGCTTCTTTTTTGCTAAAATATGACGCATTCACACTCTTTTTGGTGTTTTTGTTTTTTCACAAGAGGTCCTGTTGTGTTGAGAAACATACAAGCGCAGCTAAAACCTAATAAAACTGCGGTGAAAGTGTGAGACAATGATGTAAAACGAGTGCGCAGACGTGCACGTGCGCGCTTGTGAGCAGCTATTTGGCTTCAACACGGCCGAGCGCTCCAGCTTCCCACTGTTATGTAATCTGAGAGGGAAAATCCAAGCTGCTGCTCACACACACACACACACACACGCCCGCACGCAAACACACACTTTCCCATCACACACTCTGTCTCCTTCCAAGACTCACATGCACTATGCACTACACAAATATGCTCAATTTGTGCACAAACTGGTCACCACCATATGCTGATCCTGTCTGCCAATAAAATGTCTGCCTGGCTGTGTTTGTGCGTCCAATGTGTGTGTGGATAGTTTTCACAGGGTGTGATTAGGTGAAGCGGAGGAATGTGGCTTCAGGTCCGGTTTTATTTAGACCTATAAACATGTTGTTTACCTTATTAAAATCATAACAATTTGATCATAATTTTTATTGAGTCATTTCCACATCAGCTGCGAAATAAAGTCAAAATTTTTCAATAACAGAAAAGCAAAACATATCAATGTGACTGAAGAGTTTCTCTTCTGTATTTAAGTTGATTTAACCATGGAAACAGTTCAGAAATAATGACACAAAACAAAAAATAATGTTGTCATTTATGATTTTGACAGTCTAATCTAATCGCTCAGTTTCTGTTTCAGGTGGATATTTACTTAAAAATTCACAAAATTACAGCCTAATAAACGTAACCACATCACAGTGAAATGTTGTGTTATGAAAAACTAAAAAATCTGTAAATAAATAAATCATAAATATTCCACTGACCTCATCTGGCCACTGATAAAATGCACCACATTGATTGAAACTCGACTAATTTCCAGTTTTAGTTGGTTTACAGCTTAACCTTTAACTTAAAAATTCTTTCTCTGCCTCTTTTTAAAAACAATTTCATGTCTGCTTTTAAAGTGTTGGTTATTTTTCTAAACACTAAGGCAGCTGTGGCATCTAAGTTGATCTACAGTCACACACAAACCTTTAAAACACTAAATATAACTTATGTTAAATCTATTTTATACAGTTATCTCTTCTACCTTAAATTGTTTCCTATTAAACAGTTTAAACATAATCATCTTTTATACAAATATAGTAATAATGCCTGAAAACATGGGGCTTAACATTCAACCCTGTGGAATACCAAATTTTGTATATTCGGTTGTACATACTGACATTTTTCATTTAAGTAATTTTCTAAGTATTTGGTTGCAGCATTTTAGCCCAAACGTGCTTTCAGAGTTGAGTTAAATGTGATTATAAGATTCTTTATAAGAAAGGCAGGGAAGTTTCAGCTGATTTACCATATAAAAAATACTGGGATCATGTATATCACCACCAAAAGTTTTTTTATCAAGTTTATGATTACATTTTTCTCTATTTATTTAACTTTTTATTTTAGCTTTATGTCTGAAACAATGTTATGTTTTAGTTAGTTAGTTATGACTTACCATGTTCAGTAATTTGCGTCTTTGTCTGAATTTTGTATTTTCATTTTTTTTCAAATGGGTTCCCAGTATTCAACCAGGTGGAACACCACAAGTTAGATTCTGCGGTTTTATACAGTTTTTTTTGTAGACTAAAACAAAATTTAAACATCTTCATTTTGCTCCGTTGATTTACTTTTTTCTTTAAATAAAAAATGCACTTTCCCTCGTCTTAAATCATAAGCCTTACATCTGTATGAAAGGAGCATTTCTCTGCCTCCCATTTTGTTTGGACTGAGTTTAAACATCCAGATGGTTGGATTTCGAAGGGAGCAAATAAAGAAAATAACAATCATCTTGCAGAGAGAAAGAGAGAGAGATAGAAATAGAGAGGGGAGATGAGAGAAAGGAGGGAGAGTGTGTGTGGGTGTTGGATACTCGCGGGACCTCAGCACTGCAGCATTCTTTCTCCTCTTTGTGTGTGTGTGTGAGAGAGAGAGGGTGAGTAAAGGTGGAGGCACTCCTGGGACCCCTCCAGCGCTGCAGCAGGTTGTGTGTGTGAGTGAGTGTATTCTCCAGCCCCCACAGTACCAATGGGTCAAGCTCACAACCTCCTGCATCAGAACCCCCCCCCCCCACCACCACCACCACCACCACCAACCATACACACACACCCTCCAATCGCCCCCTGGTTGCTATGGTAACACACCTTGAGCAAGCCCCCCAGAGGGGCTCGCACTCCTCCTCCTCCTCCTCCCTTCCACTGCTCTCTTCTTTGCTGCACTCCTTCTTCCTCACAGCGCCTCTTGCTGCTCTCTCCACGGCCGTCCTGTCCGTCTTCTTTTTTCCTTCCTTCCTTCGTCCCTCTTTTGGACACTTGTTCTTCTTCTCCTTGTTAAAACAACAGCCTGACTTCCAAATCGTCTGTAAATCAGTTCAACAGTTTCAATACCTAACAGTTTTTTTCATCTTTGCCAGTTTGTTGCAATACAAAGTGATTATCTCGACACTGCGAGTCATGCATGTGCAGCCGCTGCCCCCTATAAGCAGGTGGAAGAAAGCGCTTCCGTCATAGATCTGCAAAACGTAGATGTAGCAATCGCATAGCTAGAGAATAATGTGGAAATCCTTAGAAAACTTTCAACAGCCTATTTTAATGCACCATGCAGTAGTGAGCACACTTCCACTGATCCGCTAAAAGCTGAGCTAACGTTTCATTTAGTGATTTTGCTAACTTTGGAAACTTTTAGCCTGTTTAGCTTTCTCTAAGTTTAATTTCAGGGTAAATTCTAAAGCCTTAATCTACTTTTTGCTGTTTTGATCAACATTTGTGTTAAAGTTTTGGTTGTTGACTTAAAATTTCTTCAAACTAGACGCTTATATTCATGCTCTTATTTTGAGCATAGAAACTGTTTTTACGTAACAGGTCCGTTTCCTCTCCTCATATTCTCTCTCTTTTTCCCAATAACTTTTATTTCAAACAGGAAATATACAAGAACAAAATAAAACACGGACAGTAGAGGACAAGATATAAACATTATTATATTAACTTAGGGCTTTGTGGAACATGTCAGTTATAATTTCAAAATGAAATTGGTGCACAAAGATTTTAGTTTTTCAAGGACAAATATACTTTAGATTGAATTGAAGTTAGTGCTTTAGGATTAGCTTGTAAGTACCATGTTGGTGTAGCACTTTAGCAATAGCAGAATTGTTTGTGATTAATGATTTAGGGTTAGCACAAATAGCTTTTAGTTAGCATCACCCTCCATTGTTAATATGCATTAAGATATACAGTGGAAACCATCACTGTTGCAGAAGCTAACAGTTCTGGTCTTACAAACTTCAGTCAATAAACTTTGCACCTTGATTTCTCAGCTTCCCAAGTTGCATTTTCATTCTCAACAAAATATCAGTAAATATGATTTTTTATGGCTATATTTTAGTGTTCGGTTCCACAGAAATGTCTGCAAATAGACGAGGTTTCACTGTATGCTGACGACAGACAACTTTATGTTTCTGTCTCACCGCATGACCAAGCTCAACTAGAGTCAATAAAATAGATGTGTCTATAACATAAAAAGCCAGCTTTCCTCCAGCTTAGTGAAGATTTGGTGCCAAAAATGAAAAGTTAGACATCAACACTCAACTGGACACAATGAGAGCAAAGACAATTTAAAGCAGTTTCAGTAAAAGCATGAATTTATGTTTGGATGAGTTTATAAATCTTATACTGTGAAGCTTTACTGTGGTAAAGCTGGTGGTGGTTATTTTGCTTTATTATACCGCAAAATATTTCATAGATATTTTTATTTTCTGCTAAAAGTATCTTATTTCAGATTAATCACTAGGTATTCTAACCAATATAAGAAAACACTGGTGTGTGCATCAGCATCTATCCTGTATTAAAAATGAACATGGTTAGCTAAAACCACATAAAGCCCTCAGGCTGTTGTTGAATTATGTGTGTGGTGGGAAAACCTGATTAAAATGTGAAACTAATATCAGCAAATCTAAGTAAAAGTATCTATATTTCCAGGTTTCTCTTAGATTTATTAGGAAAAGTGTTTATTTCTCCTTTTTGTAGTCCTTTACTGTTGTGTACAGTAACCTGATTTCGTACTGTTACAGTAATAAATAAAAGAAATACTGCAAAAATTAGAAAAATATGAACCAGGGCGTCGTTAAATGAATCCCGAAATCACTGAAAGTTACTTTTAAGTTTGTTTTGTCTTATTTAAAGTGTATTAAGATATTTGCACTAAAAACTAGACCAAAAATCCTTGTTAGGATTTTGTGTTTTTGCAGTGTAGAATCAAAAGTAAACCAAAAAATGAAGAAACGACTTTAACAAAAAAAAGCATTGACGTCTTTACATCAAACATTCAGCTGATGGAGCTCATATATCCATATCCGTGTTTTTCTATTTTAAGACTACATTACACATTCCCAACCAGGCTGAGTATTTTTAAAAAGAATAAAACAGGAATTTTGTAAAATGGTTGAATAACTCTGAGTTACTTGGGTTTGTATTTTCACTTGAAGTGCAGATGCCTGTTTTACGGCACAAAGGACCGAACAGAGACATGCTCTGATATGGATTTTAGGGATAGAGGGGGCTGACAGGCGGAGAGACGGGCAGTAATGGAGGGCAGACGCCCAGGGGACCCTCGGCAGCTCGTTTAGAGCGGCGCCGGGAAGGTGGGTGTTTGCATGCATGTCGAGGTGTTTAAGAGGGGAAGCACCTTAGGGATCCATCGCCAGCACAAACCAAGGAGCTCATTTGTGTTGAGCTGCGTGTTGCAGGGGTCTGAGATGAGGCCAGCGTAAATGGGATGATGCCACCTGGTCCTGCTCCTCTGGTCAATTAGCAGAGAGAAAAAGGTGGTTAATGAGAGAGAATGAGACCGAGCAACAGCATGAGCAACAATGGTGTGTGTTTGTGTGAAATATGTCACGGTGGTGGCTTGTAATTGTGAGGATGACTACACTATGGACCGCGTTTTCCTTCAACATCCATAACATGTATGTTCTGCTTTAAATTTTCTAATGTTTTTTTGCTTCATGTGGAATCTGTGCAGTTATTCTGCTGATGCGCACGCAGCGATTACCTGGGTGTGTGTCAGAGTTGCTTCATTGGCTCATTGTTCAGTGGCTTATTGTGTAAAACTTCATCATTCAGTGTGTCCAGATATAATGAGGGATGGAGATACAATTCAGTTCTTAGACAACATATAGACATAGTTCTCAATAATAAATCTTACTAAGACAACTCCTGGATCCACACTGCAAAATCACTAAATCATACAAAAGATTTTTGATCTAGTTTTTTGTGAAAAATGTCTTGGTACACTTGAAATAAGACAAAACTAACTTGCAAGTAACTTTTTAGCAAGATAAAGAAGCTTGTTTTAAGTCAATAATTCCTTAGTATTGATGAAAAGGTACTACTGTAGTTCCATTGGCAGATTATTTAATTAAAAACATGGAAAAATATCTTATGAGTGAAATAATTGCCAGTGGAACTAGGACTTCCATCCATCCATCCATCCATCCATCCATCCATCCATCCATTCATTCATTCATCCATCTGTCCGTCCATCCGTTCATTCATTCATTCATTCATTTATTTATTCATTTATTTATTCATTTATTTTCTGACACCCTTGTCCCTGTGGGGTTGGGAGGGGTGCTGGTGCTTATCTCCAGCTAACTTTCCAGGTGAGAGGTGAATTTGGAGAGACCAATTTACCTGACAGTCATGTTTTTGGACTGTCGGAGGAAGCCGGAGAACCCGGAGAGAACCGACGCATGCACAGGGAGAACATGCAAACGGTGCAGAAAGACCCGGGGGCCGGGAATCGAACCCAGGACCTTCTTGCTGCAGAGCAAACTGCGCCACTGTGCAGCCCGGAACTAGGACTTGCTCACCAATATTAATTAATTACCGACTGAAAACATAAATGTTGCTGAAATGTTACATGTGAGCTAGCTGTTTCTTATTTCAGGTGCACTCATGTTTACAATAGAGACCAGACAAAAATATTTTAAGATTTTGTGTTTTTGCAGTGCATAAAATAAAACACATTATCTGTGAAAAAAATAAGCTCACTGCACAAATACACTGCTTTGTCAGCAACAACCAATCTGAGCCAGGAGCCGTGTCTTAGCGCTGTTAATCACCCTCGTGTACACAATGTTCACCCTTCACCCTGTTGCTATAGGCTCCACTACAGTTAGCAGAGTCTGCCAAAAATGCTCTGCCTAGTTAGCATAGACACCGATGACGGCAGATAAACAGTTTTCCTGTATCAGTAAGTTGTTTCTCTGCCTTTAGCACATGAAGAAACACGTTCACATGGTTGATTGGCAGCGTTAAAACCCTCCTCCTGGCTCTGATTGATTGTCTTTGGTTGGGATTGGTGCATTTCTTCATATGCCAATATGTAGCTCAGTGAGGAGTTGAAGGAAATTGATTTTTTTTTCAGATTATCTGTCTTGCATCATAACGGCTTTAAAAATGTTTTTAAATTTATTATTTATTTACAAATGCATGTAAAGTTCGTCCACTTCCTCCCTGAGGTTCTATTGCCGTCTGAAGGAACCCACCACTTCTGGTCACAAACAACCAGTCAGACCCCGGAGGAGGGTCTTAATGCTGTCAATCAATCTCATGAACTTGTTGCTAAATGTGGTAATAAAGGAGAAATAACTTACCGTTACATTAAAACTGTTTTATCGGTGGCTATGCTAACTAGCCCTAGCATTCACCACAGGCTGTGCTATCGGGAAGAAGCTATAGTGTAGCAAAGAGCAAGAGAGAGGGTGATGGACAGCGTTAAGACCCGCCTCCTGCCTCTGATTGGTTGTTTCTAGTTAGCAGAGGAGCTATTTTTTTTCCTCACTGATTATCTTCTCATCCATACGGTCATGACAATATGGATGAGAATATGTAAGGAAATATATTTTTGTAAAAGTTACATACTGGGGCTTCAAGGGGTTTGAACGAGTTCTTTCTCCTGGATGAAACCAGCGTCTTGGGGTTTGTAGATAAAAGCGACAAAGGATTATTGTCATGGTTAGTTTGAGTTAAAATCCAGAAAAAGTTAGATTTGAGTTGGTTGATAGAGAACTGTAAGCCCTAACCTTCACCCTCTCTCTTTGGCTGTGTCCTCCCCTATGTTCTCCGTCCCAGGGAAAGTCTCCCAGCGATGTGTGTGTGTGTGTTCATGTGCTGCTGGATCAAATACTCTCTGTGAGACAAAGCGTAGCGGCAGGACGCTCTGCGACTCTGTCATCTCACTATGGGTCGCACACGGACCGGGCTGCGCGGGGGGACGGCACACAGAGACAGCCGTCCCCACACACACACTGATCAAAACAATGTATTTGTCAGAAAAGAGAAGTCTTTCATGGGACACACACACACACACACACAGAGGCGTTGGAGGCCTCTCTCCATGCCCTTGTTCCGGACAGCCCAATTATCTCTCTGCACCTCACTGTTTTCTCCTCTGTTCTCTCTGAGGCTTTCACGTTCATTCTGGTTTGGATTCTTTTCTCTTTTTTCCGTTTGCAGCCATTTTTACTCTCACACTAATTGATTGACCATAAATGAGTTCCTAAAGTTTCTGTTGTCGGTTTGATGTCATATTGAAGCATGTTCCTGTGCACGGGAATTTATAAAGAAATGAAACGAAGCACTGCTAAAAAGATAACGGTCATATAAAACTGGATTTATTTGACTTTATGTCAGAAAGGGAAGACAGTCTCCTCAGTGGAAGTGATGTTTTCATCCTTTACCAAAGAGCTGGCATTGTATTTCTGTTGGTCCAAAACTGAATAGTTACAACAACTTTGTCCTAAAAAGGTAAAAAAAATTAAACCAACCTTTAAGCTACTCAAAAAGTGCAATAAAAATATTACAAACAAATTATTTTCTATTTCTATTTTAATTTATACATGAAACTTAGCCTATAGTTCAACGTTTTGCTTCATACAGAATAATCCTCGGCTATTGAGAAATGATGGCTTGGTGGAGGCGAAAACTCTGAAGTTTTAAATGATTGGATCTGATACTAAAAACACAAAAATAATGTGTTTTTTGCCAAGTATTTTTAATCTGGTTTCTAGTGCTAGTATCTCAGTATGCTTGAAATGAGACAAAAAAGTTTTTTAGCAATATTGTTTTAAGTCAATTATTCCTTAATGTTGATATTTCCACTGGCTGATTATTATTTGTTTATTATTATTATTATTAAAACAAGTTTGTTCTTCATTCAGTGAAGTTAATCACAGGGGGTTGAGTATCCAGAAATTTTACTCAATTAATAATTCATAATAAAATTACCTCAGAAAAAGTAAAAAGTACAGTTTAGTGAAAATATTTTTTTGGTAATACTTTATTAGAAGTGACATGACACTGTCATAAACATGAAGTGTCATTTGGTAAATAATGACACCTTTATTGTAAATTTGACAGATTTAATGAACTTTTTATTCATGATTTAACACAACATTCTTCAAAAGTGTCATTATTTACCAAATGATGCAAAGATAACACTTTCAATGCAACTTTGCATTACAAATGTCATTATTTACCAAATGACACTTCGTGACAACAGTTATAAATGTTCCATGTTTATGACAGTGTCATGTCAGTCTTATGCACCACCAACTCGGACAACATCACCCGATCCTGCAAGGATAGACGATTACTGATCAGATATTGATCGATTTAGTTTTAACTAATTAAATCCACATAATTTCCTCATTGGTCTTCAGCACATTGAGAATCCATGTAAGCTAAAGTATCAGTTGTTAAAGTAAAATATAACAGCCTCCTGTTTTTTTTAAATATTTTTATTTTCAGTTTCAGATTGTCTTTGTAACTGCGGCTAACAAACTTGCAGGTAGCGTGAGCGCTGCCGAGCAGCTCGGATGTTTCTTTGTAGGATCTCAGAAAACTGAGCGTAGAAGTAGGTTGTTGTGTTCATGTAAAGGTGGCTGATGTTTGACCGCTCCCTCTGATCCTGGCAGTGTGGGAAAGTGGGAGGCAGCTTCTGAGGCAGCTTTTCCCCACCGAGGGCGCAGCTTAAAGATGCCTTACACACAACCCCGTATCCAAAACACACACACACACATCCCCACACACACCAACATCAATGACGCGTAGGCGATTCTTCATCTTCTGTACTGTAGAAACTCCAAATATTACCAAGTATTCTTTTAGCTTCTAGCAAATATCTTAGTATACTTGAAATAATACAAAACAAACTCAAAAGTAACTTTTCAGTTGGATAACGGATCTTCTTTTAGGTCAATAATTCCTTAATATTGATTAAAAATGATTGGTTCCTCTGGCGGATCAAATGGAGCCTCCACTTTTAAAAAAATCAATATTAAGGAACCTAAAACAAACTCATACATCTTGCTGAAAAGTTACTTTTAAGTTCATTTTTGTCTTATTTCAAGACTACTAAGATTTATAGTTAATGTTTTCTGAAAAAGTCATTATTGAAAGTGAGAATTTGGTTTTAACCAGGATTATTTGCTGTTGAAACTAGACAGAAATATTTAATAAATCCTACCAAGAATGTTTGGTCCAGTTTCCAGTGCAAATATCATTGTTTTGCCTTATTTAAAGTATACCAACTTACAATTAATTTTCAACAAAAGATAGGAGCTTGTTTAAAGTCAATAATTCCTTAAAGGGGCAGTATTATTTAAAATCGACTTGTTATAATGTTATTCCCTCATCAATAAACAAACCTCGAGTGTTACCTTGATTCTTTCATGCATGTTTTAAAAAGTCCTTTAATCTCCATGGCGACCATTCAGCTGTGAAAAACACCTGGGTGGACCTAGCCCCGCCTTCGAGGCTTAGCTCCTCCTCCGAGCTGCAGTTTCCAACCTTCAAAGCTTCTGTCCGCATCCACTCAGCTCCTTCAGACTAGCCAGCAACAATTAGCAAACACCTGCTGAGCTCATTATAGGAGCTACTTCTCAGTGAAAGCTTGTAAAAATGTTGTTAAAGGGTTAATAGATGTTGTGATGACTTCCTGAAGACAGAGCTTCAGGAAGAGCAGGAGTTTTTAAAGAGAGAGAGACCAAATTTTAAGGCGTTAAATTCTGAAGTCAAATTTATTTCAAGTAATATTTGAGATTTATAGCATTTTCATAACAACTGATGTTAACATAGTTACTTGATTGTGCTATAAAATTGCACTATATGCTTGGAAAACACATAACTTTAGCACTGATGAAGTTCTACCACTGTCAGATCATCACCTGTCACTTATAATACAACATTATTCATCAGTATTAATGAATTTTTGACTCTTTTATCCTGCTGAAAAGTGTTTTGTACGTTAATTTAGTCTCAGTTCAAGTGTCCTAAGACATTTCCATTTGAAACCCGACCAGAAATACTTTTTAAAATTTGGTGTTTTTTGCAGTGTGCCTGTTTTCTGAACCAAACTTAAACTTTTTGCTTCTTAAACAATAAAATCGGAACCAATTGAAAAGCTGCAGCTGCACACCCGTCCTCCTGTCTCTCCCTCCGCCTCCCCCTGTCTCTCTCTGCATGCGTCGCTCCATGTGACTCTCTCTCCTGCTGCTTCAATCTCCTGGTAAATGATAATGAACCTCTATCTGTCTCAGTGTGTCTCGGACACGCTGGCGCCCCTCACAACCTCGCAGCCTTTGAGGTTTGCGTGTGTGTGTGTGTGTGTGTGGAGACGGGGCTTGTTTGGGGATCGGGACCACAACACACACACACACACAGCTATTGAGATGGGATTAGGGCACCCTTGTGATGGCCTTTGAGGCAAGAAGAGATAAAAATCTCGGTGTGCGTGTGTGTATTAGTCAGTATGGGTGTCATGGATGCATGATTGAAGACGTTATTAACCCTGCGATCCCCTGCAGCGGAGATTTTGCAGAGTGCGTGTGAGTTAGCACTTACAGGACATGAGATAAGTGTTAAAAAAGAGGATGTGTGTGTATATATGTGTGTGTGTGCACCGCTTCATGGGGGTCACAGATTGGCCTGCAGACGACACCATCTGATGTCTCCCGGCAGTTCGGTCCTGTGGCGTGTGTGTGTGTGAGTGTGTGTGTTGCCTCGTGCTGTGTGTGTGGGCGACTGGGGTATCGGACCTGTTTGGTACGCTGGTGATAAGGACAACAGGCAGGGGACTCAATCACCGAGGGGTGCCTGTGTGTGTTTGTGTTTACGACGCCCACCTTCATCTGGCCTTCACCGTGGGGGCAGTGATGTCACTCACACCGTCTTAAAATAGACACAAACACAAAAATAAAAAACACGACTGTAGATGTAGCTCTGCACGCTATCACTTATTTTATTATATAAAAGATTATTTTTACTCTTTTTGCTTACTATTTGATGTAAAAGTGTTAGTACGGTAATCAGTGTTTTTAATTGTTGTAGTTTTTTGTGCTCGCATGTAGAAATCAATACATCCTCATGTTTTTTTAAGATGTTTCTTCAGGTCTTGGTTGCTTTTTGATGTTTCACTGCAGAAACACAAAATCTTACCAAGTATTTTTGGTCTAGTACACTTTAGTACAGCTGAAATAAGGAAAATATAGCTTACAAGTACTTTTCAGTAGGATATAGGAGCCTGTTTTACATCAGTAACACCTTAAAATTGATTGAAATTCTGCTTGTTTCACTTATAACATGGCAAAAATATCTTGTTATAAGTGAAATAATCTGCATAGTATCTTAACCTAAAACCTGGCACACATTTTCTGTTGCTGTTTCTTACACAGTCTGAAAAACATCTTAAAAAGCAATATGTAGTAGATAAGAAACAAAGCTTGTCTTAATGTATTCCATCTCTAAACTTACCTTGCCCTACTTTATCTTATATTGGTTAATCTAACTGGACCTTTTTAAGGTTACTATATACTTATTAGTCTAGTTGAGCCAATCTAAGCTTCCTTTCCTGCCTTGGATTGCCTTAAATTAGCCTATTTTACTTTAACTTGCCAGATTTTTGCTTAGCTCGGCTTAATCTATCCAACTTGCTTTAGCCTACCTTAGTTTACCTTATCCTGCCTTGCATTAGCTTATCTCACCATACCTTTTCTTGATGTAGCCCATTTGTTCATTTATCTTGTTTAGACTATAGCTAAGCTATTAGCTTAGCCTACCATTCCTGATTATCTTGGCTTCATTTTGCCCCTGTAAACTTAATATAGCCTGCCTTAGCTTAGCTTACTTAGCTAACTTTTGTACACCTTACCTTATTTTAGCTAAATTGAGTTTAACTTAAGTTAGCATATGCAGATTAACTTTAGCCTTACTACTTTACCTGACATTGGCTTAGCTTAGTTTTTTGCTATTTATTTTGTTTGCCCTATTAAAACTACCTTATTTCGAATAAGTTTAGCTTAGCCTAAATTAGCTTATTTGGTATTAGCTTACTTTAGTTTATGTTAGTGTGTTGAGCTGCACTTCTTCTGTTCAGGCTAGTTTAGAGGATTTGTGAAATTAATAGAAAATATATACCAGAACTATTTTCAAAATTAACCATAAACATGTCTAAAAATACACTATGAATTAAAAACAAGTCAGTTGCGTTATAAGTTAACCGCTAGACAGTACAAATTGAGCAAACCTGATCTTTGTGGCAGTGGAGTTACAGTTAGATTTTTTTTTTTGAATTTTTGAATAAAAACAATGTAAATATAAACCTTTTGTACCTCATGTTTTGTATTTACATTCATATTTAAAGGAGAATGTATAGAAATGTTCCTTAGCAAAAATAATTAGGCTGTAATATGAAAACAACATTTACTAAAATAGCCTAACTTTGTTTCAGTATAAAGTGAAGAGATTTTTTTTATTCTTCATGTTTTGGGTTTTGATGCATATTTTGTGTCCATCTGTGTCTCTGCTGCCGCCTGTTTTTATGTACATCAGACATCTGTCCTGAGTGTCGGGTTAATGTCCCGAATTGATGTCACATGTTCCGGTTTCTGTGTTTCGGCTGATCTAACCTACGCATGCGTGTTTGTCTCCTATTTGCAGAGGAGGGCATCAATCACGAGTGCAAGCTGTGTAACCAGATGTTCGACTCACCTGCCAAGCTGCTGTGCCACCTGATAGAGCACAGCTTCGAAGGCATGGGAGGTACCTTCAAGTGTCCCGTCTGTTTTACAGGTGAGGCGCATGCTACCATGTTCAAGGACGGACCAAGCACACAATACAATCCGAAATATTTAATTTAACTGTGGAAAACATCCCATTTGACAAAGGTCAGAGTTTTATATAAGAAGCTGAAAAGTGTGGCATGTAGATGTGTTTGCTCTCTTTGAGATAAATACTGAGATCTGATTGGTCACCCTGCCTGGCCACGACCACCAGAGCTGCCAATCAGTTTGTTCACGTCATACCTTACATAGGTTAGCATTTTGTTCCATGTTGCATGTGATTAGATGACAGAAATGTTGCTTTTGTTGTTTTACAAATATTTTTTGTTGTTTGTTTCTAGTTTATTGTTTAAAAGTCAAACAATACATGTTAATAAACATTTAAATGTAAATGCATGAGACTATAGCCAAGTGGCTAATTTCTATCTTCCCATTGTTAGGTTGATCTGTACAATGTTTAATAGTAATTTAAAAAGGCAAACTCAGACTATTGCACAAAAAAAACTCTTTATGAAGGAGAAAAGTGGGTAATTAAACAGTTATTTAGAATTTGTAGTGTAGAATAGTTCAATAATTTTGGCTTTAAGTTGAGGAGCGTTAGCATAGCAGCGCTAAAGATAGAGTTAAGCTACACTAAGCTAAAACAGGCTAATCGCATCGCTAGAAAAGATGAGCTTGTGCCATTGGTTGATTTTGTAATAAATCAACAGATTTCTATGTTTTGTTTGGGTAAATAAATAATTTAGTTATTCATATTTTGGCTCACTGTCTAGTGCGCTATACTTCTACAGTTTGTGTAACTGCGGGGATCATTTCAATCTCTATGTTCTGTGAGTGTGTGTTAAATTCAGATCAGGTCAAACCCATCAAAGTTTGAGGTTGTAAATTGACTCTGATTAGAAGTGTCTAAAAACAAATCATTTTCAGAAACTTTTTGGCTTTATTCAACACAAATTATTTTGTCTGTGAGCTTAAAGCTGTAAAATGTGGGTTATTACTGCAGGAGGGTGTAATATGTGTGTGTTAACAACTTGAATGTTTTTAATCCGCAGGAGAGAGTAAATAAATGACCAAATTAGGTGTTCACATTCAGCACTTTTCCTCCCTGTTGTTGAGTTTGTCTTGTGTTGTACCCCCTCATACCCCCCATCCCCAACAGCCCCCTTCCCCAGGCACAGCAACACTTTAAACTTTAACTGTATTCCTTGGTGGCTCATGAATTAGTAAAATGGGCTCGGCTCCTGTGGGGAGGCTTAATAATTCAGCAGTCTCGGAGTGAAAACCAAAAGTTTACTGAAACAAAAGAGGGATGGGGGGGGAGGTATAAAACAACACTGGAGCTGGAATTAAAAAAACAAAAACCAAAGAACCGGATGATTAATTGATAAATATCACGTTCTGCTGACGGTGGTTCTTCCTGCTTTCTCTTTATTCAGATAAAATGCTTCTTCCTCATCAGTTACCCTCTCTTTTAATGATAATTCATATTTTACATTTTACTATCACAGATTTAACCCCTTTATGGCAAGCCGTTTTAATATAAAATCTGTTTCCTCTGACTACCTAAAAAGGTTTTGACTGTCCTGAAAGATAATTTAAGATATCTACATTTACATCCTGACTGGTAAGAATAACAATTCAAAGTACAGTGAACCCTCGTTTATCTCGGGGGTTACGTTCCAAAAAGAACCCGTGATAGGCGAAATCCGTGAAGTAGAAACCTTTATTTTTTTTTTTTGGAATTATTATACAATGAAATACTCCATAATACATTGAAACCAAAGAACAAAACCTTTTTACAGGCCCAAGCATTTGTTTAACAAATAAAAGTACTGTATAAATGTTTTGGGGTTTTTTGGGTTTTTTACAAATATCTACTGTACTGTAAAATAATAATTTTAATCATCAATACGAACTGAAGGCTTCAAATTGCGGAGATCAGCACCGCGACCCGAGTCATTGGATTAGAACGGGAGAAAATGAAAAATGATTATGAAAGAAAAACAAAGTACAGTAGGACAAATAGTGACTCACGTGTATTTCACTGCTCTTCTGACTGAGCCGCTGCAGCCTGACTCCGCTCTGCAGCGTTTTTTTCTTCTAAAGCCCGCGGTGGAGGTGTGTTTTTTCGAGAGAAGAACATAGTTATCAGTAGTTGTTGTTGCTCTTTTTAGCATCTTCCTCTGCCTTTTGGACAAAGTGCCTTTGTCGGTGCAGAACGTTTTGTCGACATTATGGGTTTTAGAGAAACTTGAAATTGCAAGAGAATTTGCAAACTTCAATTTGGCAATTTGTTTTATGTACGTGTACATATTAAACCGCAACGTTGTCGACACACAGATAGAGAAGAAGCGGAGAGACTGTTTAGCCAATCAGAATGCAGAACACAATGCACGATGCAAATCCGTGAAACAGCGAGACAGTGACAGGTGAACCGCGATATAGCGACGGTTCACTGTATCTTCAATTACATGTTGAAAATTTTTTTAAGCTTTGCAAAAACACATAATCTTGCAGTATTTTTGGTCTAGTTCCTAGTGCAAATATCTTAGCTTATAAAACTAACTTACAAGTAACTTTTCAGCTTGTTTTAAGTCTATAATTCCTTAATATTAATTAAAAGGTAGCAGTGGAACAAAACATGTTGCTTCTAATATGAAAAATCGTCTGGTTTCACTGGCAGATTATTTCATAGTAAATGTGGTCAAATAAAAGTAAAAAGAGTAAAAAAAAACTTCCAAAAGTTTTTTTTTTCCAAAATGTAACTGAGTAAATGTAACTAGTAACAACCCAGTTAACTAATATGTCTAAACAAATTACAGATATCTGGAATGTAAATGTGGTGAAGCCGATTTTTTGTAAAAACGGCTTGCCGTACCCTGTTGCATTAACTTCCATCACATCAGCACTGCAACGCTTTGCTCTGTTTCTCCTCCTTGCAGTGTTTGTGCAGGCCAACAAGCTGCAGCAGCACATTTTCGCCGTTCACGGTCAGGAGGACAAGATCTACGACTGCTCCCAGTGTCCGCAGAAGTTCTTCTTCCAGACAGAGCTACAGGTAGGATCTGTCTCCTCCGTCTGCAGGTCGGGGAGGGGAATGTGGGCTGCAGCTGCGTTTCCATAAAACTCTGTAAAATGGAATAATGGAAACACGACAATTTTGAAAGCACTAAAAAGTGGCGGGTTTTTTGTTCGTTTTTATGTTTCTGCAGACAAATGCTAAATATTTCAATGTTATATGTTTATTTAATCTGAATGTCTTGCATTTCCGTGAAAAAATTAAAGTTTTTCGAAGACTGACCGAGCAGAACAAATTAAAAGTTTCTGATCCAGCGACGTTTAAAACCAGGTTTAGTAGCAATGAGTGGTTTCAACCCACTTTTCTCTCCAGAATTGTTTCCCTTCACTTGCTGCCTTTCCATTGACCTTAATATTACACAAATGGGAATTATGAAAAATGTATTTACTTAATGGAAATGCTCATTTTGTTTGATAAAAAAGTTTTTCAGCAGTGTCAAAATAGATGTATTTCACAAAACTGCAATGGAAACACTTTTTCCACATCATGTGATCAACAAGCGGATGTTGCTGCTAGTGAAAGCGATGAAGATGACAGGAAGTGCTGGGAGGATGATGGTTTGTTTTTCCAGACCTCTCACAGCATCGCAGTTGTACTGAAAGTTGCACTGAAAGTCCATTTAATTGTCAACTTTGCATTTTTTGGCAAATAATAACACTTTAGTGCAAAGTTCAATTAAAACTTTGCATTAAAAGTTTACACTTCATGACAACAGTCATAAACATTCATGAAAACTCCTTCATATTTGACAGTCACAACCATTTAAATAAAGATTTACCATTTCATAACAGTTTACATCCGTTGCTGCCATGTTTTTTAATGACTTATTGCGTGAACAAGCTCACTCACATGTGATTTTAATTGAATTTCTTATTTAATGGAAACACTACAAATTGTTTTTTTTTTGGTTTTAGGTTTTTTTTATATATTAGCAGAGTTTAGACAAAGATTTCTTCACATTGTGATGGAAACACAGGTAGTGTGACCAAGGACACTCCATGGCAGAGGAATCTGATCCAGGACTCCACGCCACCTCTGTAATCACTCTGCCTTTTCTTCCCGTTTTTCCATCCCTCTCTCTCTGTCTCTCCTCATGAGGTCCTGGTAGGGTTCTGGCAGGCTTTGGATCGCTATGATTTATACTCATAAGTGGATATAAGTCACACTAGAGTAGGTCCTTAGCCAGCTGCAGTCAGCTCGGCGGTGATGTAAACCTTCCTCTCTTCTCCTACGGCTGCAGATCCTTCGGTCATCAGGAACCTGAGAGGTGAAGGTCAGAGAGTCGCTTCATTCTGCAGATTTACTGCAGCTTCGTAAACTTTTCTCACAATAAAATTCAAGCACTTATCAAGAAGATTTCAAATTTCACCAGCAGCAGCGCACAGAAGAAAAAACAATACAAATGGACTAAAGTGCCAGAATTAACCAGAAGGCTATTTTTAATTGGTTGTCCGATGCTAGAAAGCAACAATCAGTCAAGTTTATTTGTATAATACATTTCAAGAAGAAAGCTTTTCAAAGTGCTTTACATCATAAAAGCACAAAAATCAACAATTGAAGCGTTGCATTTTGTCAAATGCCGTCATTACGTATCAAAATGTTGGTCAGTATTTCATTTATTATAACTCAGTGTTTCAGCTGTTTTACAGTTTTACAGAAGTTTGTTCCAGATTTGTGGTGTATAGAAACTGTATGCTGCTTCTGCATGTTTGATTCTGGTTCTGGATGCAGATCAGAACCAGAAGACCTGAGAGGTCTAGAAGGTTGCTATGACAACAGCAGATCTTTAATGTATCTACGCTGTTCTGTGATTTATAAACTACCAGCAGTATTTTAAAGTTTGTTCTCTCAGTGGAAGGACTCTAGATGAGATGATGTGCTCCATCTTCCTGCTTTTAGTCAGAACACCAGCAGCAGCGTTCGAGATCTGATTGATTTTTTTTAGTCAATCACTTGCATTGATTGCAGTAATCAATGCAACTACAGATAAACGCATGGATCAGTTTCTCTAATGCTGAGAAATTAGTCCTCTAATCCTGGAAATGTTCTTCAGGTCATAGAACGTGAAGAACATTTTTAGGCCTGTCACAATAACAAATTTTGCTGAACGATTAATTGTCTCAAAAATTATTGCAATAAACGATAATATTGTTTGAAGACCTTTTTACAATGATTTAGTGGAAATGACGTAATAATGCATGCGATTTCCTGCCAAAGATAGATACACTTTATTTTCAAAAGAACTCTAAACACTGGAACTGATAAACAAAATAAACAAAACAATCAAAAACAAAAATAACATGGATTCTCAGTCTCCATTAAAACATTTACTTGAATAAAACCTAAACAACATAAAGCCAAAGTGGAAATAAATACTGCCTTCAACCAAAAGAGTGCAGATTATGAAGTCTGTATATTATGTTGCCCTTCAGTAATAATTAGATTTAAATAGAGAAGATGGGCACATCGACTACCTGATGCAATAGTTCACACTATTGTGAACACAATAGTGTATAGTTCTTGCAATTTTTTGAGAAATCGCAAGATTGTCACTTACGATTTCATAACCGATCATCCTGCAGTGTGTGGTGTGTTACGGTAGATCGTCTTGGCCGCTCCGATCTAAATTGGGGGTTTTATTACGGAGGGGAATCCCAAACAGCTGACACGGCGCAACCCGAAGTCCAGCGGACATCGGAGATGATATGTGGAAACAACATTAATGTTTATTCAACATGCACAGAATATAGAAATGACAAGGGTCGGAGTTGGAGCGAAATTGCTACCGCAGTTGATAAACCCGGTAACTTTTCAGCTGTTCTTCGTTAACGTGACATAAATAGGTTATAATGATTTTCATTCAGTCAGGACTTTACGCTGACACTAGCTACATGCATTGCAGGTAGATTGTAGTAAAGCATTGATTAATGCCTGGTTTTAAAATTAGTTAACTGAACTTGTAGCCATTATTTTGTGCCCATTGTTGGGCACCACACGGCAGGACCGAACCCGATCGAACCGTTATACCTAGGATTTCTGTCCGCTAATGTGTGATCTGTCAGGTTTTGAAAATGGGCCGAAGCTCTAAGATGTGTAGTCTGCGCTGGGCTTTACACTAAGGAAATGAGAAAGGAGGGTCAGTGGAGAGCACCGGAGTTGAGCCTTTTTTCATTCGGTGTCATTAACAGAAAGAGAAAAGGGCCGGAAGAGACGATAATGCCGATAATTAAAATGACGTCGATAGTTTTAATTTATCGTGCGATTAATTGATTTGTTTATCGCGACAGGCCTAAGTGCAACTTTTAGTACAAGTCTGCATTAAGTTTGCATTAAAAGTGTCATTATTTACCAATCATGGAAAAGTTGATAATTTGTTGTCGATCACGTGACTCGTGTGTAGTGGAAAGAGTGTTTTCATTGCAGTTTTGTGAAATACTTCCATTTTGATACTGCTGAAAAACATTTTATCAAAAATGTGAGTGTTTCCTTTCAGCAAATTAATTTTTTTGTAAGGCGATGGGAATTACAAATCTATACAAACCAGATTAAAATTACTTAACTTCTCAAATTTTATTAAAAAAAAAAATACAAGCAAAACAAACAATTACGAAACAGGGAAACTACCACACGATTATCAGAAGTAATTAAATTTAACACTGGACTATCAGGTGGGAAATCACTGCCTTCAAAAGATTCAAATCCCATTTTTTTCCAGTTTTGCGAACCACACCAGATTTTTTAGAACAGTCTGAAAAGCACAGATCTGATTTTGTTTGTAGTTTACATTCCCAAAGAGCTCTGGGTGAAGAAAGTGGAAAAAAGAGAATAATTATTGAAAGGTAATAATGTATAACAGCTGTAGTGATGATGTGGTGTTGAGTCGGCCAGCTAAGCCTCCCGTCCCCAGAAGAGAAAGCCACTCAGTCAGGCACATAAAGTGGAGGTGATGTAGTGCCAGAGGTGGTGGGCATATGGCCGGCCAGGCCATTTAGCAGCAGGGCGACCGCTAGACCCTGTCGGTTAATGTCCACACACACACACACTCTTAATAACCTCCATCACGGCTCTCTCCTGCCCTGAGGAAAACCAGGAATCATTTTTGTTAAACTGACGAGAGATCCTCAGAACTTCCTGAAGATTATCTTTAAACGGGAAGAAACACATCCAAAAGTTTGAAAAGGTCATAATTCAGCTACAGATGGTATCATTTTTGTTATTGTTATTGGTTGTGCAGGAGCCTCCACTTCTGCTTTTCAAAGATGTACAGTTGTATAATTGTGCATCTGTTTGCAGCCATTTTCACATTCTTTCAGGTCTATAGAGGCACACAGGGCAGCAAACATTAAAAACATCAATAGAAAACTTTTTTTTTGTTTTTAATGCGTCGTTTTCAGCCTCCTGTGCTTGAGTCTGACTGCAGCGATTTCCCAGCATCCATCTTGCTACTCTCCAGTCTTGGTCCAAACGTGTGTGTGTGTGTGGGTGTGTGTGGGTGTGCGTAGGCGTGTGGGGGGGTGTGCATGTGTGAAAACTTTCAGCCAGAGCCGGAGCCTGACCTGCCGCGCTCCACCGCCCCATGGGAGGGCGCTCTAAGTGGGCTAGACAGAGAGGCCGACCGGGGGAGATGGAGAGCCTCGGCTGTGGAGGTTAACGCGGGTGTTACTGCGTGTGTGTGCACATCTGCCAGAGAGTGGAATGGGCTAATTTGTGTGTGTGTGCCTTAATGAGGTAGGGATGGATGGAAGGCGGCTGCGGCGGCTTGGCCGGCCCGGAAAGGCTCTGGCCTCTTTCGGGCCCGTATGATGTCCGGCTCAGAAACGCGGAGGCGCCACCCGGGGGTGTTAGCAGGCAGGACGCATCCCTTCCTCCCTCCTGGTTTCACTCCTTCAGCCCCACTTACACGCACACTCCTCTCCATCACGGCTCCTGCCACAGTTTTCACTTCCTCCCTCTTCCTGTCTGACTCCCCCCCGCCGTCCCAGAAGATCCAGCCCCTATGCATATTTTAGCCCCTCTCCTCTCTTCCTCTCTTCTGTGCCTCTCCCCAGCGTCCCATAAATAGTGCAGACGTAAGCTGGTAAATAAGAGATGTTTTTGCTATGTGTGTGCGTGTGTGTGTGTGTGTAAATAAGAGATGCTGTGGCCCTGATCACTGACGTCCTCCTGGATTGCTCTCTTTCTCTCTCTCCAGCTTCACAGTCGACTGAGTTTTAGTTTTGCCTCTTCTCTTTGTTTATTTCAGCTGCAAATATCAAAACTCCAACAACAGTTTTCACATCAAGAGCAAACAGCAAGCTGGTAACCATAGTTGCTTCTGGTTTAACATAATTTGTTTATAGTATGTATATGCACTATATATAGATATAGATAGATAGATATCCCAGACTCCTCAAAGCACCTTAAGCTGGAGCTTCACTCACCCAATGACTCTTACAAACACACTTTCATGCATCAATTTAATACGCAGATATAGCATTCAGATTGAGCTGTTTTAGGGCCTCTTGCTACTTTAAATCTAAA
This sequence comes from Xiphophorus couchianus, assembly GCF_001444195.1. Classification (NCBI taxonomy): domain Eukaryota; kingdom Metazoa; phylum Chordata; class Actinopteri; order Cyprinodontiformes; family Poeciliidae; genus Xiphophorus; species Xiphophorus couchianus. The sequence continues at coordinate 7,627,988 of NC_040229.1, forward strand.
TAATCTGCTGCTGGCCACGGCCCCGACTTCAATGTTTACACTCACACCTTAAAGTACCTGCAAACAGATGTGCAATCATGCAACCGTATGACATTGAAAAGCAGAAGTGGAGCCTCCTGCACAGCCAACAAGAATGCAGCAAGTGGTTTCTGGATGGAAAGTCAACAACGAAACACTTGTTTCGTTGTACAGCAGCCATTGTACAGCAGTAAAACCAGCTGACCAAACGTGCTGGAGCTCCAATTGGGTTGCTAGGCGACGGGCGGAACTCTGCTGGGGTTGCTAGGTAACGGGTTACATTCGAAAGGTTTTTGAAGGGGCTCATTTTTCAGACAGCAAAAAATATTATCTTACTGTCCAAAAACAGCTTGGTGGGTTTTCTTTAAGCGCTTTGAATGTTTTTAGAAGCATTTGAGATCCAAATGGAAGAACAAAAATGTACAATTTTATTTTTAATTTAACTAAAGGTTGGATTTTTCTTAACATTCCTCCAGGAAATGCTACTGCTGCTCTAAAAACGTATAATTTTAGTGCTTGTCACACCTCTGTACCAGGAGGTTTCTAGCAATGTACAATTTATGTTCAAACTTTAACAAAAAAAAATCATCTTAATCAGAAAACAGTGGAATTGAACCCTGTTTACTTATTGGGTTTGATTTAATTCTGTGTTGACAAGATGTTCAATATTAATGCATCCATTATTCCCATTCTCTGACAGTTTCATTCCCTTTCCAATCCTCCAGAAGGCGCTATGCTGCAGCTTCTCCCCCATAACTTGCCTGGTCTCTGCACCTGTTGTTTTTTGATGAGCTGAAAGAAATACTTCCAACCAGCAGCAATTTTTACATTCGTTGCTTTATTTCAAGCCATATAAAAGAAAAAAGAATGCATATCATACACTATAGTAGGTAAAAAGTGTGTAAATATATACACAAATACATACAGAAATATACATACAGTAAGAACAAGCATTGTCTGAGTCATCAAATTCATGTATTATATAATAATACTGTAATAAGAACACATGTAGCTCGAAAAGAAGCTAAACTTCTTTACTTATTTATTCATGTATCTATAATTGCGTACTTTGAAATGTAGCAATTTGTGCTGTTTTCTTAACACCACTGATGTAACGTCCTTAACCAATTTAATATTATAATTATATACTATAAGGAGGAATATAATTTTCCTCTCCTCTTTCTGTTCACTGAAGTTTTCATGTTTCTGTCACAAACATCAGGTTTTCGAATTAATCAAACCTGTCATGGTTGCTTCGTTAACGGAAGTTTTTACGAAACACACTTCGTTTAAATAATCCCGTCTCTGTCTGACTCTGAGCCTCTCCCTCTAACTGAATTATGGAAATGTGTGTGCGCAGGCGTGTGTGTGTGTATGTCTGAACTGGGAAATAAGGTTTAGGTGTGTGTGTGGAGCCGCAGTGTGTACCCTCTGATCCGTGCATCCCTCGGCTCTGTGTGTGTGTGAATTTGATCCGTAGATCCCTGCGGCCTTCCAGGGGAGCGTGCTCAGCTGCCCCACTGCTCTCTGGGAAACGCTGTGTTATTAGAGCAGGGACCTGGGACTCACACACACACACACACACACCCCTACATATTTTTACCTCTCTGAATCCCCAGATCTTTTTTTATATTTTCCATCAGGGAGAAGAAACACAAAGATGTTCCAAACAAAAGATCCGCTCTGCTACGATTCTGCTGAAAACATTCATTGTTGTTAAACTACGAAGAATCAATCAACGAAATCAATAACTGGGTTTGATTATTAGTGTGTGAAGAAACACTATCCAGTCTCTCTGCAAATAAATCCCTTAATTTGAGGTAAAAGTTTAAAAGAAATAGATAATTTCCAACAGAAGACATTTAGTTATTTTATATGAAATGAAATTAGTTTAAAAAAATCTTTGTACTCCTCCATGGGCTGCCACCTTATCGTGGTGGAGGGGTTTGAGTGCCCCAATGATCCTAGGAGCTATGCTGTCTGGGGCTTCATGCCCCTGGTAGGGTCACCCAAGGCAGACAGGTCCTAGGTGAGGGACCAGACAAAGTGCAGCCCGAAGACCCCAATGATGAAGGAAAACCTTGGACTTGGTGTTCCCTCGCCCGGACGCGGGTCACCGGGGCCCCACTCTGGAGCCAGGCCTGGAGGGGGGGCACGATGGCGAGCGTCTGGTGGCCGGGCTTTTACCCATGGAGCCCGGCCGGGCTCAGCCCGAAGAGGAAACATGGGCCCCCCCTCCCATGGGCCCACCACCCGTGGGAGGGGCCAAAGGGGTCGGGTGCTCTGTGTGATGGGTGGCAGCCAAGGGAGGGGACCCTGGCGGTCCGATCCTCGGTTGCAGAAACTGGCTCTTGGGACGTGGAATGTCACCTCTCTGGTGGGGAAGGAGCCGGAGCTAGTGCGTGAGGTCGAGAGGTTCCGGCTAGAAATAGTCGGTCTCACCTCGACGCATGGCTCTGGTTCTGGAACCAGTCTCCTTGAGAGGGGCTGGACATACTTCCACTCTGGAGTTGCCCAGGGAGAGAGACGTCGGGCAGGAGTGGGCATACTTGTTGCTCCCCATCTCGGCGCCTGTACGTTGGGGTTTACCCCGGTGAACGAGAGGGTAGCATCCCTCCGCCTACGGGTGGGGGGACGGGTTCTGACTGTCGTTTGTGCTTACGGGCCGAACGACAGTTCAGATTACCCACCCTTTTTGGAGTCCTTAGAGGGGGTACTGGAGAGTGCTCCTCCTGGGGACTCCCTTGTTCTGCTGGGGGACTTCAACGCTCACGTGGGCAACGACAGTGAGACCTGGAGGGGCGTGGTTGGGAGGAACGGCCCACCCGACGGTGTTCTGTTGCTGGACTTCTGTGCTCGCCATGGATTGTCCATAACGAACACCATGTTCAAGCATAAGGGTGTCCATATGTGCACTTGGCACCAGGACACCCTAGGCCGCAGTTCGATGATCGACTTTGTCATCGTTTCATCGGATCTGCGGCCGTATGTCTTGGACACTCGGGTGAAGAGAGGTGCGGAGCTGTCCACTGACCACTACCTGGTGGTGAGTTGGCTCCGGTGGCGGGGGCGAAAGCCGGTCAGACCTGGCAGGCCCAAACGTGTTGTGAGGGTCTGCTGGGAACGTCTGGCGGAATCCCCTGTGAGACGGAGCTTTAACTCCCATCTCCGGCAAAACTTCGAACACGTCCCGGGGGAGGTGGGGGACATGGAGTCTGAGTGGACCGTGTTCCGTGCCTCCATTGTCGAGGCGGCCGATCGGAGCTGTGGCCGCAAGGTTGTCGGTGCCTGTCGCGGCGGCAACCCTCGAACCCGTTGGTGGACACCTTCGGTGAGGGATGCCGTCAGGCTGAAGAAGGAGTCCTATCGAGCCTTTTTGGCCTGTGGGACTCCGGAAGCAGCTGATGGGTACCGGCGGGCGAAGCGGCGTGCGGCTCGGGCGGCTGCTGAGGCAAAAACTCGGGTGTGGGAGGAGTTTGGAGAGGCCATGGAGAAAGACTTCCGCACGGCTTCGAGGCGATTCTGGTCCACCATCCGGCGTCTCAGGGGGGGGAAGCGGTGCAGCACCAACACTGTTTATAGTGGGGATGGTGTGCTGCTGACCTCTACTCGGGACGTTGTGGGCCGGTGGGCAGAGTACTTCGAAGACCTCCTCAATCCCACCAACATGCCTTCCACTGAGGAAGCGGAGCCTGGGGACTCTGGGTTGGGCTCTCCAATCTCTGGGGGCGAGGTCGCCGAGGTGGTTAAAAAGCTCCTCGGTGGCAGGGCCCCGGGGGTGGATGAGATCCGCCCGGAGTTCCTTAAGGCTCTGGATGTTGTAGGGTTGTGTTGGTTGACGCGACTCTGCAATATCGCATGGACATCGGGGGCAGTTCCCCTGGATTGGCAGACTGGGGTGGTGGTCCCCCTGTTCAAAAAGGGGGACCGGAGGGTGTGCTCCAATTATAGAGGGGTCGCACTCTTAAGCCTCCCTGGCAAGGTCTATTCAGGGGTCCTGGAGAGGAGGGTCCGTCGGATAGTCGAACCTCGGATTCAGGAAGAGCAGTGTGGTTTTCGTCCTGGTCGTGGAACACTGGACCAGCTCTACACCCTCAGCAGGGTCCTGGAGGGTGCATGGGAGTTCGCCCAACCAGTCTACATGTGTTTTGTGGACTTGGAGAAGGCGTTCGACCGCGTCCCTCGGGGAGCCCTGTGGGGGGTTCTCCGGGAGTATGGGGCACCGGGCCCTTTGATACGGGCTGTCAGGTCCCTGTATGACCGGTGTCAGAGTCTGGTCCGCATTGCCGGCAGTAAGTCGGGCTCGTTTCCGGTGAGAGTTGGACTCCGCCAGGGCTGCCCTTTGTCACCGATTCTGTTCATCACTTTCATGGACAGAATTTCTAGGCGCAGCCAAGGTGTTGAGGGGATCCGATTTGGTGGCCTTAGGATCTCATCTCTGCTTTTCGCAGACGATGTGGTCCTTTTGGCTTCATCAGATCGTGATCTGCAGCTCTCGCTGGATCGGTTCGCAGCCGAGTGTGAAGCGGCCGGGATGGGGATCAGTGCCTCCAAATCCGAGGCCATGGTCTTGAGCCGGAAAAGGGTAGAGTGCCTTCTCCGGGTCAGGGGGGGTGTCCTGCCCCAAGTGGAGGAGTTTAAGTATCTCGGGATCTTGTTCACGAATGGGGGAAGAAGGGAGCGGGAGATCGACAGGCGGATTGGCGCAGCGTCTGCTGTCAAGCGGGCGCTGTACCGGTCCGTCGTGGTGAAGAGAGAGCTGAGCCAAAAAGTGAAGCTCTCGATTTACCGGTCGATCTACGTTCCCACCCTCATCTATGGTCATGAGCTTTGGGTCATGACCGAAAGAACGAGATCGCGGATACAAGCGGCCGAAATGGGTTTTCTCCGTAGGGTGGCTGGGCTCTCCCTTAGAGATAGGGTGAGAAGCTCAGTCATCCGGGAGGGACTCAGAGTAGAGCCGCTGCTCCTTCACATCGAGAGGAGCCAGTTGAGGTGGCTTGGGCATCTGGTCAGGATGCCTCCTGGACGCCTCCCTGGTGAGGTGTTCCGGGCACGTCCCACCGGGAGGAGGCCCCGGGGAAGACCCAGGACACGCTGGAGGGACTATGTCTCTCGGCTGGCCTGGGAACGCCTCGGGATTCCCCCGGAGGAGCTGGAAGAAGTGGCTGGAAGAAGTCTGGGCCTCCCTTCTGAAGCTGCTACCCCCGCGACCCGACCTCGGATAAGCGGAAGAAGATGGATGGATGGATGGATGGAAAATCTTTGTATAGCATTTTTCTTCATTCTGATGATCGCATGAAATGTTTAAATCAGTTTTTAAATAGTTTTTTTATTTTGTCAGCTTCATTAATTTGAACTAAACATTAAAACATTTAAGTAATATTTTTAATGTTTTCTCATGTTTCTATTTTTAAGAATTTTTTATTTCAGCTTTATTACCTACAATTTAAGTTTATATTCATTTTTCATTTATTTTTACTTTATTTCTTTATCCAGTTAGTTTGTAAATCAGGTTTTTTTTTCTGTTTATAATTTTGTTTGTGTATTTCTGTTTATTTATGCTATTTTAGACTTATATAACTGATATAAATTATTTAGAAAAATATTTATTTATCCCATCATGTAATTTAAGAAAAATATTTACCTTTTTATTTTACTTTAATTATTATTCTAAATATTGTTGTTTTACAGTTTGGAAAGGAGTTACTTTTAATGGTTTGTTTGCTATTTTACTGTCATGTTAGTTTGCCAAAATTATCATTATGTATCAATGAAAAACACTGAAATGTGATAAACATATTTTCTCATCCTTTCTTTCTAACCTGAGTTGGTTGTTTCGGTTTCTCTACATTTTTTGGGATTTTCTTGAAGCTCCACTCTCTTCCAGTGAACAGTTACCTGGAAGTCAAACTAAAGGAAATGTGTAAAACAAAGATCCGGTCTAAAGGAGCGTCTTCCTCCTGCTCCAGTGAGCCTCAGTTCACATCTTTCTGCCAGGTTCCTGTGGATCGTGAAGAATAAATAAACATGTCCGCCTCACAGGGAATTGGTTTTGTGCCGTTATGACAGCGACATGGAAAGCCGGCACGCTCCGCTGCTTCTCCGGAACACATCTCTAACCTCTGGAACGCCGAACTTTAAAACGCTTTATTGTTTTGTCCCACATCTCCTCAGCCGTTCCCTGGAATATTTTCCCCTCAGATTTGTTTCTGCGCAGGTATTCCTGCTGGAAGTGAGGTCACTTCCTGGTTCAGAGCGCGGACGTCTGCCTGGCCGCCGATGTTTTTGTTTGCTCGTTTCGGTCACGCTGAGAGTGAGAGTGTATTTTTGGTAGTGTTTACCGTTCCGGGCCCGGCTGGTTGGGCCAGGAGCCACAGGAGGGGGAAGTCCCTCAGGGGGACAGAAAGAGAGGGGGCGGCCCAAACAGGATGTGGTCAGAAAGGTCACGGGGTCATCACCTGCACAATTTCATATGCTGGGAATGTCAGAAATATGCACTTTATGAAAAAACTAAGAGATTAGGAATTTAAACCATCGGTTAATGAATTAATCTAAATGTGAATTTATTATTTTTTATGTTGACTATGAACTTATAATTCAAACTTTTTTCTTTAAATTCCAACTTTACTGTTCAGAATTTTGACTTTTTAGTCATAATTCTGACTTTAATTACCAAAATTTTGACTACATTCTCATGATAAAAACACTTCTCAGAATTCTGATGTTTGTCTCAGATTTCTGACTTTTCATCTTAACATTAAAAACGTCAGAATTCTGAGATTAAAGTCAGAATTTCAGTGGCTCGAATCCTGATTTGTAAAATACTCACTGATTAAACAGAAAGTTGGTGGGTTTTTCATATTTTTAAACGTAAATATTAAGAAATGAACAGAATGAAACCTGTGAAAGACTGAACAGCCATCTTTGTTTCTCTTACAACTGGCTCCTATTGAAGATGACCAGTGGCGCCCTCAGCTGGTTGGAGGCCAAACTACAACACTAAGAGAAGATCTAAGTGGACATTAGTAGTTAATAAATTGAAACTGTTAATCTAATAAACTATTAATTGATACGACTATGTATTGGTGCCATGCTAAGTAAGTAAAGAAATTTAATTACGGGAATAGTCAGTATTATGACTTACTTCTCATAATACAACTTTATTCTTGGAATATGACGACTTTATTCTTGTGATACTTGGAATTTATTCTGGTAATATTATGACTTTATATTTTTTCTTAGCGTATAGCTCTAATACTTCATCATAAATTGCCAATTAATCGTTAGTCGATCAATAGTTTGTGTGGTGATGAGGAGCTGATGGGATGCGAAGGCAGACAGAGACGGATGGAGGAGCCAGGTTTATTTTTGATCTGCTCCCGAGGCGACTTCCTGTCCTGGCCGGGCGGGGCTGATGGGGCGCCAGGGAGCGGCGGAAGAGGACGAAGACGGCCCATCTGCCGGCTACAGGCGCGGCTGCAAACGCTTAAAAGTGGTGCTGGAAGAGCTTCAACTTGGAGCTAAAAATAAAGCGAAACTCTTGGAAAACCACAGGGGTGACTGAGATGATCTGTGTGGCGTTGAAGAAACCCACCACACGTATCTGACACAGATTCCTGCGCTGACAGACGGTCCGCTGAAAGGTGGAGCCGCCACACACGGACACACCAACGGCATCGCTTCCCCTTCCTGTTTCTAAAACAGACCTGGCACCTGAGAGCAGACCTGATTTAAGGTCTGGTTGCATCATTACGAAGCAGCAAATCAGATTCCAGCAGTGGTCCCCATGCAAACAGATACCTGTGTGATACCTGCATGCACATTAAAGGTGACAGAGCAGAATGGATTTTTTCTCATCCTTCTTTCTGCCGCTCCTTCTGGGATTCGCTGTGTCTGTGTCCGGTTCTGTGTTTTTATGTGAATCTGATCACATATCTGTTCATGTTTTCGTTTTGGGGGGGGCGGACTGCGACAGGGCCATATTTCCCATGAGCCCGCGGCTCTGCAGGCTTTAGCCACGCTCTCTCTAAGCACTTTAGGAACAACAATAGCAGGCCTGGGATGGGTCGGCTGATTCCTGCTGCAGCCTGCAGGTTTTCAGCGGGAATCATGGTGAAATAAAAACCCAAACCACAAACCAGGTGCTTCATTCATGCTCATTTGTCTTAGAGTGGGGAAGGTAGCAGAAAATGATTGAGTTATTTTACCTCCCTGCTTGTCTCACTCACGGTTGCTCAAACTAGTTTCACATCTGATAGTCCAGGAGACTCGGTTTGATTGGGGAACAAAACTGCAACGTTTGTTACATTTTCTGTGTCAAACCAACCAAACTCATTGAAAACCTGTTCCCCTCCTCACATGTGGGGGCGCTACACAAAGAGCCACTGAAGGAACCTCTGAAGAAAACACTGAGTATAACTTCTTTCTTCATAAAATGTGAACAAAAATGGAGTGGCATCAGATTTTAGTGGTTATAGAATTTCTTTTTTGTCTTGGTAAAAGACCACGACTCATTTCTCCCACTAGCGCTAGGCTAACGTGTTTGTTTTGGTTGTATTTACCCAGAATGCCCTTCGCTATAGTCAGCTTCCTGCTTTTGGAGCGGTCTCTGGTCTGCTTGGTGTTCACATATGCATTCAAACTGCATCAGAGTTCACTTCATCCAAATAGAGGCTTTTCAGTTTGCTTTTGTGCGACATGCAGCCAACATCAAGAACAACCTGAGCAGCTTTCTGAAGCATCGTAAAATTTTGGATCAAGAACAGATTGGAACAAAGTTCTTTGTAGTGGAGATTGTTTGTCAAACCAAACATCCTATTTAAACATTCAATCAATGAGCCACTGCAGCACTGTGGTGCTTCTGGAGAAGACCAATCTCCAGAAAACTAAACGGTTGCTTTTTGCGGTTCATTTTTCCAGTTTGGCAAGCAATAAACAAAGATCAACCTTTCCAGTGTTTCCTGCTGCTTCTTGTAAAAACAAAACAAAAATGAAATCATAGGCCCAACCCCAGTGCATGCTGGTCCTATTCCAGCCCCTATACTTATAATAATAAATGGCTCCTTAGTTCTTCCTGTTCAACATAGAAGAGTCAATAAGAAAAAAAAGCAAAAATCAAATAAGATAAACAATTACTAACCGACAAATAAACCTTGTGAATAACCCAAAAAATATGAAGTGAACTAAGAATAAATAAACACTAAATTAGGGGTGTACCGATTTGTTGGTGCCAATTTCCTTAATTTTGGAGGTTGTGATTGGCCGATACTTACATGTGAAGCCGATTTTCTCCACTGATCTCATCAACCAGGAGCTCAAAGGTCTAAAAATCAGCCACTGTCCTCTTCTGCTCTGCAGTGAGAGTTTGTCCAACAGTTTGGCCCACCAGGTCATGTCTGTTTGCAGATAACAATATTTACCAACTCAGCAACGTTCTTATATATTGAGCAACATTTCAGACAAAAGAAATTGATATTGGCCTAAGTTGGAATTGCCAGGTCAGATTTTTTAAACATTGGCAATTGGTGATCTGCAACCGGTGAACCCCTAGAATAAATATCTCCAACAATTCTTTGAGGGAAATGTTTAAAGAAATGGGGACTGCATTGATGTTTCAGCAGAGCACTGTGTAGAAGTGATGCCACACTAACAGACTCACACTGATCGATTTCTCTGCCTAATCAATACTGAGCCCTAAGAACCACAGAAACCAATTCTGTGATTGTGTTTCTGTGACGTAATTGGTCCAGCGTACCGTCATTCCTCCCTCCTGGACTATTCCCAGTCCACCAAATCTCTCCACCTTTTCCTTTGGTTTCACTCGGAGATGAATTTCTCCTGGCTTGTTTAAAACAGAATGAGCCTGACCTCTTCTGGCTGCCAGAGGAAGTGCGTGGAGCTGAGGCAGAGGATGGGTGTAAGCGATGAAGAGGAGTGTTTTCTATCATAATGGGGTCAGCGGCCCCCAGTGAGATCTCCCTGCTCGCTGCAGAGGCCTCCGCAAGGAGAGGACACTTCCTCCTCACCGGCCCGTTGCTTATTCTGCTCATTTGCTGCCGTATTTCTGCCACAGCCTGCATGTTGCTCTCCTGAGGAGGGGCAGGGGGGCATTAATACTCTTTACTTTCCTCTGGAGCGACAAGTTCAGCCTCTAAAGCCTCGCCACAAACGTACCAAAGGGCTCAACCAAACATGCACGGCTAGATAAGCGCCCGTAGAAAGACAAATAAGTCTTTATTGAGCCCAAACCACGTTTAATCCGTCCCATTCCTGCCCCATCCGCTCCAGTCTGTTCATCCCTCCATCCTCCCCGTCTTCCCTCCTATCCACTTCTGTTGTTTTTTTCTTCCTGATCGCAGAGAAGCAGCGATTAATCTGAGAAAGCTGCTCTTAGTGGTGAGGAGGGGCGGCGTTGATTGGGGAAGAGCTCGCTGGGAATTGTGTGTGTTTGTGAGGAAGCAGAGAGGATCTCTGTGGGAATTGGTCTTTGTGTGCGACAGAGACAGAGAGAGATTTTTAGGAGGTGTTTTCGTCTGGAGAAAGCTTTGCCATCTGGGGAGAATCGCAGAGGAAATATCTCCACACATTCCCAAAGAAATCCCTCCAACCATTTCCCCGTCCTCCTGCTTTAGATGTAATGCTATCGCTAACTTCTGAACCGGCAAATCCAGATTATCCTGAGTTCAGTTCCCATCTGAAGCTGATACACAGCAGCCACACGACACATCCGTTTCAAAACCTTCAGATTTTACTGTTTTATTCACTTACAGGGGAACTAATATGCAAAATTCACATTTTACACAATTTTGTACTTCCATTTGGGTCTCAACTGCTTCTAAAAAAAAACACCCAGCCATTTTTCTTTTTACAATAAGTTCATGTTTTTTGGTGTCTTGTAAATTAATCATTTCAAAAACCTTTTGATTAAGTCACAGAAGGGACTGCCCCGTTACCTAGCAACTCCAGCGGAGTTCCGCCCGTCTCCTAGCAACCCAAGCTGAGCGCCAGTTGATTTGTACAATGGCTGCTGGAAAAGACAAGTGTTTTGTTGTTGACTTACCTTCCAGAAGTCGCTTTGATGCATTCTTGTTGGTTGTGTAGGAGGCTCCACTTCTGCTTTTCAATGCCGCATTTGTTTTCAGCCATTTTCTTGTGCTAGTGAAAACGTTGAGTTGGGGGGGCGTGGCCAGCAGCAGTTTATTTGGATGTAAAGTGACAAGAAGATCTGAAACAGTTCAAAATAGGCAGAATTCAGCAGGATAAACTGTCACTGTCTAAAAATTATTTTAGAAATGTAATATGTTTTGTATAGACCAAAGATCTATCCTAACCTGTTCAAGGAAGCATAATTTTTAATCCTACGTTCACATTCAGCAGATTTTTTCCACCCTGTGTTGATTTAAAATAAAACTCGTTCTAAATCTCTGCAGCGTTTTACCTGGAGACCCTCCATCAGTTTCTGTTTGTGCTCTCGCTGCTGATCTGAATTTAAATTTTTTAAAAAGATGGACCTTTTTTTTTTTATTGTAATCAAGTGTTGATGCTCTGATGCCTTTGGAGAGATGTGAGTGAAGGCGTCTCAGAGGTGCCGAGATGCTTTCTGTAAAATATTAATCACAAAATGGAAAGACACGAGGGTCTACCACATCTGAATAAACACGCCGCGATTCCATCGAGGTTCTGGTGGAAACAACAGAAACGAAAACACAAAAACAGATTAAATCCATGCTGGTTCAGACTGGGTTTAAGGTGCTGCTAAATGCACTTTAATTGTTTCTTGTTATGCATGTTAGCAGGTTAAAGGTTAAAGTTCATGCCAAGTCAATTGGAGAGTAGTGTTTCTTAGAAGAAAACCTTTAGCATCACAACTTGGGTTTGTAAAGTCCTGAAGACTTCTGGAACAACATTTGTTTCACTGCAGGAACTACGGTTTGAAACAATTAATAGTGATTAATCAATTTAAATAATCATCAACCAATTTAGTAACCGGTTAATAATTAACTAAAGCATTCAGACTCCAAAAAGGCCATTCAGTGAAAGGATTAGAAATTGATTAGAAGCATTTATAAAGCCAAAACTTTGCAAAACATAAATATTTTTCATTTAAGATTAAAAACCTTCTAATCAAAACATTTATTTTCCTATTTAAAAATAAAATTGAATTATTTAGTTTATTTGTATTGTTGAATGTATTTCTAATATTGTATAAAAAGGCTTTAGTGGTTAAATGAAACTGCAGAATGTGGCAATTTTTTAGCCGATTAATCATAAGAATAATCTATTAATAAAATAATCATTAGTTTCAGTAAATGGCCTTTTTTGAGTCTGCATACTCCAGTTAACGATTAATCAATTACTAAATTAGTTGGCAATTATTTCAGTAATTGATGTTTCATGATTAACCTAATTCACCGCGTTAGCCCTAGCTTGATAGATTATTTTAGATATTCACCATTACAGTTTAATTATGATTAAATTGGATAGGTTTATTTTATGTAGTCAAGCACGGTAGAGGAAGGATGATGATCTGCTTTCCAACGTTGTTGAGTCAAATTTGGTTAAAAACGCCACATTAGGACCTTGTGTTCAAATGTTTCCACAGCTGAGCTGCATTTTCATCTCAAATGTGCACAAAACGTTGCTGCTAATGTCTGGAAAAAAACTATTTTGCTATTGAAGTGTTTCCATTGAATAAGAGTCGCATTTAAAATCACATGTGAATAAGTTTGTTCATACAGTAAGTCATTAAAAACATGCCACACCGTCATTTTCCTTCCACTTCCTGTCTTCTTTGGTGTCTCTGCCAGCAGAAGCAGAGACATCAGGTTGACCCTGTGATTCATGTGATGCAAAAAATGTTTCCATTACTCCATTAGTTTGGCAAAAATAAACTAATTAGGCTACAACCTCATCCTTTTGATCAAAAAGTGTTTCAATTAAGAAAATTTGTTTTAATAATTCAAATCTGCTCAATTTTGTGGAAATGCAGGCAGTGAAGTGAAACAACTATGGAAAGAAAAATGCATCAAAACCACTTAAAAAGGTTCTACAACTTGCTTCTTCTGCTGCTTGGTGAAAGTTGGAAAAACTTGATTCTTTTCACAGAAATCCAGGTGATTCTGATTAAAAATTGTCTAAAATTTAAATATTTAGTGTTTGTTTGCAGAAACACATAAACTGCACTTTCTGCCGACTCGTTTGGTTCTTTTTCTTCTTTCGTTGGATTGTCTGAACTGAAGAGATCTTGCTGTTGGTTCTGTGGGAGGCGGTTGAGTTTCTGTTCTGCTGCTGTGTGTGTGTGTGTGTGTGTGTGCGTGCGTGCGTGCGTGCGTGCGTGCGTGTGTGTGTGTGTGTGTGCGTGCGTGTGTGTGTATGTGTTGGGGGTGGGTTGTAGTTTAGTGGAAAGCTCTCCGCTCATGCAGCCCATTATTTCTCCCATCATGTGTTCTCACTCTTGCTCCCGTTCTCCGTCTCTTCCCCGCAGAACCACACACTGAGTCAGCACGCGCAGTGAGACCGGCGCCCTGCGGGATCCCTCAGCTCAGCCGCGCCCCCGACCCGCAGCCGGCGGGAGACCCCCATCTCCACATCACAGCCAATCAAAGTGTCATTTGCTACTCACATGTAAAAGTGTAACGATCGCGCGACTGGGCGCGGCCATTAGGAGCAGCGGGTGACGGAATATTAATGGGAAATGCTATTAAATAAAGAAAAGGGGGAAAGTGGGAAACTGTAAGAGCGACATGACGGGAGGAGAAGGGCGAACAAAGGTATTGTACGTGCAGCAGTATTTTTTATTGTCCCTGCCAAGCCCTCTCCTCCTGACTCATGCTTTTTATTTTATTTTACAACAAACAGAATAAAAAACACGTTTTTCTTTTTTGTTCTACTTTCCATAGATTGTAGAAGAAGCTTCACTTTGTTGCGTCTTTGTTTTCGTTACTTTTTTTGTCCCTTTTTGCCTTTTTTTCAGTATTTTATTTGTTGCGGTTAGTAGGTACTCGTGCTGTGTTGTGATTGTTTGCTAGTCGTAATATCCCCGACCCCGCCCACAAACAACCTTTCCTTTTTATGATTGTTATATATATTTTCTCCCTTTTTGTAATTACTATAAAAAAATCATGAAAACAAAAATAAAGTGCAGAAAAACATACAGATCTTTTCTTTCATTTTTCTGCTCTTATTTTTATTTGGGATTTCCAGACATGGAATCTGTAATGGTTATTGTACAAATGATTATCATTGATTTCAGTGCGTCTGGTCAAAGACCGGTTTTTAAATGTGAATTAACCAGATTGCAATAATCTAGTACAGAAAAAAACAAGAAAACAAATAAATAAAAGAGAATAAAGAACTCCTGTGTGTGTGAGGTTATTTAAACAGAAATTGCTGCTTTTTTGCAGCATTAACCTGAAGTGAGGTAAACAAACACCCAATGACCAAAAGTCCCAAAATAGTTACTATTTTAATAGTAATAGTTAATAGTTTCAAGTTGAAATAACTTGAAACTGACAAAAATAACAATAAATAAAAATTTACTGAAAATCAGGCAATTCATTTGATTTTGCTGATTTGCATTTCATTTTTTTTAAATTAACTGGAGAAAATAATGTAGCAAAAATCGTAGGTAAATATTAAACCAAAATGTGTCTTCAAGCTTGTGAGCCACGTGTGTCAAACTCAAGGTCCGGGGGCCAAATCTGACCCACCGTAGCTCTTTATGTGGACCTCTAGACTCCAAATTACATCAATAAGTCCCTCCAGTTTTTTCCAAATCTGCAAAATTCACACAAATCAGACTTTGGTTAAGGCCCAAAATGAAACTGAGATGTTAACAGTTTTCCTATTTAAAGGGGGATAATTAGTCAGTAGCTGTGTTTCCATTACAAATGTGTGCAAAACTTTGACAATATTCCACTAATGTCAAATAAAAATAATCGTGGTGTTTCCATTAAATAAGAAACAATTAAAATAACACGTGAATAAAAATATTCATCCTTCTACCACTTCCTGTTGTCTCATTTGTCGTCTCTGCCAGTAGAAACATCCTGTTGTTGATCATGTGACTCGTGTGATTAAAAAAAAAGTTTTTATTGCAGTTTTGTGAAAAACAAGTTTTGATACAGCTGAAAAATTACCTCATTTTAGCCCAAGAACTTTATCAAAAAACTTTATTTCAAAATTGGTGTGTTTTCATTACGTGAATTTATTTTTGTAGTTCCAGTTTTTCGCAATTACACGGTCAATGAAAACCAGGGACAACACTAAATGTGTTTGCATTGGGATTAAAATTGCACAAACGAAAATTACAAAATAATTTTACTTAATAGAAACTCACCAATTTCTATAAAATGGTTTTGCATAGGATGAGGTGATACTTTGGTTGTATTGACATTAGTTTATTTGGTAACGCTGCAATGGAAACACTTTTTTCACATCATGAGTCATGTGATCAACATCCAGGTGTTACGACTGGCAGAAATGACAAACAAGGCGACAGGAAGTGGTAGGAGGAAGAAGTTTTCAATGATTTATTGGATGAACAAACTTATTCACGTGTGATTTTAATTGCATTTTTTATTTAATGGAAATGACTAAATTGTGTTTTTTTTTACATTAGCAGAATATCAACAAACTTTTGCGCACATTCATAATGGAAATGCAGATATTGAAAATGTCCCAGGAGATTAAAACAAAAATTTCAGACACGTTACAGGATAAAAACTCTGAAACCTTCTACAAGCAGCTAAATATTCCTGTGACTACAGTTGCTGATATTTTTCAGAAGTTTAATATTTTCAGAATTGTAAAGTTGATGACAAACTGAAGAGAAGAATGATATGAATGGTAGCTAAAGAGCCCAGGCTCCAAGTCAAGGTACATCGGCGTCGGATCGAACTGTCCGTCATCGTGAACTTCATGGGAGACGACCAAAAACGACGCCACTGTGGAATTAAACCGTAAAAAAGCGAAAGTGGAAATTGCTGACTATTGACGAACCACAAAGCTTCTGGGAAAATGTCATTTGAACAGATGAGAAACGCCAAATCCAAAAAAACTTGTTTTTTAATAAAATGGTGCTAAAATCAGGTGGAGTGTTTTTTGTTGGTTTATTTTGCAAAACTCCAATGGAAATACTTTTTTTCACATCACACGAGTCACCTAATCAACAACCAGATGGTTCCACTGCCGTAATTTTGCAATTGTGGCGTTTCAATGAAATAATGAACATTATAAAAACAAGCTGCACCATCTTCTTCCTACCACCTCGTGTCGTCGTCTTTGTAGTTTCCGCCAGTAGTAACATCCTGTTGTTGATCATGTGACCTCTGTGCTAAAAAAAAATTTCTCTTGCAGTTTTGCAAAATAAAGCAATTTAGATATGGCACAAAAAACCCACCTCATGCTAGAGCCAAAACTTTTCATTGCAAAATTACTTTTTTTCTAAATCAGTGTCTTTCCATTAAGTAAATTTATTTTTGAAATGTCGAATTGGAATGAAAATGCAGCTAATGATCAATATATTTGATGATGGGATTTGACTGGTTGTTTCATAATTGGTTATTGTCTGATATTCTGATGCTGAAATGTGTTATACAAATTAACCTGACAGTTGGGTTAAAAAGCAAATTATTAAACAATGTTTAAAGATGAATTTAGGGACACGAATAAATCAATAATCAAGTGGGTCCAAGAGGAAAACTCTGAGGAACTACATGGTACATGTTTTAGTAACTAAGTCCAGGTTTTATTTTCTCAGTGTCTGTTTGCTATAAAGGCAACATTTGTGATGTAAATAGCAGGAAAACTTGCTAACTGTTGCATTTTGAACTCAAAAAGATAACAAACTGTATTAATGAAACTAAATCAGTACTGAATGATCCAATCCGGGTTTGACCAGTTTTAATACTTTAGGTCTTAAACCAGATTTTATTCCATGTAGTCCAGATTATTTGAAAATATAGAATTTTTTTTTTTTACTTTAGAGCTGAATCGACATTTGTCTAAACTGCCAAAGCTAATAAATGCTAATGATCAGGGCCGGATAAAAAATCGTTTTTGAGGCCCTAAGCAGATTTTCATTTGGGGCCCCCCATACAAACTTTTCAACACCAGATGCTTCATCATTTCTGAGCTTATCTATCTGTGAAACATACCTGGGTTATTAATGTTACTTTTTTATTTGCTTACATCATGCCAGTGTTATTATGGCTGCTGATTTTGACATTACAAGAGCAGCAAAATAAAAATATATATGTGAATTTTGAGATGCAAAGTGGTATTAATTGGGCCATATTGTTTTAATTATTTGAAATTAACATCAGCTGATAAACAGTAAATTTACAGTAAACAAGTTAATAGGTTTGATATCTTATTTTTCCAAAACAGCGGCAGCAGCCAACAACAGGAAGAGATTAATCAATTATCTCTGTACCAACTATAAAAACAGTATACAAATTGTTTTTCAAACCGTAAAAACGTTTAGTTTATATTATTCAATGTTATTATATATATAATCATGCTAGCTTGATGCTCTTGGGAGCCCTCTGGTGGTGTGGAGGTCCTAATCAGAGGCTTAGGACCATATATGCCTTTGACCAGCCCTGATCATGATTATCAGAAGACCTAAGCAGCCTCAGCAGAAATTATTTCTTAAAGATACTCAGAAGAAACTCTGCCTTTGTCTTTTCTTATTAAATGGGCGTGCATCAGACTGCTGAACTCTTAACTGGACTGCACTCAAAAACTGGTCTCCACTTCATACCTTGCACATGTACAGAGCTAAATAACTTCTATTTTACTGTCATTCCTGCACTTTATATTTTATATTTAGATTTATATTCCGGAGTAACCTCATAACATTGGAACCTCAAAACATTGTCCTGAGCCGTATGCAACAAAATTTCGTTCTATATACACCCTGTGCATGCAAAATGATAATAAAGTCAGTCTAAGTCTAAGTTAAGCTGTTTTTTTTATTTGTGACCAATCAGATTCTGACGTTTATTTCTGCTTAGCAGCCCGTTTTAGACGTTGAAAATCAGAAAACCAGAGGATTCAGGGAGAGAGCTTTCAGAAACACCAACACAGAAAGCGTTTGTCCTTCGCTCTGCGGTGGTTCTGCCTCTGAAGCAACAAAGATTTCTTTCATAAGGTCACCGCCTCACTTTGCCACAATGCAGCATGTTTGGAAGGAGAAACATAAATTTATTTCCAGTCGTTTTCCTCAGTTCTTTGTTTACTTTCATGTAATTCCAGTGACTCAGGATATTTAGGATTTGTGGTTCTGATGACAAAGTCAAACAGAAAATATCAAATCTGCCATTATTTAGAGTTAATTGAGGATTTAGGTCAAGTATCATGATTGTGATGTAACAACGACCAGCTGGTTAAATTCCTGAAACAAGATATTTTTACGTGAAATGTCATTATTTTGAAAATATTAACTTTGTTTTGTAGAAAGCAGAAAGCAAATTTGGTTTTATCAATATCATAAATATGGCACAATTTTACAAAGATTCTTTTTTCAATGAAGATCACAAAACAAGCAAATATTTGCTAGAAAAAACTCAGAAATTTTGAATCTGATCAATTTTTCTTTTAGAAAAATCAAGGACATTTCTGAGTTTGAAAATTCACAGAATAAACGGCGAAATTTTATTTAAAAACTTGGAAATGTATGAGTTTCAAAAATCAAAAGGTTTTATGTACTAAACTCAAAATTTCCAAAAGTTTAAAATATTTGACTTTTCAAACTCAGAAATCCTTGGTTTTCTAAAAAAAAATTTTTTTAAACTCTGAGAATAATCTGAATTTGTTTTTGTTTTTTATAAAACATTTTCAACTTTTCAAACTCAGAAATGTTATTTATTTTTAAGAAAATTTCTGAAATTAATTTAAAAATTTCTCAACTTTTTTAAAGCAGATTGTTTACTTTTCAGATTCAGAAATGCTCAGGCTTTTTCTAGCAAATTTCTGAGATTAAACTCAATGTCTTTACTTTTGTCCAGTAAGTTTTTGACTTTTCAAACTCAGAAATTAACTAATTTTTTTTCTGGCATTTTTTCTGAGATGAATCTCAAAATTTCTGCTTTTTGAAGCTCAGAAATTTCCTCATTTTTTCTAGAAAAGTTTTAATACAGTTTTGGTCGGAAAATTACTAATTTTTTCTATCTACACTGGCTCTTATATGCCATTGTCAGTTTTTTATCTCCATAACTGAGATTGCTGTTTATTTTTAGCTAATTTCCCCACTTTCTATCATAAAAGTAATTTTCAGTTGGTCTTCTGGGTAGTTGAACTTTTGTTTTGTTTAATCAAATGAAAATGCATTATTCCTTATGAATATTAAGTCAGACTTGTCCTTGATTTTTAAAGAAATTTCTGAGACTGATCTGAAACAATTCTGCATGTTTTTCTTGTGAATTTTAAACTTTTCAAACTCCGAAATTTTCATGTGTATTCTCAAAAGGCTTTGGGATAAATCTAAAAAATGCTCAATTTTTCTAGCAAATTTTCTAGTTTTAAAATTCAGGAATGTCTTTGCTCTAGATTTCTTGGATGAATCTAAAAATTTGTGAATATTTTCTAGCTAATTTTTTGATGTTTCAAACTCTGAAATGTTCTTGATTTTCTAGAATTATTTTTTTTCTAGGAACATTTTGAGTTTAAAAATCAGAAATATCCTTGCTTTTTCTAGAATTTTTTTTGGATTTATTTAAGAAATTCTGAATATTTTTCGTTCAAATTTTTGAATTTTCAAATTCAGAAATTTTCTTCTTTTTATTTTTATTTTCTGAGATAAACCTTGGTAGCATTTTTTTTGTTTGTTTTAAAATTCAGACATTTCCTTGCTTTTTCTAGAAAATTACTGAGACTAGAAAAATGTCTGAGTCTTTTTCTAGCAAAATTTTGACTTTTCAAAATCAGATTTTTTTTTCTAGATTTTTTTTGTAGAAAATTTCCAACCTTTCACATTTCCGAGTTTTCTTTCCGTCTGTAATATTCAGGTTTTTATCTCCATAACTGATATTGCTGTTTATTTTAGCCAAGTTTCCCACTTTTTACGATAAAAGTAATTTGCACACCATCCCTAAGACCCTCACACTTAAGTGTTATTTTTGTTTAAACGCTTCATTCCTTCACATGAAGGAGATTTTTAAAGTATTTCAGTTTTCCGGTTAAACATTAAAGTAGCGGTTGGTGGTTGGTTAAAAGTAGGTCTGTGTGTCAGCGGAGCGTTTCCGGGTTCTGCTGCCGAGTTGCCATCACCTGCTCCAGCCTCCTTCCTCCTGCTAAGTCAGCGTCAAGCAGCTCCGGAGGCCCGGACACGGAACCGACCCAGCAGCCGATAAGCTGGCCCGGTCCATGTCTGCTCGCTGAAAGCCTAAACCAGAGGAGGGACAGCGGGCAACGGCGATGGCGGCGTCGCTTCTCTCCGAGACCGACATCAGGCACCGGTCCATGGCGGAGGAGGATCCGAACGGGAACGAGCATGGTGCGGCTGCCCGCAGCGCGGCGCCTCGCTGGGGGCCGCAGCACGCCGGGGCCCGGCAGCTGGCCCGGCTCTACTCCCCAGGTAAGCGGGCGATGCCGCTTCTCTTCCCGCTATTTTTGTTCGCGATAATCTGTCTTGTTTTGGAGAGACTGGGGCTTTCATTCAGCGGAGGCCGAGCGTTGCAGCTGCCCGCGTATCAGCGCTGATAACCCGGGCAGCTGATAACAGAGAGGCTGCTGATGATGATTATGGGAACTGGTTCTGGTGCAGGCTGCAGACCGGCTCGGTTCTGTCTTGACGGGACACACAATGTGACGCAGCTCGTGTGGTTCTGATGGATGTTGTGCGTGGAGCAGCATGAGGGCCTGCTGGAAGCTGCAGCTGCTCTCCACGCAGAAACATCTGTTATCTAAAGCTCATTCCCAGCGTGGCACAGAGAAAACACGGAGCTGTAAATAACTGCCCATACCGGGCCGAACCAACCAGAACTGGGTTAACTTTTAACGTAAAGCAGGCTCTGGGAAGTGGTTCTGTTGGAGAGGCGACTGCAAACTGCAACACGCCCTGGGATCTGGAAAAACTCCTCAGTTCAGGGTCAAATTCAACAACTGCTGACATTTAGGAACAGTTTGAGAAACTTTGGATTAGTCTTTATTTATTTCAGAACCAGGGTCAGATTTCAACCATTTACACTGTAAAAACACAAGAACGAACCAAGTGTCTTTATGTAGTTTCTAGTGTAAATATTCTAGTACACTTAACTAACTTAAATGTAACTTTTGAGCAAGAAATATGAGCCAAAACCAAAACAAAACCAATATTTGTTCACCAGAAGTTTACCAAGTACACTTGAAATAAGACAAAACTAACACAAAATTAACTTTACAGCAAGATATATTTGTTGTTTTAAGTGATTTTGTGTTCTTTTTAAGTGCATAATATCTGGCATTCATGAAACTAACTTAAAAATAACTTCAGCAAGATATAAAATTTGTTTTGAGTCAATAATTCTTTAATATTGATGAAAATGTACTAATCCCATTGGCAGATTATGTCACTTTATAACATGGGAGAGATATCATGCTATATGTAAAATAATCTGCCAATGGAACTAGAACTTTTTCATCAATACAAAGGAATTATTGACTTAAAACAAGCTCACATAAAATGTTGAAAAGTTACTTTTCAGTTTGTTTTCTATTATTTCAAGTGTAATAAGATATTTATACTAGAAACTAAACCAAAAATACTTGGTAAGATTTTGTTTTTGCAGCGTAAACTCTGGTCCGGATGAGAAAAGCGAACGCTGGTCTGTCTGCTAACCTCAGTCTGGGTTCAGTTGAAGTGAATCTAATGCACTTTGAATACATATGTGAATGCAAAGCGGACCAGAGCAATGCTAATAGTAATCATTGTTTATTTGTTGGGACAGATACAAAAACATAGAGCAAAACAAAAACAATCCTGTCTGCATACAGCCATAGCTAATTAGCAACACTCGCCCTTAAAAAGACCTTTAACATTTTATTAAATGAAAAATTACAATCAATAGTAAATAAAGCAAAGTACTTCAAATTACAGAGTCAAAAGAATTACAATTTTTAAAAATCGGAATGATTCTGGTTAATCTTTAGCCGCTCCAAAAGCAGGAAGTGAACTAAAATGCAGGGCATTCTGGGTAAATACAACCAAAACAAACATGTTAGCTTAGCGCTAGCGGGAGAAATGGATTTACCAAAGATAAAAGAGAAATACTACAACCTCTAAAACCTGACGCCAGCCCATTTTTTTGTTTACATTTGGTGAAGAAGAAAGTTTCTCACGGTGTCTTCAGAGGATTTTTTGCTGTTTCCTTCAGTGGTTCTTGGTGTGGCGCCCCCACAGACGAGGAGGGGAACAGGTTTTTAATTAGTTTGATTTGTTTGATTCAGTGCAGCGTGAAAGAGAACCACAGCAGCTGAAAATGTAACAAATGTTGGGGATTATTTCATTAATAACACAGATAAAATGTATTGATATGATAGAAATAATCTACCAGTGGAACTAGTACTTATCAAAATGAAGGAATAATTGACTTAAAACAAGCTCCATATCTTGCTGAAAAGTTATTTGTAAGTTAGTTTTGTCTTCCTCTAAGTGCAATAAGATATTTGCAGTAGAAATTAAGCCAAAAATACTTTTGTGATTGATTTTGCGTATTTGCAGTGTAATGTTCGCCTTTGTAACAAAGGGGAAAAGCTGCAGAGTTTCCTACTTTACCGTGTCGCTACAGGTGCACAGATGAGACGAACCGCGTCCTAAAAACTCTTCCTTTTGCTTTGTTGTCGGGTCGTTGATCATGTCGCCGGTCGAGTATCTAAAACTCTGGATCGATCTGTGTAGAGTTGGGTGAAGAAAAGTTTCAGGATGATGAAACAGAAATAATTGTTCATCGTTCAACATTTTGCGTTTGGATTGTTTTGGACTGCAGTGTGAAAGTGGAACAAATATTTTGATCCTCAATCGAACCAAATCTACCGGACTGCCAGGTGAGAAAAACACTCTTTGGGTTTCATCTATGAATCCGTCGAGCATCAAATTTACATTTCTGACTTCTCTGCTCCGTCTCTGCGGCTCGGAGGCCAAACCCAGAATGTTCTGCAGATTGAGTCGTTTTGTGACTTCTGGACGGCGCCGACTTTATCAGAGGAAACCTGTGTTACCAGTTGTGCATCAAGCTGGTTTGTGCCTGACCATCTGCCCCGTGTCTCACTTCACTGAGCATTTTAATTGCCTCCAGTTGAGCCCTGCTGGCAACCTGTTGACATTTCTCTAAAAAAAAAAAAAAGGATCAGACGAAGGGTAGGACTAAACTTCTGACTCGTTGTTTAACCTCCATCAGCTTCTTCTCTGCTGTCCTATTTTTAGCTGCTGTGAGGAACCGAGTCACCGTCTCCACTAATGTTATTGGATCGGCACCATT
Organism: Xiphophorus couchianus; assembly: GCF_001444195.1. Taxonomy (NCBI): domain Eukaryota; kingdom Metazoa; phylum Chordata; class Actinopteri; order Cyprinodontiformes; family Poeciliidae; genus Xiphophorus; species Xiphophorus couchianus. Next base: position 7,651,468 of record NC_040229.1, read on the forward strand.
ACTCAGTGCAATTACATTAGAGGGACAAGTGTCGGCCTGTTCTGCTGCCGCTGGAGCTCAGGTTACACACCGACATTCATTTAGACGCCAGATAACGAGGAAGACTGGCTATAATTAAGAGGAACTGGTAACAGCTGCGTGTTCAGGAACTCAGTTCAAACAACGACACAGTTAAACAGATAAAATCAATACCAATAAAGATTAAGTAATATCAACTCTCAGTTGGGTAAAAATATTTTTTAGACGGGTTTTAAAAATGGACGGTGAAGTTTTCGGTCAGAACTGGTCGAAACTGAAATCAGCAGTTCAAACCGAAGAGTCCTGATGGGTGCAATCTCTTAGTAAGAAAATTATTCTCAAAGGTTTGCAATTAATCAATTAATCACATTCTAAATTAAAACAAGCTCAATTTTAATTTGCATATTTTATTGTTTTTCTCTTTTTTTCTCTCTTTTGAACTAAAACCTGAACGATAAAAGTCTTCAGTCTGGTGTTTTGGTCTCAACTAGTCTTTTTTTGTAAGGAAAGCTAAATTTAACGAAACTTAAAAATTAATTTTATTTGTTGTTTTGTTTATTCAGTTTGGATATATAAAATGTCTTCCAGCTCCAGTGTTGAACTTTAAGTTTTAATGAACATTTATTGATCTTTCAGAATTTGTTCTTGCATTATTATTATGCCACTAGCATTATGTTACTTCAAAATAATCTGTAAATAATATTATCGTTTATCACAATAACATCTGTGACTATTTATCATCCAGTGAAATTAGTTATTCTGACAGTCCAACTAAGAGTTATTTTTTGTTAAAATCATCCCTCTGGTTGTGTGTAATCTGAAAATTTTGTCTCACGTTCAGTAAAAACCTCAGAATGTTTCTGTTTGTGCTAAACTGAGGCGTTTGGCACAGAAACGTGCAGCATCACGTCAGGATAAGCAGATTAAATCGGTAGTAAACATACCCGGTCGTGTTCGTTTCATCCCGACGGCTGCAGCCCGGATTGAATCGTAAGAGGATCAAACGTGATTTTTTCCCCCCCCCCTCTCTATCAGCTGCGGTTGTGGTCCGAAACGGCCCCCAGTTTTTGGCTTTGGAACAGCAGCGCCGTTAAAATGTCAAAGTTGTTGCACAATCACACCTAGCAGTAAAGTTTACGAGAGGTCACAGATCCTGCAGCTTTAAGGAGTTCCTGTTTGCCTGAGTGCGCCGTGTAAATCATAAAAAGTTCATTTCTCACATCTGGAGTAACATTAACCTGTCAGGGTTACACGACTGAAGGCTGGGAAATCAGAAAAATGGTTTTAAGTTAAGATTTATTGCGTTATAGGATGTGTAAGACTTTAATAACAAAACCCTGCTTAGATGTTATACACACTGTAAAAACGCAAAACCTTACCAAGTATTTTACTCTAGTTTCTGTTGCAAATATCTCACTACACTTGAAATAAGACAAAGCTAACTTACAAGTAACATCACAGCAAGAAATATGAGCTTGTTTTAAGTCAATAATTCCTTAACATTGATGAAAAAATACTGGCTCCACTGGCAGATAAATACACTTGTAAGAAGACATGAAAATAACTGAAATAATCTGCCAGTGGAACTGGTATTTTTTCATCAATATTAAGGAATTACTTTCTTAATATTGATGAAACGTTACTTTTGAGTTAGTTTTGTCTCATTTCAAGTGTCCTAAGATATTTGCACCAGAAACTAGAGCAGGAATACTTGGTAACCTTTTGTGTTTTTGCAGTGTTTTGCTTGTTTTTATGATAAACTTTCAGTTGTGCTGCTGTTCTTTGTATTTTCGGAAAATGAAATGTCTGATTCTACCAAAACACTGAAAAAACTCAAAATATCACAAAGTATTTTTGGTCTAGTTTCTATGGTACACTTCAAATAAGAAAAAACTAACTCAAGTAACTTTTAAGCGAGATAAAGGAGCTTGTTTTAAGAAAATAATCCATTAAATAAGGAACTATTGACTTAAAACAAGCACCTCTGGCTGGATGAAAAGTTACTTGTAAGTTAGTTTTATGATAAGGTATTTGCCCATAGAAACCAGTCTAAAAATACTTGGTGATATTTTGAGTTTTTGCAGTGTAATGTGTGAGTGTGTCAAGGATAATCAGGTGTAGATGACAGATGAACATAAGAAGAGCATTCAAAATGTTTTATCTTCCTGCCATTAGTGGAGGTGATGTCACACCGTGTGAGAAAAGAAAACAGTTGCCTCTTCCTCTTTTTTATTTCTTCTGAGAAAAAAATTCAGGTTAGTTGGTTTGGTGGCGATTCGTAGTCATTATTCTCACTGTCACAGAGTGAAATGTAACCGTGAGCGTCCTGGAGGGGCCGGGTCTTGGTCCTGTGATTAAAATAATGGCCCTGCTGTTTCCCGCCTGCTCTGTTTTCGTCAGGTGAGTTTCTTTCCCCCTCCCTCATTTCAGCCGAAGGGCTCAGCGGGCCGCGAGCCGAAGATATGCTCAGCGACGCTAACAATGCAAGCGGAGCCATTTTATGGAAACTTAAAAGCAGAAATGTTCCCCCCACATGCTGACAAGTGTCTGTTTAAAGCAAAATAAACAGCCGAAATCCAAAATGTCAAAGTGTCCATTTAAGGGAGCGCCACGCTGTTCCGCGCTCGCTTGTTTGGGGCTCGGCTCAGCACCGGCGGGAGGTAAATCTAAATAGCAGTTTGGCTTGTTAGAGTTTGGAGAAGTTAGATGAGGCATCGGCGACGCGCCGTAGAGCCAAACACGGCCTCATTACGGCAAAGCAAGGATGGACAAACAGCTGGACGCTTCCCCCTCTGCCGCCGTTTCTCTGCTTTTCCATTTCTCCCACCAAGTCTGCCTTCATTCCCTCGTCTCCTCTGTCCTCCCATATGTGCTAAAGTGTCACGGTCCAGTGCCTTCCTCCTCCTCCTCCTCCTCCTCCGTATTTACAAGGCATCTTAGTTCTCAGTTTTATGAGCAGCTTGTATGTTTGTATTTATGATCATAAGTGTGTCTGGTCACTTTTCTAAAAGCAGTTCTTGTGGTTTGAGATGAATGTGATTACAAACTGTTGGATCTTATAAACTACAAACTTTGCTAGATGCTAAATTATTCTGATAAACAATAATATTGTTGTTTCGAGACCTTTTTAAGTATTGATAATGGCATAATGATGTAATTTTGCCCTCTCAAACACCAATGAACCTTCATTTTACACACAACACTTAACTCTAGGCCTTTCACAATAATGCTAAAGCGCTAACTTCAATTCACATGATATCTGAAAGATTACAAAAATCGAGTGCCAATTTAATTTTGACATCATAATTAACATCTTCTATAACAGCTTTAGACATTGTATTCATGTTTATATCTTCTTCTTTCCTGTCCAGGTTTTATTTTGTTCCTGTATGTCTTTTTTTTAAATAAGGGAGGGAAAAATGAGGAGAGGAAACAGTTTTTACTCACTTCAAAATAAGAGCATGAAGATAAATGGCTAAATACTTGAAGAATCCTTAACAGTCCATAACGAAAAATTCAACACAGACGTCAAATTGTATTCAACTGTAAATTTAAAAAAACGACCAAATAAATCAGCTGTTTAGAATTTATCAGGAAAATTTAGTGTAAGAGAAGCTAAGTCTGCTAAATGTTTTCAAATTAAATTCAACAAATTAGCTCCGCTGTGTGTGTGTGTGTGTGTGTGTCTGTGTCGCTTTGTATTTGATACATTGTAATTACAATTTTCCTAACTTATACTATATTGCATATGAGAGAGAGCGCTGTTTTTGGGTTTGGTTTAGGACCAAGGAGTGAATTGATTTTCTGTCAGTTTTATGGTTGGGTATCCACTGGTTATGGTCAATTTCAGGGTTTGGCTGCAGAAATGAATGGAAGTCAATGGAAAGTCCCTTCAGAGGAGGAGAAACTTAACTGCTTGTGTAAGTGACCTCAGTTCTCACATGTTCTCCTGCTGTCATTAAACTTTAAACTGCCAATAAAAACCCGCTCAGTTTCAACCACTTTATTTACATCACAGCGGCGCCGAGCTTCAACATCAGAACCCTTAAAAACCGAACTGTGTGTTTCCTCAACATCCTCCTGAAAAGCTCCCTCTCTTACTCCCTGAACCCAGAAAGGTCAAAGGTCAGAGTGGGTTAATGTTTCAGGCCTTTGAGCGCCATGTGGGTCTGCAGGGCTCTTTGACCTGAGTGTGTTGGTGTGTGTTCATGTGACCTCGAGGTGTGTAGAGTCACTGAGATCTGCAAATGAAAAAGAATCAGAACTCTGGAAAAATGTGGAATGTCGGCTTTTTACAGCTCTGGATTGGGATGCAAAAAGTTAAAATGATTGTAAAGTGCCTCAAGGCGACATTTGTTGTGAATTGGTGCTATAGAGTCAGACGCACAAGATTCTGATTCAAAAACGACTCGCTGATGATGGATGGCAAGCATTGGTTTTAACTGTAAAGTTATCAATGTAACGCACTAAATCTTAAACGTGCGCCTGATGTATAAAAGAAAAAGGGACGCAGTGTTTTGCTACTAATTGTCGACACCAACACATCTAGATAAGGAGGTCAGGAAAAAGTTTCAATAAAAAAAATAGTCAGGGGGAGAGAAGAAGGTCAGTTGTGCTAGCTTGACTTTGATGACCTTAAAATGAAAATGTGCTGCAGAATCAGAGCAGGTGACTAAATTAGCCAATATATCGCTGCAGTGTTAGCTTAGCTAATAGCAGCAGTAGTGATTATTAATAATTTTGTTATTAATAATCACAAAATAAAAATCAAGCTTGAAAGCATAAAACTGGAACAGACTGAATGTCCTGTTCGTTTGAGTGAGAAATGTTTGCATGTCTTTTGGTGTTGATAGTGGAGCTGTTGTCAGTCAGTTGCTATGGCAACGGATTTATGTGTAGCATAGCTGACACAGAGAGCGAGGGGGAAAAAAATAAGAGTATGAAAGGTTTTGAGTTGTTCATCAGTTTTTCTGTCGTTTCCAGACAGTGAAAAAAAAATACTTAGGTGTCTTTTTATTCAGTGTATAAAGTACTTCTATTCTATTCTATTCTATATAGCTCTGAATTGTATGTGACTAGTTTCTCCATATAAGTGGTGTTTTGAAGACATTCAGAAAAAAGTATTTACCAGATTTTTTTTATTTTCTAAAAGTTGAATCTGTCCATCTTTCCTTCCAATCACCTGTCCTCCCTTTGTGTTTTTATGAGAATCTTCATTTTGCTTTTCAATGAGGCTCTGTTTTCAGAGGATTTCTGTCCACTGGGACATTAAATTTACAGTTCTGTTTGGCCCGAAGCCATGGATGCACTTTGACACCAATTGGCGCTTTTGGACCAAACTGTTCTGGGGGCTCCCTGAGGGTAACGGGCGCCTGGATGTCTCTGGAGAACTGCCTACCTTTGAAAGGTTTTATGCTGAAGTTTAATTGGCACTACGGCGTCATGGTGGCTGGAGTCACTGCTTTCTGATGGAGAAGTTCTGACCTTTTCCTTTTCTTTACATCTAAACAAATTATAATACTGTGAAAAAGCGATAAACATCGGGGATGTGGAACTCATTTTCATTTTGACTCTTCTTAAAGGGTCGGTTGTGCCAGGATATATTGATAAAACCCAACAAACTAAGTAGTTGTGTCTGCTTTTGATGAAATTAAATATTGAACGTCTTTTCACATCGATCCGTCCCTCCATTTTTTTAAATCAAAATTACTGATTTTGTGGCGCTAATTTAGAAATATTGCAATATTTGTGCCTATGTATGATGTTAAATGTGACTTTTTGTTACCATATTGATCACAGAGGATAACTCATCCAGTAAGGTTGAGGCAGCAGAGTAGTAGAAGCAAGAAATGCTGCCACCTGCAGGTGGGAGGAGTCAATTTAGACATTTTTAGATTCATCTCCAAAAGTTGAGAAAAAACTTGTAAATTTCTTAGTTTTAAAAGTCAAAACATTTGCTAGAAAATAGTTGGAAAATTTTAGATTGATCTAAAGAATTTGAAAAAAAAAGAAAATTTCTACATTTGAAAAGTCAAAACATTTTCTAGAAAAAATTAAGAAATTTTAAGATTAATATCAGAAATTAATCTGAGAAATCTCTAAGAAAAACACTTTGAAATCTCTGCATTTCAAAAGTTAAAACTTTTACACTTTTGAAACACTGAAATTAAAAAAACATTCTAAAATTCCTGAGCTTAATCTAAACTTCTTTTGTTTTTTTCTATCAATTTTTTTACTTTTCAAACTCTTAAATTTCCCCAAAAATTTATGAACATTTCTGAGATTATTTCATAGTTTCTGAGTTTTTTCTATATCTTTTTTGACTTTTCAAACTCAAAAAAACCTCTGCGATCAATCTCAAAATTTTTGATTTTTATTGGAAATTTGCTCTATTTTTTGTTTATCTACATTCTCCCTGAATCATTATGAGAGGAGTCGGATGCATTCGTGAATGCGACCTAAACCACTTCTGTGTGTGATTATCTCTGTGACGGCTGCAGGAGATAAGAGGACAGCGTGCATGATGGGAAATGTCCATCGTGTGTTTTTGGTTATGAAGCTCCTGTGGGTTAAACGTGTGTGTGCATGTGTGTGTGTTTCATGCATCTGTTTGTCTTTGTGTGAGTGTGTTGCCATGTTATTACTGATCCTCCACGTTGGATCTGCAGGGAAATGGATTGCGTTCGTCTTTCAGGACGTTGTCCAGGCGGAGACAGACGTGACGTGTTTGTGCTGCAGTGTGAGTCGTTTGTCTTCTTCGCTGTGTGTTGTTGGTTTTCCGTGTGTGTGTGTGTGTGTGTGTTCCCATGTTCTGCCGTCCACAGAGATCAGATGAAAGTGAAGAGCCCTCCGACTGATCCACTCCTCCTGATCGAGGGAATTCATCCCCCACTTCCCGTTCCTTACCCCCGTGTTTCCATGACGGTCTCCCTCAGTGTCTCTCCTCCTTTATTCTCCCTCTCTCTGAGCATGTGACCCACTTTCACCACCCACATTCCTCTGTCTACCCCCAAAGTCCCATCTGAGGACGGCCCACTGAGAGAACACCAGCATGGAGGATGGAGGGGGAGAGACTGAGTGATGGATGACAAAGAGCAGCAGAGCTGAACATGGTAGAACTACGGCCCGCCGTGGTTCTGATGGGTTAGCCTTCAGAATGACAGAACAAGGACGAGGAGTGAAATGGAGGGGTGAGGGAACGTAGTGGAGTAAAAGAAGATGACAGAGTAGTAAGAGAACGTGGCATTGGAGTGAGAGAAAAGGCGGAAGAGTGGGAAAACAAGGTGCACTGAAAGATGATAGCAGAGTAGTAAGAGAACAATGTGTAGGAGTGAGAGAATGTGGCAGAGGAGTGAGAGATCGTGTCTGTGGAGTGAGAGATCGTGGCAGAGGAGTGACACAATCTGGAGAAATGAGCAAAGGTGTCTGAGGAGTGAGACTGTTAGATGTTGGAATCGTTGGATATTGTTGTAGATTCTAACCCGGCTTTAAACGTTCTCCCTTATCGTCATGTTTGTTCTCTAATGAAATATCAGTAAAGTTTCACAGAACTAATCGATCCTGGAGTTATTGATGCCTTTTCATGTCTGATTTCCCAGGCTGAGCTCGTTCTGGTTGTTGGGTTTCTGTGGTTTACTGACAATGGAAATTATTTGATCGCTTCAGTCAAAACAGCAAAATACTCGATAGGTTGTGGCCTGATCACCGAGCGTCACGGCCAATAAGTTGAAAAGGTGTTAATTAGTTTCTGTTTCAGGGCTCAGTGTTCGGGTCACGGTGTTTGACCTTCTAACTACTGCACAACCAAACAAATGAAAGCAAATCAATCCCTGTTTGAACTGTTTACCACACTGCTGAGCACAAAAACACTAAAAGTTTAACATTTCTCTTGTTAAAGTGCCACTAACCCTCAAAGCATTGTTTTCATTGCAGATAAATGATCTAAATAGGTTATTTATTTAGGTTCTGGCTTCATGTTCAAGTGCAGATTTTGACATTTTACTGTAAAATGTACCTAATTTTACAGTATTTTAACTCAAACCATCTCAGTGCTGCCCTCTGCAGGTTGAATATTGACTAATGCAGCTGAATTTTCCTATCCTGACGATGGAGCTTTTTCAGCATCTACATCACAACGGCAGGTTAAAAATGTGATTCACTCCAGAATTATTGGTGCTTCACATGTTGTTGCCATAGACATCTCCAATGATTCTTTTTTTAGAGGGGTAGGAAAAGTATGCAAATCCATGTTAATGTTCCACTAATGTTTGAAAAACACAATTTTGCAATTAAATAGAAATTTAATGAAATAAAAAGCACAATTAAAATCTCACATGAATGAGTTTGTTCATACAGTAAGTCATTAAAAAACATGCTACGCCATCAACGCCCTGCTACTTCCTGTCATCTTTGTGGTTTGCTCCAGTGGCAACATCCGGTTGTTTGATCATGTGACTCATGATGTGAAAAAAGTGTTTGCATTGCAGTTTTGCGAAACACATTTATTTCAGTACGGTTGAAAAACCACATTATTCTGGCATGAATATTTTTTTAAATCAAAAAATTTACTTTTTTTTCTTTCTTAAATTGGTGTGTTTTCATTAAGCTAATTTATTTTAGTAATTCCAATTTGTGCAATTCTATGGTTAATGCATATTTCTCTCAGGTCTGAGCCGGAAGTGATCCGCACCATATTGCTAGGCAAGCGCATGCGCAATGCATAGAAGATCCATGGCTTAAGACCAACCAAAAGAAAATATGTGGACACTCTTAACCAATGAGAAAGATACATGAACAAAATCGCTGCTGTATGAGACAGAGAAGGAAAATGTGTCAGAGGATGTGGACAAGCTGCCCCCAATCTCCTACTACGACATAATTAACTACTTAGTGATAAGAGAGCGTACAGCATGGAGGAGCTCCGCCTAAAATCCATGGGCGAACACAAGCGATGTTTAAACGGCTTTGTAAAGGATGTACGAACTACACGGGTGAATATCAAGGTTCTGATGACAGTCAGAGTAAGTACATGTGGTAAAAGATGGGCACATGTGTAACCTTCCTTGCTTGGTTGTTTGTCACCTAGTACACAGAATAAATCCCTCTTCACAATGTGACTTCTAACTGCATGCAAGTGGCGCCACAGCTGAAACATAAAAGACACAGTTAGTGTCGTGACTGAGTGGTCAGCCACTGGGAGCCGCAGCTCCCACTCATAGGGTCGTATTTTTCCAGCCTTTACAAATTATATTCGTAGATGTTGGATGTTCTTATAGTATTTCGTTAATTGTTGAACTAGAAAATATGACCCTAACCCTACATAACCCCCAGGCAACAAACCACATATCTGTACCTCATGTTGTTCCTTTATTTTATTTTATTTTTGGTGGGGGAATGATTTAAAGTACCACCAGACATATTTTTGTCCAAATAAAAGAAGTATTGAGGCTCATGTGATCTTTCACTTGGAAGAGGAGCAGTCCTTTTTATGAAGCAGAGTTGCATGCTACACCTTGCCTCCTACTTGTAAGTTATAGATTAGTTTTCTTCTTTTTTAAATTTTGGGTAACTATTAACTAAAAATATTTTCATGTCTGTGAGTATGTAAAGAAGCATTGTAGATCATTTCAAGACATTGTTTTTATAATTTATATGCTAAAACTGTGTTTTTTTTGTTTGCGCAGTTGGGGCCCTTTTGTTCAGACAATATTATTCTAGTGCATTGATATGCAGTTGATTACAAATAATTATGAAGCCAATTTTTTTTACTTTATTAATGACCAACAGCAACAGGAGATGGATGTAAGATAATTTCATGGACAAAGGGTGCATGGTTCATAAGTTGGGGTCATTCCCGATGAAAACATGAGGAACCATTATTTCATTGTTTGTTTATCCTCAAAACTAACTTCAGTCCCAAAGGGTGATAAGCTGGTCATCAATGAATAAATGTTCCTATTCCAAGGCAGGCAAAGACTGAAGCAATACCTGCCAAAACCAAAAATATGAGGTTGCAGGGAACTTCACATGGCTGGTGCAGATGGTGTTAAAACCTACACAGGGCGAGTCGTGGCACCACCAGATCTACCAGAGATGGGAGCTGGTGGAGATGTTGTCCTTTGCTCTACAAAAAAATCAAAAACAACAGAATTATAAACTCTTTAAAAAAGAGCCTGCAGCCCTAACTCCAGTCACTGGTGTGAATCTGATCGCTACAACCCATAGATAAACAGATAAACAGATGGTGATTCACAGGTTTGTCAATAATCAAGTACCAGAAATGTGATAGATACTCTTTTTCACATCAACAAGCAATTCCTTCCTGATGTTTTACATATAATAGGGAAAAAGACTAATGGCAACATCCTTAGTGATTCTAACTCCACCATACAGACAAATGCATACAAATGCTCGTTTTAGTAATTTGCTTAAATGTAGCATTCATTAATGAACGTTGGTTGTTTAGTTTAGATTTGGTGAGTTGGAACCATGTCTGATTTATTTTTTTCAAGAAAAGTTTTTTTTAATGAATGTAGGTTTTGTTTGATTTGTATTTTACTTCTCATAATCACGGTAGAAAACCTTGGTGTTCTAAACCCCTGGTAGCACAATGCTGCCATGAGGCAACAAACCCAAATCTGGTTCTGGAGGTGTCAGGGTCCGATTTTATGATTGATATGTAATTAGGAACCACCAAGCTCCCAAAGAATGCAGGAAAATATTTTTTCCCCCAAAAAATAAAAAGTCATGCCAAAGAGGGCTAAGTAAAAATAAACCTAGTGAAGGAAGAGCAGCTTCAGTCGCACCTTCCTCCACCAGCATCAAAGTTCTGCTGGGGAAGCCATGAGAGCGCCTGAAGGACCCGATCCCTGCAGTTACTAATCACACCACTAGGTGGTTATAAACATACGCATCGATTAAAAATCTCATGAATACATACTATTATTATTATTTTGGATAAAATTCACATACACATTTTTCTCTCTGTTGCACATGTCCGTTTTAGCTTGCAGATGAAAGCTATTTTAGCTAAGCTAATTTTGCTAGCTCGGCAATACGTACTCCAGTAAACATCACTCGTATTTATCTTAGTATTACACAGAGGTGGGTAGAGTGCTCAAAAAGCTTAATAGAGTATTAGATGTAATGTATATTGTCTATAAGTTAGGTATGAGGCAGGAGCTAGTTCTAAACTCGTAGCTTGTTTATTGTTGTCATAGCAACTTCCTCCCAAGATGGCTGCCTCTTACAAAGTTCACGGAAAGGAATCGGTTAATCTCGGATCTGGTTTTACTCGCGTCATATTCCGCATGGTCTCACCTTACCGCACCATATTTGTGTATGCTACCATGTTTCACTCATGAAACACAGAGAGGTGACGGGATCCTCTCCCTCCTTATTCGGTCATTAGTATTCAGGACGCGTTGCCTTCCTTCCTGCTGTCCGCCGCTCGTTCCCCTGACGGAGAATCAGCCGGCGTTGATTAATTTCAGCCTATTAGCACCCCTCGTCCGCCTCCCCCGGCTCCGCCCAGGTTAAGTCCCCGCGCACACCCGTGTGCATGCTCGCAGGCGGGGGTTGCTGCTGGGTGAGCGATGGCGGACAGGTTGCCAGGGAACCGGTTGTTGTCAGAGCGATATTAATGAGCGGGTTGCTGCGGTGCCGGTTGTTCGTGCCAGCATGTGTAAGTGTTTGGGTGTTGGTGTGCCAAAAGAAAGAACGAACGGCTTGTTTTTTTGTCCATGCGCCTTTACGCATAGAGATGCTATTTCCCCCCCCCCTTTTTTTTGTCTGTCACCGCCTCTGTGTGTGATATCCAGCAATGCCATGGCCTGAGGGACGCGGGCTTATGCGTGTGTTTGTGCGTGAGTGTGTGCGCTCTGTGGAGGCCTGTCCTAGTTTTCTGCTCCTCACCAGGGAGCCGGAGGATCCAAGGACTGACGCACATCACCTGACAGCCGCCCCGCTGCTCCCGTGCCCCGCACCATGGGTGTGTGAGTGTGTGACAGAGATGGAACGCCGGGGTGCGTGTGTGGGTGTGTGTGTGTCTGTGTGTGTGTGTGTGTTGGCGGTCGATCTATGCGCAGAGGCAGTCATACTTAGAGGAGGTGGGAGAGAATTTTCCTGCAGTGACCCCTTCAGGCGGATTGGGGAGGAAAAGATGTCACACAAATCTTAAAACAACAAAGCTAAATGTGTTTTCCTGAAGTCCAAACGCACACAGTGGCCCAGATTTACAGAGTGGGCGCGCAGGAGACATGCATGTTTATTTATTTAAAAATTCTGCAACTCATTACTGCTTTTATTACAATTATTGCAGATGTAACTTAATAATTTAAAATATTATTGAAAAGTTTATTTTAGTGATTCATTTAACTGAATAGACAAATATTTTTGTCTATTTTTAGTGCAAATATCTTGGTGTACTTTAAATTACACAAAACTAACTTACAAGTAAATTTTAAGCAACATTTTTGAGCTTACATTGAGTTACTAATTACTTAATGTCAATTAAAAAGCTTACTAGTTTCTAGTACTTTTAATAACCCACATTATAAATGAAATATTCTACTAGTGGAACATTATTAAAGAAACGTATTGCTGTTTTTCTCCATTTTAGGTTTCTTCATTAGTAGAAACTTATGTAGTGAACGTTAAGCGACATTGAGATGATTGACCAGGATGTTAACCTGATCAATAAAATGTTGACTGCTGTGAAATAAGTTTCTTGTTTTAATGAAGAAACTTGAAACGGAGAACAACACCAAGAAGTTTATTCAGATTTTAGCACTAAAGAGTCTCAGTTGGTGATGTGGCATAAAAATAAAATCTACTATTTCTTTTTTCACACCAAATTTGATTTCTGATAATAATTTTTCTCTTCTTTAATAAAGGTTCCAAATTACAGAAAATATTTTCAAAAACTTTCTTTTAGGATAGGGTTAGGATTCGATGTGAATTCAAAGTCCAGCTTAATACGAACTGAAAAGTCCAGTTGACTCGGTTTGATTGGGACCAAAACTGTCCACTTCCTGTTGGGGCGGTCTCCAGTCCGCTTGGCAATCATATGCATTCCAACCAAAATAGAGTTTTGTCAGTGGACCAGAGTTCACTTCTTTTGTTTCACATCGGAGTTTGGTTACGCATTCACACCTCACCAAATGAACCGGACTTTCTAGGCAAACGGACTGGAGTTGGATTAAAGTGGACTAAACTGGGCTGGTGTGGGGACGGTAGATCCTGGGTGGGCTGGCGCTACTCTGAATTATTCAAACTCAAGGAAACATTTAGAAAAAAAACAAACAATTTCACAAAAATTAAATCTTCACAAACAGAACATTTGAGTGATCAATACAGCTGATTTCTCGCCTGATCGCAACATAACATTTTTTTAAAAGAAATTTTGTCTGAAGTGTCTGTGCAGCAGCGAGTTTCAGCATGAAGACCAAAATGATTCACAGATGTAAAACATTTCCCAACTTTGAGCTGAAAATGTGACAAACTGAGGACAAAAGAAAAGGTGCAACAACTAAACGAACTTAGTGACAGATTAAAACAGCAGCGTCTTAAGAGGCAAACCTAAACTTCCATCCACGTCTGTCTGTCTCGGGTGAAAGGTCAGCTTTGATGAGTTGTAAAATATCCATAATCACATATTCCAACCCTCCTCTGACCTTCTGAGTCGCAGCTTCATATTCATAGTTGCTCAGGTCTGTAGACGCAAACCTTTGCAGGCCCGAGTGCTTTATTAGGAAAAAATGTCATGAATTTCTTATAGGCTGCTAATGCTGTGAGATACGTTAGGATCTGGACACATTAAAGTTTCAGACACGTTAGATTGTTGAAGACAAAGAAAAGCAAATGAATGTTGTTGCTGTTTTTTGAGGGTTTATTTTTGTAAATCGGTGAAATGTTGAATGTCCAGCTGCTGGAAAAACCGAAACAACATCAAAAAACAATGAAACTGAGAACGTAAAGTTACAGATCAGTCAATCCAGACGTTTCCAGGAAAATTAGACGAGCAGCAGAGTAAAATCTCAATAATTCAGCAGCTCTGATGTTCTGCAGCGTGCAGCTTGAGGGTTCTCTCTCTGACCCTCCCGTCGCTCGCCAGTTTTCCTGCTGAATCCGGAGTTTGGAGTTAGTTTCAGTTCGACCGCCGCTCCCCGAGATGCTGACCTCTGAGTTTGGATCGTTCCCGCAGAGACCGGCCTCCCACCTGAAGCGGACTCTGTGTGGCCTGAGCGCCAGTGTTTCGTACCGCAGAGGTCGTGACCCCGCTGCCTCGAGTACATTTGTCTTCCTCTGAATGATTACATATTAACACTGGCACACACACACACTCGGACTGATGGCTGCTGAGTGATCCTTCAACCTCCAGTAAGGAGCAGCTTGTTCTCCTGATAGGAGCAGGGACCTCACCTTGTTCAGCCAGGGTGTCCCTGCATCTTTAAAGTCTTTAAAAGTCTTAAATTCATGCTTCTAAATTGATCTTAAAATGTCTTAAGTTCCTGTAAAAAAGCAAGTTATTTTCTTTTCTGTCAATCAAAAGTTGGAGTCGCACTCAGAGAGCTTCATTGTGTTCTGTGACTTTCAAAACAAACAAACAACAACTTCATTGATCCCACTAAACAGCTGCTAACATAGCTAGCTAAGTAGCTTTTTAGCATTTGTCATGTCGTGGGTACGTTTAAATTTATCGCCAGTTCCCTGGACAACATTTGTAAATTGCTGTGGAGACATAGATTTTAAATTTTATTCATAATAGTTGTAAAATGTCTTAAATCTGTGTATCTAAAGTAAGGTCTTAAATGTCTTTAAATTCAATAAATTTTGACTAGACATGTCTATTTAATCTCTGGGTTCTGCGACTCAAGATGGTTGCAGAGTGCCAACTGTCTGCTAACAACTTGCTAGCTTTTTTGCTTCTGTAATTTAATGGGTAAGTTCAAATTTATGGCCAGTTGGCTGGACGATGTTTGTTCATTACTGTGGAGATATGGGTCTTAAATTTCATTCATAATAATCAGAGTTGGTGAAACCTGCAGAAACTGCCATCATATCAGATCCTTTACTTATTTTCCCCTCATTCTGACCAGTTTTTCTTGTGCTTGGAGAGATAAATTGCTGTTTTCTTTGCAGGTAAACGATTTCAGGAGTGGGTTTGTGTGATTCTGTGCCTGTTCCTCTTCATCATCAACTTCTTCTTCCTCCTCCTGCACTTCTCCACCGTTCACATCTACAAGATCATCCTCGGCATTGGTAAGAGAACAATCAGAGACTTTTTTTCGTCCTTTTTATTCATATTTTTTTTACATTACATACTTTTTCCTCCACTCCAGTTTTGGGAATAGTGACGGCAGATTTTGCCTCGGGGATTGTCCATTGGGGAGCCGACACCTGGGGATCCGTGGATATTCCTGTTGTTGGGAAGGTGAGCAGAAAAAACTGAACTTTACAGCAAAAAAATTCTTTAATAAATAGAAACCATATCAAAGAAGCTCCTTTACATTGAGTTTTAATTGGTCAATAGAAATGCAGCTACTGGCTCTACTGACTCCATTTCCCAATATGTAAATCACTGGCAGGTCAATCTCTTGACAATTTCTCCCCTTAAGAAAAGTAAAATAAATTATATTAAATAAAAATCACAAGAGAAAGGTGGTGTTAGAGCGCTATTGTAATTTTTCTCCTGCAGAAGTAATTTTTGTTTATGATTCTCTGAAAATCTTGATCTGTTTTATTTGAAAACTACATTTTAATAGGTTTGCACTTTGATAGAAAATTGATTATTTGCTCTGTTTTTACTTGTTTTTCCCCAAAAAGTAAGTATTTATTGTCTCTAAAGATGTAAAAAAGTTTTTGAAGTGTAAGCTTTCAGTTCTTTAGGCCTGAATCTCTTCAATTTCGGTATTAGGCTTTGTTTACATTGCTATCATATTCAACGTGGGAGCTTTTTGTTTTACTCTGAAATAAAGGCCTTAAATTTATTTGCCTGGGACTCGTCCTGTCACCATAACAAATTTTACTGGACAATAAATTGTCCCAGAAATCATTGCGATACATGATAATACTGTTATTTTGAGACCATATTCAATGAATATAATAATAATAATTATCATTATTGTCATTATACCCACTCAAACATAAAAAAAAATTTTTTTTTCTAAAAAATAGTTTACACTGGAGCGGAAAAACCTTTTAAATATCCAAAGTAAATAAAATTATTACAATCTTTTATTATTATTATTATTATTATTATTATTATTAATAAAATACAGAGACTTCATAAAATGGATTATGAAATCTCTGTAGCCAAAATTTTATTCCAAAAAGTAATAATCATTCAGCATTGACAGGGAAAACAGGCAAAAGAGGCAGGTAGTGTAAACTAACTACAACGCACTTCAAAATGGCGACTTTTCAACGATATTAAAGACGATTGTTGTCCAAATGGAAATGATCTCTCTCATTTTAATTAATCATACAATTAATTGATTTATTGCTCATTGGTTGTCATAATTTGCTGTTGATGTGCTGGTTAAAGATGGCTGCACCTACTTCACTCATTAAAACACATTTTACAACAAAGCCAATTAGATTAAAGTTCATCCTCATTTCATCCACTTAAAATCAGTGATCAGGTGCAGCTTGCAGGTCGTTTGTTTTGATTAATACCATCAGATTTTCACGGTTTGTGTGTTGTGTGTCTCTTACAGTTATGTTTTATTCATAGTGAAATAATTTGTTGAAATGTTAAAACTAATGTGCATTTTTAGATCTCATGTACCCCAATTAGAGCGGCTACCGTTTGTGTTGCTCACATATATTATCAATGCATGATTAGTAATGAGTTGATATTAGTCAGAATTTGATTAAAATTTATGAAACATGGAAAACGGCGTGTGAAAGCTCGTTGTTCGAGGTAAGCGTGTGCAGAGTAAATTTTAACGGTTTATTTTCTGAGTTTAGATTAAAATGAAGGATTTTATTGTTCGATTTTACTCGTCTGCAGGATTTCAGATTTTTCTCCTTTCAGTCGAGATTTTAAACAAATCCTCCGTTTTTAGAGGATCCTGATTCATCATTCATCCCTTCTTTGTTTCCTTCCTTCTCTCCTTCCTTCCTTAGTGTTCATCCTTCTTTTCTGCCCTTCCTTTCTCTTCTTTTTATTCTCCTTTGTTCTTTCCTTTTTTGTATCCTACCTTCCTTCCTCCTGTCTCCTTGTATTTTACCTCCATCTGTTCTCTCTTTCTTCCCTCCTGTTCTATCCTTACTTCCTTCATTCTTTCCTCTTTTGTGTTTCTTATTTTTCTCCTTCATTTATTCCTTCCTTAATTATTCCCTTTTTCTTTTTCATTCTTTCTTTACTTTTTATTTTGTCCTTTCTTTCTCTTTTGCTTTCATTTGTCTTCTTTTTCCTCTTTTGTTCTTTCTTGCTATTTCTTTCTCCATTTATTTTTCGTTTCCTTTGTCCTGTCTTTATTTCTTTTATTTAGCTCTCCCTTTTAACCTTTCTTTTCTTTCATTCATTTGTTCTTCCTTTCTTTTTCCTTCATTCCTCCTTTTGTGTTCTTTCTTACTTTTATCCTTTCTAGTGTCCTGTCTTTTTCTTTCTTTCATTCTTTTGTTTGTTCTCTTTTTCTTTCTTTAGTCCTTTTTCATCCTTTCATCTTATCTCCCTTGTTTCCTTCTCTACTTTGCACCTTTGTCTCCAACTTTTATTATTTCCTTCTCTCCTTCCCCCCTCGTTTTCTTCCCTCCTTGTTTTCTCTCCTTTCCTTCAGTTTGACCGTTACGGCTCCTTTCTTCCCCTGAAAAAGTCAGAAATTAAACTTTAAAAGTAAATAAATATGAAGAGTTAGAGCAGATGTCTACCCGCTACACCTTAGAGTTTAACATGAAATCCTTCAGTTTAATTCAGAGCCTGATGTTTCTGATGTTTCCATGTTTCATTTTTCTTTACAATAAAAGTTTTTTCCCTCCTGCATCACATTTAGTTTGACTGGTGTAATTTCCATGTTTTCTTTCCGAAGGCGTTGCGTGGGCGGACAATGTCCATGTATGATGTGGCATTTTTTGAAGCTGAAGACACAGCGGCATATTTACATGGCGTGTCCGCCGCCGTAGGAGAGCCCTAATAAATGCATTTAGTGGAGAAGAAGAATAGACGTTAGCGGAGAACAGAAGGGCTGCGTTGATGTGTGTGTGTGTGTGTTGATGTGTGTGTGTGCGGTTACCTCAGTGGTGGCTCTGAGCGGAAGAATAAAGCAGGTTTGTGCTTCTATTTAAGGTTAGTTTGAATATCAAAGCCTGACTGGATGCAGAACACCCGAGGCTAATAGAGCCACTTTCATTCTTTGTTTGTTTCCGTTTGCTGCCGTGTGTACGTCTGGTGTCTACATGAGCTCGTTCTGACTTCACTTCCAGCTTCCTTTGTTGTCCGTAATTGTTGGGACATCTCTGAGGACGTTGCTCAGGTTGAGAAACACACAGAGTGTAGAAGCGTTTATGCTAACGGTCTTCAGGCCGCTGAATCTGTACGTGGCTCCCAGAACGATGAGGCTGGACTCTCAGTCCGCAGGTTTAGTGTTTCTGTCATTTTTAAGCAAAAAAGGCCAATAGTGAAAAAATAACGACACCAATCAGATGTAGCGGCCTGCTTAACAAAGTGGGTCTTCTCAGGATTGGAATCGTTTATCCAACACATCCCACAGATATCTGATCTACTGTTTACTAACACCATTAGCAGGAGCTACCACCATTAGCAGGAGCTACCACCATTAGTAGGAGCTAACATGAAAACTAAAAAATTGTAAGATTATGAAGTAGATATTTTAAGCGACAACAAAACGAATATTTAAAGTTGCAATAAGTAACTTTTACTTAAAAATGTTGTTTACGTATTTGTTAAAACCTTCACTACCTTCACTAGCCTTAGCATTCATGACAGGTTCTGCTAGCTGCAGCACAGCAGAGAACAAGAGGATGTTGGGTGATTGACAGCGCTAAGACCCGCCTCCTAACTGTGATTGGTAGAAACTAGAGCTCTTTTTTTTGAAAAGGTTTTGTTGGCTCTAGTGGCCTTTATTTGAAAGTAGAAAGTAGTTTGATAGGAAACAGTGTAGCTCTAGCTCTGTGAATCAAATGGTTTCCTTCTGGAATCTGGATTAACATCTTCCAGCAGCACAGACATCATTTTCTCTGACTCTCTCCTCTTCATCTGTTTGGTCCTCCTCATCTTCATCATTTCTCTTCTGTCTTCTTTTTCAATCCACTCCAGTTCATATTGAAGCAGCTGAACGTTACTCAATGTGCAAAAATGACTGTTTTAGCTGGATGTAGCTAGCACTGTAGCACCTAGCATATGTCATGTTCCCAGGCTGCATTGCAACGTAAAGAACATGGCGACGTCCATGTAACAATATTATATTTAAATTTAGAAAAACTAAACAGCCTACAGCATTTTTACTGCACTGTTTATCATCTGAAATGAAGTCTATTGTTACAACTAATCAATTTAAATACCTATATTTATTCACGTTATTTAATGATCTACAGTTCTGGCGGAAATCAGATTTGAGTATTTTTAATTTGAAGAAAAAGATCATTTAATCAGAGTAAATTCATATCTTAACAAGAGGGCGCTTCCTTTTAAACATAGGGTTAGATTGGTCAGACTGACGACCTAAAACATTTAAGAATGAGGAAAAAACCAAAAATAAGTGACGCTGTCTGGGGGTGTGAATTATTTTTTTATGTGAGGTTCGAAGGTAAATGAAACTTGAGCACATTAAATAAAGAGCGTTTGGGGAAAACGAAAACATCTGATATGATTTTAAAGAAACGTACAAAGGGAAACTCTCCCAATCATCATCAGAACATAAAACGATTTATTTTGAATTCAGCCCATGAAACGGGTTTTCTTTTGTCTCCACAGAACTGGAATTGCAGCCGCGTTTTAAGAAGAGCTGCACAGCCTCCCTGCAGTGCTCAGAACAATTCCTTCGCGAGGCTTCGGGCCACGCTGTATTTTCTTTAGTCTTCATGTCGTTGAGCTTTAATTGACTCAACAAGGATTTCGCAGTCCTCTAATGAGTCTACTTTGAGGACAAAGTCACGCTCATTAGTTCCCAATGATGCTCGATTCACTCTGAAATTTGCCAGATGTGCTTCCAGTTTAGGAGGATGTGTTTGAAGATCGTCCGTCCCAGTCTGCTCGGCTTCTCATTGTTTAAAAGCTGCTTTTCTTCCTGTCTGCCTTTTTTTTTTTTACATCTTTAACAAACATCTGCAGCTCTCTGCGAGGAGGATTAGCTTTCTAATGTGAATGCAGACACAAAAAACTGGTATGCTAAAACAAAATAACAAGAACTGAAATTGAGAAAAGATTTTCTTTAACTGAGATAAATAAAAACAGTAATTAATGGGAAAAAACTGGAACTAATTGGAACTATATTGTTGATTTTATAAAGCTAACAAAAGCATACTGAAATTATAGATGTAATATATTTTATTTTCCGTTTTTTCAGCTTTTGAACTGTTGTGAAATAGATTTTTCTTTTTTTTCCTACACAAGCGGTTTACATCAGCTGTGGTCAAATTAAGATACTCCGCAAAATGGCTACAGCAAAAGTTTGCATAAAACACCACAGTCAGTTGCTTATTCAACAATAATTTAATTCATTACTGAAAATTATATCTTCTGTTGAGTATTTATTACCCAATCACACTGTACATAATCACAAAACTTTAATCTTCTTTAAATTTCTAAATGTTCACCAAATTATGAAAAGAACTAAAACTAGTACTGTAACTAACTAAAACTAAACAATGTTTAACTGATAAAAACTAGCAAACACTGTAAAAACCGATTTAAGCTAACTAAATTATACAAAACATAAAACTAATATGATGAAAAACCCCAAACTGCTATAACCCTGGCATTCACTGTAGGGGCGCTTTGCTAAAGGGGCGCCAAAATGATGGCGGAAATAATAATAACTTTATAAAGTGATGAACAATTACGAGGTTAAAGAAACCTTAAATAAAGCAATACAGTTAAAAAATATATAAAATACCAATAACAGCAGGAAAGAATATGATGAAATGAAATTTAGAAGAAAAAAAGTGGGGCTTTTCATTAAGACGCCAGTTTTCTCCAAATTTTAAGACTTTCTTCAGACAATATTTTATCTTTATTCTAATAATATCAACTTTATTCTTGTAAGAAATAACATTTCTTTGGTTTTGCCCTTATTCACCATCATGTTTGGATGCAATTTTTCTTTTCATTAGATGTTTCCATTTACCTTAAAACTGTACAAATTAGAACTACTGGTACACAGAGATACTTTAATAAATCCAGACACACCTCAGAAAGTACATATCTGCACCCCTAGACGCACAGAAGCAGGTTTCAAATGCCTAGCAGACATTATTTTTTTGCCGTATTCTGGCGCCCGCTCTAGCACAGCACCCCTATGTGTCACATGTAGTGCATACTCACTGTTTGGGTCCCTTAAAGTTGAAATTTCTCCTAAAAATAAAAGAAAAGAGGAAAAAAATCTGTTGAAATAAATGTCAGAAGGACAAAAATTGGGGGTGTTGGGGCGTGTCTGCCAGAGCAGTGGGACGGCGCCGGTTGCCGGGGCGATGGGCGATGTGAGCCGGTGATTAACGGGCGTCGTGCCACGGAGGCCGCTAAACGGTGTGGGATTAGAGGACACGCAGCGACCGGCGGCCCGCCGTTGTAACTGGGAGCGCCGGAGCCGCCCCGCTCAGCACGACCTCCACGGCTTAGCCGGCCTTTCATGTGCCTGAGGGCCGCGGGGAGCGGAGAGGCCCGATTCGACCGAGATGGAGACCTAATTGCAAAGATATCAACAGATAGCTTCAGAGTTTGCAGTGGCACCCATCGATGACGTGCACAGATCGGCGGCGGTGATTGTTTCGAGCAGCAAACCCGACAATAATGAGTTTTCATGCTGATGCTTCCGTCCCTACACACACACACACACACACACACACACACACATGCAAACCTTCGCTTCTGTCGCCTTTTCTTCTACCTGGGGAAATAAATTACCTTTATCCAGCGTGTGCTCGTGGGTGTGTTTCCCTTTGTCCGCTTTTAAGCTTCTGAGATTCTGATTCAGCCTTTCATTTGAGACCCCTGCTCTCTCACAGACAGGTGTCTGCCTCTGCACAGCGCAGGTGTGGTTTGAGCCACTTGCCTGTGTGTGTGTGTGTGTGTGTGTGTGTGTGTGTGTGTGTGTGTGTGTGTGTGTTTTGAAGCTGGTATTTTTCAGTTTTTGTGTGTGTGTGTCTGAGCAGGTCGACTGCTGTTCTGGGCTTTATTAGGATGCTGAATGTGTGCTTTGGGGTTGAGCTCGATGCTCAGCATTGCTAAGTGTGGTGAGAATTCCTCCGTGTGTTTAATCTGCATTGTTTAGCTTTGCAGTTTGTTTATTATCCAGAAAAAGAAAAAAAAAGCTGCAAATGATTTACAGTGTCGGCTGGGTTTACTTCCTGCTGAATGTTTGTGTTAGCTGAGATATTTAATTAATCAACCACAACAAAACACGTCAAATGATTCATCAAATAAATAAATCCAGTTTTCAGCTGGAAGTCCTTCAAAATGCATGAAAGTAATTTAATCAGAATCAGATTTATTTGCACAGTTCGACTTTACACAGCAAAGACAAAGACATCTGTAAAAAGTCTCATCAGTTTGTGTCCAGGATGTGTGTGGTCTACAAAGATGTTCAAATGGTTCTCCGAAATTTCTAGAGAAGTTCATAAAACTCCCTCCATCTTTGTTTCCTCAAAAAGATGTCAGTTTATTTTCAATACGTTCCTGTTTAATCTGTTTTACATATTAGAATATAATCAAATGTCTGGACTTTCAAGTAAACACACAGATTAAGACATTTAAAAACATAAAGCCAAAATTGAAAAAAGTACACCCTTGATGCTGTGTATCTTCTCCAATCGCTTGACGCTTGCCTGCAGGCGCCATTTCAAATTCAAAAAATTTAAATTTAACACTTTACTGACCGCAAATGGAAATAAAATGTTGCTGTAATTCCCCTTATTAATGCAGATTATTTACAGAGTTGTTGTTCAGGGTGATGGCAGGAAAGTGCAATGCTCAGAACAGAGGACCCAGAATTTCAGTCAGACACAAATGGAAAAGCAAATGTTTTATTGAGAATCAGGGTATGGTACCAGCAAAGGTACAGGAACCTCTGAGAACAGAGAAGCAGGTTAGTGGCTTGTAATCTTGGGGTCAAGGCTCAGTAAGAAAAGCCACCGACCTTCTTAAACCTCCGTGGAAAACGGGGGCAGATTCTTGGTTCCTCAGCGAAGTGATGGCGAGGAGTCATCTCTGGGGTGTTGGTTGTAGAGGACAGACCAGCTCTGCAAGATGGAGACTGATCCAGAGCGTGAGGACTGGTAGCACAATGGTAGGTAGCAGGTGATAAATCCAGGGGGAATCAGGATTCGGAGGTCAAGAGGCCGAGGCAGGGTCAGAACCAGGGAGGCAGAAAGAGGCAAACTCATTTGAGGGTCAGGTGAGGATTGGTGGTCAGGGCACAGAAACGGGTCAGGCACCTGAAGACAATATCAGGCAGACAAATCCAGGGACGAGGCCGAGAGGCAGAACCAGGGTCGTGTCCAGAAACCAGAACCCAGTGAAGAATCCGACGTGGGCTGGGCAAGGCAGGGAAATCCAAGAGACATTAAATGTGGTCGAGATCGTGGTCAGGTAAGGAGGGAACGCTGGATATCTACTCACACCAAAGGGCTTTCAAAAGCCTCGCACCGTCTGCCTGCCTGAGTGCTGAATGTAACAGCTGCAGGACATGTGGATGACATGAGCCTGAATGCTCTGCAGGCAGCAGCATGCAGGTGAACCAGATGAGTTTGATTGGAGCGGTGAGAGCTGAGGAGGAAAACAAAGCAGGCAGACGGGCCAGAATCATCACAGAAAGCTCTCTTGTAGCAGTTTGTTTTACAGCAAATTTACTTTGTATTGTTACATGTCCATAAAACCAGACCTTTCCGACGTGGGATAAACAGAAATCTGTCACAAAAATGTTTGTAGCGCCATAATTTCTTATCCAATTTCCATAAAATATGGCTAAAGCTAAAGATGAGAAAATTGCAGGTGTTTTTATGCATAAAGTTTGTTTTCTTCCTAGATATAAATGTATAAACAGTTTGGTTTCTGCCCTTTTTTATTATTAAATGTGGGATGTGCATTTTTAGACTGTAAATTTAGTCACTTGTTAACTTCAGCAGCTTATTTCGTCTCAAAAATATACACAACTTAACATTTTTGTGCAAAATTTGCAACAGTACTGCTTATAGTGTAACATAGCAGCAGAGATGAAAACATTTTGAATTCACAGTAAACCCAACAGTTACATAAGAAACACGCCACTAGCACGTATACATGTGGACGATTGACAGCGCTAAGACCCGCCTCCTGACTCTCATTGGTTGTTTTTGCACTCCGTCAGTCGCCCAAAGTAGTTCAGGGAGGAATCGATCTTTTCACAGACTCAGTCTTATATTAAATTGTCAAAACATGCTGATGGTTATAACAAATATGTTAAAAAGTATATATTTTATAAAAATTACTGCAGGTTTATTGTCCAAGCAAAAGAGAAACACAAAAACGTTTTTTCTTTGCAGGCTTTCATCCGGCCGTTCAGGGAGCACCATATCGACCCGACCGCCATCACTCGGCACGACTTCATCGAAACCAATGGCGACAACTGCACGATCCCCATCCTGCCGCTCGCCCACATGGCCTACAGGTTCCTCACATGCACACCAGGTACGAACCGCTTCGGTTCCCGCCGCGGCTTCCAGCTGCACTTTGTGGCATTCGGAAGTGACTCTGAGGACTCCCGAAGGTCAGATATTCTCCAGACTGTCAGGGTCAGAGCGGAGCGGCAAACAGGAAGTGGCTCCGGCGGTAGTCGTGTGCTCTGACCCTGAAGGGAGGACTTGGAGGAGGAGCAGCAGCGGGAGGAACAGACAGAGCGCTTATTGAGGAGGTGACATCTCCACCTGTCATGTCTGCACTTCAACTGCAGCTCAAAGGTCGCTGATGGGAGGAGGACGGGGGCGGTGACACCAGTTAGCCAGGTTAAAGGCGGCGCTACGCACGGCGCTACGCACGGCGCTGCGGGGTTAAGCTGCTGCAAGCATCTGGAAGAGAGTTTCTGAGATAGAAATCATGATGGTTGAGCAGAACGAGCAGGCGGGACGCAACCATCAGTTGATAAATGCATTTACACCAGAACTGAGGCTCGGTCTGAAATTTGATCCAATCTAGTCTCCATGGTTACGGTTCGGTTTCCTTATGCCTGAGATTGATGGGCAGAAAGTTGCAAATTTTCTCGTCCAACATCAAGTTGCTCACATTCTCAGTTTCATGATTTGTTCTGTAACTTTATGTAGAAATAATCAAAGTCCTAAAATGTTACTGGTTAAAGTAATCAGTGTATTTTAATGTCATATTTGAATAATTAATCAAACATTTGTGTTAACATTAAACTATAAAAAAGTAACGGATAAAAAATATGTTTACTAATGTTAATATGCTGTATATATAATTTCTATTTTTAATTGTTTCTAAATGATTACTATAATTATTTACAATAACTAATTCAGTCAAATTGTCTTGAGATTTTTTATTTTATTCCATTTTATATTTTGATAATTAATAAAAGAATTTTATATTAAAGTAAACTACAAAATAGTAATGTATAAATATTAAACTACATTAAAAAAAGCTAATGAATATTTTTAGCAATGTAATTAAACTGTATGAATAATTTCTATTTTTCTAAATTATTACTATAAACATTTACAAGAAATAATTATTTTAAATACTTACATTTTCTTGCATTTTATGTCAAATAATCAAAATCAGAAAATATGTTTTAACCTGGAGAAACAAAGAGGATTTTGTGACCTGGAGCTAAAAACAAACGGCCGATCTTCATCATGAAGGCTGAGCGAGAGGACGATGAAGGATGAGAGGACAGCTGAAGTCCACCTTTAGGGGACGCCCGCCCCGCCCCCACAGGGGGTCAGGGGTCACCAAACGGGGACGCAGACGCAGCGACATGTCCGCCTGTCATGCCCGCTCCCGAAGAGGTCACCGCTAAGCGCTGGAGTCGGCCGGCCGGAGGGCGGAGACGGGGCGGGGGCGTCCGAGGGTCACGCAGCGGCTGGATGACATCTAAACCTGTCATGTCGACGCCTTGCCGTGTCACAAAGACGGAGACGCAGGACGATTCGGAGAGTTGACGTCTCCAGCTGTCATGGCCGCTCCTGAACCGAGGTCAAGAGATTGTAGTTTTTATATCTGCAGAGACGGAGAGGGGACGTGTTGTGAGGAGGACGGATGTAAGTCGTTTCAGCAGAGAGGCATGAAGACGGTTAGCGAGTTCATGTCTATTGGATCAAACGGTTACAGAAATCTGGTGCAAAGATCTGATTCTCTTTTTAAAATGAAATCAGCAGAAAAAACCCCAACAATCTCCTGGTTTTATCATCCAGAGATCAGTTTGAAGATCATCAGCCTGCCTTCTGTTTCAGTTTCACTCAAACCAGAAAAAAGAGCGAAATATGGTGGTTATGCGGAGCATTACTGGCAGTCAACGGTTATAGAAAGCATGATTTAGTTTAAACCTGTGATATGTATTTATTATAAGAAATCGTTTTTTACAAATTTGTTAAAACTCTCACTATGTTTTGATAGTGTAATATGAGAGCTACTAATGCTAACAACCAAAAACAACCAGGAGGCGGTTCTTAGCGCTGTCAATTAATCTCACGTACTCGCTGCTAAATGTTTCTAATGGCAGAAAAACAACTTACCATTAAAGAAAAACTGTTTATCAGTTGTTATCGGTGGCTATGCTAACTGGCCTTATTCATGACAAGCTATGTTGTGGTGAACCAGCATAGCAGAGAGCAAAGGGGAAAGTGTGAGCAGCGCCACACTAAGGGGTGATTGACAGCTCTAATACCCCTCCTCCAGGCTCTGATTGGTTGTTTCTTGGTTTCTAGCAATGCTTGAAGGCAGAAAAGCTAAATTTTTCCTCCTTCAAATTAAAACTGTTAACATTTGTATTTATTTTTTAAACCAAAGTCCAACAAGAATCAACCGTAGCATGTTCTTACCGCACCCTGGCCTGAATATGCAGCTCTTATTTTAAAATAAACATTTATTTTGAAGCGTTGTACATTGTTTTAAGGAGCTACATCTGTACCCAGTGGGTAAATGAAGTTTATGGTAACTGCACTGTTACAATTTCTGTCTAGTAAGTGTTAAAGGTTTTTAATTTTAACCCGTTTTGTCTCTCAAACCATAAAATAAAAGCGTATTTGAACCGTTTCTCGATCAGAAGGATTTGGAGGTTTTTTTTTCCTGACTCCTACTTTTGGTTCACAGCTTTGCATCGCCGCTCGCTGTGTGAAATTCAGTTTCGGTGCCACTTTGTCACAGTCGGAAAACCACTTATCTGCTGTTCGCCGTCCCTCAGCTGAGCTGCAGTTTACCTGCATCAGAATATGGATAAACACACACTGTCCCAGGATGGGAAAGATGTGTGTAAAGGAGAGGAAATGTGGAGGATTGAAGCATTTAAAAGGGAACAATAATGATGCACTGTCTTCCTTTTGACTTTTTCTCCTGTAGTTTTGCACCAGAAACCATGCCTTCATTTCCCAGAATGCTATGTGGTTCTGTATTGGAGTTCAGTGACATTTTTAAAAATCCTATCAGATGTATTATCCACGATATGGATCACGTGTTTATAACGATATATACTATTGATTTGTTATCCAGCCTAACTCTCTGCTAACTACTCATAACTTCTCCAAAGAACCGAGTCAAAGATGTGTAATGTCCCTTTAACGTGTATAAATGCTGCCTGAATTTATAAAACTGAAACAAAAGGTTGATCTGACTCATGATAGACATTAAAACTGTTAGAATTCCCAGTAAAATTTAAATAAAAATGTGACTTCTGGGGTTAATTTCTTTTGTTTTTCAATAACTTACTGTTTTTAAAGTATTTGCATCACAAACTTTCAACGTGTTTCTGTCTTGATGAGTCATTAACTCTCATTCTTCTGGTTTCAGAGGCTTTGGCGGCGTCCTACCCCTGGGACTGCTACTTGTTTGCCTTGGCGGTTTTTGTGACGCTGACCAACCAGATCCATAAGTGGAGCCACTCCTACTTCGGCCTCCCGCGCTGGGTCACTCTGCTGCAGGACTGGCACCTGGTGTTGCCACGGAAACACCACCGGATCCACCATGTTTCACCGCATGAGACGTACTACTGCATCACCACAGGTACGGCCATCATCGCACCGCCTAAACCAAGCTGAGGTCTGGACTTTGATTGGGCCATTGCAACACCTTGGCTCTTTGTTTTCAGCCATTTTGTTTTATCTGGGATCCTTGTAAGAATTATTTTTATTTTGACCAGTAAAATACTAAAATTTCCACATTGCTTTATATTTTTGTCCATCTGATGTCATTTTTAAATAATAAATGAATATTTAATATTCATTTAATATCAGTTACTCGATACTTTGCTTTTAGAAAATACACTGTTACTCTGACTTGTGAACAAGTTTTGGATACTCTACCTCTGCTCACCAAATGTTAAAGGGGAAATATGCTAAATTAAATTTTGTTAACATTCTTGTACTTCCGTTTCGGTTTCTACTGCTTCTAAAAACGCTTTAAAAAAAACCACCCAACTATTTTTTGGTAATGAGTGTGTGGAAAATGAGCCATTCAAAAACCTCCAGAATGCAACGTCACAAATCAGTAGGTGCTGTGCCGTTGCCTAGCAACCCAAACCGACCTCCATCATGTTTGGTCAGCTGGTTTTACCGCTCTATGCACTGTACAATGGCTGCTGGAAAAGACAGGTGGCTCCACTTCTACTTTTTAAAGTTGTACAATTGTATAATTGCGGCCATTTTCAAATGTGAGTTTATATGTTATGTTGGGGGGCGTGGCCAGCAGCAGATTATTAGGATTTAAAGGATTTCTCCCTAAAACAACTCATTCTGAAAAGAGCAAACTAAAATATTATCATCTAAGAATTATTTTGTGAAATAAAATGTGATGGACATGTTTTGTATAGGCCACAGACCTATCTTAACCTGTTCAAGGAAGCATAGAAGGTCACCTTTAAAAGCTTACTAAGGACACATAAAGTCGGCCATATTGGGTGGTTATAACAGAAGATGGCGATTTCCAGAATAATTTAACTTTCCCTGCATATTCACATAAAATGGCGACTGTGTGTGTGTGTTGGCTTATAAATAACTAAAAGCAAATGTTGTGCTAGTGTGCGTGTAGGTCTTTGGGGACCCGAGGCCTCTGTCACACATCCACACTCTGTATTCTGCCTGCATCTGGGTGAGAGTGGGGGGCATCCTCCGGGGGCGGCTCGCCTCGTGCGTCACCCTGCGCCCCAGCGGACGCCAGATGTGAGCCGGAGCTGTCGGGGGTGGCACGGCGAGCACTCCAGTACATCTGCATCTGTTAGTGCGCACTGGTCGCTCTGACCTCCTCTCCGGTTCCTAACCTGTGCGTGTGGAAGAAGGAGGTGGCGGTCGGGGACGGCGGAGTCATCCCCTGCGGTACCCTGCGCGCGCTGCCTGGCTGCCTGGGCCCGGCTCGGGGGCCTCTGGGGGCCCGGCTCGCTGCCTTTGTGTTCGCCACCGGCTGACAATCCCCATGCCCCATGTATATTTAATGCTAACCTGCTGTCTGTTCTAACAAATAGGACTTCACAGGCAGCGGAGGGGAGGGTGGAGGACAGGGGAGGACGACGGGGGAGGAAGCAGGGATTTGGATGGATAAAAAAAGGGAAAACATGGAAAAATGCAGGAAATAAAACAAAACCTCTGGATACTTTACCATATTTAAACTTGTCGAGGGTTTCTGTGTAATCAATAGATGCACCCTCAGTCTGTCTGTAATAACTAGATGTTCATGTGTACTCTGCTGCTACATGGGTGTCATGCATTCATTCATATGTAGATGTAAATGTATTTTGGCCTGCAGCCACACATCCATGAATGTGCTTAACTCAAAGATAAATTCAGCTGCTGTACTTCTGTAAACATCACAGGAAGTGAGAAGGTGTAAGTGTGTGTGTGTTTGTGTGTGTGTGCGTGCGTGTGTGGGTGGGTGTGTGTGCGTGTGTGTGTGTGTGTTGGTGAGGTTAAGGATTTCTCCTGGGATGGCCCTCCATCTTTCTGCTCATGACAATGAGAGTCAGACAGGAGGCTTCAAATTTAAAAATGGAGGCATTAGATGATTTGAAGTTTAGGTGATGGCAGTTAGCAGTGGAGGCCTCTGCTAACTAAAATGTTAGTTCAGCTAACACTAAAGCTCTACACCAGTGGTGCCCAAAGTCGGTCCTGGAGGGCCGGCATCCTGCATGTTTTAGTTCTCGCCCTGGTTCTACGCACCTGGATCCAATGATGTCTCAGTAGAGGCCTAAGAAGAACATTGACATGCTGAGAAGGTTGTTATTACCACCAGGGAGAGAACTAAAACATGCAGGTTGCCGGCCCTCCAGGACCGACTTTGGGCTCCCCAGCTCTACACCAACCAGGTATTTAGTGTTAGTGCTAACTTGAATTCAAAAGAAACTCTACAACCCTTCAACCTTAATTTAATATTCCATATTTATGTCTTGGTCTATATTTTCATTGTTTTGCTCTTTTATGTTTCTTGTTTGAAATAAAGTTAGAGAAAAATTTGAGGACAGGAAATGGAACTGCTGTATTAACTGTCTTCCTCCACTTCAAAATAAGAGCATGAACACAAACGGCTAACTCAGGGGTCTCAAACTCCAGTCCTCGAGGCCCGCAGTCCTGCAACTTTTAGATGTGCCCCTGCTGCACCACACCTGAATAGAATAATTAGGTCATTAAGGCTCTGGAGAACTGATCTACACAAGGAGGAGGTCATTAAGCCATTTCATTCCAGTGTTTTGTACCTGTGGCACATCTAAAACCTGTAAGACTGCGGCCCTCGAGGACTGGAGTTTGAGACCCCTGGGCTAACTACTTGAAGAGTTCTTAACAGTTCACAGCTGAAACTTTGACACAGATGTCAAGCTTTATTCAAATGAAAGCTTACCAAACAGCCAAATAAATTATCACTTTAGAACTGATCTGGAAAAAATTTATTTAAGGGAAGCTAAGTGCGCTCAGTTAGCAAACGCGCTAAATGAAAAAATTACCTTCACCATCTGGAAGGTGCCGTTTACAGGAGGGTTACAGAGAACCAGTGTCCATGTTGGCATTCCTAACTCCTCCCTGTACAGATATGGTGAAGAGAAACTGGCTCTCCAAAAGAGCCAAAGCTCTTCTTCTCTTTTACCAAATATGATTTAAATAATTATCCTCTTATCCTCCTTTTTTATCTTTCCTATCTCCTTCCGTTTTCAGGATGGTGCAACTATCCACTGGACCAGCTGGGCTTTTGGAGACGGATGGAGTGGCTGATTGAACACCTGACGGGCCAGAGACCGCGATCCGACGACATGGCGTGGGCCAAGAAGACCGACTGACGGACAAACCCAGTGAAACCAGTAACGGGGGAGAATCAGGCGTGTAAATGCAAATATGCAGATGTAGAAATGATGGACAGATGTTTAGAAACAGAGACAAACTTTTTTTTCTGGTATCGCTGCGCTTCTCGCTTTTTTTCTGCTTCAGAACAAACGATGTGTTCAGAGGAAGAAAGTCTTTGTTGTTGGTGTAAAAGCTTTCTGGATGTTCTGCATCCATCGGTTTGTCTTTAGACTCCTGAGGTGTTTGTTTAGTCGTGGTTCAGGTTTCTGGAGGTTGGGCTCTCCAGAAGAGACGCTGAGCTGTTTGGGACCAGCAGCATTCGGTTACCATCTTTATTTTATGTTTCTTTCTTGGTTTATTGGGTGATTTTTTTGTCAGAACCCACAGAGCAGGTGGAATTATGTTTAAAACAATGGCTACATTATCACAAAAGTGTAAAAATCTGCTAATTTTATGATGTTTCCATCTAATATTTTGGGATCTATATTAACTTACAAGATTTAACGTATAGTTACTGAGTTGAACACTTGATCTTCATGAACAACCAAAAATCCTAATAACTCCAGTTGGATGTTATGATTTGTATTCAGATGTTTGTTAGATTAGACCAGACTTAGACTTTAACTTTTAAGATTTTAGATGAATTCATTCTTTGCTAGAAACAAACCACATTGGGATTCAGAGGAGCAATCAACTATAAATATCCGTCCAACTCACATAAAATGGGTAAAAATTACAAACATAAGATCCTAATGTTGGTTCATCACTTCATTCATTAACTTAATCATCAATCCCTCAACCTCACCCGAATTGACCAACCAAATAGACCACCCATCCAACCAAACGAACCCCAACTTAAATCTATTAACAAATCAACCAACCACACCCAAAGTGAGCACCTAGCCAGACCCAACTGAATCAGCCACTCAACAACCCAAATTAACCAATGCAACCCAAATTGAATAACTAACCCCACCCAATGAAGCAACCCCACCCAAATCCCCAACCAAATAGACCACCCATCCAACCAAACCAACCCCCACTTAAATCTATTAAGAAATCAACGAACCAACCAACCAAGTCCAACCCAACCAACCCAATCCAAATAGACCAACCCAACGTAAATCTATTAACCAACCAAATCGACAAACCAACAAGCCCTACCCAAACAGATGATCCATCCAACCCCATCCAAAATCAACCAACTCCACCTTAATCTAAATAACCAACCTCACCCAAATAAACAAACAAACCAGTTCCACTCAAATCAGCCACCCAACTACCTTAAACCAAATAGACCAGCCCCACTTAAATATGTTAACCAACCAACCCCAAATCAGCAAACCAACCAACACCACCCAAACAGAATCCACGACAAACCCCACCGAAATTGTCAACCAAATCCTAAATTTCAAGGACAAAATTAAACCAAATCAAGTTACCATTGTTGCAGGTGCTTGTAATGACAGCCGCAACTCACTAGGTGGCACTCTTGGCAAAGAGGGTAACATATTTTCACATTTATCAGTAATGTAATGTCTATCTTTTCATATACTGACATATAAGCTTACAGATGTGTCTACATTTAGGTAGATCCATCAAAATGTGCAGCATTTTATTTAATATGATGTCAGCAGTGATGGTATAGTACAGTATGTACATTTTCCAAATAAAGGCAAAAAAAAAAAAACAACTAAAGGATGTTCTCTATTAAAAATGATGTGATTTTGGTGAAATGAGTAGAAGTCCCTCCCCCTTTCTGGACCACCATATTTTGGCCCCTCCCCTTTTTTGAGCTCCATATTTGGGCCACTCTTTACTACTGAAACACCAGTGGTGATGCCAGACACAGGACAGAAATGTCTTACACTCACTGATGTATCGACTGTATGAACAGTCGATACATCCCAAAGTGATGTATCGACTGTTCAACAGTCGATACATAAAAACGTAGGTATTTCTGTCTACTTTCACCCAGTGAGTCTCTCGCTGCTGTCAGACTTACAGTTTTCTGTCAGATCAGCTCAGAGTGCAGAGAGCACTCACCCGTAATCTAATTCACCTTCATTATATGTCTTTCTAAACTGGAACATACAGTCTCGGTCACTTGTTGTATTTTCTACATAAAACAGTACAAACTCTTAAAAATGTACATGCGTGTCTACCAGAAGGTTCTGGAGCTCCTGGTTTAACGATTTTTTGATACGACTTGTAGTTTTTCCACAGCATCTATTTATTTGAGTGTTAAATTTTTTGTCTCTGCTCTCTGCCAGAAATCGCCATAGCAACCAGTGACTCAGCATTTTCTCTGGTTCTTCTGTATTAATCAATCAGGCTTGGTCACACAGACCGTGATAATTTCAGTTATTGTGTGACTCCTGATTAAAATAGATTAAATCAGGAACTGAGAGGTTCTTAGGAAAAACAGAAAAGGGGTTCTAGCTCAGACTTTCAAAATAAAAACTCCAGACAGCTGTAGTGTCTCTTCAAAATTTCTAACATTTTATTGATCATGAAACGAGAGAATCTAGACTGAAAATAATGTGAATAAAATTTTAAGATCTTCCATTTACCAAATAAAAATGATGTTTGTTTCAGTTATGACTTCTGGGTTTACAGCTCAGTCACATTTATCAGGTTGTCGGAACCGAAAATGAAATGTAAAAGTTGGTCTTTGATGCTGCTTCAGATGTTTTCATTAAAGTGATCGCTTTATTGGCAGCAGAGGGAGGCCGTTTCTGACTGAACCCGAGCATGAAGTCAATTTTCTGGAGGAAGAAACTCCCAGCTCCGCTCTGACGCTCGATCAAATGAGAAATGGGAAAAGTAACTATTTTGGTTTTTGCTTCTGTAACCGTCCGCTGCAGAGTCGAGCTGCTTCACTCTTGGCTTAATTTCTGAAAGCTGCTCCAATCACAGATCAGCAAAAACAACAACAGCATTTTATGGTTGCACCAAGTAAACGGCGTCTTTAATGCTTCACTCACAGATGAAATCACAGATGATGCATGCACACTGACAGAACGACTCTGTGTGTTCTGTTGTTTTTCTCTGGCTTTATAATTTTCTATTTTTTTATGAACAGATTGAGCCTTGTTAGTTTCCATTTTGCAGCTCGCTGCTGGTTTGCCTTAATGTTTTTATCTGCTGTTTGATTTGAATAAAGATTTAGTAACTCCTGATGTCTCCTCAATGTTCTGATCTGTTTTCAAAAACTTTTCTTAAACTAAAGATTTTCTCTGTCGCTTTGAACTGCAGATGAAGAAATGTTTAAACAATCAAATCTTATAATCTAGGAGGTTGTCTGTGCTGCTTTGATGTCTCCATTATTTTTTTAAGTTTTCTTAAAATATGGATTTTTGTTTTTCCCTAAATAAGAGCACCAAATGGCTTGTTTTTATAGTAAATTGCTTTTTTTTTTTCCATCTGCTATTCCAAAAGCTGAATTTAAATGCCAGAGCTAAACCAACAGCGCCCTCTAGTGTCTGCTGTTAATAAATGTCAGATTGAACTATGGCTTCAATATTTCACAATAAAATATTAGTTTTAAATACATTTATTTATGAAACTTATGATGGTTTTAGTTAACTTTGAGAATAAGATCTGACTTGTAAATAAAAAAGGAAGGAAATATTACTTTGAGTGAATTAGTTTTCAATTAATCTTAATCAGAAACTTATATCAATTAACATAAAAACTTTGCACTTTTTTATTTCCCTAAATCACAGCAAACATCTCATCCACTAAAACCACAAAAAAGGCCAATTTATTTTGACAAGTGTATAATTTAATCCAAATAATCCAGTTTAAACCCTTTCCCAGAGAAATTAGACTCGGCTCAGTGAAAAATGTTAAGTAAGCCAGATGATTACCTTTGATCAAACTGATCAAGCACGGGGCGACAGTGGAGAGGAACGAGTTCTTTTAACAGAACTAGAGCTGCGTAAGCTAGGTAAATATTTTGGTTTAACATCATTATTAAAGGAAATTCAAAGAAACTCTGTTGAATCCAGCAGTCTATGCATGTAGCAGTAAAGCTCACTTTCATTTAGGCTGCCTAGACTGAATTAGTGGTAATTAAATCAATAAGATTTGGAGAAATAAATACGACAGGGTATTAGGACCACACTAATAATATCTATCTATCTATCTATCTATCTATCTATCTATCTATCTATCTATCTATCTATCTAAGAAAAATACAAGAAAGTTATAATATTACAACTTTATTCTCATATTATGATTTTATTCTCATTATTTTGACTTTATTCTTGTAATATAATGACTTGTATGACTATTAATGTAATAGTCTGACTTTATTCTCATACAACTATTCTCGATATATTATGACTTCATTCTCATATTATTGCGATTTTTCTCGTAATAATCGAAATAGCATGACTTTATTCTTGTAATATTATGCCTTTAAACTCGTAATTTTATGATAATTGTCATTTTACTTGTTTATTTTTTTCATTAATATACTCCGTCGCATGCTGGTAACTGAATATAGTTAAAAATCCAGCAGAAAGCCGATCAATACTCCTCGGTTTAGTGGAAACAGACTGCAGCGTTCAACAAAGTATCCTGATTCATTTCTGCGATGCTGCGTGAAATCCTAAAAAAAATCTTCAGCCGCTAATCATCATGTGTCAGACTGTGTCGCCATCAAAGCCCGGCTCTCGGTGTGGCTGATGGAGGCTCTAATGGCTGCCAGCGTGACGCCCTGATCAGTGGAGCACATCAGCCTGGTGAGATCCAATATGTCACCGCCGTGAGTGAGACGTGCCGCACGCGGGCCTTGTTAGCGCCGGCGCGCGGCGGAAGTGATTCAGTGGGAGTGACGAAGGCCACGCCCACTGTGGATCTGTGGAGGAAGGAGCGACGATGGAGGAGCTGGGCGGCATGACAGGACCAGGGAAACGCGATGAAGGATGTTTCCATACCGACTGCAGCAGAGTTGGGTTGGTAACTAGTTACAGTTACTTTATTAACGTTTTTCGTAGTATTTTTTTTACTACGCTGTACTTGTTTACTTTTACTTAAGTCAAATTTCTGGATTTTCTCCCCACTGAATGAAAAACAAACTAAAAATTCACCAGACACAGACGCACCTGCAGTTTTTGTTAAGTTTTAAATGTTTTTTATTGAAAGAAAGTAATTTGTGAAAATAAATATTTTACCTGATTTTATTATTTTTTGTTACTTACATGAATTATTGTCATTTTCCTTTTGATGGAGCGAGCTGCGCATTGTGTGAAAAGAAAAATACTTCCTGTTGTCTTCTTTGTGGTTTTCGCCAGACGTAACACAAAATCACCAAGAACCTTTCTCCAAATCAGTTTCTTTCAATTAAAAAAAAACCTGCTGAAACTGTAACAAAAACTGCAGGTGTGTCTCTGTTTCTGGTTAAAACAGGTTTGTTTTTCATTCAGTGGGTCGAAAATCCAGAAATTTTACTCAGGTTAGAGATACTTCGTGATAAAATTACTCAATTAAAAGTAAAAAGTACAGCATAGTTGAGTTTTTTTTAAAAAGTTACTCAAGTAAATGCAATGGTGTACATGTAACTAGTTACTACCCAACTCTGGGGTTTAGTGCAGCTAACCTGTTAGCTATTGTGCTAGCAGGTTAGCATCCTAGCTAACCTGCTAGCAACGGCTCAGTTCCTGACTTTAGGTATTAGTGATGATTCCACCCTCCACCCTTTGGACTAAAAGGGCAGCAAAGAAGCTTCTTCTGCCGAAGAAAACCTTAAGACTTCAAGGACAAACAGATTCTACAAAAAGAACAAAACAGAAGAACAGAATGAGACAAAACCAGTCAACTGCATTTTTAAAAAAATGAATAAACGTAAACTGGTGAAAATCAGAGGCTTTATTTTTAAGATGTACGAAAAAATACGTATTTTTCTTCATTTCTTGGTCTGGATCCGCGGTCAAATTAGTTCCCAATTAGAGGTAAATAAAACCTAATTAGGGTGATCACAACTTGGCACAAAAAATCCCAGTGAAGTCAGCAAGTGGAAGTAACAAAGAGCTCCGACTCCTCTCTAATGACATGTGTAAGTGAGGCAGCAGGTGACTTCTGTCAGACGAGGTGTGAGCGTCGTCTCGTTAAACGTCAAGGTGTGTTCACACTCCTCGGTTCTGCACGTACAAGAATGTGTTTCAGTTTCCGCCTGGTGTGGATGCCTGAACCTGCATGGCTCTGCGTGTGTCGCTCTCACCTGCAGGCGCTTCTGCAAGTGAGAAGGCCAATTAAGTCACTGTAGCCCATTAAGGCTAACTGGGTTCTGTAGCTTTCTAATGGGTTTTGGAGTAAAGTATGAATTTTACATTTTTCTTCTTAAACTTTAAGTTTGCAGAGAAATAATGACTTTCAAGTTACTGAGCACTTACAGGTGAGGTTAGGGAGAAAACTGAAAGTTTAAGGAAAGGTTAAGTTTTGTCAAATTTTCAGTATTCTACGGAGGCCCTGAAGTGCAAACAAATCACTAACCACAACTACAAATTAAAAAACACAACATATTCAAAAACACAATAAGCACAAATATAAATTAAGAAATCACAGAGATAAATAAGTGATGTTTCCAGTAGCTATTTTCATGTAACATATGTTCATATTTTCAACAAAAGCACAAAAAGTTGGAATGTTTTCTGATTCTAAAGCCAAAAATGGAATCACCCAGTCAGTGATATTTTAAGTTGACCTCTAACATTTTGTTAATGTCATTATGTTTTCTTAATTTGTAGTTTTGCTCATTTAATGTTGTATTTTTTTCATATATTGTAGTTGAATAATTTGTAGTTGTGTTTAGTGATTTGTTAATATGGTTTCTTTTCCTAGAAAGTGTCAGTTTGTGTTACAGTTCTCTAAAAGTTTCTTATAAAAGATAATCTGTAAAGCACATGTGTCCAACTCAGGGCCCCGGGGCCAAATCCGGCCCGCCATAGCTTTTTTATATGGCCCCCTGAGCTAGGAGTTTATTTTATTATTATCGTGAACACTTCCTTATCATGATGACAATTTTGATTTATCTTTGTCATAATGAATTTCAGTTATTGATGGTAAATTAAAACACAAAGGAATATTAGCTGTTTCAAAAACCTCCTGAATGCCAAGTCAAAATTGAGGGAACTCAACTTTTACCTGGCAACCACAGCCGAGTCTAGTTCGTTACCTAGCAACCCAAGCAATGCTCCAGCACGTTTGGTCAGCTGGTAATAGCTGCTGGAAAGAAACCACTTGCTACATTCTTGTTGGTTGCGCAGTGCCCATCAAATGTTACTCAGCAATTTGAAGGTTTTTGAACTGACACATTTTCCTGACACCATAAAACATTCACTTATTGTAAAATAAAACAACAGCTTGGTGTGCTTGGCCTGTTTTTAGAAACAGTAAAAATCCAAATGGAAGCAAAAACATGTGCTGTTTAAAAAACCTCCTAAAAGCAGATTTTTTGCTGTTCTTGTTTTACTGAAATTGAACAAACAACCTCAAATAATAAGTCGATCCCTTTAAATCTCCTATGTAACATCGTCCTATTTGACTTGTACAGTTCTTGACCAAACAAAGAACTGTGCACTATTTTTACCTATAGTGAAACAAAACCAACGTAGTGATGACCTTTGCTTTGTAATGTAAACAGTAATTTCATTCGATGTTTATTCTGTAGGCGGTTCTGGGGGAAATCTTGATGTTTTCAGTGTCCTGGTTAATATCTGACATCATACTGCAGGAACCAGCTGACAGACTGCCACACCACTCCCACTCCACTCACTGGGAATGTTAATTAGATATCTGGATTGTGCATTAGTTTGTGTGCTGATGAGATAGAAGAATTTAAATTACTGATAAGTTGTTGCTAAAGTTGTTTTCCCACCTGATAGTCTGGTAGAATTGGTTCGATTGGGGATCAAAATTGCATCATTTGTTACATTTCCAGCTGCTGCGGTTCTCTTTCACACTGCAGAGTCAAACGAACCGAGCTAATTTAAAAACCCGTTACCCTCCTCGCCTGTGGGGGCGCAACTCTCTTCTTCGGAAAATGTAAACAAAAATGGAGTAGCGTCAGATTTAGCGGTTACAAGATTTCTGTTTTATTTTTGGTTAAAGACAGTGAGCCATTTCTCCTGCTAACGCTAGAGACTCTTGCGTTTTGTTTTGGTTGCATTTACCCAGAATGCTTGGCGCTGTAGTCCACTACCTGCATTGGAATCAGTCTTGATGTTCACAAACTGCACCAGAGTTCACTTCAACCGAACTGGACTTTCTAGGCTGAACAGTGCTAAGTTTTTGGGCTAAAGGTTGCATCCACACCAGCCCTGTTTGGTCCGCTTTAATTGAACACCAGTTCGTTTGCCTAGAAAGTCCAGTTTGTTGGGGAGGTGAGAATGCGTAATAAAACTCTGATCTGCCTATAGACCTCAGTCTCCTTCTAAAAATCTTTCTAAAAACAACCAACTGTTGTGAAAAGCAGGAAATATTTAAAAACCCACCCAATGCTGTATATTTTTTATTTTCCCCCCAACCAATCGTTTTCAAAAGCAGCTCAATCTAGCAACACTGAAAGTAATCATGACCTAGACGTTTATTCCCAGGTACAAACTTAAAAAAATATTAACTTTTTTATTTTTAAAATCCTTCCAGTAAATGTCCAGCAGATGGCAGCATTGGATCTCAGATTGTACCAAATCAGACCTTAACCACACAAAAACACAAAAAGATATTTTCTTTCTTTCTTTTTTGTTCCCAAGATTCCAACTTTTCCTGTTAATAAATTTTCTTTTCTTCTTTAACTCTTTTTGGCGCCGCTGTCGTAGTTTTAACATGGCAAACTCCTCTACTGTACTTCAGCCACTTCCTTCCTTTACCCATCTGCTCAGTCTTCCTTCAACCATTCATCTCACTCATCTGTGAGATATTCAGCTTCACCTTCCTCCATCTGTTCCGCCTCCTTTTTTTAATTTTGCGCAGTAAAAGAAAAAAGAAAAAGAAAAATCATGCTGATGTTTAAAAATAGAACAAGAGACGCATGTTTGTGTTTCTGCAGGAGTGGGGAGAGAGGTTTGCGCACAAGTTGCACTGATGTTATTTCCGGATTAATTTAAAGGAGGTTGGGAAAGAAAGAAAAAGGGAATAAAGAAGGAGGGGGTGAACATGAAGTCTGAGAGACAGGAGGAGAGGATGACCGCAGAACAAGGAATAATAAACAGCGGGAACAAAAGGAGGAGAGCCGTCTGTCTGTCTGCTGGAACAACGTGGGCTGCTGTTTTATTTCCTCTGTGGCTGCACAACAGCAGCCTTGTCTGTCTCAGGTGCTGACACAGCATACTTTCACACAAACACACACACAAACACACACACAAACACACACAACACGCTCACAAACAAAAAGTGCTTTGGCACAAACTGGAAGAAAGGTCCGACTTTCAGTTACAGTGAATCCCCTCTGAGGCGTCAGAGAGACTTTCTTTGGTCCAGAATACAGACAAATTGTAAATTATTGGTTTATTGGATTAAAATTAGTTCAAATCGATTAACTAATAATGTCTGCTTAGAGTAGATCTTTTTTAATGCTGTAGTTTGGCCGCCATCCAGCAGAGGGCGCCGCTAGTCACCCTTAAATGGAGACAGTTGATACCGCAACAAAGATGGCAGGGAGATAACAGAACAGAAAAGAGTAACATCCAGAATCCGGTTTGGGATGCAAAATGCATTTTATCTGTTTTGACTTTTTAGCCCTCAACAACCTGAGTTAAATTTATTAATTTATCATCTTATGATGAATAGATAAATAAAACAGCAGCGTCGGGTTCTTGTCCAAACATTATTGATGTGCTACAAAGGCGAGGATGTGAAGATTATGACCATGTATTACGGCCAATATAAACAAAATAAAAAGACTAAACCCAGAAATGTTGAGATTCAAAAGAAGAAGAAAAAAATGGAAAATTTGAGATTTAAAAGTTGAGAATTGACTATAAAAAAACTGACATTTTTCCATAAATCTCAGAAATTTTCTTGAAAATAAACTTTCTAGGAGTAACACTAAAACCTTTATTTTAATGTTCAGTTTTGTTTCCAACAGAAATCAGACATGTTTGGCTGAAAACGAGCATTAAACGTGTCTGAGTGAAAACGTGTGCAGCGTCCCTGGGGCCTGGCGGCTCTCCGGCTCTAATCTGACCAGTCAGGCGGTCGAAGCCGGGCTTCAGCAAATATAAGTGTGTGGGCCGGCCTTGATGTAGAGGTGAGGCAGAGATCAATGCTGAGGCAAACAGAAAGCTTGGGACCAAACTCACCATCCTCTCCACCTTCCTCCTCCGTTTCTCTTCAGATCTGCGCTTTCCTCCCTCCAGTCATTTCACAGAAACAACATGGTGGCTGGTGATTAGTTGGAAACTATGTTGTCAGATTCAGGTATGTACATGAACGCAGCATTTCTATTCAAGTAAACGTTAACTAAAACTTACAAAACACCAAAAACCAAAATTCTGAAAATATTTTCATTAACTGAGGTAAATAAAAACAGTAATTAATTTGGAAAAACTAACAAGAACTAAATCGCAAATTTATAAAACTCAAACATACTGAAATTATGGGTATAATATCTTTTGGTTTTGTGTTTATGAATCTTTTTTTAGCCCTATGAACTGATATGAAATTGATTTTATTCCCCAGAAGCAGTTTAAGTCAGCTGTCGGCAAATTACGCAGGTCCGGAAAGATGGTGGCAGCAAAAGTTAGGAGAAAACACCAGAGTCAGCTGGTTGTTCGAAATGCGATTAATTGCAATTAACTAATTACAATTCCTGCAATTAATCGAGTCCCAGCACAACTAGAAACACAACTATAATATATCACAACATCTTTGTTTCTTTTTCCACACTTCCAAGAAAACCTGGTGCCATCAAACTAAACATCAACCGGATTTTATTTTCTGTTCACGCAAAACTAAAATATTCAGCAGAGATCTGTTTGTGATCTTTGTGTAGCCTGTTGTGGTGTGTGTGTGTATGTGTGTGTGTGTGTGTGTCTGTGCGCACATGTTCTGGTTTTGAAGCGGAGCGATCGTAGAGCTGGATTTGTGTTGTACAAGGTCACACCTCGGGGTATCTTTGCTGACACGCACACACCTGCGGTGCCGACTCTGATCATGTGACTGGCTGTCATGGCAACCTGCAGCAAGCACAGTCACTGATCAAAGAGTTCAGTGTGAACACACACACTCTCACACACACATTTGCACTTCTAGGAACATTAGGACTTTGACTTCCCTTCACTTTGGTAACTGCATTTATGCCAAACTATGTCGTTACCCTAAACTTAACATTTATCTGTATTTATCATAACATAACCTTAATGAAAATTTAATCATGCCATCCCTCTAAAGTGGGATTTTCAAAATGCTCCCCTAGGGGGCGCCAGAGCTTTTCAACTTGAGGATAAAAACATTAATTGCAGAGATTTAGCCAAATTCATCAGGCCCATGCCAGAGACAAAATTCATAGATTGTTTTGTACTCAAAGCTACGGAAAGTGTAACGCACTGCAAAAACACAACATCTTACCAACTATTTTTGGTCTAGTTTCTGGTTCAGATGTCTTAGTAGACTTGAAATAAGACAAAACTAACTTATAAGTAAATAATTCCTTACGATTGACAAAAAAGTTTTAGTTCCACTGGAAAATCGTGACTATTTGTGACTAATCTCAGCGCTACAGTGAGATTAATCAGACCAGTGATAACCCACATCCTATTGGTAGCATCAACATGCTAATTATTCTACATCCTAATGGTATCCCTCATGCTAACGTTAGCCTTACAGATAAAATGAACACATTAGCCACATTCGGCACACTGAATCAAGTAAGTCAATGTTCCCAACACACTAGTGACACCATTGACGCTAACCTTAGCATTTTAGCTCATTCTCAGCATCAGAACACTGAACCAGTCAACTGGTAGTGTCAACATGCTAGTTGTGCTATATACTAATGATGGTCGTCAAGTTAATGTTAAGTTAACTAAAATAAAATAAGCTAAAATAAGCACTTTTACTAATTTTTAATATATTAGCTGCATATGGCATGCTGAATAGAGTAAGTCGATGTATGCCAACATGCTACTTACACCACTGAAGCTAGCTTTAGCATTTTAGCATTTTAGTTGGAGTAAAGCATCAGAACGCTTTACTCCAACTGACATGCACTGTGGCAGCCCCATTTAAATTTCTTCAGGAATTTTTTAGTTTGAATTTTGTAATCTTGTGTAACTCAGCAGGTGTGATGAATGAGTTGAGTTGGTGAGAATTTTAACCTAAGAGGTGCAGCCATTTTATTACATTCTGCTGTTTGAAACAAAGCAACAAGTTGCCTCATTTTGCATCAGATTCCATGAACTTTTTGCATTAAAATTTCATGAAATAACATCAGGTTTTATAAGAAAACTTATAAAACTGTCTGTTTGCTCATCCTTGCAGGGTCCCAGGTTCACAAGAGGGGCTCTGAGTGTGTGAGTTTATCACATAATGTTAAGTGACATGATTGATAGATAGCGTCTGCATTTATTTATTAATAAAATGTCTTTTTTTAAAAAAAAGAATGAAGCAGTGGAACATCCAGACCAATGCTAATTATTTTTTAATGAGAGAAAAATCACACAAAGCATCTATTCAGCGGCGCAGCTGAATGGGAGGATGCGTCACCGTTTCTTCATAACCGAACATCTGAGGAGGCTTTTCACACGTGAAACTCTCAGCATCGGGTTGGAGATGGAGTCGTTGATCAGCGGATGGCAGATATCGATCCGATGCTTCGCGTTCTGCTTCCTGTCTGCAATCAGACGCAGCAGAAAGGTCAAGGCATAGAAGGAGCAG
Source organism: Xiphophorus couchianus (assembly GCF_001444195.1). Classification (NCBI taxonomy): domain Eukaryota; kingdom Metazoa; phylum Chordata; class Actinopteri; order Cyprinodontiformes; family Poeciliidae; genus Xiphophorus; species Xiphophorus couchianus. The sequence goes on from NC_040229.1 coordinate 7,696,012, forward strand.
TCAGAAAAACTTGTTTTCAAAGTTTCCATCTGTTTTCTTCACTTCTTAATCTGAAGGATCATCTACTGTTTGTTTATGATCTGTGCATATTGTACCTGCAAGATGCCCTTGAACTATTCATAACAGGAATCTTTACATTCTGAACAGTTGTTTATGTTCAGGTTTTAGAAAAATCTGTATGTCTGCTTTTATCCTCGTATTTAGTTTTAATCAGTTAGAAATAAGGAAGTATTGTCTCTCAATGATCCAACCATTCATTAGAGTTACAAACATCAGTGTGTTTTTGTTGGAGTTTGTGTTATAAACTTGGTGATTAAAAAATAACAATTTATAGTTTTGAATGTAAATTAGAAAATTTATCATTTTTGAAAGGACCTCAATTTAAAAAAAAAATAGATATTTTTACATTTTAAAATGGAGCAAAGCATAAAAAAATCAATTTTCATCCAAAAATTCTGTAATAAAACCAAGAAGGTGCATTTCCATTAACCTTATATTGGCTCAAATTGGAGTTACAAAAATAAATCAGCTTCATGGAAACATATTTAAAAAAACGAGCTTTTTTGATAGGATGAGGTGGTTTTTTTCATATCGAAATTAGTTTATTTTGCAAAACTGCAATGGAAACACATTTTTCACATCACATGAGTCACATGATCAACAACTGGATGTTACTACTGGCAGAAACAACACGGAAGAAAACAGGAAGTGGTAGGAGGATGATGATTTTTAACAACTTACCGCATGAAAAAACATGGTATGCATGGTATTTTAATAGCTACTCTAATTTAATGGAAGCACATCAGTTCCAAAGTTGTGGTTTTTTTACATTAGCAGGATATTGACAAAGGTTTCCACACATTTATAATGGAAACACAGCTAGTAACAGTATGCAGCCAAGTGACTGCAAATTGGAGTTATGAAAATAAATCTGCTTAACGGAAACACACCAATTTCGGAAAAAAACAGAAACGAAAGTTTTTTGATAGGATAAGGTGAGTTTTTTTGGCTGTATCACAAAACTGCAATGGAAACTCACACAAGCGGATGTTACTACTGGTGAAAAAGACAAAAAGTTTGACCGGAAGTGGTAGGAAAATGATTTTTAACAACTTATTGCGTGAAATCGTGTCTTCACATAGGATTTTAATTGCGTTTCTTATTTAATTGAAACACCACAATTTCGAAATTGTGTTTTTTTTCTTCAACATGTGATTTTTGTTTGGCGCACATTAGTAACTGAAGCGGCTTGTGTTGGATTTTCCGCCAGCGCTTCCGGTGTGATCTGACAGGAAACTCCCTCATCTCGTAACACCTGCTCCTCTCCTGCAGATCGGTCCCGGGACTCAGGCTCCCCGCGGAGCGCAGCTCGGGTTTGATGCTGTGGAACTGAGCGTCTCGGCCCGATGATGTTCATGTCACTCGTCTCTGTCTTCAGTTTTCCCTGCGGGCCGAAGAGTTTCGCTCTTCCTCTCGTTTTCTTCCCTTTGCTTTCTAATTTCCTCTCCACTGCAGCGCCGAGTCCCTGTCGAGTCTAGCGGATGAGGAGAGGAGGGACACGGTGTCACTTCCGTCAGGGCCTTCCATCTATCCCCCCTGTGAATGCATTCATCCCAAACACGTGGAGAAAAAAGACTTGCAGCCCGAAAAGCAAACCTGTGTTTTTGTTTTCATCTCTTAAGCTCACTGGCATTTCAAAGCCTTTCTTTGTCTTTTTTTCTTCTTCATGTCCTCCACATGCAACCTTTCCTTTGTTTCTGCATCACTCCTCTGCTCTGCTCATATTTTCAGCTTTCAGGTTTGTTGCTCTCTGCGGCTTTTCGTGATTCTCTGAGGAGGTTCATCACTGATCACAAAACAAATTAAATTAAACCGACGACGAGACGAAAAGGGAGGCGCTGAAACGACACTGAAGTTTTTCACATGCTGCAGCATTAAAGGGAAAACATGACGCAAAATTCACATTTTGCATGTTTTTGTATTACAACAGCATATTAGAGCCATTGTAGATAAATAAAGGAGGAATATATTTCATTTAGTCTTTTACTATAAAAAAGGAAATTTCTGAGCTTGAGAAGATGAAAACTTGCTTTTAAAAATCATAAATTTTACAGAAAATAACTTGGAGTTTTTTTTTTGAAAAGTTGAGAAATTTTCTCAAAAAAACTTGGAAATATCAGTTTCAATATTCAAAAATTTTCAACTTTTGAAACTGATAAAATTTCCAAAGTCAACAATTGTAATCCCCCCCCAGGGGGTCTTTTTGTGGGCTCTAGTGTCCCTTATATGAAAGTAGGCTGACAGGAAAGGGAGAAGACATGCGGCAAATGTCACCGGGTCCGGGAATCAAACCCGCAACGAGGACTCAAGGCCTCCAAATGTGGGTCGCGCTATCCCCTACGCCACCACAGCACGCCCCAACAATTGTAATCTTTTGAGAACCTTTTTAAAAAAATTCTGATAATAATCTTGAAATTTCTGAGTTTTTGGTAGAAATGTACTTTTTCTTTTGCCTACAATGGCCCTAATACTCCGTTGTACTTCCATTTGGGTCTCAACTGTTTCTAAAAACAGCCCAAGCACTTAAAAAACTACCACGCTGTTTTATGGGGATACGTTATTGTTTTTTGGTGTCTGGTAAACGACCCATTTCAAAAACCTCCCAAATGCAGTGCACATTCCATTTGCTCTGCCCGTTACCTAGCAACCCCAGCAGTGCTCGCTCCGTTACCTAGCAACCCCAGGCTGATTTCCAGCAGGTTTCGTCAACTGGCTTTACTGCCGTATGTGCTCTACAATGGCTGCTGGAATAGACAAGAGTTGAAACTCTTAAAACTTAAACATATTGAACAAAAAAATTAAGCTTAAAAAAAAATGAACACAAAAACAAAATTTGTAGCTAAAAGAAGTTTGAAAAGTTGGAACATAAATTAAATTGAAATAAAATTCAGTTTTGTTTCTTTTTTTACAACTATTTAATTCATTTTTTGATGTTCATGATTAAATTCAATCTTTAAATAATTTTTCTTCACTTTAATTCCCCTACACAGACATTATAGTCCTTATTAGGCTCCATATAAACTGGTTGTTGGGTGAGATGAGTCTCCAGGATGAGAACTGGAAATAAACCATTAAGGTTCCAGTTGATGCTTCTTAAACTAAACTGCATGAACATGAGGTGGGAGGCGTCTTTAATCTGTTGTGCATCATTAACTAACCTCTTCATTATCGCTACATTTACACAGTTTATAACTGATTTCCCTGCAAATGCTTTAAGATCCATTCACCCCGACGCTGCATGTCTGCTCTTCATCATCATCATCATCTTCATCATCTTCCACCCATCTGCCCGGTTATTGAGCCTCTTCCTTCACATATCAGCCGTCCGTCTCTTTTCATTCCTTCATGTCTGTTTCAGCACATTTCTCCTCCAGCTGCCTCTGTTTTCCTCTCTGAGCTGTTGGCAGCATCGCTAAAGCGCTGTCAGCGCCGACCTTTACCTGCACCCCTCCCTCTCGCTCACACACGCACAGTGAAGTCTGAAATCCTGATGCACATATATACAGGAGAGTACAAAACACTGCATCAGTAAAGGACAAAGAGGTGGAGGACAGTTAGTGAAGGAGTGACAGAAAAAGATGGAAAACAAAGCAAGAGAAATTAAAAAAGAAGAGGAGGAATCAAAAACTTGTTGCAAAGGTATTGATATTTTCTAGACTTCCTGATAATCTGGGAGATTCTATTTGGGGCCAAAGTTGCAGCGTTTGTTACATTTTTAGATGCTGTGATTCTCTTTTGCTGCACTGTATAAAATTAACCAAACCTGTTCCCCTCCTCGCCTGTGGGGGCGCTGCACCAAAAACTATTGAAGGAAACGGCACAAAGACCCCTGAAGAAGACACTGAGTCCATCTTCTTCTTCTCAAAATGTAAACAAAGTGGAGTGATGTCAGATTTTAGCAGTTGAGGATTTCCCCTTTATCAATGGTCTTAGCCATTTCTCCATCTAATGCCAGACTCGGACATTTGTTTTGGTTGTATTTACCCAGAATGCTCTGCATTTAGTCTGCTTTCTGCTTTTGGAGCATTCTCCAGTCTGCTTGGAGTTCACATACGTATTCAAACTGCAACAGAATTCAATTACGCATATACAGTACCTCCCCTAACAAACTATTATGCTTCCTCAAATATGTTAGGATAGGTCTATGGCCTATACAAAACATGCTCATTACATGTTTTGTTCAAAATCATTTTTAGTGAATGAGATTTTAGTCCGCTCAGTTGATGTCCTTTAGCTGTTTTAGAGTGTCTTGTCACATTAAATCCAGATAAGCAGCTTCTGGCCAGGCGACCCAACTCAACGTTTACACTCGCACATAAAAATGTTTGCAAACAGAGGCGCAATTATACAACCGTACATCTTTGAAAAGCAGAAGTGGAGCCTCCTGCATAATGTTAAGGAAAATGATTATTTAAGTGCTAAAATACTTACAACATGTGTAAAGGTATAGCCAACACTTTTATTTGGAACAGTTTTATGTTGAGCATGGGGGAGCTGACTATAGCAGACATTTAAACAAGCAGGGCTTTTTTCCTCCCCCGCTGAAGACAGAGTAATACATTTACATTCCGATAGGGGGCAAGAGACTTCTTGGCGCCTCTCCCCGTGCCAGACAGAGATGAGCACGAAGTGGTTCGCCCTCTTACTGAGATAAAAACCAGACCTCTGAGCTGCAATGAGGGGAGTTTCCGGGGTTTCTCTGGGGCCGAAAACAGGTCTCTGATTGGTTGAACAACGGAACGCCTTCGTTGCATAGATTAAAATACGGTAACACCCCTTTTGTTTAAAACGAAGTGTAAAGAGAAAGAGAGAGCGTTTTTTTCCATCTTTTTCTCTCCACGTGGGCGCCTTTGTCTGTCTGTGTGTTTCGTGTTTGTTTTTGTCTCTCCTTGTGTGTTGTTATTTTGTGAGAAAATGCATATCTCTGTATCTCTGCAGCTTTGTTGTTCATTGCTGTGTTGATGAATTAAACTCTGTGATCTGTGACGTCAACACGCTTTGTTAGTTTCGTTTTACAGCTGGTCGCTGCTCGCCGAGAAGAACCCGGCTGTGTTAAGGAAGAGACGAGCCAAACGTTTTGTTCAAAGTTTTAATAATTCTTCCTCAATAATAACCAACAAGATTGCGCTGGATGGTTAGTCAACAACAAAACACTTGTCTTTTCCAGCAGCCATTGTACAGCGCATACAGCGGTGAAACCAGCTGACCAAACGTGCTGGAGCTCTACTGGGGTTGCTAGGTAACAGCACAGCGTCTCCTGATTTGTGATGTGTCATTCTGAAGGTTTTTGAAACAGCTCATTTTCCAGACACCAAAAAATATTAACTTATTGCCACAAAACTGCTAGGTGGATTTTTCTAAGAACTTGGGCTGTTTCTAGAAGCAACAGAGACCCAAATGGAAGGGAAAAAACATGCAAAATGTGAATTTCGCGTGACAACTTTCCATTGAGATCAAAATAGCAATAAGTGAACTTTTGTTGTAGAAGCTTTGTTGTGAGTTCTGCAGAGGCCTGATAATGAACCATGACCTGATTCAGGTGAGAAAGAACAAAAACGAGCAGGATGGCGGCGCTGGAGGCCCGACTTTTGGACGCCTCCTGGTCTGGATGCTCACGCCGAGCGCCGCAGCTTCCTCACTGGGAATAATCAGGCCCGTAACGTGAGCAGACAGGTGTGAGCACGCGCCACTTTGCACAGATGTCAGCCTTCCTGTCGGATCACGGCGGTGATTTTTCACAGGAGAGACGGAGGGGGAGGCCGTGACCGCGACTCGCCTCGCTAACGCGACTCTGCTGAAGCTTTCTGACGAAACTGCAGTAAACGGCGACACGACGGCAGGAAAACGGCTTTAATAAAGACCCAGAGGAACATCAGGGCTTGGTTCAGGCATAAAGCTTTACAAATATAAGCATCAGGGGCACAATCTTGAATATTTTCTGGATTTCTGACTCAAATGTTTACATATACCCCCACTGATACATAGTCAGATCCAGAAGTAACTAGTTACATTTACTCAACCCCATTTACTTGAGTAACTTTTTCAAAAATATTTACTATTAGGAGTATTTTGCTACATTGTACTTTTTACTTTTACTTGAGTAATTTTATTATGGAGTATTTCTTCTCTTACTGGAGTAAAATTTCTGGATTTTCTACTCACTGAATGAAAAACAAACATGTTTTGACCAAAAATTAATCCGACACACATTTTATTGGAAATTTTGGTATTTTAATGACCAGAATGACAATAATTCATAATAAGTAACAAAAAAATAACAAAATCAGGCAAAAAATTTTTTTCCAAATCAGTTTCTGTCATTATGAAACTTATGAAACTTTAACAAAACTGGAGGTGTGTGTCTGTGTTTGGTGGATTTTGGTTAAAACGTGTTTGTTTTTCATTAAGTGGGTCGCAAATCCAGAAATTAGACTCAAGTAAGAGTAGAAATACTTCATAATAAAATTACTCAAGTAAAAGTAAAAAGTACAGAATAGGAAAAATACTCTTAAAAGTAAGTTTTTCTTTCAAAAAGTAACTCAAGTAAATGTGAGTAAGTGTAACTAGTTAGCCAGCTGGGCTATAGAGGTTTCACTGCACTTGTTCTCAGCATTAACCTTTAGTAAAACAAGTATTAACTGCACAATTTTGAATATTTTAAGCTATATATAACTAAAACTTATAAATATACCCAAACTAATATGCTTTTAGATCACCTGCACTTCACTTTTTTATAGCCTGGATGGATATTTAGCCTTTCAGGATCATCAGAGTTTCTTGATAATACGGCAAACATCTGTCTAAGCAGAGAGTCATTTCAACAGGTCAGGGTTGCCCAAAGTGTTTGGGCCATTTGTTGACTTTGTGGTCAACAAATTTTAATTTATTTAAATTTAAATAAATTTATCTGAATTCAAATACATTTTAATTTTATTAGGTAAAATAAATTATTTATTTATTTAAATAAATACAAGGGGCTGCACAGTGGCGCAGTTGGTAGCACTGTTGCCTTGCAGCAAGAAGGTCCTGGGTTCGATTCCCGGCCGGGGTCTTTCTGCATGGAGTTTGCATGTTCTCCCTGTGCATGCGTGGGTTCTCTCCGGGTACTCCGGCTTCCTCCCATAGTCCAAAAACATGACTGTCAGGTCAATTGGTTTCTCTAAATTCTCCCTAGGTGTGAGTGTGTGTGTGCATGGTTGTTTGTCCTGTATGTCTCTGTGTTGCCCTGCGACAGACTGGCGACCTGTCCAGGGTGTACCCCGCCTCTCGCCCGGAACGTAGCTGGAGATGGGCACCAGCAACCCTCCCGACCCCATTAGGGACAAGGGTGAACAGAAAATGGATGGATGGATGGATGGATAAATAAATACACACATTTTTATTTATTTAGTTAAATTATTAAAGTCCCCTTTGGGAGAAATAAAGAATTTTTGATTTTGACTTTGTAACTGGGACGGTTGTAATGATAATTCATGAAACTTCTGTAACTGATCGGCTGCAGACTGAAGTGAAACATTGGCTGTAAATACATACATTTTTTATTTTTACATTTTTCTGCCCTCTCACCCATTTCTCCCTGCATGTCCTGTATTTCTTTCCCTCTGTCATCGCTCCGTCTTTTCCATTAACAGGATGCGACCTGAAGCTAAGTGCAAGCCCGACTCATCCTCCGTTTTTAAATAGCTCCACTTTTCACCAAACTCTCCGACTTCTGAGCTCTTAGCATCTTGCCTGATGTGACTGATTTTATTTTCAGCCTCTAGCTCTTTTCTTTTCTCTCCTATCATACTCGTTGGTTTTTTAAAGAGTCTTATGTCTTGCTGGTGGAAACAAACTTTACATTACAGTCATAATTACAGCCTCAGTTTTTTTCCTTTTGCTGGTTTTGTGTTGGGAAACATTGAGTTTTGGAGTCCTGCAGATTCTCCAGGTTTATTTATTTAATGTTCTTAGTTTTCTTTCACATCCCAGCAATTGAAAAAAATATTCAGTTTTACATTTAAAGCATTTTAAAAACAATGAAAAGCTGACAAGTGTTGTGTTAAGAATGTAAAACGAGTACAAAAATAGATAAAACACAGATATATACATATTAATATAGATAAATATTATTTTAATATCATTCTACGATGTATTGGGTCATACCAAGAAAAAAAATCTAATTAATGAAAAATATAGTCATATTTCAAAAATATTCATAGTATTGAGAGAATAAAGTAATAAAATTATGAGAATAAATTAATAAAGTTATGAGAATAAGGTTGATACATACAATAAAAAACCATTAACCATTTTTAATCCTTTCTAGCCAAGAACATTATGAGCCACTGTGGACAGGCCTCCAGTCCCTCATTTTATAAAATACATAAACAAAAATAGTTTTTCTAGCTGAAACAAAAGTTAGGACACCCTAAAATAAACTCTAGTTTGCAGAGTTCTGTGCACAAATATATTACATTTGTATTTTCTGCACATGCATGAACCTGAATATAGATTTAAAAAGTGGCTAACAGGTGTAATTTTTAAAAACAAACCCCAGATGACTGGCGCCTATGTATCAAGCAGCTTTTTCTGTTCTCCGTTTGACTTGTTGCTTTTGGAGCGAGACCCAGCCCAAGCCTCTGTCTGCTCATTAATGATTCAATTATGGGATCGGGCCGTCCAGACGCCCCCACCCTCTGCATACATTTAAAATAATTGGGGGGATATGAGGAGCAAACTCAAATTCTCATCTTCACAAATTAAGCGTGTGCCTTTAGCGCAGCAGCAGTCTGCGATATTAGATACACACACATTCAGCTGAGAGTGATAATTAGTGTGCTAAGCCACCGAGCAGCTCGAAGGTAAAAACAGCAGCACAGGAATGCGTTAAGATTATCCTGTTTAATTTATGTATAAAACCCTCAGTTATGTTGGCGTCCGATGGCCAGAATGGGCTTAATGGAACCAGGAGATGAAATTATAATTTTATTCTCTGATCAGTGTTAGAAAAGGGAGAGCTGAGGGAAACTTTGCCACTGTCTGGGATTATTGTGGAGGTCTTTTGGCTTTGTACGATTTTAACCATTTTAAACCAAGCACACTCTTTTACTCTTAAGATTGTTTTTCACACCTGATAGTCTGGTAAACTCGGCTCGATTGGGTATCAAAATAGAAACATTTGTCACATTTTCAGCTGCTGTTGTTTGCTTTCACACAAAAATGAGCCAAAAACTTTAAAACACCTGTTCCCCTCCTCACCTGCGGGGGCGCTGCACCAAGAACCACTGAAGAAAACAACATAAAAACCTCAGAATAAGACACAGAGCTTCCTTCTTCACAAAATGGAAACAAAAATGGAGTGGCGTCCAATTTTAGTGATTGTATAGGGCTTCTCGTGGTCTCGTGGTCTTACCATGAGTCATTTCTTCTGCTAGCACTAAGCTAACATGCATATTTTGGTTGTATTTACCCAGAATGCCCTGCTCCAACAAGTCAGGTCTCCAGTCTTTTTTTGGAAATTGCCATGTTTGCATTAAGTAAATTTATTTTTGTAATTCCGATTTATCCGCTTATACGGTCAATAGAAATGAAACTAATATTAACCTCTGCTGTTCATGTATCAGTTTTACTCTTTTAATCATGCCCTAAAAGATGCCTTCTATTTAGGATAATGTAATGTTTATTTGTTATTTGGACCAATAAAATAGGCAGGTATCAATGTTTTCATTGGTAGATCTCAAGTATTTGCTTATTCCAACTTCTGCACATCAATATTTCACATCGAAAGGTGGGAAAAAATAATTTCGTTCCATCTAAAAAAGCTGGCATCATAACAGTTGGACTCTTCTGAAATCTACTGAAACATCTATGTTTATTGCAGCTTGTAACGACTGGGTTCATCACACCTACTGAAAGTTTTTTAAATTCATAAATAATTTTCTTCCACGTTGACGATCGATTTAATTATCCTTTCTGAACGTTCCTGGTTTCATCCTGTTGCACAAACAGCCCTTGTCACAGTTTCTTTAATCTCCAAACACCATTTCGAGGCCTTTTGTTTCCCCTCGCGCAGACATGCGTCAAATTGAGGCGTTATTACAGGAGGAGATCGGCCTTTCTCTCTCCCTAAGACATCAGCCATCGATCTTCAGAGTCAACATGACACCCTGAGCCTCTCTGATATTTACACACAGACACAAACAAACAATGAAATCCTCAAATGCAGAAAGAAAAGACTGTGCAACCTGAGAATATCTTCCTTTATGTAAACAGACTTGTGTGTAAGACGACGTTAGGGGCAGAAAAGAAAGAAGAGGAATACATTTCTGTCCAAAAACTCAAAAAATTTGAGATTAATCTCAAAGGTTTTCCAGAAAAAACAGACATTTCTGAATTTGATGAGTTAAAAATTTTCCAGAAAAAATCAAGTATTTCAATATCAGTCTCAGAAATTTTCTAGAACAAAAAAGGAACTTTCTGAGGTCCAGACATAGAAAATTTTCTAGAAAAAAATTATTTAAGTTGCAGATTAAGCTCAGAAATGTTCTAGAAAGACTTGAATTTTCTATTAGTATAAAGTAGCTTCTCCTGAGCAAAGTTTGAAAAGTCAAACATTTTCTAGAAAAAAAATTACAATTTTGGGACATTTTTCTGGAACGAATTAGGAAATTTCTGAGCTTCAAAAGTCAAAAATTTACTAGGAAAAATGAGGAAATCTTGAGATTAATCTCAGAAATTTTCTTGAAAAAAATTATAAAATTTCTGAGTTTGAAAAGTTGAAAGTTTTCAACTCTTATAACTGAAATTTCCAAGTTTTTTCTTGAAAATTTCTTAGATTAGTCTTTTTTTTTTTTAGTAAATCTGTGACTTGTTAAGATCAATTATTTACTTATTTTTACTAAGCAATTTCTGAGATTAGTCTCAAAATATTTGTTTTTCTTCTAGCAAATTTTTGACTCTTCAAACTCAAAAATGTTCTTGGTCTTTCTAGAAAATTTCTGAGATCTTTTGGCAGAAATCTTCTCCTTTTTTCTATCTATGCTGTCATACATTTGTCCTCTTCACCTTGTTAGAGATGAAGAACCTCGCCTGCTGTCTTCGGAGCAGAAAATCTCGTCTCAGAGTAGAAGTGAGCATCCTTTGTCATGTCTGCGTGTTTCTCCGCGGGTGTGCTGCGTACCAAATGTTCTCCAACATGTCTGGCTTCCTCCGGTGAGCACTACAGCGATTCTCACTGTCTGCCCACTTTACACCTCCCATTCAGGTCTATTTAAACCGCCGCTTGCCTTTTCAGCAGCTTGTGGCGCAGGAGGTCCGGCTATTTCTGTTTCACGCCATCTCTTCTTGTTTCTGGCCCACTTCGAACCTCATCGGGGCGAGCAGAGGATTGTTAACCCAATCGGAGGAAGTGTAGAAGTTAAAGGTCTTCATGTCATTTCACACTTACTACGTATCAGGAAAAACATGAGGAATAAAGTCCTCTCTCGTGTTGTTGTTGGATAAAATCTTTCTGAGCTCCAGACATAGAAAATTTTGTTCAGCTTTTTAAATATCTGCCTGGTTTTCCTCTGGCTTCCCACGATACTCTCACCTTTAATTGTCACCTTCCATCCGTCCTCAGTGTTTCTGTGATGTTTCCTGCTCTCTTGAACAAAGCAAACCACTACAAATCCAAACCCTACCAATAAAACGTAACGATTCATTGTCAGATTTAGTTCTGCTTGTAATCTGAGCAGGTTAGGCTCTGAGGATTTTCATAATGAAACGTCTTGATTAAAGGCAACAGGAAAAAGCAACAAACAAACATGGAGAATTGATAGAGAGCAACAGAAGGAACCAGTGGAAAACCAGAAGAGCTAATTATAGGTGAATGGAAGCAGAAAGGGGGTAGACTTATTTAAATCTGGGACCAAATTTGCAACATTTGTTACATTTTCAGCTAATACAATCCAAAACCCTTGGAAAAACCTGTTTCCCTCCTCGCCTGTGGGGGCGCTGCACCAAGAACTACTGAAGAAAAACGTCGGAGGAAAAAACTAAATGCAACTTCCTCCTTCATGAAATGCAAACAAAACTGGAGTGGCGTCAGATTTTAGCAGTTGTAGGATTTCTTTCTTGGCTAAAGACAATAAGCCAATTATCTCGCTAGCGCTAAGCTAGCATGTTTGTTTTGATTGCATTTACCCAGAATGCTGCACTGTACTCCACTTCCTTCTTTTCCAGCGGTCTCCAGTCAGCTTGGCGTTCAGAGTTATTTTTTCAATACTAATAAAAACCTTGGCGTTGATACAATCTGATATGGATGAGTACCATTAGTTTATGCTGTCAACTGGTGAACATAATGAGATAAATATTAAATGTATGGATGATATGGAAAAGAAAAAGGGACGCAGTTGCATCGTTTTGCTTCTAATTGTAAACACTTGCAGGAAGAAAACAAATGGTTTTTCGCTGTTTTTCAACGTTTTTTCTGCGTTATATTTCCGTTTGCGGTGGCGCACCAGACTTAATCAATCATCTATATATATATCTATATATCGATTGTTCCTTTGTTTGGCAGCGCAGCTATAGACGGTAAATAATAGCATCATCTTTTTTCCCCTCCAGCTTTGTACGCATGCGCGAAGTTTCCAGACGTAAACAAATGGTCGATATCCCTTCAGAATGAACTGGGTTTGTCTTTTTGGACCGGTACCGTTGGAGTAAATGGACGGAGACGGATGGCTGGGTGGAGGTTTACTACTACGGAGCCCCCTAGGGGACATGGGGATTTTTTTTTCTTTTGCGTTACCTCGCAATACTTTTGCGTTACCTCGCAATACTGTACTGGTCAGTTATGCAGCATAATTGAACACTGCCAGCCTTTCCTACGGTGGGCGCCGTACTTTATGCTTTAATATAAGGTTATGTGAGGTTTTTCCATGAATGTTAGTATCTTTTTGTGAAATATCTGAAGTTTTATATCTTTCTTTAGGATAGAAAGGCACCACAAACCTACGATATAAACAGAAACCTTCCGTAAGTAGGAAAGAAATAAAAATACATTATAATTTGGACTATTTCTGAGTTATTATCGCGGGTAATAAATCATCTGACAGTTTTGATTGTGTCTCTGTTGTGTTCGTAACCTGAATGGTTTAAAGAGCTGCTTTCAGTGCCGCTCCATCTTCGCCTTAACAGACATAAACATGCAGTAAAAAATAAATCGATTTTCAATCAGTGTTTTGCACCAAACAGTTTTTACTGTTAACAAGTTTTTATTATTAAACACACGACAAACTAATACCGTAGAGGTTTGCTCCGCTGATGGTCATAAATATTTACTCTGACTACATGAGCGGACCGACTCCACCTGTTCGGGGTTAAAAGCCAGCAATGATCCGGTGAGTCTTACGCTGGAGCACAAGGGAGGCGGGCGAAGCTGCAGAGCTGAGAAGGAGGACGGGATGAGAGAGGAAGAGAAGTGATGACAGGTTATTTTTCACCTTTTCCCTCCTGAACACTGATGTTGTTTCCCGCCCTCCTCGGACGCGCGGCAGATCCAATCTCAGGTTTCCCTGGAAGGCCCTTCTGACGCCGCGTAACCAAATGAAAACCTTTAGTACACAAACACGGACACACCGCGACCAGGAGGGAGGCTGCGGAAAATAATAACGCGCCGCATGAATACAAAGCATCAATATGATTCTTTAAGACATTAAGGCGCCCTGGAACAGCTTCACTCTCTGAACCGTTTTACATTTTTTCTTGTTTTAACCGCAAAGTTTCTGGTGACAGAACTCAAAGTAGTTCACAGATATTTTGAATTTATCTCTATTAATCCAGCTGTTCCCTGAAGGCCTCAGAGGTTTGTTATGGAGAACAAAATGTATTTTTGTTTATATGACCCCAAGATATGGTATTTCCACTTAGTGTCCAATAATTATAGAAATAATACAGTGTTTGGGTGAAACTTGTGGAGCATCATGTTTATAGTAAATTATCACATAACAAGAGATGTTACTGTTTGCTCTTTGACGAGATGATGGCTACAGAAGAGGATGAAGGTCACTGACAAAAAAAATCTGAGAGAGATTCTCAAAATTAAAAATATTTCTGTGAATTTTTATAATTTTGACTTTTTTCTCAAATTTCTGACATTTTTCTCAGATATTTGACGTATTTCTCAAAATTCTGATAATTCTAACCTTTTTCTCAGAAAAAAAAATGTTAAATTTGTAAAATATTTGCTGAACTCCGATCCTAAATTGCACAGCATGCTGGGGGATGTAGGCAGAGGCAAGGCTTTAGCTGTTTCTCACCGCGTTTAATAATGCCAAATAATGTAATTCTGACATTTTTCAGAATTATATGTTGCATTCTAACCCTAATCCATTTTTTCTGAATTTAAAATTTTTTAATTCTTTCACATAATATTTCTTAGACTTCTCAGAAATAGGACTTTTTTTTTATTTAGAATTCTGCCATTTTATTATTATTATTTTTATTCTTTTAGTGGCCCTAAATGTTTTTATGAAGAACATGTTAATATTTGTGGTTGTGAAGATGATAGATCTTTTTTAAATGGACTGTTTTCTGTGTAAAACGTAAATCCCTTTACATCCTGGAAGCCGCTGGGACTCCGATCAGCTGACCGTTTGATTCTTATTCTTGTTTCTGCTCAACAGCATGAAGAGCCATAAAAATAAAAGCCACACAGCAAAGAACCATCAGCTTTTTAAATGATTTTTATTCATCTCTTTATCCGCCTGCAACCTCCATTAAACCTCACAGTGTTTCAGCTCCTCAGGGAGGCGGTGGGACCCGGAAAGAGAACCGTGACAACTTGGAAAGATTTGAAGAGACGGCGATTCAGACGAAGGTGAAAACGAGGCGATGGCAGCTAATCAGGTAGGTGTGAAGCAGGAGGGTCAAGGTGAAAGTTCCTCTTAATACGATTCGATCCTGTCGGGTTATTTCAATCTATTAATGCAACAACAGAGGAGTCGCACCCTGGGAGCGCTGGGAAATTTAGCTTCTGCGCGCGCGCTGCGCTTTGGAGTGGAAATGAGAGGAAAAGGTAAAGGTCAAAATCAGCTTCCCTCCGGAGACGCTCCTCTGCAGTCTCTGCTGTACTTCACTTCGTCTCAGATTCAGCTCAGCGATTTGTCAGCGGACGGAAACGAATTCAGCTCCAGCTGAGATCATGTAAAAGCTTCTGCTTGTTACTCATGTTTCTCAGACTGATATTTAATGATTTAAGTTTCCGTAAAGGACTCAGGCTCATTCTTCTGTTAACAACTTTGTGGAAATCAAACAACACCCAACATTATTCACTTCCAGTTTCCTTTCAGAAAAGGCGGGAATCACCATGGCAACCAGTGATTCTGCAGGTTCTATCCAATCGTCCTTCATGGCTCCCGTTGTATTAGCTTATCAATTAATCAAATTTTTGGTTTTTGAAGATTAAAGTTTGGAAATTTGGAAAGTTTTGGAAATTGGAATTATTTTATTGTTTTTATCTTTTGCACTCGTCGGGCTTCCATTCCTCTTTTGATTAAATCTTGTTTATATCGTTGAAAAACTTATCACTAAAAAAGTGTTTTATATCAGTCGATACTGATAATTATCGATGCATTTATTGTTTAAAATATTTGAAATACTACCAAACTGGTGGGGTGACCTTTCCTGTTGTATCCACAGTTTTCACTTCATGCCGTTGTTCTTTTTTTATTTTAAGCAGTTATGAAGAACAATGGAAAAACTTTAAACTGCTGCTGTGCAAGTTACTCAACAGGTCGTTGCTAGGTAACCAAAGATGGGGGAACTTGAAATTGCTTCTTACCCAGCTGGTCGTTGCTAGGTGACCAAAGAGTGAGTAAGTTAGTTGATGCTTCCAACCTAGCTTAGCTAGCCATGAGAATTTGAGCAGCTAAAGTCTTTCTTCTGCCTCTATTACCCACAATGCTGTGCGGTTCTGGCTCGGACTTCAGTTTATAGAATATAAACTGAATATTGAATATTCTATCAGCTGTATTATTGTGTGTCTGTTGTTATGTATATATATATTGTTATTGATTTGCTGTCCAGCCCTATCAGGACTAAAAGTGGGTTTATTAATTTAAAAAAGTTTGTGTTCTGCATTTATGTCTCTGTATCTCGTGACTAAATAAGAAAAAGCCTTTGAGTTAAAGTTTTCTCTCTTAATGTTGTTTTTCTGCATAGTGGTTTTCAGCAGGATTATAAAAGATCTTCAAGGCTATTTATTAAATGAAGTAATTCCTTAAAGTTTGGATCTGAATCATTTCTATAAAACCAGAACCATAAACCATTTGTCCTTGGCTCAAGATTATGTCCTTTGAGAGATGCTGAAAAATATTTAAAGTGCAACAAGAGGAAAGTTCAGTGCTCTGTTGAATCTGTTCTTCACATTTTTGGGGAAGCGATTTTGGAAAACAGTAATTCAGGTCTGATGAAACCTTTTAACCCTCAATTTCTGCAAATTCTTTTATAAAATTAAGCCAAACACTTTTAAAAAAAAAAGTAATCTACTGGGAATTAAGCGTTTTCTTTCTGAATGATAGTAATGTGGGAGAGGAAATATTATATTTCTGCAGAAGTTAAATAAAATCTGCTTTTTGCATTTTGAATTTGCTCACTGAAAATCATTTTACTATTCTTGTGCATTGAGATTGTGGCCTTGCTGAAAGGTATATTGCTTTTGTTTACACAATTTCTTTTATTAAAAAAAATCGAGTTTAAAAATCTCCCCAACAAACAAAAGAGTGGATACGAACAATCTGTGGATACAAATCATGGCTGATTGCACAAATACATTAAAATATCAGCCAATTATGACAGATTTCTTTATGATCTCCATTTGTAGAAACTTCCCACAATGAACCAGATCTAAAAAAATGTTTTATTTCGTTTGATGTGAGCAAAACGAGCATAATTTTGTTTTTTCTTACATGTAAGGCCAGTTTAATCTTCCTTTACCTTTAATGGGTTCTGTTCCTGCTGCTTCAACATATTTTTATTTAAGTAAAAAGTAACTTAAGAGTGAAAAAGTATTTTATAAAAAGTCTACTCAGGGCCTACAGAGCACCTGATCAAATTATGAATCTTTTAATACTTAAAAATTACATAAGCAGGTAGAACAAATTATAAAGTTATGTGGAAATTTGAGTATCTTAAGTAAATGACAATAATTTATATAAGTAACAAAAAAATAAAATCAAGTAAAAGAAAATTTTTTCAAGTCAGTTTCTTTCAACAAAAAAATTTATGAAACTTTAACAAAAGCTGCAGGTGTGTCTGTGTCTGGTGAATTTTTGGCTAAAACATGTTTGTTTTTCATTCAGTGGATAGAAAATCCAGAAGGTAAGAGTAGTGATACTTCATAAGGAAATTACTCAAAGTAAAATGTACAGCAAATGTAATACTCCTAAAAGTAATTTTTCTTTTAAAAAAAGTTACTCAAGTAAATATAATTGAGTAAATGTAACTAATTACTACATAATTCTGGTAAATACAACCAAATTAAACTTCTGAGTCTAAGGTATGGAGGGAAAATAGACTCAAAACATCTGTGCGTATGCAGTACTGGGTTTATAAACTGTCTAAGCCTCTTTGCATGTAAATTTGAGTAAGTATAAGTGTAAAGCAATACTTACTCAAGTATTTTTTCTTGTGTTTCTTGCTATTTGTGAACCACAAGAAACATTTTGAGCTTGATTTCTGTAACTTTCAAATGTGTTTTTAAAAGCACACACCAATATCAAGAAATTATAAGTACACAGTACATCTACACATACACACAATTACAAATTACACAAAGAATGCAATTCAATACAGGGTTTGTTTTTTACCTCCAACCCCCAAACGTGATAAAATTCAAAATGGCTCCAACGAATGCAATGTGCATGAATCGCTTCATACACATGAACAAAACCACACGGACACAGGCCATGTTGCCAGTGAGACTTCTCATGCTACCAAGACACTCATAGATTTATGTGTAAATGATGCATTTAAATGCTGGTGGAAAACTGGATTATCTGAGCGTTGTTCTGCATCTGGTGTTTGTTTCTCTTAAAGTTTTTCACTTTACTTGCACCGAAGTGGCAAAGACGCGGCTCCACTAAAGAGAAACCCTACTAGCGCTAAAATCTGACGGCACTTCATTATTTACATTGCATGAAGAAGGAAGTTGTGCACAGTGTCGTCTGAGGTTTGCCTGCCGTTTCCTGCAGTGGTTCTTGGTGCAGCGCCCCCACAGGTGAGGAGGGGAACAGGTTTAGCAAATAGTTTGGTGTGGAAGAGAAGCTGAAAATGTAACAAATGTTGCAGTTTGAGTCAGGTGTGAAAAGAGTCTTTATCTTCCAATGGACTGTTCAGGGTGTTTCATGCCTCTTGGGTTCTGATTCAGCGAAATCTATTTCTAGAAACAACAACAATTTCTCTGCAAAGCCACAGTAGTCACCCAACAAATGAATAATCCACAATAACAGATTTTCTCATCATCCTTTGTAGTGTATCTAAACTGCAATAAATCCATTCCTTCTCCCCTCTTGACTAGGCTTTGCTTATTTTTTCCTCTGTTTGTCACAGATATAATAACTGGTGTGATGCTGAGCAGCGTCTTGGCGCACAGGAGTCACAGAAAGTGATGAAACATGTTCACAAATCCTCTCATCTAATAACAGCAACATAAAAAAGCATACATGCTCCTATGAATAAAAACCGAGACAATATCTAAAAGCTCAAACGAGAGAGAAGAATGCAACAGAAATGTCTTCATCGTTCATGTTGTAGCTGATCCTTCATACAGATTTAAACAACTTCGGTCTGGTTTTTCATTTAACATCTAAGCTTCAAACATAGATATGAACTAATGGTCTGGTTTCAGGCATGGCGTATGTCTGTTCCTGAGTGGGTTTACTTTGCTGCCGATAGTGGATGGAGGTCATGCAATATTTACAGCAGATTTCCCTGAGATTTGCTTGCTTGTTTTCTCTGAGTGCTTCCTCCTACCCAAAAAGCAGCATACCTAAAATAACCACGTTCTGTACACCGCCCGACAAGAAGTGAACATTTTTGTGAATCAGAACACAAAGTTCATCCGGGGTCACTTAAGGACGTGTTCCAGAGCTTAAAATAGGGCCTGATAAAGCAAGATGCCAATACAAATTCAGCTTAACGGACCTTTTAAACTAAACAGACCTGTGTTGCATTTGGCAGGGGATCGATGCAAATTAGACACAACAGGACAAAGTGGTTCTGTAAGACTCAACCTGCAGTTATAAGGTTTTTTTTGTAGTTGCTTCATAGTTGTTCATAAAAGTGAGTCAAAATCTGTCCTCAAGGACTAAACTCTTGTTCAACACCTGCATCAAATGGTGAGTCATTAGCAGGCTTGTGCAGAACTTTCAGACAAGCTGAGAAGGTATTTGGACCTTTTGAATCAGCTTTGTTGGAGGAGAAACTTATCGAAAACTGGCAGGTCAAAAATCCTTGAGGTATAGTGCTGGACACCCAATAGTCTACAGAGAAGTAGACAATTGAAAATACTTATAGCTGCCTATTTTAATAGTCCAAACACTAAATATAGCTTAGCATGTATCAATAGAGTGGAAAACGTCTAAAAATGCAGGGATCTCTTGATTTTTCCGCAATTGGAAGGGACTGATTGATGTAATTTGGCATCTGGAGTCTATAGGTCTACATAAAAAGCTATGGCAGGCTGATTTGGGCTCCCAGGCCTTGAGTTTGACACCTGGTCTCAAGTGGAGACATACCGTAACCCAACATCCTAACCGCTGGTTCTTACAACAGAGTGTCAGGGCCACTGAAAGTTGGTTAATTTTTCTGTGAAGGCAATTTGGACATCTTCATCCAAAAATTTGTTGTAACTAAGAAGGTATTCCTCTGTGTGAGGAGCTTCTCAGTCAGACTTCAGCTGCCTTTGTGGGTCTTCATTATCATTTAATGACGTTAAATTGTGCTAAAATTTCAAAGTTTAAGCTTTAACAAATGTGTTTGCAGCTTCAAGATAAAACACAGAAGCAGCTGTTTTGTGTTTTTTTCAGACGTCTCTGTCTTCGCTGCAGTCGGCTGGATGACTGTTTCAAACGGAACGTGACAACCTTGCCGTGCACTTGGCAGTCTCGAGCCAGCGACCGTCACATCTACCAACGTCTTGTCAACAAAATGCAATCATCTCCTGAAAAATCAGATTACAGGCCGTGCTTCACATTTCTAATTTGATTATTTCATCAGAGCACTTGATCCGGAGACAGGCGATAATTCACTTAATGGCAGCCACACTTCAAAAATACACCCGTAATAGCAGTAGGATATGGTAATTAATCTCAAGCCAGGAAAAGTGTGTTTTAAGCGAACCTATTAGATTTGAGCCGCCTTGCCTCATGCATCGCAAAATGATGAGGAGTAGGAAAAATAAAACTGCTGCCGCTGCTGCTGCACGGTGTGACAAAAAGGTCAACAACCTGGGATCAGAAACTCCTTTATAATACAGAAACATAAACACCAGATGCTGAAATATTCCAAAGAATTGTGGATTTACCTTTAATATATTTATTTTGTGCAGTCCTTATACACGCACAAAAAATCCAGAAACCTGCTCACTGACAATGACTAGCATTGGTTTTAGCTTTCAAGTTGTCAACATAAAGAGCTAGACCGTAAATGTGTCCGTGATATATAAAAGAAAAAGGGACACAGTTCTTTGCTGCTAAATGTCAACTCTAAAACAACTAGACAATAAAGTCAGGCAGGAAAAAGTTTTAATTTAAAAAAATAGCAAGGGAGAGGAAAGTAAGTCAGCTATGCTAGCTTGACTTTGACACTTTGACATGTGGATGTGCTGCAGAATTCAGTGTGTTTCAGTTCAGTTTAAAAAAATAATAAAAGGGAAGATAAGTAAACTCACATATTAATACTCTCACAGAAAATCAGTAGAGCAGGTGTTGATATTAGCTAATTAATCTCCGCTGTGATCAATCACTTATTAATAATCGCCAAATAAACATTAAACTTTAAAACTGTAATGGACTGAATGTTCTGTTTTTGTGTGGAAAATGTTTGCTTGTTTTTTGGTGTTGAATCCTGATACATTAGTGGCATTGTTGCCAGTTATATTTCATGAAATAAACAGATGGGTTTTAAAGCTTGATATAAAGCTGCAGTATGTAACTTTTATAAAATGTGTTTTTAACATATTTGACAAAACTGCCACCATGTCGTGACAGTTTATGAGAAAGGTAATTTGTGAAAAGACTGAACTCTTCACTGAGTTACTATTGAAGAAACGCTTTGCTGTCAACCAAAACAACCAATCAGAGCCAGGAGGTGGGTCTAAGTGCTGTCAATCAACCTCATGTATGCGCTGCTACATGTTGGAGAAACAACTTAAAGTTACAGGAAAACCGTTTATCCGCCATCATCGGTGGCTATGCTAACTAGCCTTAGCATTCACAGCAGGTTGCTAGCTGCAACATAACTAGCAGCACAGCCGCACGGATTGACAGCGCTAAAATCTGCCTCCTAGCTAGTTTTACATTTTCTGGAAGTTTGTTTTGAGTTTGTTTTAAGTAAATCAGTCTTTAATATTTGATTATTTCACTTAATACATTTTTTTTCCATTTTATAAGTAAAATAATCTGCCTGTGGAACTTGTACTTTAAAAAAATACAATATTAAGGAATTATTGGCCTAAACAAGCTTCTATATGTTGCTGAAAAGGTACTTGTTAGTTTTGTCTTATTTAAAGTGTAATAACGTATTTGCACAAAAATCTAGACAAAAATACTTGGTAAGATTTAATGTTGTTGGAGTGCTATACTGTTCTTGAATCCATTTTCAAAACTGCAACTGTAAGTAAGAATCATTATTCGTGTTTTTTTTCTTTTAAATAAATATAGGAAACACCCAGAGTGCTAAATTTATTGTAAAGATCCAGAGAGAACTTTTTTTCTTCCAGTTTTGCAACTTCTTTGTGACTGTAATATAAAAATCAGAGCACAGTAATGGATAAAACACTGCAGACAGAAAGCAGATGTGTGGCTTTATTATTCTGCCCCATTTATTTAGACTAGATGAGAGTCCAGTGTAAACACGCTCACATGATCCCAGGAGGCAAACCTCCAATCAACAGACAGCTTTACCTGCTGATTTCTGGTCGAACCTTCTCGCTCTGTGTTTACCTGCCTCACTGCGCTCCAGTCGATCTGAGCATGCTCAGTGCATCTGTGTTGTTCTGCAGCAGAAATGTGGGTTTCTCCTCTTAGATTGTCAGAATATTATAGTCCTGTGGAAGAAAATGAGGAAACCACTTCTGATATTTGATGTTTTTAATTAAAAAGGATTAGCATGTTGATATTTTAGTTGTATACAACTAAATATTTGCTCAGTGGGTCACAAGAAACTTACATCTTCGGGTATTTTTACAGTTTACACAGTAAGAAGTTGGAATTTGTATTGGAAAATGTTGATGTTGCTTCTTTTAAGAGTCTAATATCTTAAAAGAATTAGACTCTTAAGGGAGTCTAAATCCCCTCACTTTCTATCAAGTTACAACAAATTGTTGTGATTTTATTCACTGTTTCCAATGCCTTTGAATGGTACAGAAACAAGTTTTTATAAGGATTTAGAGCTTAACTCACTTCTCTGAACAGATTTTTTTTTTTTACCCCTCCAGGGGGTCTTTTGTCCCTTATATGATAGTAGGCTGACAGGAAACAGGGAAGGAGAGGGGGGAAGACATGCGGCAAATGTCGTCGGGTCCGGGAGTCGAACCCGCGACGGCCGCGTCGAGGACTGAAGGCCTCCAAATATGGGTCGCGCTAACCACTACGCCACCACGGCACGCCCCATATTTTTGTTATTTTAAACACAACAGTGCTTCTTGTGACAAGCCTGATTTCACTGTTCCTGTTCCAAAATGACCCAATATCTTACTTTTAAATTCCAAAATATTCACACCGCTGCCAGGTTTTAATTTAAAATTATTTTCATTGAGACAAAGGCTGCATTCAGTCCTGTTTAGTCCACTTTAATCAAACTCCAGTTCGTTTGTCTTCAAAGCCTGATTTATTTGGGGAGGCGTGAACATGTAATTGAACTCTGATACTGACCAAAAAAGCAAATTCTGGCCCACCATTAAAGTTAATTCTGATGCAGTTTGAATGTATATGTGAATGCTAAGTAGACAGGAGACTGCTTAAGAAAGCAGCAAGTCGACTAAAACACAGGGCATTCTGGGTAATACAACCAAAACAGACGTGTGAATCTAGCGTTAGCGGGTGCTATGCTTTGTGGTCTTTTACCAAAAGCAAAATAGAAATCCTATAACTACCAGAATCTGACGCCACTCCGTTTTCGTTGAGTTCAGTGTCTTCTTCTGAGGTTTTTGTGTCATTTGTTTCAGTGGTTCTTGGTGCAACGCCCCCACAGGCGAGGAGGGGAACAGGTTTTTCAAAGGGTTTGGTTGGTTTGACACAGTGCAGTGTGAAAGTGAACCAGAGCAGCTGAAAATTTAACAAGTGTTGCAACTTTAGTCCCCAATCGAATCGAGTCAGGTGTGAAAACAGCCTAAGACTCAATGAAGTCTCGGTTCCAACAGAGCAGTGTGATCCCGGGAAAGAAGAAGAAAATGAGGATCTGTGTTTGTCTGGAGGAGAAAAGGTGGACAGACGGAGAGTAGATGTGGCTCGTCCCCAGCGCCAGGCGTCACACTGAAGTCTTTCTGGCCTGTCACTCACCGTCAGCTCATATTAGACGCCGAGGGAAAACCCACTGGGATAGAGACAGGGATGAAAACTGCAGGATTGGAGGGAAACCAGGGAGGTAGAAAGTATGACAGAGACTGGAAGGGCATGGAAAAATGATAAAACCCAAGAAATAATGGAACAACTGGGTAGAAAAATAAAACGCGTGAGATAAATATAAATTCCTTGACATGGTGAGTGGTCAAAGAAGCATTTCCTTTTCAACAAATGTACAGTTACTAAAACAACTCACCAGGATACAAAAATTATAACTTTCCGAAGCAGTATTTGATCAAAACACACATTTTTGAAAAGTCGACATCCAGACGACCCCCAAACAGAGAAATGCCTGGAAAGGCCCATCACCTTTTTGGTTAATGAAGTTATTCAGTCATTTGAGTATACACTCTACCTACCACTATCAGTATCAACAGTATGGAGATCGATACTGTTTATTTTGTACCAGAAGTTACGGGACAAGTTCCACTTTTCCTTTCCTTCCAGGATATTTTCTCAAAGGTCTAGAGGTTCATTAAGATTTTTTGGGAAGTGTTCGACAAACCTTTGTGTCCTTTTTGGTTAGCAGTGGTTTCCACAATATAACTCTCTCTATGGATGCCATTTTTGCCCACCCTCTCTCTAATAAGTTAATCCCTTTAGCACTTTATTTATGGTCCTTTTGTGACTTCTTGAATGAGTGGCTGGTGTCCTTTTGAAGTAACTTTGGCAGTTCTGCCTTTTTTATGGAATGTTCGCCACTGTTTCTCATTTTTCCATTTATGGAGCCCCGTAGACTTAGAAAAGGCTTTGTAACAGTTTCAAGACTGATAGATTTCAATAACCGTGTTTCCATCAACATTGATTTTCTGCACAATTTGAAGTACCGTGTTAGAAAAGTTTATGGAGACTCATACATTTTTATATTAATCTCAGAATATTTATTGAAAAAACAATAAACAAGAAAATTCCTGGGTTTGAAAAGTCAAACATTTTCCAGAAAAAAAAGATATTTTCAGATTAACCTAAGAAATTTCTGACAATAAAACATGGAAATTTCAAACATTTATAGAAAATTAGAAATTTTCAAAATTTCTACAACATTTTTCACTGAGTTTCAAAAGTAAAAAATGTTTGACTTTTGAAACTTTAATTTGCTGGAAAATGAATCTCAGAAAATTTCTAGAAAAATCTTCAAAATTTCTAAGCTTTAAAAATCAAAAGGTACTGACTGAGTTTCAAAATTTTAATTTTTTTGCTTTTGAAACTCAGAAAAAGGACAAAAGCTGAAAGATTATCAAGTTTTGAAACTCAGTCAAAGATTATGTAGAAATGTTGAAAATTTAATGTTCTGTAGAATATTGCCGGCTTTAGAAACTCAGAATTTTCCTACTTTTTTCTAGAAAAATTCTTAGATTAATCTCAAAATTTTAAAGATTTTTCTAGAAAGTGATCTCTTGACTGTGTAAAATATGTGAAACAAAAAAAGAGGAAAAACAACAACTCCAGGATGCAGATAGTTTTTTATAGATGGAGAGATAAAGAGAACTGGGATTAAGTTAAAGGAGGAAGCGAAGGGCGGGAAAAAGGGGCGGTCGGCACGCGCTGATTGGAAAATCTCACATACGCGCACGCGCCAATCCTTATGAGTTGTCGTTTACCGCGGGAACGGAGGGAGGGGTCTCCTCCTCGCGAGCCTTTTGTGTTCAGAACTCTCACATCTTGCCTATCAATAATTGAGGCGCGCGCCAGAGAGCAGACGGAGCTTCCCCTCCCGCGCTGCTGCTATGAGTGCTGCTGTCCGCCCGCTCGGCGCGCGACTCTCCCTCTGTTTGTTCCGGAACAGGAGCCGCTGACAGGTGCGACAAGAGGAGGAGACCGGCTGAGCGACCGGGACTGGACCGGAGCGAACACCAGCGAGTCCATCCGGGTCGGAGTTTAACCGTTAACCGCAGCAGAACGGAGCGGCTCGCGCAGGTTTAAACTTCTGCTATTGTTGGGGCTTTTTTTTCTTTTCTTTTTTTTTTTTTTACTTTCTGGTCCGGAATGTTGGTGCTGTGCCTGCTGAGTGCCGCCTGGCTCGCTGCTGGCCCGGTTCGGGCTCAGAATGAGACCGAACCCATCGTGTTGGAGGGGAAGTGCCTGGTGGTGTGCGACTCCAACCCGACCTCGGACCCGACGGGCACGGCGCTCGGCATCTCGGTGCGCTCCGGCAGCGCGAAGGTGGCTTTCTCCGCGGTCCGGAACACCAACCACGAGCCGTCCGAGATGAGCAACCGAACCATGGTCATCTACTTTGACCAGGTGGGTCTAAAAACATCTCATATTATGTTTTTTAAAAATTATTTAACGGTCCGGGCGGTTGGTGTCAGTTGGTTTTGGGTCAGTTTACAGAGAAAATATGTTAAGTTTGGCTCAAATAACTAAATATTTATGATCATTATTTGTTTTTTTCTGTCTTACGTTGATCCGTGAAGCTGTTCCGATTTGTCTTTTCTCTTAAAACTCTAAATAAATTTTTTAACTTTGCAGAAATGATGGCGATGCACATTTTTTCGTCCACCTCAGTGTTTTAAATGAATAAAACATTTGTGCAGATTTCATGTATTTAACTATAAAAAAGTCAAATTCTGTTAAAATTAAAATAAATCAGACCAGTTCTTTTCACTTGTGTATCGTAAATATGGTGAATTAATGATGGAATTTGCTAAATCAAGGGAATGTAAACTAATACAAAGTATGATTCTCCTTCTTTTTGTTGTTAGAAAACTGTATCCTTATTATTTCAGTTTTGCAGCCTTTCCTTTTGGATATTATTCTTTAAATTCTTCCCAGTCTTGCTTACTGTGTCATAAAAGATGGAAAAACTATTAATTTTTTCCTTAACCAGCATCTCAGTCATTATTCATAAAGGTATACGGACAGCTACAGAAAATAATGATCTATAATTTTTCGTTTTGAATCTTCCTTAAAGTTTATGAAAGAACATAAAACTTGAGGTTATAGCCTCAGGAAACTGTTTTGATTTAGAAACATACTTGTGATTATCTACAATTTGAGATTTAATGTGAGTTTTTCTTCAGTTGGGTTGAAAAAATTCACTTTTTTCTTCTATTTTAAGTGGGGTTTTTTACTTAAAATGTCATCATGTTCTCAAAAAACTGCTTTTGTTTTCACAGAAACAATTTTATAATATGTTTTTTCTTTTCTTCCAGGTTTTAGTAAACATTGGGAGGAATTTTGACGAGGAACGAAGTAACTTCATCGCGCCGCGGAAAGGGATTTACAGTTTTAGCTTCTATGTAGTCAAAGTCTACAACAGCCAAGCCATACAGGTAGCTGTTTAATAAGTCTAACTGTGTGTGTGTGTATGTGTTAAATGTGCCGTGCGTCCGTTTATTTTCTCATAAAAGTTTTTATGAGAATCTGGTTGGAATCTGTCAAGAGAGCCGTGATGGACACGAATGGAAATGCTGTTTTTCATAATTCTTTTAGTATTTAGTTTAATCAGACACAAACATAAACATAAAACCTAATGTCAAAGTATTTGTGTTTCGCACCTCCATAGATGCTCTCTTGATTCTTTTGATGCGTCAAAGCGCTAAAATTCATTTTTAGCCTTTGACATGCTGCGCTAGAAGCCACCCAGCAGAAATTACAATGCATCTCTCGCAAATTATGTTGCAAGAGATGCAATATAAAGTGGTTTTACTTTTATTATTGGGGAACTAAATGAATGAACGGGTGATAATAAACTGTAAGTCCACCAGTCATGACTGCTTGAGGTAATTAAGACTGTATGGATTGTGCAGAAAATGATTTTTGTCTAAATCTGCTGCTTACATTTATTTAATGTGATTAAAACAGCAATTCAGTTTAACTTTTATTCAATCTCCTGCTTGGACGGCATCTTTCACTTCATTTTTTGAATATTTAAGTGAGCAGAAATACTTCAGTTCTCTACATAAACTGACATCATATCTGTCCAACGCGCCGCCCGTCATCCGTCCTGCACATCTGCTACACTGAAAACTCCCACCGCTTAATTGCCTGAGAGACGGCCACCGTGGAGCGTTCAGGAGATGAGAGGCAGCGGGAGGAAGAGAAGAAGAGACGAGGAAGAATGAAGAGCAAACGGGGAGAGCTACAGGAACCAAGATATTGGTTGAGCAAATAATTGGAGAAGATGGAAGGAGAAGGAAGAGGTTCAGCGAGGTTTGAAGAAGGCCACACATCTGGAGGAACCATTGATTAGCAGGTTTTGGATGTGGAGGGAAGAATAAACAGTTTTCTACCTGGATTTCTGGATGAAAATGTGAAAGGTGATAAAAGCAAGCAATTTTTCTACCAATTAAAACAAAAATGTTGCAAATGAAAGGTATCTCATCTGCCTGCGATGTGACCCTTCAGCTCGTATTCACTCTACTTCTGCACATCTTCCTTCAGATGCAACTGTTTTCATCTCCGGCCTTAACAGACTGGAATAAATAAATTCACTGACTTTAGATTTGATCTTCTATAGCGTTGTCATAATAAACAATACTTCAATCTGGAGAGACTCAGACGGAGATGAGAAGACAATTAGAAGAGTTTATTGACAAACAGAATTTAAAGTCTTTGGCGCTCGGGCCCTGGCTGGGGATAACGGTTATCGCAGCGTTAGCGATAGGCTTCAGATGAGCATCCCCGATGCTGTTAGGAACGTCATCCCCCAGGGCCCGGCACTGGTGGTGGAGGTTGAAGAAGGGTGCGGGCCTCAGGACCGGGCGAATGGAGGAGAAGGGGTGGTGGTGGGTTGAGCTCAGCTGGAGAGCGAAGGACGCCATGAATGAAGGTCCTTATCAGCTGGGACTTGGTCGATGATTGGACGTGACGTGGCTTGGTCCGGCGTTGATAGGTCAACGATTGTGGGCAGGTCGCTTCAATTAACGGGTCCCGGTGGGGATAAAAGAGTCTTCCAGTTTGAATTTGCGCCTAGGCTTCATATCAATTAATCGCCTGACAAATTGAAACAAGCTCAATTTGCACGATTTACTGTTTTTCTCTTTTCTCCCTTTCTGCCAAAACTGGTCTGCAGTTTGGTGCTTTGATCTTAACTAGCTCTTTTTTGAAGGATGGTTTTCTTTCAAGACATCATAATTCATTTTATTTGTTGTTTCTGTTGTCTTATTTGTTTATTTTTATATTTAAAATGTCTTCCAGTTCCAGTGTTGAGTGTTCAATAGAATTTAAAGCTTATTGATCTTCGCGAATGTGCTCTTGCATTATTATGCCATTACTATAACAATGTTATTGTTTATTGCCATAACTTCTGGGACAATTTATCGTCCACCTAAATTTGTCGTGACGGGCCTCATCTTCTTGCCTCTCTTTAAAATAAGAATCTTTTCCAAGTAAAACATTTATGATAAAGTTTTTAATCAAAACTGGAGCATCAGGTTTTGAGATTAGGCTTGGACTTAAAGCTGTATCATAATATTTTGCGGTACTATTGTGATGACAAAAATGACAATAAAAACAGTTTACTTTTGTAAATGACTGCATGGTACAGCAATAATTGCTCCACAAACACAAATAATGCTCTTGAACCACTTTAAAAGCATAAAGGTATAGACTATAGACTATAGTGCACGGCATTCTGGGTGAATACAACCAAAACAAACGCTCTAGTCTCACGGTAGCGGAAAAAATGACTCATGGATTTTTACCAAAGAGAAATCCTCCTAATACTAAAATCTGTCCCTACTCCATTTCTGTTTAGATTTTGTAAAGCAGGAAGTTGCGCTCAGTGTCTTCAGAGGTTTTCATGTCGTATTCATTCAGTGGTTGTTGTTGCAGCGCCCCTACAGGAAAGGAGGGGAACAGGGTTTTCCAATGGTTTGGTTCATTTGACAGTGCAGTGAGAAAGCAAACCGCAGCAGCTGAAAATTAACAAATGTTATTTTGGTCCGAATCGAACCAAATCTGCTGGACTATCAGGCGATTTATGTTGGTCAATCCACAAACCAGCTTCCTGTGACTTTTAAACACTTTATCTGATAGATTTAAGTTTAACTGAGTCTCGTTGACAACAGTATATGCTGGTGGAAGTAGTGGTACCCTGATTGCAGGTTTTTTGTTTTGCTGATAACCGAAGGAATCATTAAAACGCTGATTTTTTGGCCAATATCAATTTATTTATTTTTTGGCTGAAAAGTCGCTACATATAGCATCTAAGCTAACAATGGGGTGACTATAGTTTTGTCATGGTAGAGCGAAAGGAGAGTGTCTGATTTTCAGACCAGAGGTAGATGAGATTGGTTTCTCATTGACCACTTGCGCATCTCCAAAAATTAAGAAAATTGGACTTGATTTATTGGTGCACATCTAGTTGAAAGTACTGCAAAAAATGGCCTTTGGTAGATTCTCTTACCAAGGGAACAAGAAAGCACTTTTTGGATGCTCTATTCAAGCTGGCCAAGCTGAAAACTTGTTTGGAACTTACCACAGAGATTTGACAAAACTAACTAAACAGCAACCAGCAGTGTCCACCAATCGCAATGATGGTTTGGAGATTAAAGGATTTCTTCTGAAATTAGATAAAACTGACTCAACATTTACTTTTTTTTTGTCCTCAAAGTTGAACAGCAGAAGGTTTAGTGGTGAATTGGGAATATTTTTGCAGATGTATTGTAAATGTCGGCGTACTCAGCTCGCGTCCGTAAAGGCCTGGTGTTAATGTTGCGTCTGAGTTCTAATTGGGAGTTTCAGGAGGAAACTAAAATGCCTCCCATGCTGGGCGCATTATGGATCTTAAGGAACTGCTTCTTCATACACCGCCCTCATAATAACAGCATTTACAGAAGGTCATTCTGTTGGGACTATGACATCTTTACATATAAACGATGAAACTCTGCATCTCTCCCAAAAACCACCAAAATGATTGTGGTTTCTATTATTCCCTCTATAATTGCACATGCTACTTTATTCTGATGTGGTTTCTGAGTGGGCCAAACAAAGCTTGCTTTCTCTAAAATGTTGGAAATATTAAGTTGTATTCATGTGTTTTCTGTTGTTAAAACAGTCTAGAAATTAAAACAAACTTAATTTCCATTTGCATAATTATTAGATTTTCTCTCCTCTCTTTCTACCAAAAAGTGGATGATTAAAGTCTTCAGTCTGGTGCTTTGGTCTCAGTGAGGCTTTTTCAAGGACTATTTTGTTTACAGACACTTGATAATTCATTTTATTCGTTGTTTCTATTTATTTTGGATATTTAAAATGTCTTCCAGTTTTATGGTTAAATGTTTATTAGAATTTAAAGTTCAGAATGTGTTCTTGTATTACTATGCCATTACCATTATATTACTGAAAAATTATCTCTAAACAATATTGTCGTTGATCACAATAAACTTCTGGGACAATTTATCGTCCAGGAAAATTGATCCTTGATTCCAATTTCTATTTATTTTTGTCTGAAATCAGTTTTTTTGCATGGTCATTCATGCTACTAATTAAACGTGACCCCAGTCAGACTTTTGTGTGAATAGTTTATGACTGAAGCGACCTGCAGAAGAAGAACGCTGACGTCACACAGCAGCGCTCTGTTCACGGACGTAGTAACAGATACTGCCGTCTACAGATCGATTTTAAAGTTGTTGAGCAATGGGAGCTGACAATATCGTCAAAAGATCATAATAAGATTAACAGTGCAGAACATAAAACAAAGGAAGCTCATAAAGAGAAAGCTAACTGTCGACACTGCTTGCTTCAGCCATTGTGTATGTCCTGATTTACTGTATCTGGTTTCTTCTAGAAGTTCAGCGATTTTCTGCTTTCTAGGTGATCACTGATTATTAAACAGGCTAAACTCCCTACTAAGAGTTTGGTCAAGACCATTTTTTTTAACTGAAAAGTCAGTAAAAATAGCAAAGTCAAGTTGATAAGTTAAGTGGCACAAATCAGATTTTTGTGGGGTGTAAAGATTGGAATATGGCTGTTAAGAAGAAGTTGTTAAAATGTTCCCATCCTTTTGACCATTTTTGTTGTTTACTCTCCATTTCGTTTTGGTATTTTTTTTGTCCCCCTTCATAGTTAAAAATAGTTATCATTAAGACTGGATGATATGGCTGGAAAAGTAACACAATATAAGCATTTTGTAGAAGTCAGTGTTAATAGTTATTGAATAGTTTTGTTTTAAATATCTGAATTACTGACAAACTACTGGCGTGACTTTTCCTGATTTTATCCAGTTTTCACCCCACTACGTTATAGCAAAACTTTAACCTGCTGCTGCGCATGTTACTCAGCCAGTTGTTGCTAGGCAACCAAGGAGTGAGTGAGTGAGTTGTTAGGTAACCAGTGAGTGAGTGTTTTGTTTCCACCAATCTAGCGTCGTTAGCCGTGAGAAGTTGAGCAGCTAAAAGCCTTTAATCTGCCTACATCTCCCAGAATGCTGTGCGGTTCTGGATCGGAGTTCAGTGAAATTATTGAATATTCTACCAGACTCATGTTCTATTTCTTAGTGTAAGCGAGAGTGTCATCGTGTAGCACACAGCCTTTGGGTCAGTCTCACATGCTAGAAGGTTGCCATGTTTTCATGTTTATCCACGATTTTTTACGATTTTAACACACATTGATGAAAAAACAAAACAAAAAATCTTCTTTTAATCCTGTTTGACTTTAGTTCTGCCCTTTGTAGGGGAAGTGATGGAATAAAAGGTCAATAACAATTTTTGTTCATCCTAATGTTGGGATAAAATACAGTTTATCTAATATTTAGTACCTTTATTTTATGTCTAGTAATGTTTCTCTTAAGAGATCCGATAAGATTCATGTTTCTACCTTACTGAGATCATTTTGCGTTTCTTCGTGGATGGACTTATAGATCTAAGATGTTACCTTTTATCTGCCAAACATAATAATGTGGAGCCATACTTTCTGATCTTTGCAGAAAAGGTCATGGTGATCATACATAACATGTAAATTGATATTCATTGATGGCAACACTAATAAGAATCCAGGAGTGCAGAACAACGCTTCGGAAATTATCCCAAAAGGTCAAATATAAAATCTCACCTTTCAGTCATGTTCATTAGGTTCTTCTTTTTTATTTTAATAAATCTATTTGTAAGTAAAACATGGTGGCTGAGTTGAGTGAAATTCTTTTGTCGGGAGATAAAGGCTCAAAATATATCAGTGCAAAAGAAGGGCATCCTTTTAAATTATGTGTAGCAATTAGAGACAAATAACTATGATAATTATCTTATAAAAAACGTTTCTCTGCACAGTTTGGGATGAGCGATAACAGAGAAGACTCTCTTTAATTTGCTTTCCTCTCATTACTGGAGACAAACTGTGCAGCTAACTAACTGCTGCTTATCTAAATGTATCCTCGGTCGAACTTTAAACCAGAATCTCTTCTCAGAATTGATTTATTTTCCTTGCTGGGACTTTATTTTTGCTGCCAAAAGAGACGTTAGTTCCCACAAGGTGTCTGCATGAACAGATTTATGTGAATTATGAGTAACGTAGACACACAAACAAAAAGTGTTCAAGCCAGATGCATGGTTTGGTTTTTATCCAATAGATGTGTGTTCAGTTTGGCAGAACATTACAGAAGGTTGATTTTTGCTCATATGTGAAAAAGATTAGATGATGATGATGATGTGGGAATGTTTCTTTTTTTATATTTAATGTGTTTAATCCTGTTGGGTATTATTTTCAGGCGGGAGGGAGGTGCAGCTGGTAACTTTCTGGATCTTTCTGCATGGAGTTTGAAATTTCTCTTCATTTTCAAAGCATTATTAGACCAGTTCCTCTGTCCAACGCTCGTCAATTGGACAACATTATGTGTTATTTTAGTAGGAATCGAATTTATTTTTTGGAATAGATGGACAATAAATCAATAATGATCTATATTGCAATAGACAAGTGATCAAAATCAATATATAATCACCCGATAGAATATTCACTGAACTTTGATTCACACAAGCTTGACAGTATTTATGATATCTAGAAGAAAAAACAAATAAATGATCAACTGATGGTAAAATCAACAATCCCGACAATAGGAACATTTTTTGAGGGTTTCAAATGTCATTACTTGCAATTTATCGTGACGATAAATGAAAGTTCTTGTCAGATTTATCACTATAAATGATAAACTATACATGCCCACCCCCTCAAATTACGATAATTTTAATCATCCTATTATTTATACTAAAATTTTTTGTAATAAAATTTCTATTTTATTATTTATTATTTCTAGTTTAGAATTTCATTGCCAGCAGTTTCTGAAGGACATTACTCATTTAGTTATTTGCATAAATAGGCTGTTTTAACAAAATATTCAAGACATGAGAGAACATTTTTACACTTATTTCAGTCCTCAAAGTGCAATAATGAGTTATTTTCAATTATTTCTGTATTTACCAACAATAGATTAGTTTTCCATAATTAAACATGCGTTTAAGGCATCAAAATGCAACTTCATTTGAAATGAAAGTGAAGCATTTCTTCTGGGTTGTGTCTTTAATTTGGGTCATACAACCCAAATTAAACACAGGAGATAATTTTCGATTTCTGGCCACAACAAGCTTTAACTTGGGCGTCACCGTGGCAACTCAGAGAAACCGGTGACTCAGCAGACTCGCTATTTGTTGTTATTGCTCAGCATTAATCCAACCGACTGAGTTTAAATGTAAGATTTAACAACCTGGCTGATGGGCAGCTTTCTGCAGAATCTGGTGACTGATTAAAAGTACTGATTATTTGTGATTAAGAACCAATCAATTATGTTTTTTAGGGATGCACCAATATTGATCTCCGATGTTAATATTTTTATGGCTGACTATGGAGGGCCAAATGGGACAAAATTAAACAGATCATTAAATAAATGTGTCATAACTTTAACTACTTTTAAATAATTTGTTTAATAATTTATTAAATGTCTGTAAATAATTAAAATTAAGTCTTGAAATATTTCTATCTGTCCAACTGTCCAATAAAAGTTGAGGGGCTAGTCGTCCAAATAAATTGTCTATTAAATAAAGTCTTTAAACATCATGGTCTCCATAACCAATATTTTTGATATTATGTACATTTCCCTAGACTTTCGACAACCACAGCGGTAATGTTGCTTCTTGGCTCAATCTTACTTTCCAACATTAATGCAGATGTACTGTACAGCCCTACAGCATTAGTAAATCAAAATGGTTTGTCAGCAGTATATTTTATTCAAACCATCACTTCTCAATGTTTTTAGTTTTTTAAAAAGGAGGGAGGTCTGTTTGTTACTACTGTTTTAAACTGGGATGATGGCATCCATTACGATGACAAAATGTAGCTTTTATCATTGTGGTCCAGTTCATCCAACTGGACTAATAAATTTTATATTCAAAACATCAATGTCTAACATCTGAAATACAAAAACCAACCAAATATTTCAGCCAAGTAGTCTTTTAAGTTAGCAATTTAGAAATATTTATTATTTTACCATTCACTTTGAAGATGTGCGCATTTCTTTGACACAACGGCAATCGTTCTGGTAGACATATTTTGTTAAAAGTGTTTTCTGTAAGTGTGGCGCATTGAATCATGAAGTCATCAGTGCCTGCAGCACTGAGGCAAAATCTGTTGTTGTGAGGATTTTGTTTTGCACTTTGTATTTGCAAAAAGTGAAATATCTCAATATCTGATATTTACATCGCATCGGAAATAAAAAATAGTGGATGGGTGCATCTCTAATTGTAGAACCAAATTATGGTTTATGTGTTGAATATTAAAAGCAGATATTTTTCAGTTGAAGAAGACGACATGTCATGTTTTCCTGTTTAAATGAAGGAAACTTTTGATATTTTTTATTTGGAAGCAGAACCAGAGACAAACTGTTCGCTTGGATCCAAGAGGTTGTTCCATCAGACCAATAAGAAATAAGAATGACTTTTTTGCCTCCTAAGGAGAGCAGAGAACATTACTGCAGAGGGACATTGTTATTAACAGCAACAGCCTCCGTCTTATGGAGGACAGTCTAAAACTGGAGAAAGTGTTTTGATTGGATCAGCTGTGATTTGGCAGAGACTGTCCTCACCGTGTTCTCCTTTCACAAATCCAGAATAAAATTCCCAAAATTCTCAACCCATTTTCAAAGTGTAAATGCAGAGGTTGACTTTGAATTTAATTAATTCACTGCAGATATTTCTGCAGATACAAGTTAGACTTTAGTTATAAAATCTTCAAAAACCTAACTTTAAGAGATGTATGGACAGAGAGAGAAATGAGTGGTGGGATCGATGGGTGGCGTTGACGGATTGTTTGTATGATAAATACAACATGCAAGGTATTGATATATTTAGTCTCTGGTTTTGTGATTAAAAAAAAATTTATTAGCTCGTACGTAAATAAAGACAGTAGACCCTGTCTTTATTAAGTGTCAGGTTGTTGGTGGTCGACTCCCCCTAGTGGTCTGGAGGACTCCCATTTTGTGGCACGAGTTTGGAGTTTCATAGTTGCTGCTTTTGTTGTTTGCAGCATTTTCCCTTTTGTTTTCTGTGGTTGCACCATTTTTCTGTTGCTTTTGTTTTTTGAGTTTCTTTTGGATTTTGCATTATTCCTGTATTTGGACCTGTTGACCATCGTAATCGTAAATGTAATCTAACAAAGATCATATGTGGGGTTCCTCAAGGCTCCATTTTTGGACCACTTTTAAATGTCTACATGCTCCTCCTGGCTAAGACTGGAGGGTATTTCAAAAAAGTACCCTGTTATATATCTATGCAAAGCTCTTGACCACAGTCTTGACTCATCCGTTTGTGGATGTGGGAGAATTTCCTCCTGAATTTCTTTTATTTATTTCTATGTTTTTTATGCAAAAAAGATTATTGTTATTTTATGCTTTGCTTGTGTTCGGAATGGACAATATGTCGCTATTAACATCGGTTTTGGACGATGCTGTTATTTGTTTTTTGTTTTTTTTACCATGCTGGTATCAGTCATAAGTAGAACCAGACTGATATCAACAACCGGTGTTGATGTCCACTTTGTTGCCGTTTGGGAGTTGGTCCTGTGGTATTTTTCATGTGACTGAGAGATTGATGAGAGATTGAGATTGTGGGGGTTTTAACTGAAGCTGAGAGGCCATGTCTGCGGTGTGGTTGTTTTTTAATGGCGTTTAAACATCAGGTAATGTCGGATATCTTTAAATATCAGTCATCGGCCAGAAAAGCAGCAGCATTTGTCTTTAAATTGTTCTTTCCACATAAACGTCCCTGGTATTTTCCTGCACCGTTTCTATAGTTTCTTCACATCAGTATTTGTTTTCCCCAGAAGGTTTCGCTCTTATTTTTTAAATGTATCTATTTTTTCATGTTTACTCTTTGGTCACTTTCTCTGTACTTTTTTTTATTCCTTCATCAGAGGTAAATAACGTCTCCCTTTGAAGGAGTCCATTGTCTTTAGTCCTGGTTGTGTGGAAACAAAAAAGTTTTAAGAAAAACGGCTCAGAAAGGAAAGTAGAGAATCTAAAGGAGAAAGATGTGGATCTGAAAAGAGATGATTTGCAAATGAGGACAAGAAGACAGGTTGTGAAATGCAAAACCAGAAAAGCATTATTGTCATGTCAAAATCTGGACAGGAAGTCGTGATGCAACAGGATGTCATTAAGCATTAAGTGCTGCACTGAGATGTCAGATTTTTCTCTTTAGTACATTTTGAATTTTTCTTTTTCTCCACATCCTTCTGCCTTTGAACCCCCTTTTGTCACTCTCCTTATATCCCAATCCTCTTCTTTCTCTTTTTTCCCGTTACTCTGCCTTTTCCAATAATGAATGCAGATCAATTGCAGTCTGATGTTGTGCACTGCCTCACGTTCATCCTTTTTTTATTTTTATGGTGGTAATTATAGACTATCTGTGCTTCTGCATGTTGGAGAGGAGGTAAAGAATCACAATGTGGGGTTGATTCATACAGGCGATGACCACAGTTTCATGGTTTTATTGCTGCTATACATCACTGCCATAACCTCACACACTTACCCCAAGCAGCTGTGTGTGTGTGTGTTGAGAAAACACGGGTGAATCAGAACATTGTGGAGTAGGTTATGGTTTGGATCATGGAGATTTTACACCGCCTGTTACAGCTAACCTTTGCAATTTGAATCGTCTCAAACTGGAAATGTCAACGGGAAACATGTTAGTGGATAATAACAGCCTGCAATTTCAAACCGGATCATTGTTGTGTTTGGTGCTGAAAAACCTCTGTGTTTCCATGTGAAGTTATGTTGGCATTATCGACCCGGCAACGACTCGTCAACCAGAGAGAATGGACTAAATGTTTGGACTGTGTGAAGACGGTATGTTTCTTTGGTTTCCAGATCTTAAAGTTGTTTAAAATGTTAAATTAAAATGATCCCTGTGGTTTCACGACCATCTAACAAACTAATTAGTCCCCTTTTGCCTTTGTTTTAAAATACATACTTTAGATTGATTTTAAAAGATGCTTAGCCCTTTCATGCATAGTGGTCACTACAGTGGACAGCTATCTAAAAGCCATTTTCTTGTGCTTCCTGTGGATTTTTATGTTATAAATGCACACAGACCACTGAAGTGGACACTAATGCATCATAAAATATACCATCAACTACTGGCCATCAGCTGCAAATGCAAGAAATTATTTTTGTGAAACACAATATGGCCGACAGACAAAAAAGCATGAGAACCGACCCGGTCCCTCCTTCTACTGTAGACGACTCTTGCAAGTAAAAAAAATATTGTGACATCAGATAACCCCTAAGGAAAAATACTACTGATGTATTTTTCAAATAACAACTTTGTATTTGGACAAAATTACAATTGATCACATAAAAAAAAAAATAATATATATATATATTTTTTTTTTACAAAAAATTTTTCCTACCTTTTTTTATGCCTTAAGAAAAATTCTTTTAAAAATGGAAAAAAATTCTGACACAAAGGATCATAATTCATGCATGAAAGGGTTAAATGTTGTTTTCACAAATATGGAACAACATTCATGCTTAGCCTTTTTTTGTTTCTTGGACAAAACAATTATTCAAAAATAAGTATTACATATATGTTAGCGTGGTTGATAAAAAATAATATATTACTTTGATTTGACAGTGATTTAATAATAATGAGTATAAACTTTGATTTTTTATCTGTTTTTAACTTTAAACATTTATTCCCCAGAAGACAATTTGCTTGACAGTCATTTTGAGTATTTACTCATCCATCCGACTTAATTGTTAATATACCTATACTTTTACTTTGACTTCTTTTGGTCATTTGAACTTTTTTCATAATTTTGATTTTCTAGTCATGTCAAATTTTTTCTTGTCATTTTGACTTTATTGTTGAGTTACTGTCATTTCACTTTTATGACATCTTACTGAGTATTTTTGCAAACATTCAACTTTGTTAGTTTTTCAGCCTTTTTTCTTGTAATTTCAACTATCTTCTCATCATTTTGACTCATTTACACTTTTTTCTCATTTTCAACTTGTAATTCCAACTTGTCCAGTCATTTCAACTTTTTTTTCCTCTTTTTATTCTCACCATTTCCACATTTCTTCTTATATCAATTATTTTATGATAATTTTAAACTTCTCCTAATTTCCAAGTAAGCAACAAGAAAATGTTTCCTGCTGCTTTTTTTTCCCAACGGACTAATATTAATGGTCAAAAAAGTGAAAAGCAATTATCAAGTGGTACCGAACAAGTCTGTTGATTTGCAGGTATTACAAAGACAAAAACTTGCAGAAAGAGCCTAAATTTTACAAAAACTAAAATCAGAAATCTGAAAATTTGGACATTTTGATAATAAACTTTTGTTTTGCTTGAGACATCAGATCCTTATTTAGATTTAAAACAGCCTTCTGGGTTTGTATGTAAATGTTTGACATCAGTGTATGCAGCGCTGATTTTACACACTTTGTTAAAGCCAGAAAGCCATTAATTTAGGATAACAGTTTTAAACATTTAGCGCCTGAACAGCGTTGCTAACCCACACCTCAGAGAGCTGGTGTTTGAGGTTTGATTTCCACCTCAGTGACCTGGAAGCAGGTGTATCTGAGCATTGTGGGATGCTGTTGTCTGCCATGTCTGTTTGGAATCAGTTTTTGCACTTTGGACAGAAACCATGTCCCAATCTCCCTGAGCCTGTTCTTTCCACTGCGCCACTTTTATTTGGGTTTTTTTTAACCTCTGCTTTCTTTTTTATCTGCCTCAGTATCATCTGTTCCTGTCATACAAACCAAAGCCTTTTCTTTTGGGGACAAAATGCTATTTTTGAATTAATGATAAATCTCACAGCATAATTGCCATTTTTTCAACTCTAAAATGTCTGTGATTACAAACATGTACAAATCAGTTTAGTGTTGCATGAAGGTGGAGTAAAACACTTTCTCTGTCTCTTGGTGGCACATTAGTCTTTCAGTCCTGCAATTGTTCTTCATGTAATAGAAGGCTGAATTTTTAACTGTCTTTATGTGGCTCTGAAAGTTCAGGTCTGAATCCATCACTACACTTGGACTTATGTTATTCTCTGATATGCTTTGCCCTGATTTACAGGAAGCTAGACC
The DNA here is from genome assembly GCF_001444195.1 of Xiphophorus couchianus. Classification (NCBI taxonomy): domain Eukaryota; kingdom Metazoa; phylum Chordata; class Actinopteri; order Cyprinodontiformes; family Poeciliidae; genus Xiphophorus; species Xiphophorus couchianus. The sequence continues at coordinate 7,736,395 of NC_040229.1, forward strand.
ATAAATGTGTTTATAAAGTTTAAATTAATTGGTGAAACAACCTTAAGGTCAGGTTTGCACATTGTTTATTTACTGGATTTGTGTTTTGTATCTTCTTTAATATGTCACATATATTCATTCTTTTTCAGTAGCTGTAGTTATATTTGTCTTACAACGAAAATTTTAATTTTATTTTTGTTTTCGTCACAAGTTGTGACAAAAACAAAAAAATTGTTATGGATGGGTATTTATAGTACCATTTATTTAGCCTTATTGTGGAATAAAAGTTAGAATAATAAGAATTCAGATTTATTGGGACAACAATAAACTGATTGTTTCCAAAATCTCAATTCTGACGTTAAGATTTTAAACAATAGTCCTGGCTGCACCATCAGATTTAGTATGTACACTGGCAAAACTCTTATGATGAAGTCATGAACCTCATTCACACATCCTCTCTTGGCACCATTTTTACATGGACAATTTTTACTCTAGTCCCAAAATGTTCATGGACACACACAAGGTGTCTGTGTGCCACCATCCATCCTGCTTTCTCTGGAAATGGACTGTTCACATCCAGGTGTGACCATGAGTGCCAAGTATCTACTAATATCTATTTCAAGAGTTTGGAGCTTTTAGTTACTATACACCAATAATCTGCAAGAAGCTTAATTTTTACTGCGCCCATTATTAATATTATTATTTTTAAACTATTATCATATTGGTTTGTTTTGTATAACATTGTGTTTTTATCTTTATATACTAACACTTTAAATAATGTAAATAAAGTTGCTTTGCAATGGGGCTGAAATCTGAATCTTATTCAAGTGTTTACGTCGTCGCTGCAGCCATGTTTTTTTTTTAATGACTTATTAAAAAATGATACAAGCTAAAATCCACATTGAGATCCAAAAATATATATGTTTTGAGCATGGCAACATAAATGGAAAAAAAGTGAAACTATTTGACAGTAGCTTCAAAAATATTCTCTGCACAATGTAAAATGGTCGTTAGTGTATGTGAACATCTACATGACATTACGTGGAAGTTATTGCAACTTTAAAGGCAGCACACGCTTTATAATTGAAAATCAATGCTTTTTTTGTAAATTTTGATATTTTTCAGACTTAAATTACTGTTGTGAATAAGCTTATTTGTGTGATTTTAATTGGTTTTCCTATTTAAGGGAAACACCGCAATTGCAAAATTGTGTTTGACATTCACAGAATATCAAAAACATTTTGCACATTTGTAACGGAAATGCTGCTGAGGCAGGAGGCTAGAGAGGCCTCAGTAAAGGTAACCCGCCCGGTCACGAAACATGCTATCCAATTCAGAAGATGAGCACAAAAATCCATGTTTAGATCCAAATAAATTTTTTTGGTGAGTATAGTAACATAAATGGAGGATAAAAAGTGAAACTATTTGACAGCAGGTTCAGAAATATTCTCTACACAATCTAAAATGGTTTGTTCGTGGACGTATACGTAACATTACGTTTACAGGCAACATATACAGTACTTTGTAATTGAAAGGCAAAGTTTTCTTTTGGGAAATTTATATCCTCTAATATATTCTTCAGACTTAAATGAATACATTTTCAAGATTTTGAAGTGTTCTTTTTTTGGCCCTGACCTTTTCTCTTTTTCTGTTCTGTCAATTGAAAAAAATAATTTAAGTGTAGGCTGAGTGTTTTTATCAGATTCATATATGAGCTGTACAAAGCGACGCGCACACACACACACACACACACACACACCCCAACACTCATCCAGCCTGAGTGAGTCGCCAAGTTCAGTTTTCTATTAAGAGGAGTGCCAGGCCAAGAGAGCTCTTGACTCTGACAGGCTCTCCATCTCCTGCCCACACACACACACACACACACACACACACGCCGTCCTGACCATCAGGCCAAATGAGCTGGTTAAGTGTATAATTATGGGATGTTTATGACTTCGCTCCATCAGTTAGTGACAGTTTTACAATTACATATTTTTGTGGGGTGAAAGGAAATATTTTCACTAACTTAGCGCTCAGGTGAGAACTTTTGAGGGAAATTGATTCTTCTGCTGTTAAAAGCTTCATGTTTTCATTGATGTAAAGAAGCTAGGAAAACTCTACATCCTCAAACGTCATTCTTCAGCAAAGAACTTCAAATTCAATGTTTTTATCCTTGAATATATAAGTTGACTTAAAAGAGGGCAGCTTATTGAGTGGTTTTCAATAAATGTATACAAATAAAATGTTTTTATCATGACTGCTGTTATAAAGTTGTCTGAGCTGCCTGTAAACTAAACCCACTCAACTGTTATCCAAACATAAAGACCTAATAAATTATTATACAAACTTTTTCCAATAAATATCTGAGACCAAAAAAAGCATTGAAGCAGTTTGTCAAATGCTCACAAAACAGTTTACAGCTTTATAGCTGTACGGGGATTTGCTTGTACATTTCCTTTTATAGTGAAGGAAATGCAACTATATCAAATTAAAATGGATTAAAACTTTTTTTTTTGCATTTTCATCAGAGATCTGGATTTTGACTTAGACCATTGCAGTACCCTTGTTTGTTTTATTTCAGCCATTCTGCTGTAGTTTTGTCACAGTGCTTGGGATCATTGTTCTGTTGACCCAGTTTGGAGCAAACCTCAGCCATCAAGACAGATGGTCTCCATTTTTACTCTATGATACTTTGATGTACAGAAGAGTTCAGAAGTTGTTTTTAGTTGCTGCTGTTTGATATGACATTTGATATGAATCTGCTCCATATAATTAAACTGAACTGGATTCAATAGCAGTGTTTCCATCAATGGATGTTGATGTACATTTTGAAGTATCGCATTAGGAAAGGTTGACAGGAACAGCAAAATTTGAAATGACTTACTCAAAAAAGTTGACACATCCTTGAGGTGGTTTGAGGCTTTTCCCAAAAAGAGTTAATCTGTTCAAATAAAATGGAAACACTTTTGCTGAATGTGATGGGAGTGGTGGAAGGATCCCATCCATCTGTGCCTTAGCAGAGGCAAGAACCTCAGAAAAAACTTGAAGTGCCAACCGGTGGCTCTGAGAGGAGGGCTTTTCGGCTTGAGATGTGTTGTCCATGCTAGTCCATGCCTCCACCAGGTGTGGAGGTGGCTAGTTTTCCACCTCCACACCTGGTTTATTACTGCCCTCTGTCAACCGCCAACATCTGACGAAATTACGCTTTCCTTAGTCTGGTTGACTCGCACCACACCAGTAGATGGAAACGCCTAATTCATGAGTCCCATGATCAACAACTGGATGCTGCCAGTGGCGCAAACCACAAAGTAGAAGACAGGAAGTAGTTAGAGGATGATGGCGCTGCATGTTTTTCAGTGACTTAAAGTGCGAACAAACTTGTTCACATGTGATTTCAATTGTTTAGCTTATTTATTGGAAACGCAGCAATTGCGAAATTACATTTTGTCATAACTAGCAGAATATTGACAAAGTTTTGTGCACATGGGTTATGGAAATACAGATAGTGTGACAGGTGATTGGATGCAGCTGGGGCAGAAACGGGGGGGCAAATGATGAGACAATGATTAGCAGCCGGAATGAGGAGGGTTATATTATGAAACTACAGAAACGGAAAATGAAAGAAAAGAAAATCAGAAACACAAATAAAGACTAATCTAATGAATCAAATTGAAACTCAAACAATGAGAATAACTAAACAGAAGGAATAAAATATAAGAGCAGGATATAAAAAGGAAAGAAATGATCAAAACAGAAAACGACAAATAACTTGTTTTTTTTCTGTAACTGAAATTATTGAGTAAATTCTCTCCATTAACACTGATGTATTGATTGATTTCTTTCATGCCTATTTCATGTGCAAAATGATTCTGATTCTTTGTGCTGGAAACGAAGCTTTGCCTCAGTTCTCCAAAATCTGAGCTAGAGAACAAAAATAATATAGCGGCTTCCTCTACTTCTGTATATTCTTGCAGAAACATGATTGTACAAGCAGCTGTAGAAATTAAATACAAGAGAAACCGTGTTGTTTCCCTTTTCCCATCAGGAGGCTCAGCATCTTCTCGCAGGATGGCCTGTAATCCCACTCGGCTTATAAAATGTATTTCTGCATAAAAACAAGACGTTTCCCCAGCATTCGTTTCAGTTTGTTTTACTACTGCGCTGTTACCAGAGCCGGCACAAAACAATGTTGTTATTTAAAGTGAAGCATAAGAAGGGGAATCAAATCCCAGGAGAGCCTGTGTTTCTGTTGTAGCTCCAAAGAGAAGTGATGAAAGCTGTTGCCTGTTTAAAGAAGAGGGGGAAACGTTTCTGACAGACACTTCTTTCTGTACCAAGATGTTATTCCCTATTGAAATATTTGTTGAGTCAGACACACTCTACGTCTTTTTCTTTTTCTCCGTCATTGGCTCTGTGGGGGTTTTGTTGAATTCGGGAGGAAGAAAGAGACCCTCCATCTTGGCAAATCTATTAATAATGTGCTGACTGTATAAAACTACAGATAAATATGCTGTTCCAAAATAACCACATAATTATTGGATGTGTTGCATAAATGAAGAGCTAATTTATTTGAACCTAATATCACTGTTTATAATAATCCCTGGTCTACATGTGGACCAGTATTGCTAAAAATCCATTTGTACTAAATAAGCCTGTCACAGTAAAAGTTTTGCTGGAAGATAAATTGTCCCAGAAATTATCGCAATAAACAATAATATTGTTGTTTGGAGACCATTTTCTAATAATATTATTATTAAGGCATAATGCAAAAACACGTTCTCAAAGATCAATAAACTTTAAATTCTAATGAACATTTCATACTGGAACTGAACTGGAACACTTTTTAAATATTCTGAAATAGACAAAACAGAAACATTAAATAAAATTAATTATAAAGTCCAAGACAAGACCAAAGCTCCAGACTGAAGACTTTTATCCAGTTTTTGGTAAAAAGAGAGAAAAGAGAAAGACGATAAATCTCCCAAATGGAAATTATTGAGCTTGTTGTAATTTATCATGAGATGAATTGATTTATTGCTTGCTGTGGCTGGCCGAGTGCTAACCTGTTTTTACAGCCTCTTTTCATTGTTTACAGTCATGTAGAAAAAGAGTTTGTTTAATTTCAGGGTTTTTCATACTAGAAATTAAAAATCTTTAGAATGTGTTTGGGGATTATTATGCCATTACCACAATATTACTTGAAGGTGATCTCAAAATAACACTATTATTGTTTATTGCAATAACTTCTGGGACAATTTATTGTGACGGGCCTAATATTATAATATCAAAGATAAATATTTATGCTGACAAGTCTTTACAATTGAGAAATGCTCCTTTAACACATTTTTAAAGGGCAAATTTATTTCTGTAGACTTACCCGGTTTGTGTTTTTCCTCGTCCAGGTGAGCCTGATGCACAACGGCTGGCCGGTGATCTCTGCATTCGCCGACGACCATGATGTGACACGCGAAGCTGCCAGCAACGGCGTTCTGATCCAGATGGAGAAGGGTGACCGGGCCTACCTCAAACTGGAAAAAGGACACCTGATGGGCGGATGGAAATTCTCCACTTTCTCCGGGTTCCTGGTGTTCCCGTTGTAGAGAGGAAGAAGGAGCTGGGGATGGAAACAAAGGAGGAGGACGGAAAGTTCAGAAGCGGGAAAAAAAGGACACAAATGAGCTGGAGGAAGAGAAGAAGAAGAAAAGAGAGGGCGTGACAACGGACGATGATTTAAGATGAAGTTTGATTAAAGGAATTAAGAAAAGCTGGTACATGAGAGAAAATGGCCACCTTCTCCACTTCCTCCTTTCATCCATCCCTTCATCCATCCTTTTCCTCTCCATTTTCTTTGTGGCTTAACTGCAGCTTTGGACAGCCAAAACTTTTTTTACTCTCTGCTGAAAAACGCAGCTGATCATCTTATCGTGTCCTGAAGCGTAAGAATCCCCTCTTTCCTCCTCACTCCTTCACCCAGCCATCCGTTTATCATCCCTTCATCCATCGGTCTCCTTAAACATCAACTCTGAAGAATGTTCTCAAGAGAAAAACTCTTTTCGTTTCTGTTATTTTTTATTTTTGTCATTTAGAGCAAGATTTGTTCTTGGTTTCACTTAAAAAAAAATTAATTTAAACATGTAACACAAACCTCTAATTATGTGATTGCAGCCTGGGGATGCTGGTTTAATTTTTTCAATATGATTGACTTTAATGTTACTGTTAAAACGTAGTGAATTATCCCACATTTTCTCTTTTGTAATTTATTTCTTAAGTCAGAGGTGCATATTTTCCTCTATATCACAGATATTACCTTTTAAATTTTAAATTCCTTCCCAGATTATTATTGAAATTTAAGACCTTAATGAATTCAAATCACTGTTAAGATTTCTTATGAACTAGTTGTGGGATATAATAGGCGAACAACATTTCCACTGTAAACTTTGTGAACACGCAGCAAACACGCTTTAACCAAAACTAACTTACCGTAACGAAGCAAAACAGTCTGACAGAACGAGCAAAAAATTAACAAACACGACAAGACAAACGTAAATATAATTTAAAATATGGTATGGAAAGTTTAGCCATATTTAAGATATTTAAAAAAATAAACATTGAATAAGTAAACATAAATCACTTTGTTAAACCTTCATTCTGTGGATGAGACTAAACGTAGCTATTTGATGTTTCTCTAAGCCTAACATAAGCTCCGCCCAGTTTAACGCTAAATATAAGTCAGATGTTTCTAAACATGTTTTTACTGTATTAATGCTCAGTGAGTGAACACGTTTATACATTTACTGCTTTCCGCTGAAATTCAGAAGCCGAGGAATGAGTCAGTAAACGTGAAAGTATTTTAACTCCAAGTTGTAAGGAGGACCAAACGTGACAAGTATTTTTTTTTACTGAAGAAACAAACCAAACAAACTATCCAGAACTTTGATGAAAAACATGATTGGGCGTTTTTAAATCACCAAAATGTTTGGAAAGTAAAATTAAATATTTCAGTAAACGTAAAAGTAGTTTAACTCCAAGATGACAATTAAAAATAATACAATTAAATTTATTTAATTCTGGTTTTGCATGTTAGCTACATATGTACAGGTGTAAACAGTGTATAAAAATGAAAGGTTGAATCAAATTGTAATTAATTATATGGGTAAGATAATAAAGCATTCATTGGGAGAAGTAGCTTACTTAACTAGCTCGTAAGTTTTTACACTCTTGTAACAAACAAACCAAGTATTTTTTATTTCAACAAACACTATAGTTACCCTTTTGTCATCTGAATTTCTAATTCCTGTTCAGGTCAAGTGGAGTTTTATTTATTTAATTCGCCTCATTCCTGCTGCTGTTCTTCAGAAACAAACTTCCTCATTTTTTGGACCCTCCTCTCTTTTACTCTGTGCTGCTTTCCATGAAGTACAGATTTTTATTTCATCCTCCTTTGGTTTATTTTTCACCACATTCCCCAACTGGCCACCATTTTGTCCCTCCGCCCTGGACCGCCCGGTGTTTGTTCGCTTCGAAGCACGGACTGTCCTTCGCTTCTCTTCGTGTTGGACTGTGAACTTTGAACCCTGCTACCATGGAACTTTAACAATATATATATATACACATAAATATATATATATTTACACACACATCCATACACACGCACACAAATATAAATATATCACAGCCACTGTTTTTATTCTCCTGGTATTATGATGATAATAATGGTACTACTAGGTAATGAATTTGACTGATGACTATATTATCTGTATTTCTGTACTTGAGTGTTATATAAAAGAGAAACAGAAACCTAATATTGATTGTGTGGAAAAATCTGAAGCTGCCATTCTGCTGATTAAAAACATGCTTCTTGTTTTTGTTTTGTGTCGAACAAATTGTGGCTAAACGGCTAAAACTACTACTTCTATAGATAATGATAGCGTAAAAGGTCTATTATTATTATTGACTGTAAAAATATCATATTTAGACTTTGCGATTATTATTTATTAATTGAATCAATTTCTGAAGTTTTTTTTATTTGCTTTGAAGAACTCAATAAAATGAAATTGTACTTTTATTTTTCTTAAACCAAACAAACATCTGTCCTGGTAGTTTGTTAAACACCCAGAAACCTGCATGCAGATGGAGGCTTTTCTGGTTTTGTGTCATTTTTACGTTATTTCTGTAAAACCCATCGGTTTCTGCGGTACCTGCAGCCTCTTTTTTCTTTCTCTGGCCCTCCTCAGCTCTTCTGTTCATTTATTTTCTGTGAAATTTGAAATCTCACACCTGCTTCGTGTTCCTCCTTCGCCGTCTCCACTCGGTTGGTTTTTTAAGGTTTTGTGGATCGTTTCTCTCCAGACTTTAATGAGCTCCGGGGGGAAAATTATTGCTGGAATAACAAGCAAACATTAGTTCCCACTACGGTTATGCGTCTCGTCTTTTTCGGTTGGATTTTATTTTACTTACCTCAGTCTTGTTTTTCTGTCGCCTTCTTGTCGTTTCTGTATTTGTGCTTTGAGATGTCTGACCTCTTTCACTTCCTGTCCTGATATCAATATTTTTCAGGTCTAAATAAGTATACAAAAATAATTTGTATTTACAGACTATTCCTTATCCTTTTCTTTTATTTCTACAATCTTTCCGTCCCTGTTTCCTACTTCTATTCATTTGTTTTTCCTTTCCTTTCTTATGTCCTGGTTTCTTTCGTTCCGGCCTTTCTTTCTTTTTTTTTTCCTTGTTTCAGTTTATGTATTGCTAATTCATAACAAATATTACCATAAAGGCACTTTATTAGCCTACACAATTCTGCTTGGTTCTCATCTGGGATTTCTCCTATAGAGCTGGATTGTCTTCTGTAGAATTTCTAGTCAGCGAACAGAAGAAGTTGTGAACAATGAAATTAATTTTCTGTACTATTTTAGAATTGTAGTTTTCCTGCAGTTTTATCAATGGCAGCGAAGGAAGTGAACAAAGCTGTACAGTCTGTGTTAGTCATGCTTTAAAATATTGAATTTACATTAACAGCCATTTTGTTCGGATCTCTCTTCGCAGTGGGGGATGGTTGTTTATAAAGAGTATTAGGGCCAAACTAACAATAAATAAATAAAATAATCGGAATTAAGTCATAAAATTACGAGGATGGTCATGATATAAGAATAATAAAAAAGTAGGCCAGTTATGCTAGCTTGACTTTAACAAGCTTGCATGTCTCTGCATCCTCTTTCTTTTTTGTTTTCCAAAACTTTTTCCCCTTTGGCTACTTATATTGTCTTATAATGGAACGCCAAATCTCTTAAAGGAAATATTGAAGTACTTTTTAGCAGCCACTTTCTTAATTTGTATTTTATTTTTTTATTCTGTCAATATTTGCCAAGTAAATCTAATATTGGGTGTTCGCTGCGACTTATAATTGTTTCCTACTTCATACATATTAAAACACTAGAGTTTTTAAAATATATACTTTTATCTTTGCCATGACAAACCTTGTGGTGGTAACTGGTAAAAGTCTTATATTTCAGAACTTAAACTAGGAGGAAATATCAAATTGTTCTTGAAGGGCTTTAAACTAGGAGTGACTGAGAAACATTTGTTTTTTTTATCCATGTAAAAAATCTGAGAAAAAGGAATGTGGCCAGTTTTTGTTGACTGAACAACAAAAAAGCCGATTTTCAGACTTTTACCAGAGACAACAACTTGAGTTGAACTTAAGTTTCAAAAATTAAAGACTTCACACTCGACTGTGACTTGTGCTCTGAAGACTTTCAAAAACCAGACTAAAACATTCCTCTGTGTCTCATGTGGGCCACATAAACCGAGGATGATGTCGGTGTTCTTTAACCTTTTGTACCTTCCTTAGGTCAAATCCATTTTTATCCTTAAAATATCTTGAATCATCTTTATTCAGCTGGTGATTCACTCCATTCAATATAAGGCTGGAAAAAGCCCTTTTGTTGACAGAAATTGTTTTTTTTGTTTGTTTTTATGACTGAATTTCAAATCTCTATTACATTGTCCAATTTTTAATGTGTTCTCTAAATTTGGTTTAAACAAGCTGACCAAACTCAAAATCACTTAAACTTGTACAACATATTTTTAGTTTGTTTTGGTATTTTTGATAGAAATTTGTAGTTTTAAATTCACCATCCCATAAAACAAACTTCTGAAATTCGTAACTCAGATATCAGGTGTTGGTACACAAAAGGGAATCCTGCTAAGTCAGGCTAACATGTTCACAGTCAGCTAATTCTGTCTTTATTTGCATTTTAATCCAGGTTTGATTTCCATTTAAGATTATGTGTTTTTCTGCATGTCTGCGGAAGGAAAAAGAAAATATTCCAGATCATGACTTTGCCATAACTTCTTGCTTCAGCCATTGTTTACGTCTGGATTTTCTGCGTCTTGCTAGTGCAGAATTATTATGCAAGTCTCATGTCAATGATGAAAAAGTTGGATAAAATGCGACATGTCCGATCCGACTAAAAATGTCAAATTCTGATTTTTGGGGGGTGAACATTTTTTATATTCAGATTGCCCTGAAAAAGTCTCATTTGTGTCTTTAGTCAGAATGATAAACAAGCCTCCAGTCACTATGTGGCAGTAATGCTCAAACGAACCAACAGGATGCCAGTGAAAGAAGGAACCAACTCAGACACAGTGGCGTTCAGAGCTGATGGAGGAGAAGAAATGGAGAAGTTTGACTGAAACGGCAGCAGAGGCAAGTGAAGTAAGTGACAGTAGCCAAACGAAAAAGTTTTTAATGTTACTGATTAGTCTAAAGATGCATGTTACATTTGAATCATTTGTAGTTTTTCTTTTGAGAATCACAGATAAAGCAGTCTTGATTAAATGACACAAAGTGAGTTAATAAACTAAGTTATTAAGCTTAAATCATAAATTTTATCTCAAACATGTTTGTGTTGGAAACTTCAAACATTTTCTAGAAAAAAACTCAGAAATTTTTGATTAATCTCATAAATTTTATAGAAAAAATCTGAGCTTGAAAAGATGGAAATTTGTTAGAGAAAAATAAGAAATTTTGACAATCTCAGAAATTTTCTTGAAAAATGTGGGAAAATTTAAAAAGTTGAAAATTTGCTAGAAAAATTTTTTTCTTGAAAAAACTTTACAAGCTTTGAAATTTCCAGGTTTTTTTCTAGAAAATTTCAAAGTTTTGTTTGCCAAAATTGTTTTTGTAAACTTTTGCCAAAAGACCTACAGTTTCTTTTGCTTGTTTCCATAAAACAACAGCCAAGTTGGTGTTTTGCTCGTATTGAAATGTGTGCTGCAGGATGCATCTTTTCCCAGCGGCTGTCTTCATGTCGGTGTGTCTTATTTCCTCGTCCTCCAACAGTAATTTGATTGGGTCTGAGTGAGGGGGATGTAAATGTCTGGTGAGGGTCGCGGCGAGCCAAACAAACCGGGTGCAGATGTGTGTGTTGTGTTTGTATTCATCCTCGTCTCCTCTCAATGTCAGGAGGCAGCTGACAGTTGGACCTGATGCAGCATTATATTTTCTGCTCTATGGAAATTCATTTTTTCCAGCAGCACATGCTAACCCCTGTGCCCTCTTACTGCAGCCAGATGGGCGTGAAGAGGCGTAAACAACGGAAAACAGAGACGGTGGACTCAGACTGACGAGGAGAAGAACAAATCAGCAGTTTTTATTTGATACGACTGACGGATGACCTTTGACTTCGACTCAATTTCAACCCTTCCTCAGGACACACAGGAGTAGATTCTTTACCCTTTTCACATCATATGACAAAAAAACAACAAAAAAACCCCATCAAAAAACATGCAGTCATGCAAAAGCAAATCAGTTTTCTAACATTATTTACAATAGAAAACATTTAAAGACCAATGTTTCCGCTCCATCAAAGCCCACAAAAATGACCAACTCCCACGTCGTCTCCCTCCAGTAGAACAGCCTCCTCTCCTCATGTCTGTGATGTAAAATATGGTCCAGGACTGGAACATGTCAGGCTGTGGCAGCGCGACATGACAGTAACTTCTGTCACACCGCACACAGGAAGAGGCCACACTGTGTCTGCAGCAGGATACTCTCAGGTTTATTTAAAGTTGACCCATTATGACTCCTTGACCAGGTTAGTGCAGGTCTGTGGTCTATACAAAACATGTTTCTTACATTTTTTGTACAAAATCATTTTTAGATTATAAGATTTTAGTCTGGTCAGTTCTGCCTAATTTGAGCTCTTTTCAGAATGAGCTGTTTGAAGGCGTCTTGTCACTTTAAATCTAAATACGCAGCTGTTTCTCAACGTTTACACTCACATGTCAAAATGGCTGCAAACAGATACTCAATTACACAACCATGCGTTTTTGAAAAGCAGAAGTGGAGCCTCCTGCTCACCCAGAAAAAATGCAGCAAGTGGTTTCCGAATGGTAAGTCAACAATAAAACATTTGTCTTTTCCAGCAGCCGTTGTACAGCACATACAGAAGTAAAACCAGCTGACCAAACGTGCTGGAGATCGACTTGGATTGCTAGGTAACGGGCGGAACTCTGTTGGGGTTGCTAGGTAGCGACACGGTTACCTCTCGAATATGACTTGACAATCAGGGGGCTTTTTGAAACGGCTCATTTTCCAGACACCAAAAAACTTGAAGTCATGCGACTAATTGATTTATTGCTTGTAGGCCTGCGATCATTTCCCTCTGGAGATTTCTGAGCATGTAAACGGGACAACCAAACCTTATGACCCCTTATGAGTCATTGTCATCGACTCATATGACAATGAGTCGATGACTTATGAGTCATTGTCATTGAACAGTCAGTAAAAATGCTGAATCTCATGCTGAGTTTTGCCTCTCAATATTTAAAGCCAGTCTTCAGTATCAGTCAGAAAACATTCGTCTTGGGTTAATTGGAGGTTCTAGACTATTTCCTACCTGAATCAACTTTAGTCTTTTTAAATAACTCGAAGTTACAGAAAGGAAACAGAAACTACGTCTAAAAGCAACTCACGCCGTCAGAGAATATATTTGCAGTGAATATGAAATGCATTCAGCGCATGTTCCCCTCTGAACAGCGGCTGAATATATGCTGAGAGGTTTCATCATGTTCTCCTCTTTGGCGCATTTTGTGTGGTTGTTCTGGACCTTCGCTCCCCCATCAACTGGGCTCATAACACAGAATCAACACGGTCAGGTTCGGCTTGTGACATTGCACCTACAACGTGCTTCAAAAGAGTCAAACATATCACATCCGTCCAATCTCAGAGGGGAGTGTCTGGCTTTTTAATGCAGCCTATGAGGCGTTTCATAAAGCACAATAAGACGCCTAGTTGAGTGAAAAGTTGCTTCATATCTGTTTCTGTGATTTTAAACAAACCTGGATCACTGCAACGCTCAGAAAAAAGAACTTAATTGGCTGAAATAGTTGCAATATTAACCAGATTTACGATGCCATTTAGGGCCGTTGCAGATAGAAACAGAGGTGGAAGTTTGAGCCAAAAAACTGACATTTTTTGATTAATCTCAGAAATTTTCTCAAGAAATCTTGGAAGTTTTTTGAGGTTGTAAAGTCAAAAATCTTTGATTTGAGTTTCAAAAGTAAAAGATTTTTGACTTTTGGATCTCAAGACTTTCCAGGTTTTTCTGCAACATTTGCAAATTTAATCTCTACATCTCAGAGTTTTTTCTTGCAAATTTATTTCACAAATTTTGGGAAAATTACGGCACTAGATACTCCTCCTGGCGATTCTTATGCTGGTCCGTAAAATGCCAGAGTAAGTTGGTTATTCAACAATAATTGAAATGCCTTCGTTTAGTATTCATTGCTGAATCAATGTATACATAATCACTATGTTACATGTTTATTATTTGGACATTTTGCACAACGTTGGAGAACAAAAAGGTGATTCTTTTACCTGCCATCCATAGCCGCGCTGCTGAGGTAGAACAACTCAGTTAAAATGAAACCTGGAGATGGAGGTGTTATTCAGTTCGGTGCGCCACAACAAGGAAAAACCGTTGAAAAACAACTCAAAACCACTTCTATTCTGATACATAATCCTCGCTCTGTGTCGTCTGTGCTACACGCAGAATCGTTGCCATAGCAACTCACTGACAACAGCTAGACAAATGTGTCAGGATTCAACACCAAAAAACACGTAAACATTTCCCACACAAAGAACATTCAGTCGTTCCAGTTTTACTTTTCAGGCTTGATGTTTATTTTGCAATTATTCATAAGTTATTAGCTACTTAGCATAAGCAGTGAAGCTAACACTGTGCTGGTTGGTTAGCTAATTTAAACACCTGCTCCACTGATGATCTGTCAGTTTGTGTGTATCTCCCCTGTTTTTTTGTTGTTTTTTTAATTGAGCGTAACACAGAATTCCACAGCACCTCTACATGTTAAGATTGTCAAAGTCAAGCTAACGTAACTGACCTAATTCCTTCTGCTACGCTATTTTTTTAAAATGAAAACTTTATTCTGACCTCATCTAGTTGTTGTAGTGTTGACAAATAGTAGCAATGCAATGTGTCCCTCTTTCTTTTATATATCACTCACACATTTAAGCGAGTTATGTTGACATCTGAAACCAATGCTAGTTATTGTTGGCTAGCAGCTTTTTGCCCTTCAGGACGGAGACGGGGGGGATCGTACATGGTTGACGTCAATAATTTTACCTTTTTGAATTCTGAACCTAAAAATTAACCAAAGTATGAAAAAATTAAACTACGACTATAACTAAACAACATTTAATTAATAATAACTAATAAAAACTAGCAAACGCACTCTAAAAACTGAATTAGAGAAAAAGCCAGAACAGAATAAAACTAAAATTATTCCTGATGCTTTCTGCGACATTCCGAGTTTCCTGCATATGAGGACATTTATTTGCAATATGATCATGGCTGCATGCTTTTCTTTGGAGGTTACCAGTGATGTCAACAGTGGCGACATGCGATACGTTGACAGAACGCATCATGCTGCAGTATAAGCCTCAGCCTTACATCTGTATGCAGATAAAATGACAGTAACTGTGTGTAGACTGAAAATTTGCTCCAATAACTGCTGATCCATGAATAGTCCCGCTAGCTGCTTCGCCACATGTCCTGTCATTGAGTGCCTAATTGGCAAAAAAAAACACACACACAGGGAGATAAATAAGTGCTTTGAATGTGCATGCGCACTTTTTGTTTCTTATTTTCTAATATGGTACAGCCAAACACACAAACTAGTAGAAACAAACAAATAAAACCACACCAGCAATCCAAGGCAGATAAAGAAGAAAAGACAATTAGAGGAGAAAAATGTCAGATCTGCGGCGGCGGATGGGATTCTTGAGTGAACCCTCACTGTGCTGAGACGGGAATTAACGGCGACTGTTGTCCCAGGAAAGCTGCCCTCTGGTCACCACGCTTCCCTATAGGGACGCTTTCAATCGGCAAAGTCTGTCAACATTTCAAACAACAGATTTATGCTGCAGAAGCTGCAAAAACGTATACTGCTGCATTTATTATCGCTCTGTGTAAATAACCTCTGAATTAACTTTTACTTTTTCACAGATGGGGTTAGTTATATTTTAATCCAGGGGTGTCAAATTAAGGTCCAGTTGTGACAAAATAAACTTATAAAACTACAAATTCAGCTGTTAAAATATGAATAAATATTTATCTGCATCTGATGAGTACTTCTTAAAGTTTGACAATATTAAACTTCTTTTCACATTAATGTAATTTGGCAGAATACAGGTGAAATTTAATTTGATTGGATTGCTGAAATAATATTTATTCACATAATTGTTGTCTTGTAGGCTATATTGTATTTATGTGTGTTTCTAGAGTAGAGGGCCCCATAAAAAATTCTGGCGGGCTGGATTTGGCCCCCGAGCCTTGAGTTTGACACGTTTTAATCAGTCCAGCATTTTGCTCATTTGAGCAACAGTGCAAAGTGATTTACATCATGAAACCTTAAAAACAACATACAGTCACCACACTGCAAAAACACAAAATCTTACTAATTTCTTTGGTCCAGTTTCTAGTGCAAATATCTTAGTCCAAATAAGACACAGGTAACTTTTCAGCAAGAAATGTGATTGTTTTAATGAATAATTCCTTCATATTGATGAAAAACTATTTGTTTCATTGGCAGATTATTTCACTTATAATGTGACATTTTTCCCATATTATAAGTGAAATAATCTAGTAATTTTTAATGAATATGAATTGATTATTGGTTTAAATCAAGCTCATATTTTTTGGTGAAACGTTACTTTTACGTTAGTTTTCTCAAGTGTGTTAAGATATTTGCACCAGAAACTAGACCAAAAATCCTTGGTCTTGGTAGGATTTTGTGTTTTTACAGTGTACTTGAGAAACCAGAGGCAAACGTTACATTTTGTTGAGTGCCAACATCAAAATCATCAACACACGTCAAATATATCAATCATTGTTCCATTTATTGTGGTTCAAACTCTAAACAGTTCAGAGCTCAGTTCCTCTCATAGGCAGGTCTGTCGCAGAAATCAATGCAACTAAAGATAAACGCATTATTTATGCATGATATATCAGCACTGATGTTGATCGGTATCGGACCGATCAATAAAACTGGGTTGATACCAACAACTGACATTTATTTCCATCTTGTTGCTGTCTATTCCTGGTCGTTTTTCTTTTCCAAATGTGTGAAAAAGGCAGAAAAATAAATATAGTATCGGTAAATATTGGTTATCAGCCATAACATCAATATGAATATTAATATCGGACATCGATATCGGCCCATTTTTTCATATTGTTACATTGCTACAACACATGTTTGAGTTTCTCTAGATCTTCCTGTGATATTCGTCCTTTCATCCTGGAAATGATCTTTAGGTGACAGAAGGCTGCATTTGTAACTGTCTTTATGTGGCTCTGAATGTTCAGAGCCACATAAAGACAATATTTCTGCCAGTTTTGGAATCATCTTATTATTTTTATCGAGCTTTAATTTTTTATCATGTCTCTAGCTGTGATGTTGTGATGCACTTTGATCAGCTGAGGTTGTTGTAAATGTGTTATATAAATAAACTTTAACTTTCTAGCTGTAATAACTGAAGCTGATTGTAGATAGGTCCAAATATTATACCTTCAGTTTGTTTCTGTTCAGCTGGAGAAGGGTTTGGATGGATTGATTTGTTCAGTTTGGATGGACGACATCGTGATGAAGAGCAGAGCATCATCTGCGTAACATGATAGTCGAATTTCATGGCTTCATCAAGGAACAACCGTAACAATTCAGTGAAGAAGAGGAAACTCTTCCCCTCTGGGAGAAACTGAATAAAATGGTGGAAACGGCTGTTAGAACCTCGCTCCCCAGTTCTGTCTCATTCGATCGGATTTAGACTAAGTTAATTATCAGAATCTGAAGAGCCTTTTCAAGCTGCTGGCAGCAGATAGTTCATTAAGGACATGTCACCGCTTTGTTACCCGAGCAACTCCTGGGGATCGATGCATAATGCACTTTTTGTTTATGAAGATGGAGGGAAAAAAGGAGGAGAGAGGACAAACTAATTGAGTTCCCATAATTATTACCCTGCTAGCCTCCTGACCCCGGTGCAGAAACCCTACCTGTCAGTAATTATAGGTGCCTTTCCACCTCGGATGGGACTTGGCGTAATTGTTCTCGGCTGATTCCGTCACAAATCCTCCCGTCTCATGTCAGGAGGAGAAGGAAAACACTTTTCTTTCCTCCTCTTCCTCATTCCCCCACATAATCTGATGGCAGGTGTAATTGAAAATAACAGTCAGCTGTTAGTCCAAGCAAACAGCCCTAATATGGAGTCACACGCTGTAATTACAACCCAGTCTGTGGCGCTCCGGCTGCTTTTTTCATTTTAATTGCTCCTCATCCTCCTCCCTGCTCTTCCTCCTGTCGCTCCTCACTGTGTTGCATTTGAAGAATAATCGGCGCTAACGCCGGCCCTAATTGGCTGTCACTGTGTGCTTGAGAATGTGAAGCCACTTCCTCGATATAATCATGTTTACATGCGAGCGCCGGGTCCCAGGCTGTTGGCTCGCCTCTCTTCAGCTTGTTTAGGGTGTAATTTACTGTAAAATTGGAGATGATAGCCACTCACACACACAGACGCACGCAGCGAATTAGAGCCACTGCATATGGAAAAATAAGAGTGACTTTGAGAGAAAAATCTCAGAAATGTCCTGGAAAACGTAAAGACATTTCTCAGATCTAAAAGTAGAAAGGTTGTGGGGGAAAAAATCAGAAATTTTACTATTAATTTCAGAAATTTTGTAGAAAAAACAAGAACATTTCTGTTTTCTAAAAGTCAAAAAGTTGTGGGAAGAAAATTCAGAAATGTAGCCATTAATCTCAGGAATATTCTAGAAAGAGCAAGAACATTTGAGATGCAAGTCAAAAATTTGTCACAAAAAACCCCAATCTCAAATATTTAGATTTTTTTTTTCTTAGAATTTTTTTTTAAAGTGAGAATTTTTCTTAAAACTCTCATTTTGGTGAATGTTCAAAAGTCTTTTTTCTCACAACTTTGACATTTTTCTCAGAGGTTTTTTATTTTTATCATAAGTGGGAATTTTACTCACTTTTGGTGAGTATGTGATATTATTGTCCTTAAATAAATTAGCAAAATTTTCAGAATTCTGGCTATAAATTCATACTGTTTTCCTCACTTTTTCTCAGATTTTGAGATTATTTTTCCCAAAAGTGAGAATTTTTTTTAAATTCACACGGTGAATGTTCAAAATTCATTTTTCTCAGAATAATTTCTTTTTTCCCCCAGTAAATTTACGTTATTCTGTTTTTTTCCCAGACTCAGGATGCCTAACAGGTGGAAGCAGGTGGTTGTTAAAGTTTGGCGTCTATCTGGTGTGAAATATTTCCTCCCATCATGCGGACTTCAGGTTGTGAGAATAAACCTCCGGACAGCCAGCAGGTATTTTCTGCAGCCATGAAATGTTGTCTTGTTGTTCTTGTCTTTAAACGCCTCGGGCTCGATATCATTCAAACTGTAGCGCTGCAGATCTTCCTCGCTGCTCCGCGTCCCCTTTGTCTTTCCAGTGATGATGTTTTTAATCTTGCTGCTCCACACTTAAGTGTGTAATTCTTATAATTCCCATGTTAAATGCAACATAATCACAGTAGCACTAAAAGGCAATTCTGTCTGACCTCAGAAAATGAAAGCAAGAAACGGGCGGGGGAGAGGGGATGACCCTGCACAGGTTATTGCTTTCTGTTGAGCGTGCGTCAACAACTCTAGAGTTTAATGCGTTCCCGCAGCGCGCCGCGGCTCGCCCGCTCTCCGGGGAAATAAAAGCATGCAGACATTAGGGGATTAAAGACAAGTAGAGGAGGAGAAGTGTTTACATCCACTGTAAGAGGAGAGGACATAATCAATGCTGGACGGGTCTTAATGAGTCCAGTCGTGATTAAAATGACAGAACCGATCCAAACTGTGCTGTAAAACCGGTTCTGACGAGCCAAAATCTCAAAACTGGCTTAATCCAGTTAGAAATATCTAAATTATACAATAAATTCTCAGGCAGCAGGTTGTTAAATGTATGGAAGAAGATTAGGGCCAAGAAAATCTTTTTTATAAGAAATCTGACTTTGATCTCAGAATTTTCACTTTTTCTCAAAATTTAGATTTTTTTTAAATTGACTTTTTTTTAATTTTGACTTTTTCAAAATTCTGACTTTTTTTTTTTAATTTTGACTTTTTCAAAATTCTGACTTTTTTTTTAAATTTTGACTTTTTCAAAATTCTGACTTTTTTTTAAATTTTGACTTTTTCAAAATTCTGACTTTTTTATTAAATTTTGACTTTTTCAAAATTCTGACTTTTTTTTAAATTGTGACTTTCTTCAGGATTTAGATTTAATAAGAGAATTGAAATAAGACATTTTTTTCCATTTTATCAGTGAAATAACCTGCCGGTGGAAATCTTCATCAGTGTTATGGAATTATTGACTTAAGCTTGTTTATCTTCAAGTGTACAAAGATATTTGTACTATTAATTAGGCAAAACATACTTGACAAGATTTTGTATTTTTACAGTTTAATCTTCGTATTTTAATGGAAAACCATATTTAACAACAAAATAAGCTACAATTTCTATTCAAAAAACCTTTTTGATTCACATTTTTAAATAAATAATTATGAACTGCTCCAGTCACATCACCTTCAAAAGACAAATATGAGACTTTAAAGGGAACATCCAATCAACATCTACTTTTGTACCCCTTAAATACATAATGTTGTGTAATTGGAGTTTCTTGGAGTGCAGAAAAGTTTAATTTGGTCTCTCCTGGTCATTTTGCAGTATGTTCCATTTTCTCTATTTCCTATTACGATTTTGAGCTATTACGCAACAGTATTGCATAATAGCAATAGCTATTAGTCTTCATTAGCCTTCATTTGTCACTTTGTATAAAGAAACAACAAAACTTCAGTCTATGTAGACATTAGTCTAGCAGAAATGCTACATAGACTACTGTAGCCACTTTCATGAATCCACCATTTTTATCTCTCTTAGCAATTTTAAAGTTCAGGTTTAAGGAAGCCAAAGCTGCAAGTGGATAAATCAAAACGTTTGATTGTTGGGTGAATTAAACCACCACTATTCTTTACACCATCAGAACCTCTCTGAAGTTCTGGATTAAATTTTATTTTCTTGGAAATGTTCCCACATCTGGGGAGAAAGCCCTCTTTGTTTGCGTGAAAAGTTACGTGTAAGTTAGTTTTTTAGAATTTTATGTGTGCTTAGATATTTGCACTAGAAATTAGACCAAGAATACTTGGTTAGATGTTGTGTTTTTGCAGTGAAATCCTTCCACTTTATAATATACACTGCATTATGTTGGTGCATCTCCTAAAATCCAAATAAAACAAATCTATATTTGAGTTTGTAAGAATGAAGGGCGTATACGCAGCTTTTAAAACAGTTTTATTTAAGACTTCATCCCAACAAAAACAGTGTATAAACCACCGTTTGTCTTCCTCTGGATGCTAAAGCACTTTAATAATTGGTTGAGAGGAGCGATACTTAATATCTCCTGAATATCCACTCTTGCACACGCAGCATTACAATAACATGCAGCATTAGAATATTGGGTTTACAGCCCCGTCGTTTGTCAAGGGGCTCTTTAGGGGCTGTAAAACTGTCTGAGTGCGGGGATTTGTCATCGCCACTAAGGCCTGCTCCTTCTATTAGTCATAAAATATACAGCGGGGGCAAATAAAGGCTGTGATGAAGACGCAGCAGCGAGACGTAGTGAAATATAATGACTGAGTTGCCGAAGCCGATCCACTGAAGTTTTGTTGCTTCTTTATACAAAGTGACAAATGAAGGGAGAGAGAAGCAGATCTTCAGCTCGGTTTCCTCCAAAACGGTTTTCTTTCACACACGGCTGCAGAGACGGACAGAGTTTCTATGAAGAAATATGACGCCATTGAAGGCGATGACAACTCCCATCTGACATTTACTAACCTTTTGAGGAGAGAGATGGCGATGGAGGAGAGGAAAGAAAAGAAGGATGGACGGATGAGAAGGTCTGGGAGATGAAAGCGAACAAGTTTGCATCCTGTTTTTATTTTTTTAGACCCCCGCATTGTGCTCAGCTCCCAGTGAAAGCTTTTGTTGCCATCTTTTTGTGTTTTCAGGTCAGCAGCATACAGATTGGTTTCTAATATTCTGCAGATTTTTACGTTTTTCTTTCTCAGTTTCATCCAGCAGGGAGTCAGGCTGTTTTCCCACCTGATAGTCTGGGAAACTCGGTTTGTCTGGGGACTAAAACTGCAACATTTGTTACATTTTCAGCTCATGTGGTTCTCTTTCACACTGCACTGGGTCAAACAAACCAAACCCTCTGAAAAAACCCTTCCCTCCTCGCCTCTGGGGGCGCTGTACCAAGAACCACTGAAGAAGAAACTGAGCACACTGATTGGCGACAGATTTTAGCAGATATAGAATTTCTCTTTTGTCTTTGGTAAAAGACAACGAGCCATTTCTGCTGCTAGCGCTAGTCTCACATGTTTGTGTGCTCTGTGCTGTAGTCCACTTCCTGCTTTTGGAACGGTCTCCGGTCCGCTTGGCGTTCATATATCCCACACCATAGTTCACTTCAACCAAACAGAGACAGAGGTTTGTAGGGGGACCAGAGTTGGCGTTTTTGGTCCAATTGCACATTCACATCGCCCCAAATGAATCGGACTTTCTAGACGAACAAACTGGAGTTGCATTAAAGCGGATTAAACAGGGCTGGTGTGAATGCAACCTAAGAAACAACCAGTTTCACACCTCATAGTCTGGTAGATTTAGCTTGATTGGGAACCAAAGTTGCAACATTTCCAGCTGCTGCGTTTTGCTTTGATCTTGCACTGTAAGGTGTAAAACTCTCCTCTCTCTGCAGCTTTTCTCCTTCGTTTGACAACAAACTGAGCAGCGAAGAAAAAGTCAAGCCAGTTGGTTAGTTTATATCTCAGTTCATTGCTTGGCAGCCATTACACAACTAAAGTAGCTCCTGTTACCGTAAAAGCCAAGAACTTTAACTGCATTGCTAGCATCACAACTTGCGTCTACTTTCTCTTATTTTTCCTCCTGATCGTTTCTGACTGGATCAAATCGTGAGAAAGTGTCCAGTCTGCCGCCATAATGTGGTTTAATATTTGTATCTTTCATTAGAAAACAGTTTTCAGCTGGATTGCCATGATTGCTAATGTTTTCCTACACTGATTAATTAGCCTTTTACCACAATAAATGCCCATTAGGAAAGACAATGTGCCACCACTTCTGAGTGATGTCTTCTGTCTGCTTACAGAGATATTCCATTAAAGTAATTAAATATTAAAGATTAATGGCTCCATTATACATGTTTTACATTCACTACCAATCTGAAACACTCTCAAAAGAAGGAAGAACGTCTGGCATCACAAACGGATCACAACACCTTAAACCCGGGTGTCCAGAGTCATTTGTGGCCCTTGGTCTGATTTTGTTACAGCGCATAATTTTCTTATCATGGAAAATGTTAACTACAACTCAAAGTCTTCAGATTTTCATAACCAAGGTTTTGTAGGCAGTAGAACCAGAAAATTTTTATTTTCATTTCACCCAAATGAGCTTTTATTTACTTTATTAAACTTGGCTAAAACTCAGGAAGCGTTTTGAAAGAAACTGACCCAAATCCAGATCTTATAACTGAAAATAAATTTGTTCAGTCGAGCCCAAAAGAATTCAAAATCGGCCAAAATACCATTTTTTACATTTTGAATCTACGACGAATAACATCCATTGCCTAATCAAAAAAATAAAAAATCTGACCACTTTATTTGCTTGACTATATTTTTATTATTATTTTCTTGGCCTGATTTCATTCAGCAATGAAAAAGTTTGTACCCCCCTGGATCAGGAGGAGTTAGCTAACACCTGGATGCTGTTTCAGATTCACATAAATCAGGAATGCTTGTGGAGTTAAAGAGGATGAATATCTCATTTCGTGTGTTTTAACCAGTTGCACTCTGGCGGTGACTTGCAGCAGCATCTATCTGGCTAAACGTGCGAACACACCTGGGATGCTGCAGCCACGCCTGGATGCTTCTCTGTGGCGTTGCTGCTTTAATAATCATTTTTAATGAGCTTCATGGCTGATATTCCCTCCAGCGCGAGTCTCTCTTCCTGCATCTGTCTCCTGTCCAAACAAAGCTCAACTTTTCTCTGATTCAGCCTCACTGGGAGCAACACTAAGCACCATTACTCTGGTGGTTCAAACACCATTTTGAGGAAATTATGACCTTTATAAATATTTGTGAAATAATAAACTTATAAAGACACTTTATGAGTTTATGAAGTTGCTGTAGTCAATGCAGCTAAATATGAATGGATGGATGGGTTTCTCTAGGTCTTGTTCAATCTTTCAATCCTGGAAATGTTCTTCAGGTGATGGAAGGCCGACTTTGTAACTGTCTTTATGTGACTCTGAAGGTTCAGAAATTTTAAAGTTTTGTAACTTTTACAAAACAATTTTTCATATTTGTTCCATATTTGTTAAAACTGTCATCATAAGAAGATTGATCTCCACCCTTAACCCCTGAGCCACTATTCTGAGGAAATGCACCATTCTCCAGTCAGAGCCAGGAGGCGGTCCTTAGCGCTGTTAATAATCCTCATGTAAGCGATGCTAAATGTGATAATGATGGATAATAACCATTTATCTGCTATTAGCATTCACAACATACTGCTATGACTGATTGACAGCGCTAAGATCCACCTCCTGGTTCTGATTGGTTGTTTTTGGTCGGCACTCGGAGAAGACAGAAGAGGTAATTTTTTTAACAAATTCTGTCTCATACCAAACTGTCACTACATGGTGACAGTTTCAACAAATATGTAAAAATATATTTTTTATACAAGTTACACACTGCGCCTTTAAGGTGTATTTGCCACTAACGTAGACATACTGTGCTTTTAAATTACTTTTTCCATTTAAATCAGTCAGTTGTGATCTATATAAAGTAGAGCTGCAAAGTTTCGGTTTTAATTTCTCATTATTAAAGCTCCACAGACATTTATTTAGCTTCTGATCTGACTAACTCATTTTTGTGCCATCTCTTTAAATGCAAATGAGGCACTTCAAACCCCGCCCCCTCCAGCTCACAGAGGATTCCACTCTTCCTCCTTCGGCCATTTTTGTAGTTTGATAACAGAGATACAATTATCTAACAGAGCAAAAAGAATTTCCTCACAAGGTGATAAAAAGATGTGAACAACCGAAGCCTTTACCTGTTCGAGGCAGAAAACATGAATGAACACGTGTTGTAAACAAGCCTCAACATTGTTAGCGATTTAGCTAATGCTAGCGCCAAGAACGTTGCTGAGTCAATTTGCGTCATGTGTTTCTCAAAACGAAATGCTATCAGCAAACTACTGTATTTATGTAATAATCACACAGTATGATTCCTTCCTCAAGAAGCTAACAATTAGCACACAGCGCTAACAGTGGCATGATGCTACTGCTAGCGAAAACAGATTTCTGCCTAAAATAAAGTTTGGGTTTGTCTTAGTGTTTTCTGCTGCTTTGCTGTGTCCATAGTTTCCATAGACAGAAGAATAAACTGGCAGATTATCTAGAAACATGGAAAAATGTCTTTGAAAAGTGAAATTATCTGCTGGTGGAACTAATAATATTTCATCAATATTAAGAAATTATTTTCTTAAAACAAGCTCTTATTTCTTGCTGAAAAAGTTACTTGTAAGTTAGTTTTGTTTTCATTCAAAAGTGCAAAGATATCTGAACTATAAATTAGTGTAATACTTGTATGTTTTTACAGTGTTAATAAACTTGATTAGGCTCCTCAAGACGGACGGATGGACGGATGGATGGACGGACGGACGGATGGATGGATGGATGGATGGGTGTAAAACAGAGAATAATACCAACTGTAAAGCGTTTTTTTTTCTGTTTTGCGGCAGAGCGACATCCGGCGTCTGATATCCATCAGTGTCTGTTGTGTTTGCTGCGTGGTGCTAACCTCAGGGAAATCTAACATATTGTATAAATTATGCAGCATTATCTGATTTTTAATTGTTTGTCTACATCCAGGTAACGTGGCTGACCTTTTTAAGGTGGTCGTGATTTATGAGGCTGCAGCAGATAATTACTGCTGAGATGAAGTGAATAATTTATCTGGTTTTTGGAGACCAAAGGCGAAGCGAAGGAGCAGATACGTTTATGTCATATTTATTTGTGCGGATCTTAATCACTGCTGAGACTCTGAAGGAGCATCACACTATAAAGTCTCTCTACTGAAGCAAGCCGGAAAATCGCATTCACAGATTTTATTTTGATACGTTTAAGTCAAACATTCGTTGTTTGGGGCTCAAAGTTAAATGAAGACGAAACACAGATAAAACTGAACTTAAGACATTATTGTTGGAAAAATTCAAAAACCTCATTATGTTATTTCGTTATTTCTTGTAAATAAAAAGGATGTTATTTAGCGTATATCCAAATGTTCATTGCTAAAACACAAGTATTTTTGTCTAGTTTCTAATGCAAATATCTTAGTGCAGTTGAAAGAAGTCATAACTAATTTAAAATTGACATTTCAGGAAGGAGCTTGGTTTAGGTCAGTCTTTCCTTAATACTCATTTTTAAAAAAGTACCAGTTCAGTTTTCAAACAAAGCATTGTTTCTCCGCCATTAGTACATTAAACAGCACGTTCATGAGCTTGATTGACAGCACTAAGACCCTCCTCCTGGCTCTGATTGGCTGTTTTTCTGCTGTAGTGATGTATTTCTTCTGGGAGGAGGTGGAGGAGATCAATCTTTTCACAGATTATGTGTCTCATAACAAACTGTCACAACATGGTGACAGTTTTAGTAAACATGGAAAAAAAATTATTCTTTATAAAAGTTACATACTTTAGCTTTAAGTTAACATCCTGGTTCCTACAGAAAAAAGGAAAATTATGAAGTATTTCCAAGTGT
The DNA here is from genome assembly GCF_001444195.1 of Xiphophorus couchianus. Lineage (NCBI taxonomy): Eukaryota > Metazoa > Chordata > Actinopteri > Cyprinodontiformes > Poeciliidae > Xiphophorus > Xiphophorus couchianus. Next base: position 7,762,836 of record NC_040229.1, read on the forward strand.
TTTTGTAAAATCCACCGTTGGAAACCTAAAAATCTATATTCAGCCAGGTTTTAACTAGATCCTGGAGCAATGAAAGTATTTTTAAAGGGGCAGTGCCATGTAAAATCAACTTAAAAAAAACTTTACATAAACCTGGAGTGTTGCCTTGATTCATTCCTTTAATCTCCATGGCAACCATTCACCTGGTTGGATGTAGCTTCGCCTTCAAGGGTCTTCAGTTTGCAACTCAGCTCCTTCAGACTAGCCAGCAGCAATTAGCAAACACCTGGTGGAACTGCTGGGCTGATTATAGGAGCTACTTCTCAGAACAACACTGGTAAAAAGTTGCTGAAGGGTTAATAGAGGAGCCATGTTGTGATGACTTCCTGAAGGCGGAGCTTCAGAAAGAGCAGGAACTTCTTAAAGAGACAGAGTCCAAATTTTAAATTACAAAGTCAAAATTCCTTTAAGTCATATTTGATATTTCTAGCATTTTAACAACTGAAGCTAACATGTTTACTTGATTATGCTTGAAAATGCTTGGAAAACCGGTGATGCTGCTGCTTTAACGTTTTATTTCATCTCTGTAAACTTTTAACAGCTCAGTTTTCTTTTCTCTCCGGTTTTCTGCCTTTTTCTTTGTTCAGCCAGCAGGCTGCCTGACAGCCGGAGCGTTTAACCTTGAAAATATGAAACATCTTCATCTTTTCCTCACATCGTTTTCTTCATTCGCTCCTCGCTGCAAACGTTCCTTTCCCTCCGTTTAACCACGTTTTCTCCTGCTCTTCCTCGCTTGTTTCTCCTCCTCCTCTTCCTCGCTAAGTGATGAAGGCGTGTTTTTACGTGAACTGACAGAGTAAAGAGCGGCATAAAGGTTACGCTGGTTTCCTCTGTGACTTCTCACACACACACACACACGCACACACACACACACCCTCATATTTGATCGCTCGGCGCTTCGAGGCCGGTCGTCCCAGTGGGTTCAGCTCCATTACTGCCACTTTATACTGGGATCTTCCCAGTGGAAGGTGGTGAAATCCAAAACCAGACGAGAATTTGGAATAATTCAGGAAAAAAACAAAGTTCTGTATCTGGAAAGGTTTTCCTGTTCTGGAGAGTTTGATAAAATATCAGCATTTATAAACTTTCTTCAGTGTTTTTTCTTGTTTCCTTCCTCCTAAGATTTTTGACTTTTCAAACTCTGAATGTTCTACAGTTTTTTCAACAAAAAATTTCTTAAGTCAATCTCAAAATTTAAGAAGTGTTTTGGTGGATTTATTTTACTTTTCAGTCTGATCTCAAAATTTCAGAGTTTTTTTCCAGCAGATTTTTGACTTTTCAAACTCTGAAATTTACACATTTAAAAAAAAATAAAAATTAACTAATCTCAGGATTTGTGACTTTACTGTGAATTTACTGCTTTCTCTACAATGTCCTCCGTATGCTATAGAGAGAACCAGCGGAAAATGTAACAACTGTCTCTTCGTAAATCTGCAGATGACAGAGAGAGAAACTCTGTTTTTCATAATCTGCCTCCTTGTCAGTCACTCTGAACCGATGCTTATTTGTCAGCCGTCACATAAAATTCACAGAAGAATGCAGGAGACTCTGCAAAATGCATTAAAAGCCAGAACGTGTGTATGAAGCCCTGCAGTCGGAGGATGGAGCCGTTCTGGTGACGGCCTGTCGATCGCGCTAATGAAAGAAACTCAGAGCTGTTCTCCTCCATTCTGTCAGGCGCGTTTATAAGAGACGCATCGAGTCGCCGATCCTCTGCTGGGATTCAGATGCAGGCTCCACATTTAACAAAGAGGCTCTTCAACAAATTGAGTTTTAGAAGAAGACGCAGCTGAACGTGTTTCTCTTATTGCTTTCTCGGTTTTGAAGTCAATCTTTTGTGAGATCAGATGTGAAAAGTGACGCTGGTCCCCCTGAGAATCACAGCAGATTAGATTATTTCAGAAAATTGCTCCAACCGACATTAAACAGCTTCTTGTTGTTTAGTCAGAAACTTTCGAGGCTTTTTTTACACCTTGTAGTGAGTGTGTTCAAAGTGGGGCCATTCGGGGCACCTGGACTGATTCTGTGCAGACCGAAATTCAAGAATAAATTAAATAAACTAGAACAAAACTACAACTTTTAAATCAAAATGTACTCACAAAAATGTGTCTCTGTTTACATATTTTAGGCCAAAAAACCTCCCTAATGTTTAGTGACAACTGACGGGGCACTAAGTTGTTACCTAGCAACCCCAGCAGAGTTCCCCCGGTAACCAAACGGAGCTGCAACATGTTTGGTCAACTGGTTTTACCCCTGTGTGCTCTATACAATGGCTGCTGGAAAAGACAAGTGTTTTGTTGTTGACTTACCATCCAGAAACCACTTATTGCATTCTTGTTGGTTTTGCAGGAGGTTCCACATCTGCTTTTCGAAGATGTACAGTTGAATAATTGCTCATGTGTTTACAGCCATTTTCAAGGCAAGTGTAAACATTGAGTTGGGGGGGCGTGGTCAACAGCAGCTTATAAGAATTTAAAGGATGTATTCATACCAGTACTGATTGGTCCACTTTACTTGAACTCCTGTCCGTTTGTCCAGAAAGACCGGTTTGTTTTTGGAGGTGTGAATACGTCAAACTTTGATTTGGACCAAAAAATCAAACTCTGGTCCACCTAAAAACTTGGGTTTGGTTGAAGTGAACTCTGGTGTGGTTTGAATGCATATGTGAACACCAACTGGACCAGAGGCTGCTCCAAAAGCAGGTATGGGAGTACAGCACAATGCATTCTGGGTAAATACAACTGAAACAAAAGCACTGGCTACTTAGCTAATGGCTCATGGTCTTTTATCAACAACAAAAAATAAATCTTACAAACGCTGAAATCTGACTTCTACTCCAGTTTTCTTTACATTTTGTGAAGAGGGAAGTTGCTCTCAGTGTCTTCAGAGGGTTTTGTGTCATTTCCTTCAGTGGTTCTTGGTACAGCGCCCCCACAGGCGAGGAGGGGAACAGGTTTTTCAAATGGCTGAAAATGTAACAAATATTGCAGTTTTGGTCCCAAATCAAACTGAATCTACAGGTCATTACATCCTCACACAGTTCAATCAAAAAGGAGCTCAAAATAGGCAGGAAATCCCATTTTCTATGAATGTTTGTGCAAAACAGGCACAATAAAAAACAAGGAAGTTCAAGGAAGCATAATAGATCGCCTTTGTTTTTGTAAACTGTCTCATTAGTGTCACAATCACACATGTCTACTGCATGGAGCCCCGAAGGACCCTAAACTCTCAGAAAGGTTCAGTATGACGCTGTGAGCAGAGGCCTGGTCAGCGCCAGGTATTTCTGTCAGTGTGTGTTATGTGAAACAGAGTCTAATGTGTTTATAATTGACTCCAGCTCCAGCAGATTGGCTCAGTGGGCAACAGATGCCACAGTTGATGCTGCGCTGACACACAAACACAACGCCCTGCTTTCAGAGCATGGCATTACTAACTGTAAGGGTGTGTGTGTTTCTCCCGCTCCTCTTTTTCTTCAGCTGTGTGTGTGCGCATACAGCGTAGTGGTCTTTATTCGTTTCCAGCTTCTGCTGTGATTAATCTAATTTGTTTCTCTGGAGCAGATTGTCTGCACTGCTGCAGAAGAACAGACGAGGGAAACAATGTTTTGGACTCAAACTTGGGATTGTGTTCAAGATTCACAATTCAGCTCCATATGCTAAACGTAAGATCCAGGGACGGCGCTGGACTTTCAGACGTGTTGCTAGGTTCTGTTTTTAGTGTCACTAACGACATTTATGTGTCCCACAACTCAAAGCGTTATGGGTCTCATTTTTCTTTTGTCAGTTTAGATCCGTGTCTGTGTGTTTTGTGTCCCCTGAAGGTGTTTCTATTTGAGTCCACAGAGGAAACATGAGGTTGAAATCGGACGTGAATGTCATTTTTATGATAAACAAATGAAAAAAAAGGCTAAAATTTGAGTTTGACTTAAAACTTCTTCAATAAATTAATGCTAGCTGGTTAACATAAAATTTAAATATATGCATCATCTTAAAAGTCACAATACTGTAATCAAATACAACTGACACATTTCAAGCATTTTATCAATTAAAAATAAAAGAGAACATTTTGATATTTGCCAGAGAGAACAATCTTTTCTTTAAGCACAATTTTGTTAACTTACCTAATTTTCAGGCAAAGAAATTTTCTAAATTGTATTTTGTGTTTTGCTGACATGCAGATATAACTTACAAATTAGAAGGTACAGTAAAGCATAATTCATTGAATTTAGATTGGAAATTATTTCATTATTCTTCCATGGACAAAGTTTTCTTCTCATTATTCATTGTCACTAATATATAACGGTAATGTTAGCATTAGCATGCTAATTGTATCATGTACTAAGGAATCACAGTAAACCAAACCAAACAAAAAAAATTATGTGAATGTCTTTTTTGTATTCATTTGTTGATAATGCACTAAAAACATTTTTTGTTGATTTTTGTGCTTTGATCAGAAGCAAAAAAAATCATGAGATACGTTTACGTCTGTATTCAAAAATATAAAACTGACGTGTTTTTCTTTTATTATATTCTTAACTTAATGCAGGTATGTCTTAAGTGGTTTAATGCTACTATTAGCAAAAATGTATTTATTCTGTTAGTGCTAGTATGCTTGATCAGATTCTGCTTATGATAGCTTGCTACGACAGACGTTAGCATCTTCTGGTTTTGATCTAGTTTTCTACAAATTAACCAAACTGAAACTAGGTTGGTAAAAAAACATTTACCAAATCCAGCAATTTACTCTAAAATGTTTGATATGTATAGTTTGCTGCTGATGTTGAGTTTTTGACCTAGCATTAGCATGCTAACGCCAATGCTGCAGGTGTTTTCAGACAATTTGTTGCCTTATTTGAACCTGAAAAATGTAAATTAAAACTTGTTTGCAAACTGTTATGATGAGAACAGTAAAGATGCTAAATGTGGACTAAAATGCAATATATGAAAAAAATGCTTTTCAGATGAGTGGACACATGCTACCATGCTAAAAAGCAACATAGCACTTAGCATTTCACTGTTTTCAATGGGTAAAATCAATATTTTTATGTAACACTGACACTGTAATATAGTTTCAGCTTTAGTCAATTATTTTTGTAAGAAATGTTTTTAAAAATTAACACCTGGTTTGTCCCAATATGTCTGTGTTTTTTATGTCGTTTATAGCGTTTTATGGGCCCATATGGAAGTCTTCTGTGTTGAAATAATTAGAAACTTTTCTCCTTAATCTGTTCGTTGTGTTTTCGTTCCCTTTTGCAGGTTTGCTGTCTGTTTCCATGGCGATAGTCTTTTACGCCAAACACTCAGTCAGCTTTGATGACCTTATTTTCATTTATCTTAATCCTTTATTGAACCTTTGATGTTTCCGCGTTGACCCATTACCTAAATGAAGCTCACATTGCAATAAAAAGCACTCAGACTAACAAACATGAATATTTGTTGGTATTTTTTCCACCATCAAACACAAACATGAGCGATTTCTTTCTGCCATAAACATTCCTGTTATAATCAGATTATTGCCTCTACATGTTTGAAATGAGCCGTTGGCTTGCTGATGTTCAAATCTGTCAGAAAAACATTTTGGGTTTATTACAATTTTGATTAAAACAGACTGATTGGTCATTTTTTAACACAGTTCATTCAATATTAAACACAATACCCAAACTTCAAAACTTTCTCTAGTACCTGTTTTTCCCCCTTTTCATTTATTTTACCTGTGTTCTCTATTCCTTTCGTGGCGACACCCTACACTTCTGTACAAGTTGCATTTTAATAGAAATATATTGTTTATGAACTGAGGATCATAATTGGATTTCACCTCCTCTCTCTGACTTCATTAGTATTGACCCGTCTCTCAGTGATGATGTCACAGGCGGCTGCTGTTGGCAGGCCAATGATTTGAAGTTGAAATTGGGTTTTAGTTAACGAAATCCTGAAATACACACACACACACACACACACACACACACACACACACACTTTCCACCACCATCCTGTCTTTTTTTTAATCATTTTTACTCTTAGTTTGATAAGAAAATGTTTAAACCACAACATTTATCTGTATAAAGTGAATAGTTTCAATGAAAACTAAATAGTGTGGCTTTTTTCCACCAATATGTTTCTATTGCCAGGCTTGTTTATTTTGTCCAGTTTGAATCCACATCATCAGGTAACTCCAGGTGTTTCTTCAACTGTTTACTCCAGCTGTTTTATTTGTTGTTTATTTTGAATTACCTCTTGTAAAAAGATATTTAAATATAACAATTTGTATGTAAAAATGCTGTTTTATTGCCGTTAGTGTCTAAAAAACGTTTTAAAGGTGAATTTCTGCAACATTTCCAACTAATAATTAAGGCTGAAATATTTACATACATCATGTAAATTTTGTCCATATGTTGACAATAACACTGGATAATGTAAATATTGGTAACCTAACATTTAAAATCATATTATTTAACAAAACAAAACAAATTATTGACAGTATTTTTAAGTAAAAAATCTTAAGGGCTAACAGTAAAAATGCTAAGAAAAGCAAACAAAATGAAACATGATCATGGATTAACATCCATTATGCTGTTTATAACGTAATGATTAATAAGCTATAAATTAAAAACAAATAACAACAAACCATATTATACTTATTTCATGATTAGCTTTTTGCGTCTTTTCAGAAGAAAGAACAAGATATGAATTAATTTAGCTTTATTTTGCTAAGTTTATTAAATCAGCAAAAGCCACTGGATGTTTTTGTTCCTTATTACTAATAAATCAAATTAAAGACCTGGATGAATACTTTGTGTCTCGTTTCTTTTTTGAACATCAGTGAAAAGTTCAAGTTCAGGTTATTCTTGAATTGTGAGCAAGGGCCGACCAAATTCATTTGAGGGCCACAAATGGCCCACTGCCCGCCCTTTGGACACTGCTGAGCTAAACAGTGACCCCTGCAGGTCGTATATCAGCGTAATATTTTCTTGTTTCATAAATTCACTTGATATGATGCAAAAAAGAGGAAGACAAAAATAAATACTTTAAAATAAATAACAATGTGAGAAAATATTACCATTTAAATACCAGATGCCATTATTATTTGTTTATAATTAGTTTTTCTAGATGTCCACCACTCAGTATCTATTGTTCTCCAGTAAAACAAAGAAATAGAGCGCATGATATATTCTTACCCATAGATACATATCTTTTAAAAACAAATGAATGCATGAGCAAATGTGCAAATAACTGTGTCATTATGTATTTGTCTTTCAGAGTCTAAGATGTGTTGCAGCAGTGATAAATGTATGCAATATGTGTGCATGCCAGAGGGCCTCCATCAGCGGCGTATGAAAACTCGCTTCAGCGTGATTCATTAGGAAGAGAGAAAAAAAGAAGAAGAATTATGAGATAAAGAAGAGAAGAATGAGGACAGAGTTTTAGATGTAAAAGTAACTGAAATTTAGTTTTAAAGTCTTCTGAGTAAAGCAAAAATGAAAATACAGATTGCTACAAAGAAGTTACTAATAATAAGAGCAGTTTAAATCAAACCGAAGCACAAACTATCGGTTATTAATCAAAATTCAATAATTATCATGGATCAAAGTTCTTCTTACCTCAAACAAAACCTTGTAATCAAACTCCAGTCCGTTTCCTTAGAAGCTCTGGTTTGTTTGGTGAGTAACAGAACTAAAAGATCAAATTGGTCTGCCTAGAAACCGCCATCACAGTTTGGTTGAAGTGAACTCTGGTGCTCTTCCAATGGAAATGTGAATGTCAAGTGGACCGGAGACCGCTCCAAAAGCAGGAAGTGAACTAAAGTACAGAGCATTCTGGGTAAATACAACCAAAACAAACATGCTGGGAGGTATGGCTCCTGGTCTTTTACCAAAGATGAAGCAGAAATCCTACAAACGCTTAAATGTGATTAGAAAATTTTTGTTTGCATTCTTCAGAGGTTTCCATGTCATTTTCTTCAGTGGTTCTTGCTGCAGCGCCCCCACAGGCCAGGAGGGGAACAGGTTTTTCAAACGGTTTGGTTGCTTTGACACAGTGCAGTTTGAAAGTGACCCAAAAAATGTAACAAATTTAGCAATTTTGGCCTCCAATGGGACCAAATCTACTGGACTACTAATCTGTGAATATCTGTGTGTAAATCTCTTTTATTGACGTCTCCCTGTTGTCTTTGTTTAATCCGTGGATTGAAACATCTTTTTCATATTGTAAGAAAGATGTTGTACTATCATAAATAAATCACTGAACAGCAGATAGAGGGTAAAACCAACTGCTGGGTTGCTAGGCAACGGGGCTGGGCTGGCTGTGGTTGCTAGGTAACGGCGAACTGAATGTGGAATGTGACGTAACATTCTGGAGGTTTTTGAAACAGCTCACTTTCATTGCCAAAAAAACAGCTTGGTGTTTAGTTGTGTTTTTTTGTTTTGTTTTTAGAAGCAGTAGAAACCAAAATGAAGGTATACACACATCCATAATTAGTCTCTTTTAAAGGTCTTTACTAACAAAAGGTGCTTTTAATTTGACAAACAAGCTTCATTGGAACAAATACTCTTAATTGCCTGAAAATTATTGAATGTCAAATGAGGAAGTAAATGTCTGAACCCTTTTGGCTTGAATTTAATGCATTGAGACTCAAGCTTGAGGCGGACAGATCATCATGTTTGTTGACCGGAAGCTATCCGACTTGTTTTTGCTAGACTGCAATTTGATAAGAAATAATACCTTGTGTGTGTGTGTGTGTGTGTGTGTGTGTGTGTGTGTGTGTGTGTTCATCAGTGGCAGGTCTGTTTCCAGGTTGGTGGCGTCGCCCGGCCTGGGCCCCATTACCGCCCTGTCAAACCAGCTCACATCTGCCACAGGACAAACAGATCCACCAACACATTTAGGAGCCGACAGACAAACAAAAAGTGAGCGAAACGAGTTGAACTCGCTCACTTTTCCTCCCTATCAATATGTGTGTGTAGGGGTGTGTGTATGTGTGTGTGGTAAACCTCACTCCAATTTGTTGGTGCGGATTAGACACAACGGCTCATCAGTTAGCGCTTAGCGCCACACCCACACTCCTTCGGCTGCAATCGGTTAGACTCCCTGAGGTTCATTTGGAGCTAGCTGATTCTTTCAAAGGTCATTAACCACACTTTACACACACACACACACACACACACACACACACACACACACACACACACACACACACACACACAGTTCCAGCACAGATTAAAACCTGAAAACACACAAACACTCTCAAACTTCCACACCATTAGGCTCTTGAACCAGGCGAAGGACGTGTCAACTGCTAACGCGAGAAATTAATTCCAGACAAAACACTCATCGGTTTGCTAATCAGAGAGTTATTTAAATGTTTAGTTTAAATCCTAATATATTATATTCAGGTGCAGATTTAAAGCACTCTTCTTTGTTTCTAAGGAGGAAAAGACACGATGCCGTCCAGGGTCATATTTGGTTTTTTTGTTCTCAACAATAACACTGGAAGTTCTATAAAACCTGAATAAACCCAGATTTTCTGTTTGGTTGTAAATTGATTTTTCACGTGCCGTCACGTCGCAGCCCAATATCCGGGCTGAGAAATGTTTCCGTTGCCATGGCGAGATCAGACTTGGCTGGAGAAAGGACACTTCGCCATCGGCTGCAGGCTCCAACAGGATGAACCGCAGAAGAGGAAGTGAGGCAATAAAATCAAAACTGCAACACTTCTGCAAATTGCTTCATGCATTTCTTCTGTTTGGTTTTTATTCTAAGTAAACACAGAAGAATTTGTACGTAAAGCAAAGTACTCCGTGAAAATTTAACATTTCAATAAATTCTTAAAAGACCAATTTCGACTTCATTTAAAATGTATAACCTCGTTCCATTCATGATATTTATGTTTTGTGATGTAATTTCTAGCATTTGAAAACTTTCTTGACTACATTTTACTGGAACCAGATTCTTACATTCACGGAAAAAAAGAAACAGATTTTTTTCTCACTATCTGAAGTTAAATCCGACCAACTTCTCCTGTTTTATGTTAGTTAAAATCACCAAAATTATTCATGTTTTCTAAATGCCAGAAAGCATTTTGGAGATTTTGTTGTAGCTGGAAGACGAAGCTAGGTCCAACCAGGTGTTTTGCTCTGCTGAATGGTTGCCATGGAGATTAGATGATTTCTCAAACATGGATGAAGGAATCAAAGCGACACTCCAGGTGTGGTTTTGATGAGAGAATAACATTATAACATGATGGAAAACTCAAAAAAGTTGATTTTACTCAGTTATCCCTGATAGTGACTAAATGTACGTACACTGCAAAAACACAAAATCTAGCCAAGTGATTTTGGTCGAGTTTCTAGTGAAAATATCTTAGTGCCGTTGGAATAAGAGAAAACTAACTTACAAGATATTGGAGCTAGTTTTAAATCAGTCCTTTCTTAACATTAATGAAAAAGTTCTAGTTGCACTTGCAGATTATTTCACTAAAATTTATTATTATAAGTGAAATAATCTGTCATTCCATTAAGTACTGGTTTAAAACCAATATTAGTAAATCACTGACTTAAAACAAGCTCATATTTCTTGTTGAAAAGTTATTTTTAAGTTACTTTTGTCTTATTTCAGGTCTGCTAAGATATTCGCACTAGAAACTTGACCAACATGCTTTTGCAGTGCAAACTTCTGAATTCAAAGAAAGTTACGAAAAAAAAGTATTAAAAATTTTCTTACCAAGTTTTGTGGCATTTAGCAAATAGAAATTAATTTGTTAATTCTGCCTGAACTAAAACAAAAAAAGTTTGTTTTTGATTTAACTTCAGACAGTGAGAAAAAAATATATTTTTATTCAGTTTATGCAAAGAGTAAGGAACATGCAGATGTTGAAACCAGATGTTAAGTTCAATATAAATAAATAAATTTGACATTGAATGATCTGAAACGTCCGGAGGAACAAAAACACAACTTCTCCTTCTTCTAAAACTGAATAATGTTCATTTTCATCTTCACTGGAGCTGTTATTAGCTGAATTCATGTCGACGATTCTTGTCTTCATGTACTCATAGAGCTTTACTTATTCAGTTTTATACCTAGCACGTTTACACACGTCAGCGTGAGCTCAAACGTCTTTTAATGATGGACTCGACCTTTTCATAGTTCGCTCTGTCTGCAGTGAAAAAACATCCTTGGATTGAGCTCTAAATGAGAGAAAAACCTTCGCCGTGTTGAGCTCAGAGGTTTATAGGAATAAAGTTTTACAAAGTGAAAACATGTGAAAACCTACAAGGGCGAATTCCACCTACTGACGAATTCACAGCTGAAAGTCTGTGCAAGGTTTCCTGACAAAGGCCGTTAATGTGTCACACAGCACATCAATGTCCAAAGGAGGAAAATTAAAGCGACATGCATTTATGAAAAGCTTCTGAAAAAAGTCCTAGAAGTTGTGAGTCTTAAACTGGGAAGAAAAGTTACCCAGTTAGATGAATTTTCAGAAAAGGACGAAGAATGTGGAGAAAGAAGACAGAGAGACAAAGACATTACCTCCCATTTTCCTCAGCAGATGACAAGGGTAAAATAATTATTATCACACAAACAATAATCCGTCTTTCCTGCGCCGTCTCCCCGTAGTCGCATCCATAGCTGCAGGCAGATAATATACTGGACTGCCTGAGATGCATTTGAATATTTCTTTGGCAGGAAATCACATTACTGGCTATTAAAAAGTAATTATTTGTACATAAATTCCCTGCAAGTTTGAGCCTAGACTTGGCAGATGCTTGTGTGTTTCGTTATGCGTGTGTGTGTGTGTGTGTGTGTGTGCGTGTGTGTGTGTGTGTGTGTGTGTGTGGGCGTGCGAGTGTGTGTTTGAGTTCAATGCTAAGGCAGTTAGTGTATGAGGCGTTGTGGTGTTGTGTTTATTAAAAATGCAGACAGCCTCTCCATCATCAGCAGCAAACACACACACACACACACACACACTGTGTCAACGAAACTATATTTCACAGGGCGCATGATAATGTAATTACCGATACTTAGCATAGACACAGAGGAAGAATGGAAAGAATAGCTACAAAGAGGAAGTAGAGTCAAAAGTTTTAAGTGAGACGTTTTGTTGCAGAATGTGAAGAAAATGTTGCAGAAATTATTTTGGGTAAGAAATTTTTTTTAAATTCTTTATTATCACATTTTTGGTTGTTTGAAACAACAATAAGCTGTCAAAGTTAGCATTAGCTTTAGCATGCTGGTGTCAGGGCTAGTCCACATGTAGCTGAATATCTGGGAAAATAAATAAGTTTTACATCCACATGAAATCACTAAAAATTATTATAAAGTTATTTTAATGTCAGTTTCCACTTTGACTTTAAAGCATAACGCAGTTAAACTGTGTAAATCGCCATTTTTTATGTTTCAGTGCAAGTTGTGACATTTTTGGGTAAATTTTTGTAAATTCTGTAATATTTGACCTAAAATCGTCTCAGTGCTGCTCTCCTTGGGTGGAACGGTGGCTACGTCACACGGTCCTGCGTTCGGGTATGAAACCATTTCATTTAGACACTCAGCCTGAGTTGGAATTGCAAGCTTTAAGGAAAAAATAACTAAAAATAATAAAAATGTCTCCGGTAACAGAAAAAAAGTTGCTAGCTTTTTTTCTAGTGACTTTTTAAAAAAATTGCAACAAACTGAACAAGTTGACAACAGTGATTTCTCTTGTCCTGATCGAACCCCACTTAACTCTTTCCACACCCCTCTGTGCATCTTGGCTCCACCCACTTTCATGAACATTTTCAATGATTATCTGTGGGTGTGGCTATGCTTCCACAGGGAATTTAATTCACTTTTTTTTTCCTTTTTTAAAATCCTTTAATCAAAAAGGCCAAATCTTGTTAGTCAAAATTTATTTGTAAAAGCAATAATGGGTAAAATATCTAAGGGGTTATTTGTATTATGTGACAGAATATGGTGTTCCTCAAGGTTCTGTTGTTAGTCCCTTTTTATCTTTACACATACTTTCTCCTGGTTAAACAATATCAGGAAATGTGAAACGTTGAAACTTCGCTTCATGTCCATCTAGAAGAAAAACCTCTTAGCACAAAATGTGAGTTTTTTTTAAATTGCCGTGTTTCCATTAAGCTAATTTATTTTCATAGTTCCAGTTTGTGCAATTATGTATAGTGAACGGAATCACAGGTTATGTTGCACCTCCAATAAAAACAGTAAAAGTTACTTAAATCCCTTTTTCTCCACAATTTTGATTCTTGATTTAAACTCCAGGATGCAGGTTTTACTGCATGATTCATTCAGTCGCTGCCAGATGAGTGGCTCCTATGTTATTTAAGCTAATTAGCAGATTAACAACTGTCCCTAAAGATGTGTAAAAACTTTCAGCAGACGTTGAACACAACTTATAACTAGTAATAACTAATAATAAATAATATTTAAAGAAAAAGTAATGAAACAGGTCCATCTTTCTGCGTTTTTGTGTATTTCCTGGCTGTAAATCAGTGTCACTGATCCGTGTTAACATTTCCCCTGCACACGCTAACGTTAGCGTTAGCGGCAGATAAATACAGTTCTTTCTTCTCGTCACAAACCTTCCTGACCTACACAAGTCATGGTGGTTCAGTCTCAGAGGAGCTGTTTTTCTCATTAAAATCTGTTTGTTGCTCTCTTGTGGGAGGTTATTGCAGACAGATTGTGCACAGCCTGCTTTTTCTTTGCCATCTTTGTTATTAGGTATTCCTCCATCTGGACCTCCCACATTAATAGCCTTTATTCATGTTTAATAGTGGGATTACTCTGGCTGGCTTTATTTGGCTTGGTTTCGGCTCAAAATGAAACTGGACTGCTTGTGTTTACGGTTAACTTTGTTGTCCTGAAATGTCCTTCAAACTCGTCGGCTTTTTCAAAAGGTTTCAGCTCTGAAAGCTGTGAAGATGCAGCAGCAGCAGGACGAGAAAAACAAAACATAGACTCACAAAAACTCCTGAGAAACCTGAACGTGAAATTTTCTGACAGGGAATAAGAGCCAAACTAAAAAATAAGATTACAAGAATAAAGTCATAATCATACAAGAACTTTATTCTCGTGTTACTTTAAGTTTATTGCCGAATGACTTTATTATTGTAATTTTATTTTTTTCATTTTCCTAGTGTGGCACTAAAACTCATCATACATCATAACAGAGAAGATTATTACAGCCATTGAAAAACATTTATTCCAACTTTAATCTCAGAATTTTGACTTTTTCTCAGAATTTTGACTTTAATCTCAGAATTTTGACTTTTTCTCAGAATTGTAACTTTTTCTCAGAATTTTGACTTTAATCTCAGAATTTTAACTTTTTCTCAGAATTGTAACTTTTTCTCAGAATTTTGACTTTAATCTCAGAATTTTAACTTTTTCTCAGAATTGTAACTTTTTCTCAGAATTTTGACTTTAATCTCAGAATTTTAACTTTTTCTCAGAATTTTAACTTTTTCTCAGAATTGTAACTTTTTCTCAGAATTTTGACTTTAATCTCAGAATTTTGACTTTTTCTCAGAATTTTGACTTTAATCGCAGAATTTTGACTTTTTCTCAAAATTGTAACTTTTTCTCAGAATTTTGACTTTAATCTCAGAATTTTAACTTTTTCTCAGAATTGTAACTTTTTCTCAGAATTTTGACTTTAATCTCAGAATTTTCACTTTTCTCTCAGAATTTTCACTTTTTCTCAGAATTTTCACTTTTTCTCAGAATTTTCACTTTTCTCTCAGAATTTTAACTTTTTCTCAGAATTTTGACTTTTTCTCAGAATTTTAACTTTTTCTCAGAATTTTGACTTTTTCTCAGAATTTTAACTTTTTCTCAGAATTTTGACTTTTCTCAGAATTTTGACTTTTTCTCAGAATTTTGACTTTTCTCAGAATTTTAACTTTTTCTCAGAATTTTGACTTTTCTCAGAATTTTAACTTTTTCTCAGAATTTTGACTTTTTCTCAGAATTTTGACTTTTTCTCAGAATTTTGACTTTTCTCTCAGAATTTTGACTTTTTCTCAGAATTTTAACTTTTTCTCAGAATTCTGACTTTTTCTCAGTAGTCTAAGTCATGACTAAAAATCATGACTTTTAATTATGACTAAGCTCTGAATGTTTCTTATAATTATAATTTTAACATCATAATTCTGACTTTTTTCTCAGAAGAATTCTTTAGGTTTTTCCAGTGGCTCTAATCCTTTTTAAGTGCTTGGATCATTAAACTACTTAATAAGCTAATTTGCAGATAGATTTTTACTTTATGTTTCATAGGTTTAGTTTTTATCTGTATGAAGAAAAACCTACATAAAGATGCAGAAGACAACAGCAAAGGCCTTTGTAGACACCATTAGCAGCATGAATGAAATGAGAGGATAAAGGACAGTAAATAAGGAAAGTGGGGCAGTGAAGGCAGAGGAAGACGGAGGCTGGCAGTGTTTATCATCAGGGGTCCTGTTGGATATCATTCAGTTTGGAGCCATAAGGCTGAGCTGGCAGCGTGCTGGATGGCTGTCACACCGCTCTGATTAGGAGCTCACTGCTGCATGAAAGATGGACCCTCATGGTAAATCGGCTTTGTTGGGATAATTACTCGTTTCTTTCATTTTATCTGGAAATAAAACATTGTGTGTTGCTGCTGTTTATGAGAAAACTGATCTTCCTGTGTGTTTTCTGAGCAGATTTGTAGTAAAAATGTGTTTAATAGCGAATGCCTGCAAAGACCAGCAGTGAGACCAGTAGCACCAACTGACTGGACCTCTGTTAATTAGGTCAGCCAAGCGGGTGAATGTCAATGCTACCACACATTTTATGTTACATATTTTGATTTAACTGTCATTATATCATTAAAATCCATTTCCATTTTGACATTAAAGGGCAACTGAACCACAAAACAACAGGGGATTAAACTAAACTTTAAAAGTTTTTGGGTTTTTTTTGCCAAATCTTTTTGAAGTGACTGATTTGTAAAAGCAATAAAGGGTAAAACATCTAATGAGTTATTTGTGTTACGTGGTAGAATATGATGCTCCTCTTAGCCCCTTTCTACTTTCTCCTAGTTAAACAATATCAGGAAAAGTGAAATGTCCTTCTGCTGTATGTAGTTTAAATCCAGCTTCATCTTTCAGTGAAACCAGATGAAACCAGATGTTGGATATTTATATATAGCTTTATTCTTCTAATATTATGATTTTATTCTGATTTTATTTGTCATATAGCTTTATTCTCCTAATATTATGAATTTATTCTCAAATTATTTTGGTTTTGTCATATAATTTTGTTTATGAACTTTATTGTAATACAATTAACACGTTATCCTCATTATAATATGATTATGCTTGTAATATTATCATTTATTGTATTATTACAAGTTTATTTTTATCATTCTATTTTTTGTCTTACTGTGGCCAAAATATTTGTTGTAAGCTTAATGGAATTGAGATTTGAGTTTAAAAAATAACTTTTACATCATGACACAATTATTGCAACATAACAAAATGTTGATTTTGATGCACTTGTTAATGTAACAGGAGGCAGGGGGATTTTTTTTAGTATAAAATACCACTTTAGACATAAAAACTAATAATTCATACAGATAATCTGAATAATCTTGTGGTTATTTTGGGTAAATAAATGTTTAATCTCCACATAGATGGAAAGCAGGAATGATGACACAGTGGGGATTCGGCACCTGATGCTGCAACAGCCTGACCGGATCGTTTGAGCTGATTGGACTCTGGAGACTCTGGGTCACAGAGGCACGGGGACGGGGACGGATGGGCAGATGGGCGGATGGACACTGGATGTGGGCAGATGTACTGAGACCTCTGCAGACCCTCAGAGGAAAACGAGGCGGACCCAGAGGCTGGCTGTGTGCCGCAGTTCAGCAGGTGGGAGATGGATCGGCACAAACTGTTATTTATCAGAGAAAAACAAAAGCTTATCGTTAGCTGGGAGAAAGGAGACGTCGCTTCACATCAGTTTTTTTCCCAGGTTCCCACTGGCTTGTTAAAGTTTATCAGCATGCACTGATTCAGGAGAAAGAGGTTTTTTATGCAAATGAAGTGATAAATAAATGTTGCATTTAAACTAAACCAAAGTCCTTGCTTTTTTTCTTTAATGTGGTTGTTTTCTGATCTGATAGTCCCGCAGACTCAGTTTGATTGGGGATCAAAGTTGTAACATTTGTTACATTGTCAGTTGCTGCAATCCAAACCCTTTGAAAAACCTGATCCCCTCCTCGCCTGTGGGGGCGCTGCACCAAAAACCTTTGAAGAAAACATGAGCTCAACTTCCTTCTTCATGAAATGTAAACAAAAATGGAGTGCCGTCAGATTTTAGCAGGATTTCTCTTTCGTCTTCAGCAAAAGACTATGAGCCATTTCTCCTGCTAGCATTAGGCTAGCACGTTTGTTTTGGTTGTATTTACCCAGAATGCCCTGCGCTTTAGTCCTCTGCCTGCTTTTGGAGCGCTCTCTAGACCACTTCTTGTTCACATATGCATTCAAACTAAACTGAGACCAAGGTTTGTAGGCGGACCAGAGTTGGATTATGAGTTCACAAATCCCCAATCGAATCTGACTTTCTATGCAAACAAACTAGAGTTGGATTAAAGCGGACTAAACACGGCTGGTGTCAATGAAGTCTATGTTTCTTCCAGAGATTCTGCGTCAGAAAACCCAAAATGACAAACAATCAACAATCAATGTTATTGGATTGTGGGAAGAAAGTCTGAATACCTGGAGAAAAACCAGACAAGAAGGCTTGCTAACAGCTTCTGTTAGCAAAAAGCTAACAGCAAGAAGGTTTAACAGCTACACAGCCTGCGACCCTTAATTAAATTCTCTAGAGACAAATCCAAGCCATATCTCATGAATAGATTTCCTCTGATGTTATTATGCGGCAACCAGACATAGAGCCAACAAGATAACGAGCCATAATGGGGTGTCTGGTGTTCCTAATGGATACCAGAACATCCCAGATCAGTTTTAACTTCATAGTGTGTTGTAAGTAGGGTTTGATGACACGTCCTCTTACATTAAGTCTTTTGTTTTTAGATAAAAGAGAAGGAAATACATTTATTATAAATAAATATCTTGTGTTTCTCAGGTTAGCTGCGTTTCTCTCCTGATGGTGAAATATAAATACCATCCACCATTTTTGCTTTTTATTTTTCTAACAGAGCAAAACAAAAGTAGAAGCAGACGTTTATGTGTTGCCCACAATTTTGATCTTCGGTTGTTATCAGATCTCTTAACATTTCCACTAAAATAACTTTTGGACGCCACGACTGAGAAGGTCTCAAACCTTTTTCCTTTGGAGGTTTTTGGAAAGCAGGGACATCGTCAGTCTGGGCTGGTTTCCTCCTGTTGGCATCATTAGGCAAGAGGGAGACAATCATTCATGTCTTCCTGACAAGGCTTGGACGGCTGTCAGAAACTGAGGCAGAGATTGGAGCTCAATCTGAGTCTTTTTTCCATCTAGAAAGTATCACAGAGAACTGCTTAATGATTGTCTGACCAGAATAGACCAGAGACATGGTGACCCTGTCACCGTCCCAAAACAGAGACATTTGGCTGCTTGAGACACATTATGCAAAAGTCGTATTTTCCACAGTTTTGTGTTTCCATTCTGCTCCTAAAAACAGCCCAGGAACTGAAAAAAAACAAACACCAAGCTGTTTTCGTTTTTCGCAATAAATTTATGTTTTTTGGTGTCTGGAAAATCAGCCGTTTCATAAACCTCTGGAATGTGACGTCACAAATCAGCAGGCACTGCTTCGTTACTTAGCAACCCCAGCAGAGTTCCGCCCGTTACCTAGCAACCCAGAGCTCCAGCATGTTTGGTCAGCTGGTTTTACCTATGGATGCGCTGTACAATGGCTGCTGGAAAAGACAGGTGTTTCATTGTTGACTTAATATTCGGAAACCATTTGCTGCAATCTTGTTGGTTGTGCAGGAGGCTCCACTTCTGCTTTTCAAAGATGTACGGTTGCATAATTGTGGATCACTGCGTAGCCATTTTTTTTTTGTTTGTTTTTTTTTACCCCTCCAGAGGGTCTTTTGTGGGCTCTAGTGTCCCTTATATGATAGTAGGCTGACAGGAAACGGGGAAGGAGAGGGGGGAAGACATGCAGCAAATGTCGTCGGGTCCAGGAGTCGAACCCGGGACGGCCGCGTCGAGGACTCAAGGCCTCCAAATATGGGTCGCGCTAACCACTACGCCACCACGGCATGCCACTGTGTAGCCATTTTCACTGTAGCCTGTAACGGTTCAGTTGGGGGGCAGCAGCTTAATTGGATTTAGTGCTGCTGTATGTAACTTTCACGAGAAACAACCAATCAGAGCCACGAGGCAGGTCTTACCGCTGTCAATCACCCTCCATGCAGTGCTGCTCATTCCCCCAAAGCTTCTGCTAGGCCGTTTTCGTGTAACTGTAAGTTGTTTCTCTGCCATTAGCACATTTAGCAGCGTGTACACGGGGTTGAGTAACAGCGCTAAGACCTGCCTCCTGGCTCTGATTGGTTGTTTTTGGTCGGGAGCTGTTGCTTTTCTTCAAACGGCAATAGTAGCTCAGGGATCATCTTTCTCATAATAACCAGTCATGACATGATGACAGTTTTAACAGATGTGTAAAAAACATGTTTTATAAAAGTGACATAATGCCGCTCATAATCTAAGAAGGATTTTGTACAAAAAATATGATAAAGATGCTTTTTATCGCCCATAGACCTTTCCTAACCTGTTTTAGGAAGCAAAATAAATCACCTTTAAGAAGAGCAAAGCTGAATAAACTTCATTTATTTCTCCAGAGTTGTCTGTTCGTCCAAAATATCTCTGGCTTCTATAAACATGCAGTAATTATTGTCGTTTCTGTTGTATTTCCAGCTTCAGTTCTCAGGTTGCTCCTCTTGCAGAAATCCTGCTGCCGTCTGTTGAGAGTTTGTGTGCAAACATGTCGTATTGGCAGCCAATCAGTCGGATTTCTTCCGCCGAAACGTGGCAGGAAACCCAGCAGTCTGTCTCTGAGATCACAGCGAACGCTTGTCATTTTCAAACCGGACTGTTTGAGAGTCCATTCAGCAGGATTTATCTTTGGACTTGACACAGACGTTTTGTTTATGTGGCAGGATCGTTCTGATCAGCAGTCCGGCCGGAGTATCGGATTACCTTTCCTCAGTCCTTGAGCCGACGTTTTCCAAGAATAAATCGAATCAAATTTTCACTTTTCCGCACTCAGCAGTGGGTGTAATTATTTAGATTTCTTGTCATAACACCTACCTGACACGTCTTGGTATCAGTTCTGCCAGTTATGTGTCAGATTTGCAGCCTAACCTTGGCTGACTTGATGCGTTTATTAAACACACACTCAGCAGACTGTTTTATGAAATGCCCCGTCATTCAGTCTAAATATTGCAACACAGCACTTCCTGAGTTCAGATGGGACGTTTGGTGTTTTGTCCCTCGCTGCTGTGAAACATTCATCCATAAATTAATGAATGTTGTATTGCAGCAGAAGGATCTCTGAGTGGAAGTGTTTAGAAAACTAGACATTAATTTGTGCATATTTATTCCAAAAAAAAATCCCAGAGAGAGATTTGAAATGTTTAACAATAACTGTCATATTAATACTTTCTATTAAGAGAAGATCAGTAGGACAGCTTTCAGGGTGTTTTACATTTGGTTTGATTTGGGACAAAAGTTGCACCATTTGTTACAATTTCAGCTGCTGTTTTCTTTCAAACTGCACCGAGTCAAATAAACCAATTTGAAAAACATGTTCCCCTCCTCCCCTGTGGGGGCGCTGCAGCATGAACAACTGAAGGAAACAACACAAAAACCTCTTAAGACATGAGCGCAACTTCCTTCTTTACAAAATGAAAATAAAAATGGAGTAGCGTCAAATTTTAGTGGTTGTAGCATTTCTCTTTTGTCTTCGGTAAAAATCACGAGTCATTTCTCCCGCTAGCGCAAGACTTTAGAGGCGGCGTTTAATTTTACACGAAAAGGTGGAAAATCTTTTGTTGTATTAGATTTTTTTTGTTGTTTTATGTCAGTTAGGAGGACAATCCTAATGTTTTTGTGCAATGTAAAGGTGTGGGACTCTATGATGGCAGAAAAAAAGGGAATAAATATCCGCCAAAAAACTAGAAACTCTAGAATTTTCAAAAATCTAAAATTTGCAAGAAAAACTCAAAGTTTGAGATTAATATCTCTGAAAATTCCAGAAAAACAAGGAAATTTCTAAGCACCAAAAGTAAAATAAACATTCACAAATTTTCTAGAAAAACTTTGACATTTCTGAGTTTCAAAAGTTGAAGGTGTTCAACTTTGGAAACTCAAAAATGTCCAAAAGTTGAGAATTTGTGACTTAGCAAGATAAATTTCCCATTTCCATCCTGCATAATTATGTATATGATTTTTTTCAATTTACCTTCAAATGCCAAGGCCAAACCAATCAGCTCTGGATCACGTTTAGCCGTTTTTAGCCAATTGGATTAGGTTCCTGTAATCATGTGTCAGTTAGCTGGTCAGCTAGCGGATAAAAGGAGCGTAATCTGATTGGCTGAAAGCTGCTCCACTCCGACTGTTGGTGGTTAGTTTGACTTGGTCACCAGTCACCAAATTTGCAGGCAATTTCTTGCAGATGAAATTTTTAAAATTATTTTTTTGGTGGTGAAAAAAACAACTACGGAGCCCCTAAGGGGACATGGAGAGAAAAAAAAAGGAAAGAAATCCCGACTTATTATCTCGAGATCCCGACATCAGTACATAACGACCTAATCACAGTGATGGAGGACACCCACCCATGGGGTAGATATATAGATTTTTATTTCGAGCTTGGGCTTGAGTATAAACACATTAAATCAGTGCTTGACAGCAGACATGGATTTAGTATTAGTGAGAGACATCTGAAGAGAGTTTTCAGAGCGCGAGGACTCATTCGGCGCAAGTCCTTTTCCGACTTGGCAGTTTTGGTAGAATTCATTAATAACCAGCTACAGTCCTCTGGACAGCTTCACGGTTACCGATGGATGTACGCTAAATTGCATGTGCATGATATCCTTCTCTGGGACATCTCTGGACCGCAGAAAATGATATAAGTCGTCCTCCATAATCAATGTAGACACACTCCCCCACGTTTACCGCATAAAAACATGCCTTTCCCCCCAAAAAAAGTAACTCGCGATTTTTCAGAAATGTCGCGGGATCTCGAGATAATAAGTCGGGATTTCTTTCCTTTTTTTTTCCTCTCCATGTCCCCTTAGGGGCTCCGTAAACAACAACCTGTAAACCTGTTTTAAATTTTTTTTTATTTTTGACAGAATTTTCTAAAGTTTTTTCTACAAAATATCTGAGATTAATCTCAAAATTTCTGGGATTTTTGGTAGAAATTTATGTACAAACTCCATGTAATCAAATTGTTTAGTTGTGTAAAGTTGCCTGTTTGATGTAAACAGGATTTATTAGCATTAAATAATAATTGTGGTTTTTAAACAGCTTTAGCAGCAGTTTGGGAATTACGTGTGAATCTTTTTAAAAAGAAAAAGCTTGTTTCAGCTCTCAGAAGTGATAATAACACAAATTTACGTGTGTGTGCCCCACTAACTGCTTGTTTCTGTGTTGTTGCTCTTAATTTTCACCTCTGATCCAACTGTTCACCCAGCTGATCTGAAGAAGTTGGATAAAATGAATTCAGTCTGACTGCTTTCCCTTTGTAAAACAAACAGAATCCTGGTTTATAAACCGTATTCTGATGCAAAGTTGTTATAAAGAACTAAAACTAATAAAATGACACATTTTAAAATCTTCTGCTGAGTATCTATTACCCAGTCGATGTAATCATAATCATAATCATAATCATAATTGTTCGACCTTTTTGAATTCTGCACCTAAAAATTAACCAAAGCATGAAAAAACTAAAACTTCTTCACTAAGTAATGAAAACTAAATTGAAACTAAACAATATTCAACTAATAAAAACAAAAAGTCACAATGAAATAAAATTAAACAATAATACATTTTTTAAAAACTACTAAAACTCTGCTGTGATGTTGTAGTTTCTCATTTTAGACGTCCAAAATGAAGCTTGAGACTTTTTATTTTTAGTTTCTGCAAAATTATTTCAGATTAATGTTACCTGCTGCTTATGGGCAGAGGCGTCAAAAGTACTCAGATTCTCTACTTAAGCAGAAGTACAGATACTTGTATAAAGAAAGTCATCGCTCTATGAGCCAAAAACATTTAATTATTTTTCAAAATAAGGCCACAGATGGAGAATATCTCTGAATGTTTTCCTGTGTTGTTACTCAGGTTAAAGTTTCCATCCATGTTGTTTTCTCATAGTGTTTCTTTCTTCTTCTGCTGCTTTGCGTTGGTTGAATCCATCTGAATGGTGACTTACCGATGCTACAAGTTAACACACTTTTTATGCAAGAGGTCGATTTTTTCTGTCATTATTTTTCCATCAAGAGTCAAATGTGAAAATATAAGGAGTAGAAAGTAGATAAGAGAAATCTTATTCAGGGAGTAAAAGTAAAAAGATAAATACTCAAGTAAAGTAATGATACCTGAAAAATCTACCCGAGTACAGTAAGAAAGTACTTTTACTTTTTTACTTTACAGCTGTGCTTACGGGGAAGCGTTTTGTCTCCTCAGAAGCATCTGGAAACGGTTCGGTCTTGATTAAATGTGGCTCTTTGTGGGATATTTGAGGTTGAGCGTCCGCCGGGTCCATCAGAGCCGCGGGTGAGCCTGGCAGATAAAACGATATTAAAAGCAGAGCCGGAGAGAACGGTGACGTTAGTGGGCGGAGGGAAAACTTAAAGGCTTACCCGAAGCTTCGGTCCAATATGAAAACACGGCGTCAGTGAGGCTCTCATCATGGCCTCGCTAAATCCAACTTAATTGACTACAAATCTTGGCCCAACAATCCCCGGCTCTCCATCGGTTTACCTCCTTTCTCCCTCCACTGAATTATCCTGATGGTTTTAGACATTTATTAGATCAGAACCAACCTCTCTTTGTTTTCATGAAAGTTCCCATGTTTACGATCTTCTAGAAATTTATTCTTTACAGCGTGTTCTGTGTGTGTTTGAATGTGTGAGACAGAGGCTTCACACTGGCCTCTGTATAAATGAGGACTGCTCGTGTTTTGATGGAGAGAGCAGCTCATTAATATTCATGAACTGAGGAAAACATCAACCCAACACTTGACTCGGCCCTCACAGGACGGTGTGTGTGTGTGTGTGTGTGTGTGTGTGTGTGTGTGTGTGTGTGTGTGTGTGTGTGCGTGTGTGTGTGTGTGTGCGTGTGTGTGTGTGTGTGTGAGAGAGAGAGAGAAATGGTCCACTCTTCAGCCACAGCCCTGCTTTAACTTTTGAGCTTGTTTTTGCCAAGGTGCTTCTGGTTTCACTTGTTCTTTGAGGCGTTTGGTAGAAGATTATTGCCTACAGATGGAAAACAAAAAAATTAGGATAAACTGACGGTTAAAGGAGCCGAACTTGGCATAGAATAAAACTTTGGAGTAAAACCGCCATAGTTTTAAGGCATTTAAACAAAAATAGAAATCAAATGAAAAAAAAAAATCACAATTAATCTTATTACAGACATTTACATTCAGTCTGACACCCTTGTAGATGACCTATTATGCTTCATAGAACAGGTTAGAATAAGTATTTAATCTACACAAAATCATTCTTAGATCATGAGATTTTAGTCTGGTTAGTTCTGCCCATTTTGAGCTGTTAACAGGGTACTGTCACTTTAAATCCAAATATGCTGCAGCGTACAGCAGTAAAAGCAACAGGCCAATCGTGCTGGCGCTCCCCTGGGGTTGCTAGGTAATGGGTGGAACTCTGCAGGGGTTGCCAGGTAACGGGCAGAACTCTGCTGAGGTTGCTATGTAAAGGTGAAACGCCTGCCTATTTGTGACGTTACATTCTAGGGGTTTTTGAAACGGCTCTAGAAAAGCTCAAAGTTTCAACTTTTGAGATTCAGAAATTTGCATGTATTTTATATAAGAGAACTGAGTTTATTCTCAAATTTTAAGAGCTTTTTTTCTCGCAAAATTTTGAGTTTTTTTCCAGAAATTTCTGAGACACTTTATTAGTAAAGGTGCGCATAAGGCCGATATGACACTGTCATAAATATGAAAGAGTTTTCAGGAATGTTTATGACTGCTGCCATGAAGTGTCATGTAAATAATGACACTTTTAAAGAAAAGTTGAATTAAAACTTACATTAAAAGCCCATTACAAGTGTCATTATTCACCGAATGACACTTCATGACAAAGGTCAAACATTCATGAAGACTCCTACATGTTTATGTCATGTTCATGATGTCAGTCTTATGCACAACCCTTCAAATAAAGAGTTACCCTCCTTTCTCTTCTCTCTGCAGTAAGATGTCAGACATTTTCCAGACAAGAAAAAACATTGACTTGTTGCCAAAAAAACAGCCTGTTTGTTTTTTTAAACGCTGGGCTGTTTTTAGAAGCAGTTAAAACCCAAACAAAAGTAGAAAAACTTGCAAAGAAGTGAATTTTGCAAAAATACATCCCTTTTAACAGCTAAGCAAACTTTTATGAAAAACTTCAGTTTAAAAAATACTAAAATCCAAATTCAAGGCCGTCCTGAAAACAATAACGTTAGAGCTAAAAGATGATTTTACTGCTAAATGGTTTAAGGTTAATCCCTCAGCTTTCTTCCTCTTCCAGGCTCAATTTTAACCTGGTTTGTCTTCCTCTGCTGCTGCCGCCTCCTCCATCATCTCTACGTGTGAGAGTTTGTAGGACGTTTGGAGGAGAAGCCGTGCACAGCTGCACAGTTTGAACTGTCCAGAGGGAAGAGCAGCAGATCAGCAGTGCACAGCTGTCCGCACACCGGCTGGCCGAGGACAGATCAATTGTGAGCATAAAGAGATGGAAAACGGGCGTAAAATAAAAAAAAAATCTAAATGAGAGCTTAAATTTAAATATAGGGTCCATGTTTTTCTCTGCACTTGATTTGAGTCATTCTCAGTTAGTCATCTTTTTGTCAGTCTCTAGGAAATGAAGTGAAGTCGGTGTGTGGAGTCCGAGGAGCTGACTGTGTGTGAGAGTGTTTATTAGTGATGCAGACGGGATGGAGCAGCTGTCAGTGAGTTCTGACTCCCCGCTGTCAGACAGCAGTGATGGAGAAGCTGCAGCGCGCCGACCTGAGCAGCCGTGCAGCATGAAGAGACTCCAGCTGAAACAAAAGCTGCAGAAAGTCGTGGGACAGACGAGGAAGTCTTCCTGCAGGACACGTCGTCATGTCTCTACATGTGTTTCCATCAACCAGAAAGCTGGAAGCTGTCCAGGTTAGACAGCTGTAGTCATTACAGTCGACAAAACAATTAATCTTAAATTATTATTAATTGAAAATATTTAAATATAAACTCATCAGGACAAGTGTTTAGTGCCTCTTACATTTTAAACCATGTTTGGTCAAACTAAACAGCTATGATGGAGTACATATGTCCACCACTAATTCCTGTTGATGCTTATTTTACGCATTGCAGTAAATGTATTTGAAGCCCTTTTCTGCCATCTAGTGGTTGAAATTATTAATCACTTAGCTAATTTGCATAAGTGCTGTGTTTAAATACTTGATTTAAATGTAATTTAGTTTATCAGACAGATTTGGTGAAATATTTATCCCATGATGACGTGGAATTAAAGATATTTTTTTTACAGTACACAGAAGAAACAATCTACTGCTGTTGTTTAAAAGAAAACTTTATTTGGTGTATGTTCACCACTAATGATGCATATTTAACATGTTCCAGTAAGTGTGTGGGAAGCACTTTGCTGCCATCTAATGGTTTAAATTATGAACAACTTGGCTAATTTGCATATGTGCTGTATTTAAATTATTTAATCTACTGTTATTTAGAAGTATAATTTTTGTTTGAATTCCCTGTTTTGAGTTTAATAAACCAAGAAAAACTTAAAAAGGCAAAAGAAAATCAGAAAGTTCTAAATCAGACGTTACTTAATGTTTATTAAGTATCAAAGGAATGGCGGTACTCAGTGGATCAGAACCAGCTCTGTTCTGCTTATTAAATAAAATGTTCCTTTTGTTATATTTCTGTCTGTTCTCAATCGGTTTGTATCAGGATGTGAGAAGTTGACAAAAGAGCCTGAAGGTGAGAAAAGCTGGTGGGTGAAACTGGCTCCAGTCTTCGTCTTGTTGCCAACTCACACGTTCTTCTTCTCCTCCATCATCTCTCCGCCTTCTTTCTTTACCTCCCGTCTCCACCTTCTCTCTGCATCCATCCATCCATCCATCCATCCTTTCATTCATTTCTCCTCTTTCCTTCTAACTCGTCTTTCACTTGATTTATATTTTTTTATTTCATCCAAAGCTGCTTTTGTTTCTTATTTAGTGTCTCATACTTTTGCGTTTCAAAATATCTGAATACTTTCTGCAAGGTAAAAAAAAAAAAAGAAACACACACAGAAAAAACCTCAGTCTGTGAAGCTTTTTGTTAAAATTTGTTCAGGAATTTAAAAGATTGGGAAACCTGAACTGAACTCTGCTCTTTCCTTGCAAACTCTCTCTTAGAAAAGTTTTTAAATCTTTAAACATCGGCTGAATAAAATCCCTGAATCTGCCAAAAACTTTAACCCAGAAAACCCTGAAAAATCCAGAAAAAAATTCATTACTTGGCTCCTACACTGCAAAAACACAAAGTCTTACCAAGTATTTTTGGTCGCCAGTATCTTCAGTACACTTGAAATAAGCAAAATTTACTTAAATATCTTTTCAGCAAGAAATGTGAACTGGTTTTAAGTCAGTAATCCCTTATTATTTATGAAAATTGCTAGTTCCATTTGCAGATTATTTCATTTCTAACAATACATTTTCCCCATGTTGTAAATTAAATAATCTGCCAATAAAACTAGTTAATTATTTTTAATCACTATTAAGGAATTATTGACTTAAGACAAGCTTCTAAGTTATTTGTGAGTTAGTTTTGTCTCATTTTAAATGTACTAAGATATTTGCAGTAAAAACTGAACCAAAACTAGTTGATAAGGTTTTGTGTTTTTTGCAATTGGGTCTTCTATTGGTTTCTCACCTGGGCTACCTGGACATTTTAAATGGAAGTCCATTCCCACCATGAAAGAAAAAATTTAATCCCAAGAGGAAATCACAATTTAAACTTTTAAAGTCATAATTATGAGATATAGGAGCAAGTCTCCTTAGAAAAACAGCCTGACTTTGTATCTCACAATTATGACTTTGTATTTCATATTTATCAACATATCTGACATTTTTGTAGTTTTATAGAACAAATACAAACATCTAGCAGGTCAGAAATAAACGTCACTAAATGCATTTGGATCATTAAAAAAACAAGCATAAACAAACTGTTGATGTAATAATACGATTGGGTTTCGTTCTCAATGAGCTAACAGCTAGCAAACAGAACTAGCATTAGCAGAAGACACGATGCTAATGCTGTCAAAACAACGACCAGGACATATTAGCATTTCAACAAATTCAAGTCTTATTTGCAGCTTAGCGCTTTAAGGACCTGATCGCTCAATGAGACGAAGTCTTTCAGAAAATCCCTCCTGGAACCAGCAGAAGTTTCTGAAACACTCATCCTCTAAGTTCTTCTCTCAGAATAAGAAAACTTTCCCCACTGATTTTGGTGCATTTCCAAGAAAAATAAAATTTAACGGACACTTCAGAGGTTCTAAATGTAAAGGCGTTTGTGGCTTAATTCACCCAACAACCTAATATTTTGACTTTTCCACTTTAAGGTTCAACATCCTTCAATTCATTCTGCAAAATTTACAAGACAAAAAAAATGGTAGATTCGTAAAATTGGTTAACTGGACGTCCATGACCGTGTTTAGCAGCTGCACAGTAGATATGGTGACAAATAGTTAAAAAAACAATCAGGAATAGAAAAAACTGAACGGATCAAAAAATAAAACCATCTATCAGAACTGGGAGAGAATAAATTAAACTTTATAAACTCCAAGAAACACAAAGAACACAAAAATATCTTTAAGGGCTTAAAAAAGTGGAATTTGCATAATATTTTTTCTTTAATATAGGATTTAAGTTTGTTTTTTTAAGCCTATGAAACACTCGAGCCAGTAAAAGACAATGTTTTGCTGGGATAAAATATTAAATTATAACATTCATAATTCCTTTGGGAAGTAGCAAATATGAGAAAAACAAAATTTCCAGCTGAAAAACACGACCAGTCTCCTTTTCCATTAGCTTGGAAATCCTCAGCATAGGAAAGTAGAAGCAGTTCTGAGAAAGTGAAGTTATTTACTAAACTATTCAGAGTTTGGATTTTTAACTTTCAACTCCTGAGTTGCAAAAACAGATTTTGTTTGTTTTTTCCCTCCAAACCTAAAACTACTTTAATTTTATTCATTTCTTGACTTTTTCCTTACTTTTATCGGCATTCAGAGTTGCTAAATGAAATCGTATCAAATTCAATCAAATCAGCTTTGCTTGCAACTTTTTGAGTCCTGAAACGTTTCTTTGAGAGAATAACTGTAAACTCCACATCTGCCAAAGGAATAAAGTCTCATTTTGTCTCGGGTCAGCGCAGAAAGTCCAGCTCAAGGTCAAAGGGTTGGAGAAGAAAAGGCGGCTCATTACTCCGACTCCCTGCATTATTTTACACCTATCCTGTCATCTGAGGGCTTGTTGACATGAACACGCGCAATAAAAAGCTCCCATGTGAACACTTTGACGTACAGACGCAAGGACACCAAACACACACGCGTGGAAACATGGAAACGGTCTGGAAACACGCCTCTCTGTCAGGCCGGGCTTTAATGATGCAGGAGGAGGAGGAAATAAGACAGAAGCATCAGCGAGTGTGAAATTCTGCGGCAACAAATGAAGCCGAGGTCATTCGTTTCTAGGCGGGGATGGACGGATGGAAATGCTGTTTGTTTTTTAAAAAAGAAATCTGCATAATTTCTGGCAGATGATTGGCAGGACGGGATGTGGAGGGAGAAGGCGAGCGCGGACGGAGCTCGGGTCTTTAAACATTCATTCTGGTCTCCATGAACAGGAAAACCGAAAACCGGGAGAAAAACAGTCAGAGAATCTCTGATGTTCGCTGCAGTCAGGCCTGTCACCACAACAAATACCATAATGTTGTTGTTTTCAGGCCATTTTCAACTGATATAATGGCAATAATGCACAAACACATTCTCAAAGATCAATAAACTACTTTAAGTTCTAATTTACATTTAGTACTGGATCTGGAAAACATTTTAAAAATCCAAAATAAATAAATAAACAAACAACAAGACCAACAAATAAAATGAATTATAAAGTTTCTATTAACAAAACTGACCTTAAACTAAAGGAATAGTTGAGGCCAAAGTACCAGACTGAAGACTTTTATCATCTTGCTTTTGGTAGAAAGAGTGAAAAGGAGAAAAAATGATAAATTAAACAAATGGAAATTATTGAGCTTGTTTTAATTTATCATGCTGGCCGAGCTACAGTGCCCTCTGTTATCTGTCCTGGTAAATATGTTCAAATAGACTTAAAATAAGAGAAAAACAACCGTTAATTTGAGTTTATGAATTCAATGGGGAAATAGGCCCCAGATTGTAAATAAATAAAAAATCTCAAAATTACCAGTAAATCATTTCTTTCATACATCTGTCGTCTAAAACGTCGTATCCTTGCAGGATGCTGGACAATCATGCACACCAACACTGCTAATAGCAGAGCTACGTTTTAGCTTAGCCAGTTTTTCAAAGCTAAAACTCAAACACCCGTTCTCTCATATCTTTCTGGGTCTCAATTTTCTAAAGTCCAACTTTGTTTGCTAAAATCTGGTTTGTCCTTCAGCAGGATATAGAGCCAAGAACAAACCAATACAGAAATGGTTTAGCAGACAATAATCTCAGGCCTAGAATGTAAAGCCTACAGAAAACCAGACGACCCAGGACTGAGAGCAGGTGTGGTCCAGTTGGCCTACACTGAGTCCATTCAGCTGTTAGGAAGTTTCAAACATTTCTTCTTCTTGTTCCAGAAACAAAATTGCTAACTTCATTGACAAATATTAGCAGATTATCCATTAGATGACGAGACTTTTGAAAGATGGAGTCCTCAGGTAAAACCAGAGCAGGACAGGAAGTTCTCCGCTCTGCGACCTCGGCTCACCTTCCACATTTTCTCTGAGGGACTAAATTACCTCTCTGGACATTTACTAAAAGGCTAATGTATGTCACCACTCTATTAACCTTCCCACTCAGTCCCATTTTTCCCACAGGATCATTAGCGGATTCCTAACAGGGACCCTCACCAGAAACACATATTTCAGTCTGACTGCAGTTAAATACAATGCAGGCCTTTAAGGTAAACATGGAAGCTGCAAATAAAGAGGAGAAGATGGAGAAAACAAGGCAACGTCGCCGCGGCCCTGGAGGAATGACGCTGGACACCATTGTGCTAATGAGACGAGTCACCAGCAGATTTATTTCATAAGTTGAAAACACACAAAGGGAGTATCTCATTGCTTTTCCTGTCCAGTCTACCTTAGATTTAGGCTGTTTTCACAACTTAGTCTGGTACACTTGGTTCGATACAAGACCACAAATGCAACATTCAGCTGCTGCAGTTTGCTTTCACACTGCACTGAGTTAAAGCAACCAAAGCATTTGAAACATCTGTTCACCTCATCGCCTGTGGGGGCGCCGCACCAAGAACCACCGAAGGAAAAATCACAAAAATATCTGAAGAAGACACTGAGCACAACTTCCTTTTTCACTAAATATAAAAAACAGAGTGGCATCAGATTGTATGATTTCTCTTTTGCCTTTGCTAAAAGGTTATGACCCATTTTTCCCGCTAGCGCTAGGCTAACACGTATTTTCCCAGAAGTCCACTGCTTTCGGTGCGGTCTGCGGTCCGTTCACATATGGATTCCAGCAGCACCAGAACACAGACCTACGTATTTAGACGGACTACAATTCACTTTAGTAGTTCTTACTAGAGTTCGATTACTCATTCACACCTCCCCAAACGAACCGGACCTTCCAAGCAAACGGACAGGAGCTGGATTAAAGCTTCACAGGGCTTTATGTTTGTCTGAGGATGAATGAACCTTTTGGCAAACATTAAAAATTAAATATTTGTACTGGTCCTGATTCTTGGTTTACCCAAAAATATTTCAGTCGTATCTTTAAGACGTGTGCATCATTAGCTGTGTTCCTGCAACTCTGGAAGTAGAAATACCTAGCTACAACGCTACTCAGCGCGCTATTGGCTGGCATTTGCAAAGCAGCCAATCCAGGAGCGGCATTAGTTTCCCTTTGAACTGATTGGCTGAACCCCAAACAGCAGAGAAAAGGAAAATATTGATGTTAATTTCTACTCTCGTGCTAAAATTGCATAAGCTAAAATCCACATTAGGTAACATTTTCTGCTGTGTGTTTTAATGAGTTTTAAGGAATATTTGGTGTTGCAGTTTTATAATAGGAAGTTACATGTGTTTTTAAACGGGGCCTCAAGTATTTGTGGATTTCAGAAATTATTCTCCAAACTGAATTCATTCTGATGTTTGTT